>NC_044039.1:80881340-82116340 GCF_901765095.1 Microcaecilia unicolor | reverse complement strand
ACCACCTGCACCACTACAGCCTCTACCACCACCACCACCACCACCTGCACCACTACAGCCTCTACCACCACCACCACCTGCAGCTGAACCAGCAGTAGAGGCTCAACCTCCAAAAGCACCACCAGCAGAGGCGGCACCTCCACCACTGGTTGACTCTGCTGATGAGTATGCCTATAGGGGGCCGGCTCCTCGTCACAGGCCATCCAGCCAACGGAGGCAACTGTTGCGGCTGGCCACTGAGTTGCTGAGGCACAATGTGCGCCTGGAGGAGTACCGCCAGGAAAAACTACAGCTGCAGAGGGAAGCACTGCAGGTGCAGCGGCAAGCCCTCCAGTCGCAGCAGGAAGCCCACCAAGAGCTGCTCCAGGCGCACCGGGAAGCCCACCAAGAGGTGCTCCAGGCACAGCGGGAAGCCCACCAAGAGGTGCTGCAGCAACTCCAACAGCTGCAGCACACCAATGAAGGGCTGCGCCCTCCGGGCCCACCACCAACTACTGCAGCCATGCTGCAGCAGCAAGACCTGCCCTCCACATCCTCCTCCAGTGGGCAGCAACCACCAGCCAAGAGGTGGGCGTTGCGATCTGCCACCTCCGCACCGACTACTGCAGCACCCACCACCACACCATCTCCCATTCTGGGTCCTGTGGCCAGGCTACACCCAACAAAGTGGCCAGATTTCCACTCCGTAGCCCAAGCCGAGGAGGAGGACAGTGGGAGCAGCACATCAGAGAGTGAAGATACTTCCCCTGCAGCACCAGCTGCACAGGAAGTCCGTGGGAGGGGTAGGAGGGGACGGGGGAGGGGACGGGGAAAGTGATGTCATCACATGCTGGAGGGTGAGGGTGGGGGGGGGGGTGTTGAACACCCATGCATTTATGCAGTTATACACAATAAATGTGCACTTACTTTCACGCAAAACTTGTTTCAATGAGTCTTTGTCTTGCTCTTATGCCAAGCTGGTAAGCATTGAGGTCTGCTCTGTGGGCTGGGGGTGGAGGGGGCTCCTCTTCCTGCTCATCTGGGGCCTCCTCTGGTGGCTGTGCCTCCTCTGGGAGAGGCTGTCCTCTGCTCTGAGCCAAATTGTGCAGCATGCAGCAGGCAACAAACATCTTGGCCACCTTTTCAGGGCTGTAGAGGAGCTCCCCTCCAGACCGGTCCAGACAGCGGAACCGGTTTTTGAGCATTCCAAAAGTCCGCTCAATGATCCCCCGGGTGCTCCGATGTCTCCTGTTGTAAGTTTCTTGTGGGCCTGGTTGTGGATGCACCACGGGGGTCATGAGCCACGTCCTCTGCGGGTAGCCCCGGTCACCTTTGGAGAAAAGCAGAATGAGATAGATGAGTGTGTATTGCTTGGAGCAGGTACAGGGGGGTGGGGAAGGGAGGATAAGGATAGTGGGTTGTGGAGTGAGGTGGAGGAAGCCAGGGCGGAGGGCTGCCCAGTGGAGGAGGTATTGGTATGGGTCCATCCATGTTGAACTTACCTAGTAGCCATCCACCGGTGAACTCTCCTCGCTCAAATCTGCGGTAGATGCCCGAGTGCTGTAGGATATATGCATCGTGGGTGGAACCGGGGAACCTGGCACACACGTCTAATATCTCCCCCTGGGCATCACACACAACTTGCATGTTCATGGAATGAAAAGCCTTCCTGTTTCTGTAGGTGGCTTCGTGTGCCCTGGGGGGTCTGAGGGCGACGTGTGTGCAATCAATCACACCTATGACTGAGGGGAATCTAGCAACAGCATAGAACGTAGCCATGTTGGTGTGCAGGGCCTGGGGGGTGGTGGGGAAAGTGATGTAGTGAAAGGTGTGAGTTAGAAAGGCATGCAGGAACTGGGTGAGACAGTGTGAAATAGAAGCCTGGGTGAGCCCTGTGTTAGCAGCTAATACAGATTGAAAACTCCCAGTGGCCAGGACAGAGAGAGAGGAAGTGATTTTGAGATGGACAGGGATGGGGTTATTCCTACGGGTCTGGGGCTGAAGGAGGGGTTTCGGCTGCTCACAAAGCTGCACAATGGTGTCCCTATCAAACCTGAACCTTGTAAGACACTGCTGGTCAGTGAGTTGTAGGAAGGTGGTGCGGGGCCTATAGACTCGGGGCCGTGCATACGTCCTGCGGTGTATGCCCTCCTCTACCATGCCAGACACCAGTGCATTAAGTGCATCCATTTTCCCAGCAGTGCAAGTATTATTAGTAGTAGTAATAACACACGCACAACACACAGACCTCTCACTGCCAGCCACCACGCCCTCTTCCACTCACACAGGCAACACAGAGACAAACGGAGGTCAGGGAATACAATATACATGTGGGAACAGTGATTGGAGAGGGATAGGGGGAGGGAGGGGAAGGGGAAGGTACTGATAGAGCAAGGAGTAGGAGTAGGGAAAGGTCAAACGGTCAGTCACAAAAGAGGCAGGCCACACAGACGAACGTACCAGGTACTCAACACACTCAACTTTCTCTCTGCAACAAACAAATCAGCTCTCCCAACACCGATCTCGCCACTCTCCAACTCCACACAAGCGCTATTGGGTCTAAAGACGTTTCCCCCTTGCTCTGGTCGCTTTTATTTGGGGTCCAACAAATGACGCCCATGCTCCCGCCCAACCAGATCCATTTCGCTATCCGTTATACGTTGTACACGACCAGGTCGTATCACCGCCCCTAACACGCCCCCAACACGCCCCTTATTTGGGCGTTTCTCTCTGAGCGTACGAGCGACCCGGACGTACTGAAAATTTTGTTTCCATTATACTGATTTAATCGTTTTTGTGAGATAAACGTCTATCTCCCGATTTGGGTCGCAATATAGGCGTTTTTCTTTTTCAATTATAAGCTGGCTTGGAACTCGAAGGGAGGGAGGGAGGGAAAGAAGAGAAGGGAGGGGGGCCTGCAACTCGAAGGGAGGGAGGGAAAGGAGAGAGAGGAGGGAGGAGGGAGCCTGGAACTGGGAGGGAGGAGGGAGCCTGGAACTAGGAGGGAGGGCGGGAATGGAACTCTGAGGGAAGGAGGGCCTGGAACACGGAGGGAGGTGGAGAGAGAGGAGAGGGGTGTCGTAGAGGAGAGGGGGGGAAGGGGAGAGGAGGGGGGAAGGGAAAGGCGAGGAGGGGGGAGAGGCGGGGGTGGGGAATGCACCACCTGTAAAAAAAAAAAATTCAGCACCCCCAATCATTTTGAAAAGTTGGCTCCTATGTGTATATGTACATGTACATTATGAGATGAAGAAGATTTAGTAATGATTGAGAATTTAATGATGTGTTGTGTAGTTAATCATGTTAACCTTTATTGTTTAGTTTATTCCTTTTGGCTTTCCTTACCCTAATATGGACTTATCTCCCCCCCCCACCCATGTTGTGGTCTAAGGAAATGTGATATGTTTCCTAAATTTTGGATTCCCTTATTTGATTGATTTTCATGCTGTATTATGGAATCAATTGGATGCTTATTTCTGTATTTTAATTTGATAAACAAATAAAAAAGAATGGAGGATTAGAGATAATTGAAAAACTCCCAGTATTTTCTAATTTACTATTATTAGCTGATTATACCATCTGATTTCAAAAGAATCTGTTAGAATTAAGGTTAGGAGATATCCTATGTTTGAATAAAACGTTATTAAGAACTTTGCACTATAAAATATGTAACCAAATGCACTGCAGTTTTATTGTAATTGGACATATTCAGCTCAGTACTGAAAGGTGCCTATATATTCAGAACAGGTAATTTGATAGAGGAATTTTTGTATCTAAAAATCATTTTATGCATGTAAAAAGGGTTTTATAAAATTATTCAAAAATGTTTTTGCTTAGATATGCAGAACACAAGTGAGAGCCTTGTCATGAAACAAAATGAAACCTCAAATCTCCAAGTGGCTACAAGGCACTTTAAAACAACTCCAACTGGAGTCCAATCCTATCACTGGTTTCAAAGAACACCGGAAAAAAGAGTAGGAGAAAAAACTCAAAAAAAAAAAAAAAAAGAAAAGGAGAAAAATCTTCTGTTCCAAAAAAATCCAGAGAACTAGAAAGACTTAAATAGTGTTTAACCTGGCACAGCAGTCACTTAAGCTGCAGAAAAA
Organism: Microcaecilia unicolor; assembly: GCF_901765095.1. Classification (NCBI taxonomy): domain Eukaryota; kingdom Metazoa; phylum Chordata; class Amphibia; order Gymnophiona; family Siphonopidae; genus Microcaecilia; species Microcaecilia unicolor. Next base: position 82,112,258 of record NC_044039.1, on the reverse strand, counting down.
CCTAAATGTATCAGCTATTCCTGAAAAAGTGTGCACAAATTGTAAGCTAAAGCAAGGAAAAAAAGAATCACTTATCTTCAAAAATAACACAGTTCCAAAATCCATGGCAAATGCCATACAGTATTCCAATTCCCCAGGGTTCTTTGAAACCAGTGATAGGATTGGGCTCCAGTTGGGGTTGTTTTAACGTGCCTTGTGGCCCCTCTTGGAGATCTGAGGTTTCATTTTGTATCTATTTTGCCATTTAGTTTCATGACATGGCTCTCACTTATATTCTGCATATGTAAGCAAAATTGTTTTTGAATGATCTGTGTTTGAGTTTTGCTTTACCATTTAGGTTTTTCTTTCTTTCTTTTTTTTAATAAAATTATCTCAGGGATTGCATGTCTAAAAGTATGCACAGTGACAAGGTGGCAGGTTCTTTTATGCAACCCATAGGTAGGCATGTTCAGAGGTAGAGTTTGTGCTGAACACAGCGGTCATGATTTACCTGTGTATATTATTAAGTACACTCATATGCATGTACTTCTGGCATTAATATGTATGCCTACAGTGATGATCCTGAGTCTGGGCCATTCACCAGGCCTCCTTCCAGAGCTCAGCAAACATGGGTTCCAAACCAAACACTAGTTATAACTCCTAAGCACTGACAATCATACCCTCTCCCATGGGAATTGTGAACTCTGTCCCCCAGCATCTCCAGCTGACCCAAGGAGCAGTAGACTGGACATGAGTATTGAATACAGGACCACCCACATGCATGCTTGCTATCTGAGCTAGTGGGTCAGCCCTATGTTTCTTCTTAATCTGTAGAAAATCTATACAGCATACCACATACCTATTACAGTCGATTTCCCAGTATTTTTTATTTGCTCTTTGCTGCGTGGTCGTAAGTGGCACTTTGCATCTCGGATCTTAAAACGCGCTTTCTGAGTTACTGGTGGACCAATGGAATCTGTAAAAAATAATTGGTCATATTGCCTTTGTAATAATTTATATATTGTTAGGTCTCACAATATAGATTTAGGAACAAAAAAGCCTTATAATTTTGCCATTTTAAAGAATCAAACCATAGGAACACATTTCAGTTCATGTTATTAATAAAAAAAAAAGACAAAAAAGAACTAACTAAACAGAGCTCCAGAATTCTGAATTATCCACAAAAAAACACCTCACTTTCCACTTAGAGGGTCTTTTACTAAAGCTTAGCTTATTTGAAGCAGGGCCCACAGGAGTAAAATGGGCTCTGCTGCAGATAACTCGAGCTAAGCATTAGTAAAAGACCCCTTATACTGTCTGAATGTAGAATACATAGGATGATTGCAGTCTCTCATTAAAGTGCAATAGTTCAGAAATGGAACAGTCCCAGTGTCACAGCACAATTTTCAATAAAAGGCTTCAACTACAGTTGAAGCAGTAATGGTTGCAGGATGTATATATAAGTACAAATGATTGGAGCACGCTTAGTGGTAGCTGGAGTTTTATCTAAATTATTGTAGCCTCTGTCTTTTTTCTCTTAGGTATAAAGAGGCAGTGGGCAGACCAGGTTTTAAGGTTTCTCAGTGGCAAAAGCTGGCATGGATTCCCTGATTGGGGGAGCGAGAAGAGGAAAGAGGGGAAGAATGGATCTGGTTCTTCAAGATCCAAGGTAAGACTACTTTGTCTTTACAAAAAGTCTCTAGACAGGTGAGCAGGTGAGTGGTGTTTCATAAAGTGAAGATACTTACCTGAAGCAGGTATTCTCTGAGGACAGCAGGCCTTACATTCTCACAACACGTTGCTAGTCCGGAGCTTATGACAAGTTTTACAGGAGGTTTGTGGAGCACGAGACACAATCCACCATGCATGCGTGAGTGCCTTCTCGCCTGCAGAAGCAGTTACCAAAATTAAATACTACAGCATAAAATTAAGAAAAAGAAAAACTCGAAGGGGAGGCAGGTGGGTTTGTGAGAATATAAGGCCTGTTGTCCTTGGGGAATACCTGCTACAGGTAAGTATCTTCACTTTTTCCGAGGAAAAGCAGACCATAATTCTCACAAGCGGGGTATCCCTAGCATCCAAGTGTACCAAAAACAACACACATTGGTCAACTGGGCCTTGCAATGGTGAGGACAACTCAGATTAACTTGAAACTATATACAAACTGAGTGAGTGCAGCCTGGAACAGAATAAAATGGGCCTAGGGGTGGAATTGGGTTCTAGACCCCAAACAGATTCTGCACCACTGTCTGTCTGAACCAACTGTTGCATTGGGTATCCTGCTCAAGGCAGTAATGAGATGTGAATGTGTGAACTGAAGATCACGTTGTAATTTCTTCAATGGAGACTGACTGAAAGTAGGCTACCGATGCAGCCATGGCTCTGACATTGTGAGCTGTGACATGACCACCAGGGTCAGCTCAGCCTGGGCATGGGAAAGAAATGCAAACTGCCAGCCAATTACAGATTGTGTGTTTCCTGATGGTGACCCCAATCCTGTTGGAATCAAAAGAAACAAAAATTTGGGCAGGCAATCTGTGGGGCCTAGTCCGCTCTATGTAATAGGCAATGCTGGCTTGCATAGGGTTACTATATTTGCTCCCCCCCAAAAGAGGACACCTTCCCTGCCCCCTGTCACACCCCCACCTCGCCCCTATCACCGCCCGCCCCTTTCACATCAGCCCCCCCCCCCCGTCCCTCCTTCACACACCCCTAAGAGTGTCCTATCCTCCCCTCCCCTTACTATACTGCCCTGGTGGTCTAGTGACCTCTTCGGGGCAGGAAAGAGCCCCGTCTTTCCTGCCCCCAGCACCTGCATACTGTTCCTTGCTGACTCCGGTCCTGGCGCCAATTCAAAATGGCCGCTGAGAGTTGAAGCGGCCTCGCAAGACTTCAACTCTCGGCAGCCATTTTGAATCTGCGCCGGGACCATCAGCAAGGAACAGTAAGCAGGCGCTGGGGGGGCAGGAAAGAGGGGGCTCTTTCCTGCCCCGAAGAGGTCATTAGACCACCAGGGCAGTATAGTAAGGTAAGGGGAGTGGAGTGGAGGATAGGACACCACTAGGCCCGCCCGCCTGCCTGTTTGTCCGGAAATCCTTCTCAGCTATTTTCAAACAGGAAATCCCAACATTTTTTCTTGTTCAAAAATGGCTGTGAGATGAATTTTATAAGCAGGACGTCACAATTCTGACTTGGTCATTCTTTCAAAAATGCCCCTCTAAGTATCAGTGGATTTACTTAGGTTAGTTCATTTTGTCACAGAGGCCCTGGCCAGGGTGTGGGCAACTACCAAACAGGCTTATATATTAGACAATAGCAAGATGAGAACTAGTATTGTCCAGGGTACATTTTAATGTCACTGTACCTCCAAGAAGTTTATCCAGCATAAAAGGGCAAACAAGGATTACTGAGAGCAAAGAGCATGACAAAAATTAGAAATCCTGAGACATCAGGATGCAAGGCAAAAACAGGAATCCAATGCATGGCCAGACCAAGAAAACGAGACTGAAGCAGCAGAAAACAACCTCAGAAATAGGTCAGAAATATCTAAGCCTGTCTTACTCTGATCTGTGCTGGTTTAATCAGGAAACAGGAACTAAGGGTACCAGAATGGGCTGACTAGAGCCAGAGTCCCAAGAGACAGAATAGTCCTTCCTGAAAGACAGGTGACCTTCCTCAAGGGTCACTCGATACCTGGCAGCTGTTAACAAAGCTAAAAATAAAGTGACATTTTGGGGTTTTTTTCCCTATTGTTTCAGGTTACAAATGATATGAATGTACATCTCCAGCAACAAGTAAAGAGAATACTAAGGAGGCAATTATATAATTGGTTTCAGCGCACCTAACATTTAGGTGCCTGTAGTTACCCCAGCCATAGAGCTGGCATTAGAACAAGAACCTAAGTGTGGCAGGGATGCACATAACTTACAGTATTCTGTAATTAAGCCATGTAAATGGGAGTCCTACCTATGTTCTCCTCGTGCTCCACCCCTGTTTATGCCCCCTCCCTTGCAAATACGCACTATGTAAGTTAAGCGGCTGTTTGCAGAATAGTGCCTAGTTGCCCTACTAGCACTTATGCAAGTATGTGGCACATACCTGCATAAATGCTAGTATTCTAAATATTTATGTGCATAATGGGCATGTTAATATGAGTGCCTAGGTTATAGAATTATTCTTTAAATGCCCAATTGCTGTTCTAATAAACAGAGAGCAAAAGCCAAGAGTTTCCTGAAGGAGTATCAGAGGAGCACAGAGTGCCCAGGACTTCTTTAAGCAAAGAGGTACCACCTCGGCTCCTTAATATACCCTATCTGTAATGCTCTTGGTCTAATATAAAGAAATTGCAATCTCTTCAGAATACAATGATTAAATTGTTATGTCACACGTGAAAATTTGATCATGTTTCCCCCTTACTTTTCAAATTTCATTGGCTCCAAGTTAAAGAGCAGGCAATCTTCAAAACTCATACACTTGCTTTTAAGGTCTTCAGATTTGGCCTTCCTCTCTATTTATGCAGTCTCACTATTCCATTTTCTCCAGTTAGACTTCTTCATTCTATTAATGATCATCATTTGTGCCTCCTCGTCCCCAGTTACAATCCACTAGACACTGTGTCTTCTTCTTATCTGCTCCCTTTCTTTGGAATTCTTTGCCCCTACATATCTGTTCTGAACCCTCTTTCAAGAAATTTAAATCTGCCTTAAGACCTGGCTGTTTCACCTAGCATTTGATTTTATTTAGGATCATCCTCCGTTTTACCACAATTGTTCCTATCACTTAGCTTTAATTATCAATTCCTTTTTACTGTTTTCCCTTTCCCTTACTGGAAATTTTAATTGTTTGAGTCTGCTCGAGTGTGTTGTCTTCTTTCCTATCCTTTCTTTTTTTTTCCTCCTGTTTTTTTTTTGTTTGTTTTTTTGTCTTTAGATTGTAAACCGCTGTGATCAGCTGGTTAGCTAATGGTGGTATAGCAAATTTTAATAAACTATAAGGGAGAAGAAGACCAGAACAGAGTATAAAAAACACCTAAGAGGATGAAAGAGAGGGGGCATGTGAAATGTAGATATGTGACATTGTATGCTGCTATGTTGCATCTTAGATGAAATGTATAAACTTTAAATTTTTGAGAATTAACTTCAGTAAAAACAAAAAATTGGCTCTCTGAAGACAAGCAGGCCATAATTCTCACATGTGGGTAAAGCGGTCCCATGTTGCCCGGTCCAGAACTTTTGACAAGCTTTACAAGAGCTTTGTGGAGCACAAGACACGCTCCACCACGTGTACACAAGTGCCTTCCCATCTTCCGCAAAAGCGCGGTTACCGGTGTTCTTTTTGTACTTCAGTGAAGAGTGGCTGATTTTCTCTTCACATTCCGATCTAGAAGAACTTTTTTGTGCCTTTCAGCATCTTTTTCCGCTGTTTTTTTCAGGTCCCCCTTTTTCCTCTTCCCTTACATTTTTAGTTTCTTTTGTCCAAGTTTTAAGTTTCCTTTGAATTCCACATCATTAGGCCACGTTTAAGCCTAGAATTTGGCTGGGTTTTTTCCTTTCTTTTTTTCTGGTGCCTTGCCCCTTTTTTTCAGGCACCATCACTTCATTTGATTTGGCTGCGGAAGTTTTTCCGTCCATGTCCACTCAAGTTCCCAGTGGTTTCAAGCTCTGCACCCGGTGCAATCGGACCATCTCAGGGCAAGGACACCCATTCTTGGTGTCTTTCAGTGTTTAGAGCCCAACCATAGCCCTGCTGTGTCCTCTGTCTTTGGATGAAGAAGCAGACCCAGGTTTCCAGAGAGGCTCAGCACGAGAGGAATTTTGGAGCCAGGTCCAATTCCTTGAAGTCGGCATCAAGGTTGTCGGCATCAGTGTCGAGTACTGCACCAGCATTGAGAGCTTTGGTCCGCATGGCTGCTACGAGACCTATGGACACTGGGAGCAGTAGTGCATTGAATGGGTCTCCACCTATCTCAACGCCAACTGCTGTTCAGGGCCCCCAGAACCGCTCAGCGTCAGACCCAACCCCAAGGCGGAGTGAGGATTTGACATCATCCTTGTCAGCACCATGGAGCTTCGATGCCAAGCTTCAGGTGAAAGCCAAGCAGCATCGGCATTGGTCCTCCTCGGCGCATGGTACCAGGAGCTCTGGGATGCCAAGGGATTCGGCACCTGAGAAGCGTCGATGCCAGAAGAATCGCTCCTCCTCCATTCAAGAGGTGCTGATGCCCAGCTCCCATCTCGACACCACCAGTTCTGCTACCTGTCTCAGAGCTAGCACACCAGCTTTTCCTGGTGTCGGCCCGCGATGAGTTCATCCGGGTCTTGCTCGCCGAGCTGTTGGATGTCCTCTTGCAACGGTTTGTGTCAGCATCGGGGGTGCTTGTGCCTAGCCTGCACCCATTGCAGCCCCGCTTGGCCCTCAGCCTGTGGTGTGGCCTCTTACATCGGTGTTGCATGTAGCTGCTGTGTCAACTGCCACCTAGGCTGGTAACCCCTTGACATCAGTTGATCTCCAGATCAATCTCCTGGAGCTTCAGGTGATCTGGACTGCTGTAAAGGCTTTCAGAGATCAGCTGTCTTACCAAATTGTACTCATTCAAATGGACAATCAGGTAGCCTTGTAATACACCAACAAGCTGGGGGGCACCGGATCTCACCCTCTGTGTCAGGAGGCTGTCCAGATGTTGCATTGGGCTGCCGGCATGGCATGTACATTTGAGGCACTTATCTGGTGGGCAAAAACAGCAGCCTGGCTGACAGACTGAGCAGGGTTATGCGACTACACAAGTGGTCCCTCAGCATAAGTGTTGCCCATGAGATCTTCTGAGTGTGGGGCACCCCTCTCGGTGGAACTCTCTGCCACTCACATAAATCACAAAGTCCCTCAGTTCTTTTCCAGGCTTCAGGCTCACGACAGGCTAGTATTGGATGGCTTCCTCCTTCACTGGGGGACAGGACTTCTGTATGCGTGTTCTCCCATTCCTCTTGAAGGGAAGACTGCTGAAACTCAGGCAAGTCCGCAGAACCAGGATTCTGATCACACCTTACTGGCCTCTGCAGATCTGGTTCCCTCTTCTTCTGAAGTTATCCTCCAAAGAACTGTGGCGATTGGAGTGTTTTCCAACCCTCATCATGCAGAATGCGGGGTCTCTTCTGCATCCCAACCTTCAGTGTCTGGCCCTCACAGCCTGGATGTTAAGAGCCTAGAATTTGCTTCCTTGGGTCTTTCAGAGGGTGTCTCCTGGGTCCTGCTGGCTTCCAGGAAAGACTCCACCAAGAGGTGTTACTCTTTTAAATGGAGGAGGTTTGCCATCTGGTGTGAGGGCAGGGCCCTAGAACCCCTTTCTTGCCCTACACAGACTCTACTTGAATACCTTCTATACCTTTCAGAGTCTGGTCTCAGGACCAACTCCATAAGGGTTCACCTTAGTGCAATTAGTGCTTATCATCAATTTGTAGAGGGTAAGCCTGGAAGGTCATTTTCTTCATCACAATAGAGTAGTCCTCCGCATGCACCCTAAGTTCCTACCACAGGTGGTGTCAGAGTTCCATCTGAACCAGTTGTTTGTCTTGCCAGCATTCTTTCCCCAACCTCATGCCCATCCTTGCGAAAGCACCTTGCACACCTTGGACTGCAAGCCTAGAGTTACCATATGTCCGGTTTTACCCGGACATGTCCTCTTTTTGAGGACATGGCTGGGCAACCGGGCGGGTTTTGAACAAGCATTTTATAAAATGAAACACTGAAAATATGAATGCCAAAAAAACAGGCACAAAAGCATCTGTCTGGCATCATTTGTATAAAAATGGCCACACAGATGTCCCTGCAGAGCAGAGGGGCAGCCTAGTGGTCAGTGCAGTGGACTTTGAACAAAGGGACCCAGGTATAAATCCCACCTTAATGCTTTTCTATATTATTGTGAGCCGTCCAGGAACATATAAAAACCTACCATACCTAAAGGTACACCACTACAATAGTTCCTCCATAGTTTCCGGAAAGAGCTCCCTCTTAGAGCTTTTGTCCCAATATCTAGATTTTCATCTCCAGCCATTAGTATATAAAATACCTTTGTATATTAGGGATCCCATCCGTTTTACTCAGCATTTGGATTCACTGAATAGGCCATCTATTCAAATAATTACAATAGTTACAATGGATGTAAATGTTTTATAAACCAATGTACCTCAGCAAAATTCGCTAACAATGCTGGAAGACATTTTGGCCCAAATGAGTTTGTCCCATCATCAAATAGATTTATTAAGGCAGATGGCAGATATGGTAGTAAGAACTATATTGAATTTAATGGTAAATATTATCTTCAAACAAACGGAGTCGCTACGGGAGCCACGGTAGTCCCCACAATAGCTGGCTTATATATGGCTCAGCTTGAAGAACGTTCTCGATACATGCAAGCAATTATCATTGATGACATCATATTTATATGGTCTGGTGATGACACTAGTTTTAAAGAATTTTTACAATATTTAAATGGTTGTCATCCCAATATCACCTTTACATCTAAATTAGGTTTGGAAGCTGATTTTCTAGATATTCATCTTAGTTATATACAGAACCAACTGTTTACTACTGTATTCAGGAAAGCTACAGACAGAAATTCTGTTTTACATTATAGAAGCTTTCATCCATGTAGTTCATGAAATAGCATACCTACTGGCCAAGTTTTGCATTTAAAAAGATTGTGCTGAACACCTGTAGAGTTTCATCAACATTCTTCCTTAATGTATAAAAGGTTCCTCCAGCAGGGATACCCTAAAGGAATAGTACGCAAGACATACAACAAGCATATAAGGCTCACAGGGCTTAGTTATTCCAACCTAAGCAAAAGCAACTTGATACAGATCCAATTTGCATATTTCCTTATTCTCAACGTGCCCCATATACATCACATCATATGGAAATATCTGCAAGTGTTAAGGGTGCATACACAAGAGGGAAATTTTTGCAGATTTACTGATAAATAAGAGAGGGTCTCAACTTCTCTTTGTTCCCCTATCTGAAAGAGGACATTATAAATGTAACAAGTGTGTATACTGTGAGTATACTATGGTTACCAAGTCTGTGATACAGATGGGTAAGAGGTTCGATTTACGTGGAGGGGCATTTTTGAAAGGGACGTCCAAGTTGTGATTTGGACATCCTTGCAAAACGGCGAAATCCAGGGGCGGGAAAACCTGTATTTTCGAAACAAGATGGACGTCCATCTTTCGTTTCAAAAATACTGTCAGGGATGTCCAAATCCTTAGATTTGGACGTCCCTAGCCATGGACATTTCTGACTTTCGGCGATTTTCAAAACCAAAGACGGCCATGTCAAAAACTTCCTAATGCAAGCTATTTGGGCATGGGAGGAGCCAGCATTTGTAGTGCACTGATCCCCATGACATGCCAGGACATGCTAGGGGGCACTGCAGTGGACTTCATAAATTACTCCCAGGAACATAGCTCCCTTACCTTGTGTACTGAGCCCCCCAAAATCCCCCCAAAACCCACTACCCCCAACTGTACACCACTACCATAGCCCTTACGGGTGAAGGGGGCACCTAGATGTCGGTACAGTGGGTTTCTGGTGGGTTTTGGAGGGCTCACTGTTTCCTCCACAAATGTAACAGGTAGGGGGGTATGGACCTAGGTCCGCCTGCCTGAAGTGCACTGCAGTACCCACTAAAACTACTCCCGGGACCTGCATGTGCTGTCATGGACCGTATGACATCTGAGGCTGGCATAGAGGTTGGCACGACATATATTTAAAGATGATTTTTGAGGGTGGGAGGGGGTTAGTGACCACTGGGGGAGTAACGGGAGGTCATCCCTGATTCTCTGTTGTAATCATCTGGTTGTTTCGGGCAACTTTTTGTGCTTTAGCTATAATAAAAATGCGTCCGGGTGAAAACGTCCAAGTGTTCGTCAGGGATGTCCTTGTTTTTCTTGATTATGGGTCAAGGACATCCAAGTGTTAGGCACGCCCAAGTCCCGCCTTCACTACGCCTCTGACAAGCCCCCTTGAACTTTGTCCGTCCTTGTGACGGAGTGCAGTTGGAGACGTCCTAAATCGGGTTTCGATTATACTGATTTGGGCGTCCCTGGGAGAAGGACGTCCATCTTCCGATTTATGTTGAAAGATGGACATCCTTCTCTTTCAAAAATGAGCCCAATAGTCATACAGATTGCGAATCCAGTCAGGTGATCTATGGCATTAAATGCCCATGTTCCCTAAGGTAAACAGAGCAAACTAAACGGAAACTTAAGCTACGTATAGCAGAGCATTTAAATAATATATATAATAAGAACTTGGTAGCACCTTTAGTACAACATTGGTAGAAGGTGCAACACTCATTAGCAGAATTTAGGTTTGTTGTACTCATTCAGATAGTTACAGAATGAGGGTGAGACATAACCAAGATATTGTTAGCCAAGGAACAAAAAATGATCTATACATGCAATACAGTAATCCAAAAGGGTTAAAAAAAAAAAGAAACTGAATGGTTAGCAGTGTAGCGGCTGTTTAAACGGAGAGAAGATCAAAAGGTTAGCTGATGTCATATAAGGATAGATAAGTAGTGCGCATGTGCAGGCATCTTTTTAGAATGGGGAGGGAAGAGACCCAGCGGGGTCCCTACCAGCCCAAACCACTAATGAATTTATAAGAAGTTTGGATTAAGAGGTAAAAATCAGTAAGTTAAAATTGGTAGAGTGATATTCTTTTAAAGGAACTAGATAATGATAATTTGTTTTCTTCTAAAATTTGTATTGTCTGATCTCCTGAAGACGCTACTAGTGAGTCCTGTGTCGAGATTGGCGTAAGGTATGATGATGAAAAATATATTTCAAGTTTTTGGAAAGAACACAGTTGTTTTGTTTTGGGACTGAGCACTTTGAGGACTCAAGATAGCAGAAATTGTTTCAGCAGAATTCAAGATTACTAAAGCTAAGTGAATGGTTCTTTATTTATTAAAAAAATATATAATTTTAACAGTGTTCATTATAAGGATCCAATCAAGTTTCTCTCACTAGTGCAATGATTGAATAATCAGTTTTCAGTATATAGCTGAAATAACTGCAACATTCTGAGCGCCATCACTAATATTTTTATACAATAGTGTTTATTGAGTTTTTTTTAGTAAAAGTTATGCTCCATTGTTTGACTTATATTTACTAGTATAGTGAGAAAATATAATATAAATTTATACCCCCTTTCATTTAAAGATTGACACCACTACAATAGCCATCACGCTTGCAGGTGTCAAATTTAGGTACAGTAGGTATTTCTATGCTGCAAGAGGGCTCACATACTTGTACAGAAATAAAAGAATTAAAATTGGAGTTACACCTGTGTCTCGTTGTTCAAAGTCCACTGCATTGACCACTAGATTGCTCCTTGCACTTGCTTGCTGCTCTCTTAGGAATAGCCATAATACCTGAAGCTGTCATAAAGCCTGGCATCCACTGTCACTTTCACTTCTCAGGGTGGTGGGAGGGAGTCAGTAACCACTGGGGGATTAAGGAGAGATCATGCCTTCACCCCTCCAGTGGTCAGTTGCTCAATCAGGTCATCCTTTTTTAACCTGGACGTGATTGAAACAGGTCTAGACAAAAATGTCCTTCTTTTTTGCCTTGGACATTTTTTTCTATTCCATTATCACTGAAAGACGTTCTCAATTTGGTCCCTCCCTAGTCCCACCCAAAACATGCCTCCAACAAGCCCCCATGCTATTTGGATAAACTGCAGTGTAAAAAGTCCAAATTCTGTCTTTTGAAAATCACAATCTGGACATTTTCAGCAGATGGACCTTTTTTGGGCCATTTTGAGATGTCCATCTGCCTAAATAAAAAAAGCTGATAGAAAGATTCAACTAAATTTGAGTGCCTAAAGCAGCTTGTAAGCAGAACTGCCAAGTTACTCAGGAGGGAGACTATTTTTAATCGTTATTTTCATTATTTTTGACATAATACAAAGCAATAAATGCAATATAAGTTTGAGATGATTTGGAAGCTGCTATTAGAATTTAAAACAACTAGAGGGGAGACTTTTTTGGCCTGTCCTAGTTTTTTAATGTTCAAATCATTTTGTGTTATTTTAAAATGTAACAATTATACAAATTGTACATCCCAGAACAGTCTGGAATTTGTAGTTCCCGATTCTACCTATTGAAATCAGTGCTACAGGGTCCCGTAATGCATCAGGATGAGGTTGTCAGACATCCAGGGCTAGCCTATAGTCTCCATCCTGAAACTGGCCTAGAAACTTACTCTAAAGATGACTTGTGCCATATTCCTGTCAGGAGCAACAACAGCAAGATCCTCACAGGCAACAAACAGTAAAAAAAAAGAAAGAGAGGTCCAAAATAACAAAACTAGTTGCCAAATGGGCTAGCTGTGCATTGCAAGAGAGGCAGCTCGGGCTTAGGCAGTCACAGTTAAGGTATGTCCAAGTTGCCTCTGTGTAACACACAGCTGGCCCATTCATAATGTTTTTTCACCAATTTATAAGCTGAGATCCACACCATTTTAGTGCACTGGACTCCTGATGTAGGCACCTATACCGAAACATGGTTGTGTTGCGCCATTCTTCTCCAGCTGCAAGTTCTGACTTTGTTAGAGGACTTTTTATCTTTGATTTACAATAAACAGAAGTTTTCATGACAACCTCTGCACTCCTTTGTTTTATTGTTTATCTTGCTTTCTTTTTCTTTCATTTTTTTTTGTGTGCAATATTCCTGGCACTGTAAGTTCTGTGGAAGTATGCTGGAACTCGTTTAAAATTTATTCCTTATTAAATTCTTAGATTTACAACCCTGAATTCTTGTGTGAAATCCACCATTAATATATTATCAAAGACTTTAACCAAGCTTACTCCATTTCCTGGTTATCTGATTAATGACTAGTTCAGAAATTCTGTGAAATCCTATCCAAGAAAAGGCTGCAATCAGGCCCTTTGCTTGGAAACCTCTAGCAGTCTTTCAGGAACCTTCTGAGCCTTTCCCTGAAAAGTCTGATGGTACCTAGTCTTGGCTTTCTGACAAGTCTATCATAATGCATTATGAGACCTGCAGCATGGATTTCAATGGGTAGAATCACTTACTATACATCCCTCTGATGTAAGTTCAGAATTAGGATTGGCCACAAAGAGGGGCATTTTCGAACGGGGACGATCATCTCTAAGGGCGCCCATCTCTAAGGATGGTGCTGCGAAAGGGCGCGGCAATGCGTATTATCGAAAGAAGGTGGACATCCATTTTTCGTTTTGATTATACAGTCGGGGACGCCCAAATCTTGACATTTAGGTCGACCTTAGAGATGGTCATCCTCAGTTTTCGGCGATAATGGAAACCAAAGACATCTATCTCAAAAACGTCCAAATCCAAGCCCTTTGGTCGTGGGAGGAGCCAGCATTTGTAGTGCACTGGTCCCTCTGACATGCCAGGACACCAACCGGGCACCCTAGGGGGCATTGCAGTGGACTTCACAAATTCTCCCAGGTGCATAGCTCCCTTACCTTGAGTGCTGAGGTTGGAGAGAAAGTTGCTAATGTCACAAATCACTCTAAAAATAGAGAAGGTATCCAAAGCAGATCTCTGAGAGGGATGTTCATGATATAAAACTCATCTATGCCATGAGAGGTACAAATTGCAGATCTGATCACTTACTATTCTAAAGTCCAATGTCCCTTAGTGTTCAACTAAAAATATGGTATCTGAGACAGAAATCTATTTGGAGACACTCCCCAAAACAAAAACCTTTAAAGAATTTAAATATTACTACATTTAAAGATTTAACAACTCACAGATGCAGACTTTGAAATGCCATGGCCAGATATTGCAGTATGACCCAATCTGCAAACGCTAATGTTCTTGGCTTCAATAAAAATAACATATCAGGACTGGTTTTAAGAAAATGGCACGGAGATAGCTCATGACAAGATACATGCAGCAGTGTGTGATCTTGGAAAAGAAGGCTCTTTACCTCTAAGTAAAGCACAAAGTTCAAACCTGACTACAGCAAATGAAAAACAAATGGAGAAAGAAGATGTGCATAAAGAGTAGCTAAATATATCATCAAAATCTTCTATTACCCATCTATTTACCGGTTCATCTAATCATTAACAACAATGACTCCTACCAACCTTCTTACCCTCCATGCTCTTCCTCAACTTCTCCTTTATTGCTCCACCTCCTTACCTATCCCTATCCTTTCTCTCATACCTCTTTTATCCCATTTACTCCTTGTTCATTTGTCCTATCACATACCTCCTTTGTTGATTTGGATACTACAGATTGTATTCTCTTTTTACTATGTAAGCCGCATTGAGCCTGCGATGAACGGGAAACCGCGGGGTACAAATGTAATAAATAAATAAATAAATAAATATTAGGTTTCTGAAACTGTTTACAGCTCTCCATAAAATAGCAGTGTACCCATTTGTAGATGATGCTAAAGTGCTGTCAGAGAAGACTGAAATTCTGAATTGTTAAGCAGAGCATTTGAACTCTCTTTTAAATCTTCCCTCTAATGAATAATATTGGTACAGATGGACATGTCATCATCTCCGAATGAAGTCAGTAAAACCACCAATCAGCTTTTACCAGGGAAATCACCAGAAACTGATCGCATACCACCTCAAGTTTTCAAACAAGGAGGTTATCACATGCTTTTCAATCATATTTGGAATTATAAATATGTGCCTCAGGATTTTGAGGAAGAACTAATCATCTATGTACAAGAGGAAGAATGACATGTATTTCTCTGCTATCCATCTGGGTAAATGCTTAAATTCTCAATAGAATGATGATGTAGCTTGTGGTCCACCTCTTCTTGGAATCATCATGCAGATTGAGACCTGGCTGAGGGATCACTAAAGGGTTCTTAACCAGAAAGATTCAAGATAACTGCATAAACAAAATCAAGATCTATATATGGCATTTATAAACTCGACAAAAGCATGTGGAAACTTCTCCAGAAATTTGGCTTCCCGGAGAAGTATACGTCCCCCAAACTGCATTTGTGCCCTGTACAGACTCTGCAGCTTCTTTCTCCCAAGTTTTTTTCCCTTGGATATTCTAGTGGGGATGACAGTTCATCATTGTTTCCAGACCTTGAGGTCATGTTGAGTCTAGAGGTTCAAGCTCCTCTGCTACACTGTTTGCAAAGGATGCTTTAGTGCCTTAGGATGGAGATAACCTCAGCAGCTGAAGGGACAAACAACAGAGCAGCCGAACTCCTTTTAAGTCAGGCTGTTATGATCACATTATGTGCCTACTTGCAACACTACACTTGCTCCCCATACATTTTTAGAATGTGGTTTAAAATTTTTCTTTTGGTCCATAGAGCTGTCTATTCAGGATTTCCCATTTATCTGACTCATCTTCTAATGCCTCGGCACTCTCATCACTTACTTTCCTCTCGATATGTATTTCTTAGTTATGCATTTACAGTGCACTTGAAGAACTATTTTGTGCTATTTTGCCCCCCCCCCCCCCCCCCCCCCCCCCCCCGATTTGGAATGCTTTGTAGTCTACTCTGAGACCTGAGAGCTGTGGAAAACACTTTAAGGGTGGCTTGAAGGCTTATGTGATTGAGCAAATATTTTTAGAATCCTGAGCATCCATGCGGTGGAGACCACATGTGCTACTAGCTTTCTTCTCTTTAATTTTTGCATGTTAATCACTTTGGTGCATCACTTGATTGAAAGGTGATATATCATGTTGATAACTAAATTAAACTTTGGAGGACCAGTTGGGGTCTAAATAAGATCTTGAATTCATTGGTGTCTGTGCAACAGTATAGCTTTGGATCAATCTGCAAACAACACATAAGTGCTGAATAGTGCAGTGCAGACTTCAGTGGTCTCGGGTTCCGTAACAAATAAGAGAAGTGGCTCCCAGAAGCTATCTATGCCTCAACTGATGAGACTTAAGTTGCTTACATTTGAGGGTATCTAAGGAGGAACTGTGACCATAGAAGACTTTTTGTGAGGACAGATCTGTGCTAATACTGAGAAACTGGAAGATTTCTTGGTAAATTTTAAGACCCATTAGATTTTTAGTAGCATTGTTGGATAATACCACCGAAAATCACTACAGACCATCCTACCTCTATCTAGATAGCACCACAGTGATCCAAAGATGGATCCAAAGACTGGTGATAATCTGTGCTAGTATCCAAATAACTATCCAGACAACTTAGGACAGCAAAAAAAGCTGCCCTTGGTTATCTAGAAATAATGGCAATGGTCGCTGCATATCCAGATATTTTGTATGACAACCTAATATTGTCCAGCACTGAATATTTGGGTAAATATTTAAAAATGCAAACTGCACTGCTTAAATATTGACAAATCTGAAATATTAAGGGGGTCTTTTACTAAAGATTTGTGCATATTATCTGTGCTAGGGCCCACAGGAATAAAATGGGTCCTGTGGCAGATGACATGTACTAACCTTTAGTAAAAGATCCCCTAAAATTGCACCAAATGCCTTTAAGTTAATGCAAAACATTTCCGGTATAATGCTCAGAAAGGACGATACGGATTTATATATCAACATCAAGTTTGATAAACAGAGTTAAGATCAAGTACTGGTGTAGGTTTTGAGCTTATTATTTGGCTCTTCAAAGCCATTGTCCCTGTACAGACAAGCAAGATTTTTAAAATGGGTAAACTCAAAAATCTGTGGAACCAGTCCAAAGTTTGGATTGAACATGGTTCATAACTTTCACAGCTTTCATTTTGACATACATACCTGCACAGCTGGGAATAGTTGTATTACGCTGTTGCTGTGACTTGCTTTGCTGAACTGGGATTCCACAACTTAACGTATAACTGTTTTCTGAATCTAAACAAACAGAAACATAGACATATTTTTACAAGAGTCTCCCACCCAAAAATACCTTGTGTTGAAGAGAATATACAACCCAAGCTGTTATAAATCGAATGACAGAATATTAACTGTCTTAGATTCTGAAAAAGTTCAATGAAATGTCATTTTACAAACTTCTTTTACCTTTGATTTAGAGTATAAATTCTTTGATGCTGTTTTTCTGCATACTTCCAAAATATTTTGTTCACTAATAGCATATTGATATCTAATAAGGAAAAATTATGTCTTACCTGATAATTT
The DNA here is from genome assembly GCF_901765095.1 of Microcaecilia unicolor. Classification (NCBI taxonomy): domain Eukaryota; kingdom Metazoa; phylum Chordata; class Amphibia; order Gymnophiona; family Siphonopidae; genus Microcaecilia; species Microcaecilia unicolor. The sequence goes on along the minus strand of NC_044039.1, from coordinate 82,095,151 downwards.
TCATTCCATTGGCTGTACCAGACCATTGGGTTATATCCGTCTACCAGCAGATGGAGATAAAGAAACTAAAGTAGCTCCTTGTGAGTCACCCCTTAAGGGTATCGTGCAGCTGTGGAATGTTCAATATTTCGACTTGCCAAGCAGTGGTGCTCAAGATCATACAATAGGTCAGTACTGAAATTCTAGACCATAAAATGTTACAGGCAACAACTTCAGCAATAAAGAATGTATATAAACCACTGACATACAGGTATTTCACTGAGTCAGGAGGTGTGTTGTGCAAGATAAGTCTCAAAAAGCTGTGCATGAGACAAATAAGAAGGGAAAAAATGCAGAACGACTAAACAGCCCATATAATAAACAGGGTGGGTCCATGGACATGTCTGACTAATGGAAAGAAAATTATCAAGTAAGTCATAGTTTTTCCTTCCTTGTCATCTATACCAAAACAGTCCAAACCATTAGGATGTAGCAAAGAAGTGCCCAATAGGGTGGGACTAGAGAAGGAAATCAAATTAATTGTTCCACGATCTTCCATATCCGAAAGACTTAAAGGAGAGACTGAGTCCAAAACAATGAAGGCAATCTGGCAGAAGTCAGTTGACGAACATACTTGTGCAGGGAAAGGATTGCCTAATCTAAATATGTCCAAAGAATGCAAGGTGCCAGGCATACTAAACACGTATAGAACAAAAATATGATATCAGAGTGCAACACATTACCCCTTAGGAACACAGCGTCCAGAAGGTATAAGGAAGAATAAGGGAAAATGAAGAATATCCAGCAGAACTGGATAAGTAAATTGGAATGCTAAAAGGTGTGAATGCTGTGAAAGAAGCACTCTAAGCATGAAAGGGACAATGAGAAGAAAAATGATTACTGCATACCTTGATATGGGCAGTCTTAGAGGAGACTGCTATCAGAAGATCCTACCAGCGGGTGCCGAAGCCATGCCACAAAGTTGGCCGCAGAAGTATTGGTGTGGAACCAGCTGCTGATAATAGGCCATGCAACGGGTGGCCCCAGAAACAAGGTAGAGAAGGAAATGAACTGAAAAATGCACATACTTCTCAAAATAGGCCCAAGTAACATAGCCCATAAAGGTAGATATAAACCAGCATGCTCCATTCAGCCTGCCCAACAATGCAACTTCCAGCATATGATATATATTCATACATGATCTTGAGTTGTCTTTGCTATTTTCAGGTTACAGATTGAAAAGATATACAGTGGGGGAAATAAGTATTTGATCCCTTGCTGATTTTGTAAGTTTGCCCACTGACAAAGACATGAGCAGCCCATAATTGAAGGGTAGGTTATTGGTAACAGTGAGAGATAGCACATCACAAATTAAATCCGGAAAATCACATTGTGGAAAGTATATGAATTTATTTGCATTCTGCAGAGGGAAATAAGTATTTGATCCCCCACCAACCAGTAAGAGATCTGGCCCCTACAGACCAGGTAGATGCTCCAAATCAACTCGTTACCTGCATGACAGACAGCTGTCGGCAATGGTCACCTGTATGAAAGACACCTGTCCACAGACTCAGTGAATCAGTCAGACTCTAACCTCTACAAAATGGCCAAGAGCAAGGAGCTGTCTAAGGATGTCAGGGACAAGATCATACACCTGCACAAGGCTGGAATGGGCTACAAAACCATCAGTAAGACGCTGGGCGAGAAGGAGACAACTGTTGGTGCCATAGTAAGAAAATGGAAGAAGTACAAAATGACTGTCAATCGACAAAGATCTGGGGCTCCACGCAAAATCTCACCTCGTGGGGTATCCTTGATCATGAGGAAGGTTAGAAATCAGCCTACAACTACAAGGGGGGAACATGTCAATGATCTCAAGGCAGCTGGGACCGCTGTCACCACGAAAACCATTGGTAACACATTACGACATAACGGATTGCAATCCTGCAGTGCCCGCAAGGTCCCCCTGCTCCGGAAGGCACATGTGACGGCCCGTCTGAAGTTTGCCAGTGAACACCTGGATGATGCCGAGAGTGATTGGGAGAAGGTGCTGTGGTCAGATGAGACAAAAATTGAGCTCTTTGGCATGAACTCAACTCGCCGTGTTTGGAGGAAGAGAAATGCTGCCTATGACCCAAAGAACACCGTCCCCACTGTCAAGCATGGAGGTGGAAATGTTATGTTTTGGGGGTGTTTCTCTGCTAAGGGCACAGGACTACTTCACCGCATCAATGGGAGAATGGATGGGGCCATGTACCGTACAATTCTGAGTGACAACCTCCTTCCCTCCGCCAGGGCCTTAAAAATGGGTCGTGGCTGGGTCTTCCAGCACGACAATGACCCAAAACATACAGCCAAGGCAACAAAGGAGTGGCTCAGGAAGAAGCACATTAGGGTCATGGAGTGGCCTAGCCAGTCACCAGACCTTAATCCCATTGAAAACTTATGGAGGGAGCTGAAGCTGCGAGTTGCCAAGCGACAGCCCAGAACTCTTAATGATTTAGAGATGATCTGCAAAGAGGAGTGGACCAAAATTCCTCCTGACATGTGTGCAAACCTCATCATCAACTACAGAAGACGTCTGACCGCTGTGCTTGCCAACAAGGGTTTTGCCACCAAGTATTAGGTCTTGTTTGCCAGAGGGATTAAATACTTATTTCCCTCTGCAGAATGCAAATAAATTCATATACTTTCCACAATGTGATTTTCCGGATTTAATTTGTGATGTGCTATCTCTCACTGTTACCAATAACCTACCCTTCAATTATGGGCTGCTCATGTCTTTGTCAGTGGGCAAACTTACAAAATCAGCAAGGGATCAAATACTTATTTCCCCCACTGTATCTTGCTGGGAATAATTGTTCTACTACTGAAGTAGCCATTGAAGCGCGCTCCAGCTCAGTCAAATTCGTCCAGCTATGATCAAGTCAAAGACTACAGAAGCTGCTTGGCAGAAGTTTCACCTCCTCAAGTACCTGAACTGCACTAGCTACTGTAAATCAGACTATAGAGGGGAGTAGGAAAGCTTGCTCATAAGCATCAGTCTAGACTCATACTAGACTAGATGAATATATATTTAAGGAATCAAGACTCGAGACTTAAAACTTTGGCAGAAAGAGGGGAAAGTGCTGACTAGAAACACAACAATCCCAGGCTGCCTACCTCAGAGCACTTCAAGTTTAAAAAGTGGTGGGTGGGAGATTTAGTGGAGGCACCGGCGCTAAATCGGAAGGCAGGGCTATTGATCCTATTTCGGAAAGGGCTGGAAGTGCAGAAGCTACAAACTTGGAGGGACCCTAAGGGAAGGTGTCTAATTGTAAAGGTAGCATTGTGTAAACGGGAAGTGCTTCTATGCAATGTATACGGCCCCAATGTATATGACCATAAATTTATACAAACAATCACACGTAAATTGTTAGAGACACCAGACATCCCAGTTTTCATGGGAGGCGATTTCAATCTGGTACATGAACCGAGTTTAGACAGATCCTCCAGTTCCCGGGAGGTTGGGAATCGCAATAAGGGTATACCAGTGCTATGTTCCACATTGGATTTGCTGGACGTATGGCGTGCACTGCATCCAATGGATAAAGATTTCACTCATATATCGAGAGCCCATGGGTCCCAGTCCAGGATTGACTATTGGTTGATCTCCTCCTCGCTTTTTTCTAAAGTATTAGACACAGGGATTGGTTCATATAATATATCAGATCATGCATCGGTTTGGTGCACGGTAGCTTTGGGACACGCAGGGGCGGGGCCGTTCCGATGGAGATTTCCATTTCAGTTATATTGGGACACTGAGTTCAGAGAATATTTGCTAAAAAAGTGGAGTGATTATCAGATTAATAATGCTGAGCATAGGCACACTCTGGTTCTTTTCTGGGAGGCAGCCAAAACAGTCTTGCGAGGAGAAATTATAGCATACACAGCTTTTTAAAAAAAGGCTAGAGATCGGGAAATCCTGAGGTTAGAAAAACAGCTGGTTAAAGAGAGGATTGCTTACGGGAAATCTCCATCAGCAGCTAGGCGCAGCTCCTTGATAGCCTTGCAGTCTTCCTTAGGAGAGTTACTTCATGCCCGGGCGGTCAAATCAATACAGTACTTCAAATACCAGTTATATCACCATGGAAACAAATCAGGGAAATTGATGGCACATTTGATTAAAGGAGCGAGAGGTCCTTCAAGAATAGTTCAGCTGGATAGAGGAGATGGTGTGCTAGTGAGGGATGACGCTGAGATTATGGAGATTTTTCTGAATTATTATAAACACTTATATACAAGATCAGAGGGGGAGCTAATGGAGGGTAATGTGTTCTTATGTTTCAATTATTTTATTGACACCTCAAAATATGGAACATCACAATAATGTCATTAATACAGATCACATTAAACTTACAATATTTAACCATACAACAGTAAAACAGTGTCAAACATTTATTGGTAATCTCCCTTCCCTCCCCCTCTCCCCCAGTGGTTCCGCAGTTACAGGAGTATGTTAAGTGTTCTCAGGATGGGCGGAGACATGGGTCCAATTTCATCTTTCTTGGTATCTGGAAAACCACCCCTTCTGCGCGTTATCCAGTTTCTGACAGAAGAGGCATCCCCTTGTCTCAGAGATATCAGCTCATGTCCAAGACTCTCTACCGCCTTATTGGTACTCCAAATCCAAGTCTCCACCATAATACATTACTCCCCACACCCTCTAACCACCTCCCCACCCAATTCCCAAGTTCCCCCCTACCCCCTCCCTCCACCTACCTCCACCTCCCCAGCAGGCAATGCGGGTAATGTGTTCTTAAATAGTGTAGATCTTCCAAGTATAGCGGGCAAAGACCAAGATTTGCTAGTTGCTCCCATCACAGAGGATGAAGTGTCGCTGGCAATACAGCAAAGTACGTTATGCAAATTGCTAGGGCCGGACTGCCTTCGGGCCACGTTCTATAAGCTATTATCATCTTCTATTGTACCATTGTTACAGTCGGTGTTCATGCAATTTGTTGGTGATGGGACCCTACCTAGGTCTCTTCAGATGGCCCAAATTAGTCTGTTGCTGAAACCAAGGAAAGGCCCTACGAAGCCGTCCTCATATAGACCCATATCTCTATTAAACACAGAGGCCAAATTATTTGCCAAAGTGTTGGCGAACAGACTAGCCCGAGTACTTCCATCGGTGATAGCTGAACCACAGGCAGGATTTGTGAGGGGGAGGACAATAACTAAGAATATGAGAAAGATCCTTATATCTCTAGAACAGGTAGAATGACTGAGGATACTATCCCTGTTAGTCAGTTTCGATGCTACAAAAGCGTTCGATAGGGTGGATTGGGGATTCCTGTTCGATACGCTGTGCCAATATGGGGTAGGGGAATTTTTTCTCCAAGCTGTGCAGGCATTATATAATTCACCACGAGCGTCCCTGGGATTAAATGTGGGGGGGGGGGGGGGGGGGGGTCATCTTCCTCTTTTGAGGTCAGTAGAGGTACAAGGCAGGGATGCCCTTTGTCCCCACTACTATTTGTTCTGACATTGGATCCTTTTATTAGGGAGATAAAAGGGGTGCGAGTGGGAAAGCATGAATTTAAGTTATCTGCCTTTGCAGATGATTTATTGCTTCACATTGTGGAACACTGACGACTTTGATGGATAGTTCTCGGGTTTCAAGCTTAATTTGGATAAATCTGTGGCTCTTCCGACTTGTGAATCTTTAAGGCGGAACTGGGCGGGAATATTTCCATTGAAATGGGAGATCTCTTCATTTAGATACTTAGGTATTCAGTTATGCACCAGAACATCACAGTTGTATAGATGGAATGTAGAGAGATTGCTGGACTCTACTAAAGATTGCCTACAAAAATGGATGCATTTACCGATTTTGCTTCATGGCAGAATACAGCTATTCAATATGGTCCTGTTTCCCAGGTGGTTGTTTGTACTTCAGGTTCTACCGATAAGGTTGCTGAAACGAGATTTGCGAGGGTTACGTAAGTTGCTGTCCAAATTTTGTTGGGCAGGGAAGAAGCCGAAGATGGCTTTCCAATATCTTATAGGTGCCTGGAAATATGGAGGCCTAGGATTACCCAATCTGAAAGCATACAAACAAGCATGCCTTATACGGCATATTGGGGATTGGTTCTTAGAGGAACAGAACTTCACACCATTAGAGTTTGAACGAGAATATTATGCCCCATGGCATGTTAATTATCTATTGCAGGAAATGGGGAAACAGGTACCAAAAGAACTGAGGAACAGCATAGTATTGAAGTCGATACGTGAGGCATGGAGATATTTAGTTCTCCTGTTGGGGGGGAACCCCAATAATTCCGACCAGATGCCTATTCGGGGTAACATGCAATTCCCCCCAGGTCAAGATAATGCTAGTTTTCGACGGTGGGCTGAGCAGGGATTGATTTTGTTACAGCATGTAATGGATGAGGACGGTAAAATGCTTAGCTGGGCACAACTTCAGACTCAAAGAGGGGTTGGAAGGAGGGATCTATTAGCATATTTACAATTGCAACATTACCACAAATCTCTAGATGGGAGGGGATTAGCTTTTAGGCTAGGAGATCATTTAGACAGATTTTTTGGACAATTTCAAGAGGGAGGACTCTCGGTTTCCCTGCTGTATAAGGAGCTGCAAAAATAGGTAAAACGTGGGTCTCGAGGGGCGCTTTTAGATCGGTGGAATCTGGAGTTAGGGGAACAGCTATTGGTTATGATTAGGAGGATACCGGAGGTCTCTATAAGTGCAGAATTGAGAGAGTGCCAATATAAGATCCTACACAGAGCATATATGACACAAGAGCAAATGTTTAGGTTTGGAGGAGTGGAAACGCCAGTGTGCCCAAAGTGCAAGCAGGGAAATAATTCCTTCATACATGCTTTTTGGGAATGTCCAGGGGTGAAATTATTTTGGGCAGCTATCTTGAATTATGTGGGGGAGCTCTGGAACTGCTCTCTGCCGATGATACCTGCAGGATTGCTGTTAGATCAATGTGTGAAATTTGGGATTCGTAAATGGGAAACAATATTATTTATACGGAAAGCAACAGCAGTAGGGAAGAGAGTCATACTGGCAGGATGGATAGGAGATGAAAACCCATCTTTTTGGGCCTGGAGAAATCGATTCCACGTGCTGTTGCTATTGGAAAAGAGAGAGGCCTGGGGTTCTCCTAAAATAAAGAAATCTTTTTTGACAATTTGGGAGCCCTATATTCAGTCACTTTCACATAGGGCGAGAAGCCTAATATTGAACAATACATAATTAAATAATGGATACATTGAGGTGAGGGGAGGGGGGAGATATACAGTAGCTTGGATAATTCTCCTTCATCACTTCTGGGGGCCATCAGAGCCTAGGCCATCAGGAGTATAGATGAGAAGAATATACTACAGTGAAAAAGGGAAAGCATATGAGCATAATGGTGATCCCTTGTTTTACAATTATAAGCAATCTTATATTTGAAGTTTGGATACATGTTTGGGAACACTAATGTTGTGGCATGGTTAGATTGGAATGTAGCCTGGGGAGGGCGGGGTGGGGGGATGAAGGGGGGGGGGGAGTAAAAGACAAAGAGTTAAGGGGTTGGGTATGGGGGGGAGGAGGGGAGTTAAAAAGTATAACAGTTGTTTATTAAAGAGATGAACGTTATACATCTACAAAATGTTATGCTGAACTGGCAGATGTTGTATGTGCATATTTGGTTGAAAATTAAAAAAAAAAAAACATTTAAATACTGGTGCGTTTCTGCTGTGATTATTCCTGTTTTACCTGGTTTTGACTCTGTGCTTAAACCTGACCTTTGATGGATTCCTGCCAGCCCTGACTCTGTGCCTGGACCTGACCTCTGCTGATTATTGTCAGTCTCTGTCATCTCCTGAGTCCTGCTCTCGTCCCACTTTCCAAGTCCTGCTAGCCATCTGAACCCATGGGCTCAACAGCTAGGGAACGGTGGTCGCCGCAGGTGAAGCGTGGGGATTTCTGACTGCTGGTCTTCAGATCAGTACAAGGGCTCACTCCATTCCTGGACATTGTGACAGATAGCTGAGGCCACGAGCTCGTCAGATAAACCCAACCCTCCTGACCTTGCACAGATGGTGCAGCAAAAGCAGTCTCATCTGCATCAGTTATCGGGAGTTCTTCAAAATGTCTGTTCCCAACTCTCGGCTATCCGAGCTCAACAGCGGGCTGTACCTTCACAGGCAGCTGCATCTATCTCCAGTTCTGCAGGTATGCCACTTCGGGTTCCTGAACCACCTCACTTTGATGGCTCTCCTGCTGCATGTAGGAGGTTTCTTAATCAGTGTCTCATGAACTTTGAGCGTCAGCAAATGTCTTTTCCCATGGACCGCGTTGTCTACATTATCTCTCTCCTTTCTGGCCAAGTCCTGGTCTGGGCTTCTCCCCTGTGGGAGCAGCAGGATCCCATCATTATGAATCTGGGGGCTTTTCTTCAGCGATTCAGAATGGTGTTCGATGAACCTGGACGCCCCTCCTCGCCTGCCAGTGACCTTCTCTAGCTCCAACAAGGGAACCTTTCTGTGGGAGCCTATGCCATCCATTTCCGGACTCTGGCCTCTGAATTTTGCTGGGACCAAAAAGCCCTTACCACTTTGTTTTGGCATGGATTGTCCGAGTGTATAAAGGATGAACTGGCAGGACAAGATAGGCCTACTACCCTTGACGAACTGATAGCTCTCTGTATCCGAATCGATGTACGGTTCCAAGAAAGAGCACAAGAGCGCACTGCTCAGAGGCAGCCTCCTCACCTAGCCCCCCACTTCCAATGGCCCCTAATTCCTTCACCAACTCCGGAAGCACCACTGGAGAAATCTGATGGACCCATGATGGTGGGGCATTATTGCCTATCGGAAAAGGAGAGGACCTGTTGGCGGCTTAATAATCTCTGTTTCTACTGTGGGCAAACGAGTCATTTCCTCAACAAATGTCCTCAGAAGCTGGGAAACCGACTAGGCCTGGGATCCTCTGGGAAGGTGCTCCTGGGCCAATCTTCTAATCTCCCCAACTCATTGTTGACTTTTCCGGTTACCCTCCGGCGGACTGAGATTACCACTGAGACTGCCGCCTCACTGACTCTGGGGCAGCAGGTAATTTTATCAGTGCTGAGCTTCTGCACCAGTATAAGATTCCAATTCAGTCCCTGAACACAGCGTTACAGGTCACCTCAATCCAGGGAGAGGTTCTCTCTGGAGTAGTTTCTCAGATATCAGTTCCTCTTCGCCTCCAACTGGGAACCTTACACTGCGAGTCCATTCAGCTCCTGGTCTTGCCTCAGGCCAAAAGCAGAGGGAAGCGGGAATATGAACCAGGATTCCCAAAGACCGGACCACAGCAGTAGTAAAAATGAAGCAAAATTTATTAAACAATAAAATGACTCGACACAACATTGTGTTTCGGCCAAAAGGCCTATATCAGGAGTCTATGGATTGAAAACAATATATAGAGAAATTAAATTTAAAACATAAAAACAAAATAAAAACAGAAAACATGGACATATGGAATTAAACAAATATATAAAATAAATAAGAGAAATATAATATATAAAATGTACATGTGTACATCATACTCCATCTGTTTCTGGTATAAATGCAACATAAATTTATAGATTTTCCATGAAGGATCTGATGGAACATTGATATATCATAAAAGAATTAATTAATGAAACATAAATGTGACACAAAGGTATTGATGTTGCATGAGTACACCTTGACCCATATTTACCAAACTTATCAACAGCAAAAAAATGAATATAACAAATGTAATAAACATGTATAGAAGAAAAAAGATGCTCACATGGATAAACATGAAGTATGGCCTTGGTGATTTACTGGTAGGAAATTGAACACCCACTTATATGTGTTTGACCCAAAAGGAGTGAAATCCACACAGACTTGTGATACTGTAAAGAAAATATGCATGTGTGTACCAAAATGGGAAACTCTGAAGTGACTGACCTGTATGCTTGATATTTATTTATTTATTTTTATTTGTTTGTTACTTATATCCCACATTTTCCCACTCATGCAGGCGCAATGTGGCTTACAGAGAATTAAATAAGAGTACAAACTTAAAAGCTTAGGCAAGCATAAAAGAAGCAAGTAGGAGGGGAGAAACTAACAGCATGAACTAGGCAGGGTAAGGGACAAGGGATGCATCAATCAACATGGTAAGTTGAGGGGTAAGTCTTAGCAAAGAGGAATGTCTTTAACAACTTCTTAAAAAGGGTATGGTCCACTTGAGCTTTAAGGTGACGAGGTAACGTGTTCCAGTGTTTGGGACTCCAATAACGGAAGGACGAGGCGAAGATTTTCTTGTACTTGACACCCTTACAATTCGGAAAATGGAGGTGGAGATAGGACCGAGCAGCAGGGTTGGCATTTCTAGGCGGTAGGTTGATCAAGGGGAGCATGTAATCCGGGGCAGCCCCATAGATGATTTTATGTGTTAGGGAGCAGATCTTAAAAGCAATGCGCTCCTGTACAGGCAGCCAATGAAGTTTAAAGCGCAGGGGTTCGGCATGTGCAAAACGCCTTTCTCTAAGGATGAGCCTCGCCGCAGTGTTCTGAGCCGTTTGGAACGTTTTCAATAAGGAGGCCTGGCAACCCACATAAATACCACTACAATAATCCAGATGGGATAGGACAAGCCAGTGGACAAGGGTACGAAACAAGTCTCTGGGAAGGAGGTATCTGATGCGCCGAAGCCTCCACATGGCCTGGAACATTTTTTTGGAGACCAAGTGTACATGATCAACCAGCTGGAGATGTGAGTCCAGATGCACTCCTAAAAGTCGCAGGCTGTTGGCAATCGGGAGGGCAGAGCCCAGAACTGGAAGCATTGTGTCAGATACATGAGCGTGCGTGGACGAGAGGATGAGACAATGAGTTTTTTCCCTGTTTAGCCTGAAGTGGAACACCCTGGCCCAATGTTCTAAAGTGGAGAAACAGGCATCTATGAGGTTGGCAACTTCTGATACTGTGGAGTGAAAAGGGATGTAGACTGTAATATCATCCGCATAGATGAAAGGGTTGAGGTCCAGGTTTGCAAGTGCTGTGGCTAAAGGCATCATCATAATATTAAATAGGGTAGGTGAAAGGGGAGAGCCCTGAGGGACCCCACAGGAAGCATTCCACGGTTCAGAAGTGTAGGAGTTCACCATGACCTGGTAAGACCTTGAAGTCAAGAAACCCTTGAACCAATGCAAAACTGGCCCTCCTATACCAAAAGAGTCCAGTAGATGGAGCAGGAGTTCATGATCCACCATGTCAAAAGCGCTAGACATGTCAAATTGCAGCAGAAGAATCTTCCGTCCAACAGATAGTTCTCGTCGAAAGTTAGATAAGAGGGTGACCAGGACAGTCCCCGTGCTGTAATGAACTCGAAAACCTGATTGCGAATGGTGGAGGATATCAAAATTAGTCAAAAATTCGTTGAGCTGAACATTGACCAGACTCTCCATCAGCTTGATAACTAGAGATATCGAAGCCACTGGGCGATAGTTAGAGATGACATCTGGCTTGATCTTTAAATTCTTTGGGATTGGAGTGAGAAGGATGTTTCCATGACCTGGCGGGAAAAATCCAGCGCTTAACATATAGTTGAGGTAACAAGTCAGATCTTCGATGTAACATTTTGGTGCGACTTTTAGGAGATGGGTCGGACAAACATCTAATCTACAGCTTTTATTTGTGAATTTACGTAAAGCAGCAGCCACCTTATCGGGCAACAGGCGATTGAATTTGATCCAAAAGCGGTCAGCAGGGCAAGCACCCGAAGGCACGGCCAAGGATGCCAGGAAGTCGTCCACATCAGAGAGGCAGCTGACGGTTGAAGACCGCAGGGTAAGAATTTTCTCCTTGAAGTAAGATCCAAGTTGTGTAGCTGAAGGAGGATCAACACTGGAGCATTCAAGCTTGCGAGTATCTAGAAAGATGTTTAGCAGCTGATATATCTCTCGGATGTCCCGGCCAACCGCCTGCATCTTAGATGAAAAGTAGGTGCACTTTGCGAATCGGATGGCGTATTTATACTTGCGGTGACTACTTTTCCAGGCCTCCCGAGCCAGATCAGATTTGCATTTACGCCAAGTTCTTTCCATACCTTCCATCTGTCTTAACACCCACCTCCTCCCTTTCTATGAAAATATATTTTTTTCAAGACAAATTTTTTTGTGTGGAAATATATATTTTTTCAAGACAAATTTTTGTAGAAAATATTACTACTACTACTACTATTTAGGATTTCTATAGCGCTACAAGGCATACGCAGCGCTGCACAAACATAGAAGACAGTCCCTGCTCAAAGAGCTTACAATCTAATAGACAAAATATGCTGTCTGCTGTGTATAGCAAAACTTTAAAGACTCAAGATACAAAAACCACTTAGCTGATAGCACGAGCCAGTTGTTAAATTTTGCTGAATTTTGCGAGACGGTTGTTGATGGAGCCAGGCAGCCAGCACACAAACATCTGTGTTTTTTTTCTTCTCCTCTCTCCCTCCTCCCCCGGCCCCCACCTGCCCATGAGTTCAGTATACCTCAGCTTCCTCATCATATCCTGATTCCTCCCTCAGGTCCATCCCCCCGCCCCCTTACCGCCATCTGTGTCATCCTGAGCCAGGAAGATGTGCGCAGCGCTGGCAAACTATCCAGCAAGGTGGAAAACCCGACCTCTCCCAAAAGGATGCAGACCACTACATCTGCCTGCTGTACCCTCACCAAGGTCATCTTTAACTTTGATTAGTTCTACCAGGCCCACTACGGTGAGCAGCTGGAATGGGAGCGTTTCATGAAGCACAAATGAGAGAAGCTGCAGAAACACAAGTCGGGTATAGAGGAAAAGTGGCAACTATTCAAGACAACGGCGATTTCAGCTGTAGTTCTGCTTTTTGCAGCCATGGAGTTGAGAGGATTTTTCTCACCTGCTAATCTGATTTAATGCTACATACTGTTTTCACAATATATAGCATTAAATCACCACCGTTTGTCAAACATTGCTAGTAGTAACACGCTGCCTCTGCCTGGTCAATCTAGAGCCTTTTCTCTGCCGGATCCCACCCATGCGTAAGCAGGAAGTTGCATCAGCAGGGTATAACACAGAAGAGAAAAGGGTTTTGGTTCGGCCAGACAGGAGGCAGCATGTAACCACTAAAGCTGCTGGGAAAGTAAGGTTTTGAAGGATGGCCAGTGAGGGAATGAATCATCTGGGAAGCCGAGAGAGGTATGGACTCGCGGGGGAGCGGGAGATGCTGCTGCGTTTGGTTGAGACCAGGAGACGGTATAAAGTCAAAAAAAAAAATTGAAGCTAATTAGGTTAGTCTGTTTTCCCTTCCCACGCAGCTCTCTTCGCCATAAACTCAAAACAAAAGCAAGTAAACCTATGAACTGCTGTATCCATGTTGTTCTTTATTGTTGGTAGCATTTTAATTTAATCTCACTTATATTTTCAAACATTCCAGCTTGTGCAGCTTATGGATGTATACAGAGGTCAGAGGAATAACTTTTCATAGAGTAGTAATTTGTTATTAATCGTACAGTGTGTCATTTGGAGGGGCTGGTTATAGGGACACCCTAGCAAGTGTTAAATTTGTACAGAGATTTTTTTCTCCTGGTAAAGGGCCACTAAAATGGATATCATGTTATAAGAATCAAGTGCTCAACATTTTTTTTGTTACATTTGTACCCCGCGCTTTCCCACTCATGGCAGGCTCAATGCGGCTTACATATTGTATACAGGTACTTATTTGTACCTGGGGCAATGGAGGGTTAAGTGACTTGCCCAGAGTCCTATCTATTTAGTTAGTTAGTTAGTTAGTTAGTTAGTTAGTTAGTTAGTTACTTATTTATGACATTTACATCCCATATTAAACATGAATTAGTTTGAAACCTGGAAGCATTTGAAATCTTTTTTTTTCCTGTGTCTAGACCAAAAGAGAAAGGTGGTTTTTGGGAAGTTGCTTCTTTGTTTTGTTGGAATGCAGTGGTATATTATTATAGAAAAGCATTTAATATTGTTTATTACTACATAGAAAGATTGAATAATGAGGGCAGAGCTACCTTCATGTAGAAGTCCAGAGTCAGTCTAAATGTGCCAACATTTTCCAGTTCTGTGGTATATATTTCTTTCTTCTTCAAGTCTGTTTGGTTTTGTGGGGTGGGAGTTAATCTTTGTCTCCCAAATGTGTGTTTGATAGATGAGACCTGCTAATAATGATGGCTAATGGACATAGGAGCCAACTTTTCAAAATTATTGGTGGTGCTAAGCCCAATGGAAATAACCCCTCCCTGAACACATACAAGGAATTTTCTCAATATTAGGGGTGCTCAAGCACCCACAGCACCCACAGAGCCGGCTCCTATGCTAATGGAAAGCATCAGTAGAACAGTTGGAGCTGAATGACATTTATGTTCATACAAAGTTAATTATTTTCAATGGAAATTAAATCTGTTGGCTGCCTGCTATGTGAATATTCCATCATTCTTTCATTATTGCTATCAAGTATTACATATTTAGGGCATATGCTTTAAAACTTAGATTGTTTAAATTAATTTATCTAGACCTTACATGCACATGGTATTGCTTGTTAAACCCTTAGGCAAAACCTAAGGGTGGTTAAACAATTTGGTATAAACTGTGTTGTTTATGACTTTACTTGTTTTGTACTGCTTTTGGTCCTACTGATCTGCACATCTGCTGTGTTATTTTATTGAGTGGAAACAGCCAGGTGGGCTTATAGAAAGAGAGGGAAGGGTTCTTGGGGTTGCATGGCCATATGGAATTTACAATAAAGAATATAGTATATTTTATGTTGAATTTATTTTTATTTCAATTTTTAAACAAGTGTAAAACTTGTTGTGAAATACAGCAATAATGTATTAAATAAAATATACAATAACCATCAAAATAAATGTCATGCTTCCTTAGACCACAAAAATATTTAGAAGGGGCTAAATGAATAGAGAAGATTACATAATCATGAATAGTTATATTAAATAGGCTGCCTAACTTCTCATTTTACATTTTCTTAACATTTCAGTTGTTTCATCTCTAAGAAAGATTTGAGCTGTTCCGGCGAATAAAACACGTATTTTGTTATTCCCAGTTTTACAATGCATTTACACGGATACGCTAGAAAAAAGGAACCCCCAACCTCCAATGTACCTTTTTTCAAAGCCAAAAATGCCTTTCTCTTCTGCTGGGTCTGTTTAGTAATATCGGGATAAATCCACAGTCTCTCCCCTCCAAAGAGGGATCTTGCATTTTTAAAGTACAGTCTCATTACAGAGTTCAAATCCTGTTTGAATACAAATGATACTAGTAAAGTAGCTCTTTGTGTTACATTTTCCAGGGATTGTTCTAATAAAAGCGAGATGTTGTTAAAATCTATTTGTCCTGCAGCCTCGTTTCCAGCCTTTCCCATTTCCCCTTTGGAACTTTCAATATAGTATATTTTATTTATTGGATGTATAGCTTCTATAGGAAATTTCAAATTTTCATTGAGGTATCTCTTAAATAAATCTATTGGAGTGCTTCCTGGAGATTTAGGAAAGTTCAAGACTCGAAGATTCAGGCGTCTATTATAATTTTCTATATATTCTATTTTTCGTCTCATCTCTGTATTATCTTTAATTGCTGATATTTTAAAATCTTGTAGCTGTTCCAGATCTTTTTCTACTTTAGTTATTTTCAAGTTAAACTCTTGTTTCACTATTTCCACCACATTTTTCATCTTGTCAAATTTCCCATTAAGAAGCTGTAACTCACCCAATGTCTTTTGCAAGATTCCTTCCAATTTATTCAACTTAGTCCAAATCATTCCTAGGTTCACCTCTGGAGTTTTTCCTTGAGGTTGTGCCTCAGCATTTGGCGTCTCCTTTGGCAGCTCTGGCCCCTCACTCGGCAACTTTTCTGCCTCACTTCCGGTGGCAGAGTATGTTGTCTCCAGGGCTGCCTTCGTTGCTGGACACGGAGGGAGTACCAGTGTTGGTGGTGATAGGGAGACTTCCTCTCCCCATGAGGTTTCCTCTTCTCCAGTTAACGCCACTAGGGGATCCCTCTCCCGAATATCTTGAGAGGTGCCGGAGAAAAATCGCTCTATTCTCGGTTGAGTTGGTGTCGAGGTAGTTGGAGGCGAGGGGAGCCGTTTCACCACTCCTTTCCGCTTGGTATGCGGCATATTGAAGGTAACTCTTTAAAATTTTCCCCTCGAGAATAAACGAGCGTTTCGCTACCGGTCAGCATGCAGCCATCTTGGAACGCCCCTGATCTCCCTATTGTATATTTTAATATTATTTATAACTTGGTTGCTACACTGTACCTTTATACCATTAAAGCATATAATAAAGTTAGGTACATATATATCACTTTTGGGGGGGGGGGGGTAGGGAGAAGAGAGAGCCTGTTGTTAAACATTTACCAGCACACCACTGTCCAAAACCCACTCCAAACTGGATATTTGCCCCAGCAACCTAATAAGGTCCGCCCCCAAACACTTCATAACAGACCTTATGTCACACCTAAACTACATGCTACAACACGGACTTTTCACCAAGGACAAAGGAAATATATTACTTACACCCATACCCAAAGACTTAAAGAA
Source organism: Microcaecilia unicolor (assembly GCF_901765095.1). Taxonomy (NCBI): domain Eukaryota; kingdom Metazoa; phylum Chordata; class Amphibia; order Gymnophiona; family Siphonopidae; genus Microcaecilia; species Microcaecilia unicolor. The sequence continues at coordinate 82,078,551 of NC_044039.1, read as the reverse complement.
AAAATTGAATGATACAGCCAACTATCGACCAGTAGCATCCATCCCCTTGATAGTAAAACTAATGGAAAGTTTAGTAACCAAACAACTCACCAATTACCTAAACAAATTCACAATACTACATGAATCACAGTCAGGATTTCGATCCAACCATAGTACTGAAACAGTGCTAACCACCCTCATAACCAAATTTAAACAACTAATTGCAACTGAAAACAATGTGCTACTTCTACAATTTGATATGTCAAGCGCGTTCGACATGGTCAGCCACCAAATACTCTCGAACACCCTAGACTACTTCGGGATTGGAGGAAACGTACTAAGATGGTTTAATGGCTTCTTAACAGCAAGAACCTATCAAGTAATTTCAAACTCAAAAACTTCAACACCATGGAAACCTGAATGTGGAGTACCACAAGGATCACCGCTCTCATCAACCCTTTTTAACATAATGATGACACCTTTAGCCAAATCGCTATCCAGCCAAGGACTCAACCCGTACATCTATGCTGATGATGTCACGATATACATCCCGTTCAAACAAGACATAACCGAAATCACACACAGCCTCCAAATAATGAACTCATGGGCGGACGCATTCCAACTAAAGCTAAACGCAGAAAAAACACAGTGTCTCATCCTGTCCTCACAATACAACACAAACAAACCCAATACCATAAACACCCCAGACTACACACTTCCGGTCTCAGATAGCCTGAAAATCCTGGGAGTCACAATTGACCGAAATCTCACACTTGAAGACGAAAAATACAGCAAAGAAAATGTTCTACTCAATGTGGAAACTTAAAAGAATCAAACCTTTCTTCCCAAGGGAAGCATTCCGCAGCCTAGTACAATCAATGGTACTAAGTCTAGACTACTGCAACGCCATTTATGCTGAATGTAAAGAACAAATCATTAAGAAGCTTCAAACCACTCAAAACACAGCAGCCAGACTCATATTTGGGAAAGCGAAATACGAAAGCGCCAAACCCCTAAGAGAAAAACTACACTGGCTCCCGCTAAAAGAACGAATTGAGTTCAAAGTTTGCACCCTGGTCCACAAAATCGTCTACGGGGAAGCCTCGACCTACATGTCAGACCTTATAGACTTTCCTATTAGGAACGCAAAAAGATCATCACGCCCATTCCTCAATCTCCACTATCCTAACTGTAAAGGGCTAAAATATAAATCCACATACGCGACCAGTTTCTCATACATCTGCACGCAGCTATGGAACACACCACCGAAGGCCATAAAAGCAACGCAAGACCTAACCATCTTCCGAAAGCTACTGAAATAGATCTTTTCAAGAAGGCATACCACAAACATCCATCTTAAATACATTATACACGATCTATACAAATCTGACCTTTTATCGCATGACTGCTTAAACCCTTTCTATTATTGATTGTCACGTCTGTGGCCGTGACCACCTTCAGCCTTACCTTCTTTCTGGGGGTCAGCAGCTCTGCTGGCTTCTGTCTGTGTTTGTGTTTGTCTTGTCTCTAGTCTCTGGGCTGATTGCTTCACTAGACCTCACCTGTGTGGGCTATGCCTCTCTAGGGAGTCAGCATCTAAGATGGCTGCCACCGGCTCTGTGCCAGCTTCCAAGATGGCTCCTGCTTGTCTTTCCTGTGGGCTCACTTCCTATGTGTGTCAAGCCTCGCTTTGGGGTCTGTGTACTTCCTGCTTCTGCCCTACTGCTGGTGAATCATCAGTGAGAGCCTTCATAAGGAAGTGCTGTGCTTGCAGTCAGTGCCTTTGCAAGAAGAGTTATGCTCTTAGGCCAGGTCAGGTTAGTAAGTGTCTGCTGCACTACTGCTTAGCCTCTCTCTGGGTTCCAGCCCAGTTTCTTTCTGTGTCTGTGTCTCTGCTGTCCTTCCGTGGGGGGTCTTCCCTGCCACTGTCTGTCTGTGGACTGCGGGTCCTTCCTGGCTTACCCTGCGTTTGGGGTGAAGCCTCTGCTCCAGGCTTACCCTGTGTTGGGGTGAAGCCTCTGTTCCTGGCTTACCCTGGGTTGGGGTGACGCCTTTGTCCGGGTTTGTTCTCTGTTTGCTCTGCTGCCAGCCCAAGACCCTTGGCCTGTTCTTCCTGGTTTGCTCTCTTTACCCTTGCCTAGCCTGTGTGCCTACCCGGCTTGTATATCCTGAGTGTATATCCTGAATCCTGTATCTCTCTAGCTAGTGTGTATTTCCTGCGTGGTTATTCCTATATCCTGTCTCCACCTAGCTAGAGGGTTTACCCTGTGGGTATTCCCGGATCACCGTTCTGCCTAATGTGTATGCTGCCATAGTCCTTGCTCCTGATAGGCTTCTGTACGCCTTGTGTTCCTTGGTCTGTCTTCTGGGTCTTGCTAGTGGCTCTGCAGCAGCACACTGTCTGTGTTTAGTTCCTAGTCTAGTCTCCCTCATGTTTTCTAAACCCAGGGTGGGTCCTCTGGATCTTCCGTTCCTGCCTTATCCTGCAAGTCCTGCCGGCCACCTGCACTTCGGAGCTCAACTCCGGAGGACCGGTGGCTAAGTGCAGGTGAAGCTGTTCCTGTTTCGTCTGTTCTAGTTGCCTGCCTTGTACTACTCCAGTCCAGAGTTCCAGTACTGCTCTTCTGTGTTTCCAGTCCCAAGGTGGTCTTGCCTGCCGCTAAGGGCTCACGATTTCCAGTCCTGCCTCGAGGACCTGACAGAATGCCAAGGCCCTCGAGAACGCAACATTGATCAAGCACTACCACTAAACCTTACGTCGAATAGGGTCTCTCTAGAGCCAATGACCTAATGTATGTTACAATCCAATTTATTACTCAGGAACCTTCATGCAATACCATAACGTAATCTTCTTTACCATGTATGTATGCACATGGTATATATATATTCCATGATCTGTTCCATATATATCATGTTCCATGTATGTTACCATGTATGTATGCACCTAAACGCAATACCATCTGTAATTCTGTTACCCGGAAATGGCAACCACCATTACGGCAAATGTAAGCCACATTGAGCCTGCAAATTGGTGGGAAAATGTGGGATACAAATGCTACAAATAAATAAATAAATAAATAAATAAAATATAAGCCTGTAAAAACAATGTATATCATATACAACAATAGTTAAGAAACGATGAATGATAAAATAAAATAAAATATAAAATTGAAACTGACATAAAACTGTACTGAATTACACAGTAAAAATATCAAAGAATAATAATGATAAAATCATAAAATATTATAAAGGTTCCTTAAGTGTATGAGGACACAATATGCTGAGGGCTATAAACATAATGTAGTCAAAATGTGCATGTATTTGGAATGTGCTCTAGGTACCTTTTGTGCAGAATCAAAACTGTGCATAGAGTCTGTATGGGTGCAGATAAGATGAGGACGGATGTAAAAGAAATACTAAAGGAATGGCCAGAAATCAATTTCATTGTTGAGACCATGGGGACTGAGTGCAATCAACTCAAAAATTAGTTTCTGTTCTTCTTGTAGTAAGAGTTTGTCAAAATTACCTCCCCTCCACTTTTTAGTGAAGGTCTTAAACACAATGAAACGTAAGTCTGCTGCAGTGTGGTTAGTTGCATACCAATGTTGGACAAGAGGTGCAGATTCTACTTTCCTGTTGATGCAGCTCCTGTGCTCTATGATACGCGTTTTAATTGCTCTAATGGGTTTTCCCACGTATAAAAGAGGATATGGGTATTGAATGATATAGATAACCGAGGCAGTGTTACAGTCAGATATGCGCTAGGTTTTACTCGTGATGGGATGAGTGAAAACAGTGGCCTCAAGACACAGACTGCATACACTACAGTGTCCACACTTCCTATGACCTAAATGTGGAGTGCCTAATGTAGTTTTAATTTTTGGTAGAGTGGAAGGAACCAGATGTTCTCTAAGATTTTTATTTCTAGAGTATGCAATAACCAATGATTTGTTCTTAAACACTCGAGACCTTCTAGAATGTGCCAATGTGTTCGGATAGAACATGAAATGTGTTTTGCCAAAAAAGAATACTTAAGTGTACAAACTATGTCAGGAGACTTCTTTTCTCGAGTAGTATTCAATAGGTTTTCACACTTTTGTGCCAAAGCTTTAGTGTATCCGCTGGTGATGTGCCTCTGAGGATATCCTCTTGCTGCAAAGTCCATGGGACTTCTTGAGTTCTCCACGCTCGTGGATTCTCTTTTGGTTCTTGCCTCAGGCCATTCATCCTATTGTGCATTCACCTAGCCCTGACTGGGGAACTGGTGACATTACCAAGTGGGGTCACCACTGTTTTCATAACTGTCTGGATTCTGTTCAGCCCATGCCTATGCTGGGCAATCATGTCACACCCCCCTCCCCCTGCGCCATCCAGGCCTATCATCTGCCTTCTGAATACATTGCTGATGTCTTTGATAAGAAGGAGGCTAATCAACTCCCACCTCATAGGGAATTTGACTGTGCAATTGATCTACTCTTAGGAAATATGCCTCCGCGTGGATGACTCTACACTCTCTCTTGGGATGAGTCCCAGGCCATGAAAGATTACATTCAAGAATACTTGAAAAAAGGGGGTTATTCGACTATCTACTTCACCAGTAAGCTCTTTGAGCAGGGACTGTCTTTCTTCTATGTTTGTGCAGCGCTGCGTATGCCTTGTAGCGCTATAGAAATGCTAAATAGTAGTAGTAATAGTAGGGGTGGAGGTTTTCTTTGTCAGTAAAAAGGATGGAACCTTCTGACCCTGCATAGACTATCGAGATCTTAGTGACATCACTATTAAGAACCATTATCCGCTGCCCATGATACTGGAGTTATTCGATCGCATACAAAGTGCCACTATTTTCACCAAGTTAGATCTCCGGGGTGCTTACAACTTGATCCGGATACATAGCGGTAACAAGTGGAAGACGGCCTTCAATACTCACGACAGGCATTACGAATATCGTGTCATGCCCTTTGGCCTATGCAACGCTCCTGCAGTCTTCCAGAACTTCATCAACAACATTCTCCAGCACTTCCTGTATTCCTCTGTAATTGTATATCTGGACGACATACTTATTTTTCCTTCATCCCTTCGAGAACATCCTACCCATGTCAGAGCGGTACTTCAACGCCAAGCTGGAAAAGTGTTTTTTTTTCCATCAGAGAACTATTTCCTTTTTGAGGTACATCGTTTCCGCTACAGGTCTGCAGATGGATCCTGACAAGCTACAGGCTATCCAGAAGTGGCCGCAACCACAAACTCTGCGGGCCTTACAACACTTTTTGGGCTTCGCCAACTATTATAGACAGTTTATCAACCAGTATTCCCTCATTGCTGCTCCCTTTACTGCACTTACCAAGAAGGGGGCAGATGTTAAAAATTGGATCTCCGAAGCCCTTCAAGCTTTTGATCAACTGAAATAGGCATTTCTCTCTGCACCAGTTTTACCCAGCCCAGACATCCATCTACCATTCATTGTGGAGGTGGACGCCTCATCTCTAGGGGCCAGAGCCATCTTATCTCAAGCGTCTGCAACCGGAAAACTCCATATGTGCTTCTTTTTCTCCAAGAAATTTACTCCAACTGAATGTAATTATACTATTGGAGATCAGGAGCTTCTAGCCTTAAAACTCGCCTTGCAGCAGGAATGGCGATACCTCTTTGAAGGCGCAAAACACCCATTCACAGTCATCACAGACCATAAGAATCTGCTATATCTTCAAGATCCAAAGCGCCTAAATCCTAGGCAAGTCCACTGTTCCCTATTCTTTGCCCGTTTTAATTTCAGCTTGATATTCCGGCCAGCGGAGAAGAACACTCGAGCGGATGCATTATCTAGAGCCTTTGAACCTCAGGAGGATGCTGAGGAACCCCGGCCTATGTTAGATCCAGCATGTATCATTGCCTCTGCTAGCCTCCCCATTCCTCCTGGACTCACTCCAGTTCCTGCCAGGCTTCGCTGTGCTGTTATGCGATGGGGGCATTCGTCACGGTTGGCTGCACATTCTGGTTTCCGTAAGACCCTACATCTTGTTCAATGCTATTATCGATGGCCACGGATGATTCAGGACATACAACATTTCGTCACTACCTGCCTCACATATGCTTGAAACAACATATCTCAGACCAAACCTTGGGGTCTGCTGCAGCCTTTGTCCATTCCTGATGCTCCATGGCAGGAAATCGCCATGGATTTCATCACAGACTTACCTGTTTCTGATGGTAACACTGTGATTTGGGTGGTGGTGGATCGTCTCTCCAAAATGGCTCATTTTGTACCCATGTCCTCTCTTCCTTCTACGACCAGATTGGCTCAAGCCTTTATTCTTCACATCTTCCGTTTCCATGGTTTTCCTAAACGGATCATAAGCGACCGGGGGGGTCCCAATTTACTTCCCGATTCTGAAGGACCCTTTGTTCCAACTTTGGAATCACCATACATTACTCTTCTGCATATCATCCCCAGACCAATGGACTCGTTGAGCGAACTAATCAAATCCTTAAACGTTTCCTGTGTATGCATGTTAACAGTAAACAAAACAGTTGGTCCACCCTTCTTCCCTGGGCTGAATTTGCATATAATAATAGCTAAAATGTCTCCTTTCTATGTAGGCTATGGACGCCATCCGCACATGCCTATGCCCATTTCTGGAACCCCGCAGCTTCCATCCGTCCATCAAACCATCATAAAATCAAGAATATCTGGAGGCAAGTTCAGACTTATCTTTGTCAAGAGTCAGCTTATCATAAGAAACTTGCTGACCGACACCGACAACCAGCTCCCATCATCCTACCTGGACAAAAGGTTTGGTTGAATACCAAATACCTTTGCCTTTGGCTTCCCTCATATAAATTTGCTTTTAAATTTATTGGACCATTCTTGGATCAGCACCCTTACTTATCGCTTGCATCTGTCTCCCAGATCCAGGATACATAATGCATTCCATGTATTGCTCTTAAAACCCTTTCTACCTTCTAGATGGAATCCTGAATCTGTAAGACCTGCTACCCTTGACTCCGATCCTGACCTTGAATTTGAAGTAGCAGATCAAGATGGCATCCGTGAGAGGGAGTGCTTCCTGAATGCTCCCGAATCTCAAGTCGTGTTGCGGAGTGTTTTCTTTCTTTTTCCCTTGATATGGGGAAAAGAAAGGGGAAACCTGGGGCTAAAGCCACTCCTAACCCTGGTGAGACTCTAACTCTCCGGCAGCCGACTTTGGAAGCTTTCGGCCTTCAGGCGCTTGGAGTCCAGATCCCTACCTTGGTTGGATCCCCAGAACACCTGGGAGATCTTAGCGTGGAAGCGGTGTCGTTGAGCCCGCCTCAGCAGACAGCCCCGCCGAGACCGGGCGGAGATTCAAAGCCGATGGGAGAGCCTCAGTCGGTGTTTTCTGAGGCTAGTGGTGGCCCTGTTGATTATTTGACGCCGGATGGGTTGACATCAGATGGGAGGGCGAGAGGTATCGATTCCTCACCTTCCCCCATCCTGGCTGCTCTGCCTGTGGGAATCGGCGTGAGATCAAGACCGGCAATCGTTACCTTAGAGGTCCTTTGGGATGCAATCCAGGTTTTGAATTCAAGCAACTTTCGCAAATCTCTGAAGACACATCTTTTTAATAGAGCCTACAAAAAGACCCCTTAAAGACACAAATCACCTCCTAAACTATCCTATTCTAACACCATCTTCTCTAACTCCTCATCCATCTTCTGCTTACTTTTGATTGTATCCAATATCCTGTCATGACTCTGTCATAACAACACTCTGTAAGCCACATTGAGCCTGCAAATAGGTGGGAAAATGTGGGGTACAAATGTAACAATAATAATAATAATAATCTCTGCTTCAGGTTTTGACTTCATTTAATATCGAAGTAAAAGAACTTAAACAACAACAGCAGACTACGGAATTGAGAGTTAAAGTGCAAGAAGATAAGAGTGAGTCAAATTTACTAGAGATTAAGAAACTGCAAACTATTGTTGGTAATATAGTGATTGAAAGGGATAACACAAAAGGAAAATTGAATACTTTGATAATCAACTTAGGTGTAACAACCTAAGATTTTTAAATTTTCCTAAGACTCCTTTGATACCTCCAATAGAGACGTTAAGAAAATATTTTACCGAAATATTAGGAATTCCAAAAGAAGCTTTGCCTCCAACTGTAAAAGCTTACTATATTACGGGAGCTATAACATCTCCAGTGGTAGCTCCAGAAGTGAACTTAACACAATTTCTTGAAACGTCCTTAGAAGCTATTACAGAACGCACGAATCTTCTTGCGTCTTTTGCCTTCGAAACTGATAGAAATAACGTATTCAGATTATACTTCAGATTTATTTCTGCTCAGTTTTTCGGATCAAGGATACAAGTGTTTCCAGATATTAGTAAATCTACTCAGAGAAGAAGGAGAGAATTTCTGGGGATGAGGCCTCGGATTCTTGCATTAGGTGGCACTTTCAAGCTGAAATTTGCATGCAGATGTCTTATTTCCTTAAATATGGCACATTATGTATTTTTTGACCCAGATAAATTGAGGTCCTTTATAATTGCTAAAGAAAGCGGTGGCGAAACTACCTCAAATGCACCAGAAGGGAGCTGAAACCACTGATAGGGACCTGGACCTGACCTTCTCATATTGTATTTTATTTAGAGTATTTCTCTTAATTTACCCCTATGTAATTTCTTTGTGTCTTAATCATTATTGTGGACTAAGTAACAATGCTATTTCTAAGTATCCTTAAATATGTAAAGGATAAAAGGGATCTCTTCTTGTTGTATTTCCTGTTTTTCAGACATTTATTTTATGTGAATGTATATTTTGTAAACTATAAATAAAGAAATTAAAAAAAAAAAGAATTTGAAGTAGCAGAGATCCTGGATTCCAAGCGTCGGGTTGGCAGATTGTATTATCTGATATCCTGGAAATATTATGGACCTGAGGACAATTCCTGGGAACCAGCTGCCAATGTTAATGCCCCTGATTTGCTCCGGGACTTCCATTCTCAGTACCCTGCTAAGCCCGGCCTGGGCCGGAGAGGGGCCTGTGAAAGGGGGGTACTGTCACATACCTGGAACATCAGACGTGGAGGCAGAGGCTAGCATACACTTCTCTCTTCAGTTCCGGTTTGACACGCCTACACTTTGGGCGCGCCTACACTTTGGGTGCGCCTACTTTGATGTCAGACGCCTTCACTTTAAAACAAGGAGTTTCCCTCCTCTCTTTGCCTCAGCTACTTCTTCCTGGTATCTGGTGCGTTCCTGCTGTGATTATTCCTGTTTTTGAATCTGTGCTTAAACCTGACCTTTGATGGATTACTGCCTGCCCTGACTCTATGTTGGACCTGACCTCTGCTAATATTGTCTGTCTCTGTCATCTCCTGAGTCCTGCTCTCGTCCCACTTTCCAAGTCCTGCTGGCCATCTGAACCCAGGGACTCAACCGCTAGGGAACAGTGGTCACCGCAGGTGACGTGTAGGGATTTCTGACTGCTGGTCTTCGGATCGGCACAAGGGCTCACGCCATTCCTGGACATTGTGACAGAAGATGGCTGAGGCAGAAGCGACAAGGAGGTGATAAGAGTACTCCCCAAAGAAATACTGCTGTGAGATACATCTTGCCTGTACCAGTGCAGCAAAGAGTTGAAGAGCAAAGCTATATCCTATAATCTGACAGACCAACCGTGGCATTCCTCAGGGAGATGGAACTGCATCAGATAGACATGGTAGCACCTAAGCCACACTACTATCAGGCTCTAACTAGCCCTGGAAACTATTGCCGAGAGAAGGCAAACTGGAGATCTCAAACTACAGGTTATACTCCTTGGTAACCTAGAAATGAAAACCATGGGGACCACTGCCAACGAGTCCTATGGCCGAGCGCCATGACCACCATACCAGAACAATGGATGCCATAGAAGCCATGACAAAAGCCAGGCTGCTATGCTGGTGACAGAGAGCCAGATGCTGGTGCTGAAGAACATAGTAGGCTACTGCTGTAATCGAACAGCATAAAACAGGATAGAGTCGAGTTCAAAGCCAACCCCTACCATAACCAATAGAAGAAATATCACTCTTGTAGCCATGCCAAGAGCTGGGTGCCATTAGCATTGCAAGTTACAGCTAGATACTTGTATACTTACGCCACAGGACCATTTACCAAGCCATGAAATTATGGCATACAAGTAGCCATTGCTGTCGCTAAACTAAAATATTGGCTACAGCAGCAAAGCCACAGAGTCGGCTGATGATGTTGCTGAGCCTCACAAATATGGCTACCAATGCCCCTGTAGTACTCAGGTGGCTGCTGACATGCCATGCCTTGCAGCTGGACACGTATTCCCTAGTACACCAAACATGGCTGAATATGCCGTCATGGCAGACAGTTGCCTACTGAAGGCACCACGACACTACTTTGACCCCAGGTGAAGCCAAGACATACAGACAGCTGCTGATGAAACCAAGGCACAAACCACAATGAAAACCTGCCGTTCAGGTGGCCACTGCTAAGTTATGCCATAAAGGTAGCCGGGTCAGTCAGGTGGACAGAGCCAGAGCTGGGCTAGTCAGGAGGCCGTGGCTGAAGCCATGTAGACAGGTGGCTGTGGCTGAAGCTATGCCAGACAAAGACCAAGGTTGAAGCTGTGCTATCAGGCAAGCGCTGCTGGTGGTATGCCCAACAGGCAGTCACACTTGAAGCTGCAGCAGCGAGGAAGCCGCAGCTGAAGTTGCAACTATGATCAGAGACGCACCAGTCAGACAGCCATAGCTGGTACAGGCAGTTTACTGAGCCAGGAGGAGCTTCTGATGCTGTGCCATTCAGGTGACCGTTATTTAGAAGTCACAGACGTTGGCACAGGAAAGAGGCCACAGTAAAACTTGTAGTATGCTGCTGGCCCCTGTCACATATGTCAGAAAGAAGCGCCCCCCGAAGTGGTTCCAAACCCCTGGTCATTGAAGAAGGAGGGCTATATGGGTGCGTGCTGCCAACTCATGACCCACAGAGGATAGCTTCAAAGATTCCCTTGCTGAAGTCAAGGTAAACATCTGTCGCTAGTGGAAGTGCCATACAGGCGCAGTGCGAAAGAAAAGATATGCCAGAAAGTAGGAGCGCCCTTCTGTTACAGCTGAGCAGCACTCAAAAGCTGTTATAGCAGGTCTAATAATTCCAGAAGTGACAGAAAAGCCTACTAGTAATACAGGCATAGCAGCCTTGCTGACAGGGACACTGTCTCAAAAAATGATTCAGATATAGGCCATATTTGAGCGCTGGTACTGCTTGAAAAGGCTGGATAGTGACGCCTCAAGGGAGAATCAAGGCTTTCAGTCCCAGAAGATAGCTGAGTGAGCAGGCTTGGAATACTACCCTGAATCCTCTTGTTTCTATCTTTTTTTTTTACAGTAAAGCCAGTGAAAAATAGAGCTCATAAGCAATAATAGGCATAAAGGCCCAGTGATAATGAGCTGTAAACTGGCTAAGAATAACTGACCATAATCAATATAAATAACGCTGACCGCAAAACACAGACAAGGTGCAGGAAACACAATTACAAGAATAGCCCAAACACAACTAAGTGCCCCAAAATTATTACCCAGAATAAGGAGTCGCACAATTTTGTTAAACTGTAAAGAGCAGAGGAGCTCCCCCACAAAAGCAGCAAAAAACACAAATAACTAAATAATGCAACTGAAACGCAGGTAAGGCTCTAAGAAAAGAGGTGCATATGAAATGTGAGCAGCATGAATATCTGCTATCCTTCACGATGGAGAGAAGTGGGAATCAGAGACAACATTAATTATAATGGTTAGCAGCATTACAAACATTTCCTGATACAGCTCTTGTCAGAGTGTGGAGGGAAACGAGACTGGCCACCCACCCTGAGAAGTCACTAATTTGGTGAGGCGATTCCTGTGCAAAACATTGGCAGAAAGAAGCAGAAAACTCCCAAAAATATGCAGAGTTGACAACGTCCCTCAGAAATGAAATTAATGAAGGAAACAGTAAAATACATGTGGACAGAGACTGCTACCAGCAGAGATAAATGGTGCAACAGCCAACAGCACCTGTTGAACTGCCCTGACGGAGCCTGACAGAAACCCATAGATGAAAAGATGATTTTTAGACATTTTTCTGTTTTGAAAATAAACCCCAAAGTTATTCAAAGTTGTTAAATCGCGAGACGATTGTGAAATATTGCAAGTGGATCATATGAGACTGGGAGACTTGGCATCCAAATGGAAGATGACATTTAATATTAGCAAGTGCAAAGTGATGAATATAGGAAAGCGGAATCCAAACTATAGCTATGTGATGCAAGGTTCCACAATAGGAGTCACCACCCAGGAAAAAGATTTAGATGCCATTGTTGATGGTACGTTGAAACCCTCTGCTCAGTGTGCAGCAGCGTCTAAGAAAGCAAATAAAATGTTAGGAATTATTAGAAACGGAATGGAAAACAAAATGAGAATATTATAATGACTGCATGGTGGGACCACACCTCAAATATTGTGTGCAATTCTGGTCACTGCATCTTAAAAAAGATATAGCAGCAGTGCTTTTTTTGTGCCGGTACGCAACGGTACGGTGTACCGGCACCTTTTTTTTTTGCTCCCCCCGCCCCGTGAGTCCATGTCCCGCATGCAGTGCCAGCCCCCATTTCCGGCCGCTGCTGCTTCTCCTGTTGAGCAGCAGCAGCCGCTACACAAAGAAAAAGATTTTTAAAAAAAACTTCAAACCTGGCTGAAACGCAGCACCCCGGCACTGTAGACAGCCATTAGGCATTGGCTGTTGCCCCGCCGCCACTCCTCCTCTTGCCTCTACGTCACTGCGCTCCTCCGGGGTCTTCCTCCAGGGGCAGTGACGTAGAGGCAAGAGGAGGAGCAGCTGTGGGGCAACAGCCAATGCCTAATGGCTGTCTACAGTGCCGGGGTGCCGCGTTTCAGCCAGGTTTCAAAATTTTTTTTTAAATCTTCTTTTTCTTTGTGTAGCGGCCGCTGCTGCTCAACAGGAGAAGCAGCAGCGGCGGCCGGAAATAGGGGCTGGTGCCGCGTGCGTTGCGACTTTGCGCCGTTCGCGGGAAACTTGGCAGGGAGAGGGAAACCAACAGAGGGAAGGATTGGGGAGAGAGAGAAAGAGGGAAACCAACAGAGGGAAGGATTGGGGAGAGAGGAGAGAGAGGGAAAACAACAGAGGGAAGGATTGGGGAGAGAGAGAGAGAGAGGGAAAACAACAGAGGGAAGGATTGGGGAGAGAGAGAAAGAGGGAAAACAACAGAGGGAAGGATTGGGGAGAGAGAGGGGAAAACAGATGGAAGGATGGGGAGAGAGGGAAAAAACAGATGGAAGGATTGGGGAGAGAGGGGAAAAACAGATGGAAGGATTGGGGAGAGAGGGGAAAAACAGATGGAAGGATGGGGAGAGAGAGAGAGAGAAAGAGGGAAAACAACAGGGAAGGATTGGGGAGAGAGAGAAAGAGGGAAAACAACAGAGGGAAGGATTGGGGAGAGAGAGGGGGAAACAGATTGAAGGATGGGGAGAGAGAGGGAAAAACAGATGGAAAGATTGGGGAGAGAGGAGAAAAACATATGGAAGGATTGGGGAGAGGGGAAAAACAGATGGAAGGATGGGGAGAGAGAGGGAAAAAACACAGATGGAAGGATTGGGGAGAGAGGGGAAAAACAGATGGAAGGATGGGGAGAGAGGGAAGAAAACAGATGGAAGGATGGGGAGAGAGAGGGGGAAAAACAGATGGAAGGATGGGGAGAGAGAGAGGGAAAACGGAAGGATAGGGAGAGAAAGAGGGAAGACGCTGGATGGAAGAATGCAGAAAGAAATAGGGGAGACACTGAAGGATGGGGAGAGAAAGCAGAGCTGCTGGATGGAAAAGGGGAATAGAGAAAGACTGGAGAATAAGAGGAAGGGGCATGGGGAGAACAAGGGTGAGGAAAAGATGAAAAGCCACAGGTAGATGAAGGAAATTAAAGAATGGATAGTAAGAATGAATTAAATCTGGACAGAGAGAGAGCCTGAAAAATATTGAAGAAAGCAAAGAAAAAGGAGACAAAAATGACAAATGGCACAGAAGAGTTAAGCGAAAACAAAGGAAAGGAGAATCACAGACTAGGACCAATATGGAAAGAAAAACAGTCACCAGACAACAAAGGTAGAAAAAAAATCATTTTATTTTCATTTTAGTGTTTGTAATATGTCCAATTTGAGAATTTACATTGGCTGTCTTATTTTGCACTGGGTATACTGGAGCTGTAAGAGCTTACAGAGATTATATATAATGAAAAAAAATCACGTTATTTTTTTCTCCTATAGTACTGTAATATTTTCAATGATGTCTGTTTATATGCGCCATGGCTGGTATAGGGGGTGTGGTTAATGAGGGTGTGGCTATCATAGGGGTGGAGCCATATGTGCTGACCCCGCCCATAATGAGTATCAGCACCTTTTTTTCTACAAAAAAAGCACTGTATAGCAGATTAGAAAATGTACAGAGAAGGGCGATAAAAATGAGAAAGAGGATGGACAACTTCCCTATGAGGAAAGGCTAAAGAGAATAGGGCTCTTGAGCTTGGAGAAGAGATGACTGAGGGTATGATAGAGATCTATTAAATACTGAGTTCAGTGGAACGAATAGAATTGAATCACTTGTTTACTCTTTCCTAAAACACAAGGACTAGGGGGCACACAATGAAGCTACTGAGTAGTAAATTTAAAACAAATTGGAGAAAATATTTCTTCATTCAGTGTGTAATCAAACTCTAGAATTTGTTGCCAGAGAATGTGGTAAAAGCAGTTAGCTTAGCAGGGTATAAAAAAGGTTTGAATAATTTCCTAAAAGTCCATAAGTCATTGTTAAGATGGACTTGGGAAAACCTACTTATTTCTAGGATAAGCAACATAAAATCTGTTTTACTTTTTTGGGATCTGCCAGGTACTTGTGACCTGAATTGGCCACTGTTAGAAACAGGATACTGGGCTTGATGGACCTTTGGTTTGTTCCAGTATGGCAACACTTATGTTCTTACTTCTTGCAAGAATTATAGGGGCCCTTTTACAAAGGTGCAGGAAGGCTGTGTGTGCAGCGCACGGTAAAACGAGACTACCACAAGACTAATGCGCCCCCTGGTGGTAATTTCGGATTTGGTGTGTGCCCATACACCGGGACAAATTATTTATTTTCTACCACATGCGGAGTTTCTGGCGTTAATCGACAGTTGGCGCATGCCAACCGGTTACTGCACGTGTAGCGAGTGAGCCCTTATCATAGTAACATAGTAGATGACGGCACAAAAAGACCTGCACGGTCACCCAGTCTGCCCAACAAGATAAACTCACATGTGCCATTTTTTGTGTATACCTTACCTTGATTTGTACCTTTCTTTTTCAGGGCACAGACCGTATAAGTCTGCCCAGCACTATCCCCGCCTCCCAACCACCAGCCCCGCCTCCCACCACCGGCTCTGGCACAGACCGTATAAGTCTGCCCAGCACTGTCCCCACCTCCCAACCACCAGCCTTGCCTCCCACCTCTGGCTAAGCTTCTGGGGATCCCTTCCTTCTGAGCAGGATTCCTTTATGTTTATCCCATGCATGTTTGAATTCCGTTACCATTTTCCTCTCCACCACCTCCCGCGGGAGGGCATTCCAAGCATCCATCACTCTCTCCGTGAAAAAATACTTCGTGACATTTTTCTTGAGTCTGCCCCCCTTCAATCCCATTTCATGCCCTCTAGTTCTACCGCCTTCCCATCTCCGGAAAAGGTTCGTTTGCGGATTAATACCTTTCAAATATTTGAACATCTATATCATATCACCCCTGTTTCTCCTTTCCTCCAGGCAGTGGTGTGCTGGAGCAGGCTCTCACAGGCCCTCCATGGCTACTTTAACAACTGGCTCCCAAAATGTGGGTTTGGGCCCCCTGCTGAATTCTCTTTTACTTTGCTGGTGGGGATGCTGAGCCCTGCCAGCCAAGAAAATAGACTGCTGCTGCTCCCCACTCCTTGTTTCCAGCTCTGAGCAGCAGGCTGGGACTTCTCCAGCATGTGTGAGAAGTTTCAGCATGCTGCTCAGAGCAAGATGTTAGGAGTGGTGGCAGTCCATTTATTGGCTGCCAGCAAAGGTATGCCTAGCGTGCCCACACGAAGGAAGAGAGGGCAGGGAGGCAAGTGTTGCTCCCCCCCTGGCCCTTCCAACTGCACAGCTGGCTACGTCCGTCCGGAGAAAAAGCCTGTTGTTAAAAATTTACCAGCACACCCCTGCCTCCAGGGCATACATGTTCAGGTCAACAAGTCTCTCCTCATACGTCTTGCAACGCAAATCCCATCGCTAGATCAATGGGTGGCGGTAAGGGCTCACGCCGTAAATAGGCAAGTGCTGATTTTAATTTAAGTGCAGGCCCTTTTCCTGGCCCATTTATGTTTAAATCTTTTTTATTATTAACGATAACAGAACTTATATAAATGCATCAAACAATACACAAGCACAGTTTGTCATCATCTAAACAAGTGTCACCATACAGTTTACATTTTCTCCCAACCACCCAATCCTGGCCCATTTAAAAAAATGCCCTTTTCTCCAGATGCAGTAAAAATTGGCCTGGCGTAGCCAAAAACGCAACCATTATTTTCCATGGCTTAGTAAAAGGACCCCATAGTATTCTCCTACTTCTAGCTGTTGCAGCAGCTTGTCCTTTCCAATCTACAACTAGTATATTTAGTTCTCCTACTAACAGCCCCTCATCTTTCCATGTTATCCTTTGGATATCTATGACCGCTAAAAAGTTAATCAGTTAGCGCTGAATATCCGCATAGCTGGTTAACTTTTTATAGGCCAAAATAAACCCGGATATTCAATGCTGGTTGCCGGATACGGCCTGGCATTGAATATCTGGGTTTATTGCCAACTGCGGAAAACAAACATGCTGCCCACTGCCGGCTGAATAGCAGGCCCCCTGTACTTTGTAGAACTAGTATGCATGTAGGCACTTTAACATAAAGAAATGGCAGAATCAGGGGTGATGCATTAAAACATTTCTGTCGTAGCGAAAAAGCAAAGATACTTACCTGTAGCAGGTATTCTCCGAGGACAGCAGGCTGAATATTCTCATGGGTCAGCAATCCGCACTGGTCCAGGAATAGACATAAAAATATAGCAAAAAGAAAAGATTTGCCAGAGCCTTCTGGCGCGCATGTAGCGATGCACCGCGCATGCGCGGACTGACTTCCAGCCCGCCATGCAAGTGCATACTTCAGTTAAGTCCCAAAACATAAACAAATAGGCTGAATATTCTCACAATCCTGTCCACCTTCCCTTGTAGTTGCCTGCTGTCCTCGGAGAATACCTGCCACAGGTAAGTATCTTCGCTTTCTCTGAGGACAAGCAGGCTGAAATATTCTCACAGATGGGGTATCCCTAGTATCCAGGCTCACCCAAAATAATAAAAATTGGTCAATTGGGCCTCGCAACGGCAAGGACAAAACAGAGATTAACCTGAAACTATATACAACTAGTCTGAGAGTTTAGCCTGGAACAGAACAAAAACAGGCTTAGGTGGGTGGAGATGGATTCTAAACCCCAAACAGATTCAACAACACTGACTGTCCAAACCGACTGTCGCGTCGGGTATCTTGCTCAAGGCAGTTGTCACGGTTGTGGCCGTGCCCCTGCATCCAGACTCACCTTTTTCCAGTGATCTGGCTCTGTGACTTTTCTGGACTGCCTTGTCCCTGCATTGATGCATCTGCTGCCTAGTGTGCCTGCAATCCAAGCCTCGCTTTGGTGTGCTTGCAATCCAAGCCTCATTCCAAGTTGTGATATCATCAGCAAGTCCTTTATTAAGCACCTGGGAACTCTCATGCTTTGCCTTTGCAAGAGGTCTCTTAATCCTTTTTTTGTGTTTCCTGTTTAGATCCAACCCCTGCTTGGCTTTGGTCCTGCATGCTTTGTTTCCAGTCTAGCTTTGTTCCTGTGAGTCTTGCTCCTAAAGGTCTGTTCTGTATTTCTATAAGTCTTGTACTTCAAGGCTTTGTTTCTGAAAGCCTGGCTCTAGAGCCACACCCTGCCCTTGGTGTCTGTATCTGTTTGACTCTACCCTTGGCTCCTGCTTTTAGTCTAGCCCTGCTTTTGACTCTTGCTATAGTTAAGCTCTGTATTTAAGCCAACCTCTGTGTTTAGCCAAGCTCTGTTCCTGCTTTCTGTATGTCTTGTTCTGTTTCCTGTGTGTATGGTTCTTGTTTGTACCTGTATGGACTACCTTCTAGTTAGCTTTTGTTTCTAGCTCTGCTTGTACTGTTTCTGGGCTTGTGTAGTTCTTGTCTGTTTATTCTGAGAGTCTGTAGCAGCCAGCATCGTCCCTGATTAGTTCACTGCTGTGTAGCTGTGTCTGCTGCCTCTCAGTCTGCCTTGCCTTTCACTTCCCGGCTGTGGGTGCTGGTAAGCACATTGCTTCTTTGTTTGTCTTCCCTGTAGGCTGCTTTAACCTTTTGTGTGTTGTGTTTGTGACCTGGCTCTTTTGAGCACTTCCCCTTGTGTATTAGAAGCAGCTTTTCCCTTAGTCTGCTTAATCCTTTGTCTGCTGTGTTTGCTTCCTGGCTCTTGTGAGCTCTGTTTCTGTCTTGTTCTGTTCCTGCGGTGTGTTTAAGCCAGGTTCTGCTCCTGCTCTGTGTTTGAGCTAGTTCTGTTCCTGTTCCCTGCTAAGCCAAGTCTGTTCCAGAATCCTGTTCCAGTCAAGCCAAGCTTGTTCCAGAATCCCATTCCAGCCAAGTCCGTTCCAGAATCCTGAATCCTTTTCCTGCCTTGTTTAATGTCTTGCTTCTATTGTTATTGTTGCCTTGCTCCTACCCTGTCTTGCCTGTCTAGTGGTGCTTTGTCTTGTCTCATTTAGTCTAGTCCTTTCCAGATCCAGTCCTTGCCTTGCCCTTTTCTGGACCCAGTTTTAATCTAGTTCTGTGTCTTGCCTTGCCTTACCTGGGTCTCAGTCCCAGTTTTAATCCAGTTCCAAGTCTTGCCTTGTCTTGTCTGGGTTCTAGTTCTGGCCCCTTGCCTTGTTTTCCTTGCTTTGTCTGGATCTGGTCCTTGTTCTGTCCACTGGGTTTAGTTACCTCTGTCCTGCCTTGTTGAGTCTGTTAGTTTATTCTAGTCCAGTCTGTTCTGACTCCTGCCTGTGCCAGCCCAGGTGATTTGTCTGCCAAAGCTCTGGCTTTGGTCCAAGGACTCACTATTTCTGAGAGTTTTGACAGCAGTAGTGTGATGTGAA
Organism: Microcaecilia unicolor; assembly: GCF_901765095.1. NCBI lineage: Eukaryota > Metazoa > Chordata > Amphibia > Gymnophiona > Siphonopidae > Microcaecilia > Microcaecilia unicolor. The sequence continues at coordinate 82,059,327 of NC_044039.1, read as the reverse complement.
TGTGTGAACTGAAGACCACTTTGCAGCTTTGCAAATTTCCTCAATGGAGGCTGACTTTAAGTGAGCCACTGACGCAGCCATGGCTCTGACATTATGAGCAGTGACATGACCCTCTAGAGTCAGCCCAGCCTGGGCATAAACGAAGGAAATGCAATCTGCTAGCGAATTGGAGATTGTGCATTTTCCGATGGCGACTCCCCTCCTGTTGGGATCAAAAGCAACAAACAACTGGGTGGACTCTCTGAAGGGCTTTGTCCGCTCCACGTAAAAGGCCAGTGCTCTCTTGCAGTCCAAGGTGTGCAAATTGCTTTCACCAGGGTGGGCATGAGGTCAGGGAAAAAATATTGGCAAGACAATTGACTGGTTCAGATGGAACGACACCACCTTTGGAAGAAACTCAGGGTGCGTGCGGAGGACTACTCTGTTGTGATGAAACTTAGTATAAGGTGCATCCACCACTAAGGCCTGAAGCGCACTGACCCTACGAACTGAAGTAACAGCCACCAAGAAAATGACCTTCCAGGTCAAGTACTTCAGATGGAAGGAATTCAGTGGCTCAAAAGGAGATTTCATCAGCTGGGTGAGAACGACGTTGAGATCCCAAGACCCTGGAGGAAGTTTGGCAGGGGGCTTTGAGAAAAGCAAACCTCTCACGAAGTGAACAACTAAAGGCTTACCCTCTGCATGTCAATGATAAGCACTAATTGCACTGAGGTGAACCCTTATGGAGTTGGTCTTGAGACCAGACTCTGACAAGTGTAGAAGGTATTGAAGCAGGGTCTGTGTAGGACAAGAGAGAGGATCTAGGGTCCTGCTGTCACACCAGACAGCAAACCTCCTCCATTTAAAAGAGTAACACCTCTTCGTGGAATCTTTCCTGAAAGCAGGCAAGACCCGGGAGACACCCACTGAAAAACTCAAGGAGGGGAATTCTATGTTCTCAACATCCAGGCCGCGAGAGCCAGAGACTGGAGGTTGGGATGTAGAAGTGACCCCACGTTCTGAGTAATGAGGGTTGGAAAACACTCCAATCTCCATGGTTCTTCGGAGGACAGAAGAAGAGGGAACCAAATCTGACACAGCCAGTAGGGTGCAATCAGGATCATGGTTCCGCGGTCTTGCTTGAGTTTCAGCAAAGTCTTCCCTACTAGAAGTATGGGAGGATATGCATACAGAAGGCCTGTTCCCCAATGAAGGAGAAAGGCATCTGACGCTAGTTTGTCATGGGCCTGAAGCCTGGAACAGAACTGAGGGACCTTGTGTTTGAGTTGAGTGGCGAAAAGATCCACCGAGGGGGTGCTGTAGGGCTATTTCCCTGTGAGCCTCACTCTGCTGGTCTCAGCCTGTGTATACAACTATGTCAAGATGGAGTTTGTGAACTAAGACCCTGCACTTCAGTGACCAATCAGATTCAACTTTCTGTTTGTGGCAGAGCTCTGCTTGTGGTAAATAACTGGCAGGTCTGGAAAAACTCAAGGATATGCAATGGGCTACCTGACCCTTGCACCTCCCTGATGAGCTACAGGGGGTAAGGCCATGGTGCCAGCGAGTCTGATGAGAGACAGGAATGCATACCACAATGTAACAACTGGAAGATCAAAAAGGTTTTTCTTGCTCAGGGAAGGAGCTGGACAAGATCCTGATTGGTTGCTGTCTGGTCACCTGGGAATCAGGGGCCAGAGAGCGGGAACCAAAAAAAGGACAGAGACCAGAAACAGACGAGAGAGAAGGAAGAAAGGGAGAATTTGTCTGGTTCTACTGGAAGAAGGGTAGCTGGCAAGCAGACCAGCGAGACCTGAACTGGTCCACAACCTTGTGACCAGACCATCTGAAGAAAGTACCTGTTGGTTCAGCTGTACCGGCCAGAGGGACTGTAATCCTGCATGCTGCAAGGAGCCTGTGCTGTTTCCTAAGACGGGGACTCGCTGTGGAAGACAGCTGGAGTCTAAAAGGAAAACCGGTGTCCACTTCATCTGAGCGACCACCCAGGGTCAGCTAGGTGAGGATTACAGAGGTTTATTTCCTAATAGTCGGGGATTAGCTAGTAGGTTCTTGCCTCAGCAAAGGCGGGTTAGTCAGAACTGTGATCAGGAAGATGTGCTGCTAACTGTATTACTTCATGACCTAGTCAGTATTGCTAATCAGGATTGTGTAATAACCTAGTAACCAGTGATATCAGTGTTTTAGTTAGACAATACATTCTATAGTTTGCTTATCAGCATAAGGGAGCTACATTTGTACAGCTAAGCCGTAGTGTAGGGTGTATTATTTTTTTTTTTTCTTACCTATATAATAAATTAATATATTTCAGCAGTGACTTTGCTTTATTCCAGTTCTCTCTAACAGAAGAAAAGTTCTGGTGTAGGCCCAGAACAGCCAGGCTCCTTTATAATAACCACCCCTGGACAGAGAGCTAGGAAGTTGGTTTAGCCAGACTTCTGTAAACGGAACCTGGGAATTATTCATTGGGTAGCTTTGCCCAGAAGAGTTATTCACCTATAAATGCTTACAGTGCCCCACGCTCGGAAGATATTGCAGACTACTTCCATGTTCAGTGACCACTCGTGAGGTTGCATTACCCTGCTCTATTTGAAAAACCCACCGGTCGGAGGTTATGAGAGGCCACCTTTGGTGAAAAAATATTAAACTCCCCCCAACTGGCAAGTCATCCAACACAGATACTACTGTTGCGGCTATGCTTTTCTGGAGCCAGTCAAAAGCCTGTCCCTTGCTTTTGCTGGGGAGCAGCAGGGGCCTTGGGCGCATGCTGTTGATGAGAACGAGCGTGCTGGGGCTGAGCCTGAATATGCTGTTGGCATAGGTATAGGGAGCACTTCACACCCCCCAAAAACATCTCCTGGTCGAGGAGGATGTAGCATAAGGCGCCCAGTGGGAGAGAGAAGCTTCTTGATCTGGTCAACCAGATCTTCCACCTTCTCTCCGAAAAGATTATCCCCCTGGCAAGGTACATCCGCCATCTGCTGCTGGACCGAGCAGCGATTCTGGATGCCACATCAAAAGTATCGTAAACGCCCATGGCCAGGAATTTACGGCATGCTTTCTGCTGCCTGACCACCTGGCAAAAAGGCTCGGCCTGCTCCAGAGGGAAGGCATCGACCAAACTAGACAGTTGCCTCACCAAGTTCCAAAAGTGAATGCTTGTGTAGAGCTGGTAAGATTGGATACGGGCAGCGAGCATAGCAGCCTGATATGTCTTCCTTCCAAAAGAGTCCAAGGTCCTAGCTTCTAGTACTCTTGGCTCTCTTGAGGGCGGAGTCTACCACCATGGAGTACCTTATGCAAAGGAGCTGTTACTGCCTCCTTAGGTAGAGAGGTGTAATCCAGGAACTTGAGCATTTCAGCCCTGGGCTCATCCTCTACATCAGCAGGGAATGGAATGACCTCAGCCAATTCCCACACAAACAATGAAAAGGAGAGGCTCTCAGAGGAGACAGTCTCCTTTCAGGTGGAGGGGAAGGTTCAGAGGGAATCCCAAAGGACTCATCGGAAGAAAAGTACCTGGGATCTTCCTCTGACTTCCACGAGCGCTCCTCCTCAGTGTTGTAAAGTACTTCCCTCAAGGACCTCCAAGACTGAGCCTGTCTCGACGTCGAGGACCTATGGTCATCCCGGCGCTGATGCTTCTTGGGTGCCGAATCCCTCGACGCCCCAGAGCTCTCTCGGTACCATGTGTCAAGGGAGAACGGTGTCGGTGCTTCTTAGCCTTCGCTCAATGCACCTCATCGAGGCTCCTTGGTGCCGACGAGGATGATGTCGAATTCCCACTTGTCCTCAGGGTCGGGTCAGACGATGGTCGGTCCCGGGGGGGCCTGTACAGCAGGAAGCCTCGAGGTAGGTGGAGACCCACTCGATGCCTCACTGCTCCCAGTGTGCCGTGGCCTATCAGCAGCCATGCCTACCTCTACTCCCGACGTCGATGCGTCCCTCGATGTCGACGCCGCCGACCTCAGTTCCGATGCCAACATCGAAGGAACGGACCGAGCCCCCAAAAGTTTTTCTCTCTGGGCTTCTCGAGCTTCTTGATTCCTTTTCTTCATACGAAGACAAAGGACACAACGAGCTGGGCTATGATCGGGCCCAAGGCACTGGATACACCAGGAATGTGTATCTGTACCTGAGATGGTCCGGTTGCACCGAGTACTGCATTTGAAGCTGCTGGGAGTCTTTGATGAATTCAAACGGCACGATTGTGCCAAGAAAAAGGGCACAAAACGGGAGAGACACTGCTGCTATTGAAAAAGAAAGGAACCTTTAAAAGGAGAAAGAAATCTTAGAAAAATAAGGGGAAAAAACTTTTTTTTACATAATAAACTGAAAAATAAAAAAATCAAGCGAAAATACGCTCAAAATGAGGAAGGCTCTTTCCTGGGCACGAGGAGAGGAGCCACAGAAAAAGCTGTCACTCCTCACACGGAAGAAAAGAAACTGAGGTACGTGCTCGTACGGCGGGCGGGAAGTCAGTCCACGCATGCGCAGTGCATCACTGCAAGCGCACCAGAAGGCTCTGGCAAATCTTTTGTTTTTGCTATATTTGTATGCTGATTCCTGGGCCAGCACGGATCGCTGACCCATCTTTGAGAATATTTCAGCCTGCTTGTCCTCGGAGAAACAAAACGTTTGAGATGCTCTTCTTTAAGTTGGTGGCGCAAGTGCACCACTGATGCTATGTCAATGGTCAGAATCAGAGTGTTAGGTACTGAATTTTTTTGAATATTTTTGGACATTACTGCACAATACAAACCTGGCACAAAAAGTGTATTGGATGGACATGATAAATAACAGCTCTCCATTCCTCCAGACTTAATGCAGACCAGCCGAGCCTTTGGAACAGGTTTTGCATTTGGAAAACATTTCACCATCTCTGAGAAACAATAAATAAGAAATATACTGTACAGAGTGACACTTAATTGTACAATATGAAATACATATAACAGTATGCTATTGAAGTAGAGTCAGTTCTAAGAAAATATTACTATTGCACTTAGAATTGATGAATGTTATTGCCACCTAAATTTTGTAGATCCACAAAACTAGACATTATGGAGGCATATTTTCAAAGTACTTAGACTTACAAAGTGACATGGAGGGGCATTTTGATAGTGAGTCTAAGTCAGACTTGGACATTATGCGTCAGATATACCAAATTTGAATAGGAAATATACCCATTTTTGAAAAAAAAGAAGGAGTGTGGTAGCCGTGTTAGTCCCACTCTTAAGGTTATCAATAGAAATCAAACAAAATAAAACATGGAAAAGAAAATAAGATGATACCTTTTTTATTGGACATAACTTAATACATTTCTTGATTAGCTTTCGAAGGTTGCCCTTCTTCGTCAGATCAGAAATAAGCACATGCGCTAGCTGACAGTGTATATAAGTGAAAACATTCAAGCATTACTATGACAGTCTGACAGAGTGGGAGGATGGGGGTGGGTAGGAGGTATGCATGGGGACATCAAAGCATATCATTGATATTCTAACAGGATGGGTGTGGATAGGTGAAAAAAAGAAAAAAGTCTACCTTTTTTTCCAAAAATACTGTTTTGAACAAGGTTTAGTGCTTTGCGCGTTTATCTTTTTAGGCCATTTTCAAAAAAAACCCAGACAAGTTAAAAATGCACAAAATGAAGCCATTAGGATGTAGGAGGGGCCTGCAGTTTTAGTAGATTGACCCCCCCCCCCCTCCAGGAGAGCAATGGGGCACCCTAGGGGACACTGCTGTGACTTCATATAAATGCTCGCAAGCCAAACCACCACAAGGGTGGAGGTACACAAATTCCTACGAAAAGTAGAATCTGAGGAAAGGGGGAGTAGGAGGAGTAGGCTCTTGAGCAACACCAGTAGGCGACGTAGATAGGAACAATCTCTTTATTTAAATATACACTCGACTCAACACAGCCGTGTTTCGGCGCTACAGACGCCTTCTTCAGGAGTCTTGTGATATATAGATATACGAATATTAAGCTCAAAGAGAATGAAAGCAAGGCTTCTGCTACAATTGTAATCCACTGCCGATGCAGGAAAAAAGCTCAGCGTATTCAATTGCACTTCTGTGAAGTCAAAAGCTTTTTGACTTCACAGAAGTGCAATTGAATACGCTGAGCTTTTTTCCTGCATCGGCAGTGGATTACAATTGTAGCAGAAGCCTTGCTTTCATTCTCTTTGAGCTTAATATTCGTATATCTATATATCACAAGACTCCTGAAGAAGGCGTCTGTAGCGCCGAAACACGGCTGTGTTGAGTCGAGTGTATATTTAAATAAAGAGAATGTTCCTATCTACGTCGCCTACTGGTGTTGCTCAAGAGCCTACTCCTCCTACTCCCCCTTTCCTCAGATTCATATAAATGCTCCCAGGTACGCACTCACTGTTAACTCCTTATTTTGTCTTCTGAGCCCTCCTAAACAAAGCCCACTGCCCCAAACTACACACCACTACAATAGCCCTTATGGGGGAAGAGGGCACCTATATGTGGGTTTGAGTGAGTTTTGGGGGGCTGACACTTCACCACAAGTGTAACAGGTAGGGGGAGGTATGGGCCTAGACTACTCCACTACTCCAGAGACCTGCATGCTGTTAAGATAAACCTGGCTATAACATCTGAGGCTGTCATAGAGGCTGGTGAGTAAGTTTTCTATCCACATTTTTGGAGGGTGGGAGGCCAGGTACCATTGAGGGAGTAAGGGGGGGGGGGGGTCATCTCTGATTCACTCCAGTGGTAATCTGGTCATTTAGGGCACTTTTTTGTCCTTATTTGTTCTAAAATTTTAATTGTGATTAATCGCGCAATTAAAGGTTTATTTGCTTTTTTTCCCACTGCAGCTCCTTGTGACTCTGAGCAAGTCATTTAACCCTCCACTGCCTACAGTCACAAGGAGCTACAATCAAACTGCAGCCCTAAATAAATTAAGCAATAAAAATGAATGAAATGATAAAAAAAAACCAAAATACAAATTGAAAAATTACAAATTAAGGACCCTGTTTACTAAACTGCGCTGTAGATGCACAAACTGTTTAGCATGTGCTAATGCTACAGACACTCATAGAAATATAATGGGTGTCTCTATCATTAGCAAGCGCTATTTTTAGCACGCACTAAAAAGCGTGCCTACAGTGCAGCTTAGTAAACAGGGCCCTAAGGAATCTAAAACAGCATGCAGAATAGCTATAAATAGGCTGCTTCAGAAATGCAGCCCTAATTTTTACAAGGCGTGGATGGTTAAGGGCATAGTATGGGTGGAGCATGGGCAAAGTTATGAATTATGAATGCTTATAAAATAGACACATATATTTACTTCTACCCCTGAGCAGGTGTAAATGTATGCAGGTTGATTTTACCACAATTTCTGCAGATTTTGTGCTAGTAATTTATACAAACACATCCCCCCCCCCCCCCCCCCCCAATATTCAAAACTGTTAACTGGCCAGTTTCAGCTCCTGGCTGGTTAAATAGGGTTTAAGCGCCTAACTGCAGATATTCAGCAGGCGTTAACTGGTTATCTCCCGCTGAATATACCAGTTAGCAGCTATAATCACGTGACATAACCTGTTAGGTGCGGATTATTCAGCACCAAACCGGCTATGTTGAGCAGTCAAAATAGTCCACCTAAATAACCAGTCCTATTTTTGACTGCTAAAAAGTTAACTGGTTAGCGCTGAATACTGGCATAGCTGGTTACGTTTCTAATAGACAAAATAAACCATGATATTCAATGCCTATCAGTGGATACAGCCACATTTTCCTCTCTTAGGGTTTCTTTCCCAGACTCCCCTCCACCACCCCCTTGCCCTACCTCCCCCGCCTCTGTCCCATCTCGAGGTTCTTGTGTTACAACATTGTCAGCTACTTGGTCACAATTTTCTTTGCCTTCTCTTACTGCATTTGAAAAAGTGCTTTGTTCTATTAGGAAGACTACATGTTCACTTGACCCAATATCTTCCATCTGGCTTCGGGAGTCTAGGCATGGTCTTAGCCCTTTGATTAGGGCCATGGTTGTCAACAACCTTTCTACAAGATCCATTCCTCCCTCATGGAAAGAGCCAGTCATATTTGTCCCATATTGAAGAATTGGTCTCTGGACAACTCTCTTGTCAATAATTTTCGCCCAGTTTCAAACTTGCCTTTTTTAGCCAAACTACTGGAAAGATTTGTGTTTTTGCAGCTCACACAACATGCTGAGGCCACTAACATTCTGCACCCTTTTCAATCGTTTTTTCGTAAAACTCATTTGACTGAGACTATTATGCTTTCTTTAATAAATGGTTGCTACTCCTCCCTGGTTCGGGAAAATGTGATTTTGTTGGTATCTTTAGACCTGTCAGTGAATTTCAATCTTGTGAGCCATTCTCTGCTGCTTTCTCATTTAAAATCTCTGAGCATTAGTGGCACCGTTCTGGACTGGCTTTGTCTCATTCCTGTCCATTAGGAATTTTTGTATATCTTTGCCTACTTCATCTTCTACTACACTCCCTTTAATGTGTAGTGTCCCCCAAGATTCAGTATTATCCCCACTATTGTTTAACATTTTCCTGAGCTGCCTTGCTGATTCAAGAATCCCAGATCTGTCATTTACTATGTTACTATGTTGATATATCTATGCAGATGATATCTTACTTGTTTCACCACAGAACCCTGTGAGTCCTGATTTTTCTTCTCTTCTAATTTGTCTAACTAACATTGATGACTGGACTTCAACCCACTGTCTGGTTTTGAATTCCAATAAAATGGTGGCCCTTTGGGTTACTGGGCACCAATCTTTCCCTGCTGTTGCTTTCCTACAGGGCTCTTCTATCCAGCTGGTAGACACCCTCAAGTATTGATCCTGCTCTTATTTTTAATTCGCAAATTGCTGCAATAACTAAATCTTGTTTTCATTCTCTTCGGTTAATTCATTCCATTTGTCCTTACCTCAACAATGATAGTTGGCACAACTCTTCTATATGCACTGGTTGTGTCTAAGCTAGATTATTGTAACATTGTATACACTGGTCTTCCCGCACTCGCCAGAGAAAACTTCAAATGGTTCAGAATCCTTCTCTTCTGTTCGTGCTTTTCTTTTGTCAATGATAATTACTCATTGGATTATTGCAACTCTCTTTATACAGTGATACCACTCTACTCTTTAAAGCGTCTTTAACTAGTACAATCTACAGCTGTTTGTCTTCTTCATTGTGTACAACCTTTTGACCATGTTACACCTTTACTATATCAAGAACATTGGCTACCCCTTTCTGCATACATCCAATATAAGCTCCGATTCTGGTCTTTAAGAGGGAGATAATCGAACGGGGACGACCATCTCTAAGGGCGCCCATCTCTAAGGACGGCGCTATGAAGGGGTGGGGCAACCCATATTATCAAAACAAGATGGGCGTCCATCTTTCGTTTCGATAATACGGTCGGGGACGCCCAAATCTCAACATTTAGGTCGACCTAAGAGATGGTCGACCTAAATGTTGAGATCGTCAACCTTAGAGATGGGCGACCTCGGTTTTCGCCGATAATGGAAACTGAGGACACCCATCTCAAAAATGACCAAATTGAAGGCATTTGGTCATGGGAGGAGCCAGCATTTGTAGTGCACTGGTCCCCCTGACATGCCAGGACACCAACCGGGCACCCTAGGGGGCATTGCAGTGGACTTCAGAAATTGCTCCCAAGTGCATAGCTCCCTTACCTTGTGTGCTGAGCCCCCCAAACCCCCCCAAACCCCACTCCCCACAACTGTACACCACTACCATAGCCCTTAGGGATGAACGGGGGCACCTACATGTGGGTACAGTGGGTTTGTGGTGGGTTTTTGTGCCTTGGTCGTAAGAAAAACACGACCAGGTAAAGTCGTCCAAGTGTTTGTCAGGGACGTCCTTGTTTCTTTCGATTATGGGTCGAGGACGTCCAAGTGTTAGGCACGCCCAAGTCCCGCCTCTGATACGACCCCTTGAACTTTGGCCGTCCCTGAGACGGAAAGAAGTTCACGATGTCCAAAATCGGCTTTTGATTATACCGATTTGGATGACCTGGTGAGAAGGACGCCCATCTTCCGATTTATGTCGAAAGATGGGCGTCCTTCTCTTTCCAAAATGAGCCCGATAGTGAAACATTTTTTAGGTATATTAGAAGGAAGATGCCAGTACAAGAATCAGTTGGACTACTAGATGAGGGTAAAACGGCACTCAGGAAAGACACGCCCATAGCGGAGAAATTAAATGAATTCTTTGTTTCGTTTTTCAATTAGGAAGATGTGGGAGAGATACCAGTGCCAGAAATGGTATTCATTGCTGATGAAATTGAAATAAATCCATGGGACCAGACAGGGAGCTCAGAGAGGTTCTGGCGAGTCCTCTTAAAGATTTGTTCAATAAATCCTTGGAGATGGGGAAGGTTAGGTGGGATTGGAGAAGAGTGGATGTGGTCCCTCTTCACAAAAGTGGTGACAGAGAAGAAGCTGGAAACTACAGGCTGGTAAGCCTTGCTTCGGTTATTGGAAAAGTAATGGAAGCAATGCTGAAGGAAAGGATAGTGAATTTCCTGGAATTCAATAAGTTGCAAGATCCGAGACAACATGGTTTTACCAAAGGCAAATCATGCCAAACGAATCTCAATAAATTCTTTGACTGGGTGACCACAGAATTGAATCAAGGATGGGAAATAGATGTAATCTACTTAGATTTCAGCAAAGCCTTTGACACAGCTCCTCACAGGAGGCTCTTGAATAAACTTGACAGGCTGAAGATAGGACCAACGTGCTGAACTGGATTAGGAACTGGTGGACAGAGATGCCAGAGGGTGGTGGTTAATGGAATTCACTTGGAGGAGGGAAAGGTGAGTAGTGCAGTGCCTCAGGGATCAATGCTGGGGCCGATTCTGTTCAATATATTTGTGAGTGACATTGCCGAAGGGTTAGAAGGTTTGTAACAGAGTGGACACCCAGAGGGAGTGGAAAACATGAAAAAGGATCTGCAGAAGCTAGAAGAATGGTCTAATGTTTGGCAATTAAAATTCAATGCAAAGAAGTACAAAGTGATGCACGAGTAGAAATCCACGGGAGACGTATGTGTTAGGCGGTGAGAGTCCGATATGCACAGACGGAGAGGGATCTAGGGGTGATAGTATCTGAAGATCTGAAGGCGATGAAACAGTGTGACAAGGGGTGGCCGTAGCCAGAAGGATGCCAGGTTGTATAGAGAGAGGTGTAACCAGCAAAAGAAAGGAGGCCTTGATGCTCCTGCACAAGTCATTGGTGAGGCCCCCACCTGGAGTATTATGTTCAGTTTTGGAGGTCATCTCTTGCTAAGGATGTAAAGAAGACTTAAAGCGGTGCAAAGAAAAGCTACAAAAATGATATGGGATTTGCATTACAAAATGTACGAGGAGAGACTTCCTGACCTGAACCTCACCAGAACTTGAAATTGCATCGACAAGAATTAATCACCCAAACCTAATAGGACACCTCAATGCAATCCTATTCTACAGACCACCAGGAAAATGGCAAGACTCCCAAACACAACTCATGGACTTCATCTCGAACACGTGTGTATCTGCCACAAACATTCATATAATAGGAGACATTGACCTACACCTTGAAGATGACACCTCAACAGGCACACGAGAATGCAAAGAATTCCTAAAACTCTGGGATCTACATGCACCCAACACGCAACCAACACACGAAAAAGGACATACACTGGACATCATAACACACAAATTCGATCCGGACTCAGCTATCACACTTACCAACACAAGATGGACACCTACATTATGGTCAGACCACCATAAAGCAAATGTCTCCCTCTACTGGCAAAAAACACACATAAACACAATCAATAAACATGAGCGAACAACATACACCACGAGAGGAAAAATAGACCCCACAACATTTTGGCAACAGATCTACCAGAACGAATGGTCAACCAATGCTGACACCATCCAATTCCTCCAAGAATGGGACGATTTATGTACAACAACATTAGACAAAATCGCCTCGATCCAAACCAGAACATCACACAGAAAAAAATCAAACCCATGGTTCACCGAAGAGCTGAAAAAGCTTAAAACACAAGTCAGGAAACTAGAACGTGCATAGAATAAAAAAAGAGATGAACAAACACTAAATGCCTGGAAACTACTTCGGAGGAAACACAAATATACCATAAAACAGACTAAAAGACTACACTACAAGACAATAATAGGACCAAACTACAAAGACACACATAAACTCTTCTACCTTGTGAACAAACTGTTAGACACCACACCAGTTACAAACAACAGCAAAGATATACCAGACGTAGACAGCCTTGCGAAATACTTCAAGGAGAAAATTATACAGTTACGACTTAAAATACCTTCCAGCCAAATCGAATACGCCTCACTCCTAGATTGTCTAGACCCAGAAGACGGCATATACCCAGCAGACAGAACCTGGACCGAATTCGAACTACTATCAGAAGACCTCATCTCTGATACACTTAAAAGATATGCCAAATCCTACTGCAAACTAGACATATGCCCAAATAACCTCATGAAATCAGCTCCTCAACAATTCATAACAGACCTAACGAACCACATAAACTTCATGATGCTAAATGGACTTTTCCCAAAAGAAAAAGGAAAAACTTTACTCACCCCAATACCCAAAGACACAAAGAAAAGCGCAAGAAAAATAACCAACTACAGACCAGTAGCATCCATACCACTAACAACCAAAATAACCGAAGGAATCGTAACTAAACAACTCACCAACTATCTAAATAAATACTCAATACTGCATGATGCCCAATCAGGATTCCGATTGAATCATAGTACAGAAACAGTATTAATTACCCTCATGACTAAATTTAAACAAATGATTGCAACCGGCAACAATATACTCCTCCTATAATTTGACATGTCAAGTGCCTTCGACATGGTTGACCACGGAATTCTAATACACATACTTGAATATTTTGGCATTGGAGGAAATGTCCTAAACTGGTTCAAGGGGTTCCTAACCAAGCGTTCATACCAAGTCACATCAAAGTCAGCCACGTCTGCCGCATGACACCTGAATGTGGAGTACCACAAGGATCACCTCTCTCACCAACCATCTTCAACCTAATGATGATCCCCTTGGCAAACTCCTATCAACCATAACCTCAACCCATATATATACGCCGATGATGTAACAATATACATCCCTTTCAAACAAGACATCAAAGAAATCTCCAATGAAATCAACCAAAGTCTACACATCATGAACACCTGGGCAGATGCATTTCGTCTGAAACTAAATGCAGAAAAAACTCAGTGCCTGATACTTACTTCCCAATACAACACGAAGGAATTTACCGCTATAAATACACCAAAACTAAACCTTCCAATCTCAGAAACACTAAAAATCCTTGGAGTTACTATCGACCGCCACCTAACACTCGAAACCCATGCAAACAACACTACCAAAAAAATGTTCTACTGCATGTGGAAACTGAAAAGAATAAGACCATTCTTCCCAAGATCCGTCTTTCGCAGCCTAATGTAATCCCTCGTACTCAGCCATCTGGACTACTGCAACTCACTGTACGCAGGCTGCAAAGAGCAAATACTGAGGAAACTTCAAACAGCCCAGAATACAGCAGCCAGACTCATATTCAGAAAACCAAAATATGAAAGTGCAAAACCCTTACGAGGGAAGCTACACTGGCTCCCACTCAAGGAACGCATTACTTTTAAAGTATGCACATTAGTCCACAAAATTATTCACGGAGAAGCCCCAGCCTACATGTCTGAGTTAATCGACTTACCACCCAGAAACGCTAAAAAATCATCCAGAACTTTCCTCAACCTCCACTTCCCTAACTGCAAGGGCCTGAAATACAAGGCGCTGCACGCGTCAACCTTTTCTTACATGAGCATGCAGTTCTGGAATGCGCTGCTGCGCGGCCTGAAAACGATCTGCGAACAAACCAACTTCCGCAAATTATTGAAAACACATCTTTTTGAGAAAATTTACGGAAAGAACTAAAACACATAAAATCCACACTCACTGTTCAGTAATACATCAACACATCCACTTATGAATTCTCAATCCTGAAACCTCACCACACTCATACCTCTACTCACAAAAAAAAAAAAATGTATACCATATATTTTTTGTTATTATATATTGCCCTTTAGCTCCTCGTTGTTTCCTTCCAATGTTTCAACGTTCTTTTCCATTGATATATTCCTTAACGATACTTTGATTTTGTCTCGTATAACTCTTCACAATGTAATCCATAACCGAATTGTAACAAAATGTATTTCCATCATTCATAATGTATTGTAAGCCACACTGAGCCCGCAAAAAGGTGGGAAAATGTGGGATACAAATGCAATAAAATAAATAAATAAATAAATAAATATACTCTGGAGGAAAGGAGAAACAGGGGTGATATGATACAGACGCTCAAATATTTGAAAGGTATTAATCCGCAAGCAAACCTTTTCTGGAGACAGGAAGGCAGTAGAGCTAGAGGACATGAATTGAGGTTGAAGGGGGGCAGACTCAGAAAAAATGTCAGGAAGTATTTTTTCACAGAGCGAGTGGTGGATACTTGGAATGCCCTCCCACAGGAGGTGGTGGAGATGAAAACGGTAATGGAATTCAAAAATGCATGTGATAAACACAAAGGAATCCTGTTCAGAAGGAATGTATCCACAGAAGCTTAGCAAAGATTGGGTGGCAACACCGGTAATTAGGAAGCAAAGCAAGTGCTGGGAAGAATTCTACGGTCTGTTCCCTGAAAATGGAAAAGACAAATCAAGGTCAGGTATACATATAAATAGCACATACAGTATGAGTTCATCTTGTTGGACAGGCTGGATGGACCGTAGAGGTCTTTATCTACCGTCATCTACTATGTTACAGTACTATGTTACTATCAGGCTCATTTTCAAAAGAGAAAAACATCCAAAAAGTGATGTAAGTCTGCATTTGGACGTTTTTCTCACAAAAACATCCAAATCAGTATTTTTGAAACCTCTTTTTAGATGTTTTTCTCTGAAGTCTGTCAGAAGTGTGTCTAAATCTCAAGGGGGTATGCCAGGGACGTGTTCAAGGCGGGGCTTGGCGTTCCTAAGATTTGGACATTTTTCAGCCATAATGAAACAAAACAAAAATGTCCAGGACTAAAACTTAGTCATTTTGAGCTAGACCTGTTTTTATAATGAATAGCTGAAGTTGAAATTGAACCCACTACCCCAGGATCAAAGTCCACTGCACTAACCACTAGGCTACTCCTCCACTCCATACAAAAAAGTGCCCCAAATGACCAGATGACCAAAGCTTTTACCACACTCTATACATGCAAATGGTTTCTCTCCTGTGTGGACTCTGTGATGCACTTTGAGATTTACATTACAACCACAGCTTTTACCACACTTAGAACATGTGATTGGTTTCACTCTATTGTTGATTTTCTTGTGTATTTTGTATGTTTTGCATTTGGAAATTTTTTGTTTGAAAATGGACCAAAAAAATAAAATGTCCATATCACAAAATGTTTTTCCAAACAGTATTTTCAAAAGGAAAAGATAGAACGTTTTGTTTGTTGAAAATGACCTTCTTTCCTGTTCAGATTCTGGACATTTTTATAAAATGTCCCAATTCAGACTTAGATGTCATATCGAAAATGCCCCTCCAAGCAAATCTCTATAACCTGGAAAATGTAATGGGGCAGTTTGACAAATTAAAGAGTTGCAAATCGCCTGGACCAGACGGTATACATCTCAGAATACTGATAGAATTGAAAAATGAACTTGCAGAGCTATTGTTAGTAATAAGTAAGTTATCTTTACATCAAGCATGGTACTGGAAGATTGGAGGGTGGCCAAAGTAATGCCAATTATTAAAAAGTGTTCCAGAGGTGATCCGGGAAATTATGGACTGGTGATCCAGACATCAGTGCCAGGCAAAATGGTAGAGACTATTATAAAGAACAAAATTACAGAGCATATATATAAGCATTGATTAATGAGATAAAGCCAACATGGCTTTACTCAAGGGAAATCTTGCCTCACCAATCTATTACATTTCTTTCCAAATGGTGAATAAGCATGTGGGTAAAGGTGAGCTGGTTGATATTGTGTAAATATCTGGATTTTCAAAAGGCATTTGTCAGGTACCTCATGAAAGACTCCTGAGGAAATTAGAAAGTCAAGGAATAGGAGGTAATGTCCTATTGTGGATTAAAAATTGGTCAAAAGATAGAAAACAGAGAGTAAGATTAAATGGTCAGTATTTTCAGTGGAGAAAGGTAGATAGTGGGGTTCCCCAGGGGTCTGTGCTGGGATCGCTACATATTTATAAATGATCTTGAGATGGGAATAACTAGTGAGGTAGTTACATTTGCTGATGACGCAAAGTTATTCAAAGTTGTTAAATCGCAAGAAGATTGTCAAAAATTGCAAGAGGATCTTACGAGACTAGGAAACTGAGCATCCAAATAGCAGATGCTATTTAATGTGAGCAAGTACAAAGTGATGCATGTGAGAAAGGGGAACCCAAACAATAGCTACGTGATGCAAGGTTGCACGTTAGGAGTCATTTCCCAGGAAAAGGATCTAGGTGTCCTCACTGATGATAAGTTGAAACCCTCTGCTCAGTGTGCAACGGCGTCTAAGAAAGAAAATAGAATGTTAAGAATTAATAGGACAGGAATGGAAAGCAAAAATGAGAATGTTATAATGCCTTCGTATTGCACCACAGTGAGACCGCACCTTGAATACTGTGTGCAGTTTTGGTCATTGCATCTCAAAAAAGTTGCAGATTAGAAAAAGTACAAAGAAGGACCACGAAAATGATAAAGGTGATATGACAACTTCCCTATAAGGAAAGGCAAAAGCGGCTACGGCTCTACAGCTTGGAGAAGAGATGGCTGAGGGGAGATATGATAAAGGTCTATTAAATACTGAGTGGAGTGGAATGGGTAAAAGTGAATCGCTTGTTTACTCTTTCCAAAAATGCTAGGATTAGTGGGCATGCAATGAAGCTACTAAGCTTTAAATTTAAAACAATCCTGAGAAAATATTTCTTTACTCAACATGTAATTGAATTCTGGAATTCACTGCCAGAGAATGTGGTAAAAGCAGTTAGCCTAGCAGGGTTTAAAAAAGGTTTGCATACTTTCCTATAAGTCATACGTTTTGCCAAACTGGGACAGACCGAAGGTCCATCAACCCCAGCATCCTGTTTCTAACAGTGGCCAATCCAGGTTACAAGTACCTGGCAAGATCCTAAAACAGTACAATACATTTATTGCTGCTAATCCTAGAAATAGCAGTGGATTTTCCCTAAGTCCATTTTAATAATGGCATATGGACTTTTCTTTTAGGAAGCTATCCAAACCTTTTTTAAACCACGCTAAGCTAACTGCTTTTACTACATTCTATGGTAACGGATTCCAGAGTTTAATTGTACTTTGAGTGAAGAAATATTGTTTTCCAATTCGTTTTAAATTTACTACTTTGTAGCTTCATTGTGTGCTCCCCCCCAGTCCTAGTATTTTTGGAAATAGTAAACAAGCAATTCATTTCTACCTGTTCTACTCCACACATTATTATATAGACCTCCTGTTCTATTCCACACATTATTATATAGACCTCTATCATATCTCCCCTCAGCTGTCTTTTCTCCAAGCTGAAGAGCTCTAGCCGTTTTAGTCTTTGCTCATAGGGAAGTTGTCTCATTCCCTTTAACATTTTTGTCATCCTTCTCTGTACCTTTTCTAATTCCACTATATCTTTTTTAGATGCAGTGACCACAATTGCAGACAATATTTGAGGTGCGGTCGCATCATGGAGCGATGCAAAGGCATTATAACATCCTCATTTTTGTTTTCCATTCTTTTCCTTATAATACATAACATTCTATTCTCTTTTTTAGCCGCCGCTGCACACAGAGCAGAGGGTTTCAATGTATCATCAATTATGACACCTAGATCCCTTTCTTGGTCTAGATCCTTTTCCTGGTTGATGACTCCTAATGCGGAACCTTGCATTACGTACCTATAATTCAGGTCCCTCTTTCCCACATGCATCACTCTGCACTTGCTCACATTAGACGTCATCTGAGATTTAGACACCCAGTCTCCCAGTCTCATAAGGTCCTCTTGTAAGTTTTCACAATCCTCTTGCGGTTTAACAACTTTGAATAGCTTTGTGTTGTCAGGAAATTTAATTTCCTCACTAGCTACTCCCATCTCTAGATCATTTATAAATATGTTAAAAAGCAGCGGTCCCAGCACAAATCCCTGGGAAATCTCATTATCTACCCTTCTCCATTGAGAATACTGACCATTTAACCTTACACTCTGTTTTCTATCTTTTAACCAGTTTTTAATTCACATGACTATCCCATGACTCTCCAATTTCCTCTGGATTCTTTCATGAGGTACTTTGTCAAATGCCTTTTCAAAAATCAAATACACAATATCAACCGGCTCACCTTTATCCACATGTTTGTTCATCCCTTCAAAGAAATGTAATAGATTGGTGAGGCAAGATTTCCCTTCACTAAATCCATGTTGCCTTTTGAGCTTATTTTCGAAAGAGATCGCTGGACATCTTCCAACACAAATTGGGAGATGGCCGGTGATCTCCTGATCCCTGCCAAATCGGTATAATCGAAAGCCGATTTTAGCCGGCCCCAACTGCTTTTCGTCGTGGAGCCGGCCAACCTTCAAGAGAGGCTACAGAAGGCGGGACGGGGGCGGGGTAGAGGCAGGATGGGGGAGTGGTTACGAGATAGCCGGCTTCACCCCATAATGGAAAAAAGATGGCCGGCTCAGACGAGCATTTCGCCGGCTGCACTTGGTCCATTTCTTTTTAGGTCCAAGTCACAAAAAAGTGCCCCAATTGACCAGATGACCACCAGAGGGAAACAGGGATGACCTCCCCTTACTCCTCCAGTGGTCATCAAACCCCTCCCACCCAAAAAAAAATTTAAGAAAAAGTTTTTTGTCAGCCTGCATGCCAGCCTGAAATGTCATACCCAGCTCCCTGACAGCAGTATGCAGGTCCCTGGAGCAGTATTTAGTGGGTGCAGTGCACTTCAGGCAGGTGGACCCAGGCCCATCCCCCTTACCTGTTCCATTTGTGGTGGTTAATGTTGAGCCCTCCAAAACCTCCCAAACACCACTGTACCCACATGTAGGTGTCCCCTTCACCCCTTAAGGCTATGGTAGTGGTGTAGAGTTGTGGGGAGTGGGTTTTGGGGGATTTGGGGGGCTCAGCACCCAAGGTAAGGGAGCTATGCACCTGGGAGCTATTTACATTTTTTTTTAATTTTTAGAAGTGCCCCCTAGGGTGCCCGGTTGGTGTCCTGGCATGTGAGGGGGGCCCAGTGCACTACTAATGCTGGCTCCTCCAATGACCAAATGCCTTGCATTTTGCCAGGTTTGAGATAGCCGGGCCCATTTTCCATTATGGTTGAAAAACGAAGCCGGCCATCTCCTCTACACCCGGCGATCGATTTAGCCGGCCCCAACTGTATTTCGAAAATACAGCTGGCTCCGCCCCATTGCGGAGCCAGCCCCAAAGATGGCCGGCCAGCTATTTGGCTAGTGCCGTTTGATTATGCCCCTCTTTGTCCCATTAATCCATGCTCTGTAATTTTGTTCTTTATAATAGTCTCTATCATTTTGCCTAGCATCGATGTCAGGCTCACCGGTCTATTTTTTCTTGGATCACCTCTGGAATCTTTTTTTTAAATCAGGGTTACATTGGCCACCCTCCAATCTCCAGATAACATGCTTGGTTTTAAAGATAAATTACATATTACTAACAATAGTTTTGCAAGTTTATTTTTCAATTCTATCGGTACTCTGGGATGAATACCATCCGGTACAGGTGACTTGCTTCACTTTGTTAAATTGCACCATTACGTCCTCCATTTATAGAGATTTCATTCAGTTTCTCTGACTTGTCAGCTTTGAATATCATTTCTGGCACCGGTATCTCTCCCAAATCTTCCTCAGTGAAGACTGAAGCAAAGAATTCATTTAATCTCTCCTCTATGGCTTTGTCTTCCCTAAGTGCCCCTTTTACCCCACGGTCCATAAGTAATTACTAAGATGGACTTGAGAAAATCCACTGCTTATTTCTTGAATAAGCAGCATAAATTTTGTTTTACTCTTGGGATCTTGCCAGTGTTACCTTCAACTCAGTACTTCTTGGCCTTCTTCACAAGTGTGAGGTGGTAGGTGGTAGCTGCATAGTGGCAGTGTACTTTAGAGTGCACCGGGCCAGTTTCTACCCAGATCTACTTTAGCCCTTAGAGCTCTGGTTCTAGGGATTTGGATGGGGGAGATGAGATATATGTTTCAGGCTGTCTCATGGCCTTTCTGAGGGCACCTATCTTAGCCTACATCCCCTCCATGGTGGTGACCATAAGGCCCATGATGTGGTGGATGTGTATGAGGGCTGGCAATAGGTCTGCCTGGAGGGACTCTGATGCTGGACCTCACACACCCACATAGTAACATAGTAACATAGTAGATGACGGCAGAAAAAGACCTGCACGGTCCATCTAGTCTGCCCACGATAAACTCATATGTGTATACCTTACCTTGATTTGTACCTGTCTTTTTCAGGGCACAGACCGTATAAGTCTGTCCAGCAGTATTTCCCGCCTCCCATCACCGGCTCTGGCACAGACCCCGTATAAGTCTGCCCTCCCCTATCCTAGCCTCTCAACCACCAACCCCTCTTCCTCCCGCCACCCAATTTCAGCTAAGCTTCTGTGGATCCATTCCTTCTGCACAGGATTCCTTTATCCCTATCCCACGCATGTTTGAATTCCGTTACCGTTTTCATGTCCACCACCTCCCGCGGGAGGGCATTCCAAGCATTCACCACCCTCTGCGTGAAGAAATACTTCCTGACATCTTTCTTGAGTCTGCCCCCCCTTCAATCTCATTTCATGTCCTCTCGTTCTACCGCCTTCCCATCTCCGGAAAAGATTCGTTTGCGGATTAATACCTTTCAAATATTTGAACGTCTGTATCATATCACTCCTGTTCCTCCTTTCCTCCAGAGTATACATGTTTAGGTCAGCAAGTCTCTCTTCATAGGTCTTGGAACGCAACTCCCATACCATCCTCGTAGCTTTTCTTTGTACCACTTCCATTTTTTTAACATCCTTCGCAAGGCACGGCCTCCAAAACTGAACACACCGTGGCTCTGGGGCCTTATGGTCATTACCATGGGTGTCTGGGTGGGAGGCTACTGGCTCCTGCGGACTAGCCCCTGAAGCAGATGTCCTCCCAATTTCCCTTCTTGCCCTGCTGTGGTGGGGATATGTCCAAGGGCTGGCAATGTTCTCCATGCCACCCATTTCCCATCTTTCCCCCTCCTCCTTTTCCACCTCATGCTTGCTGCTCTCCTTGGCCACTGACACCAACTCCACAGGTGGAGGGGACCGAAGAGTGGGTTGTGGTGCCTCTGCAGGGTGTCTTGGGGCTTATTGTTGGTGGAAATCACATAGGACAAATGCAGCGTGGCTGGAGTATAATATGTAACCTAATACAAAATAGCACTGCTCCAGCCCTGTATCTGCAGTGCCGCCTTGGCTGCCATGCAGAAGTACTTATATATGTCTGCATAGCTTCTTGGGGATCTATCTACATAGTTTCTGATTGGGAGTGTGATACAGTTGATCTCTTAGAGGTCATGAAACATCAGCAGACACATCAGTGTTTGTTCCCTTGGAGCCCCTACACTACAGGGCAACCAAAACTGGGATTTCTGGTTTCGGGCTGAAATGAAATTTGCGGATGAAAGTTGCTGCTTGGACAGAAAGCTGCCTATCTCCTGACCACAAGCACTGTCCCACCACCTGTAGGCCCTCCCTGTGCCTATTTTAGAAGCCCTGGTGGTCTAATGGGCTCGTCAGGGCAGGTGCAATCCCCAGTCACTCCTGCCCATGCCAGCAATGCAGTTAAAATGAATGCCAAAACCTCCTGTGGCAGCAGTAAAGTTGCATTCCTTCCTGGTTTCCATCGTCACCATGTATGTGAGAGGTCACTAGTGGGTGCTGTACATATTGTGTATCATGGCCCATGAGCACTTGGCTGCCCTGCTCATTGCTGGGTGGGTCTGTCTACATGTTGCATAGATCTAGATGTTTAATGCTGCAACAGGGGCTGTACAGATAGGGCTACACATATGGCATTTCACAGTTAGTAATGTTATATGTTTGTGTCTTTATTTTCATATCAGGCAAGCTACCTTTTGGAATCCTCTCCCATCTACATTAAAGAACAGTTTCAGTTACATCAGTTTAAAAAATAAGATTAAAAACTTGTTTATTCTGCAAATATGTAATAAGAAATTGGTTTACAGTATTGATAATCGGTCAATTTTTGAAGTTTATGAAGATTTGTGAGTCTAGGTTTATTAAATAATATATAAGCTGTTTATTGTTATTTCCTAGATTTGTATATAATCTAGTTTTACTTGCTTGTAACCCGCTTTGAACTCATTTTATGGTATTAGAGGCCTGTAAGTCAAATAACTAAAATTGTATATGTATAGCACTACACGTTTAGTGCTGCCACTGAAATCCCGATAGACATTTTCCTAGGCAGGCACTAAACAGTCACTTTCCATGGTGAGGGGACCTCGCGGACATTAATTACAACACATGTAGTGGCAGGTCAAGCATATGTTTGCCCATGTGGTGTGTTTTCTGGGTCATAAGCACCATTCTGGATTTCTACATTTACAATGGCATCATTTTGTGACATCAACATTTATCTCTTATATGTTTTTCATGCTTTTTAGACCTCTTGGTGGGAAGGTGGAGATATGTCAATTTTACAATATATTTTCCCCTATCGCCCTGGTATTGTAAAATATCAGGCTTATTTTCAAAAGAGAAGGGCGCCCATCTTTCGACACAAATCGCAAGATGGGCGTCCTTCTCACAGGGTCACCCAAATCGGCATAATTGAAAGCTGATTTTGGGCGTCCTCAACTGCTTTTCGTCGCGGGAATGACCAAAGTTCACGGGGGCATGTCGGAGGCGGGACTGGGGCGTGCCTAACACATGGGCGTCCTCGACTGATAATGGAAAAAGAAGGGCGTCCCTGACGAACACTTGGACGACTTTACCTGGTCCTTTTTTTCTTACGCTCAAGCCACAAAAATGTGCCCTAAATGACCAGATGACCACCGGAGGGAATCGGGGATGACCTCCCCTTACTCCCCCAGTGGTCACTAACCTCCCACCCTAAAAAAAATGTTTTAAAATATTTTGTCCACCTCAAATATCATACCCAGCTCCATAACAGCAGTATGCAGGTCCCTGGAGCAGTTTTAGTGGGTGCAGTGCACTTCAGGCAGGCGGCCCCAGACCCCCCCCCCCCCCCCCCCCACCTGTTACACTTATGGTGGTAAATGTGAGCCCTTCAAAACCCACTGTACCCACATGTAGGTGCCCCCCTTCACCCATAAGGGCTATGGTAGTGGTGTACAGTTGTGGGGAGTGGGTTTTAGGGGGGGTTGGGGGGCTCAGCACACAAGGTAAGGGAGCTATGCACCTGGGAGCAATTTCTGAAGTCCATTGCAGTGCCCCCTAGGGTGCCCGGTTGGTGTCTTGGCATGTCAGGGGGACCAGGGCACAACGAATGCTGGCTCCTCCCACGATCAAAGGGGTTGGATTTGGTCGTTTATGAGATGGGCGTCCTCAGTTTCCATTATCGCCAAAAATCGGCGACGACCATCTCTAAGGACGAACATCTCTAAGGACGACCTAAATTTCTCGATTTGGGCGTCCCCGACCGTATTAGTGAAACAAAAAATGGACGCCCATCTTGTTTCGATAATACGGGTTTCCCCGCCCCTTCGCTGGGACGTCCTGTGAGGACGTCCTCAGGAAAACTTGGGTGCCCATTTCGATTATGCCCCTCCACGTCACTCAACCTCTATATGATCTCACTAAACCTTTATTATTCCCACTTCCATGACTAAAAATGTTCCTGCTTGATTTGTTTGGGTCCTCCTCTTTTAATAGTATGTTTGCCTTTTGATATAACAGTATACAATGCCAAACAGGAACATTTTCAGTTGCTGCCAGAACCTCACATAATTCAACTGGAACTTTTAAACAGAAGATAGGGCATCCACCCCTGCAGAGCCATCCTAGAAAATACCCTGGATCAAATATTACAACATGGAATGCAGCAGGGGGGCTAAAATTGTGTTCCTGTGCTGAACATAGTGATATATTAGGTAGATAAAATATAGGGCAATTCTTCAAATTTGATGGGGCTTGCTCATTAATCACCTTAAATGTTAAACAGAGTGGTCAATATTTAAACTCCATAGTTCATATTTCATGGATATTCTGCACTGCTGTCCAGATAGTGAGTGCTGCTAAATATCCAGGTAGAGTAGGATGACCCATTACTATCTGAAAACCTACAGTGGAGCACTGTTAGTATGCAGTGGTTGGGAGTCAATGTTATATAATCACGTACAAATGGAACACCAATAATTGGAACAACAAAAAAATAGCACAGAAAGATCAAGTATGAAAACTTAGAGATGATATATAATATTTCTGCAAATATTGAAGTCCTTCTAAATTTTAGCTTGTGTCTCTCCTTTGTGTACTCTATCCACAGCCAATAATTTTTCCTTGGCTGAGTCACAGCGCTTTTATTTCCATCCATCTCAAATTTGAAATATGCAGAATCAGAAATACATAACAAGCCTGTCACACATGGACCATATTACTGAGTATAGTGCATTAATTTAATGATTTTAGGAGGCAGGTTATTACTGCATTAAAAAAACTGCGTGCATTAATGGTGCGTGAATAACTGGTGTTTCACTGTATCTGGACATCAACCTGAATACATCCATTCTCCAGTTAACTTACTGCTCTGCCCTCACTCTATTTGGCAATATCCAGATCAGGAGCGTAGCCAGACCTCGAAGTGGGAAGGGGGTCAGAGATCAAAGGGAGGGGGCACATTTTCATTGCCCCCCCCCACTGCTGCTGCTGCTACTGTTGCTGCTGCTACTGCATGTACCTTGGCTGGTGGGATCCCCAACCCCTGCCAGCTGAGGCACCCCCACCGTTGCACATGCCTTGGCTGGCAGCATCCCCAACCCTTGCCAGCTGAAGAGTGTTTTCCAGTGCTAGTCTCCGGCACTACCGCATTTCTTGACCAGCTCTCTCTTCTCCTCACATCGTCCTGCATGCTCATTTTAATGAAATTGAGCATGTGCTCATGCTCAGTTTCACTAAAACGCATGTGCTGGATGAGAGGGGAAGAGAGAGCAGGTAGGAAATACGGCGGCGCTGGAGACAAGTGCTGGAAAAAACGCTTCAACTGGCAGGGGTTGGGGACCCCTGCCAGCCAAACCAGGGGCACAGATCCAGTTTTCTCCTGTGACCCCCTGTAGCTACGCCACTGATCCATTGTGTTAAGGTGGTCTGTAGAGATGTTCAGTGGTACTGTATAAATAGTGCCACTCAATGTCCATGGATAGTGCCAGCTGAGATAATTATTTTGATAATTCTCTTTGAATATCAGGCCCAGAATTTTAAATTCTATATGCTTCTCAACAGGAAGCCAATGCAGTTAATGTAGTAAAGGCAATCCAGTGTCCCATCTTGAACTACCAGATATTTTTTCTGTTTAACTTTAAAACAGACTTAGAAATAAGTAGACTTAACCAGCTACCTTTAACTGTATAGATCTCAATATTGGCACTATCTTGATACATTAGAAATCACACCCCTGGCAGTCCTCTCACTCCACCTCCCTTTAACCAATTAACTTTTGTCCAAACATCAAGTTGTCAGTCAAAAGTTATTTGCATGCAGACCCAAATTCGAAAGAGTCAGAATTTGTCCAGTTTGCTTTCTATGTTAACTGGACAAATGATTTGAATATCAACTCCTAGCTTATAACTTGGATTTCC
Source organism: Microcaecilia unicolor (assembly GCF_901765095.1). Classification (NCBI taxonomy): domain Eukaryota; kingdom Metazoa; phylum Chordata; class Amphibia; order Gymnophiona; family Siphonopidae; genus Microcaecilia; species Microcaecilia unicolor. The sequence continues at coordinate 82,033,359 of NC_044039.1, read as the reverse complement.
TAATTCATGCTATCATATTTATTTATTTATTTGTTACATTTGTATCCCACATTTTCCCACCTATTTGCAGGCTCAATGTGGCTTACATACTACCGTACACTGTAAAGGCGTTCGCCAAGTCTGGTAGAGAAACAAATACAAGGTTATGTTGTGGTCGAATAAGGTAGGTGTGTTTCAGGCACCATGGGGGTCGAAGAGAGGGAGGTTGTATATTGTTCAGTACGATCACTGGTTTTGCTGTGTTGCCGGGTGTAGGGATTTATGTTGGGTTGATAGGGTAAGCCTTTTTCAACAGGTTGGTTTTTAGTGATTTCCTGAAGTTTAGATGGTCATAGATTGTTTTCACAGCTTTTGGCAGTGCGTTCCATAGTTGTGTGCTTATATAGGAGAAGCTAGATGCATAGGTTGTTTTGTATTTGAGTCCTTTGCAATTTGGGTAGTGGAGGTTTAGGTATGTTCGTGATGATCCGGTTCTATTTCTGGTTGGTAGGTCTATAAGGTCTGTCATGTATCCTGGGACTTCACTGTAGATAATTTTGTGGACCAGGGTGCAGATTTTGAAGATAATATGTTCTTTGATTGGGAGCCAATGCAGTTTTTCTCGGAGGGGTTTAGCACTTTCGAATCGTGTTTTACCAAATATCAGCCTGGCTGCTGTGTTTTGGGTGGTCTGGAGTTTCTTTGTGAGTTGTTCTTTACATCCCGCATAGATTCTGTTGCAGTAATCTGCATGGCTTAGAACCATTGATTGTATTAGGTTACAAAATATTTCCCTCGGGAAGAAAGGTTTTACGCGTTTAAGTTTCCACATTGAGTGGAACATTTTCTTTGTTGTGGAGTTTACTTGCCTCTCAAGAGTAAGGTTGCGGTCGATTGTGACGCCGAGTATTTTTAGGCTATCTGAGATAGGGAGGGTGTGGTCTGGGGTGTTTACGGTTGTGGGTTTGTACTTATTGTGTTGAGATGAGAGGATGAGGCAGTGTGTTTTTTCAGTGTTCAGTTTCAGTTGGAATGAGTTTGCCCATGAATCCATGGTGTTCAGGCCGATCTTGATTTCATTGGTGATTTCTGTCAGATCGTGTCTGAAGGGAATGTAGATTGTGACATCGTCTGCATAGATGAACAGGTTGAGGCCTTGATTGGATAAGGACTTTGCCAGTGGGATCATCATTATGTTGAAGAGTATTGGTGATAATGATGGTCCTTGAGGTACTCTGCAGGCTGCTTTCCACGGTGGTGATTTGTTTGAGTTTGATTTTACTTGGTATGTTCTGGTGGTTAGAAAACCCTTGATCCAGTTAAGTATGTTTCCACCAATCCCGAAGTGGTCTAGGAGTCTTAGTAGTATATTGTGGTTTACCATGTCGAATGTGCTCGACATGTCGAATTGGAGGAGAAGTATGCTTTTACCTGTAGCTACTTCCTGCTTGAATTTGGCCAGGAGAGTGACTAGGACAGTGTCAGTACTATGGTGGGGGCAGAATCCTGATTGTGATTCATGTAGTATTGAGAACTTGTCTATGTAGTCAGTAAGCTGTTTGGTTACCAAGCTCTCCATCAGTTTGACTACTAGTGGGATGGATGCAACTGGGCGGTAGTTGGTGAGATCGTTTGTTTTTTTCTTGGTGTCTTTTGGTATTGGGGTGAGTAGGATGTTGCCATATTCGTTGGGGAAGAGACCTTGTTGTAGCATGAAGTTTAGGTGGGATGTGAGGTCTGCTATGAAGTGGTCGGGGGGTGGATTTAAGTAGATGGCTGGGACAGGTATCCAGTTTGCAGTGGGTATTGGTGAACCTATGAGTCGCCTGTGTAACTGATTCAGTGGTGAGAAGAGTAAATGTTGACCAGGTATGGTCAGCTGGGTATCCACCGGGGGTTAGGTCCAGGCCACTGTTGAAGTTTTCAATGTCGGTGTTGTGCTATGGAAGTGTGTTGCGCAATTTTATTATTTTTTCATTAAAGTAATTAGCAAGTTTATCTGAAGATGGGATGTCTGTGTTGGTTGTGGTGATTGGAGTGGTGTCTAGTAGCTTACTGCAATACTGAAAATGAAAAATAAAACAAGTTTTGTTTTTTTATGCCTTTGCTGCTGCCCTACTGAAGGAACCATCAAACAAAAATTGGATCACAAAAGTAACATACTCTCACTTACCAACACAGTCCTTTTTATTCCAATGCAATCTTTTTCCAGGTGGACATACACATTCATAGCTTCCCATTGTATTACTACAACCATGATCACAGCTCCCATTGTTAATGCTGCATTCATCAATATCTGAAAACATTTTTAAACAAACAATATAAGGATAGGTAGCTGTTCTGGTAACTTTTTTCCCCTAAAGGCAAAAAGAATCACAAAGTGAGATTTACTGCTTTGAAATTGCCAGTACTATAATACAATGTTGTAGCTGGATAGTTCTGTAAGAAAAAATGTGGAGTAGTCAAGAATTTAGCTTGATTTGTTTAGTCTAGTTCTCAGACAGTGCTAATGAAAACAAGGTTTCTCATAATATGCAATTATCAATGTCACAAAAATATGTCATACTGCCATTCCAGATCATTCCTTAAGCTTCAGAAAATATTTGGTAAGACTCAGAACTGAGTATAAACTTAATGTACTTTTATAACTAATTCTCAGTATACTCCATCAGCATTGATTAATATTCTTTTTAAATATTTGAAGAATATTCAATAAAATATTTGTTGTGATTCTAACCTTGACCTTAAGGGAAAGGGAAATGGGACTTGATATACTGTCTTTCTGAGGTTTTTGCAACTACATTTGAAGCGGTTTACATATATTCAGGTACTTATTTTGTACCTGGGGCAATGGAGGATTAAGTGACTTGCCCAGAGTCACAAGGAGCTGCAGTGGGAATCGAACTCAGTTCCCCAGGATCAAAGTCCACTGCACTAACCACTAGGCTACTCCTCCACAAAAGCTATACTCATCTTAAAAGGGAAACACATCCTTTAAGTAGAGGTTCTTGTGCATGATATTACATGGTTGTTTTAGGAGAAGAAACTATTTGATTTTACAGAATGGTTGAAAAGTCACTAATTATATATGTTTATTGTAGCTTATAATTGGTATAGCATGGCCAATTTTTTTCCTGATAAGATAAATGAATGTTGCAAAGCAAACAAATCTATTACCATTTTGTTTATATACATTACAATGATGCCTCTTCAGTCTTTTTAGAAAAAGGGTACCGTTAGACAAGGTATGTGATTTTATAAATGTGAAAAAGAAATGCAAAAGGGCCCTTTTACTAAAGGGCATTAGAATCTGGACTTAGGGGACCTTTTGCTAAAGAGTTGGCATGCAGCAACTGGCTTGCTGCACGCCAGTCCAGAACTACTGCTGGGCTACTGCAAGAACCTGGTGGTATTTCCCACCCCCAGAGCTACAAAAATATTTCTATTTTTGCAGCACCGGTGCTTACCTGGTGATTACTGCTGGGTTAGTGCAGGAGCTCTTATCACCACCTCAATGGGTGGAGGTAAGTGCTCCCCCTGAAATGGCCATGCAGCAAGTGGATCACTTACCAAATGGCTATTTTGTTTTAGAAAAAAAGATAGCCTTTTACCCACTGCAATAAAATGGGGCCTCAACGTGTTGATGCTTGCGCAGGTCCCCTTTTTCCGCAGCTTAGTAAAAGGACCCCTTAGTACATCTTAACTTGAGACTTTCCCACATGCAAAGCCCAGATTCAACACAGCATAATTTAAGGTCTTTTTCAATAATTTTACTTCAGGTCATGTACTAATGTTCATAGTAGTGTGTGTTACCTGTAAAAAGTTAACACAGGAGCACTTACCGCCTCCTAATTAGGAGACGCCTAATGCTCCCATGTTTAACTTTGTGTTAGCCAATCAGCATGCACTAATGCAAATGTGCTAGCTAGCTGATTAACATTTCTACATCCATTCCCAATAAAATCCCCCCTAAAAATATTAAAAACAAATAGCTAACGTGCAATTTAGTATGCACTAACAGGCAAAATACTGCAAAATGCTTAACACCCATTATTAAAAGACCCCCAAAATGTCCAGGACTTTACAGGCCAAAACACATTTATTTATTTACAACAAAGTTTATAGACTGTACTATCCTATATTCTAGGTGATTTACCAAGGCAACATCTATAATAAAATCCTAAACAAAAACAATATATACCATACAATAGATTACTAAAAACACAAATTCTAATAAAATAAAAATAAACAGCTTACAAATTAGATAGAACACCCCATCAACAGTAAATCTGAGAAAAAAAAGTAAGCCTTAAGCAGTTTTCTAAATTGGAGATAATTCCCAACCTTTGTTAGTTCTATGGGAAGCTCATTCCATAATTGGGCTCTTTCAGTGTAAAAACATTTAGATCTGATATCATCCAATCTAACCTGTTTATAAGAGGGGACATCTAATAACATCTTATCAGAAGATCTAAGAGGATGTGGTGGACAATAAATTCTTAAAACAGTGATTAAATTTTGCCCCTTAAAGCACATTAAACGGCAAAACTTTGCATTAATTTACCATAATGCACATTAGTGTAAGTGATAGCAGGCCATATAATAGTGATATATAGAGCATTCAAATGCATGCAGACACCTCATTATCATGCAAATCAAATAGCAAAGCTTACATTAAACTTTGCAAGATGCATTTTTCCTGCCTGTGAGCATCAGGCTGCTAACAAGCGACCCAATGTTCCAAGCAGAATCTTAAAGGAACTGGTGCAGTTCTCCCTCACCCCTTAAAATACCCCCCAGAGGCCCCACCAGGCCACCTTTCTTGATCCCTTATGGTGTAGGAGAGTCCACGGTAGGAATGATCCCTAGTCACTCCTGATCCCATTGGCATCAGGTTCAGAATTGGTGCCGGCAACCCCTAGAAGTAGTCTCATGGTACTACCACTAGGAGGGGGGTCAAACTGCCATATAAGAACAGGAGACCTTCTATGGCAGCTTAATGCCTAGGGATAGCCCTGTGAGACTACCACTAGTGGTTGCCAGCGTCATTTTTAATGAAGAAGTAAAACTAGGACAGAGAAGGTTAAAATGGAAGAAAGAATAGCTAGGATGATAAGGGAAAGGGAATGGGACTTGATATACCGCCTTTCTGTGGTTTTTGCAACCACATTCAAAGCGGTTTACAAATTGTGTGTTGGAACTATTTGTACCTGGGGCAATGGAGGGTTAAGGGACCCTTTTACTAAGCCGCGCAGGCACCTAAGCATGCCCAACGTGTGTCAATTTGGAGTTACCGCCTAGCTACTGCGTGGCCCGTGCGGTAATTTCATTTTTGACATGCGTCTGCTACGTGCACCAGAAAATATATTTTATTTCCTGGTGCGCAGCAAAAATCAGGCGGTAACTCCGACTTGACATGCGTAGGCAATTACCGCACGGTTAACGCGAGAGACCTTACCGCTAAGTCGATGGCTGGCGGCAAGGTCTCAGACCCAAAATAGACACGCGCCAATTTTTATTTTGCTGCAAGTCCATTTTTGTCAAAAATTTTAAAAAGGCCTTTTTTACAGGTGCGCTGAAAAATAGATCTGCACGCACCCAAAACACGCGCAGTCCATCTTTCAGCACACCTTAGTAAAAAGGCCCCTAAGTGACTTGCCCAGAGTCACAAGGAACTGCAGTGGGAATTGAAAGTCTGCTGCACTAACCACTAGGCTAAGGAGATACAACTTTTGGAGGTATGTTAGTGAAAGGAAGAAATGCAGATGGAAGATTGCAAGCCAGAGGAGAAAAAGATGATTGTGCAGGGTTAGGAGAGTAACATAACATACAAAGAGGCATATTTTCAAAGCACTTTGGGAGGCTAAGTTGCATAGGTTTCTATGGAACTTTGGGAGGCTAAGTGCTTTGAAAATGAGCTTCCATGGTAACATAGTAGATGACGGCAGAAAAAGACCTGCACGGTCCATCCAGTCTGTGTATACAAAAAAATATGAAAGTGGACTTGGTGGGAAAATAAGCTTAAAATCATAAGGTGGCAGAAGGATGTTTCTCTCTCAGAAATGCCCAAGTTGCAATTTTCGACACCCTGATTTTAAAACATTTTGCTCCTCAGTTCATCCAAATTTCAAGGGGGCAGGATATAGGCAGCAGCAAACGATAGATATTTTTCTGCAATAATGGAACTAAGTGAAACCGTCTAGGGCCAAAATTATGTTTTTGGCTAGACATGTTTCAATCACAACCAAGTGACCAAAAGTTGCTCTAAATGACCAAATCACAACTGGAAGGATTAAGTCATAAACCCCTTTACTCTCCCAGTGGTCACTGATCCCCTCACAACCCCCCCCCAAAAAAAAAAAAAATGTGAAAGAACCTATACACACCAACCTCAATGACAGCTTCAGATGTTATGGCCAGAGCAGCAAATAGGTCCCTGGAGTAATCTAGTGGTTGTTGCAGTGGACTACAGAGAAGGGGACCCAGGCTCATATCTCATTCTAACTGGTACATGTGTGGTGGAAAGTGTGAGCCCTCCAAAAACCAACAAAAACCTACTGCACCTACAAATAGGTGACACCTGCAGGGATAAGGGCTATTGTAGTGGTGTACAGTGGGGTACACTAGGTTTTTGGTTGGTTTTGAACAGGCTCACTGTACAATATAAGGGGGTAACAGTGAGATGTGTACCTGGGACCTTTTATGTGAAGTCCACTGCAGTGCCCTCTAATGTGCCCCACTGCTCTGCTGGAATGTCAGTGTGGTCAGTCTACTAAGAATGCTGCCCCCCCATACTTCCTAATGGCTTGTTTTTGTGCATTTTCCCCTGGACTTTTTTTTTTAATGGTCCTATAAAATAGATGCACTGAGCACAAAAATGTTTTGCAAATGGCCATTTCAAAACAAAATGCTGGACATTTTTCTGGTTTGAAAATGGCCATGTCAGCTACTGGAATTTTACTCATTTTTTGTAAAACATTCAAAATTGGATTTAGATGTCATATCGAAAATGTCCCTCTATGTAACTGAAATCGGTATTTTACTCATGCCCAAAATGTGGCAAGAAAATCCAGAACTTCAACACCCATACAAAATGTCTCTTGGTGCTCAGCCCTCAACATGACCAAAAGGACTGTAAACGTGTGCTTGAACACAAATGTCTAAGAAAGCATATAGATGCATAGAAGCTGCTGCTTGAAAAACCACAAAAATACCTCTTCTGCAGAGAAATCAGTAATGCCTACATAGACCAGCTGAGAATCTTCCATGGAGAAGCCATTAACCTCCAGATACTGCGACCCTAAAAGTAGCTAGGTTCATAGTGCAGCCATATCTTGAGTGCCTGCAGAAGCCTCAGCAAATGCTGCTTGCATCCGCTCCAGCCAACGCAAGTCAGTGAAGATTCTCCTACCACTAGGAGGAGGTGCTTGAACTTGCTCCCTGCAAAGGAACATGAGTTCATTGCCAGTACCTCTCCCGGTGAGTAATCCGACACTGCACAAGACCTGTTGAGCACAGCCCATCCTACCACTGTGCACAATGATTTATGCGTAATGCATCAGTGTTGGTCACAGTAGCAGATGAAACTTTTTTGTTGACATCTTTCCAGCTTCTAGAGCATACTCACTCTTTTCTGCAGAAGATGTTTATGGACTTTGCTAATGGGTATTTGAAAAATCAATTTGATATTCCTTTTCTGCCATGACTTAAAGAAACATCTCAATCCTATGATCTTATTCCTGTGCAGGAAAGACGCCCTGAGTTTTTTTTTTAATTAGTGCAGATGCATTTAGGAGTCAGTTCTGTATAGGGTGCCAAAAAACACGCAGGTGAAATGCTGGGCACTAACCCCCTAATTCTATAAAAGTTGTCAACAATTGTGCACGCAAATTTGGGTGCATGCCCAATTTAATTGAGCTAACTAGTGCCAATAATTGACTTAACAAGCAATTATTGGCACTAATTAGATTTAATTGGAACATGCACATAAATTTAGGCATGGGATCCATGTCTATATTTTACATGCGAGTAAGAAAGGGGCGTGGAATGGGAGGGTCATGGGTAGAATGGGGGTGTTCTTAGCATTTCTATACGTTGTTATAGAATACAGGAGACTGCACCCAATTTAGACACATACATTGCACCACATTTCAGTTGATGCAAATGGTTAGTCCCTGGCATAAGTGCTATTCTATAAACTGCGCCTAACTTTAAGCGTGGCTTATAGAATAGCACTTTTTTCAGTGTTGATTTTTTCAGCACCATAGAACTCACCCCTATGCACTATTTTGTATTAGCATCTGGGTGCCCACACTCCGCTATAGAATAGACTGCAAGTCGGCATTTACTTGACAATATTTAGCTGTGAACACTAACACCTGGACAACAGCACGCCTATATGTAGCATTTTAGCATGTAACATAGTATTCTATAAGTTACACACGTAAATGTGGGATCTGCCAATGTCCCACCCATATATACAGCCTCTTGTAAATATGGGCAATACGCATTAGGCACTAACTCCCAAATTCTAGTGCCACTAAAGTTGGATGCGCAAATACAGTCATATTCTGTATTTACGTGCACAAGTTAATTAGTTAACAAGCCAATCAGCATTGATAGTTGCCAATTAACAAGCAATTATTGAAACTAATTAGCAATACTTAGAATTTACGCAAACAACTGTCTAAGCGTATTCTATAACATGATGTGCCTAAATTCTAAGTCACATAGTTGAAAAGGGGGCATGGCCATGGGTGTGGAATGGACAGGTCATGGGTGTTTCTAAAATCTATGTGCTTTGTTATAGAATACACCCGCTCCACATGTAATTTAGGCATCCACATTTGCACCAAGTAAAATGTGGCGTAAATGGCCGTAACTAAATTTAGTGGCATCAACGGGCACTCGGTGTATTCTATAAACTGCACAGAAATTTAGGCTTATTCTATAAAGTATGCCTAAATTTAGGCATACTTTATTGAATATGCTTAGGTATTTTTCATTTCGGCGCGCTATATGGAATCTAGCCCTAAATTTGTAGAATAGTGCTTAGCAAGCACATGTGAGTGTTGCATTCATGTGCATGCTACTTTTCTTTATTTTATTTACAGCATTTCTATCCCACATTTTCCAATTAATGTTGTTTTAACGTGGCTTACATGGAACTAAGAAATACAATAAGATAGGGGATCTGAATTACATAGAATTATAGTGGCTTGAAGAGGGATAGGGGGAGAAGTGAGAAAGGAGGAAATATGAAGGACAGGGGAAGGGCAGCAGGGTGGGGGAGGGGGGGTGGATCTATTAGCGGAAGCTAATGCAGGGTTGTGACCAGGCAAGGGATGGAGAAGACGTTGCTGAGTAAGAATGATGACTATTCATAGCTGATTCACATTTAGGTGCTAATATTATAGAATTAGGGAGGTTAATGCCTTTTGTTTAGAAAGCAGTAAGTGTACCCACACTAACTACCCAAGAGACAGCATACAGTACTTACTGCGTGCTATCTGCAATATGAAGTCCTTGTCCATGCGGCTCCTAATAATCTGCCAAGTTCCTGCCCCTCATATGGCAGGCAGTTAATGCACGAATTAGAGTATGCTGTCATGACTCATGCCAGCACTGTAAGTTATAGTGCTCATGTACTAATAGTGTGTGCCAATGTGCAAATTAATTGCTTATCACACTTTCGGGCTTATTTTTGAAAGAGAAGGACGCCCATCTTCTGACACAAATCGCGAGATGGGCATCCTTCTCTCAGGGTCGCCCAAATCGGCATAATCGAAAGTCGATTTTGGGCATCCTCAACTGCTTTCCGTCGCAGGGATGACCAAAGTTAACGGGGGCGTGTTGGCACCATAGCGAAGGCGAGACTGGGGCATGATTATAAGATGGACGGCCGATAATGGAAAAAAGAAGGGCGACCCTGACAAGCATTTGGGCGACTTTACTTACTTGGTCCCTTTTTTTTCATGACCAAGCCTTGAAAAGGTGCCTGAACTGACCAGATGACCACCGGAGGGAATCGGGGATTACCTCCCCTTACTCCCCCAGTGGTCATCAAACTCCTCCCACCCTAAAAAAAAAACTTAAAATTTTTTTTCCAGCCTCTATGCCAGCCTCAAATGTCATACCCAGCTCCATGACAGCAGTATGCAGGTCCCTGAAGCAGTTTTAGTGGGTGCAGTGCACTTCAGGCAGGCGGACCCAGGCCCATTCCCCCTACCTGTTACACTTGTGGTTGTAAATGTGAGCCCTCCAAAACCCACCCGAAACCCACTGTACCCACATGAAGGTGCCCCTCTTCACCACTTAGGGCTATGGTAGTGGTGTACAGTTGTGGGGATTGGGTTTTGGGGGGCTCAGCACACAAGGTAAGGGAGCTATGTACCTGGGAGCAATTTGTGATGTCCATTGCAGTGCCCCCTAGGGTGCCCGGTTGGTGTCCTGGCATGTGAGGGGGACCAGTGCACTACGAATTCTGGCTCCTCCCACGACCAAAGGGCTTGGATTTGGCCATTTTTTAGATGGGTGTCCTCGGTTTCCATTATGGCCAAAAACCGGGGACAACCATCTCTAAAGGTCGACCATCTCAACATTTAGGTCGGCCATCTCTAAGGTCAACCTAAATGTTGAGATTTGGGCGTCCCTGACCGTATTATCGAAATGAAAGATGGACGCCCATCTTGTTTCGATAATATAGGTTTCCCCGCCTCTTCGCGGGGCCGTCTTGCGAGGAAGCCCTCATAAAAACTTGGGCGCCCCGTTCGATTATGCCCCTCCACACCAAAGAAGCTCCTAAGTCTCTGTTAAGTCTTTGATCATTTAACTTCAAATTTATTTATTACTGATTAAGACTCCTGCCTCCTCCCCCTCTTTTATCCTGTCCGTCTTTGCTTTCTCTATTTTTCTAACATTTTTTTCTTTTTTTTTTTTGTATAGCCTGTAAGCTGCCTATCTGGTACTACTGATAGGTGGGCTAGCAAGTTCTTAATAAACCTGAAAACATAGGAGCCCTTTTACTAAAAGCATGCCCAAATGTGGCCTACACTGGTGTAGGCACGTGTTTTGGTTGCGCACTGGTCCACTTCCTTAGCATGCCTGGAAAAAAGGGTATTGTTTTTTTTTATGTGCCAAAAATGGACTTGCGACAAAATGAAAATCAGTGCATGTCCATTTTTGGCCTGAGACCTTAACGCCGGTAAGCACCCTGTGTTAGAAAATAGAAAATATTTTCTACTGCGTATTTTGGGCATGCGCCAAAAATGGAATTACCACCCGGGGCACGTGGTAGCTGGACGGTAGTGCCAATTTGACACATGTTGGAAGTGTGTAGGTGCCCACACGCCTTTGTAAAAGGGCCCCTTAGTTCTTGCCTTTCCAGAGTAAGCAACGAACATAAAAATATCATCAACTACAGCAGTATAAATACAACAAAATCAAATATAAACATAGTAAAATAAGAAATAATAAACAAGGTATATCAAATAATCTTTGGCCTCCAGGATATATGATGGAATTAATTAATCTACCATTACAATATGTGAAAAAGGGAATGAGAAATTACCTCACTCTCCATTACCCTAGTTGTAGGAATTTGCTTACCAATGCACAAAGTGGTGGAATTCTCTACCTAAAGATAAAAGATGCATGAATAATTATTTAAGCTTTTGTAAACATTTAAAAGCCTTCTTTTATATAAAATTTTATTATGATAGCAAATGAGGTTTAAATACTTTTATGTTAGAAATTGTTCTTTGCTCTTTAGGGGCCCTCTGCGTTATAGGCACCTACAATATCCCTTTAGGCACCTACAAGGTTAACGCACGTGCTAATTGTAGGTACGTTAAAACGCTAACAGGGCCCTAAATCATCTTGATGTAATAGAAGAAAATTTGTTAATTGGAGTTAATGATTTTTATTTGTAAGCCACATTAAACCAAAATACTTTAGAAAATTGTGGGATATAAATGCTGCTATAAATGAATAAATACAGGCGCAGAATTTTAGCTGGGGTGGCAACAGTATACATTTTTAAAAAATGTATTTATCAACATAATATCAAGCATAAACTTGAATAAGAAAGTTATTCTTTGACTAGAAAAAAACAGAAAGGAAATAATACTCATAGAGGTCATTTTATGAAGCTGCGGCAAAAGGGGGCCTGAGCTGGCATTGGTGTGTGTTTTTGACTCACGCCGAGGCACCTTTTTATCACAGCGGGTAAAGGCAGGTCTTTGTTTTTTTCAAAAAATGGTCATATGGCAAGTGAAGCACTTGCCACATGTCTATTTCAGGGGGGAGCACTTATCGCCACCCATTGAGGTGGCAGTAAGGGCTCCCACGCTAACTTGGTGATAACTGGGCAGCATGTGGCACTGCCCGATTACTGCCAGGAACACACTGGCGCTACAAAAATACAAATATTTTTGTAGCGCTGGATATGGCACGTGCTGGGGGTGGGAACTACCATCGGGCTGATGCAGTAGCCCGGCGGTACTTCCCTTTTAGCGAGCAGTAAGCCTGCATTGAGCTTACCACCACTTTGAAGAAGGACCACACAGAATATTGAATCATCAAATTTCAATATCACAAACACAAAGCACAATTATTAGCAATAAAAATCAAGAATCTCATTATTCCAAATAACAAGGGGGCCAGTAAAAACCTAGGAAGAACAGAAGAACCCCGCGTGTCAAGGAAAACAATTGTAAAGAAAATTCTTATGAATAGTTCCAGAGTCATATGTAATATAATGCAAATTACTTCCTGTCTGACTCTACGTAGCGAGGAAGATACCACCAAAGGAGCTGCATGAAGAAAACATTTTAAATGATAGGGTCTAAGAAAACAAACAAATACATTTCACAAAACATTTACAGGAAATGAAGGAAAGATGTTTCTCCCACTGCCAAAAGCCAAGACCTATTTGCCAAAATGACCTTACATGTCAGCTGTGTCGCTCTGCAGAATTTAGGAAAAAAAATCATCACATTCTGACCCATAAAGCTCAAAATTTCAGAAACAAAAATGCAGTCTTAGAAAGCAATTATGATTGGGTTGCTTTAGTTAAAACAGGTCAATATCCCTCTAAGGGGCGTTTTTACTAAGCTGTGGTAAAAAGTGTCCTTAGCGTGCTCATACGCAGGTCTTACTGCAGCCATAAAAATGGTTTTTTGGGGTATTTATTTGTATTAAAGGCCATGCACTAATATTGCCATAAGCTTGTAGCCATTTTGAAAAATTACCGCAAATGTACTTACCGCCACCCATTTTATAGCCAGTAAGGACTCATATGCTATACATGCAGTAACAGTTTGCACTTGGTAATGTAGCTGCACTACCTGATTAGCACAGGAATGCCCACTCTCCACCCCTGAAATGTCCCCTCAAAAAGTATTTTTTAGCAATCAATTAGCATGCACACATACCACAGGACGCTTGAGTGTCTCTCACGGAATGCTATTTTAAGCTGCTGTAGGCGTGCATTAGAGCCTAATGCAGCTTAGTAAATGGGCCCCTAACATAGAAGAGATGTCAAAACTGTCCACCAACAATCACTTCCCAGTCTCCTTAGGCCCCAAGCCTCCCCAGTCTACATAGTAAGCTTTTGTAAGAAGTGGCATAGTCTTTGGGGACCTGTAAAATCTCCAAAGAAATCTTCCTATAAACCTGAGGATCCAAATCAAAATCCTTACTCTGGCCCACAAAGCGATTCACACAGGTCTTCTTAATTATTTGCCATCAATAATCATCCCTTATATTCCAGCCTGTTGTCTGCGTGTCATGCTGGGCAGGCAGAAGACAGAAGAATAAACCAAAAGTCAAGCAGGGTCAAAGCTACAATTAGGAAATAGCACAGCAGCACTGCAACAACTCTCACCAAAGGAAACTCCTCTGAGGACCTCTGCTGCAAGGCAAACTAGAAACCTTCCCAGGTGGTTAATAAAGGCAGCATACAAGGGAGTTCACCAGGTACGGGTACTGCTTAGTTCCAAAAAACTCCCAAAACAATCTGGAAGATCCGGACCGGACCGGACCACCATATCTTCTGGAACATGGGAAACACAGTAACATAGTAGATGATAGCAGAAAAAGACCCGCACGGTCCATCCAGTCTGCCCAACAAGATAAACTCATGTGTATACCTTACCTTGATTTGTACCTGTCTTTTTCAGGGCACAAACCGTATAAGTCTGCCCAGCACTATCTTCGCCTCCCCACCACCAACCCCTCTTCCCCTCACCGGCTCCACCACCCAATTTCGGCTAAGCTTCTGAGGATCCATTCCTTCTGCACAGGATTTCTTTATGTATATCCCACGCATGTTTGAATTCCGTTACCGTTTTCTTCTCCACCACCTCCCGCGGGAGGGCATTCCAAGCATCCACCATTCTCTCTGTGAAAAAATACTTCCTGACATTTTTCTTGAGTCTGCCCCCCTTCAATCTCATTTCATGTCCTCTCGTTCTACCGCCTTCCCATCTCCGGCAAGCCAACAGTTCACAGCAGCCGCCAGGTCTAACCACCAGGGGGCGAGGTGACTGAGAGCAAGGAACATGGGCACAACCGTGACACTGCGCTCCCTCAATGTCCATAAGCATGTCTTACCAAACTCCCAGCAAGCCTATTATGAAGTAACGAGAAAGACTGCCTTTTATTTTATGACACCATTTCTCTGGAACAACCTTCCTCTGCAGATTAGAGCTGAACCCCTTTTGAAAGCTTTCAAGGTGGCCTTAAAAACCTATTTTTTTACTAAATTATAAACTGTTACTATACTGCAGAGCAGTTGTGCCTGATGAGAATGCAGTAGTATCATTTATCAGGTGTACTATACCCAGGGCTTTTTTCGAGGGGGTACTTGAGGGTACTGAGTAGTGGCACCTTTTCCATTGTCTGCTAAAATTGACCCATGGTCCCCAAGTTTTAATAAAAGAGCTCAGGCTCTACGCACCTTGTCTTATCTTTGATTCTGTGACTGGTTGCAGGGGGCCTGGCTATTGTGGGGTGGGTCCCTCAGTGATCACCCCACCCCTGAAGAGTGGCCTGGCATTTGAGTACTGGCACCTTTTTTGCTAGAAAAAATGATTTGACTATACCGCTTCTTTTGTGTGCAGATCAAAATGGTTTACAATTCATAAAATAAACATAAAACAAAACTGAACTAAAAGGAACATTATAAAATAGGATAGCACAATCACTCAAGACTGGTCAAATAATGCACAGGCATTATTGTTCTTTGATATGACTGATTTCTTTCCTTTGTTATTATTGGAGTTCTTTCCCTTATTTTAACTTTTTCAAAATATATTTTTACATCGCTTTGATTTATTTGTTAAAAAAAGTGATTCATCAAATAAACATAAATAACATAAACATACAGTTGCATAACAAATCTGATTGCATTCTGTAGAATCTCCACAAGGTACTTCTTAGCCACGTCCACAGGTGACATAACTAGAGCCTTAGGAAAGTTAATAAATCACAAATTAAGATGATGTTCATAATCTTCCAAGGCTTCCAACTTCTGATGGGTCACCATTGTTCCTTGCACAATTCTCAATTCTATGTTCCAGCATCTTCAGTATTCCTTTTTGTTTTGTGAAAGATTCTCCATATTGCCTTGCTTGGTTCTGAAAAAATCTGGGACCCGTCATGATTTTGACAATGCGATTAAGCAGATACTGCTCCAAATAACTAATAGCATTCCAAACTTCCTCTAGGGTAATGTTTTCAGGTCTAATCCTCCCTCTTTGGCTGATAAGTACTGCTTCCTAGTTCCACTCATAAAAGGTGTTTTCGATGCCACTCACCCTAGCAACACAGTGGTCTCCAGCAGCATTCTGATTGAGTTTCAGCAAAGTCTTCCCTACTAGAGGTATGGGAGGATACATATACAGAAGGCCTGTTCCCCAATATAGGAGTAAAGCATCTGACGTTAGTCTGTCATGGGCCTGAAGCCTGGAACAGAACTGAGGGACCCTGTGATTGATCTGAGTGGTAAAAAGATCCACCGAGGAGGTGCCCCATGCTCAGAAGACCACTCATGAGGTTGAATTACTCTGCTCAGCCTGTCGCCCAGACTGTTGTTTATGCTTGCCAGATAAGTGGCTTGGAGAAACATGCCATGACAGCACGCCCAAAGCCATATCTGGAAGGCTTCCTGACACAGAGGGCAAGATCCGGTGCCCCCTGCTTGTTGGTGTAGTACATCGCAACCTGATTGTCTGTTTGAATCAATATAATTTGTTGGAAAGCCAATCTCTGAAAGCCTTCAGAGTGTTCCAGATTGCTTGGAGCTCAAGGAGATTGATCTGAAAACCTGATTCCTGGAAGGACAAGGCTCCGAGTGTGAAGCCCATCTACATGAGCTCCTCACCCCAACAGGGATGCATCTGTTGTCAGCACTTTTTGTGGTTGAGGAATTTAGATCAGATTGTCCACCACTGAAGAGAATTCCGAAAATCGGTGGACAGTTGGATCACATCCTCTAGATTCCCCGCAGCTTGATACCACTGGGAAGCTAGGGTCCATTGCGTTGATCTCGTATGTAGATGTACCATGGGTGTTACATGAACTGTGGAGGCCATGTGCCCCAAGAGTCCCAACATCTGCTGAGCTGTGACCTGCTGAGATGCTCGAACTGTGGACACCAGGGACAGGAGGTTGTTTGCCCGTGTGTTGGGGAGATAGGCTCGAGATGTCTTCATGTCCAGCAGTGCGCCAATGAATTCTAATTTTTGGACAGGAGTGAGAAGGGACTTGGTGTAATTTATTATAAACTCTAGTAGCTTCAGCACTAGAATAGTCATTCGCATGGACCCCTGAGCACCATCCTCCGAGGTGCTCTTCATCAGCCAATTGTCGAGATAAGGGAACACATGCACTCCCAGTCTGCATAGCGACTCTGCGTCTACTGCTAGACATTTTGTGAATACTCTGGGCACAGATGCCAGGTCAAATGGCAGTACATGGTACTGAAGGTGCTGGGTTCCCAGCCAAAATCGAAGATACTTTCGGTGAACTGGAAGTATCGAGATATGTGTGTAAGCATCTTTTAAGTCCAGAGAGCATAGCCAATCATTTTCCTGAATTATGGGAAGAAGAAGAGTGCCCAGGGAAACTATCCTGAACTTTTCTTGGACTAGAAATTTGTTCAGGGCCCTTAGGTCTGAGATGGGATGCATCCCCCCTGTTTTCTTCTGCACAAGGAAGTACCTGGAATAGAGTCCCAGCCCTTCTTCTCCTTGTGGTTCGACCACATGGGCCTTTAGAAGGGAGGAGAGCTCCTCTGCAAGTACCTTTGTTTGTAACTTTCCTCAGGTGCTGCCAAACTCCTGCAAAAGTAAAGTAAATTCTGACCTTTTAAATTCCAAACTTCTCAACTTTCTGGCTATAGGTGAGATACCTGACATTCTCTTAATTTAATGCTTATTGCTTAATTAATTTGCCCTGTGAAACCTCTTATTTTCTTTCTTTCTTTCTCTTCCTGCCAAGCTCTGATAGAGAGGAGAGGCTGTTTGCATTGCATTGAGGCTCTAAAGTTGCATTTTACATTGCTGAAACTGATATAATTATTGGGAATATTTAGATTTATATTACAAAAAGGAAAGTTATATTCTAGGGCAATTTTGAAAGTTAAATCAATTGAAAATTCGTTGATGAGACTGTACCATTTCTGGTCCCATCTAGAGAACTGCCTTGATAACAGCATTTTAGCTGACACATTGAGACTTATAAAAGGTGGAGGAGTAGCTCTGTATGTAAAGAATGATATCCTGGCGACTTAAATGACAGGGACCTGGGGAAAAGAAGAAGCGATATGGATCACCTTAAAAAGAGAGGACAGAACCTCTGTCCACGTGGATGTTGTCTACAGACCCCCGACACAATTAGAGGAACTAGATAAAGATCTGATCGCAGATATTCAAAAATTAGGAAAGAAAAAAGAGGTTCTGTTGATGGGAGATTTCAATCTGCCGGATGTAGATTGGAAGGTTCCGTCTGCAAAATCGGAAAGAAGTAGAGAGATCGTGGATGCCTTCCAAAGTGCTCTGCTCAGACAAATTGTGACGGAACCCACGAGGGAGGGAGCGACGCTGGATCTGGTGCTCATGAATGGGGATAGTGTGTCAAATGTCCGAGTGGGTGCACACCTGGGAAGCAGTGACCATCAAACGGTTTGGTTTGATATGACGGCTGAAGTGGAGGGCGGCCACTCTAAACTCAAAGTCCTGGATTTCAAGCGTGCTGACTTTAGTAAAATGGGGGAATACCTGAGGAAGGAGCTGATGGGCTGGGAGGACGTACAAGAAGTGGAAGGACAGTGGTCCAGGCTGAAAGAAGTAATAAATAGGGCCACAGACCTTTATGTAAGGAGAGTAAATAAAAGCAAGAGAAAAAGGAAACCGATATGGTTCTCCAAGCAAGTGGCTGACAAAATAAAGGCTAAAGAGTTAGCGTTCCAGAAATATAGAAAATCTCAAGAAGAGGAACACGGGGAGGAATACCGGATAAAACTGAAAGAAGTCAAGAGAGAGGTATGTCTGGCGAAGGCGCAAGCGGAAGAACAAATGGCTAGAAATGTAAGGAGGGGAGACAAAAATTTCTTCAGGTATATTAGTGAAAGGAGAATGACTAAAAAGGGACTTGTGAGACTAAAAGATACAGCGAAACGCTATGTAGATAATGATGAAGAAAAAACCAATTTGCTAAATAGATAGTTTTGTTCTGTTTTCACTGAAGAAAATCCTGGAGAAGGACCACGAGGGACTGGCAAAAGTACACCTGAGAATGGAGTGGATAGAGCACCGTTCACAGAAGAGAGTGTGTATCAACAACTTGGAAAGCTAAAGGTGGACAAAGCCATGGGACCGGACGGGATCCACCCCAGGATATTGAGGGAGCTCAGAGAGGTTCTGGTGGATCCTCTTAAAGATTTGTTTAATAAATCCTTGGAGATGGGAGAGGTTCCGAGGGATTGGAGAACGGCGGATGTGGTCCCTCTTCACAAAAGTGGTGATAGGGAAGAAGCTGGAAACTACAGACCGGTAAGCCTCACTTCGGTTATTGGAAAAGTAATGGAAGCGATGCTGAAGGAAAGGATAGTGAATTTCCTCGAAGCCAATAAGTTGCAAGATCCGAGACAACATGGTTTTACCAGAGGGAAATCGTGCCAAACGAATCTCATTGAATTCTTTGATTGGGTAACTGGAGAATTGAATCATCAACATGCTATAGACGTAATCTACTTAGATTTCAGCAAAGCTTTTGACACGGTTCCCCACAGGAGGCTCTTAAATCAACTTGATGGGCTGAAGATAGGTCCCGAAGTGGTGAACTGGATTAGGAACTGATTGACGGACAGACGACAGAGGGTGGTGGTAAATGGAGTTCGCTCGGAGGAGGGAAAGGTAAGTAGTGGAGTGCCTCAGGGATCGGTGCTGGGGCCGATTCTGTTCAATATATTTGTGAGTGACATTGCCGTAGGGTTAGAAGGTAAAGTTTGCCTATTTGCGGATGATACTAAGATTTGCAACAGAGTGAACACCCGGGAGGGAGTGGAAAGCATGAAAAAGGATCTGAGGAAGCTAGAAGAATGGTCTAAGGTTTGGCAATTAAAATTCAATGCGAAGAAATGCAAAGTGATGCACTTAGGGAGTAGAAACCCAAGAGAGACTTATGTGTTAGGTGGGGAGAGTCTGATAGGTACTTAGGGGGAGAGGGATCTTGGGGTGATAGTATCCGAGGATCTGAAGGCGATGAAACAGTGTGACAAGGCGGTGGCCGTAGCGAGAAGGTTGCTAGGCTGTATAGAGAGAGGTGTGATCAGCAGAAGAAAGGAAGTGTTGATGCCCCTGTACAAGTCGTTGGTCAGGCCCCACCTGGAGTATTGTGTTCAGTTTTGGAGGCCGTACCTTGCGAAGGATGTTAAAAAATGGAAGCGGTGCAAAGAAAAGCTACGAGAATGGTATGGGATTTGCGTTCCAAGACGTATGAAGAGAGACTTGCTGACCTGAACATGTATACCCTGGAGGAAAGGAGGAACAGGGGTGATATGATACAGACGTTCAAATATTTAAAAGATATTAATCTGCAAACAAATTTTTTCCGGAGATGGGAAGGCGGTAGAACGAGAGGACATGAAATGAGGTTGAAGAGGGGCAGCCTCAGGAAGTATTTTTTCACAGAGAGGGTGGTGGATGCTTGGAATGCCCTCCCGCGGGAGGTGGTGGAGATGAAAATGGTAACGGAATTCAAACATGCATGGGATATGCATAAAGGAATCCTGTGCAGAAGGAATGGATCCTCAGAAGCTTAGCCGAAATTGGGTGGCGGAGCAGGTGGGGGGAAGAGGGGTTGGTGGTTGGGAGGCGAGGATAGTGGAAGGCAGACTTATACGGTCTGTGCCAGAGCCGGTGATGGGAGGCGGGACTGGTGGTTGGGAGGCGGGAAGTACTGCTGGGCAGACTTGTACGGTCTGTGCCCTGAATAAGGCAGGTACAAATCAAGGTAAGGTATACACATATGTTTGTCTTGTTGGGCAGACTGGATGGACCGTGAAGGTCTTTTTCTGCCGTCATCTACTATGTTACTATGTTACCTGCTTGTGCTGGGAGCTGTATGAATGAGCTCCCGGTGGACAATTTGGAGGTTTGGATTCTAACCAGACTATTTCAAGAACCCACTGATCGGAGGTTATGAGAGGCCACCTCTGGTGGAAAAACATTAACCTTCCCTCAACCGGCAAGTCATCCGGTACTGACACTTTTACTCTGGCTATGCTTCACTGGAGCCAATCAAAAACCCGTCCCTTGCTTTTGCTGGGGAGCAGCAGGGGCCTTAGTCGCACACTGTTGACGAGAATGAGTGCACTGGGGCTGAGCCTGAATAGGCTGTTGGGACGCCGGAGTGTACCTACACCTAGCATAGGAATAGGGATCACTCCACGCCCCCCCCCCCCCAAATAAAAAAACCTCCTGGTTGAGGAGGCTGTAGCAGAAGGCGCCCGATGGGAGAGAGAAGCCATAGCATCATTATACTTCTTGATGTGGTTAACCAGATCTTCCACCTTCTCTCCGAAAAGATTATCTCCCCCAGCAAGGTACACCCGCCATCCACTGCTGGACTGAGTGGTCTAGGTCAGAGATGCGTAGCCATGAGAGTCTGCGCATTGCTATACCCTGAGCAGCGATTCTGGATGCCACATCAAAAGTATCGTAAATGCCCCTGGCCAGGAATTTACAACAAGCCTTCTGCTGCCTGACCACCTGGCGAAAAGGCTCAGCCTGTTCTAGAGGGAAGACATCAACCAAGGTAGACAACT
Organism: Microcaecilia unicolor; assembly: GCF_901765095.1. Lineage (NCBI taxonomy): Eukaryota > Metazoa > Chordata > Amphibia > Gymnophiona > Siphonopidae > Microcaecilia > Microcaecilia unicolor. Next base: position 82,012,049 of record NC_044039.1, on the reverse strand, counting down.
GCCTCACTGAGTTCTGCAAGTGAACGCTCGTGAAGAGCTGGTAAGATTGGATATGGGCAGCAAGCATAGAGGTCTGATACATCTTCCTCCCAAAAGAGTCCGAGGTCCTAGCTTCTCTGCCTGGGGGCGCCAAGGCAAAGTCTTTAGTACTCTTGGCTCTCTTGAGGGCGGAGTTCACCACCATGGAATTGTGGGGTAACTGAGACCTCATCAATCCAGGATCACCGTGGATCCGATACTGAGAATCAGTCTTTTTAGGGATCATGGGGGCAGACAGAGGGAACGACTAGTTTTGCATAAGGACTTCCTTGAGTACCTTATGCAAAGGAGCCGTTACAGCGTCCTTAGGTGTAGTCCAGGATCTTGAGCATCTCAGCCCTGGGCTCATCCTCTACTTCCATAGGGAATGGAATGACCTCAGCATTTCCGCACAAACGAGGTAAAGGAGATGCTCTCAGGAGGAGACAGTGTCCTTATAGGTGGAGGGGAAGGTTCAGAGGGAATCCCAAATGGAGGAGTGGCCTAGTGGTTAGGGTGGTGGACTTTGGTCCTGGGGAACTGAGGAACTGAGTTCGATTCCCACTTCAGGCACAGGCAGCTCCTTGTGACTCTGGGCAAGTCACTTAACCCTCCATTGCCCCATGTAAGCCGCATTGAGCCTGCCATGAGTGGGAAAGCGCGGGGTACAAATGTAACAAAAAAAAAAAAAGACTCATCGGAAGAGAAGTATCTGGGATCTTCCTCTGACTCCCATGAGCGCTCCTCTTCAGTATCAGAAAGCACTTCCCTAAGGGAGGTCCAAGACTGAGCCTGCGTCGATGCTGAGGACCGAAGTCCTCGATGGCAATGTCGAAAGGCTGACGCCCACATGGACTGCGGTGAAGCTTCCTCCACTGACATCCTAGGGGAGTAGACCTGGGTGGCAGCCAACACTGAGGACGGGGACCTCACCGCAGGTGAAGGGCCAGACGCCACTGCAGCAGGCGTCACGGAAGGCGAAAGCTCCCCCGACGATGAAGCAGACTGACGCAGCAGTCCTTCCAGAAGTTCTGGAAGTAAGGCCCGGATGCACTCATCGATAGCCGCCATCAGAGATGGCTGAGGGGCCGGTGGAGCAGCCAGTGGCAGAATCGTTTGAGGTTCAGGAGCAGGACGCATCGGCACCTCCTGTATGGAGGGAGAGCGGTTCTCCCATCCTCCGAATGCTGACGCTTCTCAAGTGCCAAATCCTTTGACGCCCCGGAGGTCCCGGCACCATGTGTCGAAGGAGAACGGTGACAGTGCTTCTTTGCCTTCACTAGATCCCCGTGACCGAGACTCCTCGGTATCGACGTTGAATCCTCACATCTCCTCGGGGTCAGGTCCAACGATGATCGGTCCCGGGAGGCCTACACAGCAGGAGGCCTCGAGACAGGTGGAGACCCACTTGACATCTCACTACTCCCAGCGTGTCTTGACCTCTCAGTAGCCATTACCTCTGCTCCTGAGGTCGATGCTTCCCTCAATGTCGACACTGCTGACCTCGGTACCGATACCGAAGGACCGGACCGAGCCCCAAAACATTTCTCATGTTGGGCTTCTCGAGCTACTTGGGTCCGCTTCTTCATACGAAGACAAAGAGCACAAGTAGCTGGTCTGTGGTCGGGCCCAAGGCACAGGATACACCAAGAATGAGTATCTGTATCTGAGATGGTCCGGTTGCACCAAGTACAACATTTGAAGCAGCTGGGTATCTTCGATGACATGGAAGGAAAAACAGCTCTGGCAAAATCAAAGGACTCGATTGTGCCAGTAAAAAAGGGCACAAAAAAGAGGGAGAAAACCCGACCGCGCGGCCTAAAAGCAGTGGCGTCAAAAAGAAAGAAAACTTAAAAGTTGGGAAAAAAGAACTGAGGATGTTTTTAAAAGGAATCCTATCTCTCTCCTTTTTTTGAAATTTTTTTTAAATGAACTAAATAAAAGTGAAACAAATGTGAAAATTTGCTGAAAAAGAAGACTCTTTTCCCCTGGCCAAAACGAGGAGCACAAGAGGAACCCGCCACACCTCGTCACAGAAAAAAAGAAACTGAGGTACGCTCTCACATGGCAGGTGGGAAGTCAGTCCGCGCATGCGCGGTGCGTGCTGCATGTGCGCCAGAAGGCTCTAGCAAAGTTTTTTTCTGTTTTGCTACGACAAATGCCGGTTCCTGGGCCAACGCGGATGTCGACCCACATGTGAGAATAATGCAACCTGCTTGTCCTCGGAGAAGAACTATATCCAATCAGTCAAGTATACTGGGGCATTTCCATAAATGATTTTATAGGCTACAGTACAAAGTTTAAACCATACTCTAGCCTGAATAGGCAACCAATGAAGTTTTTTTCAACAACAGAGATGCTGAACAAAAGCTTGCAGGCAAAAATATTAACCTTGTGGCTGTATTCTGAACAAGTTAAAGACATTTTAACAAAATTAATGAACAGCCAATATAAACAACATTACAATAATCAAGTCTTGACAATATTAATGCCTACACCAGAAATTTGAGGATCTGTTTACTAAGCCGTGCTATAGGCACACTAAAAATTAGTGCTTGCTAACGCTAGAGACACCCATAGGAATATATGGGTGTCTCTAGCCTTTAACTAAAAACACTAACATATCTTAGTAAACAGGTCCCTAAATTTCTTTCTGAAAATACTTCTGAATTAATCTTAAATTCTTCAACATATAAAATGACTTCGCAACCAAGATTTAACTTGAGTAGAGAAAGTCAAAAGACCTGAATATGTATACCCTAGAGGATAGGAGGGACAAGGGAGATATGATACCGGTGTTTAAATACTTGAAAGGTACTAATATAGAGTGATACACTTAGGGAGTAGAAATCCAAGGGAGCCATATGTGCTAGGAGGTGAAAGGGTGATATGCACAGACAGGAGAGGGACCTTGGGGTGATAGTATATAAGGATCTAAAGGTGATGAAATGGTGTGACAAGGCGATGTCCATAGTCAGAATGATGCTAGGCTGTACAGAGAGAGGCATAACCAGCAGAAGAAAGGAGGTGTTAATGTTCCTGTACAAGTCATTGGTGATGCCCCACTTGGAGTACTGTGTTTAGTTTTGGAGGCCACATTTTGCTAAGGATGTAAAAAGACTTGAAGCAGTCCAGAGGAAGGTGACAAAAATGGTACGGGGCTTGGTCCAAAAGATGCATGAGAAGAGACTGGAAGACCTGAATATGTATACCCTAGAGGACAGGAGGGCCAGGGGAGATATGATACTGATGTTTAAATACTTGAAAGGTATTAACACGGAAACAAATATTTTCCAGAGAAGAAAAAATGGTAAAACTAGAGGGCATGAATTGAGGTTGCGAGATGTTAGACTTAGGAGCAATGTCAAGAAATTATTTTTCATGGTGAGGGTGGCTGATGCCTGCGATGCCCTCCTGAGGGAGGTGGTGGAGAAAGAAAATGGTGATTTGATTCAAAAAGGCATGGGATCTCTAATTAGAAAATGAATGGTATAAAAAACAAAACTTAAATGGTTGCATGCGCTTGCATGCCAAGTGGTGCTTAGATGGTGACTCTGGCTATGAAGAACTAAGGCTGATGATGGGTAAGTTTGTACGATCTGGGTCTCATTTATAGCAATCCAGTTTAGGATGTGCTGGAGAGGACTTCGATTGAAACTCCAGTAATTTGGAACATGAGGACAGTACCGGGAAGACTTTTACAGTCTGTGTCCCGCAAATGACATGACGGAATTGGAGAGGCTAGAATGGGCTTTGACGGCAACTTACTACTACTACTACTACTATTTAGCATTTCTATAGCGCTACAAGGCATACGCAGCGCTGCACAAACATAGAAGAAAGACAGTCCCTGCTCAAAGAGCTTACAATCTAATAGACAAAAAATAAATAAAGTAAGCAAATCAAATCAATTAATGTGAACGGGAAGGAAGAGAGGAGGGTAGGTGGAGGCGAGTGGTTACAAGTGGTTACGAGTCAAAAGCAATGTTAAAGAGGTGGGCTTTCAGTCTAGATTTAAAGGTGGCCAAGGATGGGGCAAGACGTAGGGGCTCAGGAAGTTTATTCCAGGCGTAGGGTGCAGCGAGACAGAAGGCGCGAAGTCTGGAGTTGGCAGTAGTGGAGAAGGGAACAGATAAGAAGGATTTATCCATGGAGCGGAGTGCAAGGGAAGGGGTGTAGGGATGGACGAGTGTGGAGAGATACTGGGGAGCAGCAGAGTGAGTACATTTATAGGTTAGTAGTTGCAACCTAAGAACAAGGCCGGGCAGGCTTCTATAGTCTATGCTCAGAAATGCCAAAGAGAGACAGTGATCAAGTATGTTATATCACATTCATTGTTGGTTTAATCATGACTTGATAATGACTGTTGGGCAGACTAGATGGACTGTTCAGGTCTTTATGTGCCACGATTTACTATGGGGGTCTTTTACTAAGATGCACTCATGTTTTTAGCGTGTGCTAAAATTGGGCGCATGCTAAACGTTAGAGACGCCAATAGGAATGCATTGACGTCTCTAATGTTCAGCGCGCGCCTATTTTTTGCACACGCTAAAACCATGAGCGCGCCTAAGTAAAACACCCCCTATGTTACTATCCTCCACCATACTCTACTTCCCAGGAAGAGACTCTGGTAATAGGGTCAACAAACCCACCAAGGTTTGCTGTACCAAGGATAGGGAGGTCATAACTTCAGGTGGGTATGTAAACACCTTCCCCTTGCACTTCACCATGTTAGTCCCATAATGCCCACACAGTAGCACTATCACCATGGAGTTAGTGCCCTGCATATGTTCAGTACACCACCTTGGCCCCTAGCAACTACAGGTGTTAATAATAAATTATATGAATTTTTCCAGCTAGAGACTATAGACCAAGTTAGGATCTTAAACTTGCATAGGGTGGCTTGGATATTGGAAGGAACAGGTGTTCTGACAGCACTGGGATAGAGAAATTAGGGCTGGCTGAAAGTGCAATTGGCTTGGTTAAGTGCTTTGCAAGAATTCCCCAAATAGTCACAGTAGTGAAGTATAGAAATAAATCTGCAAAACAAAATGTACATATAAACCATTATTAAATAGACTTGGGGAAAATCCACTATTTCTGGGATAAGCAGTATAAAATGTTTTATACATTTTTGGGATCTTGCCGGGTATCTGTGACCTGGATTGGCCACTGTTGGAAACAGGATGCTGGGCTCAATGGACCTTTGGTCTTTCCCAGTATGGCAATACTTATGTACTTATGTAAACGGGGAATACATATTGCAAGCCAGGGCATAAAAGTGTAACCAAGCCCTGTCAGACTTGTGTCTGAAATATGAACTCAAGGTGAATACTTTTGGGCATTAGTTATGGGGATGCCAAATGATAAGGAATACTGGATCCAGATGGCCAGATATCTGGGAGGGGTGTTAGGACAAGAGGTGTATTTATCTCCTTGATATTTAAAACTCTGCCAACGCCCTTAGGAGGACTGTCTAGCAATTTCTCCAAAAGGCGCTGTTATAGCAAAGAAAGGAATCCCATGTGACTGAAAATCAAATGAACCCCCTTTCCTTCTGGAGGTGGAGAAAGGAGCTGCATAACTTGATGCTTGCAGAGCAGCAGGACCCCAAGATACCTCCAGATAAAAAACATGGCATTTTGTCCATCCAGGGGAGTAGATATCATCTTTACCTCCTTCAGCGTAGGGTACAGTGTTGAATGCCTTTGAATGAGAAGCAGAAATTCCAGACCATAAATATTCAGTTAAGGATAACTCTGGACCTGGGGTGGAGAATGGGGAGGATCTTCTAGTGATGGTTCAGCCCTGACCATATGCATTCAGTTAAGGATGACTCTGGGAATGGGGTAGAGAATAAGGAGAGATCTTCTAATGGATGATAGTTCAGCCCTGACCATCTGCATTTAGTTAAGTTACTCTGAACCTGGGGTGGACAAGCAGTGGCAGGGGGAGAGGGGCAGAAAGGTACAAGACGAATACTTATGGCTTCTTCCCATTTTTGACTTTTCCCAGAAACAAATGCCTGCAGGGATGGCCTGCTTTTGGACTGTTTGGAGGGGGAGGGGTGTTGGAACAGAAAGGAAGAGTGAACAGGAGAATTAAAATATAATTCTGTAAACAGCAGACAATTGTCATTGGTTTAGAACATAAGAGCATAAAAGTGTTGCAATACTGGGACAGACTGAATGTCAATCAAGCCCAGTATCCTGTTTCCAACAGTGGCCAATCCAGGTTACAAGTACCTGGCAAGGTCCCAAAACAATAAAATAGATATTATGCTGTTTATCCTAGAAATAAGCAGTGGATTTTCCCCAAGTCCATCTTAATAATGGCTTATGGACTTTTCTTTTAGGAAGTTATCAAAACCTTTTTTTAAACCTTGCTAAGCTAACTGCTTTTTTAACACATTCTATGACAATGAATTCCTCATAGGGAAGTCGTTCCATCCCCTTTATCATTTTTGTTGCCCTTCTCTGTACATTTTCTAAATTCACTATCAGGCTCATTTTCGAAAGAGAAGGACATCCATCTTTCGACATAAATCGTAACATGGATGTCCATCTCCCAAAGACGTCCAAATCGGTATAATCGAAACCCGATTTTGGACGTCTCCAACTGTAGTCCATTGCAAGGATGTCCAAATTTCAAGGGGGCATGTTGGTGGCACAGTGAAGGCGGGACTTGGGCATGCCTAACACTTGGACATCTTTGACCCATAATTGAAAAAAGCAAGGACGTCCATGACGAACACTTGGACGTTTTCACCCGGACGTGTTTTTTTAATGAATAAGGCACAAAATGGTGACCAAAATGACCAGATGACCACCGAAGGGAATCAGGGTTGACCTCCCATTACTCCCCCAGTGGTCACTAACCCCCTCAAACCCTCAAAAAAAAATCTTTAAAAATATGTGGTGCCAGCCTCTATGCCAGCCTCAGATGTCATACTCAGGTCCATGACAGTGCATGAAGGTCCCAGGAGCAGTTTTAGTGGGTACAGCAGTGCACTTCAGACAGGCAGGCCCAGGCCTATACCCCCCTACCTGTTACATTTGTGAAGGAAACAGCGAGCTCTCCAAAACCCACCACAAACCCACTGTACCCACATATAGGTGCCCCCCTTCACCCGTAAGGGCTATGGTAGTGGTGTACAGTTGGGGATAGTGGGTTTTGGAGGGCTCAGCACACAAGGTAAGGGAGCTATGTTCCTGGGAGCATTTTATGAAATCCATTGCAGTGCCCCCTAGGGTGCCCAGTTGGTGTCCTGGCATATCGGGGGACCAGTGCACTACAAATGCTGGCTCCTCCCATAACCAAATGGCTTGCATTTGGTCATTTCTGAGATGGACGTCCTTGGTTTCGAAAATCGCCGAAAGTCATAGATGTCCAAATCCAAGGACATCCAAACTTTGTACCGCAGCATTAACAGATAGACTCTAGCAGCATAGGCGCCCGGTATAAGAGGCTTGGCCGCCCCAGCCGGGCGAGTGGCGCCGTGAGTATCCCCTTCCCTCCCTCCCTCTCCGTTTATTACTATATCTGCCCCGTGGCCGCGCCATCTTTAATTTACCTCCGCTCCGTCCCCAGCATTGGCCGCATCATTTCAAAGCTTAGCTCGCCCTGCTGCCCGTCTCTATTCTCCCCTCGCGACGTGATTCGTTCTGCATCTGACATCATTTCCTCGAGGGCGGGACTCTCTCTGCAGAACGAATCACGTCGCGAGGGGAGAATAGAGACGGGCAGCAGGGCGAGCTTTGAAATGATGCGGCCAACGCTGGGAGTGGGGACGCAGCGGAGGTAAATTAAAGATGGCGCGGGGCAGATAGTAAGCAAGGGGAGGGAAAGGGGAGACCCAGGGCGCCGCTGGCCCAGATGGATAGAGGCAGGGGAGAGGAGAATCGGGCTGGGTATGGATGGAGGGGGGCAGGGGACAGAAGGGAATTGCTGGATGTGCATGGAGGGCAGGGGAGAGGAGGGTTGCTGGAATGGGTGGGTGGATAGAGGGGATGGCAGGAGAGAGGAGGGTTGCTGGAATGGGTGGATAGAGGGGATGGCAGGGGAGAGGGGAGGGTTTCTGGAATGGGTGGATAGAGGGGATGGCAGGGGAGAGAGGAAGGTTGCTGGACATGGGTGGGTGGCTAGAGGGGAGAGCAGGGTTGCTGGACATGGGTGGATGGAGGGCAGGGGAGAGAACAGGGTTGCTGGACATGGATGGAGGGGAGGGCAGGGGAGAGAGGAGGGTTGCTGGACATGGATGGAGGGAAGGGAAGACAGGAAGGAGATGCACATGAATGAAGGGGAGAAATTCTAGACATGCATGGAAAGGAGGGAAGACAAAGGAAGGAGATGCACATGGATGGAGGGGAAGGGAGAGAGAAAAAATGCTGGGCATGGATGGAGGGGAGGGAAGAGAGAGGAAGGAGATAAGATGAGGGAAAAGGGAGAAAACCTGCACATCGATGGAGAAAATAGGCAGAAGCTGGATCCACTGGACAGTCGAGTCTGCAGAGGACCCAGCTTTTACTTACGGATGTAAGGCAAGAAATGAAGAAGAAAGGCAGAAAGTAAAGAAATAAATGGAAAGGAAGCCCTGGAAACGGAGTTAAGAGGACAGATAGCAGCAGAATCGGATACTTGGCCAGCATGATTAGAAAAACAGTCACCAGACAACAAAGGTAAAAAAGATCATTTTATTTTCATTATAGTGTTTGGAATATGGCCACTTTGAGAATCAGGTGCTCAACATTAAAAGTTTATATTTATTTACTTATTTATGGCATTTTATCCCACATTAAACATGAATTAGGGTGTTTTGTGGCTCTACATGAGAATTGTGATGATATGATCCCTTGTTTCATATTGTTGATGGTCTGCATTTTCCGTATGGGTGGTATATTGGTGTATTAGGTTCTGCCCAGTGTAATATTTATGGTACAGTAAGGTTCTAAGTGTGTTTTTGCACAAAGTTGTGCATAGTGTTTTGCAGTTGAGCAATTGTGGTTAGTATATGCTTTGAGCAACCACTTTATTCTTTGACATATGCAGTGCATTTTTTGTAGAAAAAAAGGTGCCGGTACTCATTATGGGTGTGGTCACCACATATGGCTCCACCCCTATGATAGCCACACCCACATTAGCCACACCCCTTATATCAGCCATGGCGCATATAAACAGACATCATTGAAAATATACTAGTATAGGAGAAAAACAATAACTTGTGATTTTTTTTCATTATAAATCATTTCTGAAAGATGTTACAGCTCCAGTATACCCAGTGCAAAATAAGACAACAGATGTAAATTCTCAAATTGGACAAATTCCAAGCACTAAAATGAAAATAAAATAATTTTTTCTACCTTTGTTGTCTGGTGACTGTTTTCTATCCATACTGGTCCAAGTGTCTGATTCTGCTGCTCTCTATCTGTTCTCTTAACTCCGTTTCCAGGGCTTCCTTTCCATTTATTTCTTTACTTTCCTCCTTTCTTCTTCCATGTCCAGCATTTCTCCTCTATCTCCTGCTCTGCTCTCCTCTCCATCCATTTCCAGCATTTCTCCTTCCTCTCCTGCCATCCCATCCATGTGCATCTCCTTCCTATCTTCCCTCCCCTCCATCCATGTCCAGCATGTCTTCTTTCCCCTCCCCTCCCATGTCCAGTGATTCTCCTCTCTCCCCTGCCCTCCTCTCCTATCCAAGTCCAGCAATTCTCTCTTCCCTGCCTTCCCCTTCCATCCATGTCCAGCAATTCTCCATTCTCTTCTCTCCCCTGCCCTACTATCCCATCCCCTCCACGTCCAGCGATTCTCTTTTGCCCCCTATCCTCCCCCTCCCTTCAATGTCCAGTGACTCGCCCCAGCCTCCACCTGCCCCTGAGATCATTCAAACCCCAGCCCCATTTGCCCAGCCCCCAGCCCCACTTGCCCATACACACACACCCCCAGCCCCACTTGCCCACACACACACACGCTCAGCCCTACTTGCCCACACACACCCCCAGCCCCACTTGCCCACACACACACACCCCCAGCCCCACTTGCCCACACACACACACGCTCAGCCCTACTTGCCCACACACACCCCCAGCCCCACTTGCCCACACACACACACCCTCAGCCCTACTTGACCACACACACCCCCAGTCCCACTTGCCCACACACACACACACCCCCAGCCCTACTTGCCCACACACACCCCCAGCCCCAATTGGCCACACACCCCCCCCAGCCCCAATTGGCCACACAACCCCCCCCAGCCCCACTTGCCCCCACCACACATACCCCCCAGCCCCACTTGCCCACACACACCCTCCAGCCCCAATTGGCCACACACACACCCCCAGCCCCAATTGGCCACACAACCCCCCCCCCCAGCCCCAATTGGTCACACAACCCCCCCAGCCCCACTTGCCCTTGCCCACAACCCCCCAGCCCCACTTGCTCACCCTCCCCTGCTCGCTCCTTGCTGTTTGCACCGATCCCTGCCTCGTAAAACTTATTTTTTTCGCGAACCGGCAGACTGAAGAAATAAAACAAACAGCTGACAGGCTTGCCTCCTTCGATCGCGTCAGCCGCTTCCTTTCCCTGCATTGTCAGCGCGTCCCGCCCTCGAGGAAAGGAAATGACATCAGAGGAGGGCGGGACGCGCTCAGAATGCAGGGAAAGGAAGCGGCCGATGCGATCGAAGGAGGCAAGCCTGTCAGCTGTTTGTTTTATTTCTTCAGTCTGCCGGTTTGCGAAAAAATAAGTTTTATGAGGCAGGGATTGGTGCAAACAGCAGGGAGCGAGCAGGGGAGCCCCAGAAAAAAGGTGCCGGTACGCCGTACCGTCGCGTTCCGGCACAAAAAAAGCACTGGACATATGATACATAGCTAATATCTAAATTTAATAAAAGGTATTAATTGAAATTTTTTTTTCTGTGTGTTATCAGACAATTATGGATTTAAGCTCCTCCCATGGCCCCACCCCTAACCCCGCCCCCTTTAGCCTCCCCAAACAGTTGGGCCACCGACCGCCTATGTCTAGCAGGCACTGCAGGATCTAGTTTAGTATTAAGAGGGAATAAAAAGAGAGAGAGAGAGAGAGAAAGGGAAAAGTAAGCAGGACCTAGTTTAAGAGGGGAATAAAAAGAGAGAGAGAGAAAAGCAAACATCATTAACTAGTTGCCGTGGAGGGGCTTAATCGAACGCCGCCGGCGAAATAGATTGCCGGCGATCTATTTTGGCGGCGGCGCTATAGCTGGCCAGAACCGTATTATCGAAAAAGATGGCCAGCCATCTTTTTTTTTCGATAATACGGTTTAGCCCAGCCAAATGCCAGAGTTCGCCGGGTTTGAGATGGCCGGTCTTGTTTTTCAGTGATAATGGAAAAAAATGCCGGCGATCTCCAACCCGGCGAAATCCAAGGCATTTGGTCGTGGGAGGAGCCAGCATTTGTAGTGCACTGGTCCACCTCACATGCCAGGACACCAACTGGGCACCCTAGGGGTCAGTGTGGTGGACTTCAGAAAACGCTCCCACATGAATAGCTCCCTTACTTTAGGTACATAGCCACCCAACCCCCCCCCAAAACCCACTACCCACAAATGTACACCACTACCGTATCTCTTAGGGGTGAAGGAGGCAACTGCATGTGGGTACAGTGGGTTGTGGAGGGCTCCCATTTACCAGCACAAGTGTTACAGGTAGGGAGGAATGGGCCTGGGTCCACCTGCCTTAAGTTCACTGCGGTACCCACTAAAAGTGCTCCAGGGACCTGCATACACGCAGGCGTCTAGGACTTGTTGCTGCTGTATAACCTTGGCACACCAGTTGACACCTGAAGACTAATCTCTTTGAAAAAGTCCTTTATTTGAATAAGCATGTTTACTCAGAGTTAACTGCAGATCAGAGGTTGTGCCCCACTGGCAAAGAGTCTCCCTGGTACTGAGATGAGCAGTAGGTCAGAGCTAGCAGAATGGTGTACAATGCCCTCTTTCAGCAACATTCAAGGTAATAACTAAGTTCTCTAACATGGGTAACACATGAAAGGGATCTAAAACTGGCTTACAAAAATGGCCACTACCTCATGGACAACCGGAAACAAAACTGGACACACTCTGACCCAGTTAGCAGGGGGAAAAGCACCATGGGAGTAGAGCCCACTACCCTACACCCACCACAATGCATTGCTGATGTGACTCTGCAGTGCACCTAACAGAAAAGGTGTCACACTCACCCGAGAGCCACATCACAACCAGGGAAAGGCTGTCAGAGGATAGAACACATTCTGCTGTCATGGAGGTGGGTACGGCATTTGAGGGTGGCATACAGGCTGGCAAAAAAGTTTTTTAGTTTTATTGTTTTAGTGTGGTTGGTGACCACTGGGGGAGTACGGGGAGGTCATCCCCGATTCCTTCCGGTGGTCATCTGGTCAGTTGGGGCACCCTTTTGAGGCTTGGTCATGAAAATAAAAGGACCAAGTAAACCCTGCAAAATACTGCTGAACGCCGCTTTTTTTTCCATTATCTGCGAAAGCCGGCCATCTGGTAGCCACGCCCATGCCCGCCCATGTCCCGCCTTCGCTTCGCCGCCGACATGCCCCCTTGAACTTTTGCCTGCGAGGCAACAGGAAAGCGGCGATGCTGTCAAAAAAGCCGCTTTCGATTATACCGATTTGGCCGCTTTTGTGAGATCGCCGGCCATCTCCCGATTTATGTTGGAAGATGGCCGGCGATCACTTTCGAAAATAAGCTGGATAGTGTACAAACCATTTTCCCATAGTTTTAAACTGAAATTTTCTCTAGAAATAGGCATTTTCCCATAGTTTTAAACCTTTTCTAGAGGTAGAAACTAAACAGCCAAAAACTCTTGTACTAAAAGGCAGTTATTTTCTGTTCCTTGGCTGCTGGAGAGGTAGCTCATCCAGCGACCTCAATTAAGTGTTAATTAAGGTGTGGGGAAGCAGAATACTTGCATAGGTTGCTGAGTCAGCTTCAAAGAGCCTGTTTAAAAAAGGCCCCTTAGATTCAAAACTATATAAAGAGGAAAGGTCCCACTGAACTTTCTTTCTGAGAAATTCCGAGAGAAGAGGACATTTCTCTGGTAAGTGAACGCTATTTTGCTTTGTGCTTTGGGAACTTAAAGATTGGGGTTTAAAGGGGGAATTGTAGGTTAGTGTTAGGCAAAATAAAAATACAAAAAGCAATTTTATCAACTAATCTCCATAGTCTTTTCCACTTAGTTTTAAAAACTTTGTACCACAGCATTAACAGATAGAATCTAGCAGGCACTGCAAGATCTAGTTTAGTATTAAGAGGGAATAAAAAGACAGGAAAATGTGGGAGCGAGGTTCTGGAAGCCAAATTTAGGCTCTTAGGTAGAAAGCTCAAATCCAGATTCTCTAGGGTAGCATTTTCTGAAATGCTACCCATTCCACGCGTAGGGCCCAAGAGAAAGACAGGGCTCAGGAGTCCCAATGCGTGGATGAGACGATGGTGCAGGGAGGAGGGTTTTAGATTTGTTAGGAACTAGGCAACATTCTGGGGAAGGGGGAGCCTATTCCGAAAGGATGGGCTCTACCTTAACCAGGGTGGGACCAGGCTGCTGGCACCAGCGTTTAAAAAGAAGATAGAGCAGCTTTTAAACTAGAAACTGGGGGAAGGCCGACAGTCACTCAAAAGCGCGTGGTTCGGGATAAGGTATCTTTCAAAGATATCACCAAAACAGGGAAGATAGGGTATCCTGATAGTGAGGTTGCAAAACATACCGTAGTAGATCAGGTGTCCTTAAATAAAAATAAAAATCAGACAAAAGATTGCAAATTAATACTGTCAAGTACTAAGTATGATGTAAATAGGAACAACAAATAGTTTGAAATGTCTATATGCGAATGCCAGGAGCCTAAGAAATAAGATGGGAGAGTTAGAATATATTGCACTAAATGAAAAATTAGATATAATAGGCATCTCTGAGACCTGGTGGAAGGAGGATATCCAATAGGACACTATCATACCGGGGTACAAATTATATCGTAGTGATAGGGTGGATCGAATTGGTGGAGGGGTAGCATTGTATATTAACGAGAGCGTTGACTCAAATAGACTGAAAATTCTGCAGGAAACAAAACACTTCTTGGAATCACTGTGGATTGAAATTCCATGTGTAAAGGGGAAAAGAATAGTGATAGGAGTGTACTACCGTCCGCCTGGCCAGGATGAACAGATGGATGACGAATGTTAAAGGAAATTAGGGACGCAAACAAACTGGGCAACACAATAATAATGGGTGATTTCAATTACCCCAATATTGACTGGGTAAATGTAACATCAGGGCATGCTAGGGAAGTAAAATTCCTTGATGAAATCAAGGACAGCTTTATGGAGCAGCTGGTACAGGAGCCGACGAGAGAAGGAAAAATTCTAGACCTAGTCCTTAGTGGAGCGCATGATCTGGTGCAGAAGGTAATGGTGCTGGGGCCGCTTGATAGTGATCATAATATAATTGGATTTGATATTGGCTTTGAAGTAAGTATACATAGGAAATCAAATACGTTAGCATTTAACTTTAAAAAAGGAGATTATGATAACATGAGGAGAATGGTGAAAAAAAAACTTAGTGGAGCGATTGCAAGGGTAAAAAATTTACATCAGGCATGGATGCTGTTCAAAAACACCATCCTGGAAGCCCAGGTCAAATATATTCCGCGTATTAAAAAAGGAGGATGAAAGACCAAACGAGAGCCGGCATGGTTAAAAAGTGAGATGAAGGAAGCTAATAGAGGTAAAAGAAAATCCTTCAGAAAATGGAAGAAGGAACCGACTGAAAATAGTAAGAAACAGCATAAGGAATGTCAAGTCAAATGCAAAGCGCTGATAAGGAAGTCTAAGAGGAACTTCGAGAAAAAGATTGCGTTAGAGGCAAAAACCCGTGGAGGGGCATAATCGAACACGAACGCCCATCTCCATGGCCGTCTATCTCTGAGAACGGGTATGTGAAGGGGCGGGACAAACCGTATTTTCGAAAAAAATGGGCGTCCATCTTTTTTCCGATAATACGGTTTGTGCCCGGCAAATGCATCGGATTTGTGCGGATTTCAGCTGGGCGGTTTCGTTTTTCAGCGATAATGGAAACTGAAGGCGCCCAGCTCAAAAACGACCAAATTCAAGGCATTGGTTTGTGGGAGGGGCCAGGATTCGTAGTGCACTGGTCCCCCTCACATGCCAGGACACCAACTGGGCACCCTAGGGGGCACTTGTAACAATTTAAAATAAACAGTTAACTACCTCTGAAGTCCATAGCTTCCTTCCTTTGGTTGCTGAGCCCCTCAAATCCCCCCCAAAACCCACTGCCCACAACTCTACACCATTACCATAGCCCTTATGGCTGAAGGGGGGCACCTAGATGTGGGTACAGTGGGTTTTGGGGGGCGGTTTGGAGCGCTCTCATTTACCACCACAAGTGTGACAGGTGGGGGGGGGGGATGGGCATGGGTCCACCTGGCTGAAGTCCACTGCACCCACTAACAACTGCTCCAGGGACCTGCATACTGCTGTGATGGAGCTGGGTATGTGTCACGTTTACAAAGCTGGAACTGAGTTTGTGAGCCCTTGGGCCACTGCTGAGGAGTGGCAGTGGCAGGCAAAACCACCCCACACTAGAGACAGGGCAGATCTCTGACAAACAGTAGGCTTCACCTGCACCTGGCCACTTTTCACCAAGAGTTGAGCTCAAGGCTTCAGGTGGCTGGCAGGACTTCCTGGACAGGGCAGGACTGGATAACAGCTAGGCAGCACAGGGACAGCAAGGCAGGGAAAGGATAGGCTAAAGGCCAGGACTGAAAGCTGCGAGCAGCCACCGAAACAGGGAACAAACATAGCTAGACAAGAGACTGAACTGGAAGCTGCAAGCAGCTACTGAAGCAGGGAACAAACACAGATAAACCCAGAACTAGACAAAGACCTACAAACAAGACACAAGACTGGGCAACAAGCAATACAGTAAACAAGCAATACCCTAAACTAAACATAGACTAACTAGAACAGGCAAGACTTCAGGCAAGAACAAGAGCAAGGAAACAAACTCAGGCTAAAGTGCAACAAGCACCAACATACCAGGGCCTTAGATGAAATGCAAAGGCAAAGCAGCAAGGTTTCAGAATGGCTAATAAGCCCAGCAGCACCTGGAGCTCAGCTGCATCCATCACCAGGAAACTACGGGTGCTGTGTAGGTTCAATCCAAGCAAGCAAGTCTGGCAGCCCGGAAGATCCGAACCGGACTCCGCTGAAATCTGGAACGGGTGACGGTCCACAGCAGCCACCGGTTCTGGCCACCAGAGGGCGAGGTGAGCACAGACGTAACAGTATCTCCCTCTCAAGGCCCCCCCGACTTCCATGGGGAATTCAGGTCTCCACTAGTAGCAATGGTGAAATCTATGGAGGAGTCGCAAAACATGACCAGGGGTAGCTTGACTGGAGCTTGAACAAGGCTCAAGGCTGGAACCCGGACTGGCATCAGGACTGGACTTTGCCTCTTGGCTGGAGCTGGAACTCGGTTCGGACTCTGCATCTCAGCTGTCAGGTTCTCAGGTTCAGAGCCCGCGGGGCTGGACTCTGGAGCTAACGTGAGCCCTTGGGCTGCTGCCGAGGAGCGACAGCAGCAGGCAAAACCCACCAACCAACACTGGGCAAGCACACCGGCAGGGGCCAGGGCCGTGCCTAGGGTCTCCGGCGCCCCCCTGCAGTTGGCCTCTCCGGCGCCCCCCCCCCCCAGTTGGCCTCTCCGGTGCCCCCCCCCGCTACACTACTCGCGCTCTTCTCCCCAGATCCTTTTTTTTTTTGTTTAAATTTACCTCTCCGGCGCGCGGCAGCGTAGGCAGCGTTAGTGAGAAGGAGGCGGCGCTCCCCGGCCCCGACATGTCTTGCCTTCGCTGTGTCCCGCCTTCTTCTGACGTCAGAAATGACGTCAGAAGAAGGCGGAACCGAGCGAAGGGAAGACACGTCGGGGCGGCCGGGGGAGCGCCGCCTCCTTCTCACTTACGCTGCCGCGTGCCGGAGAGGTAAATTTAAACAAAAAAAAAAAGGATCTGGGGAGAAGAGGGCGAGGTAAGCATGGTGCGGCGGGGCGCCCCCCAGAGGATGGCGCCCTCCTGCCATGCTTACCTCGCTTACCGCATCGGCACGGCCCTGGCAGGGGCTGCAGGCACTGCCCAGCGAACTGGAACACATGGACTGGAATCCCCTGGGAGAGAGGACACAGGACTGGAACACTGGACTGCAATCCCCCGGACTGGAGGACACAGGACTGGAACACACACTGGACTGGTCAGTACAGCGTCACCTGCACTTGGCCACTACCCCCCCAAGGGTTGAGCCCTTGGGTTCGAGTGGCCGGCAGGACTTACCGGACACCGGATGACACAAGGACCAGGACTGGAAACAGAACAGACAGCAGTGCTCCAAGGAACTGGACTGACCAGGGCACTCCTAGGCCTACACTAACAAAAGGACTTCCTAAGCCCTATACTAACAAGCTAAACACAAAACTAACAAGCTTCCAAAGCACTACTCTAGCAAGCTAGATACAAAACTAACAAGGTGCTTCCTAAGCACTACCCTAGCAAGCTAGACACAAACTATCAAGGTGCTTCCTAAGCACTACTCTAGCAAGCTAGAAACAAAACTAACAAGGTGCTTCCTAAGCCCTACTCTAGCAAGCTAGACACAAACTAACAAAGTGCCTCCTAAGCACTACCCTAGCAAGCTAGACACAAAACTATCAAGGTGCTTCCTAAGCACTATTCTAGCAAGCTAGATACAAAATTAACAAGGTGCTTCCTAAGCACTACCCTAGCAAGCTAGACACAAAACTAACAAGGTGCTTCCTAAGCCCTACTCTAGCAAGCTAGACACAAACGAACAAGGTGCTTCCAAAACCAAGAGGGAAAAGCAGGGGAACCACAAGAGAAAAGCAGGAAAGCTAAACACACAGACACCAGTGCACACTGCACTAATACTAACCTGGACCTTAGCAAAAGCAAGTAGAGAAACTAGACACAAAGTCAGAAGTGCACACTGCACCACCCTACCTAAAGCAAACACCACCGTTGCAAAAGGCCCTGAAGGAAAGAACACCACTTCCTTATCAAGGCCCTCCCTGATGATGTCACACTCCCTAGCCCCAGGCAACAGCACACAAACCCATAGAGGCCCAACCCACACCAATGCAGCACCGTGAAGCACTTGAAGCCAGTACACCCAAAGAGAGGTAGAGCTAACTCAGTCCACCCACACAGCTGTGGTAAAGTGAAACAATTAGAGTCATGCTGCTGGAAGCTGCCAGCACAGAGAGAGAGAGAGCCAGCTGCTCAGAAAGGACAGACAAAAGAAACAGAAGCCAGCAAGCTGACCACCAGGAAAAAGGTAAGTTTGAGAGGGGTTATGACCACAATCATAACATCGGCTGGAGCTGGAACTCGGCTCGGACTCTGCATCTCGGCTGGAGCGGGAACTTGGCTCGGACTCTGCATCTCGGCTGGAGCTGGAACTCGGCTCGGACTCTGCATCTCGGCTGGAGCGGGAACTCAGCTTGGACTCTGCAGCTTGGCTGGGACTGGAACTCAGCATGGACTCAGCAGCTTGGCTGCCACTGGAACTCAGCATGGACTCAGCAACTTGGCTGGAACTGGAACTCCTCATGGACTCAGCAACTAGGCTGGAACTGGAACTCGGCTCGGACTCAGCAGCTTGGCTGGAACTGGAACTCAGCATGGACTCAGCAGCTTGGCTGGCACTGGGACTCAGCATGGACTCAGCAGCTTGGCTGGAACTGTGAACAAGAGCTGAACCGGGACCCGGACTGGAATCAGGAACTGAACCGAGACTGGCCTTCAGAAGGCTCCACTGAAACTGCATATAAGCCTTGTACTCGAGACTTCCATAGCGCCTTCTTTTGGCATCAGCTTCTGGAGTATCCCGCAGGGCTGGATCCGAGAGAAGTTTGTAGCGGTAGTATGCCAACATGATAGAAGAATCAATCGCCGAAACTGGGTTTGCAGAAAACCCAAACCCCCAGGCCCGCTTTCTCTCAGCTGCAGCTTCAGGAGTATTCCTTAAGGCTGGATCAAGAAAAAGTTTATCACGGTAATCTCGGAGCGTCATCAGTTCATCAAGAGCAGAAACTGGGTCCAGACCGAAATCCAACCTGGGACTAGAGACTGGACCTGGGCTTAGACCCGGATTACCAACAAAGGAAAAAGTCTTAGGCTGGAAACCCAGCTGGAAGGGTGATCTTGCCGAGCTCATGGCCTTTGCATTCTGTCACGTTTACAAAGCTGGAACTGGGTTTGTGAGCCCTTGGGCCACTGCCGAGGAGCTAGGGTTACCATTTTGTGTCCTCTGAAAAAGAGGACACATGTCACGCCCCCTACCCCGCCCCGCCTCATGCCCCGCCCCTGCCACGCCCCCTTCAGGTCCGGGTTCCGCCCCTATTCCCCCCCCCCCGTCACATAGTCCCCTCCCCCCCATCACATACCCCCCCTCACTTACTGTCTAGCCCTGGTGGTCTAGTAGCGTCTTCTCTTCGGGGCAGGAAAGAGCCCCCTCTTTCCTGCCCGGAGCGCTGCCTGCCCTTGCCTGCTGCATCCTCCTCGGTATGGCTGGGGATTCAAAATGGCCACCGAGAGTTGAAGCGGCCTCGCGAGAGTTCAACTCTCGGCGGCCATTTTGAATCCCCAGCCAGACCGAGAAGGATGATAGACAGGGGAGGCAGCGCTCCGGGCAGGAAAGAGGGGGCTCTTTCCTGCCCCGAAGACGTCACTAGACCACCAGGGAACATGGTAAGGAAGGGGAGGGGAGGGGACGGGAGACCACGCGCCGATCGCCCGCCCACACGCCCACCGCACGCACGCGCCTGCCCGCACCCGCGCCCACGTTTGTCCAGAAATCCGGACAAACGTGGGCGGGGCAAAATCCGCCGGACGCCCCGGACATGCCCTCAAAAAGAGGACATGTCCGGGGAAATCCGGACGTATGGTAACCCTACGAGGAGCGGCAGTGGCAGGCAAAACCACCCCACGCTAGAGACAGGGCAGATCTCTGACAAACAGTAGGCTTCACCTGCACTTGGCCACTTTTCACCAAGAGTTGAGCTCTAGGCTTCAGGTGGCCGGCAGGACTTCCTGGACAGGGCAGGACTGGATAACAGCTAGGCAGCACAGGGACAGCAAGGCAGGGAAAGGATAGGCTAAAGGCCAGGACTGAAAGCTGCGAGCAGCCACTGAAGCAGGGAACAAACACAGATAAACCCAGAACTAGACAAAGACCTACAAACAAAACACAAGACTGGGAAACAAGCAATACAGTAAACAAGCAAAACCCTAAACTAAACATAGACTAACTAGAACAGGCAAGACTTCAGGCAAGAACAAGAGCAAGGAAACAAATTCAGGCTGAAGTGCAACAAGCACCAACATACCAGGGCCTTAGACGCAATGCAAAGGCAAAGCAGCAAGGTTTCAGAATGGCTAAAAAGCCCAGCAGCACCTGGAGCTCAGCTGCAACCATCACCAGGAAACTACGGGTGCTGTGTAGGTTCAATCCAAGCAAGCAAGTCTGGCAGCCCTGGAAGATCCGGACCGGACTCCGCTGAAATCTGGAACGGGTGACGGTCCACAGCAGCCACCGGTTCTGGCCACCAGAGGGCGAGGTGAGCACAGACATAACAGTATGACATTTGAGGCTGGCATACAGGCTGGAAAAAAAAGTTGTTAAAGTTGTTTTTTTTGGGTGGGGGGGGGGTTAGTGACCACTGGGGGAGTCAGGGGTGGTCATCCCCGATTCCCTCCGGTGGTCATCTAGTCATTTAGGGCACTTTTTTGGGACTTGTTCGTGAAAAAAAAGGGTCCAAAAAAAGTGACCCAAATTCGCGCTAAAAATGCCTTTCTTTTTTCGATTATCGGCCAAGGATGCCCATCTCTCCTCGGCCGATCAACATGCCCTAGTCCCGCCTTCACCACGCCGCCAACACGCCCCCGTCAACTTTGGCCGTTTCTGCGACAGATTGCAGTTGAAGACACCCAAAATCGGCTTTCGATTATACCAATTTGAACGCCCATGGGAGAAAGACGCCCATCTCCCGATTTGGGTCAAAATATGGACGTCTTTCTCTTTCGAAAATAAGCTGGATAGTATATTAAAAGCAGGAAGCCAGCAAAATAATTGGTTGGACCAGGAGATGACCAAGAAGTAAAAGAGGTGAACAGGGAAGACAAAGCCATAGCGGAGAGATTAAATGAATTCTTTGCTTCGGTTTTCACTGAGGAAGATTTGGGTGGGATACCTGTGTCAGAAATGGTATTTGAAGTTGACGAGTCGCAGAAACAATGAATTCTCTGTAAACCTGGAGGATGTAATGGGACAGTTCTACAAACCGACGAGTAGCAAATCTCCTGGACCGGATGGTAGTCATCCCAGAGTACTGATAGAACTGAAAAATGAACTTGCAGAGTTATTGTTAGTAATATGTAATTTATCCTTATCAATAGAAATCAAACAAAATAAAACATGGAAAAGAAAATAAGATGATACCTTTTTTATTTGACATAACTTAATACATTTCTTGATTAGTTTTCGAAGGTTGCCCTTCTTTGTTAGATCGGAAATAAGCAAATGTGCTAGCTGACAGTGTATATACCTCCTACCCACCTCCATCCTCCCACCCTGTCAGACTGTCATAGTAATGCTTGAATGTTTTCACTTATATACACTGTCAGCTAGCACATTTGCTTATTTCTGATCTGAGGAAGAAGGGCAACCTTCGAAAGCTAATCAAGAAATGTATTAAGTTACAGTATGTCCAATAAAAAAGGTATCATCTTATTTTCTTTTCCATGTTTTATTTTGTTTGATTTCTATTGATAACCTTAAGAGTGGACTAACATGGCTAACACACTCCTCTAATTTATCCTTAAAATCGAGCATGGTACCGGAAGATTGGAGGGTGGCCAATGGAACGCCGATTTTTTTAAAAGGTTCCAGAGGAGATCGAGGAAGTGACGTCACTGAAGCTGATGGCTGCCTAGCGTTCTAGCTCCCGTTCCTCGATAACTACAAAGCTATAAAAAGCTATCACCAACCTGTTTGGATCTGCCTGCAGTGTTCTCCGCTGCTCCTCATTGAACTTAGGATGAGTAAAGCGTCTTCGGCGCGAGCTAAAGTGCAGGAGAAGGCAGCTGACGGCGGGCCGGCCAAAACCGCGAAGCGCCACGAGGTAATGGCGCCGGTCTCTCCTTCTGACTCTGCGCTTTCACTAGCGGAATCGCGGAAACCGCATATTAAAAAAGGAATCTCAGGCGAACTTCGCCAGATCTTATGTGGTATACAAGCTGATATAAATAAATCGAAGGATGAGATTTTGGAAAGAATGGAGTCGTTGAGCTCCGACCTCCGTGAACTGGGGAACAGAGTTGAGGAGGTAGAAGCTAAGTTGGAAGAACACTCTGAATCCATACACTCAGTCGAGACCAACCTCCAAGCCTTAGATCAAAAACAAATAGATCTAACATATAAGCTTGATGATCTTGAAAACAGGGGAAGGAGAAATAACCTGAGATTCCGTGGAGTTCCTGAGGGTGGAGAAACAGAGGATGTTATTCAAATTGTACAGACACTGTGTGCCAGCTTGCTGGGGGCCGACGCTGAAGGGGTAAAGATTGAGATCGACAGAGCACACAGATCCCTGGGTCAGCGGCAGGAAAATAGAGCACGGGACATTATCACCCGGTTCCACAGGTATGAAACAAAGGAACAACTGCTTAACTGCGCCAGGAAAAAGTCTAACTTGGAATTTGGTGGGGCCACTGTGTCTGTCTATCAAGACTTATCACAGTTCACTCTGCAGCAAAGACGTTTCATGAAGCCAGTTCTGGACATTTTGGCTAAGGAACAGATAACATATAGATGGGGCTTTCCTTTTTCTCTGATTTACTCACTTCAGGGTGTCAAGATGAGAGCGACGTCGATGATGGAAGCTTGGAAATCCCTGCATGGGGCAGGCCTGGTGCAGACTAACAAACCGCCTGGCGCTTTGGCTCCAGCCACGATGACAAAGCTTCAAAAGTGGCAAAGGATTCCTGCCACTCCTAAAAGAAATATTCCAAAAAGAAAAGTGGCTGTGGAAGAAACCTGAACTTTACCAGAAGAAAAATGGCTGAAATTGATATCCTGGTTGGTAATGTTGCGGAGAGTTACTGATATTACTCTCTGTCACAAGTTTGAATATGTTTTGTTCTTTGTTTATTAATGCTATTTTCTGCAAAAGTGAACTTTAATAATATAGTTAATGGAGGAAATGGTAATTAAGGATGTGAGGCTCGTTGTGAATGAAGTTGCATAAGGTACAAGAAATTAAGAGGAGGGAAAATTTAAGGTGATGGACAATGGGCAGGGACCAATCATGCAGATGGGTAACTAAGGTTGCTCAATCTGGGTTCATAAAATTGGTGATGACATAGGTATTTGAGGGGGGAGGGGGGGCTGGGTTGCCTGGATGCTGGTGGGTTACTTCCTCGCTTCCCACTACTGGGACTTGATCCCGTTAGTTGGTGCTAGACAGGGGGGGATGGAGGGGACATGGGTAGGAGGAGGGTCATCATTAGGGGGAGGGAGGGTTAGGGAGGGAAGGGAGCACAACTGGTATTGGATAGAACAAAGACATGAAATGGATGGATCCCACCTGGTGGGAGAGATAGCTGATGTAACATCCCAGAAATGAACACAGACTTAAAAATCCTATCATATAATGTCAAGGGGCTGAATATGCCTCAGAAAAGACAGAAGTTTTTCAAAGAGATGCAGATACTTAGGCCACACATTGTATTGTTGCAGGAGACCCATTTCCGCAGGGCACATGAGAGGCTGTTAACTCATCCAGAATACCCACACTCCTTCTTCGCTTCCTCTGCTGACGATTCCAAAAAACGTGGGGTGGCAGTTCTGTTCCATAAAACAATATCAGCCCAAGTAAAGAAAATTAGGCGGGACCCGGGAGGGCGTTTCTTACTTTTGCAAATTGTCCTGGATCAGGTAGATCTCACGCTTGCTTCGATTTACGCTCCTAATGAACATCAGGGGTCCTTTTACACTAAGGTGAAAAACACTCTGGCTGCATTCACTCGGGGCTCTTTGATTATGGGGGGTGATTTTAACGAGGTTATGGACCCTGGGTTAGATAGATCTGGGAGCTCTCAACCCCCAACTTCTAGGGACTCAGTGGCATTGGGCTCTTTGGTCCGTTCACTGGGCACCCTGGATGTATGGAGATTAACTCATATGACGACTAAGGACTACACTTTTTTTTCTCCTGTACACAACTCATACTCTCGGATCGATCATATCTTCCTTGACGTTACATTAGCAGAGAGGGGCCCGAAAGCAGAAATTGGCAACATTACATTCTCAGACCATGCCCCAGTCTGGGTAACCTTGTCGAACATCAGAGCTGAGGCCAAAGATCAAAGATGGACACTTAACACAGACCTATTGCTGGAGGGGGAGGCTGTAGAGGGGTGTAGGAAGGTCCTGAAGGAGTATTTGGAGTTCAACATGGAATCGGGCCCCCCCCTTAGTGTGGTGTGGGATGCTATGAAGGCAGTCTCAAGAGGGTACTTCATACAGTTAGCCAGTAGGCGAGCGAGGGTTCGTAGGGCCCAGCTGGCACAGTGCTTGGACAGGATTAGGATCCTAGAGGCACAGCATAAATCAGGTGGTTCCCCCTCTGTTTTGGAGGAGCTGCGTGGACAGAGGTTCCAGTTGGATACTATTTATTCTGATCAGCTAAGTTAGTTACAATCCAGAAATAAAGTCCGATCCTATGAATTTACTAACAAGGCAGGTAGACTCCTGGCAATAAAGCTGCGTAGGCAAAGAGTGGACCGAACGGTCCCTCACATTAGGGACTCGAAAGGAGAGTTGTTGAACACCTCTGAGGCCATAAGGAAACGCTTTAGTGAATTTTACCAGAAATTATATGCGCAGGAGACTAATCCATCTGAAAATGCTATCTTGGACTATTTGGCAGAGAGCGAATTGACTTCTATAACCAGCCAGCAGAGGGCAGCCCTAGATGCACCGGTAACTCCGGTTGAGGTCCAAAAAGCCATTCAACATTTACCTTCCTGTAAATCACCAGGTTTAGATGGATTCCCGAATGAATTTTACAAGAAATATGCCCTTGAATTGGCTCCCCTGCTGGCTGACTTATTTAATTTGATTGGGAAGGGGGAGTCTTTGCCCACTTCCATGTTGGAAGCATGGATTGCAGTACTGCCCAAACCGAATAAAGACCATAAGGATTGTGGATCCTTTCGCCCTATATCTGTCTTAAATGCTGACGTCAAAATCCTAGCTAAAGTCCTGGCCAACCGTCTAGCACCTTTGCTCCCAGCTGTTATTCATCCTGATCAGGTGGGATTTGTCCCTTACAGAAAAGCAACTGATAACACTAGGCGAGTGGTCGATTTAATATATTTGGCTAAGAGAATGAAGAAACCCCTTTGTCTCTTAAGCTTAGATGCCGAAAAGGCTTTTGATAGGGTGCATTGGCCATTCATGTATAAGGTGATGGAGACCTTTAGGATAGGACCACAGTTTTGTGGATGGATACAAGCATTCTACAGCTCCCCTAAAGCCTGTGTTCGTGTAAATGGGGGTAACTCAGGGATGATACCCTTACATAGAGGCACTAGACAGGGCTGCCCTTTGTCTCCTTTATTATTTGCAATGGTAATGGAACCATTTGCAACCAGGTTGAGAGCTAACCCCCATATATCGGGACTTACCATGGGTGGGAGAACACATAAATTAGCCCTTTTTGCAGACGACGTTCTGTTATTTGTTACTAACCCCCTGACCACTTTCCCTGGGCTTCTGCGGGAGATAGAGGAATATTCGATTGTGTCAGGATTTAAAGTAAATATGTCCAAATCTGAAGTCTTAAACATAACCCTACCGACGGAGCTTATGGAGTCATTGAGGACTTCCCACGCATTTAGATGGGCGGATAAGAGCATTCGCTACCTGGGGATTAACTTGACAGCAGATCTCTCAGATCTCTTTTCGGCTAATTATAAAGGTTTGGGAGAGGCAATTACAGAGGATCTGGGTAGATGGGGGGATATTACTCTCTCGTGGTTTGGCCGAATAGCAGCAGTAAAGATGAATGTCTTACCGCGCCTGCTCTATTTGTTTCAGGCCCTTCCAATCAAAATGCCACGTAGATTTCTATCAATGCTACAGGATCGTATAATGCACTTTATTTGGGGAGGGAAACGCCCACGCTTGGCACGTACGATTCTGTACCAGGACAGGGCGAGGGGAGGGCTGGGAGTACCCAATTTGGCCTGGTATTATAGAGCAGTTCAGGCACGCGCAGCAGTGGAATGGTTCCAGGACTACCCAGATAGGCAATGGGTGCAGCTTGAACAATATACCTTAGGTGATAGGTCCTTGGGGGCTCTTATGTGGATACCGGGCTCACTTAGGTCCCTGGAAACAGGATTATGTCCTTCAATATATGTTACCCTTTCAAACTGGGACAGCATGTTCACACTCCGACGTACAACACTATCTCGTCTGTCCCCCATAGCCTATAATCCTTTGTTTTACCCCGGTACGACAAAAGGAATATTCACAAGATGGTACGCTGGGGGATTACGACAGTGGGGCCATTTATTTGATGGCGAGAATTTGTTGTCTTATTCTGCAGCTCTTGAGAAATTCCCGATAGTGGGATCTGATCGATACGCCTATTTTCAATTGGCATCCTTTCTTAAGACACGGGCAGTTCGGGAGGTTATGGCCAGAGAACAGACAGCGATAGAGCTTATCTGTGAAGGTCCACC
Source organism: Microcaecilia unicolor (assembly GCF_901765095.1). NCBI lineage: Eukaryota > Metazoa > Chordata > Amphibia > Gymnophiona > Siphonopidae > Microcaecilia > Microcaecilia unicolor. The sequence goes on along the minus strand of NC_044039.1, from coordinate 81,985,160 downwards.
TACGACTACTGGGCTGGTCTCTCGCCTGTATCACATTATTAATAGACAATCCCCGAACTACACACTTCATAGGAAGAGTTGGCAGAGGGAACTGGGCATGGAACTGGAGGAGGCTACATGGGAGAGGTTGGAGCGGGCAGTGGTGAGGGTGTCGTCTCATGTGCCCTTCAGGGAAAATGCGGTGAAGGTGCTGTATCGTTGGTACTTGACACCTGAGCGTCTTCAGCGTATCTACCCCACATTGACGGGGCTGTGCTGGAGGGGTTGTGGGGTACGTGGCACAGCTGGCCACATATGGTGGACCTGTAAGAAGGTCAGGGCCTATTGGAGATCGATTCACAGCAGGTTACAGAGATGGATGGGCAGCCCAATGCCATGGAGCCCAATGCTCTTTCTATTTTTTGGGGGAGCAGTGAGCCTTTCCAGAAATCAGCATATATTTGTGGGACAGGCCATAACTGCCGCAAGAGTTATAATTGCTGCATGTTGGAAGCAGCCCATGACTCCGCCTATCACCAGATGGGTCCAAAAACTGAGATACACCTGTGAGATGGAAAGGCTTCTAGCAGAGAGGCATAATCAATTAGACAGATGGCATCAGATCTGGGATTCTTTTCTTCTTCATGTATAACTTGAGATAAGGTTTCTGTTAAAGTTGTGCCGGAAGGGTGGGTGGGAAGGGAAGGGAGGGAGGGATGGGTAAGCAACAGAATATTATAAATGAAAACTCTGAAAATGTGAAGTTTTGGAATCATAAATCTGAATAATTTATTTGACACTTCAATGCAATAAGAATTATTTACTTTTTGGTACATAGAGCAATAATCACTCTGACTTGTATTGTATAACCGTGAACTTTTGAGAATACTCTGGCTTACATAAATGACATGTAACGCGGCTTGCATAATGTACTATGTTTCAGATGTTTTGTATTATCTATTAATAAAGACTTCAAAAAATTTGAAAAAAAAAAGGTTCCAGAGGAGATCTGGGAAATTATAAACCGGTGAGTCTGACGTTGGTGCCGGGCAAAATGGTAGAGACTATTATAAAGAACAAAATTACAGAGCATATTCAAAAGCATGGATTAATGAGACAAAGTCAACATGGATTTAGTGAAGGGAAATCTTGCCTCACCAGTCTACTACATTTCTTTGAAGGGGTGAACAAACATGTGGATAAAGGTGAGCCGGTTGATATTGTGTATCTGGATTTTCAGAAGGTGTTTGACAAAGTACCTCATGAAAGACTCCAGAGGAAATTGGAGAGTCATGGGACAGGAGGTAGTGTTCTATTGTGGATTCAAATCTGGTTAAAAGAAAACAGAGAGTAGGGTTAAATGGTCAGTATTCTCAATGGAGAAGGGTAGTTAGTGGGGTTCCCCAGGGGTCTGTGCTGGGACCGCTGCTTTTTAACATATTTATAAATGAACTAGAGATGGGAGTAATTAGTGAGGTAATTAAATTTGCTGATGACACAAAGTTATTCAAAGTTGTTAAATCGCGGGAGGATTGTGAAAAATTACAAGAGGACCTTACGAGACTGGGCGTCTAAATGGCAGATGACGTTTAATGTGAGCAACTGCAAAGTGATGCATGTGGGCAAGAGGAACCCGAATTATAGCTACGTCATGCAAGGTTCCACATTAGGAGTCACGGACCAAGAAAGGGATCTAGGTGTCATAGTTGATGATACGTTGAAACCTTCTGCTCAGTTTGCTGCTTTTGCTAAGAAAGCAAATAGAATGTTAGGTATTATTAGGAAATGAATGGAAAACAAAAATGACAATGTTATAATGCCTTTGTATTGCACCATGGTGCAACCGCACCTCGAATATTGTGTTCAATTCTGGTTGCCGTATCTCAAAAAAGATATAGTGGAATTAGAAAAGGTTCAGAGAAGGGTGACGAAAATTATAAAGGGGATGGGACGACTTCCCTATGAGGAAAGGCTAAAGCAGCTAGGGCTTTTCAGCTTGGAGAAAAGGTGGCTGAGGGGAGATATAATAGAGGTCTATAAAATAATGAGTGGAGTGAAACGGGTAGATGTGAAACGTCTGTTTACGCTTTCCAAAAATACTAGGACTAGGGGGCATGCGATGAAACTACAATGTAGTAAATTTAAAACGAATCGGAGAAAATATTTCTTTACTCATTGTGTAATTAAACTCTGGAATTCGTTGCCAGAAAATGTGGTAAAGGCAGTTAGCTTAGCGGAGTTTAACAAAGGTTTGGACGGCTTCCTAAAGAAAAAGTCCTTAGACCATTATTAAATGGACTTGGGGAGAATCCACTATTTCTGAGATTAGCAGTATAGAATGTTTTGTACTTTTTGGGGATCTTGCCAGGTATTTGTGACCTGGATTGGCCACTGTTGTTCCTAATAATATCTAACATTCTATTTACTTTCTTAGCCGCAGCAGCACACTGAGCAGAAGGTTTCAACGTATCATCAACGATGACACCTAGATCCCTTTCTTGGTCCATGACTCCTAACGTGGAACCTCGCATGACATAGCTATAATTCGGGTTCCTCTTTCCCACATGCATCACTTTGCAGTTGCTCACATTAAACACCATCTGCCATTTAGATGCCCAGTCTCTCAGTCTCGTAAAGTCCGCTTGTAATTTTTCACAAACCTGTTGCGATTTAACAACTTTGAATAACTGTGTCATCAGCAAATTTAATTACCTCACTAGTTATTCCCATCTCTAGCTCATTTATAAATACGTTGAAAAGCAGTGGTCCCAGCACAGACCCCTGCGGAACCCCACTATTTATTCAGTGTATGTTTAAAAATTGAAATTCATCAATAAAAAATGTTGAAATCTAAAAGATAGGAAGCAGGGAGTAGGGTTGAATGGTCATTATTCTCGATGGAGAAGGGTAGTTAGTGGGGTCCCTCAGGGGTCTGTGCTGGGACAGCTGCTTTTTAACATATTTATAAATGACCTTGAGATGGGAGTAACTAGTGAGGTAATTAAATTCGCAGATGACACAAAGTTATCCAGGGTCGTCTTGTCGCGGGAGGAGTGTGAAAGATTACAAGAGGACCTCGTGAAACTGGGGGATTGGGCATCCAAATGGCAGATGAAGTTCAACGTTGACAAGTGCAAAGTGATGCACGTGGGAAGGAGGAACCTGAATTACTGCTATGTCATGCAAGGTTCCGCTTTAGGAGTTACGGACCGAGAAAGAGATCTGGGAGTCATCGTGGATAGGACGCTGAAATCTTCTGCTCAATGTGCTGCGGTGGCCAAGAAGGCGAACAGAATGTTGAGTATTATTAGAAAAAGGATGGAAAACAAGCATGAGGATGTTATAATGCCGTTATATCGCTCCATGGTGCGACCGCACCTGGAGTATTGTGTTCAGTTCTGGTCGCCTCATCTCAAAAAAGATATAAAGGAATTGGAGAAGGTGCAGAGAAGGGCGACGAAAATGATAAAAGGGATGGGACGACTACCTTATGAGGAGAGTTTAAGAAGGCTAGGACTCTTTAGCCTGGAGAAAAGGCGGCTGAGGGGTGATATGATAGAGGTCTACAAAATAATGAGTGGGGTAGAGCGGACAGATGTGAAGTGTTTGTTTACGCTTTCTAACAATAATAGAACTAGGGGACACAAGATGAAATTAGAATGTGGTGGGTTTAAAACAAATTGGAGAAAGTTTTTCTTTACTCAGCGCATGGTTAGACTCTGGAACTCATTGCCGGAGAAAGTAGTGACAGTAGCTGGCCTTGCTGAGTTTAAAGGGGGTCTGGACAGATTCCTGAAGGAAAAGTCCATTGATCGTTATTAAATTTTGGGGTTTTGCCAGGTTCTTGGGGCCTGGATTGGCCACTGTCGGAGACGGAGTGCTGGGCTTGATGGACCTTTGGTCTTTTCCCAGCGTGGCAGTGCTTATGTACTTATGTACACCCTCCAATCTTCTGGAACCAAGCTTGTATTAAAGATAAATTACATATTACTAACAAAAGTTCTGCAAGCTTATTTTTAAATTCTATCAGTACTCTGGGATGTATACCATCCGGTCCAGGTGATTTGCTACTCTTCAATTTGTCAAATCGCTCCATTACATCTTCCAGGTTTACAGAGCTTTGATTCAGTTTCTCTGATTCATAAGCACTGAATAATATTTCTGTCATTGGTATCTTTCCCACATCAGTTTTGGTAAAGACTGAAGCAAGGAATTAATTTAATCTCTCTGCTATGGCCTTATCTTTCCTGAGTGCCCCTTTTAACCCTCAAACATCTTGCGATCCAACTGAATCTTTTGCCAGCGTTGCTTCTACTATACCTAAAAAAGTTTTTACTATATGTTTTTGCCTGCAATGTAGTCTTCTTTTCAAAGTCTCTCTTTGCCTTCCTTATCAGCACTTTACATTCGACTTGCTATTCCTTATGCTGTTTCCTATTATTTTCAGTTGGACCCTTCTTCCATTTTCAGCTAGGGGGAAGAAAAGATTGCGATTATTTGAATTGGACTCTGGGATTTCAAGCAGCTATACATTGAAAAGCGTTAGCGGATACTTTTAATTCTGCTTCATCTTATTGTGATTTTAGAAAAAAAGGTGAAAACCTTATTGTTCCAAAAATATGTTTTCCCACTCTGTTTCCTGACTTCGGGTGATATTATTCAAGTTTTATTATCAGAAGGTTGTTTCTGTTCTCTTCTGATCTTGTTACCCGCTTTGAACTGGTGTTAGCGTGATATAAGACCGGTTTATTATTATTATTATTATAAAAGGACCCCTAAGACATCAAATATTGTCCCCCTGTTTTATTTTTCCTATTCATACCACCATTGTAATATAATCTGTGATTCAGTTGTATGATTGGGCAGCAATACCTTTCTCTGACCTGCTCATTTTATTTTGACTTTATGAAGAAAGTGTTAACTCCCAAAAAAATAGTCAAGGAATGTAATGGTAATCCAATAAAAAGACATCACTTTATATACTTTTTGCTGACCTTGGGTTCCTGTTGCAAAGCAGCGCTACCGATTAGGGTGCACTGAATGTGAAGAAGCCCATGAGAATAGAATGGGCTTCTTCGCTTTCAGTGCACCGTTACTTGGTAGTGCAGGTTTGTAAAAGGAGCCCTTTGATTTTTGCAGATTGAAAAAATACATTACTATCAACTTTATCTATCTATCTATCTATCTATCTATCTATCTATCTATCTATCTATCTATCTATCTATCTATCTATCTATCTATCTATCTATCTATCTATCTATTTTAGGTTTTAATTTTAACAGTTTACATATTGTAATTTTATATTACCATGCCAAATTTAAGGGAAAGAGCATTTCATTTCTTCTATTTTCAGAATATTTTCTAGTCAGGTAAGAATAATAGCTCAATGGGTTCATAGAAGGAAATGGCTACCACATTTGATGGATACAATCAAAGTTATATTGTTCATAGTTATATCTCTCATATAGGGATGTGCATTTGTTAGTGCATCTTAAAAATGTAGCACCTGCTAAAATGATTTACTGTACACTAACTTACAAGTTAACATATGGTAAACCGATTGGCACATGTTAAAAATTCGTTATGATAACTGAAAAAGACACCAAAAAATCAGGAAAAAAATTGGGAAAAAATGAAAAGAAAAAGCAATTTAAACGGCCAGAAATGGCTCCTGGCCATTTAAATTGCTTGTCCAGGGCTAACCAGACATATTCAGCAGCAGTTAACTGGATAGTGCCACTTAATATGCCTGGTTAGTACCTAAGCCAAACTTTGCTATTTTGTGGGCAGTCTGGAGTCAAATTAACACTTATAGGGTCCTTTTACTAAGCTGCGCTGAAAAATGGCCTGCAGTAGTGTAGGCATGTGTTTTAGGCGTGCACAGAATCATTTTTCAGCGCACCTGCAACAAATGCCTTTTTTAAATTTTTGCCGAAAATGGATGTGCGGCAAAATTAAAATTGCTGCGCGTCCATTTTGGGTTTGAGACCTTACCGCCAGCCATTGATCTAGCGGTAAAGTCTCATGCGGTAACCAGGCGATAATGACCTGCGCGCGTCCAATAATAAAAATAATTTTTTGCCCACGCATATCAGGCATGTGCCAAAAATGAAATTACCACAAGAGCCACACGGTAGCCGGGCGGTAACGCCATTTTGGCGTGTGTTGGGCATGCGTAGACCCTTACGCAGCTTAGTAAAAGGGCCCCTATGTGATTGTGTTGATATTTAGTGATTAACTGCATAAGGTAACCACATAAATAGTACTGCATAAAACACAGTCCTATCTTTATACAGTTTACCTTATGTGGTTAAGTCCTGAATATTGCACTTAACCGCATACATTTTAACTGGCCACATATGTCCGGATATTCAATACTGGTGCCCGGACATGACCTGGCATTGAATATCCAGGGATAAAGCTGCCGCTGGCCACAAAAATTCTGATTATCTACCCCTAATTTTCTTTTGCCTGTGCATATCACTAATATCAAATTCTGTAAGTCCTTATACTATCCATTCATCTGTATAAATTCTGTGACAATGAGGAAATACAATCTCAAAGAAAAAAGAGAAAATTAAAAAGTATAAACAATTTAAAAATCTGTCTCTCTAGGACTTGTTGTTTTTAGGTGCAATATATTTCCAGGTATAGCTTGCACTTTTCTTTCTTCACCAATTATATGCTTTCATTTCTAAAATGTACAACTGTCTTGTCTTATTTGGTAAACATTTTGCTTAATATCTGATCGTACAAAGAAAGCAAAATTCTCCAAACCTCCACAATGTGTCATTCCGTACAATGTAAAACCTTTGTGACAGAGACATTCAAAACTTCCAGGGTAGTTGATGCAAATATGATCACAAGTCCTTTCAAAGGAACATTCATCAATATCTGCATAGAAACAACAACAACAAAAAAAAACTGGATTAAGTCTGACTGTTAGGATTTCTTTATTTTATTCACAATGAAATTATTTACATTAAACATTGCCAACATTATAAACTCTTATTAAAAATAACTTAAAATGTCAGACTAGAAGAAATAAAACATAATTATATTAATAAACACAGTTGTAGATACTTATGTAGCTTCAGAAAAGAGATCAAAATTTAAATTAAACAAATGGCACAAACTTGAGCTAATTTAATTGTTTTTGACAATTTCACATATAAAATTTAGGCGCTCATTTTCAAAACAGAAAAATGTCCATAAATGGCACAAAGTGGGAGACAGGCGGGTTTTTGTTTTGCAGAAACATCCAAATTGCTGTTTTCAAAACTCATCGCTAAAACATTTTTCTATACAGTTCATCTAAATCTTAAGGGGGAGTGTTGGAGGCATGTTTTGAGCAGGAATAGGAATAATACAACATTGTAAAAATATCCAGGACAAAAAATAAGATGTTTTTGGCTAGACGTGTTTCAATAACGACTAAGTGTCAAAAAGGTGCCCAAACTGGCCAAATAGCCACTGGAGGGAAAAAGGCCTGACCCCCCCTTAATCCTCCATAAGAAGGGAAAGTGACAGTACATACCAGGCTCTAAGACAGCTGCAGATATAATGGTCATTTCTTTTAGAGCAGCAAGCAGGTCCCTGGAGTAGCCCAGTGGCTGGTGCAGTGGACCATAAAGAAGGGGACCCAGGCCCATATCCCACTCTAACTGGTACGCTTGTAATGGAAAGTGTGAGCACCCTAAAAACCACAAAATACTTACTGAACCCACATACAGCTGATACCTACAGGCATAAGAACTATTGTAGTGGTGTACAGGTGGGTACAGTACATTTTGCTATTCCTAGAGGGCTCACCATGCAATATAATGAGGTAATGATATGATATGTACCTGGGACCTTTTATGTGAAGTTCACTGCAGTGCCCCCTAGGCTGCCCATAGCTCTGCTGGGATGTCTGTGTGGCCAGACTAATAAGACTGATGGCCCCCAGACATCCTAATGGCTTGTTTTTGTGCATTTTCCTCTTGGATGGTTTTTGTTTGAAAATGGCCTTTAAAGAAAGTTGAGCTCAGCACAAAAATGTCTAAAATAGGGCAATTTTTGAACCAAAACGATAGTCATTTTCCTGGTTCGAAAATTACGATGTTTAGCACTGGATTTTTTGATGTTTATTGCAAAAATCCAAAATCATATTTGGACGTCATATGCTCCTCTTAATATAACAGAAACGTGTTGCTGACTTTTACCACTGGATGGTGCCAACTAACTTCTGATAACATTTTCAACTTGCTATATGATACACAGATCAAAGTTGGGAATATATAGTGTACTCCAAATATGTTGCAAAATAACACTCTGTAGTAACATAGAAAATGATGGCAGATAAAGACCTGTATGGCCCATCCAGTCTGCCCAACAAGATAAACCCATTTTACATGGTATGGTACTATAGTATTATAAATAAAACATTTTGAATGAAAATTATTCTCTTCTCCAGTTCTTCACTTGAAAGGGGTAATTTTATAACTATGCAGATGCATAAATAGTACATGCATATTTTTGTCTGTGCAGGGTACTGTGAAGATTTGAAAATGAAGGTATGTGCATACCCTCAGGGCATTTATATGGATATATTTACACCTGTTCTTTAGTGCACAAAAATAAATGTATATGCAAGTATTATCTCAAGTATACCTATGAGATAGCAGGGTCCAGGACTGGCCATGGTCCTTCATAAAATAGACAGACAAGGTGAAAAAGTAAACAGAAAAACTCCTTATTACTTCAGATCAGGTATACTGAAGCCTGTTGCTTCACAAGTGTGGTATTTTGGTCATAAAGTCTCTTGGAAATCAGTGGAAAGTCTTACTAGGGCTGGCTTCTTGGCAGGGCTCAAAACACACTATGCAGTAGCTTTAAAACAGCTCCAGCCTGGACATACAGATCAAGTTAGTTGGCAGTCTTATATTGTCTGATTTACACCTAGACAGTGGAAGCATAGGCTGGAAGGCTGCTGTTCTCTTCCCAGGGCTTCTCCGACTTGTTTCTAGGCTAGATTTGTATCTGCCTTGGTTGAACCTCTCCCTCTCCAGTGTTCCCTGAAGAATTTAGCTTCCCTATGAGGGAGTTTCTTTCTCCTATTTAGTCCATCACAACTCCCCTGACCCCACCCTCTGGGAATGGCTCCACTCAGTCCAAGAAAATGTATATGCATACAGGCTGTATGTACCTGTGCATTGGCATACCCAGAAACCCATTTTATTGAAGTTTTACTTCTGCATGTTAAACACTGTTTTACTTGCACAAATGGTTCCTCAGATCACCCTCTAAAACTGTAAAACATATTAGAAAACTAGAATATGTGTAGTGAATCAACTGGATGCAGCCATGGAAAAATTCACATGCTATATCTAATGTTTTTGAATAGATATTTTAACACACCATTCTTGAAAGTAAGCATATATCATTATTTCATTTTAAGGTGTCTCACTCTCTAACCCTTCATGAAGGGCCCTATGTACTAATTATCTTTCCCAAAGCAGGGTGGACCATTTTAAAGGCTATTTCAGCATAAAAAGCAGTGTTTTACGGGTAGAAATAGAAACTCCTAAAATTGCACATCTAATATATATATATAGCCTATATATGTGCAACTTTACCTGAACACAGTGGAGGCATTTTCAAGGGTGGCACCGGCAAGGAGTGGCTGCATTTATATGTACACTTTTGAAAATATCAATGTATGCACATAATATAACTTATAAATTTGATGTGGGCTCTGCCCAAGTTTCAACTAGTTCCTCTACTACAAGTAAGATACTGTAATTAAACTCTGGAATTTGTTGCTAGAGAATGTGGTAAAAGCAGTTAGCTTAGCAGAGTTTAAAAATATTTGGATAATTTCCCAAAAGAAAAGTCCATAAGCCATTATTAAGATGGATTTGGGAAAATCCATGCTTATTTCTAGGATAAGCAGCATAAAATCTGTTTTACTGTTCTGGGATCTTGCCAGGTTCTTGTGACCTGGATTGGCTGCTGCTGGAAACAGGATACTGGGCTTGACGGACCTTTGGTCTGTCCCAGTATGGTAATGCTTATGTTTTTATGTAAAAAGAAAAAAGAAAAAAGAAAAAAAAAGAACAGAGACTGAGCAGATGGCGGATTTGTTATGGAGAGCAAATTAAGATAAATCAACCAAAGCCTCCAAATCATGCACTCCTGGGCGGATGCATTCCAACTAAAACTCAATGCAGAAAAAACACAATGTCTTATACTCACCTCACCTCACAACACAATACAAATAAATTCACCACCATAAACACCTTTAACTTTTCCCTCCCCATCTCAAACAGTCTGAAAATTCTGGGAGTCACCATTGACCGAAATCTTACACTCGAAAACCACGTGAAGAATACAACGAAGAAGATGTTTCACTCCATGTGGAAACTCAAAAGAGTAAAACCTTTCTTCCCAAGAGCCATTTTCCGAAACCTGCTACAATCCTTGGTACTAAGCCACCTGGACTATTGCAACTCACTTTACGCTGGCTGTAAAGAACAGACCATCAAGAAACTCCAGACGGCACAGAACACCACAGCCAGACTCATATTTGGAAATACAAAATATGAAAGCGCAAAACCCCTAAGAAAAAACCTACACTGGCTCCCATTGAAGGAAAGTACAACGTTCAAGATATGCACGATTGTTCACAAAATCATTCATGGAGATGCCCTGACCTACATGCTAGATCTAGTTGACCTTCCACCCAGAAATGCTAACCGATCTTCTCGCACCTTTCTCAACCTTCACTTCCCTAGCTGCAAAGGGGTTATACAAATTAACACATAGGTCCAGCTTCTCCTACATAAGTATGAATATGTGGAATGCACTACCAACTCACGTGAAAATGATTGACGAACTAAATAACTTCCGCAGAGCCTTGAAAACCTATCTCTTCAATAAAGCTTACTGCGAAAACCCATAGTGACTAGAACACAACCCTTACAATCCTTACACTCCTTTACCCAGAATGTCTCATGATATAACTGCATAACCAGATCCTCTGTCTTCTTTTATACTTTGTAACACCGATTGTATTTCTTCCCTGTTATGGCATTGCCATAACAGATCTTTCTAAGCCAATTGAGCCTGCAAATAGGTGGGAAAATATGGGATACAAGTACAATAAATAAATAAATAAACAAACTGACCAAAGGAGCAAATTAATATAAACTGACCAAAACATTATAGCAAGGAAATTAACTGAAGTAACCACCTAATGGTTAGAGCAGCAGGATGAGAAATATGAAAACCAGAGTTCAAATCCTGAATCTCCTACTAATGTGTAATCCCCCAAAATCTATACAGGTCATGGATCCCAGATGCGCGCATAAACTAATTAGTCAAATGGGTGCTAACAACCAGTGAAGTTAATTGGCATTTAATTAGCACTAATTTGGATTTACGAATGTATCTGCCAATGCGCTATTCTATAATGCTAGGCATCAAAACAGGCTTATTTTTGAAAGTGATCGCCAGCCATTTCCTGACATAAATCGGGAGATGGCCGGTGATCTCTCAAAAGTGGCAAAATCGGTATAATGGAAAGCGGCTTTTTTGACGGCATCGCCGCTTTCCCGTTGCCTCACCGGCGAAAGTTCAAGGGGGCGTGTTGGCGGCGTAGCAAAGGTGGGACATGGGCGGGCATGGGCGTGGCTACCAGATGGCCAGCTTTCGCGGATAATGGAAAAAAAACGGCATTAAGCAGTATTTCGCCGGGTTTACTTGGTCCTTTAATTTTCATGACCAAGCCTCAAAACGGTGCCCCAATTGACCAGATGACCACCGGAGGGAATGGGGGATGACCTCCCCTTAGTCCCCCAGTGGTCACCAACCCCCTCCCACACTAAAAAAATAAACATAAAACATTATTTTGCCAGCCTCTATGCCAGCCTGAAATGTCAAACCCAGCTCCCTGACAGCAGTATGCAAGTCCCTGGAGCAGTTTTTAATGGGTGCAGTGCACTCCAGGCAGGCAGACCCAGGTCCATCCCCCCTCTACCTGTTACACTTGTGGTGCTAAGTGTTGAGCCCTACAACCCCCCCCCCCCCAAAACCCACTGTACCCACATGTAGGTGCCCCCCTTCAGCCATAAGGGCTATGGTAATGGTGTAAAGTTGTGGGGAGTGTGTTTGGGGGGGATTTGGGGGGCTCAGCACCCAAGGGAAGGGAGCTATGCACCTGGGAGCTATTTGTATTTTGTTTTTAAATTTTTAGAAGTGCCCCCTAGGGTGCCCGGTTGGTGTCCTGGCATGTCAGGGGGACCAGTGCACTACAAATGTTGGCTCCTCCCACGACCAAATGCCTTGAATTTCGCCGGGTTTGAGATGGCTGGCATTTTTTTTCCATTATCGCTGAAAAACAAAACCGGCGATCTCAAACCCGGTGAAATCTGGCATTTGGCCGGGCTAAACCGTATTATCGAAAAAAAAAAAGATGGACGGCCATTTTTTTCGATAACACGGTTCCGGCCAGCTGTTGCGCCGCCGCCAAAATAGATCGCCGGCGATCTATTTCGCCGGCGATGTTCGATTATGCCCCTCAAAGTGTCACATGTGCAACCCAAAAGGGAGGGTGGCTATAGGTGGGTCAGGGGCATTCCAAATATTTAGGTACAGTATTAAAGAATACTGGGGTTATGTGTATTTTGCCGTTTACTACTACTACTACTACTACAAATCATGAGTTCTGCCATACAATTTCCTCAAAATTTGAATGTATTTATGATTTTATGGCTGGTATATAAGAACCCAAGTGAAACATGGCCCAAATTGGGTTTCTACTATCAGCATGTTACAAGTTCGAAGAATAAACGTCCTTTATTAATAATCTTGGAGCCTGTGACTAGCATCTTCCACTCTTGTGTGTTGTCTGCATCTGCCTGTCGAAGACTCTTGCTTTCCTGTTTTGTTTTGTTGTTTTCCCAGCTTGTTCGACAGGATTTATGCCAGGCTTCAGCTAACCTAAGTCCTCGTGCCCAAACTTGGGTGCAGGAATCCACGGATAGCGCTTAGCATGAATATTTTCTGGCACCTCAATTTGGCACCATTTACTGATTCGAGCCATTGTGATTGTAATCCCCTGTTAAATTAGGATTACTGAAGAGAGTAAGTCCCTGTGAAGAGTCACTGAGGGGAGTGACTGGGAGGTCCCTGGGTGGAAGCCCAGCCCAAGGGGAGTGTTTCTAAAATAAAATGCAGAGAGAAAGTGAAAGGAAGAGTGACAGTGGAGGTGGAGTTAGCTATTAATATGTGAGTTAGCTGTCCTTTTAGGGTGGGCCCCTTTTTGGGTTTCATTTTGAATTTTCTGTTTGAAGCTGAGTGACTGAGAGCCATACTCGACTGATCGGATAAAGAAGGAAGGAAGGAAGGAAGGAAGGAAGGAAGGAAGGAAGGAAGGAAGGAAGATTGAAGCTGGGGGGGGGGGGGGGGGGCTTTGGCAGTGGCATCTGGGGCAGGTTGACACTATGGCCCCCTCGGCGCATCACCCCCTCTCCTACTTGAACTGCATCACCCACCTCTCTCCCTGGGGGTGCACAGAGCAGTAATGTCAGGGGGGGGGGGGGCAGAGAACCGGTAGAGCTGACAGCCAAATGACTGCTCTGTGCACTCCCTTTGCTGCCTGCACTCGGGGCGCACTGCTCCCACTGCCCCACCCTTGGTATGCTGGAGGTCTTTGGTTGCCTGCAAGCCCCTGCCAAGTGACCCAAGAAGGAGAAGGGGGATCCCATCAGAGAAGTGACTCCACTGTATAAATTCAAGGAGAGTTGCTGTTAGGAGAAACAGTAACTGTGGAGGAGAGCACTGGGTGGGCAGTGGAAAGACCCAGCCCAGAAGTGTGGGACTGGAGCCTGGAGAGCCCATCCCAAAGTAGGGGTGAGCCAACACAAAGGTCATCCTAGGAGGAGGTCAGGCCATGGGGGTCTGAACCTGATACATAAAGGAGCACAGCCTTTGGAACACTGTGGGACAGGCATAGAGTAGGACTGTACAAAGTGTAAATAGCCCTGCTTGAGAGTACCTTGTGAGATATCGCTTAAAGAAGGAAAACACAGGAATTCCGCTGGAGGAATACCAAGGGAAGGTTTTTGTAAATATTGCATTATTTAATGAAAAGCTCATACAGTTGGATGCTCCTGTGGTTTAAAGTTGAAGAAAAAACTGTTTGGGTTTTAAGCTGCTGTCTGCTCCATGATCATTTGGACTAACAGGTATACAGTTGTCTCCCCACAGACAGCCTATGTTGACTGCCAGATTTGTTTCCCATAGAAGTTTGGACTGTAACTTTGAATTCCTGGGGGAAAAGAGGGTCATCCCACCCACTAACATTTCTTTCCCCAGGTGGAGGCACCGTGCACCGAGTGAGTGAGGGTCTGACAGAGTCTGCCCTTTGCGGGGGCTCCAGCCCACTCAGTCCCCAGACCCAGAAGCGCACAGACAAAGGGGTGCTACATGATCTTAGGCATGTAATTTCACCCTGCACTGCCTCAAGTACAACTTAGCTTGTAAGCATTCTTAGGAAGGGACCTACCATCTTTGCCTGAATATTTAACTCATTTTGAATTCATATTTGGAAAAGGACAGCAACTAAATCTAAACCTCCCAAGCCAAATATGGAAAAATGAACTTGTGGTGAGAGAAGGAAATTAAATCATTCACTATTACATGAAATAATGTTTATGTGCAAGTGGGGAACCTGTAGTCAACTAGCTTTTATGACATACAGTGATGTGAAAAAGCTTTTGCACCCCTCCTGATTTCTCCGATTATTGAATACGTGTCACACTGAATAGTTCCTGATCTTCAAGCAAAATGTACTATTAGACAAAGAAAAACTGAGTAAACATATAACACAGTTTTAAATTATAACTTCATTTATTTAAGGAATAAAGGTAGCCAACATCCATATCACCCATGTGAAAAAGTGACTGCCCCCTAAACTTAATAACTACTTGCCCCACCTTAGCAGTAATAATTGCAAACAAATGCTTCCTATAATTTATCAGTCTTTCACATCACTGTTGAGAAATCTTAACCCACTCTTCTTTGCAGAAATGCTTTAACTCAGTCACATATGTAGGTTTTCTCGCAGGAACTGCTCGTTTCAGGTTCTACCACAGCATCTTTATTTGGTTCAAGTCAGGACTTTGACTAGGTCAATCCAAAACTTTAATTTTGTTTCTCCTCAGCCATTTAGATGTAGACTTAATTTTGTGATCTGGATCATTATCTTGCTACATAACCCAATTGCGCTTCAGCTTCAGCTCATGGACAGATGATCATTCTTCTTAAGAATTTTCTTGTACAGTGCAGAATTCCTGGTTCCTGGAAAGCTGTCGAGGTCCTGAGGCAGCAAAGCATCCACATACCATCACACTCATCACTATGTTTGACTGTTGCTATGATATTCTTGTAATGGAATACTATAGAAGAGTAACCTAATGTTTAATGAAGTGGGAAGTGAACTTGGAGAACTAGGTTCAAGTCCCACTACAGTTTATTTATTTATTGTTTGCATTTGTATCCCACATTTTCCCACCTCTTTGCGGGCTCAGTGTGGCTTACAATAAGATATGAATAATGAGAAAACAGTTGTTACAAATTGGTTATGGGTTACATTGTACAAGTTATGCGAGATAATCGAATTATCATTCGGAATATCTCAATGGGACATCAATGGGCAAATCACCTAATCCTCCATTATTCCAGGTGCAAAACTTAGATTGGGAGCTCAGTAGGAACAGAGAAAGTACCTGCATATATGTAAACCACAGAAAGGCAGTATATCAAATCCATAACCCTTTACACTGAAACATAAATGGGACCCTTGTTATCCAAAGAGTACAACTTTTGACTCAACTGTCAATAGAACATCCCAAAAGACTTGAGGACTATCCAGATGTGTTTTTGCAAATCTGAAATGAACATTGATGGTATTCATGGATAGTAATGGTTTCCTTGCTATTCTCCTATGAATCTCTTTCCTATTGTGGAGTTATGAACACTGATCTTGGCTGAAGCTAGAGAGGCCCGTAATTCTTTGGATATTCTTCTGGGGTGTTTTGTGACTTCCCAGATGATTTGTCACTGCATCCTTGGAGTAATTTTGGCAGGCTAGCTACGCTTGGGAAGATTCACCACTGTTCCAAGTCTTCTCCATTTAGAGATAATGGCTCTCACTGTGGTTCAGTGGAGTCTAAAAGCTTTAGGATGGACTTTGTAACCCTTTCCAGATTGACATATATCAGTAGTCTTAAGACAAGACTACTGCTAGGGGTCATGGTGGCCATTTTGTTGCCAGATTCCGATGGGGTAGGAGCGGAGAGGGACCACCCTTGCTCCGTCCTACTAGCCCTCCAAGGACAGCCACCAGCTAAGGAGGGGTGGAAGGACAGTCAACTGGCTCTTATGGAAGGAAGTGTGAGAAGAGACAGGGCTTCTCTATAACTTCCTGTTAAGGGTAGGGGCTTTGAGGGATTGATCGGGTGGGAGGGGTCTTTTTTGGGAGGAGGTTCAGATCGGTAGCAGGTTATCTTGAAGGGGGAAAACAAATTAGATCAGGAGGGGCTTATCTTGAAGGGGACAATAGGATTGGGGAATCTGATATTGCTGCAGTTGGGGATGAGGGGTGGGTAGTGCCACTGCCAAGGTGTGTTGCGACCTTGGTTGTGTCGGGCCAGGGTTGTTTTACATGCCTGTGCTATCAGCTCGGGCATGTAACATGCTGCCCATGTGGTGAGTGTCTGCTTTGTGCAGTATATGCTGGGCAGATGCTGGTCATGTCCCCTGCATGCATTCAGATTTGCACAGAACACACACTATCAGGCTTATTTTCGAAACAGAAGGGCGCCCATCTTTCGACACAAATTGGGAGATGGGCATCCTTCTCCCAGGGTCGCCCAAATTGGTATAATCGAAAGCCGATTTTGGGCGTCCTCAACTGCTTTCCATCGCGGGGATGACCAAAGTTCACGGGGCGTGTCAGAAGCATAGCAAAGGCAGGACTGGGGTATGCTTCACACATGGGCGTCCTCGGTCGATAATGGAAAAAAGAAGGGCATCTCTGATGAACACTTGGTCGACTTTACTTGGTCCTTTTTTTTATGACTAAGCCACAAAAAATGTGCCCTAAATGACCAGATGACCACCGGAGAGAATCAGGGATGACCTCCCCCTACTCCCCCAGTGGTCACTACCCCCCCCCCCCCACCATTAAAAAATGTTTAAATATTTTTTCCAGCCTCTATGCCAGTCTCAAATATCATACCCAGCTCCATGACAGCAGTATGCAGGTCCCTGGAGCAGTTTTAGTGGGTACTGCAGTGCATTTCAGGCAGGCGGACCCAGGCCTAACCCCACTTACCTGTTAAACTTGTGGTGGTAAATGTGAGCCCTCCAAATCCCACCACAAACCCACTGTACCCACATCTAGGTGCCCCCTTCATCCCTAAGGGCTATGGTATGTGGTGTACAGTTGTGGGGAGTGGGTTTTTTTTTGGGGGGGGGGGTTGGGGGGCTCAGCACCCAAGGTAAGGGAGCTATGCACCTGGGAGCTTTTTCTGAAGTCCACTGCAGTGCCCCCTATGGTGCCCGGTTGCTGTCCTGGCATGTCAGAGGGACCAGTGCACTACGAATGCTGACTTCTCCCACGACCAAATGGCTTGGATTTGGTCGTTTCTGAGATGGGCGTCCTCGGTTTCCATTATCGCCGAAAATCAGGGACGACCATCTCTAGGGACGACCATCTCTAAGGTCGACCTAAATGTTGAGATTTGGGCGTTCCCGACCATATTATCGAAACGAAAGATGGCCGCCCATCTTGTTTCGATAATACGGGTTTCCCCGCCCCTTCGCGGGATGTCCTGCGAGGACGCCCTCAGGAAACCTTGGGCGCCCTGTTCAATTATGCCCCTCCACGTATAAAAAAACGTACTGCTCTTTATGTGTATTGTAAACCGCTGTGATCTGTATAAGTAGTGTATTAAATTTTAATACACATAAACATGCCCCTAGAAGACTCTTGAGAATTACCAGAAAAAATTTGGATTCATTTTTTCCACTGATTTTCCCCATTTTTAAATGTTAAAAATGTGAACCAATAAAAATTAAGTATAACTACAAATGCATTAATGTAGCAGTTTCATTTTGCAAATATCAACTATGCCACAAAAACCATAAATGAAAAACATGGTGTAGGGGAATTATTTGGCCCATACAGTATGCCAGTTTCATCTGCCTACTTGGTGTTTACCTGCAGTTACCAATAGTCTTTACTCTTAGGTGTCCTGCTGACTCTTTCAAATTATACCCGAGAACATGGCAAAGCTGTACCACTGCTCCAGCATCATCCCAGAAGCTGGACTCAGCTGCACCTCTTCTCTGTTCAAGTATTTTTGTTCAAGTACTATTTCAGGTAGATAGTAAGAAGCTTGAATGGAGAATTTCCACACAAAACATGGAAAATGACTACACTGCTGTTTCCACAACTTTTTGCCAGGTTAAGGATAAGAGTCTCAGTGTCAGTAGAGAATCACTATCCCAATATATATCAAGTCCAGAGCAGCTGGAAAGCTGGAGTGCCAAGACCAATGGAGAATCATGGTCTCAAGGATTACCAAGGATAGTGGGGTACTCCATAACCTGATCATTCTAAGAGCTGATTCACAGTGAAGCTGTGGTGGCTGCAGCTTACTGTAGACAAAAGTTTCTCATAAGGAAAGAGCACAGATGAGGGAAAGATAAATTAGTGGTCAGAACACAAGTGATCCTGGATCTGGAAAAAGAAACTTCATATTTAAAAAAAATTAAAAAAATATCCCTATTGCATCATGGTCCAGATCTGTGTTTCCAAACATAACAAATTCTAACAGACCACAGTTCTGACTCATATGAGTTTTGACAATTGATTTTTTTTGTGTCAAGGAATTAAAAGAAGAACTGCAAATTTATCTTTTTATTTTTTATTCTGATTTCTTGGTTTTCCCTGTATATCTTGAATTAAAAACAGTCTATTATAGAATAGAATATTTAAACACAACAAATCCCATGGAATCTTCCCAAGCAACACAAAATAAAAAAAAGCCTGCAGATATTGGACTGTATTCATATTACTAAGAAGCTTGTTCCAAACAACCATGCCTTTAGATAAAGATAATTGTTTTTCCAAATGAAACCCTCATCTTGGTGACCTCCAATTTAGCAAGTAACACCAAAGGGATGGTGGGGAGAACTAAAACTACTAGAAGGGATGACCTCAGTTTTCAACCAGAATTGTGGTGTGACTGAAGATATTGAAAAGAATGGGCAAAACATTGAATTTTAAATGAAATTCATCAGACAGACAGTGCAACTTTTTCAAAATAGGGAAAATATGATCAATAGACCTGGAACCTGGAATCTGTCTATCAGTGGAAGGCCCAGGTATAATCAATTATAATGGCTTGTATGACTTGTAGCCATAGAAGGGAAATCATAGTGGTCAACATTCAGCCGGCTGAGGTCAGTGGTTTTAAAAGCACTCACTGTCAGTTGCTGGCTAAATTACACCCACATATTCAATATCAGGCCATGTTCAGGCACTAGCATTGAATATCCAAGTATACATGTAACTGGACATGGGCAAGCCACCAGCACTTATGTGGATTCTGGATGAGCTTCAGCTGGGAACTGTATAAGACACACGTGGGTCCCAGCTGAATACTTGCTGGCATAGGCGTAGACTGGGGGGGGCGAGGGGGGGCAATGCGCCCCCAAACGACGACGAGGCGCCGCCGCGCCATTAGTTAAAAAAAAACACATGCAGGCACGCGCTCCTCTCCATCCGCTTGGCTTCCCTGCCCTCTCTGTCTGCGTCCCGCCTTCCTCTGACGTCAGAGGAAGGCGGGACGCAGACAGAGAGGGCAGGGAAGCCAAGCGGACGGAGAGGAGCGTGTCTGTCTACCCCTCTCTCTTCCTCCCTCCCTCCGGCACAGGCAGCAGTCTTTTTCAGCGTTCCTGGCAGCGGTAGCGATGTACACGCTGCCTTCGGCTCTGCCCCAAAGCCTTTTCTTCAAGTTCCTGTTCCCGCATAGGTGGGAACAGGAACTTGAAGAGAAGGCTTCCGGGGCAGACCGAAGGCAGCGTGTACATCGCTACCGCTGCCAGGAACGCTGAAAAAGCTGAAGACTGTTGCCTGCGCCGGAGGGAGGGAGGAAGAGAGGGGGTAAACGGAGTCACGATCTTGGACCTCGCGGGGGGGGGGGGGTAGTAGAAGGAAGATGGATGGAACTGGGAGGGGTGGGGAGCAGAGGGAAGATGGATGGTACTGGGAGGGGTGGGGAGCAGAGGGAAGGAGCAAGAGATGGATGGGACTGGGAGGGGTGGGAAGCAGAGGGATGGACCAGGAGATGGATGGGATTGGGACAGGTCAGGCACAGCAGAGGGAAGGAGCAGAAGATGGATGGGACGGAGGGATGGTGAGCAGAGGGAAGGAACAGAAGATGGATGGGACTGGGAGGGGTGGGGAGCAGAGGGAAGGAGCAAGAGATGGTTGGGACTGGGAGGGGTGGGGAGCAGAGGGAAGGAGCGAGAGATGGAGGGGTGGGGAGCAGAGGGATGGACCAGGAGATGGATGGGATTGGGACAGGTCAGGTACAGCAGAGGGAAGGAGCAGAAGATGGATGGGATGGAGGGATGGTGAGCAGAGGGAAGGAACAGAAGATGGATGGGACTGGGAGGGGTGGGGAGCAGAGGGAAGGAGCAAGAGATGGATGGGACTGGGAGGGTGGGGAGCAGAGGGAAGGAGCAAGAGATGGATGGGACTGGGAGGGGTGGGGAGCAGAGGGATGGACCAGGAGATGGATGGGATTGGGAGAGGTCAGGCACAGCAGAGGGAAGGAGCAGAAGATGGATGGGACGGAGGGATGGTGAGCAGAGGGAAGGAACAGAAGATGGATGGGACTGGGAGGGGTGGGGAGCAGAGGGAAGGAGCAAGAGATGGATGGGACTGGGAGGGGTGGGGAGCAGAGGGATGGACCAGGAGATGGATGGGATTGGGACAGGTCAGGCACAGCAGAGGGAAGGAGCAGAAGATGGATGGGACGGAGGGATGGTGAGCAGAGGGAAGGAACAGAAGATGGATGGGACTGGGAGGGGTGGGGAGCAGAGGGAAGGAGCAAGAGATGGATGGGACTGGGAGGGGTGGGGAGCAGAGGGATGGACCAGGAGATGGATGGGATTGGGACAGGTCAGGCACAGCAGAGGGAAGGAGCAGAAGATGGATGGGACGGAGGGATGGTGAGCAGAGGGAAGGAACAGAAGATGGATGGGACTGGGAGGGGTGGGGAGCAGAGGGAAGGAGCAAGAGATGGTTGAGACTGGGAGGGGTGGGGAGCAGAGGGAAGGAGCAAGAGATGGAGGGGTGGGGAGCAGAGGGATGGACCAGGAGATGGATGGGATTGGGACAGGTCAGGCACAGCAGAGGGAAGGAGCAGAAGATGGATGGGATGGAGGGATGGTGAGCAGAAGGAAGGAACAGAAGATGGATGGGACTGGGAGGGGTGGGGAGCAGAGGGAAGGAGCAAGAGATGGATGGGACTGGGAGGGTGGGGAGCAGAGGGAAGGAGCAAGAGATGGATGGGACTGGGAGGGGTGGGGAGCAGAGGGATGGACCAGGAGATGGATGGGATTGGGAGAGGTCAGGCACAGCAGAGGGAAGGAGCAGAAGATGGATGGGGCGGAGGGATGGTGAGCAGAGGGAAGGAACAGAAGATGGATGGGACTGGGAGGGGTGGGGAACAGAGGGAAGGAGCAAGAGATGGATGGGACTGGGAGGGTGGGGAGCAGAGGGATGGAGCAAGAGATGGATGGGACTGGGAGGGGTGGGGAGCAGAGGGAAGGAGCAAGAGATGGATGGGACTGGGAGGGTGGGGAGCAGAGGGAAGCCTACTGGAAAGAAGACACTGCATAAAACAGAAGACACTGGGACCAAAGCGAATAGAAAAACTAAATGATTAGACAACAAAGGTAGATAAAAGTATTTTATTCATAATTTATAAATTGAAATGTGTCAGCTTTTTGAAATGTGCATCTGTGATATTTTGCCTATAAATTTCAATTCCTTCCTCCATATTAGCATATCATTTGCATATGTATATATGCAAATGATATGCTAATATGCTCCGCCCATTGTTTGCCCCCCCCCAAATGAAACAGTCAAACTACGCCTATGACTTGCTGGGACCCACATAAAGGGATCTGTCTGTTCTGCTACACCATTCCCATCCCCCTTCCTGACCCCCTCCCCAAGAGCTCTGGGCCACAACCAGCACCTTTCCCAAGATAATACCCCCCTCCTGACCAACCCCCCTAACAAGAGCCTGGCTCCCTTCAGGACCCACTACGTGGGTTTTGAGGACCGCACTGTGACAAGTCCTTTGTTTACAGTAGAGCTATTCCAGACAAGTGTGACTTTACTTTTCAGCATTGTTATATTTTTAAGATGCTGAAGTTACATACTGTAAGTACATAAGTAATGCCACACTGGGAAAAGACCAAGGGTCCATCGAGCCCAGCATCCTGTCCACGACAGCAGCCAATCCAGGCCAAGGGCACCTGGCGAGCTTCCCATACGTGCAAACATTCTATACATGTTATTCCTGGAACTGTGGATTTTTCACAAGTCCATTTAGTAGTGGTTTATGGACTTGTTCTTTAGGAAACCGTCTAACTCTGCTAAGCTAACCGCCTTCACCATGTTCTCCGGAAATGAAGTTAGCTTACATTTTTCATTGTTTGGATGTTTTTAAGTTTAGACTGGACATATTTGAGCACATTTCTTCACACTGGGGGAGGTTCTATGATTATAAATGAATGTTCAGCCTAAAGCAATTTTAGACTTGACTGCCTTGAAGGCTTTGTTTTTGATATGGGTGTCTCTCCTTATATTTCATATATTTGTATCCAGCTTACAGTTACAGATAATAGGATAATTTTTTTCTGATTGTGTAACATCCTGTTATTGTAATACTTGATATTTTTTGGTTTGAATTAATATTACTCAATTATATCAGCCCAGTGGTAGCACCCATTCAGTTACTCTGATGACCCTGCCAAAGCAAGAGAAGGTAGCAGGACAGTGGTGGCAGGCTTGGCACTAGAAAGGTTTTTGTGTGTACTGGAGCCATACCGTCACCCCTGTAGCAGGGCTGGCTATATGGACATACATGCAAACTCTGCCCAACCCTCTCTAATATGGCAGACGTATTCTAAAAAGAATACCTCTGACAAATTAATCAAACATGCATATATAAGGTGTATGTGCCTAAGTCTACTGGAGAAGTCTATATATTAGGTAATTTTACAAAAGTTATTTTTGTATGTAAAGTGCTGTTTTATGTTCAGAAATTTCTTATAAAATTATCTTCAAATGGTCTGCATTAATGCTAACACACTTACATAACTAACAGTAAGAAATTATGATGAGGTAATGAGAAAACTATCCAAATTACCTCTTTTACAATCATGGGAACCTGGATACATGTTAAATGATGCAAAACTTAGAGCAAGCATATCAACACCATAAACCACACCACCAAAGACATAGCTAACTTTGCATTAACACTGACTTTAATATCTGTGGTAATTTAAGATGTATGTTAATTTCTGTGGTCTGGCAGAGGCTGCATGTTAAGCGAATGCTACATACCTGTAGAAGGTATTCTCCGAGGACAGCAGGCTGATTGTTCTCACTGATGGGTGACGTCCACGGCAGCCCCTCCAATCGGAAACTTCACTAGCAAAGTCCTTTGCTAGCCCTCGCGCGCCCGCGCGCACCGCGCATGCGCGGCCGTCTTCCCGCCCGAAACCGGCTCGAGCCGGCCAGTCCAGTATGTAGCAAGACAATACACTTCAAGGGAAGACACAACTCCAAAGGGGAGGCGGGCGGGTTTGTGAGAACAATCAGCCTGCTGTCCTCGGAGAATACCTTCTACAGGTATGTAGCATTCGCTTTCTCCGAGGACAAGCAGGCTGCTTGTTCTCACTGATGGGGTATCCCTAGCCCCCAGGCTCACTCAAAACAACAACCATGGTCAATTGGACCTCGCAACGGCGAGGACATAACTGAGATTGACCTAAAAAATTTACCAACTAACTGAGAGTGCAGCCTGGAACAGAACAAACAGGGCCCTCGGGGGGTGGAGTTGGATCCTAAAGCCCAAACAGGTTCTGAAGAACTGACTGCCCGAACCGACTGTCGCGTCGGGTATCCTGCTGCAGGCAGTAATGAGATGTGAATGTGTGGACAGATGACCACGTCGCAGCTTTGCAAATTTCTTCAATGGAGGCTGACTTCAAGTGGGCTACCGACGCAGCCATGGCTCTGACATTATGAGCCGTGACATGACCCTCAAGAGCCAGCCCCGCCTGGGCGTAAGTGAAGGAAATGCAATCTGCTAGCCAATTGGATATGGTGCGTTTCCCTACAGCCACTCCCCTCCTATTGGGATCAAAAGAAACAAACAATTGGGCGGACTGTCTGTGGGGCTGTGTCCGCTCCAAATAGAAGGCCAATGCTCTCTTGCAGTCCAATGTGTGCAGCTGACGTTCAGCAGGGCAGGAATGAGGACGGGGAAAGAATGTTGGCAAGACAATTGACTGGTTCAGATGGAACTCCGACACGACCTTTGGCAGAAACTTAGGGTGAGTGCGGAGGACTACTCTGTTGTGATGAAATTTGGTGTAAGGGGCCTGGGCTACCAGGGCCTGAAGCTCGCTGACTCTACGAGCCGAAGTAACTGCCACCAAGAAAATGACCTTCCAGGTCAAGTACTTCGGATGGCAGGAATTCAGTGGCTCAAAAGGAGGTTTCATCAGCTGGGTGAGAACGACATTGAGATCCCATGACACTGTAGGAGGCTTGACAGGGGGCTTTGACAAAAGCAAACCTCTCATGAAGCGAACAACTAAAGGCTGTCCTGAGATCGGCTTACCTTCCACTTGGTAATGGTATGCACTGATTGCACTAAGGTGAACCCTTACGGAGTTGGTCTTGAGACCAGACTCAGACAAGTGCAGAAGGTATTCAAGCAGGGTCTGTGTAGGACAAGAGCGAGGATCTAGGGCCTTGCTGTCACACCAGACGGCAAACCTCCTCCAATGAAAGAAGTAACTTCTCTTAGTGGAGTCTTTCCTGGAAGCAAGCAAGATGCGGGAGACACCCTCTGGCAGACCCAAAGAGGCAAAGTCTACGCCCTCAACATCCAGGCCGTGAGAGCCAGGGACTGGAGGTTGGGATGCAGAAGAGCCCCGTCGTCCTGCGTGATGAGGGTCGGAAAACACTCCAATCTCCACGGTTCTTCGGAGGATAACTCCAGAAGAAGAGGGAACCAGATCTGACGCGGCCAAAAGGGAGCAATCAGAATCATGGTGCCTCGGTCTTGCTTGAGTTTCAACAAAGTCTTCCCCACCAGAGGTATGGGAGGATAAGCATACAGCAGACCTTCCCCCCAATCCAGGAGGAAGGCATCCGACGCCAGTCTGCCGTGGGCCTGAAGCCTGGAACAGAACTGAGGGACTTGAGATGCGAAGAGATCCACCAGGGGGGGGCCCCACGCCTGGAAGATCTGTCGCACCACACGGGAATTGAGCGACCACTCGTGAGGTTGCATAATCCTGCTCAACCTGTCGGCCAGACTGTTGTTTACGCCTGCCAGATATGTGGCTTGGAGCACCATGCCCTGACGGCGAGCCCAGAGCCACATGCTGACGGCTTCCTGACACAGGGGGCGAGATCCGGTGCCCCCCTGCTTGTTGACATAGTACATGGCAACCTGATTGTCTGTCTGAATTTGGATAATTTGGTGGGACAGCCGATCTCTGAAAGCCTTCAGAGCGTTCCAGATCGCTCGCAACTCCAGAAGATTGATCTGTAGATCGCGTTCTTGGAGGGACCAACTTCCTTGGGTGTGAAGCCCATCGACATGAGCTCCCCATCCCAGGAGAGACGCATCCGTGGTCAGCACTTTTTGTGGCTGAGGAATTTGGAAGGGACGTCCCAGAGTCAAATTGGAGCAAATCGTCCACCAAAACAGGGATTCGAGAAAACTCGTGGACAGGTGGATCACGTCCTCTAGACCCCCAGCGGCCTGATACCACTGGGAGGCTAGGGTCCATTGAGCAGATCTCATGTGAAGGCGGGCTATGGGAGTCACATGAACTGTGGAGGCCATGTGGCCCAGCAATCTCAACATCTGCCGAGCTGTGATCTGCTGGGACGCTCGCACCCGCGAGACGAGGGACAACAAGTTGTTGGCTCTCGTCTCTGGGAGATAGGCGCGAGCCGTCCGAGAATCCAGCAGGGCTCCGATGAATTCGAGTTTCTGCACTGGGAGAAGATGGGACTTTGGGTAATTTATCACAAACCCCAGTAGCTCCAGGAGGCGAATAGTCATCTGCATGGACTGCAGGGCTCCTGCCTCGGATGTGTTCTTCACCAGCCAATCGTCGAGATATGGGAACACGTGCACACCCAGCCTGCGAAGCGCCGCTGCTACCACAGCTAGGCACTTTGTGAACACCCTGGGCGCGGAGGCGAGCCCAAAGGGTAGCACACAGTACTGGAAGTGGCGTGTGCCCAGCTGAAATCGCAGATACTGTCTGTGAGCTGGCAGTATCGGGATGTGTGTGTAGGCATCCTTCAAGTCCAGAGAGCATAGCCAATCGTTTTGCTGAATCATGGGGAGAAGGGTGCCCAGGGAAAGCATCCTGAACTTTTCTTTTACGAGATATTTGTTCAGGGCCCTTAGGTCTAGGATGGGACGCATCCCCCCTGTTTTCTTTTCCACAAGGAAGTACCTGGAATAGAATCCCAGCCCTTCTTGCCCGGATGGCACGGGCTCGACCGCATTGGCGCTGAGAAGGGCGGAGAGTTCCTCTGCAAGTACCTGCTTGTGCTGGAAGCTGTAGGACTGAGCTCCCGGAGGACAATTTGGAGGTTTTGAGGCCAAATTGAGGGTGTATCCTTGCCGGACTATTTGGAGAACCCACTGATCGGAGGTTATGAGAGGCCACCTTTGGTGAAAAGCTTTCAACCTCCCTCCGACAGGCAGGTCGCCCGGCACTGACACTTGGATGTCGGCTATGCTCTGCTGGAGCCAGTCAAAAGCTCGCCCCTTGCTTTTGCTGGGGAGCCGCGGGGCCTTGCTGAGTCGCACGCTGCTGACGAGAGCGAGCGCGCTGGGGCTTAGCCTGGGCCGCAGGCTGTCGGGAAGGAGGATTGTACCTACGCTTGCCAAAAGTATAGGGAACAGTCTTCCTTCCCCCGAAAAATCGTCTACCTGTAGAGGTAGAAGCTGAAGGCTGCCGGCGGGCGAACTTGTCGAATGCGGTGTCCCGCTGGTGGAGAGACTCTACCACCTGTTCGACTTTTTCGCCAAAAATGTTATCCGCACGGCAAGGCGAGTCCGCAATCCGCTGCTGGATTCTATTCTCCAGGTCGGCGGCACGCAGCCATGAGAGCCTGCGCATCACCACACCTTGAGCAGCGGCCCTGGACGCAACATCAAAAGTGTCATAAACTCCTCTGGCCAGGAATTTTCTGCACGCCTTCAGCTGCCTGACCACCTCCTGAAAAGGCTTGGCTTGCTCAGGGGGAAGAGCATCAACCAAGCCCGCCAACTGCCGCACATTGTTCCGCATGTGTATGCTCGTGTAGAGCTGGTAGGACTGGATCTTGGACACGAGCATAGAGGAATGGTAGGCCTTCCTCCCAAAGGAGTCTAAGGTTCTAGCGTCCTTGCCCGGGGGCGCCGAAGCATGTTCCCTAGAACTCTTAGCCTTCTTTAGGGCCAAATCCACAACTCCAGAGTCATGAGGCAACTGAGTGCGCATCAGCTCTGGGTCCCCATGGATCCGGTACTGGGACTCGATCTTCTTGGGAATGTGGGGATTAGTTAATGGCTTGGTCCAGTTCGCAAGCAATGTCTTCTTCAGGACATGGTGCAAGGGAACAGTGGACGCTTCCTTAGGTGGAGAAGGATAGTCCAGGAGCTCAAACATTTCAGCCCTGGGCTCGTCCTCCACAACCACCGGGAAGGGGATGGCCGTAGACATCTCCCGGACAAAGGAAGCGAAAGACAGACTCTCGGGAGGAGAAAGCTGTCTCTCAGGAGAGGGAGTGGGATCAGACGGAAGACCCTCAGACTCCTCGTCAGAGAAATATCTGGGATCGTCCTCTTCCTCCCACGAGGCCTCACCCTCGGTGTCAGACACGAGTTCCCGGACCTGTGTCTGCAACCTCGCCCTGCTCGACTCCGTGGAACCCCGTCCACGATGGGGGCGTCGAGAGGTAGACTCCCTTGCCCGCATCGGCGAAGCTCCCTCCGCCGACGTGGTCGGGGAGCCTTCCTGGGAGGTGGCCGCGGTCGGCACCGCACGCGGTACCGACGTCGGGGACCTCAACCTGGGCGATGGGCCAGCCGGCGCCACGCTCGACGGTACCGGAGGCGCAAGCACCGCCGGTACCGGAGGGGTAGGGCGCAACAGCTCTCCCAGAATCTCTGGGAGAACGGCCCGGAGGCTCTCGTTTAGAGTGGCTGCAGAGAAAGGCTGAGAGGTCGATGCAGGCGTCGACGTCAGTACCTGTTCCGGGCGTGGAGGCTGTTCCGGGCTGTCCAGAGCGGAGCGCATCGACACCTCTTGAACAGAGGGTGAGCGGTCCTCTCGGTGCCGATGCCTGCTGGGTGCCGAATCCCTCGGCGACCCAGAGCTCTCGGTGCCGACACGGGGAGGAGACCGGTGTCGATGCTTCTTCGATTTCTTCCGAAGCATGTCACCGGAGCTCCCCGGCACCGACGAGGAGGACGTCGAATCCATCCGTCGCTTCCTCGGGGCCGAGACTGAAGAAGGTCGATCTCGGGGGGGCTGTACCGCAGGAGCCCTCAGGGTAGGCGGAGACCCACCCGAGGGCTCACCGCCACCAGCAGGGGAATGGACAGCCCTCACCTGCACTCCACCCGATGCACCACCGTCCGACGACATCAGCAGACGAGGTCCTGGTACCACCGACGTCGATGCAGCTATCCGATGTCTCGGCGCCGATGCAGAGGCCCGATGCCTCGATGCACTCGATGCAGGGGCGGCCGAGGAAGATGGTCTGGACGCTGACGACGTCGATGCACTCGAAGATCCCGGTGCCGATGCCGACGAAGAGCCCGAGAACAACACGTTCCACTGGGCTAGTCTCGCTACCTGAGTCCGCCTTTGAAGCAGGGAACACAGACTGCAGTTCTGAGGGCGGTGCTCGGCCCCCAGACACTGAAGACACGACGAGTGTCGATCAGTGAGCGAGATAACCCGGGCGCACTGGGTGCACTTCTTGAAGCCGCTGGAAGGCTTCGATGTCATGGGCGGAAAAATCACGCCGGCGAAATCAAAAGCCGAAATGGCGAAATTTGAAGCACCAAAATTTAGAGGGAGAAAAATCTCGACCGAGGCCAAAAAGAGGCCTACCCCGACGACGAAAGAAAACTTACCGGGGCAAAAAGCTGGAAGTACGGGGAGGATTTACACGAAACCCGGCGGGGGGTTTCCGGAGCACTTCCCGACTAAGAGAAAACTTTCCCGAAGGAAAAAAACACGCTCAAAATAAATTGGACGCGCGAGGTCGACTTTCCGGGGCTCGACACGGCGAAAACACGACCGTACCGAGTGCGGACAAAAGAAGACTGGCCGGCTCGAGCCGGTTTCGGGCGGGAAGACGGCTGCGCATGCGCGGTGCGCGCGGGCGCGCGAGGGCTAGCAAAGGACTTTGCTAGTGAAGTTTCCGATTGGAGGGGCTGCCGTGGACGTCACCCATCAGTGAGAACAAGCAGCCTGCTTGTCCTCGGAGAATAATTATTATCTGGTCAGTATATTCACTAGCGTAGTCAGGTTGGTGCATGGGGGGAGCAGAGAGCGGTACGTATTTTGAATGTGACAGATTGTGTGAAAAACCAGAGTTGGCACTATTGGAAGTCAATTTGGGGGAGTGACCGCTCCCCTGGTGACACACCTAGCTACGCGTCTAAGTATATTCAAAACCATTTAGCTAGCCAGAAATGGCTACTTACTGGTTACATCTCTTGTTCAGGGCTCTCTGCTACTTTTCAGTGGCACTTAACCAATTGTAACCCTGGTTTCACCTTCCGGGCATCAGCTAGCTCATCATGGGTCAGGAGCACCCAAGACCAGGGCCACAAAACAAAACCAAGTCCTTAGTCACTCCTGACTTACTGAGCTGGGCGTAGGCTAGGGCTGGATAAAAATCCTGAAGGCCATAGGGTTTTGAGCTGGGGCTTGAATTCTCTTTACTCTGTTCTCTTTCCTTTACCAGTCTGGGAGTACATAAGCTCTCACTCTCATGCAAAGAAAAGACAGTCCAGAGAGTTATGCAAAATAACCAAATTTTCCTGAAGATTCTGCAACAAGCAGTTCAAATCCTATTTGAAACAAATAGTCAAATTAATATCCAACTTGATATCAGATGCAAACTATAAATCTAGAAACAAATTTAGGGATACAATGCAATTTATAACCTTACAGTATGTATGTATTTACTGTCCATACCTATCCCTTCTGAGTGTAACAACCTAAGGCTGTGCCTGAAGCATTTCTGCAGCAAGCAGATCTTCCTTTGGACCAGACCTCCCTGTCTCCACCTTTGGCTCCACACAGATCCCCTACATCCCACCTGGAGTACTCCTTCTCCACATGGTTAATGATTTACTAGCAGAAACCTTCCTCTTTGGTCAGCCCTAGTTTCTTGACCCCATCCAGGACACCCTCCCCTCCTCCTCAAGGCTCCCAGCAAGGGTAGAGACAACCAAAGACCTTGTGCTTTCCCTAACAACAAAATGTATTAACTCCTAACTCCTCCCCTACTGTAATTCAACAACCAAACACATTTTCCTCTGCAACTTACCCAGGAACCCACCCTCTTCGGCTGGATTCTTTACCACCCACAACCTCAGAACCTTCCCCTCAGTAATTCTGGAGAGCTCTCTCAGGTTCTTTAGTACATAAGTACATAAGTAATGCCACACTGGGAAAAGACCAAGGGTCCATCGAGCCCAGCATCCTGTCCACGACAGCGGCCAATCCAGGCCAAGGGCACCTGGCAAGCTTCCCAAACGTACAAACATTCTATACATGTTATTCCTGGAATTGTGGATTTTTCCCCAGTCCATTTAGTAGCAGTTTATGGACTTGTCCTTTAGGAAACCGTCCAACCCCTTTTTAAACTCTGCTAAGCTAACCGCCTTCACCACTTTCTCTGGCAACGAATTCCAGAGTTTAATTATACGTTGGGTGAAGAAAAAGTTTCTACGATTTGTTTTAAATTTACTACACTGTAGTTTCATCGCATGCCCCCTAGTCCTAGTATTTTTGGAAAGCGTGAACAGACGCTTCACATCCACCTGTTCCACTCCACTCATTATTTTATATACCTCTATCATGTCTCCCCTCAGCCGTCTCTTCTCCAAGCTGAATAGCCCTAGCCTCCTTAATCTTTCTTCATAGGGAAGTCGTCCCATCCCCGCTATCATTTTAGTCGCCCTTCGCTGCACCTTTTCCAATTCTACTATATCTTTCTTGAGATGCGGCGACCAGAATTGAACACAATACTCAAGGTGCGGTTGCACCATGGAGCGATACAACGGCATTATAACATCCTCACACCTGTTTTCCATACCTTTCCTAAATATACCCAACATTCTATTCGCTTTCCTAGTCGCAGCAGCACACTGAGCAGAAGGTTTCAGCGTATTATCGACAACGACACCCAGATCCCTTTCTTGGTCCGTAACTCCTAACATGGAACCTTGCATGACGTAGCTATAATTTGGGTTCTTTTTTCCCACATGCATCACCTTGCGCTTGCTCACATTAAACGTCATCTGCCATTTAGCCGCCCAGTCTCCCAGTCTCGTAAGGTCCTCTTGTAATTTTTCACAATCCTGTCGCGATTTAACAACTTTGAATAACTTTGTGTCATCAGCAAATTTAATTACCTCGCTAGTTACTCCCATCTCTAAATCATTTATAAATATATTAAAAAGCAGCGGTCCTAGCACAGACCCCTGAGGAACCCCACTAACTACCCTTCTCCATTGTGAATACTGACCATTTAACCCCACTCTCTGTTTCCTATCCTTCAACCAAAGCAAAGGTACTTACCTATAGGTGGTGTTCTAAGAGGACAGCAGGCAGCTTATTCTCACATGTGGGTGACGTCATCCGACAAAGCCCCAGTGCGGATACTGAATCACTAGAACTAAAAAAAACAGTTCTAGCAGCGTCCCAGTGTGCATTCACTGGTACCTTCTCG
Organism: Microcaecilia unicolor; assembly: GCF_901765095.1. Taxonomy (NCBI): domain Eukaryota; kingdom Metazoa; phylum Chordata; class Amphibia; order Gymnophiona; family Siphonopidae; genus Microcaecilia; species Microcaecilia unicolor. Next base: position 81,952,819 of record NC_044039.1, on the reverse strand, counting down.
CCGGACACTCGAGGGTGGTCCCTCAGTCAGGTGAAAAGCATAAAGCGTACAACCAAAAACAACTCCTAGGGGAGGTGGGAGGGTATGTGGGAATAAGCGGCCTCCTGTCCTCAGAGAACACCAGCTATAAGTAAGTATCTTTGCTGCCTCCGAGGACAAACAGGTCACGTTATTCTCACATTGTAGGAATCCCTAGCTGCCAGGCTCACTGAAAACAAGAAAGCTAGGATAATGGTGTCTCGAAACGTCGAGACTAAAACTCCAATCAACCTAAAAGTGTGCATTTGCCAATGGCTACCCCCAACCTGTTGGCTCAAAGAAATGAAAAGCTGGGCGGACTATCTATGGGCTTTAGTCCACTCCAGATAGAAGGCTATGGCTTGCTTGCAGTAGTACGCTTTCGCCAGGATGGGCATGAAGTCTGGGGAAAAATGTTGGAAGAACAATGGACTGGTTAAGATGGAACTCCGACATGACCTTAGGAAAGAACTTGGGGTGAATGAACTACTAGGGCTTGGAGCTCACTGACTCTGCGAGCTGAAGTGACAGTCACCAGAAATACAACTTTACAGGTCAGAAACTTCAGATGGCAGGTATCCAGAGGCTTATAAGGAGCCTTCATCAGCTGGGTGAAGACTATGTTGAGATCCCAGGACACAACTGGAGGTTTGGTAGGGGGCCTTGTCAACAACAAACCTCTCATGAAACAAACAACTATAGGCTGTACAGAGATGGACTCACCTCCTACATGCTGATGCTAAGCACCAATTGCAGAAAGATGAACCCTTACAGAGTTGGTTTTCAAACCAGACTCAGAGAGGTGCAGGAGGTACACAAGCAGTTTTTGTGTAGGGTAAGAGAAGGGATCTAAGGCCTTGCCCTCACACCAGATGACAAACCTTGTCCATTTAAAAGAGTAATACCTCTTAGTGGAGTCTTTCCTGGAAGCCCGCAAGACACAGGAGACACCCTCAAGCAATCCAAGGAATTTGTTCTACACTCTCACCTTTCAAGCCGTGAGGGCCATAGATTAGAGGTTGGGATACAGAAGGGACACCTCGTTCTGCGTGATGAGGCTTAGAAAACAGTCCAATCTCCACAGAGCTAGGTTCAATTCCCACTGTAGCTCCTTGTGACCTTGGGCAAGTCACTTAACCTTCCACTGCCCCAGGTACAAAAAACCCCAAAAACTTAGATTGTGAGCCCTCTAGGGACATAGAAAGTACCTGCCTATAATGTGTACAACGCTGCATGCGACTAGTAGCGCTACAGAAATGATTAGTAGTAGTAGTATCTTCTGAAGACAACTCCAGAAGAAGAGGGGTACCATATATGTTGCAGCCAATGAGAACCGATCAGTACCATGGTGCCTCGAACTTGCTTGAGTTTCAGCAAAGTCTTCTCTATCAGAGGTATAGGAGGATATGCATACAGAAATCCTCTTCCCCATTGTAGGAGAAAGGCATCTAACACTAGTCTGCCTTATGATCTGAGCCTGGAGCAGAACTGAGGAACCTTGTTGTTGAAATGAGTGCTGAAAAGATTCACCGAGAGGGTGCCCCACTCTCAGAAGCTCTTTCAGGCTATGCTGTTATTGAGAGACCACTCGTGCAGCTGCAATATCCTGCTGAGTCTGTCTGCCAGGCAGTTGTCCTTGCCAGGAAAGTATATGGCATGGAGGCTCATCCTGTAAAGGAGAGCCCATTGTCACATACCTACCGCGCCTTGACACAAGGGGTAGGATCCCATACACCCTGCTTGTTCACATAAAACATCGCAACCTGATTGTCTGTCTGAATTTAGATAACGTGGATTTTGGAGTCAATCTCAAAAGCCTTTAGAGCATTCCAAATGGCCCGTAGCTTGAGAAGACTGATTTGAAGATGAGACTCCTGAGCAGACCACTGACCCAGAGTATGAAGCCCATCCACATGAGCTCCCCAATCCAGGTTGGATGCATCCATGGTGAAAACCTTTTGATGTGGTAGAATTTGGAACTTGATCTAGTGGAGTGATCTCCAGAGCTTTTGAGGTACACCCCTTCTCTCAGATTGCGGGGAACCTTCCTCTCCCGATGTCAGAGGGGGTATTGCCTGCTCCAGCCTTGGCTCCAGCATCCTGTAAGATGCCGGTGTCAATGTTCTGAGCACCGGCATCAGTGGCACCTCAGAGAGGGCCTGGGGCTGTTCTGCTGAGGACGCAAGTACTCTTGATGTCAAAGTGGAAGCTTCCTGCATCAACTGAACCAGCTCCTCTCAAAGCATGCTCCAGAACCACTCATCGAGGGCAGGCATCATCAAAGGCATGGGAGCCGGGGTGGATGCAGTCTGTCCTTCCAACTATCACCCCATCTCCCTCCTCCATTTCCTATCCAAGATACTTGAACGTGCTGTTCACTGCCGTCTTGACTTTCTTTCATCTCAAGCTATTCTTGATCCACTTCAATCTGACTTTCGCCCTCTTCAATCAACTGAAACAGCACTTGCTGAAGTTTCCAGTGACCTGTTCCTGGCCAGATCCAAAGGTCTCTATTCTATCCTCATCCTTCTTGATCTATCTGCTGCTTCTGACAATGTTGATCACAGCCTACTCCTTGATATGCTGTCCTAACTTGGATTTCAGGGCTCTGTTCTTTCTTGGTTTTCTTCTTATTTCTCCCATCGTACTTTTAGTGTATACTCTGGTGGATCCTCCTCCACTTCTATCCCACTATCAGTTGGTGTATCTCAGGGATCTGTCCTGGAATTTCTTCTTTTCTCCATCTACACTTCTTCCCTTGGCACTCTGATCTCATCCCATGGTTTTCAGTATCAACTTTATGCTGATGACTCCCAGATCTACACACCAGAAATTTCAACAGGAATCCAGGCCAAAGTATCAGCCTGCCTGTGACATTGCTGCCTGGATGTCTCACTGCAATCTGAAACTAAACATGACTAAGACTGAGCTTTTTATCTTTCCCCTTAACCAACCTCTTCTCTTCTCCCATTCTCTGTTTCTGTGGATAACTCTCATCCTCCCTGTCTCATCAGCTCATAACCTTGGGGTCATCTTCAACTCTTCTCTTTCCTTCTCTGCACATATTCAACAGACTGCTAAAACTTGTCATTTCTTTCTCTATAATATCACCAAAATTCATCCTTTCCTTTCTGAGCACACTACTAGAACCCTTATCCACACTATTATCACCTCTCAGACTATTGCAACTAGCTTCTCACAGGTCTCCCACTAAGCCATCCCTCTCCCCTTCAATCTGTTCAAAATTCTGCTAACAGAGCCTGGTGTCGACACAGGTGGAGACCCCCTTGAAGCCGGTGCACCCCAAGTGGTTACCAGTGTCGGAGCAGCCATGGAGGTCGATGTAGCGGCTACCGGTGTCGGAGCAGCCATGGAGTTCGATGCTGCCTGTGCCAAAGATGATGGTGCAGCCTTTGAATAGCCAAGAAGCTTCTCCTGTTGAGCCAATCGCACTCTCTGTGTTCTGGCCTGCATATGAGGACAAAGATCACAAACAGAGGGGTCTTGATTTGGCCCAAGACACTCCATGCACCAGTTGTGCAGGTTAGTGAGTAAATAACACAGTGACATTTGGTACAATGCTTGAAGCTACTGGGAGCTTTTTGGGACATCAAAAAATAATTTTGTTAAATTAAACTCCTCAATCTTGAACAATTAAAAATGAAGAGCAGTCAAATATAGTCTAAGTGTACAGCCTCTTGCAAAAAATAAAGGAAACCAACAAATGTTTAAAACCTGGAGAAAAATATGATGAAGGGAGAACATGAATAATAAATAAAAAAAGAAGATGATTACCTGCAAAAGAAAGCACTGGTGACAGCGAAAAATGTTTTGAAAAGCACAGCATAAGGAGAAGACTACACAAATGCGTCCTATCTACTCCGTGGAAAAAAAAGGGACTGAGGGATCCACGCTCGAGCATCGGGCGGGAAGGCACAGGCACATGAATGGTGGGACACTGCTAATACTTTCTTTAGTGATAGTGATTCAGCGTCCGTCGGATGATTCCACCCACATGTGAGAATAACACATAAGACGAAGATACTTACCTGTAGCAGGTATTCTCCGAGGACAGCAGGCTGATTATTCTCACAACTGGGTCGACGTCCTTGTTGGCCCGGGAACCGGCATTTGCAATAGCAAAAAGAAAAAACTTTTGCCAGTGACTTCTGGCGCGCGTGCCACAGCGCACCATACATGCACAAACTGACTTCCCACCCGCCGCGCGACCGTGCTCCTCAGTTAAGGTCTAAAGCAAAAAGAAACCAAACAACTCCAAGGGAAGGTTGGCAGGTTTGTGAGAATAATCAGCCTGCTGTCCTCGGAGAATATCTGCTACAGGCAAGTATCTTCGCTTTCTCCGAGGACAAGCAGGCTGAGTTGTTCTCACAACTGGGGTATCCCTAGCATTCAGGCTCATGCAAAACAATAAACTTTGGTCAATTCGGCATCACAACGGCGAGGACAAAATGTACATTAACCTGAAACTATATACAGCTAGCTGAGAGTGCAGCCTGGAACAGAATAAAATGGGCCTAGGTGGGTGGAGTTGGATTCTAAACCCCAGATTCTGCAGCACCGACTGCCCAAACCAACTGTCGTATTGGGTGTCCTGCTCAAGGCAGTAGTGTGATGTGAATGTGTGAAGACCACGTTGTAGCTTTGCAAATCTCTTCAATGGAGGCTGACTTTAAGTGAGCCACTGACGCAGCCATGGCTCTGACATTATGAACCGTGACATGGCTCTCCAGAATCATCCCAGCTTGATCATAAGCGAGGGACATGCAATCTGCTAGCCAATTGGAAATTGTGCGCCGATGGCGACTCCCCTCCTGTTGGGATCAAAAGCAACAAACAACTGGGCGGACTGTCTGAAGGGCTTCGTCAGCTCTTCACCAGCCAATCATCGAGATAAGGGAACACATGTACTCCCAGTCTAAGTAGCGACGCTGCGACTACTGCTAGGCATTTTGTGAAAACTTTTGGCGCAGACGCCAGGCCAAAGGGCAGTACATGGTACTGACAGTGCTGCATTCCCAGCTGAAATTGAAGATACTTCCTGTTAGCTGGAAGTATCGGGATGTGTATGCAAACCTCCAAGTCCAGTGAGCATAGCCAATCGTGTTCCTGAATCATGGGAAGGAGGTTGCCTTGGGAAACCATCCTGAACTTTTCTTGGACTAGGAATTTGTTCAGGGCCCTTAGGTCTAGGATGGGACGCATCCCCCCTTTTCTTCTGCACAAGGAAGTACCTGGAATAGAATCCCAGCCCTTCTTCCCCTGGTGGAATGGGTTCGACTGCTTGGGCCTATAGAAGAGCGGAGAGTTCCTCTGCAAGTATCTGTCTGTGATGGGAGCTGTATGAATAAGCTCCTGGTGGGCAATCTGGAGGTTTGGATTCCAGATTTAGGGTGTATCCTAACCAGACTATTTGAAGAACCCACCGATTGGAGGTTATGAGAGGCCACCTTTGGTGAAAAAACATTAACCTCCCCCCAACCAGCAAGTCGTCTGGAACAGATACTTGTATTGAGGCTATGTTTCCCTGAAGCCAGTCAAAAGCCTGTCCCCTGCTTTTGCTGTGGAGCAGCAGGGGCCTTTCACGCACGCTGTTGACGAGAACGAGCACACTGGGGCTGAGCCTGAGTAGACTGGCGGGATGCTGGACTGTACCTATGTCTAGCATAGGAATAGGGAGCACCCCGCAACCTTCAAAAAACCTCCTAGATGAGGAAGATGTAGCAGAAGGCATGCAGTAGGAGAGAGAAGCCATAGCATTGGTGTGCTTCTTGATCTGGTCGACCAGGTCTTCCACCTTCTCTCCGAAAAGGTTATCTCCCCGGCAAGGTACATCCGCCATCCTCTGCTGGACCAAATGGTCTAGGTCAGAGACGCTCAGCCATGAGAGTCTGTGCATCGATATACCTTGAGCAGAAATTCTGGATGCCACATCAAAAGTGTCGTATGCGCCCCTGGCCAGGAATTTACGACATGCCTTCTGCTGCCTGACCACCTGGCAAAAAGGCTCGGCCTGCTTCAGAGGGAGGGAATCGACCAAGGTAGACAGCTGTCTCACCGAGTTCCGCAAGTGGATGCTCGTGAAGAGTTGGTAAGACTGTATACAGGTAGCGAGCATAGCGGCCTGATACGTCTGCCTCCCAAAAGAATCCCGACCGCGCTGTGAAAAAGAAAGGAAACTTCAAACTGGGGAAAAATTAAACTAAAGAAGTTTAAAGGAATTATTATTTTTTTCTTTTTAAAACAAAATGAAACAAAATGAAATGAAAAACCGAAGTAGAAAAAACACTTCAGTCAAGGCTCTTTCCCAGGCACTAAAAGGAGCCATAGAAAAACACTGTCACTCCTCGCACGGTCATGCAGCGGACGGGAAGTCAGTCCGCACATGCACGGTACGCCGCAGCACGAACGCCAGAAGGCTCTGGCAAAAGGTTTTTCTATTTGCTATTGCAAATGCCGGTTTCTGGGCCAACGTGGACATCGACCCAGTTGTGAGAACAACTCAGTCTGCTTGTCTTCGGAGAATGGGGAATTACCCGGTTATTGCCGCTGAAAGGTAGCAGTTAGTTACTAAGTGAAAATTGGCTATTTGGGGGGGGCATTACGGAAGTGGAGTCAGCAGTTGGCTGGTTATGTGCTGATATTCAGCACTTAACTAGCCAGGTATCTGCAAAAATGTGACTGAATCAAACAAGTCCTATCTTTATGTGGTAACCTATTGCCGCTTAAGTTCTGAATATTGTCTTAACTGCCTTTATGTTAGCCAGTTCCGCATAAGCTGGATATTCAGTGCTGAAGCCTGGATACGGCCTGGCACTGAATATCCAGGAATAATGCCGGTGGCAGTCAGCAAAATGCTATTGACCCCTATGTATATTCCAAGTTAACACAGTCATTAATGTGGCAAATTTAACATGGCTTAGTAAGTGGATCCTAAACACAGCGATTACAGGAGATGCAAGCAAAGGACGCTCAACATATACTAGGCTTTTGCATGCTAGTCTAAATGTATAACAAAACTGAAAACCTCTATCCATCCATCATGAAGTGCCAATGCATTTTAAACTAGTTAAAAAGGGCAGCAAGAAAGTTAATGGAAGACTCTACTGGTTCTGGTATTGGCTAAAAATAGTAATTAAAAAAATGATCATTTTGAATGAACCAAAGACAGAAGAATAATCCAGTGAACCTGTCGCTGGCTACATTAGCCCTGCATATTCAGTGTGAGGCCTTGGGCAGCCATGGGCACTGAATATCCAGGGCTAATGTATCTGCTGATAGTGGTGCTTATTCAGGTCCCTGTCGATATTCAGCTGGGGCCCGCATAAGACATTTATGCGGGCCCCAGCTGAATACTGGTCAACATCTGCATAACATTTTTTGTCCTTTTTTACCACCACCCTCAATCCTTCTTCTGCCCCCTGATGCAGCCCCCTCCTCTGGGCACCCCCTCAAGCTCGCAACTGTAATGAGCCCCCTCACTCAGAACATCCCCCAACCTCCCATCTGGGCTTGATAGCACCCCCTCCCCCAGGCTTACCCCATATCCATGGTTGTCCAGTATGTACAATGGGGGCAGAAGTGAACCCCACTCACTCCTGCCCCTAGTGACATCTTCTTCAAAATGGCTGCTGCATCCTCTCATGCAGCCTCATAGTACTTGCATAGTACTGCGAGACTGCTGTGAGAGCTCATGGCAGCCATTTTGAAGATGCTGCTGCTAGGGGCAGGAGTGAGTGGGGTTTACTTCTGCCCCCATCGTCTCTACTATGGATATGAGACAAGCCCATGGAGTCCTATCGAATCTGGAAAGGGGATGTTTTAGAGGGAGCGGTACTGTTACTGTCATAGGATGGGGAGAGGGTGCCCGGTGCTGCATTGGTGGCGGGAGGGGGGAAGGAAATAATATTATACAGGTGCCGGCTGATATTCAGTGCCGGTACTCGCATAGCTACGTGGACTGAATTAGGAGAGCTTTTGAGCTGTCCTAAATTTGCTCGCTTAGCTATGCAGGTGTTGGTACTGAATATTGCTGGCACCTGTGTAACTGCTGGCTCCTCCTCAACACTGCCCCCGTACTGCCCCATACTGGCTCACTTTTTTATGGCTGGTCAGATCCAATATTCAGTAGTACTGCTCAGTTAAGTGGCACTGAATATTGGCAGTCGGAGGGCCCAGAGCCTCTCCTGCCTGCTTAAATCACTTTGAATATTGGGCAGAGGATTTCTATAATAACCAAACCAGACATGTAGGATTTTAGTCTTGAGTTACAGATGAAGGCTAATTTTATCTGTTCCTAATCATGGTATGGATCACATTCCACTTGTTCCTGGGCTCTTACTCTGTTGGTTTTTGTTTTCTGAAATACTTTAATTTTTCGGCTCCTTTTCCTTTCTCCCCCATAATTCTGTCATGACATTGTTATGGTTAGACTCTCCAGTGCATTAAATTATGAAATCTGTTACTCTCCTATCTAAAATGAATTACATTTCAGCTATTCCCATCTAAAGAGCAATTAGAATCAAATACTTTCCCAACAGTTTAGAAACAAAGCACTCCAACCAAAACCACTGCCAACATTTTAATGAGGGAACATATCCCTTTTCAAGATGATGATTTCTAGGTTATCTTTATCCAATGCAGCAATGGGCACTGTCACATGGACTCTGAGTATTAACAGTCATACAACAAGAATGAAAGAAGACACAGATTAGGAAACATAAGTTCAGCTATAAACAGCAGCATGTAGCCACACACTGTTCCAACATATTGTTCCAACATACTGTACACTACAGAGGTAATTTTATAAAGATTTGTTTCCCATGCATAAAGCCTATTTTACACACAGAAAACGGATTTTATAAAATTGCATGACCACATACATGTGTCAAAAGTAAATGCATAGAGTGTGTGTGTCTGCTTTTATACTACCTCATAGCTGCCAATGTTGGCTTTATAAAACAGAACCCTTTCTAATAAACTCCACGAATTAAATATCTGTTCACAAACAAATACAACAACTTCAAAAGTGTAGCAAAGGGACCATCAGAACAGGCAGCTATAGGACAAACTGTCTGAAAAATCTCCTGCAGTACAATTATCGGGCCTAGTGACCAGAACCCACTGTGGAGGATCCAGAAGCATCCCCCCCCCCCCCCCCCAAAAAAAAAAGGTTCACCAGACTGTCCTTCAAGGCCAGACTGAGCCTGGCCTTAGGCAGAAGAAGAATGACTGAAGTCTTGAAAGGCCAGAGCCCACTAGGATAACAAGGCCTGCTGCAGAGGGCGCATCTGAGCTCTCGCCCAAGGCACCACCTCCAAAGACACTGTCGTGGAACTGCAAGTAGTCCCAGACCATGGACCATGGAAGCTCACACAACCAACATTTCTGTGTCCGCAACTTCTCTGCCCACTCCTCCGACAGAAACACCATCCCCAGGCATGTGTCGAAGTGAACTCCCAGGTACTCCAGTACCTGAGATGGAAAAAGACGGTTGTTGGGATGATCCATGACCCAACGCAGGGACTCCAGGAAGAAGACCACCTGATTGGTGGCCTGACTGGCCTCTGCTGCTGAGTCTGCCTGAATCAGCCAGTTGCTCAGGTACGGGTGAACCCACACCCCCTGGCAACAAAGATATGCTGCCACCACCAGCATCACCTTGGAAAACATGCACGACACCACAGCCAGGCCAGCACACAGAAGCGCAGATATCTTCTGTGATGATCCACAAGAATATTGAGATAAGCCTCCATGAGGTCCAGGGAAGTCAGGAACTCCTCCTGCCATACTGAGGCTAAGACAGAGTGCAATGTCTCCATCCAAAAGTGCTGCACCCTGAGACAAGCATCGGCCCATTTGAGGTCCAAGATAGGACAGAAGGAGCCACCTTTCTTCAGGACCATGAAATAAATGGAGTACTGTCACAGGCCACACTCTGCTGAAGGCACAGGCTCCACCAGCCTAAAAGTGCATAGATGCTGCAGGGTGAAAGCAACAGCTTGTTGCTTCAGAGCTGATTTGCTGGGTGAGGCCATGAAGGCGTCAAACACTGGATGGGCCAACTCCAGAGAAAACCTCTGATGACCACCTCTGGAGGTGGGACCCACTGATCCAAGGTGATATGGGCTCACTCATCCTTGAAGAAAAACAGCCAGCCTCCACCGCACCAAAGAGGGGCCTGGTGCACCCTCACTAGGCATAACGGGGGCTGCGGCTCTGCTGGAGGTGTCAGCAGGGCCAGCTCTTTTGGAGATTCAAACAGAACCCTAATTGAAGGACCTGCTTCTGGCTGCCTGAGATGCAGAGAGGTGGGAGGGCTGAAACTGCTCTGACCCTCTAATGTGCCACTTGGAAGCAGAGAACATAAGCGTTGCAATACTGGGACAGACCGAAGGTCCATCAAACCCAGCATCCTGTTTCCAACAGTGGCCAATCCAGGTTATAAGTACCTGGCAAGATCCCAAAACAGTACAATACATTTTATGCTGCTTATCCTAGAAATAAGCAGTGAATTTTCCCTAAGTCCATTTTAATAATGGCTTATGGACTTCTTTTTTGGGAAGCTATCCAAACCCTTTTAAAACCCCATTAAGCTAACTGCTTTTACTATATTCTCTGGCAACGAATTCCACAGTTTAATTATACGTTGAGTGAAGAAATATTTTCTCCGATTTGTTTTAAATTTACAACCTAAGAGTTTCATTATGTGCCCCCTAGTCCTAGTATTTTTGGAAAGAGTAAACAAGCGATTCACGTCCACCCATTCCATTCCACTCATTATTTTATAGACCTCTATCATATTTCCCCTCAGCAGTTTTTTCTCCAAGCTAAAAAGCCCTAGAGGGGCAGAATCGAATGTCGATCTATTTTGGCGGCGGCACAACAGCTGGCCGGAGCCGTATTTTCGAAAAAGATGGCCGGCCATCTTTATTTTCTATAATACGGTTTAGCCCGGCCAAATGCCAGCAGAGTTCACCGGGTTTGAGATGGCCGGTTTTGTTTTTCAGCGATAATGGAAAAAATTGCCAGCCATCTCAAACCCGGCGAAATCCAAGGCATTTGGTCATGGGAGGAGCCAGCATTTGTAGTGCACTGGTCCCCCTGACATGCCAGGACACCAACCGGGCACCCTAGGGGGCACTTCTAAAAATGTTCAAAAAATACACAAATAGCTCCCAGGTGCATAGCTCCCTACCCTTGGGTGCTGAGCCCCCCAAATCCCCCCCAAACCCACTCCCCACAACTCTACACCATTACCATAGCCCTTATGGCTGAAGGGGGGCATCTACATGTGGGTACAATGGGGTTTGGGGGGGGGTTGGGGGGCTCAACACTTAGCACCACAAGTGTAACAGGTAGGGGGGGGGATGGACCTGGGTCTGCCTGCCTGAAGTGCACTGCACCCATTAAAAACTGCTCCAGGGACTTGCATACTGCTGTCAGGGAGCTGGGTATGACATTTGAGGCTGGCATACAGGTTGGCAAAGAAAGGTTTTTATTTGTATTTTTTTAGTGTGGGAGGGGGTTGGTGACCACTAGGGGACTACGGGGAGGTCATCCCCCATTCCCTCCGGTGGTCATCTGGTTAGTTGGGGCACATTTTTGAGGCTTGGTCGTGAAAATAAAAGGACCAAGTAAACCCGGCAAAATACTGATAAACGCCACTTTTTTTTCCATTATCCGTGAAAGCCGGCCATCTGGTAGCCACGCCCATGCACGCCCATGTCCCGCCTTCGCTACGTCGCCGACACGCCCCCTTGAACTTTCGCTGGCGCGGCAACGAGAAAGCGGTGATGGTGTCAAAAAAGCCGCTTTCGATTATACCGATTTCGTCACTTTTGAGAGATCGCCGGCCATCTCCCGATTTATGTCGGAAGATTGCCGGCGATCACTTTCAAAAATAAGCCTGCTAGTTGCTTTAGCCTTTCCTCATAAGGAAGTTGTCCCATCCCCTTTATCATTTTCGTCGCCCTTCTCTGCACCTTTTCTAATTCCACTATACCTTTTTTGAGATGAGGTGACCAGAATTGCACACAGTATTTGAGATGCATTCAAAAAAGACAGGTACAAATCAAGGTAAGGTATACACATATGAGTTTATCGTGGGCAGACTAGATGGACCGTGCAGGTCTTTTTCTGCCGTCATCTACTATGTATGTTACTATGTAATGTGGACTGATACAAAGGCATTATAATGTCATCATTTTTGTTTTCCGTTCCTTTCCTAATAATACCTAACATTCTATTTGCTTTCTTAGCCACCGCCGAAGACTGAACAGAGGGTTTCAACATATCATCAACAATGTCTCCTGGATCCCTTTCCTGGTTGGTGATTCTTAAAGTGGAACCTTGCATCACGTAAGTATAGTTCAGATTCCTCTTTCTCACATGCATCACTTTACACTTGCTCACATTAAACGTCATCTGACATTTGGATGCCCTGTCCCCCAGTCTTGTAAGGTCCTCTTGCAATTTTTCACAATCCTCTTGTGATTTAACAACTTTGACTAACTCTGTTGTCAGCAAATTTAATTATCTCACTAATTACTCCCACCTCTAGATCATTTATAAATATGCTAAAAAAACAGCAGTACCAGCACAGACCCATGAGGAACCCCACTATCTACCTTTCTCCATTGAAAATACTGACTATTTAATCTTAATCTCTGTTTTCTATCTTTTAACCAATTTTTAATCCACAATAGGACATTACCTCCTATTCCTTGACTTTCTAGTCTTTCATGAGGTACTTTGTCAAATGCCTTTTGAAAATCCAGATACACAATATCAGTCGGCTCACCTTTATCCACATGTTTGTTTACTCCTTTAAAGAAATATGGTAGATTGGTGAGACAAGGTTTCCCTTCACTAAACCCATGTTGGCTTTGTCTTATTAATCCATGCTTTTGAATATGCTCTGTAATTCCATTTTTTATAATAGTCGCTACCATTTTGCCTGGCTTATAGAGATTTCATTTTGTTTCTCTGACTCTTCAGCTTTGAATACCATTTCTAGCACCTGTATCTCTCCCAAATCTTCCTCGGTGAATACTGAGGCAAAGAATTAATTTAAACTCTCTGCTATGGCTTTGTCTTCCTTGAATTCCCCTTTTTACCCTTCGGTCATCTTCCAACTGATTCTTTTAACAACTTCTTGTTTTTAATATACTTTAAAAAGTTTTTGCTATGTGTTTTTGCCTCCAACACAATCTTTTTTTCAAAGTCCCTCTTTGCTTTCCTTATCAGCGCTTTGCATTTGATTTGCCATTGCTTATTATTTTCAATCAGATCCTTTTCCCATTTTCTGAAGGGGTTTTTTGAGTACTAATAGCTTCCTTCATCTCACTTTTTAGCCATGATTTGGCCTTCCTTTCTCCTTTTTTAATACATGGAATATAACTGGCCTGGGCTTCCAGGATGGTATTTTTGAACAGCATCCATGCCTGATGTAAAGTTTTGACCTTCGAAGCTGTTCACTGTTCTTCTCATTTTATCATAGTTTCCTTTTTGAAAGTTAAATGCTAATGTATTGGATTTCCTGTGTGTACTTACTCCAGAGTCAATATCAAATCTGATCATATTATGATCACTGTTATCAAGTGGCCCTAGCACCATTACCTCCTGCACCAGATCATGCGCTCCACTAAGGACTAGGTGACGCTGAAAGCCTTCTGTCGCTGCTCAGGGAACATAAACATATCCTTAACTAGCTTCTCCAGGTCCTCTCGAAAGATGAACTGACCCCTAAAAAGCAGCTGACTCAACAGCTTTTTGGAAGACACATCTACTACCCAGTGGCAAAGCCACAGGCACCAGCGTCCAGCCACCAAAGCAGTCACTATACAGGAAGCTAAGGAGACCAGATCATACAGAACATCTGCTAAAAAGGATGTCCCCAACTCCAGGCAAATCACCTCTTGGGACTTCAGGAGCTGCTGCAGCACCACAGCATGGCCCTTTCCACATAACCGCCATAAATGGTGGCCTGAATACTGGATGCCACCACTGAAAAGGACAGTTGGAGCTGCTGCTTTATCTTCTTGTAATGGAGCTCCTTCAGAGCTGAGCCCCCCTAGACAGCCACAGCAGTCACCTTAATGACCGCTGTGACCAGTGCTTCCACCTTAGGAAAGGACCAATACCATTCATCCTCCTCCAGAGCAAAAGTATAAAGGTGATCCAGAACCCTGGCATCTCTAAGGGAGCATCAGGATTTTCCCACTCTGCCATCATCATGCTGATAAGAACCTTGAGAAGAGGAAAATGCTTAGGGGGCCCAGAGAGCCTCTCCAGCAGCAGATCTCCTTCAACTGGGTTTGCAGCCAGGATATGAAGCATTGAAAGGGCTTTAGTAACCTTGTCAATAAAATGATACAGCTACTTTCGCTGAAAGAGACAGATCACATGGGTTTGTTCCTCAACTTTTCGAGACAGGGGAGCCTCAGACTCTGTCCCTCATGGACTAAGATTCTGAGAAGGCCTTGGAATCCTCCCCCACCTCTTCCGAAAGAATCAACATCTCTGGCACCCTCCCCTCAGTCCTATGCCACTTAGAACCCAAACTGGCTGACTGCAACTGCTGTCGGACCAACTGTGCTAAATTCTGGAGCCAAAAGGCTGGGGAAATGCAAATCAAATTTCTCACAAAAGTTTGTGCTGGGTTCAAATGAGCCAGGAGCTTGTTTGTATCCATAGCAGTTTCATCTATATTAGCCTTTTTATTAAACAACTGTAGATGTGTGAATGTTAAATTAAATACTTTTATTCATCCTGTTCTAGACATTCTCTTGCAATTGATTTGAGCAGGGAATGGGTAATTCAAGTAAGTTATTCAATGCAATAAGGTTTTATAAATAATGGCTTTCCTGCAAAAGAATCTTAAATTACTTTATAGTTATAGCTGTAACTGGTACTCAGGGGTAATACTCCCTGTTTTTTTAAAGGGATCTTTTAAAGATGGCCAATGAAATGGCATAACGGACTACATACACCGCCTTGAGTGAATTCCTTCAAAAAGGCGGTAAATAAATCTTAACAAATAAATAATGGACTAGTAGTGAAACCACTCAGTAGTTAAGAGTGAACAAACCCTCTCTGTGGCAGCACTGAATGGTGGTATTCAAGACATTGGAATTATTGCAGCTAATCCCTAAATTGTGGTTTCAACTGGTCTGATGTGTTTACAAAAAAAGTATTTACGTAGTGCTTCATAAGAACAATTGAGTGAGCATTGTTTGAAAGAAATATATTAAGGGAGGCAAGATGGCGGCTGAGTAAGTCGCAAGTGAAGTAGCTCCTGTCTTACGTTTCGTTTTACCTTGAATTTTGATTTCCTGATGCCCAAAAGAAGAGGCAGACAACGCACCTGCCCGGCGGTGCAATCTATGCCCCCTCTTGGAACTTTGGATCGCTTCATGGTGCCGAGTATGATTTTGGGAGCGTCGCCTTCGCTGCCGATGAATATGGAGAGAGGTCTCCCATCTTCGCGGCTTGAAGCTGAAACATCATGGAGCCCCGAAGAGCGTAATCCTCCCCCGATACCGGCGGAAACCCCGGAAGCAACTCAGGAGACTCAAGACGCTCGGACGTCGACGGGGTCTCCTGGCACGGGCGCTGCTATGGGATTACAGACGCTGATGGACCCCGCGATTGTATTAGCGGGTGAACAAGGGGAGAGTGTCTCTGGAGAAAATCTGGCGACAGGAGGAAGCCAGCTACCGAAGAACCCAACTGCAGGCTTACCAAGTAAGTCCTTATTACCCCAAAAACCAAAGGAGATAACTTTAGAGTCAATTTGGGAAGCTCTAGTTTGTCTAGAAGCTTCTTTTGGTTTGAAACTCACATTTGTTAATCAACAGATTGAATCCTTGTCTGGAAAACTACCCTCTTTGGATCAAAAAATGGAAACTCTGAGCAAAGATAATGAAAATAACTCTAAAGCTATACAAAGCTGTCAACAGCTGCAAGTTAACCTGATTAAGGAAAACTTGTATCTACAAAATAAGGTTGAAATGCTTGAAAACTATCAACGTTCAAACACTCTTAGACTGTTAAATCTTCCAAAGCAGCTGTCAATATCACCTCTTATTACCTTTAAAAAATATCTTACAGAAGTATTGAAAGTACCCGAACAGTCATATCCTCCTATCTCAAAGATATTTTATGTAACACCTTTTTTGAAGAGAGATTCCGAGCAAGTAGAGAGAGTAATGCCCCCAGCAGAAACTGGGGATGTAAACCTGACACAAATGATAGAAGATGATATGGCGGGTCTTACGCCAGCAACACTCAAAGTTATATTTATTCTACAACCTGATAGAGACTGGATACTAAAGCAATATTTTCTGCATAGAGAACAGAATTTCCTAGGTTATAATATAAGAATGTATCCAGATGTTTCAAAGGTAACGCAGAAGAAAAGACAGGAATTTCTTAAACTTCGCCCAAAAGCATTGCAATTGGGAGCGTTGTTTTGGTTAAACTTTCCATGCAAATGTGTTATAAAGTTAAATTCTGTTAAATACAGTGGTGGAAATAAGTATTTGATCCCTTGCTGATTTTGTAAGTTTGCCCACTGACAAAGACATGAGCAGCCCATAATTGAAGGGTAGGTTATTGGTAACAGTGAGAGATAGCACATCACAAATTAAATCCGGAAAATCACATTGTGGAAAGTATATGAATTTATTTGCATTCTGCAGAGGGAAATAAGTATTTAATCCCTCTGGCAAACAAGACCTAATACTTGGTGGCAAAACCCTTGTTGGCAAGCACAGCGGTCAGACGTCTTCTGTAGTTGATGATGAGATTTGCACACATGTCAGGAGGAATTTTGGTCCACTCCTCTTTGCAGATCATCTCTAAATCATTAAGAGTTCTGGGCTGTCGCTTGGCAACTCGCAGCTTCAGCTCCCTCCATAAGTTTTCAATGGGATTAAGGTCTGGTGACTGGCTAGGCCACTCCATGACCCTAATGTGCTTCTTCCTGAGCCACTCCTTTGTTGCCTTGGCTGTATGTTTTGGGTCATTGTCGTGCTGGAAGACCCAGCCACGACCCATTTTTAAGGCCCTGGCGGAGGGAAGGAGGTTGTCACTCAGAATTGTACGGTACATGGCCCCATCCATTCTCCCATTGATGCGGTGAAGTAGTCCTGTGCCCTTAGCAGAGAAACACCCCCAAAACATAACATTTCCACCTCCATGCTTGACAGTGGGGACGGTGTTCTTTGGGTCATAGGCAGCATTTCTCTTCCTCCAAACACGGCGAGTTGAGTTCATGCCAAAGAGCTCAATTTTTGTCTCATCTGACCACAGCACCTTCTCCCAATCACTCTCGGCATCATCCAGGTGTTCACTGGCAAACTTCAGACGGGCCGTCACATGTGCCTTCCGGAGCAGGGGGACCTTGCGGGCACTGCAGGATTGCAATCCGTTATGTCGTAATGAGTTACCAATGGTTTTCGTGGTGACAGTGGTCCCAGCTGCCTTGAGATCATTGACAAGTTCCCCCCTTGTAGTTGTAGGCTGATTTCTAACCTTCCTCATGATCAAGGATACCCCACGAGGTGAGATTTTGCATGGAGCCCCAGATCTTTGTCGATTGACAGTCATTTTGTACTTCTTCCATTTTCTTACTATGGCACCAACAGTTGTCTCCTTCTCGCCCAGCGTCTTACTGATGGTTTTGTAGCCCATTCCAGCCTTGTGCAGGTGTATGATCTTGTCCCTGACATCCTTAGACAGCTCCTTGCTCTTGGCCATTTTGTAGAGGTTAGAGTCTGACTGATTCACTGAGTCTGTGGACAGGTGTCTTTCATACAGGTGACCATTGCCGACAGCTGTCTGTCATGCAGGTAACGAGTTGATTTGGAGCATCTACCTGGTCTGTAGGGGCCAGATCTCTTACTGGTTGGTGGGGGATCAAATACTTATTTCCCTCTGCAGAATGCAAATAAATTCATATACTTTCCACAATGTGATTTTACGGATTTAATTTGTGATGTGCTATCTCTCACTGTTACCAATAACCTACCCTTCAATTATGGGCTGCTCATGTCTTTGTCAGTGGGCAAACTTACAAAATCAGCAAGGGATCAAATACTTATTTCCACCACTGTATATATATTATGATTCTAAACAATTGAACTCTTTTTTGGACTCTAAGTTAGCTGGCTCACCCGTTTTGCTACCAGGACCTGTAATAACTTCTAAGCCATAAAGTTTAATACTCGGACCTTCTGCTTAGCCACCTTTTCCTTAGTTGGTATTATTATAATTTTCCTGATGTATAGTTTAGTATTGCCTCCATATTGTGGACTAAAGATGAGAAATAGATCATGATTTTGCTTAATCTAGATTGTTCTAAGTATTTCCTTTATGTTATAAATGACTAATAGTCATCTTTGCTGATTTCAAGAATTGTACTTGAATTAAACTGTGAAAAGTGATAAATAAAAAAAAAATAAATAAAAGAAATATATTATGAGGTCCATGAAGGGAAAGGAACCAAATTTTCATGCCACTTAGTGCCACAAAATTCCTTGTAAAAGTATCATAAATAACAGTTCCTTCAAACCAAACAGATTCTGTAACATTTTCTTCTAGGCAAAACCCCCTTGTGGCAAGATTTCTACCATAAATTTGAAAGTAAATCAAGTTTCTACCTGCAGTCTGAAAGATTTGTAAATGTTCTACATTTTCATGTGCTGCAAACTTTATTGTCTGTTAATTATTGTTTTAAACTTGATAGCTTACCCTTCTACCAAAAGTACACAGGGCACATTAAGGGGCCTTTTTACTGAAGTGGAGGAGTGGTCTAGTGGTTAGGGTGGTGGACTTTGGTCCTGGGGAACTGAGTTTAATTCCCGGCAGAGGCAGCTCCTTGTGACTCTGGGCAAATCACTTAACCCTCCATTGCCTGCCGCATTGAGCCTACCATGAGTGGGAAAGTGCAGCGTGCAAAAACACACACACAAAAAAAAGCATAGTGTGTGCCATAGGAACCAGTTCAGTGGGTGCTGAGCAAACTCTTTGACTATGTCCAGGGAGGGATAAATTCTATTGGTTTAGAACCCCCAATCATTTTTAAAGGTTGACTCCTATGGTGCGCGCTAATTGAATTACTGCACACTAAATGCCAAGAAGCCTATTAAGTATAAAATGCCAGCACAATACAAGTGAAACACCTTAATAAACATGCATTAGAGTATTCAAATAACATAGATATGATGCTCATAATGTCAACACAATACAATGAAACACCTTAAGAAGCAGACGAGGAAGCAGGTGCATTTGAGACATATAGACATAGACAAGATGGTTAGAACAAAGTTGTTGCGATTTAGATGGGTGAGTAAACTGAAGGAAATTTGTACGTACAATTGAATAAGGTATTTGGAACTGGTCTTATTTTCAAGGTTGTGGCATGCTAGTCCAAATGGCTGAGTGAGTGGTTAGTTAGTCCCCATATATATTAAAGGCTTGAGAGAAGAGTCAGGCTTTCACCTGGTCCTAAAGTAGAGGTAGTCTTGAGTTAGGCATAGCCCCTTAGGCAGTGAGTTCCAGAGTGTGTGGGTGTAATAGTGTGAATGAGGGTGGGCCTGGAGCCTTGGAAAAACCATAACCACACCGAAGTTTAAATGTGAAATAAAAATTACTTTATTTATGTGCAGGGAAATGGATGACTTGTTCCCTTCACAGGTCAGGAGAAAATAAACATATACATTTATTTATTTTTGTTACATTTGTACTCCGCACTTTCCCACTCATGGCAGGCTCAGTGCAGCAGGCAATGGAGGGTTAAGTGACTTGCCCAGAGTCACAAGGAGCTGCCTGTGCTGGGAATCAAACTCAGTTTCTCAGGACCAAAGTCCACCACCCTAACCACTAGGCCACTCCTCCACAGTTTTGATTGCTATAGAGTTTTATTTCTTTATTATTTATATTATTATACAGTTGAAGACTGAAACAATATTGCAATCTGTAATATTTAAACAAACCAATATCTCCGTAACATTAAGTTGAAATTACTTAAATACATCGACCTTAACATTAGGCAATATAGATCCAAGAAAGGAAATAATAACAATATAGTATTAATATTACTACTACATTCTTTTGAAAATAAATTAACCCAGGAGTTGCTAGTAACCTATTGCTTTTCCCAATCTATCTTACAGTGTGCACCTGTTAATTAAACATTTACATTCACATTCATTTCTTCCTTAGAAACCAAAAACAAAGAACTGGTAATTTTTTAACTAATATAATATTCAACAAATACACGGAAATTTAAGTGTAAAACTGGCCCCTAAAGCCAAAGTCCTCTGACGCATTGCCAAAAAGGCTTTGCGTCTCTTCTGTGTTTCTCTGGATAAATCTGGATACATTCTTATCTTAGATCCAAAAAAAGGAGAGTCTAAGTGTCTGAAGAAACTCTCAGTACAGTATCTCTATCCATTTCAAGAGCAAACGTTACTACAGCAATAGTTCTTTGGGTAATTATTTCCAATGATGATTCCAAAAAGGATGTTAAGTTCATACCATCTCCCACATGTGGCTGTAATTTTTATGTATTTGTTGCATTTGTATCCCACATTTTCCCACCTATTTGCAGGCTCAATGTGGCTTACATAGTACCGTGATGGCAATCGCCAATTCCGGTAAGATAGATACAGAGTGGTATTGCGTTAAAGTTAATGAGTGACAGAGTAGATTAGGTAGTCAAGGAGGAAGAGTTAAGTTTTGTCCAGTTCTTGTATAAGTTTTGTTGTGTTGCAGGGTACAGGTGTTTAGGCTGGATCGTTATGGTATGCCTTTTTGAACAAATTGGTTTTTAATGATTTCCGAAAGATTGTTAGGTCGTGCATTTTTTCATGGCGGTTGGTAGTGCATTCAATAGTTGTGTGCTTATGTAGGAGAAGCTGGTTTCGGTCGAGTGTAACTCCGAGAATTTTCAGGCTGTCTGAGACAGGAAGAGTGTACTCTGGGGTGTTTATAATGGTGGGTTTGTTCATATTGTATTGTGATGAGAGGATGAGACAATGTGTTTTTTCTGCATTGAGTTTTAGTTGAAATGCATCCGCCCATGTGTTCATGATTTGCAGGCTGAGTTCGATTTTGTTTGTGATTTCTGTTAGATCGTGTTTGAACGGGATGTATATCGTGACATCATCTGCGTAGATATAGGGATTAAGGCCTTAGTTGGATAGGGATATGGCTAGTGGGGTCATCATTAGGTTGAAGAGGGTCGGTGATAGCGGTGAACCTTGGGGTACTCCGCATTCTGGTTTCCATGGTGATAATATATTCGATTTTGATATCACTTGGTATGTTCTTGTGGTTAGGAAACCCTTGATCCAACTAAGTACCCTTCCACCGATCCTGAAATATTCTAGGATGTTTAGTAGTATTTTATGGTTTACCATGTCAAACGCACTACACATGTCGAATTGTAGGAGGAGTACACTCTTGCCTGTTGCAATTTCTTGTTTGAATTTGGTTAGGAGAGTTATTATTATTGTTTCGGTGCTGTGGTTGGAGCGAAATCCTGATTGTGACTCGTGTAATATTGAGAATTTGTTTAAGTAGTCGGTAAGTTGCTTGGTTACCATGCTTTCCAGCAGTTTGACTACCAGAAGGATGGATGGTGATTTCATTTGCTTTTTTCTTTGGATATTTAGGTATTGGGGTGAGTAGTATGTTGCCTTTGTCCTTAGGAAAGAGTCCATGTTGCAGCATGTAGTTTAGGTATGATGTGAGGTCTGCTATGAAGTGTTGAGGGTTCATTTTATTAGGTAGTTGGGGCATATGTCCAGTTTGCAGTGGGATTTGGCGAACCTGTTCATCGCTTGGGCTACGATTTCGTCGGTAAAGAAAGCAAAATTTGTCCAGATTTGGTCTGCTGGGTATTCACCGAGGATTGGGTCCATACATGAATTTTTCGATGTCAGTGGTGTTCTGTGATAACGTAGTGCATAGGTTTGCAATTTTCTCGTTGAAGCTATTTGGCAAGTTTGTCTGCAGATGGTATGTCTGTGTTGGTATTGGTAACCAATGTGGTATCTAGTAGTTTATTCATGAGTTGGTATAATTTATGCGTGTCTTTGTAGTCTGGCCCTATTTTGGTTTTATAGTAAGACCTTTTGGTTTGTCTTATTGCATATTTGTATTTTCTTTGCATTTGTTTCCATGCGTTGAGTGTGTGTGCAGCTTTTATTTTTGTCCATGCACGTTCAAGCCTCCTGGCTTGTGTTTTTAGTTAGGTTAGGTTAAGTTTTTAGTTAGTAAGGTTCCATTACCAGATTTTATATTATTCTGAAGATATTGCACCCGCACTATAGGAGGCAGTGAGTCCTTTCACATCCCTAGAACTTCAACCAAATATTTTTTAACCATTTCCACAGATGAAATTAATGGAGACCTTGGAAAATTAGTAAATCTCAAATTAAGTTTCCTAGCTTGATTTTCCAAATATTCCAATCTCCGTAAAGTGAAATTTCTTTCCTTAATTGAGACTAAAGTCAGGTTCTCCAATTTTTGTAAATTTTCCACGAATTGTTTCACTTCAAGATTCTGCTATTTATTTAACTGTTCCTGAATTAGGACTGCTTCGGTCAAAACCTTAATCTCCTCTGAATTTTTTAAAACCAAAATCTGCAAGGAAGAATGCGCTGTAAATGTGTAGAGAGGTGCGGTAGCCGTGTTAGTCCACTTTTAAAGGTAATCAATAGAAATAAAACAAAATAAAACATGGAAAAGAAAATAAGATGATACCTTTTTTATTGGACATAACTTAATACATTTCTTGATTAGCTTTCGAAGTTTGCCCTTCTTCGTCAGATCGGAAATAAGCAAATGTTGGTAGATGACAGTATATATAAGTGAAACATCAAAGCATTTCAGTGGCAGCCTAACAGGATGGGGGTAGATAGGTGAGAGACAGGGAGATATGCATGGAGACAGGAGGGTGACAAACAAAGCAGTGCATTTCTATGGTTTATATGAAAAATGCCAGTGCCAGCCAGGATGTCACGTCTGTGGGGTGGCACTTTACAAAACCAGAACACTGTACCAGTGATTTCATAGTAAGAATCCTGAAAGGTAACTTTAAAACAATACAGGAACGTAAGACCTTTGAAGTCAGAATGATTAAATATTTTTACACCCACCAGACATGACTTAACAAAGATCTGGGTTTTCTAGCCTATTATAAACCATAGAAATGTACTGCTTTGTTTGTCACCCTCCTGTCTCCATGCATATCTCCCTGTCTCTCACCTATCCACCCTCATCCTGTTAGACTGCCACCGATCTGACGAAGAAGGACACTGTAAATGTCAAATCCCAGAGTGACTCCAATGTCACTACAGCTGGTTTACTCAGTAACCCCAAAGAAAAAGCAGGGGGGGGGGGGACTTTAAAGATCTGGTTCAAACTAGCAATTGTCTTTAAAGGAAAATTTGAAGTATGTTCGCCTACCTGACCACTCTCCACCACTTCCTCTGGTATGGTCGGGTTCCCTTCCTGGATATTCCGCCCCTCTTCTGGAAGCTAAACTGCAGGCAGGGCCGTGCCAATGCGGTAAGCGGGGTAAGCAAGGCAGGGGGGCGCCTGCCTTCAAGGGGCGCCACTGCCCTGTGGTCCCTGCCTTCCGCTCACTTGCAAAATCTTTTACCTGAAGTTGCGACTCTCCTATCTCCCCTGCCCTCCTTTTCATGGCAAACCAGAAGTGAAAGCAACACATCAGTATTCACTAAGGCAGGCAGGCAGGCAGGCTCTTCAAATTATTTGAGAGAATGCAACCAGATTGCTATATATGCTTTGGTTTGGGGATAACTCCTCACTCAGGGTGAGCTTCAGAGCTTGAACAGCATTCAAATTAAAGAGATCCTGAAATTTTAAAAGTGCTAAAAATAAGTTTTAAAAGTATTTGCATTAAATCTAATTGCAGAATTCAGGTGCTGGGAGTCTGTACTTGGTTGTCATATGCTCAGATTTGTTTAAATCATATGCAAATTAGTCCATTTTTGGGAGGTTCTCATTTGCATATTTATGGATAAAAATGATGGAAATGTTTACAGCCTTAATGTTAGGTCATGGCTCTGATCAAAAGTGTGAAGTTTGATCCAAAAACGAAGGGTTTATCTAGTGTTTTTGACTAAAAATTCCCATTTACAGTGTCTGTATGTTAATCTGCATTCAAATAGAGCTCTCTGATTGGATGATCAGCTTCTGTTAGAAATCTGCCGGGAAGGGAACAGAGTGAGACAGCAACTGACCGTCAGTTTGGCCAAGAGAGACATGCAGCTGTGAGTTCCTGTGTGTGTTGACTGAAATTATAAAAGAGTGCCTGATTATGTGGTAAATGAGAAAATATGAATGAAAAGAGGTTGGTGGAGATTGAAGTTTGAGGTTTCTCTAGTGAGAAAAGGATCTGAATATTTCAGGATTACTTGAAGTTTATGAAGAATAGAAAAGAGTGAATTTCAGTTTAAGAGTGTTTAAATCCTATAAGCTATATAAAGGCTAGGTAGATTTAAGTGACTGTAAGCAAGGAAACCTTAATATTTGATCTGAAATAAATATTTGATCTGAGATAGTTGATCAGAGATAAATGTTTGATCTGAATTATATCCTTTGGTGCAAAGGAGATTAGAAAAAGAATCTTTGGAAACTAAGAGGACTTTGCTCACATTTTGAATTAACATTCCTATTTTGAGTTGGAAATCTTTGAAGTGTTGTGAAAATACATTTTGCTTTAAATGAAATTGCTAAAGTTTAGAGTCAGAGACTTATCAATGAGGGATACATACAGTGCTAATTTTTCCTGAGGTCCGGCTTACTTGCCTGCTCCCTTCTGTTCCTGCTCTGCTAGACGGGGGGCGGGGGGCGCCAACTGATAGTCTGCAGGGGGGCACCAGAGACCCTCGGCATAGCCCTGACTGCAGGCCCCGCTTCCATACCTCCTCCTCCTGGCTGTGGGGGGGGGGGGGGGGGCGCACGCACGACAGGGCTTTGGGAAACCCCGTCTACACTGTCGGCCAATACTGATGTGCCGGCGCCGGTAGTAGGGGAAGAAGCCTGCCTAGGTCCCATCGTCACCCCGAAGCGCTCCAGCGTCAGCTGCTAGGGAGGGTAAGTTCCAGCAGGGGTTGAGGGAAGCTCCCTTACTTTCCCTCTCTTTTTCCCCATTTTCTCTCAGGGAATTCAGGAGTCCTTCTCAGCACTAACACGGGGCGCGTCTGGGAGCGTCCGGTGCTGCAACTCGCTACAGCGCCATCTTGGATCAGTTTTGATCACTATAATGTTCTCTCCCATGGCCTGTTCTGGCAAGGCAATGGTATGAACAAGTCTCTCAGAAACCAGGCTCTTCCCTCCAAAGATTGGATGACTCTCGGCAATTTTTCCATTTCTGATATTGCTATGCGCATGGATGAACTGGATGTTGTGAAAAGGGTTAGAGTCTACTACCAGATGTGGTGGAGGCCATAACAGAAAAAATTTCAATGTCCTGAACAGGATATAGAATAGTAGGAAAGAGATGTGGAGCAAAAGAGATGTGGAGAAGAAGTTTTTGGTGGGTTACATCTGGGAACTCATATGAATCTACAGAAGTGCAGGAATATCAACTAGGTAGACTTGATGGTCCATTCTGGTCTTTGCATGCCATTATTCACTCTCATGAGTAAATGTGAGGCATACTTTGCCATTGGAGGAATTAATATGCTACCTTCATGTGTAAAACAGCCTGTCTGTTTGTTAAGGAAAAGGTAGACTGCGGCTATTGAAAACATTTTATTTTCTGGGGTTGGGCATACATTTCCAGTTTAATATTTTAGCACATTATGCTTGGACTTTCATTAAGCATTTGAATGGAGTTTAAATACTGTGAATATATTTTGCTAAGTTAGGCCAAATAAAAGTTTCAGACAGTAGATAAATAAAACTTGGTGGGGACTAAACTGCGGGCAGTATTTTTTGGCTTTTTGCCTTAGTTTTCTCTAAAGTTATTTCTTGGGCATGCACTGTGGCTGTGTTCCATTTTTAAAATAAAGTACTAACCAATGAAGTAACTTTTCATGTCTCAAAATTAATTAATGAGACTGGATCTTAGATGGTTGAGAAACCAATAACACACATACAAAGTTGGGTATACATGAATACACAGTGATTTTAGAAAAGGCACTACTTAAATGCTGCTGCATTAGAAATTTCAAAGAGATGAGTTTTGAGAATAGTTGGGGTGGGCCTTCAAAATATATGTATATTTCATATTTTAGAAAGGCAATACATTTGCTTTGAGTCACATGTGACCAATGTTACTGCTATGTTTGCTCCCACAGTCCCTCAGTTCTTAAATTCTCAAATCTTAAATTCTGAGGGACTGTGGGAGCAAACATAATATTTTAATGTGAGTTGTTTGAAGCTCCACAGTGATTATACAGAGAAGGAAGCCATTGTGATTGTTTCAATGTTACTGCTATGCAGCTTCGAGCTGCACAGAGTCCTGCAGCAGCATTCCTGTGGGGGAGGGGGGAGGAACTACAGTATGTCACTTTCAATTGCAAAGGACAGATAGGTTCCTTGTGATATGTGATTAACACTGATATATCCTAGCACCACTCCCCACCGGCAGTAACACCAGCAGAAGTCTCTTGCACAAGTTCCTGGAGAAAAAGTCCATAGTCTGATATTGAGATGGACATGGGAGAAGCCACTGCTTGCCCTGGTATTGGTAGCATGGAATGTTGCTACTAATTGGGTTTCTGCCAGGTACTTGTGACGTGGACTGGCCACTGTTGGAAGCAGGATACTGGGCTAGATTGTCCAATATGGCTATTCTTATGTTTTTATGTAACTTCTCATTTAGACCTCGGGTATAGATGAGTGCTTGACTAGAAAAATGCACTTACTTCCCTGGTGTTTAAAACCACCTTGAAATAAAAAAAAAATGATAGAGACGTTTAAATATCTCAAGGGCATTTATGTACAGGAAGAGAGCCTTTTTCAAATGAAGGAGAGCTCTGGAACGAGGGGGCATACGACAAAGATAAGAGGGAATAGGTTTAGGAGTAAAAGCATCTTCTACCTGTAAAGCAGATTTTACATTTGTAAAATGGCTCTTATAAAACTGTACAGATGTATAAAATGGCACATGAAACTGCCAGGACACTCCTACTGGCAATGAGAAAAAGGATATCCAAATCTCTTTACATGGATTCAAGACCCTTTCTCAGTATGAGGCCAAAACTATTTAAGATAACATAAGACAACTATTTCCTTTTTACTCCCTTACGGTTTCACTTAGTATTAACATTAGAGCTAACTCAATTTTTTCTCAGGGTCTAAGAGCTCTTTTAGTAACAATGGCTCTTTACATTTCACCTCCCACACAACTTTCAATCCTTCTTATATATATATATTCCAAACCAGGCTTTATTTTTTCCCCTTTCAACTACTACTTTTCTTTGAAGGGGTGAATAAACATGGATAAGGGAGAGCTGGTCGATATTGTGTATCTGGATTTTCAAAGGCATTTGATAGAGTACCTCAAGAAAGACTCCTGAGGAACGTGGAGGGGCATAATCGAACGTCGCTGGCCAAATAGATCGCCGGCGATCTATGTTGGCGGCGGCGCTACAGCTGGCCGGAACCGTATTATCGAAAAAGATGGCCGGCCATCTTTTTTTTTTCGATAATACGGTTTAGCCCGGCCAAATGCCTTGGAGTTCACCGGGTTTGAGATGGCCGGGTTTGTTTTTCAGCGATAATGGAAAGTTATGTCGGCCATCTCAAACCCTGGCCAAATTCAAGGCATTTGGACGTGGGAGGAGCCAGCATTTTTAGTACACTGGCCCCCCTGACATGCCAGGACACAAACCAGCCACCCTAGGGGTCACTGCGGTGGACTTCAGAAAAGCTCCCACATGCATAGCTCCCTTACTTTGGGAGCTGAGCCCCCCAAACCCACTACCCACAAATGTACTGCACCCACTAAAATTGCTCCAGGGACCTGCATACAGCCTCTAGGATTTATTGCTGCTGTATAACTTTGGCACACCAGTTGACACCTGAAGACTAATCTCTATGAAAAAGTCCTTTCTTGAAATAACCACGTGTACTCACAGTTAACTGCAGATCAGAGGTTGTGCCCCACTGGCAAAGAGTCCCCTGGTACTAAGATTAGCAGTAGGTCAGAGCTGGCACAATGGTGTACAATGCCCTCTTTCAGCAACATTCACGGTAAGAACTACGTTCTCTAACATGGGTAACACAGGAAAGGGAACTAAAACTGGCATACAAAAATGGCCACTACCGCATGGACTACAACAGGAAACAAAACAGGGCACACTCTGACCCAGTTAGCAGGGGGGAAAGCACCATGGGAGTAGAGCCCAGTACCCTACACCCACCACAATGCATTGCTAATGTGACTCTGCAGGGCACCTAACAGAAAAGGTGTCACACTCACACGAGAGCCACATCGCAACCAGGGAAAGGCTGTTGGAGGATACAACATATTCTGCTGTCATGGAAGTGGGTACGGCATTTGAGGCTGGCATACAGGCTGGCAAAAAAGGTTTTTAGTTTTATTTTTTTAGTATGGAAGGGGGTTGGTGACCACTGGGGGAGTATGGGGAGGTCATCCCCCATTCCCTCCAGTGGTCATCTGGTCAGTTGGGGCACCTTTTTGAGGCTTGGTCGTGAAAATAAAAGGACCAAGTAAACCCGGCGAAATACTGCTTAACGCCGCTTTTTTTTTTCATTATCGGCGAAAGCCGGCCATCTGGTAGCCACATCCATGCCCGCCCATGTCCCGCCTTCGCTAATCTACCGACACGCCCCCTTGAACTTACTACTACTACTATTTAGCATTTCTATAGCGCTACAAGGCATACGCAGCGCTGCACAAACATAGAAGAAAGACAGTCCCTGCTCAAAGAGCTTACAATCTAATAGACAAAAAATAAATAAAGTAAGCAAATCAAATCAATTAATGTGAACGGGAAGGAAGAGAGGAGGGTAGGTGGAGGCGAGTGGTTACAAGTGGTTACGAGTCAAAAGCAATGTTAAAGAGGTGGGCTTTCAGTCTAGATTTAAAGGTGGCCAAGGATGGGGCAAGACGTAGGGGCTCAGGAAGTTTATTCCAGGTGTAGGGTGCAGCGAGACAGAAGGCGCGAAGTCTGGAGTTGGCAGTAGTGGAGAAGGGAACAGATAAGAAGGATTTATCCATGGAGCGGAGTGCACGGGAAGGGGTGTAGGGAAGGACGAGTGTGGAGAGATACTGGGGAGCAGCAGAGTGAATACATTTATAGGTTAGTAGAAGAAGTTTGAACAGGATGCGAAAATGGATAGGGAGCCAGTGAACGGTCTTGAGGAGAGGGGTAGTATGAGTAAAGCGACCCTGGCGGAAGATGAGACGGGCAGCAGAGTTTTGAACCGACTGGAGAGGGGAGAGGTGACTAAGTGGGAGGCCAGCAAGAAGCAGATTGCAGTAGTCTAAACGAGAGGTGACAAGGGTGTGGATGAGGGTTTTGGTAGAGTGCTCGGAAAGAAAGGGGCGGATTTTACGGATGTTGTAAAGAAAGAAACGACAGGTCTTGGCGAAGCGACGGGAAAAGCGGTGATGATGTCAAAAATGCCGCTTTCGATTATACCGATTTTGCCGCTTTTAAGAAATCGCCGGCCATCTCCTGATTTTTGTTGGAAGATAGCCGGCGATCTCTTTTGATTATAAGCTGGTTAGTGTCGCGTTCACATTTCCAACCTCGGCGCGGGTGGCGTCTTCAGGCTCTACAAGGCTCCTTGCCGCTGTGATTAATGCTGCAAGCGCTCCGCCAACCCAGCTCGTGGCTTTTGTCAGGCGCTGAGTCAGCCTGGATGCCTCGCTCCACCTCTTGATCGCGCTGGGATTGGGTGGCTCCGCAGCTCCTCTCCTTTTCTCCCTGGTAGCCTTTCTGGGTGCTCCCTGCCTGCCAGTCTGCTCCCAGCTCCTTTCCCATTGGTCACCAGCTTCTCCCTCTTCCTGCTTTCCCCTATGGCTGCCTTCTCCCTGTTGGGCCCTGTTGGGCTCTATCTGACGTCAGATGCCATCCCTTTATCTGCTGACCCTCCATTTGGAACCTCGCTTTGACTTCTACTCCTGTAGGTGTATGCTTGCGCTGTTTTCTTTCTACTTGTTTCCTCATTGATGACCCCTGTCTGTAGCCTGCCTATTTGACCCAACGTGTATCCTGACTATTCTCTGTGCCTGCTGCCTGCCTATTTGACCCAGCATGTTTCCTGTCTATTCTCTGTGCCTGCAGCCTGCCTATTGACTCAGCGCAGATCCTGACTACTCTCGGTGCCTGTTCTCTAAGTTCTGCCAGCCGCCTGCACCTGGGGGCTCAACCTCCAGGGAACGGCGGTCATCACAGGTGAAGCCTCAGGCTTGTCCAACCGCTGAGTCAGGACCTGGGTCCTCCTCTTCTCCAGCAAGCATCAGTGTTCTACTTGGCACAAAGACTCACGGGTCTGACAATTAGAAAGTCATAGGATAAGAGGTAATGTCCCACTGTGAATTAAAAACTGGTTAAAATATAGAAAACAGAGAGTAGGATTAAATGGTCAGTATTCTCAATGGAGAAGGATAGATAATGGGGTTCCCCAGGGGTCTGTGCTGGGACTATTGCTTTTTAACATATTTATAAATGATATAGAGATGGGAATAACTAGTGAGGTAATTACATTTGCTGATGACACAAAGTTATTCAAAGGTTTTAAATCGCAAGAGGATTGTGATAAAATGCCAGAGGACCTTATGATACTGGGAAACTGGACATCTGTCACTACTGTGGCTGTGCCCCTCACCTTGCCTTTTTTTTTTGTTACATTTGTACCCCGCACTTTCCCACTCATGGCAGGATCAATGCGGCTTACATATGCAGGTACTTATTTGTACCTGGGGCAATGGAGGGTTAAGTGACTTGTCCAGAATCACAAGGAGCTGCCTCTGCCTGAAGTGGGAATTGAACTCAGTTCCCCAGGACCAGAGTCCACCACCCTAACCATTAGGCCAGTCCTCCACCTTCTGGTGGTCAGCCTCAGAGGCGGCTCTATATTGTTTTTTCCTTGCATTGGTGCCTCTGCTACCACTTCTTCTGTGTTTCAAGCCTCACTCTCATGTTCAGTATGTTTCATGCCTCTTTCCTGAAGTCATGACATCATCAGTGAAGGCTCTCATAAGGAATGTGAGGACATTCAAATGGGGCCTTTGCAACATCAGAGGTCTCCAGGTTTTCCTGTGTGCTTGTTTAGCACTTCTGCTTTCTTTCTTGTTTGTTTGTTAGTCTGCTAGGTTAGCACTTCTTACTTGTTTGTTTGCTAGTATGCTTGTAGTAGCACTTCTGCCTTGGTTCTTGTTCATGTGCTTGTGTGAGTTTGGGCTTGCCTGCAGCCCTTGAGTTTGTGTGGTTTCCAGTGCAGCCTTGCTGCTTGTGTGTGTTCAGCCTTCTTGTGTTTGTTCTTTTCTTGTTAGGCCTCTGCCTGTGTGTATATGCCTTCTCTTTTGCTTTTTGCCGTTGTGTATGTGTTCCAGTTTGGTCTTGCAGCTTGTATGAGAAGGCTCTGGTATGCACAAGTTCAAGTTCAGCCTTGCAGCCCATTTGAGTGTCTTTCTTCTAGCTTTACTTGCCTCCTGCCTAGCCAAGCTCTGCATTTGTGTACCCTGTTCCTCCTTAGCCAAGCTCAGATCCTGTACATCCTGTGACTGCCTAGCCAAGTACTGTTTCTTTGTATTTGCTTGTTCTTGTCTGTGTGCATTTGCACTTCTAGTCTGTTCCAGTCCTGCCTGTCCAGTCCAGTTTTCCAGTTCCAGTCCTTGTTTGGGTGGTTCACCTGCTGCTGCCATTAGCCTGCAGTGGTCCAAGGGCTCACTTTTTCCTGAGTTCGTGACAATTATTAGGTTTTAATTTACTGTTTTCTAGTTTACCTCATTTGTTGTATTTATGTTTATTCTTGGTTATTTTACTATTGTCATGCTGTTAACAAAATTATAAGTTTTATGTTAAATTGTACCTAATGTACACTGCTTTGGGTGAATCTCTTCATAAAGGTGGTTAATAAATCCCAATAAATAAATAAATAAAAGCAGGGTCCTGGTTCACAACAGTGATATATTGTTTATTAACACTAACCAGCAGCGTGTGAAGCCAGAAAATAGGAAGAGAACCTGCACAGTTCTTAACAGCAATGCGATGATGTCACCGGGGCATCTGTCGGATATGCCAGGTGGTCAGATTAGCGAAGGTTGGATAATCAACACTTTACTGTACTTTGAATTAGGCTTAAAAATATGACAGTAAAAACACAAGCAGGTAGTTTAATTTTACTCTTTAAAAAAAAAAAAAGAGGTTAACCTTACCTTGGCAGGTACGTTCATCTGTGAGCAGTTTATATCCTTTCTGGCAGCTACACTCAAAGCTTCCCACTGTGTTTCTGCAGAAATGGTCACATCCTCCATTGTTAACCATGCACTCATCAATATCTAAAAGAGACAGGAAAAGAAACAAATCAATTTAACTTCTCCAAAACAAATAAAACACCAATAAATGTATGCATGCTATATGTACAAAAATGCTTGCCCTTAACCCCTGTAGGATTTACTCCAGAATCCTATTTGTTAATATTTTTGATAGAAGATTAGATGCAAAGTCAAGCACAGGTGTTGCTATGGGTTGGGCATGGGGTGCAGATACCACTCCAAGAAATAGCGTGCAAGCCTAACTATAACTAGACATTACCTTTAAGCTAGTCTGACTGTGGCTGACGCTGAAGCAATGGGCTATAAGAGTCTCCTTCCTCCTTTCTTACATGTCAGACCATATAATTGATACCTGTTCTGTGCAAACCACAGGGCTCTGTGTCTATCAAGCCCTGTGTTGTTCAAATGACATTTTTTTCAAACAAAAACTGTTTGAATTGTATACAGCTCCAGACAGAGAGCTCTGAGGTTCAAACAGAGCATATTTCAATCGAACGGCCTGGCAGGTGTAAAGGAAGGGAGTAACGAAGGAACCCTGTGATGAAAGGCCAGAACTAGAGCTGCAGCCTCAGACTAGCCTATAAGTGCTGGACCCAGGAAGAGACATTGAGAGAGAAGGAAGACCTTGAGTTCAGGGACCTGGGAAAGCAGAATAGAAGATGGATGGAATTTGGGGAGTAGGTGGAGAGGAACAGAACAGAAGCAGGATTGGATTGGGGGTGGGGGCAGAGCAGAAGTTGGATGGGACTTGGGGACTAAAGGAGACAGAGCAGAAGACAGGGACTGGGGAGCATAGAACAGGAGGGCTGAACTCAGGGATTGGAGGGGAGGGGATGGAACAGATGGGATGAGCCCTGGGAACTAGAGGAAATAGAGCAGAAGGATGAAAATTGGGGATGGGAGGGACAGAGTAGTAGATGGATGAAACTTGGAGACTGGGAGGTGGAGGGCAGAGCAGAAAAAGAATTGTACTTGGAAGAATAGGGAAAGGGTGATAGGGGGGTAGAGCAGGGAATCATGATTTGGAAATAGTGAGAATTTGAAGGGGACAGTGAGGACCAGGCAGAACAGAAGAATTGTACTTGGAAGAATAGTGAAATGGTGATTGATTCGGAGAATGTATGAGAAGTAGGGGGTAGAGCAGGGGATTATGATTTGGAGATAGTGAGAATTTGAAGGGGACAGTGAGGACCGGGCAATTGGTAGGTATAAGTTGAGGTATGTTAGATGAGTTGTATATATATGAGTGAAGAGTAAAAAAGTGGTAAGAGAATAGGGTTGAAGTGTGAGGAGAGGTTGAGACATGGTATGAATGATCTGGGGACTGGAGAGGGGATGAAAGGCAGTAGAAAGGGATGGGGAGTACTGTGGAAGGGTATGAGAGAGGAATAGGATGGGCCTCTGAAGAGGATGAATAAGGGTGGAAATGGGGCTAAAAAGATGGAGAAAGACGTGCAATAGAACATTGAGTAGAGGGAAAGACATAGAAGAATGGCCTCAAGGCAAGGGAAGGAATGAAAGAGATTGGAGCTGGGGCTGGTGAGGGGATGAGAAGCAATGAAGAGTAGATGAGGGCTGACAGAGTGAGCACAGAGGATAGAACTGGAGGTCTAAGGAGTGGGTGAAAGACAGAGGGGGTAGAGGAGACTGGGGAAGGAGAGAAACAGAGTGAAATGGGAGTGTGGGAGGGGAGAGAGAAAATAGAAACTACTGAGAGGCAAAAACTAAGGGGTCCTTTTATTAAGATGCACGTGTTTTTGATGCGCACTGAGGCCTCCTTTTACCACAGTGGGTAAAAGGCTGTCCATTTTGGGGAAAAGAAATAGCTGTGTGGTAAGTGAACCACTTACCGCACGGCCATTTCAGTGGGAAGCCCTTACCATCACCCACTGAGATGGCAGTAAGGGCATCCCCCTACGCTAACCTGGTGGTAATCAGGCAGCGCGCTAGGGGTGGGAGCTACTGCAGGGCTCCTGTGGTAGCCCAGCAGTAGTTCTGGATTGGTGCGCGGTAAACCTACAGTGGGCTTACTTTTAGTTAGTAAAAGGGCCCCTAAGAGACTGAAAATTAGAAGGTGAGAAGAAGGGAGAATGCGAGTTAAAAACAGATATGAGTAGATATTGAGGCAGAGAAGAGAAAATGAAAAAAGGAAGCTCAGTGTTAAGCATATTTAGAGAAAGAAGGGAAGAAAGTAAAGAGAGAAGAAAGTAAAGAGAGAAGAAATAGAAAGTTAAATCTGAAAATCAACTAAGGAAAATATTGACACAAAAAAGCAGAAGACAGAAACTGGGAGTAAACCAATTAGAAAAATAAAATGTCCAGACAACATAGGTATAAAAGAAAATAATCATTTTCAAGGACTGAAACGTGTCAGCTTTGGGAAATGTGCACCTCTTCTCTTTTTCTATTTTTTTCAGAAAACAGGAGGAAACACATTTCTCGTTCTCTTTTTTCAGTATTGCACTGGTCATAGAATCTAGCTTGTTGGAGCTTCTATTTCAGTTTTTGTTTGCATGCTTTCAATTTCTAATTTGTGCTTCCTGATTCTCTATTAGGTAAGATCTGTTCATGTTCTGCATTTGTGACCGAGATTAATGATTCTACTACTATGTAGTTCCTACGTAGAGAGCTGTAGCAGTCCCATTTGTTCTACTTCCCAAAAGAAGCATTGGTGTTAGGGGATCCAGTGCAATATTTGCAGTATTGCCTTTCATAGGAAGGGTTGTTGAATTTTCAGTTCTAGGAGTTAACACTGTCTTGATATGGTGTCTGCTACGTAGGTTCTGAGTGTCTGACAGCTGAATGTTAAATGTGTTGTTCCTGAAATGGCATCACAGTCTGTAGCTGAAAATCACATGTAGGTCAGAGGAAGCTGTTTTCATGCCTTTTCTGATGCATGTCTTCCACAAACATAAGTCCCCTGATATTCAAAACCATTTAACCTTTAGATTGTAAGCTCCTTTGAGCAGGGACTGTCCTTCTTTGTTAAACTGTACAGCGCTGCGTAACCCTAGTAGCGCTTTAGAAATGTTAAGTAGTAGTAGTAGTTAACCAGCCAGGAACTGCATCTGGCTGATTAAATGGTGCTTAGCCGGCTATCTGGCGATATTCAGAGGGAGATAGTTGGCTGTCTCCTACTGAATATTTATTTATTTATTTATTCATGGCTTGACATACTGCCTTAACTGACATGCAGATCAAAGCAGTTTACAAATTAAAAAAAAAGAAAGAAAAAAAGAACTACAATGTCCAATAGGAAAGCAAACCATTCATTCAAGAGCACTAACAGCTAAGCATGCATACTCTTTCTCAAGGCACTTGTGTCCAAATCAAATTGCCTCATTCACTAGAGTATGCCTGCCTGAATAACCATGCCTTCAAACACACCTTGAATTTAATATTGAGTTTGCCAAGTAATGACAGGGGCATAGAATTCCACAAATGTGGAGCCATAAAGAAGAAGGTGCTATGACGTGTGCTTTCCATTTGAGCCACTTGGGGCCCTGGAAGGACTATATGATGGTCATTAATTGAGCACAGGTGACAAGCACAGGATAGTTAGTAAGGAAAGATATATAGGGGTACCCTGGCAGAATGCTTTAAAAGCCAATAGCAATGTTTTGTAATGAATACTGTAAGGAGCTGGCAGCCAGTGATGGTCTTTTAAAGCAGGTGAAGCATGATCAAATTTCTGTAGATGACAAAGAAGGCGTATGGCTTTACTCTGTAATGTTTGCAATTGTTTAAGCAGTGAATTAGAAATACCCAAATAAATAATGTTACAGTAATCCAAATGAGTCATGAAAAGAGAGAGAATTAAAGAATGAAAGTAATCATGATCAAAAAAAGATTGAACGGATCTCAGCTGTCATAGTAGAAAGAACTGCGCTGTACAAAGTACAGAAACTTGAGGCTCACTAGAAAGGTTAGAATCAAGAAATACTTCTGAATATCGAAAATTAGATACTGGCACAATCAAAGTATCAAATAGTAAGAGAGGACAAGGCGGAATCAAAAGATGACCACCTAACCAACAAACCACCGTCTTGCCAGGGTTCAGAACAAGGCAGTGGTCCATGAGCCCCCGGGCAATTGCACATAAGCAGTGTTGGAGAGAAAGGAGATCTGGACTGAGAGAGTGAACCTTATAGAGCAGCAGATTATCATCAGCTTATATATGAAAAGAAATACAGAACTCTTGAATAATAGTGGCAAAAGGACTTAATATTATACAAAAGGGGGGAAAAATAGACCCCTGTGGAACTCCACATTGTAAAGATTTAGTGGAAGAAATGGCGCCATTAAATGTAACAAGAAAGGAACGTTCAGAGAGAAATAATGAAACCATTTAACACAGTACCAGAAATCCCCAAAGTTTCTAACTGCAGAAGATGCAGAGAATGATCTACTAAATTGAATGCTGCGAAGAGATCTAAAGAAACCGCTAAAGTTAAGTAGTGACTATCCAGATTTGATCTCACCCCACTAAGCACTGATGCTAGAATAGTTTCAGTACTGCAGGCAGCCCTGAAACTCAATTGTCTAGGATGGTTTTTGTTCAACAAAGTGATTAAGCTGTTGGAATACCACTTTCTCAACTACCTTTGATATGAAGCATAAGTTGGAAATGAGCCTGTGGGTAAGAATGGATTAAGTGGGTAAGGATGGATTAAGAGTGGGCTTTTTCAAAATCGGTTTGACAGCTGCTATTTTCCAATCCAGGAGAACCTGACCATGCATTAGACTAGAATTAACCAAGGATAACAAAAAGGTGGATAATGCAAATTAGACAATTTGATCCAAGAACTCTGCTGCACGTCTTATATTCCGCCAGAACCGATATAACCGATATACTCATATCACCCCTCTCCTCAGGTCACTTCACTGGCTTCCAATCAGATACCGCATTCAATTCAAGCTTCTCCTTCTTACCTACAAATGCACTCAGTCTGCTGCCCCTCACTACCTTTCTACCCTCATCTCCCCTTACGTTACCGCCCGAAACCTCCATTCACAGGACAAATCCCTCCTCTCAGTACCCTTCTCCACCACCACCAACTCCAGGCTCCGCTCATTCTGCCTCGCCTCACCCTATGCTTGGAACAACCTTCCTGAGCCCATATGCCAAGCCCCCTCCCTGCCCATCTTCAAGTTTTTGCTTAAAACCCACCTCTTCAATGCTGCGTTCGGCACCTAACTCTTACCATTCAGTAAATTCAGACGGCCCCAATTTGACTGCCCCTATCGGACTGACCGTTCACTTGTCTTTTAGATTGTAAGCTCTTTGAGCAGGGACTGTCCCTCTATGTTAAATTGTACAGCGCTGCGTAACCCTAGTAGTGCGTTAGAAATGTTAAGTAGTTGTAGTAGTAGTATCTAAGGAACAGAAAGTAATTCTTAAAGACATCAAGGCCTTACTGAAAGAAACTAATGTCTGGGGATGAAAAGAATCCCAGTTTGCAGAAATAACAGTTGGTGATAACATAGATAAGGCAGATGAATTGGTAGACTCTGCCCCATCAGTACATGAAAGTGGTGCCGATGGAGATAAGGAAGAAGAATTTTTGTAGTTTCTGTACTTTCTTTGTGAAAAAGTCTGCTACTGAAGTGGAAGAAGAAAGCGTGGCTGAATTTAAGCCTGAGGAAGAAGCATTGCGAGCAAGAGAATTAAAAATAGAATGGAGTTCTTGTGCCAGGTTGGTAGACTTAGAGGGGCATAATTGAACACGAACGCCCATCTCCATGGGCGTCTATATCCGAAAATGGGTATGTGAAGAGGTGGGACAGACCGTATTATTGAAAAAGATGGGCGTCCATCTTTCGTTTCGAAAATACAGTCTGGATGGACCAAATGCCATGGATTTGGTCCCTTCTGAGATGGGCGGAGTTTTTTGTTTTGTGATAATGGAAACTAAAAACGCCCAGCTCAAAAATGTCCCAATCCAAGCCATTTGGTTGTGGGAGGGACAAATGTACAACACTACCATAGCTCTTAGGGGTGAAGGGGGCAACTACATGTGGGTACAGTGGGTTTTAGAGGCCTCCCATTTACCACCACAAGTGGTACGGGTGGGGGGGATGGGCCTGGGTCTGCCTGCCTGAAGTGCACTGCAGTACCCACTAAAAGTGCTCCACGGACAGGACTTGTTGCTGGTGTATAACCTTGGCACAGCAGTTGACACCTGAAGACTAATCTCGCTGAAAACGTCCTTTATTTGAATAAGCACATTTACTCACAGTTAACTGCAGATCAGAGGTTGTGCCCCACTGGCAACGAGTCTCCCTGGTACTGAGATTAGCAGTAGGTCCGAGCTGGCAGAATGGTGTACAGTGCCCTCTTTCAGCAACATTCAAGGTAAGAACTAAGTGCTGAAACGTGGCTAACACATGAAAGGGAACTAAAAGTGTCTTACACAAATGGCCACTACCTCATGGACTACCGGAAACAAAACAGGGCACACTCTGACCCAGTAAGCAGAGGGAAAAGCACCATAGGAGTAGAGCCTACCAACTACCAACATCGTGCACATTTAACAGAAGCTAGTGGAATCACGGAGTCCAATACCCTACACCCACCACAATGCATTGCTGATGTGACTCTGCAGTGCCCTTAACAGAAAAGGTGTCACACTCACCCGAGACCCACATCAGAACCAGGGAAAGGCTGTCAGAGGATAGAACACATTCTGCTGTCATGGAGGTGGGTACGGCATTTGAGGCTGACATACAGGCTGGGAAAAAAGTTTGTAAAGTGGGGTTTTTTTGGTCGGAGGGGGTTAGTAACCACTGGGGGAGTCAGGGGAGGTCATCCCCAATTCCCTCCGGTGGTCATCTGGTCAGTTGGGGAACTTTTTTGGGACTTGGACCTGAAAAAAAGGGTCCAAATAAAGCGGACCAAATTCTCGTCAAAAATGCCCTTCTTGTTTCGATTATCAGATGAAGACGCCCATCTCTCCTCGGCCGATAACCACGCCCCAGCCCCGCCTTCGCCATGCCTCTGACATGCCCCCCTGATCTTTGTTCGTCTCCGTGATGGACTGCAGTTGAGGACGCTAAAAATTGGGTTTTGATTATACCGATTTGGGCGCCCACGGGAAACGGATGCCCATCTCCCGATTTGGGTCGAAATATGGGCGTCTTTCTCTTTCGAAAATAAGCTGGTTAATAATCCTAGCTGAGAAGTAAGATTGTTTTGCCTTCCAAAGATGCTAATTGTTGACACCTAATATGGCAAAGATGAATATTGGCGGTTAGCGCTTACCCCCGGATTCCATATAGCACACCTAGAGCTACATGCAGTTCTGTGCATAAATCTAGGTGTATTCTATATCTACACGCATAGATTTATTGTTATAACAAGCTGTTAAGTGTTAACAGCTCTTAACAAGCAATAACTTGCACTAATTGGCAAAAATTAGAATGTACATGCGTCCACTGCTAAGTTTAGTCTGTAATACTGTGCCTAAATTCTAATGCACGCAGGCAAAAGGGGTGTGTTTAGGGGTATGAATAGAAATCAAACAAAATAAAACATGGAAAAGAAAGCTAATCAAGAAATGTATTAAGTTATGTCCAATAAAAAAGGTATCATCTTATTTTCTTTTCCATGTTTTATTTTGTTTGATTTCTATTGATAACCTTAAAACATGGCTACCACACTCCTCTACTTTAGGGGTATGGAAATGGGCATTTCGTGAGTGTTCCAAAATCTACATGCATTGTTATAAAATATAGGCCAGTGCGCGTAAATCTACATGCAGGGATTTACACCAGCTTTTTGTTGGCATAAATGGACGTACGTAGATTTACGCACATGAACTACACTAAGCGTATTCTAAATACCGGGCATTGATTTACACGCAGTATTTAGAATATGCTTAGGCGTAATTGCCTAACATGTGTTAATTTTAGGCGCCACATATATAGAATCGCGCCCTTAGCGGACATCCAATTATATTGTGCTATATAATCAGACATCTGTCAATTTTCAGTGCATCACTGGCTAAGTTTGGCAGCCAACTCTGGCTGTGTTAATAGCTGGAATATCTATGACCGGTTCAAACTTAACCAGTCAGCGCTAAATATTGGCTTGGCCAGTTAAGTTCAAATTGGCCAAAAATAAACTGGCTATTCAATGACAGTCACCAGCTACCTCCTGCAGTCTGAATATCGGCCCCAAGGTTCTCAGGCAAGGGTGGCTCAATGCAATCTACTGCCAGAGACAACGGATAAGCTGGTGCCTGCTCCCCACTTCCCCCACCCCCAGTCATCTAAACTGGGAGAGCTTCTTCAAAATTTCAGTCAGGGAGCAGAGGGTCATCTTGCTCATAACACCAATCAGGTGGCTGCCCTAAGAAAAAAGAAAGCAACATATTCCCAGACTATATAATTAAGAAAAAGCAAACAAGCCTTTGCAATGGTGTTATATGAAACAAAAATTGTAGCAGTTTAATTATGTAGCTTGGAACTCTAATGTTAAACATACCAAGTACTGACACTGCACATTGGACTAATATGCTGTTAAGATAAATATATATTCTGTAAAAATAAAGGAAATGCAAGATGCTTGCACACTAAGGAACAAAAATAAAAAGCGAGAACCACAGTGCAGTATATAACACCAAAATAACAACA
Source organism: Microcaecilia unicolor (assembly GCF_901765095.1). Classification (NCBI taxonomy): domain Eukaryota; kingdom Metazoa; phylum Chordata; class Amphibia; order Gymnophiona; family Siphonopidae; genus Microcaecilia; species Microcaecilia unicolor. The sequence goes on along the minus strand of NC_044039.1, from coordinate 81,911,625 downwards.
CATTTTATTTTGGTGTTATAAACTGCTCTGTGGTTCTCATTTTTTCTTTTTGAATTTATTTTCTGAGTGCACAGATACCCTTCCCCTAACAACGGGTGCCAAACAGAACGACTGACAGAAGGTTGAAAGCAATCTGATCACATGTTCAACTGAGCAGGCACGTAGCCAGACCTCAACTTTGGGAGGGACCTGAGCTTAAATTGGGGGGGCACATTTTGCCGCATCTCCCCACTGCTCTCTGCTTATGTTTTTATATTTTTATCAGTATTATATCGCCCGAAGCAGCCCCGCCATGTTGGGCGTCCTTTTTTTTTTTTTTTTTTTAATTGCAATTATTCACCATTTGTACAAAGTACAGATATAGGAAAACAATATAGCTTATATCATGGGAATGAAAGAGAAAAGAAAATATAGAACTATAATGTTAAAGGAAATCAAATTTAAACTAAAAATAGTTTAAACCATATATTCTGGCTAAATTACACTAATTCCTATAGCTCTTATCAGAAACCACCCATCTTGCCTCCTTGTCTAACCCCCCTATTTACAAAGCCGCGCTAGCAGCTGCCGGTGCAGTAATGCCTACATAGCTCATTCACTTTGAATGGGCTGTGTCAGCATTGCAGTGTGGCTTTGTAAACATGGGGGTAACTGTTCTGGTGCATAAACAGTATAAGAAATATCAGGAAAAGTAATTATACATTTTACAGGAAATTTCAAAAAGAAACTAGCACTAAGTGCTTGTACTCTCAATTTAAACTGAAGAAATTGTTTACATTTAAGTTGTGTTGCTCTAGGAACATCAGGAATAACCTGAAGTTTCTTTCGACAAAGCAAAAATTCTTTTTTAGCAAAATCTATCTTGAAAACCATATCTTATCATGTTCTAAAGAGAATGTAACCAAGAGGGTGGCATGAATAGGAATATCATCCTGAGTTGTTTCCAAAAACTCCATCAAGTTAAAGGAATTAGTAACTAGGTGATAATACAACAGGTGCCAAACACTCCTGATTCGTTCTCACCACCTTTGCAGGCAGGTAATAACAATTAGATATAGGCATAGAGTCAACATCAGAAAAAGCAGGATTTCTTTCATATATTTCCTCAAAGGTATCTCAGTTGATAGATGCGGACAAATCAGAAAATGTAGGAATCTGAGATTTTTTTGCTCTGCATTGATTTTCTAACATTTCCAAATGTCTATAAAGAAACAAACTATCCTTGATCCCAGAGGATCCAGTCCTTTGTAGTGTCTCAACCTGAAATTCCAACTTCTTCTGAAAAATATCCAATTGAGTAACTGTATTATATCCACATCTTCCATCTTGGAAATAACTTGTGAAAAATCACACAACTGCCACACAGGTTCCTGTAACATAACTTCAGTTCTCTTAACTACCTTCCAGCATCAGCCAAAGTTATCTCTGAAGTATCTCCTTCAACAAGGGGTACATCAGTTAGAAATTGAACAGGCTTCAGAGAATTAGAAGTCGATGATTTTAAAGCTAGTAACTGTATCACAGTTCAATAGTTCTATGGACGATAGTACTTGGCCATTATTCTCTTATTTCATCATATGTGTTCCATGTTTTGTGTTATCTTTTACCTTCAATATTTTTACCCATTACTTTGGTATTTTGGTTAGTGCATTGTAAATACTTTTTTGTTAATTTAAATATCGCGGACACGCTTGTGATGTCACTAGCCAAGCAACAACTATACTATTTAAATATGATGCTCATAATGCAGCTCTTGATTTTCCTTTCTTGACCCAAGACAAAGTTTGCGTCAGCTAGGAGATTCCTTTATGCATTACGACTGGTACATTTCAAATCACATATGCCATTAATTTTTAATTTTCTGGCTTTTACTGTTTGACTTACCCACTGTCTGCACACCGCAAACACTTAGCGATCCTATTTCCCCGACACACCTACAGATTTCTTCTTTTTTCTCACATATATCTGCATTTCACTCCTTATGTTTCCAAAGGAAGTCACATATTTGTACAGTCACTTAACCCACTTCCTCCATTTTGTCCCTTTTTTTCATCGACAGAGCATTCCAGTTCTACTAGGGACGGCGGTGTTTGATTTTCCCGCCAAGACTCGCTGCCAGCACTGATTGTAAGTTTTTTTATCACTTTATGTTCTTCTCTCTGTCCAGCATTCCATTTGTTGGTAGTTTGCCACACCAATTCACATAAACCTGAACTTTGTTGGTATAACTGCTTTCTCAACCCTCCCACCCAGTCTAAAATGATTGGTGTTGGATACAATGGATTCTCCCCTAGCCCTTTTGATTAAAGTGAGTCTAATTGTATATGGCCTGCTGACTCTTTCAAGTAGCATCAGATCTCTAGGGGAGTGGTCAAGATGGCACCATGCTGCTGGTGGTGGTTCTGAGTTCTCCTACCTACTGGTTTTCTAAATTCTCCTTTGACCATTATGCCACATACCAAACAGAAAGACTTTACAGGATTTAACTGCTGCTATTGTAAAAGATAAAGTGGTACTAAATAGAAGAATTGAACAGATAGAGAACTATAATCATAGATTGGAAAATTTAGGAGGTGAACATTCAGAGTCCCTGGGAACTACTCCTCTAGAGACCTTCAGAGGTATCTGATTGAGGTTTTAAAGTTCTCTCCTGAGGCGATTCCCCCATTAAATTGGATATACTATATACTTGTTAAAAATGTCACAGAAGAGACCCTGGGAACTGAAGTTCAAGACTTAAGTAAAAGAGATGCATTGACTATATCTGAATTATTGGAGACACAATGCCGCATTACCCACTTGTGAGAATTAATACCCTGCTTGTCCTTGGAGAAATGCATTTTAGAATCTTCTACTTCTATTTGTAGGCCAGAAATTGTGCCTTCCAATTTTTCACATCTTTTTCTTGTTCCTGAAAATTAGAATTCAATGCATTAATCAGTGCAGAAAGAGCCTGTTCCAACTGCGTAACCACATTCCATATCGCTTCCAAGAATAATTGTTCTGTGTGTTGTGGCTGGAACACAAATTGAGCAATAGTTGCTGAATGGCCTGGTTATTCTCCAAGATGTAACATCAAAAAATCTTCCTATATTGGAGAATACATAGCTAGAGGAAATCCTGGTGCAGCTTTCCCCACTGTTAGCATGGTTGGCGTGTTCTTGAGTGCAATGGGGTCTATCTCAACCCTCTCTTCTTGGCTTTAATCACCTGCACGCTCTTCGATTTGCGATTGGTCAGGTCTCACACTTACTCCGTGGGAAGAACCTGGCTACTGTGGTGGTGGTATCAAGTTTTTATTAAGAAGACAAGAGCTCTAGACTTATGAGATCTCATTTCATTTTATGACAGTAAAGCCATGTAGCTATTTTATCAAGAATCTGAATGTCATGTGCATAAATGTAGAATGTAACATCTAGGGATTAAATCAATATGGCTAATATGGTCATGGAGGTATTAAAAAGAATAGGTGCTAGAATGAAGCCCTATTGGACAACACAAATAATTTGATGTGAACTTGCGGAACTATTGTTAGTAATATGTAATTTATCCTTAAAATCGAGCATGGTACCAGAAGATTGGAGGGTGGCCAATGTATCGCCGATTTTTAAAAAAAAGGCTCCAGGGGAGATCAGGGAAATTATAGACTGATGAGTCTTACGTCGGTGCCGGGCAAAATGGTAGAGACTATTATAAAGAACAAAATTTCAGAGCATATTCAAAAGCATGGATTAATGAGACAAAGCCAACATGGATTTAGTGAAGGGAAATCTTGCCTCACCAAACTGTTATATTTCTTTCAAGGGGTAAAGAAACATATGGATAAAGGTGAGCCGGTTGATATTGTGTATCTGGATTTTCAGAAGCTGTTTGACAAAGTACCTCATGAAAGACTCCAGAAGAAATTGGAGAGTCATGGGATAAGAGGTACTGTCTATTGTGGATTATAAACTGGTTAAAAGATAGAAAACAGAGAGTAGCGTTAAATGGTCAGTATTCTCAATGGAGAAGGGTAGTTAGTGGGGTTCCCCAGGGGTCTGTGCTGGGACCACTGCTTTTTAACATATTTATAAATGATCTAGAGATGGGAGTAACTAGTGAGGCAGTTAAATTTGCTGACAACACAAAGTTATTCAAAGTAGATAAATTGCGGGAGGATTGTGAAAAATTACAAGAGGACCTTACAAGACTGGGCGTCTAAATGGCAGATGACATTTAATGTAAGCAAGTGCAAAGTGATGCATGTGGGAAAGAGGAACCTGAATTATAGCTACGTAATGCAAGGTTCCACGTTAGGAGTCACCGACCAAGAAAAGGATCTAGGTGTCATCATTGATGATACATTGAAACCTTCTGCTCAGTGTGCTGCGGCAGCTAAGAAAGCAAATAGAATGTTAGGTATTATTAGGAAAGGAATGGAAAACAAAAATGAGGACGTTATAATGCCTTTGTATCACTCCATGGTGCGACCGCACCTCCAATATTGTGTTCAACTCTGGTCGCCGTATCTTAAAAAAGATATAGTAGAATTTGAAAAGGTGCAGAGAAGGGCGATGAAAATTGGGGATGGGACGACTTCCCTATGAGGAAAGGCTAAAGCAGATGGGGGCTCTTCAGCTTGGAGAAAAGACGACTGAGGGGAGATATGATAGAGGTCTATAAAATAATGAGTGGAGTGGAACAGGTTGACGATAAGAATTTGTTTACACTTTCCAAAAACACTAGGACTAGGGGGCATGCGATGAAGCTACAAAGTAGTAAATTTAAAACGAATCACAGAAAAAGTTTCTTCATTCAACATGTAATTAAACTCTGGAATTCGTTGTCAGAAAATGTGGTAAAGCTGGTTAGCAGAGTTTTAAAAAGGTTTGGACCAGGGGCGTAGCCAGAAAACAGATTTTGGGTGGGCTTACGCAAGAATTGGGTGGGCACCAAGTGTTCCCCCCCCCCCCCCAAAACAAAATCTCAGCTGGTGGGAAAGCGCTTCTTTCCACTTTGGCAGCAGGAACGCACTGAAAACTGAGCATGCGCAGGTGCCGGTGTTGTGGAGAGTAGCGTTTTCGTTACCATCAGGGGGAAATCTTCAGCTGGTGGAGCTTGGGACTCCTACCAGTTACCACTAACATGTGCTACCGTTGGGTGGGCCTGAGCCATAAATGGGTGGGCCCTGGCCCACCCAAGCCCACCTGTGGCTACGCCACTGGTTTGGACGGCTTCCTAAAGGAAAAGTCCATAGACCATTATTAAATTGGACTTGGGAAACATCCACTATTTCTGGGATAAGCAGCATAAAATGTTTTGTATTTTGGGGGGGATCTTGCTAGGTATTTGTGACCTGGATTGGCCATTGTTGGAAACAGGATGCTGGGCTTGATGGGCCTCTGATCTGTCCCATTATGGCAATACTTATGTGCTTATGTACTTATGTACTAGAATTCTGTCAATCGTCTTTTGAATCCAGTACACAGTATGCATAAGTTGCACCAGTTTTCTAAGGGAAAGTATGTGCTTACTTTTCCTTTGAAAATTATTCCATGGAAAGTACATGCACACATTTGCACCTGCTATTTAGCAAGCACAACATTTTTGAACACTTTTGCAAATTTGTTTGAAAATTAAAAAGCATATGAGTAAGTCCAAATCTCATTCCAACTCGGCCCCTGGGAATGCCTCTTTTTCATGCTAACTATAGGGCTCTTTTACTAAGATGCACTATGAAATGGGATAAGTGCATCCTAACATGGAACTTTCCCACACAATAAACCCATTTCTAGTGCATCTATAAAATAGAATATTTTTTTATATTTTTAATTTGCAGGTCTTGCACTAATGATGTTATTATTAACATGCAGCAACTACAAATAATTAACAGGGGAACCCTTACCACTTTCTATTTAGGAGGCACTAAGGGCTCCTGATTTCACCCACTATTCAGTTAGTGTATGCTAATGTATATTATCTGAATAGTACTTCCATGCCCGTTCTCTAAACGAACACACCCCCTGCAAAAATAAATTTAAAAAAAATACTGTGCAGTTACCACACGCAAAAGAGAAAAGTTACTACAAGACACGGCATGCAGTATCAAATATATATACATTTAACAACACTGAAATTCAAATGCCAGAGATATAATACAATGTTAGCATAACACTAATGATATACCTAATAAGCATGCAATTGAACATTCACCTAAAACAGATATGATGCTAAAGATTTTCTACAATATGGCTTACCATATAGCTGAGGGACCAAGAGCAGATATATGATGGGAACAAGATGTGTGGTACAGAGTCAGTTGGGATAATTTGATGGTTAGCTAAACTTAAGGCAGGTTCTTTGTATAGTTAAGCAAGAGATAAGGAACAAATCTAAAATGCAGTGTGTGTAGTAAGCTAGTCCAGGTGCAGAATGGGTGTATAGTTTTAAATGGTGAGTGATTTTTGCTTTTATAAGCATGCTCTTGTATGATTTTAGGAGGTTTTGTTTCCAATTAGTCCATTGTATTTGATCCAAATTCTTTCTTGTGTTCTAAATTTACATTTCATTAGTAGGAGGTCTTTGTTAAACCATGGAGATAACTTTCTATTGTTTGATGAAACTAGTAGATGGATTAGAGGAAAGTAAGTTACCAAGTTGTTCATTTGACCAAAATTTTCAGGGGTCAATTTTACCTCTGGTTTTGAAGGTATGTGATGTGTTAGAAGGCTTAGATGAATGGGTGGATTCTTTCCAGTTTAGCTTGAAAGAAAGGCTGCTATGATCTGACCAAAGTATTGGGGACCATTGTGGTTCAGATTTGTGAAAGTTAATAGGGTCTGTAAATTTGGTTGCTAATAAATCTAGCTGATGTCCTTTGATGTAGAAGGACATTCCATTGAAGAGTGAGAATTTCCAGACATTAAAGAAATCAAGGAATTGTTTAGTATGTAGATTAGTAGCATTTTCAAGATGTAAGTTGATATCTCTAAGCATAATGATATTGTCATTATTGACACATATGTCGGATATAAATTCAGTAAGTTTGGCCTCAGCCAGGTTCCAGCTATTGGGAGGACAATATAGTAATAGGAAGCAGATAGATTTAGATATGGAATCGTCTTTTATAGAGCATGCAACAATTTGTAGGTTAGGGGATAGCAATTTAGTAATAGTTTTTACCTGGAGGAATGATTTATAAATAATAGCTAAGTCAATTCCTCTCTTTTTGGCTCTGGGGAAATGAGGAATGAAGTATCCAGGTGGATATGTCTAGGATTGCTGGATCATCTTTTTTATGTAGCCAGTTTCGGAGATAAGGGCTAGACCAAATTGAGCTTTGGTTATTCAATCTTTAATGATTTTGGTTTTGTTGACAACTGAGCGAGTATTGGTATAACCTATGGGTATGGTCAAGTAACTGACAATGGGACTTTAGTGAGTGTGTGTTTGTTGTATGAGGTTTTTGAAAAGTTTTTTGTTATGATACTTAGTGGGAAGTGTAAATGTTAACCTTGTATTTGTTCATGCCGGAGTCTATAAACACCTCTCCGGCACTATGTAAGCCACATTGAGCCTGCAAATAGGTGGGAAAATGTGGGGTACAAATGTAACAAATAAATAAATAAAAATGTTATAGCCTACAGTATTAACAGACAGCCTATAGAAAACAGAGCTGGGCCTAGTTTAGTCTTCTTTCCCATCCTCCCCGGCACATCTCTTAATTTACAGTCTTAATTTGTAGTCAGTTATTCAACTTAAGAGAACAAGAGGGAAGTTTGTCATTACAGAGTATTTTCATCCAAAAGTGATTCCCCTAAATGATGTATATTTGCTGAGAAGCAAACACTAAATAAATCATACAATATATCACATAATCTTAAGGCTTTTTATATTAGTCTAATATCCCTAGTACCTTAACAAGTTTTAATTAAACAACTCACCAATACTAAGACTGGAGGAGTGGCCTAATGGTTAGTACAGTGGGTTGTGGAACTGGGTTTGATTCCTGCTACTGCCTGATGGTCATCAATGGGTTAAGATCCTGGGGAACTGGGTTCAATTCCCTCTGCAGCTCCATGAAACCTCGGGCAAGTCACTTAACCCTCCATTGCCCAAGGTACAACAGTAGTACAATGTACTATTTAGATTGTGAGCCCACTAGGGACAGATCTAGTACCTGTAAAATAAAAGTGTAAACTGCTTAGGTCTAAGCAGTATATACATACTGAAATGAGGGGGGTCACGTGATGCGTTGAGAGAGTAGGACGCGAGTTCCTGCTCTCCGAGGCCCAACGCCCGACATCGTCAAAGATTTTGAGATCTCGCCTTGCCCCGGTGCAGTTAAAAAGCAAAAACAGCGGCTAACTGGGTGATGGACAAGTACGTGAAAAATCAGCGAAAATTATGCCGCCGCGAGGAGTAAAAAAAGACAAAGACTCGCTGAAAGCCACAGGCCCAGGCATGGAGCCGCCGCAGACACAGAGTGGCCCGCCCTTTTCGGAGGTGCAGCTAACTCAACTAACGCAACTAAATACGGCGGTGGTACAGGCTCTGGAACCCAGATTAGAGAGAATCTCGACGCAAATTGCAAATTTTGAGACCCGACTAGCAGAGGAGTCACACCGGATTGGAGAACTAGAGCACAGGGTGTCTGAGGTGGAAGACATTCACCCCCCAATGCAACAGCAGATTCGCCACCTAGAAAGCACAATAACAATGCTCACAGATAAGGTAGACGAATTAGAAAACCGAGGCAGACGCAGCAACCTGCGGCTGATCGGCCTACCTGAATCGATTGGGGACTCGGTGCTGGCAACAGTCGTGGAACAGTGGTTAAAAACAGAATTCGCCTTGTCAGACCACGCGGGCGGCCTGTGCCTGGAGAGAGTGCATCGCGTGGGCCGAAAGCAAGATGGTCGCCAGGCCCCGCGCGCGGTGATTTTGAAGGTGCATAACTTTTTACATAAACAAGAGATACTGAGTGGATACCGCATAAAACGCGATGATACCAAATATGAAGGACACCAAATTAGAATTTTTCAGGACTACTCGGTCTCCCTGCAAGAGCGCCGGAAGAAGTTCACACCGTTATGTCGACGGCTTTACGCGCTGCAGGCCAGATTTATGCTAGTATATCCTGCGGTGCTCAAGATTCGTCAGGAGGGCCGCTGGAAAACATTTGACTCAGCAGAAGCGGCACATGAATATATTACAGAGCTGGAACAACGCCCGATTGACCAAAATGAACAAAGAAAGGAAGAGTGAGCTCCTACAAGGTTGGCTTTCTTTCAAGGGACAAGGGAGTAAAAGTACGTTGCACCTTTGAGGGCGGGGGGCTTCGGGCATGGAAGGGGCTCCCTATTAAGTAAGAGATTAGATGTTTAGGAATCACAAACTAGATGGGACACAGAAGGAAGAGGGAACTAAAGGGAAGTTAGGGGTGGGGGGCTTAACAAAAGAGGGACACACACGAGAGTCGCACACAGGATATAGAGGTTCTGACAGAGTCATGCAGCTTATACTTTGGAAACTGGGAACACGATGGGCAAGAAGGAGACAAGTATGGTTAGTCCCATGGGTGGGCTGGGAGCCCAGGGGACAAAGGTGGACAACACATCACAACACATTAACAGTGCATTGTTCATGCGCAGAATAAGATACGTATAATATCCTGGAATGTGGGAGGGATCTCCTCCCCAGTCAAAAGAACCAAGATTCTCGCAGCCCTACAGAGACACGGGGTGGGGATAGCCTGTCTCCAGGAAACGAGATTGTCCCAAGAGGAACATGAGAAACTGAAACGCCACTGGGTAGGAGAAATGTTCTGCTCACCAGCCACGGGTAGGAGAGGAGGAACAGCAATATTAATTCACAAATCACTCATGTGCTCTACTAGACTAGAATTTAGAGACCAGGAAGGGAGGCTAGTGGGAATTAGGATCAACGCGCAAGGAAAAGAAATGCTTGTAGTGTCAACATATGGCCCCAACGCAGCAGGCGCAGACTTCTTCGCAGAGGTCTTGGCGAAATGCAAGGGGCTTGATACACTTCCCTTGATTCTAGCAGGAGATATGAACCAAGTCATGGATGCGGCCTTGGATCGCTCCAAATCCCAGCCACCGCGACCCTCGGCTCCACCCTCGATACTGGAAACATTATGTCATGAGATGGGACTGGTAGACCCCTGGAGAACATTACATGGGGAGGAGAGGGACTATACACACACATCCAGGGTACATCAGACACAGTCTAGAATCGACTATATTCTCATATCACAGACAGAATTCCCCAGAGTAATAAATGCTTCTATAGGCCCAGAAGAAATCTCGGATCACTCGTTAATTTGGGTGGATTTAGACCCAGCCCCCTTTTTCCAACAATCCCCGGGGTGGAGGTTTCCGGCATATTTGTACAAGTCAGACGACTTCAGAAAATACCTACACCAAAAGTGGGAGGAATATGTCACACATAACCGAGAACACCAGGAAGATGAGATCTTGTTTTGGTCCGCAGCGAAGGCGGTGCTTAGGGGAGAGACAATAGCCTACGTCACTAAGCGGAATCGACAAATTGCCCGGAGAATAATAATTCTGGAAAAGCAGCTTGGAAAAGCGAGACGGGCGTACGCAGGGACACCGACGCAGACGAATTATGACACACTAATGTCCACTAGAGTAGCACTTAATAGTATGCTGCATGAGCGAACAATGAGGTCCCTCCTTTACAGAAAATACAAGCTACACAAATTTGGAGATAAAACGGGAGGGATGGTAGCTAGACTGGTGAAGGGCGCGCGCAAACCACACCACATCACAGCACTCCGCACCAAAGTGGGTAGAGTGACGCATGACCCCGGAGAGATTGCTGACACCTTTTACCAACACTTTGCAAAGCTATACAAAGGGAAACAAGGGCACACAGAAGACCGGGAGAATATAAAATGTTACTTAAAAGAGGCGGGATTAGAGAGTCTACCCACAGATCAGGTCGGCCTCCTCAATGCCCCGGTGTCAGCCAAAGAATTACAGAAGGCGATAGGCGCATTAAAGCTCTATTCAGCGCCGGGGCCAGATGGTCTCTCAGGAGAGTTTTACAAGCTATTGAGCGCACAGATTGTGGGGTCCCTGACTGATTATCTAAACGCAGTGGTAGAACTGGGACATTTCCCCCTGCACGCAAATACAGCACTTATAAGCCTTATTCCCAAAAAAGATAGAGATGCGTTGAACCCGAGTTCATACAGACCCATCTCCCTGATAAATGTGGAGGTTAAGCTCTTATCACGCATTCTAGCAGAGAGACTGGCACCTTGGATGCCCCGTCTTGTTCAGGAGGATCAGGTGGGCTTTGTCCGGGGTCGTCAGTCGGTCTTGAATACACGGAAAATGATACTAACATTAATGTCTAACTCCCCCCAAAGAACACAACAAATGGTAGTCAGTTTAGATGCAGAACGTGCATTTGATCAGGTAGAGTGGACATTCCTGTTCGAAACACTGAGGGGCATAGGGTTGCACGGGTGGTTTACAGAGGCAATAGAAACACTGTATGCAAATCCACAAGCAATGCTTCGAATCAATGGAATCAAGACTCAAGGGTTCGACATCGGGAGAGGAACCCGACAGGGCTGCCCCTTGTCCCCACTACTTTTTCTTTTGACGCTGGAGCCCCTTTTGGCCAGAATTAGAGCACAACGCAAGATAACAGGGATAGAGGTTGGCGGGAGGGAGCTCAAAGTATTAGCCTATGCAGATGATGTTGTAGTTCTTTTGAGTAACCCACAGGCTTCCCTGGAGTCTCTCCTACACACCATCAAAGAATATGGCGCCCTCTCGGGCTATTCCCTTAATAGAACCAAGTCTAGGGCCCTAGCGCTGGATGACACATTGCAAACAGACTGGAGAGGAGAATTCCCACTACAATGGGCGGCAGGTAATCTGCAATACCTGGGGGTGATCATCCCCAGGGCCCTGGACACACTGTATGATGCAAATGTAAGGCCTTTATTGACAAAAACCAGAGGCCTGCTGAAACTGTGGAGAGCATGCCCACTATCGCTTTCAGGCAGAATAGGTCTGTTCAACATGATGATAGCTCCCAAATGGTTGTATTTGTTCCAGATGCTACCACTTTATTTGAAACAGAGAGAAGAGAAGGCGTTGCATCGCGCAGTGCAAAGCTTTCTATGGAATGGGAAGAGACCCAGGCTCCCAGTCCACATACTTCAAAAGCCGAGATCACACGGGGGGATGGGCCTGCTCAACATAAGACATCTCACTATAGCAAGTGCAATGAGACACATCAGAGACTGGTTAGTGGGGACAAGTGAATTCTCAGTGATAGAACTGGAAAAGACAATGACACCTAGGGTGCATTTGGGATGGAGTCTACACGCCCCCGGGGAAAGACTAGATACAGGAGAGGGCCCAAACCCTTTAATTGCAGCAGCAAGAGCAGCCTGGAAATGGTTATGCAACCGACACAAATTTGATTGGCGGGTCACCCCTTTTCTGCCAATATATCACAACCCAGACTTCCCGGAGGGCTCCACATCGCCGGCATTCAGCCAGTGGAGAGCACTGGGGATCCAGTATCTATGTCAGCTGGTGACAGATGAAGGTAAACCGAAGCGGTATGCAGATCTACAACAGGAATTCGGACTTACAGAGAGAGACCGTTTCGCTTGCCTTCAGATGAGACACTATATCACAGCTTTAGGCTGGGTAAATCTGAGCGAGGATGTTCAAGACACACTGAACACGGCCTTGACTCTGGGTGCCCAAAACCCAGTACCGCTTAAATTTCACCATAGATTCTTACAAGACACGACGGAAGACATAGATTTTCAGACAAGAGCACAGAGCTGGGCCAGAGATCTGGCATCAGAAGTTACAGCGGACCTCCTGCAGAAATACCTGACAAGCATACAGAGACGCTCTATCTTCAATCGCTACTGGGAAATGGATTACAAATTTATACTAAGGTTATATGTTTCACCATCGCGAGCCTATAAAGCTGGATTTGGGGACTCAGCCGCCTGCCCCTGGTGCAATCATGCCCCTGCAACACTGGGGCACATGTTTTGGTCTTGCCAGCAGGTGGGATTGTTCTGGACCCGGATATTGGGCGAAGCGCAGAGATACTGGGACCACCAGATCAAATGCCAGCCGCTGATGTTGTTTGGAATAAATGAATGGGCACGCCCTGCACCCGCAGGCCTGGGGGCCTTCATACATAGAACTGTGCTGATGGGAAAAAGGTCTATTTTGTTGCATTGGAGAGCAGAAAAAGCACCTACCGTGGGAGCATGGAGATCCCAAATGATTGAACTCCTAAATCTAGAAAGACGAGGGATAGCGGATTTGTCCTCCAGAGAAGGAAAGCAGCTGCAGAAGACATGGGCGAACTTTTGGGACACCTTACAACCCTCAGCCCGAAGTAGAATAATAAATTAGGGGTTGAATGACTCTGTCAACTTACTCGAGCGAGATGGAGTTCGCTCCCGTGTGTGAGGAAAGGGGGGGGAGGGGGGGGGGAAGGGTAAAGGGGAGGGCAACAGACACTTTAATTTGCTGTATATCATCTGAGAGAAATCTAACATAGAGCACAGTCGGAGACAAGGACAGGTCATACTAAGAGACAATAAGAGAGGCGATGTCAGGTGAGGGGCTACAAGAGGCAAAGCCCTTCGCAGCAAGCAACATAGAAAACAATGTGAAGCCTCAGATTATAAAATGGACTGTGCTGATGGATCTGAACAGCTCAAGATAGGGGGGAAGCATAGAATTATTTAACTGTTAATTCCTAGCTTAGAACTGAGGGAGAGTTGGGATAGGGGAGGGGGGAGGAGGTTTGGGGGTTTATGAAAATGTACGGCGAAAGCAACACACAGCTAGATGTTGGTGGATAATACAGAAACTATGTTTAAGTGTTAACGCATGTGGAACGTTTTGAGGCATTAGACAGCTTCACATACAGAGTAAGGGGACAAAAGTTGAAATTTCAATGTTATGATATTGAATAATGTCTCCTCTCTAATCACCAAATGTATCGTTTTCATTCAATGTCAATAAAAATAATTTAAACATACATACTGAAATGAAATGAAGAAGCAGATACTAGTCCAGCAGTGAGAAGGGTGATATCCAGTAGTGTGCTGGGAAATTTTTAACAACGGGCTCTCTCTCCAGGCTTAGACCAGCCCACAATTTGGGGGGGGGGGGCAAGGTGGACTAAGGGAGCAACACATTCCTCTCTCTCCTCCCTCCCTCCATGCAGGCATGCTAGGCATACCTTTGCTAGCAGGGATGCCAAGCCCCACCAGCCAAATAAATGGACTACCATCATTCCCCGCTGCTTGTTTCTGGCTCTGAGCAGCATGCCAGGAATTTTTATATATACTTCTGCAAGAAGTCCTGACATGCTGCTCTGAGCCAGAAACAAGCAGCGGGGAACAGCAGCAGTCCATTTATTTGGCTGGTATCCCTGCCAGCAAAGGTAAAGGAGTTCAGAGACAGCAAGGGTGGCCAATCTCTAAGCTGGAGATTTACCACTACTATTATGGAGATTCATGATCAATAAGTGAGATTTTTCTTGTGGGCCACATCTAAAACCAGTTATGGCAGATGCACATTCAAAAACTAACATATACATAATACATTCAAAAGTTAATTATTATTTTCTCATTTCCATCTTCCAAAATTCCAGACAGCAGATGTATAGATCAGCAGGACCCAAAGCAGTCCAAAACAAGTAAAGTCAGAAACATAGTTTATATCTAATTATTCAACCACCCTTAGGATTCACCTTTGAGTTTAAAAAGCAAAACCATGCGCATGTAAGGACCGGATAAACAAATTAAAACAAAGTTTAAAGCAAATGCTCTTAATATGTCATTATTGGTAGCAGTAATGAAACAGTAATAGAATATTCACATAGAAAGCCGCCTGAGCCAACCAGATTTATTTTCCATTGAACATAATTAACTTTGTATGAACTTGGTGGCTAATAGTGTGCTGAACTTGAACTGGACAACAGTGGCACATTTAGACTGACTCTGGACAGAACTTCTGCATGAAAGAAGCCCTTCCCTCATTATTTGATATCTGTCTTTGAAATAGTAGTAATAAAAAAAGGCAAGTGCATTTTTATAATACACCACTGCAATCCACAAACCAAAAGCAGCAAGTTTCCATATGCTATCTTTTTCTTTTGATGTAGGCACAGGAAAAAAAGATGTTAAAGGCTCCTAGGTTTCAACCTAATTTTTTTTTAATTGTGTACTTATAAATAGTAAGTCTGGCTATTAAGTACCTGATTCTCATAACATATGAGTGGCCTTTTACTAGGTGAAAACATCTCTGCACCAATACAGGGAGTCCCTATAATCAGTTTCTCCCAATAACACAATGATTTTAAATTTGGGACAAATTAGTACTCTAACCAATGAAACCAATACTTCCTGTGTGTACATCCCTATGCTGCACAAGCTGGCATGTTTAAGTTTAAGTGTGAGATCAAATAAAAATACCTACCAACAATAAAGAACAACAACATGGATAAAGCAACTCACTCGAAGTATCCCTCAAGGTGGGTTATTATCACTCGCCAGGGTGTCTCACTTCTTTCAGACCTCTCCTATGCCTCTTGGCCGCTATGAGCTTGTTGTTTCCATCAGTCCCACATCTCTGCTACTGTTCAGTACAGAGCCCGAAGTGTCACCTCTTTCTGCTGACTTAGAAGCAGCCCTGCAATCCATTGCAGACTGGATTGTCCCTCCACTGTCCAGCAAACTACAGGAAGTGCCTCCATCAGTTTATTCTCCTCCAAGGCCCTCCTCCCTTTGTGGTCCACAGCGAACCACACACCTCTCCTCTGGTAGGACTCTGGAGCCAGCAGAATAGCTGGTGTTCTCCCACACTGCTCCGGAGTCCACAGCTCACAGTCGGGCCCATCCGTGCGGCTCAGAGAGATCTTTTCTTTTGGCTCCTGCCAGTGGCGTACCTAAGATAGTTGCCACCCGGGGCCGGTCATTTTTTTAACACTCCCCTCCAAAATCTAGTACTAGGCATGCCGAGAATACAAAACACTCAGCACCTATAGAGCAATTCTACCATACCATAAGGTAAAATTATGTATAATCATACCTGATAATTTTCTTTCCATTAATCATAGCTGATCAATCCATAGACTGGTGGGTTGTGTCCATCTACCAGCAGGTGGAGATAGAGAGCAAACTTTTGCCTCCCTATATGTGGTCATGTGCTGCCGGAAACTCCTCAGTATGTCGATATCAAAGCTCCATCCGCAGGACTCAGCACTTAGAGAATTACACCCACGAAGGGACACTCTGCCCAGCTCACCACCGCCGAAACGGGGGAGGGGAATTAACCCAGCTCATCCCCACACAAGTGGGGGAGGGGAATCCGTCCAGCTCATCCCCGCGGAGCGGGGGAGGGACACCACACCCGCCGATGCGGGGGGATCTGGCTTATCCTGCAACCGCAACCGCGGGAGGAGCTGACTGACCCTAACACCGCCGAAGCGGGAGGGGTACAAAGCTGCCCTACAGCCGCACGAAGCGGGAGGGAGTGCCGGCAGAATTTATGTCTCAATCCAGCCCCGTAAAACGGAGGGGAGAGGAATGCAGCAGCTCACTGTAACACAAACTCGTCTCAACTCTTGAAGAATCCAAGTGAAAGAAGAACTTGAACACGAAGTCCTCCTGAAGTAACTGAAGGCTAAACTTGAACCTAAAATTCAACCAGAATATAAACAATACAGATATCTGGGAGGGGCTATGGATTGATCAGCTATGATTAATGGAAAGAAAATTATCAGGTATGATTATACATAATTTTACCTTCCATATCATCAAGCTGATCAATCCATAGACTGGTGGGATGTACCGAAGCAGTACTCACCCAGGGCGGGACATAGAAATCCCTGACCTCAACACTGAAGCTCCAAACTGGGCCTCCGCCCGTGCAGCCACAGTCAAACGGTAATGCTTGGAGAATGTATGAGCCGAAGCCCACGTTGCCGCCTTGCATATCTCTTCCAAGGAGACGGATCCGGCCTCTGCCATCGAGGCCGCCTGAGCTCTCGTGGAGTGAGCCTTCAGCTGGATAGGCGGCACCTTCCCCGCGGCCACATAAGCCGCTGCAATGGCTTCCTTGACCCATCTTGCCACTGTAGGCTTAGCAGCCTGCAGACCCTTACGAGGACCTGCAAACAGGACAAACAGATGATCCGATTTCCGGAAATCATTGGTCACTTCCAAGTATCTGATGATGACTCGTCTCACATCCAGATATTCAAGAGCGGAGTACTCCTCTGGGTAGTCCTCCCTACGAAAGGAAGGGAGACAGAGCTGCTGATTCACATGGAAGCGAGAAACAATCTTGGGCAGGAAGGAAGGCACTGTGCGAATAGTCACTCCTGCCTCAGTGAACTGCAGAAAAGGCTCTCGACATGAGAGCGCCTGGAGCTCGGAAACTCTTCTGGCTGAAGTGATAGCCACCAAAAAGACTGCTTTCAACGTCAGGTCTTTCAGAGATGCCCTCGACAAGGGTTCCAAAGGCGGCTTCTGCAATGCTCTTAGCACCAGGTTGAGATTCCACGCAGGCACCACTGAGTGCAGAGGAGGGCGCAGGTGATTAACTCCCTTGAGAAAGCGCACCACATCTGGCTGCGAAGCCAGGGAAGCACCCTTCAGGCGGCCCCTGAAGCAAGCCAGAGCCGCTACCTGGACTTTAAGGGAACTGAGCGACAGGCCTTTCTCCAGACCTTCTTGCAGGAACGCCAACACTGAAGAAATTGGAGCAGTGAAGGGAGAAAGTGAGCCTGCTTCACACCATGCTGCAAAGATACGCCAAACCCTGGCGTAAGCAGTAGAAGTAGAGCGCTTCCTCGCTCTCAGCATAGTGGCGATGACCTTGTCTGAGAAGCCCTTCTTCCTCAGACGCTGCCGCTCAATAGCCAGGCCGTAAGACCAAAGGGAGAGGGATCCTCCATCACCACGGGACCCTGATGTAACAGGCCCTGCTCCACTGACAGCCGCAGAGGATCGTCGACTGAGAGCCTGAACAAGTCCGCATACCAGGGACGTCTGGGCCAATCCGGACCCACCAGGATTACCCTGCCGGGATGCTTTGCCACCCGGTCTAGCACCCTGCCCAACATGGGCCAGGGCGGGAACACATAGAGGAGCTCTTGTGTCGGCCACTGGAGAAGAGCATCTACTCCCAGGGATCGAGGGTCCCGTCCTCTGCTGAAAAAGCGCGGCACTTGGCCATTGGCCGAAGACGCCATCAGATCTAGGCTCGGCTGGCCCCAGCGCTTCGTGATGTCCAAGAACGCCTGAGCAGATAGTTGCCACTCTCCGGGCTCCAAGGTATGGCGACTGAGAAAGTCCGCCTTGACATTCATGACTCCGGCAATGTGGGCCGCTGAAAGCTGCTCCAGGTTCGCTTCCGCCCACTGGCAAAGACTCATAGCCTCCTTGGCTAGAGGGGCGCTCTTGGTACCTCCCTGGCGGTTGATATAGGCCACAGCCGTGGCATTGTCCGACAGGACCCGTACAGGCTTCAACACCAGTACCGGGATGAACTCCAATAACACCAACCGAATGGCTCTGAGTTCCAGGAGGTTGATAGACCACTTGCCTCTGCAGGAGACTAGAGCCCCTGCGCTGTCCTTCCCAAGCAGTGGGCTCCCCAGCCCATCAAAGAGGCGTCTGTCGTGACGACAATCCACTCCGGGGTCACCAGAGGCAATCCTGCAGACAACTTGTCTGTCTGCGTCCACCAGCTCAGCGCCTTGCGCACTGCTGGGTCCACGGGAAGGCGCACAGCATAATCCTCCGACATCGGAGTCCAGCGCAGCAGCAGAGATAGCTGTAGTGGTCTCATATGAGCCCTGGCCCAGGGCACTACTTCCATCGTGGCCGTCATAGAGCCCAACAGCTGCACGTAGTCCCAAGCCCGAATAGGAGAGGCTACTAGGAACTAGTCCACCTGAGCCTGAAGCTTGACAATCCGATTGTCTGGCAGGAACACTCTGCCCACTTGAGTGTCGAATCGAACTCCCAGATACACCAGGGACTGAGTCGGGCGCAGCTGGCTCTTCTTCCAGTTGATGATCCATCCCAGGGAGCTCAAAAGAGCAACTACCCGGTCCATAGCTTTGCCGCACTCTGCATAAGAGGGGGCTCGGATCAACCAGTCGTCCAGATAAGGATGGACTTGTACTCCTTCCTTTAGCAGGAAGGCCGCTATGACCCCCATTACTTTGGAAAAGGTCCGCGGAGCAGTAGCCAACCCGAAAGGGAGGGCTCTGAACTGGAAGTGTCGTCTCAGGACTGTAAAACGCAGAAAGCGTTGGAGAGGAGGCCAGATGGGAATATGCAGGTACGCTTCCTTGATGACCAAGGAAGCCAAGAACTCTCCTGCCTTGACTGCCGCTATAACAGAGCGGAGAGTCTCCATGCGAAAGTGCCTCACTTTCCAGGCCCGATTGACCCCTTTGAGGTCGAGGATAGGCCGGACAGAACCTCCTTTCTTTGGAACCACAAAGTAAATGGAGTAACGTCCCTTGCCAATCTGATTTTTTTTTTTTTGGCACCGGAACGACCGCACCCAGGCGGATCAGGTTGTCCAAGGTCTGCTGCACTACCACAGCTTGACCGGAGACTTGCAGGGAGAGAGTACAAACCCGTCTCTTAAGGGTTGGCAGAACTCTAGCTTGTAGCCGTCTCTGATGACTTCCAGCACCCACGCGTCTGAAGTTATAGTGGTCCACTCGCCCAGAAACGAGGACAGCCGTCCTCCAATCTGCACTGGGGCGTGGACCAAGGCCCCGTCATTGGGTACGAGACCCTGGGGGAGGACCGGAGGGAGCACCTCCGGGACGGCGGTCTCTGCGAAAGGAATGCTGCTTGGGGGAGAAATTCCTCTTGAAGGAAGAGGGGGCAGAGGAACCCGACTTGCCCGGGCGTACCGATGGGCTTCCTGCAACCGTCCTCTGGAGGTATCGGGACGAGTACTAACCCGAGCCCTGACCTCTGGTAATTTCTTGCCCTTAGACGTGCCGAGATCGGTCACGATTTTGTCCAGCTCGACCCCAAAGAGCAGCTTGCCTTTAAAAGGCAATCTAGCCAGGCGGGATTTAGAGGCGTGGTCAGCAGACCAATGTTTCAGCCAAAGCCACCGCCGCGCAGAGACTGTCTGAGCCATGCCTTTAGCTGAGGCTCTCCAGACATCATACAGCAAGTCTGCCAAATAGGCTAAGCCCGATTCCAGGGCCGGCCAATCAGCCCTCAAGGAATGATCCGAGGGGGAAGCCCGCTGCACCATAGTCCGGCACGCCCTGGCCACATAGGAGCCGCAAACTGAGGCCTGCAAACTTAAAGCAGCTGCCTCAAAGGACGACCTTAAGGCCGCCTCCAATCTTCTGTCTTGGGCGTCCTTTAGGGCCGTGCCACCTTCCACCGGCAACGCCGTTTTCTTAGTCACCGCAGTGATTAAAGAATCCACGGTAGGCCACAGATAGGCCTCACGTTCACTCACAGCCAAAGGATAGAGGCGGGACATAGCCCTAGCCACTTTAAGGCTCGTTTCCGGGACATCCCATTGAGCCGCAATTAAGGTGTGCATGGCATCATGCACGTGGAAGGTTCTAGGCGGGCGCTTCGTCCCCAGCATAATGGCAGAGCCAACAGGGGCTGAGGGAGAGACGTCCTCCGGAGAGGAAATCTTCAAAGTGTCCATGGCCTGTAACAACAGGTTGGGCAAATCCTCTGGGCTAAAAAGCCGCGCTGCAGAGGGGTCATCCGCTCCATCCGAGCGGGGATCTATCTCCTCCAAGGAATCCGCAAAGGATCGTTGGGAGACCTCAGACACGCTGCCCTCATCTACATCGGAGACAAAAGTCCTCCAAGGCCTGGAAATCAACCCGAGGGCGTTTACCTCTGGGAACCTCAACCTCTTTATCAGAAGAGGGAGCAGGGGCAGCGTTTTGCATGAGGAAAGCCTGATGCAGCAGCAAAACAAACTCGGGGGAGAAACCCCCCAGACTGTGCACTTCCGCAGCCTGGGCAACAGCCCTAGACGCACTCTCAACCGGCGCTCGCAATAGCGGGGGAGAGACATGCTGCGCATCCAAAATGGCGTCTGGCGCGAAACTCCGTGAAGGAGCCGCGCGGGAAGAACGGCGCTTAACTTTAGCCGCTTTTGTGCCGTCGCCCAAATTAAGGGCGTTCATGGCATTAATGTCTCCAACCTCAAGGGCGGCCCCGAAGAAGCCGTCCGAGCCGCGTGGCCGGCCAAGATGGCGGAGGCGAGGAGCGGGGGATGGGCGTTTATGGCGGGAAAAAACCGCCACGCCGGAGGAACGACCAGGACATTCATCGGTCACTAAACTATCACGCATCAAGGGCGAATCAGGTTGTAAAACCCCCGCATCCCCTCTAGAAGCGCTCCAGCGATCCGGGGAGCGACCCTTTGCGCCCTCGCCCTCCGACGCCATTGCC
This sequence comes from Microcaecilia unicolor, assembly GCF_901765095.1. Lineage (NCBI taxonomy): Eukaryota > Metazoa > Chordata > Amphibia > Gymnophiona > Siphonopidae > Microcaecilia > Microcaecilia unicolor. The sequence goes on along the minus strand of NC_044039.1, from coordinate 81,890,114 downwards.
ACGAGGAGAAGAATCGGGGAACCCCCTGCCCGCTATAAAAAGGTAAAATTACCTGCTTGCCGCTCCGAGCTGTAACGAACTGGTGTCCCAGTGAGTAGCTGCAATGAACGTTTAAAGAAACGTCGAATTAAACGCCTTTAAAGACGTTTAAAATTTTTTTTTTTTTTTTTTAAACGGAGCCAGCGGGAGGGGGGAGAAAAGGAGGGACCTGGCACCACCAGGTTTGCACTTGCTCAAAAGAGCCCTCAACCCCAGGCCTCAACAAAACCTAAGGATTAGGCTTGGAGGCCTAGCCAGAGCTGCTGCTGTGTGTGACCACCACCTGCTGAGATAGAGAACATACTGAGGAGTTTCCGGCAGCACATGACCACATATAGGGAGGCAAAAGTTTGCTCTCTATCTCCACCTGCTGGTAGATGGACACAACCCACCAGTCTATGGATTGATCAGCTTGATGATATGGAAGCAGTCATTTCTACGAATCATACAAGGAAAAGGAAAGCATCTTAAACACTACAGTGAGCAGCAAAAAAATAAAAATATATTTTATTTACAGTTTGTTGTCTCTGGTTTCTGCTTTCCTCATCTTCTTTTCACTGTCTTCCTTACATCCAGCATCTGTCTTAGTTCTCTCTCTGCCATCCAGTGTCTGCCCTCTCTCCCTGCGCCTTCCATCTACATCTGCCCCTGTCTGCCCTCTCTCTCTCCCCCTTCCATTCACTGTCTGCCCTTTCTCTCTGCCCCTTCAATCCACCATTTGCCCTCCCTCTCCCATCCATCCAGGGTCTGCCCTCCCTCTCATTCCCCCTTCCATCCAGGATCTGTCCCCTCTCTCTGCCCCTTTTTTTCACCCCCCAGTTCCAGCCACCCCACCCCTTCCCTCCCCATCTGGGAACCCCCACAACACCCCTCTCCTCTCCTATCTAAGAACCCCCACCCCGACCTGACCTGCCTACCAGTGAGCTCCATCCAGAGAAAGCTCTCTTCTCCTGCTCCCACCCTGCCTTAAAAAAAAAAACACACTAGTCGCAAGGGTTAAGTTGTTTTCTTGTAATCAGTCTGTCAGCTTTGGGCTTCTACATTTAAGGTGGAATTATTTATGGCCCAGGAGCAGCTCTTTTTGGAGGGGGAGGGGGCTTTTCTACTGCGTTCAATCAGCACCTCCAATCCTTATCAAACAGTGGGTCTCAGAAAGTTCACTTGTCTCATTAGCTCTTTCGTTTCCAAGCGAACACATACAACACTAAAGCCATCAAACTTGTGCATAATAGGCAGAAAGAAATCCAGGTTTCCTTACAGTCTTTGAAAGTCGGCAACCAGCATCTCTGCAGGCAGGCAGCACCTCGTGTCTGACCTGCTTGTAAAAAAAGTAAATCTTCCTGTCCTCTTCGGGCCTTTCTTCACTGTGTCCCGCCCTCTTCTGAGTTAACTTCCTATGAGGGCGGGACACAGTGAAGAAAGGCCCGAGGACGACAAGAAGATTTACTTCTTTTACAAGCAGGGCAGACGTGAGGTGCTGCCTGCCTGCAACTCCTTTTCACAAATTTATTTTTTAAAGGCAGGGTGGGAGCAGTGGGAGCGGAGCACCCCCCCCCCCCACCTGCTGACACCCGGGGCGGACCGCCCCCACCGCCCCGCCCTTGCTACGCCACTGGCTCCTGCACCTCTTCTTGTCTCAGCCCACAGTTCACAGCTTCATGGCCCACTGCTCCTGACGCTCACCTCTCACACTTGCCCAGTGTTGCCAGGTGGGCGGTTTTACCGCCCAATTGGGCGGTTTTCCGCGACCCGCCGCGGGAAATTTTTGCCCGCGGCGGGTTGCGGTTTTTTGGGCTGTTTTTGGGCTTCAGGGCGGTTTTTTCGGCCGCGGGGGGGCGGGGTTAGTGACGTTTTTGGGCGGGGTTAGTGACGTTTTGGGCGGGGTTAGTGACGTGGGAGGCGGGGCCGATGACGTGGGAGGCGGGGCCGATGACGTGGAGGCGGGCCGATGACGTGGAGGCGGGGCCGGTGACGTGGAGGCGGGGCCGGTGACGTGGGAGGCGGGGCCGGTGACGGCGGGGTTGATGACGGCGGGGGCGGGGGTGATGACGCGGGGGTGGGGGTGTCAGGGGCGGGGTTTGTGTTTGGGCGGGTTTTGGGCTGTTTTTTGGGCTGGGTTGGGCTGGAAAAAATTTTTCCACCTGGCAACCCTGCACTTGCCTCTACAGCTGCAGTAAGCAGCCTTTCAGGTTCCTAGAAGGTGCCAGCAGCCCTTCTGCTCTGTCAGCAGCCATGGAAGGTTTGCATCTTCTGTTCTGCCATGTTTAATTTTTTTAAGCAGTGCTGGCACACTTCGGTTAGAGCAAGCTGCTTCAGCCAATCCCTGGGGTCGGGTCTTCCTTCAGCCTGTCCTGCCCCCTGAAGAAAGGCCCCTGGAATTGCCTGAAGGAAGGCTCCCAGGATTGGCTGAAGCAGTCTGTTTCTGCTGCTGATCTGCCAGCATTGCTTAAAAAAAATAATTGCGGCAAAAAGAAGGTGCGGGAGGAAGGACAAAGAGCGAGCACATAGCCAAAGAGGTGCTATATGGGGAGGGTTGGGACTAGGGAGAGAAGATGCACAGCACAAGCCACAGGGGAGGAAGAGGACAACAATGGGGACCCAAGTCACATTTTGGGAGCTGGTTGTTAAAGTGCTTCCAAAATTCTTAAACAATAAACAGCTCGTACCACTGGTGCTATCCTGTCTTTTGCATTGAGTATCACATGCATGATTATCTCCCAGTTGGTGAGTGGTTATATGTGTGTGCTTAGTGCAAAGAGCTCCTAGCTCTCAAAGAATGAGTCTGATCTCTGGAGGCTACAGTAGCAGACTTGGAAGAGCTGATGAAGACAGATAGGTATATAGAGAAGACCTACAGGGACAAAGTACAGAAATCCCATCTCCAGTCTGGCAGCTCCTGTGCTGGCTTGGAGGAGGGAGGCCACCTAATAGGAGAGCATGCCTTGCAGAAACAGGAAGTGATCCTGTAGTCAGGAGCTGTCCTCCAGAGGATACAATATACTCTCACATCAAGGATGTGTCTCCAGGGACTTCTGCCCAGGAGGGAAGGGTTAGGATGGCCAGTTTAGTTGGTGATTTGATCATTAGCAATGTAGATATCTGGGTTGCTGAGGATCATTTGGCAACATGCCTACCTGGTGTAAAGGTGGCAGACCTCATGCATCATCTAGATAATGATGGGGAGGAGCCAGCTGTCTAGGTACATGTGGGAGAGACGTTTTAGAAGCTAAATTTAGGCTCTTAGATAGAAAGTTGGAATCCAGATCCTCCAAGGTAGCATTTCAGAAATTCTCCCCATTCCATGCACAGGATCTAAGAGGTAGCAGAGCTCCAAAGTCTCAATACATGGTTGAGACTATGGTGCAGGAATGCAGGATTTAGATTATTTAGGAACAGGGCAATATTCTGGGAAAAGGGAAGCCTATTCTTAAAGGATAGATTCCATCTTAACCAGGATGGAACCAGGTTGCTGGTGCTAACATATAAAAAGGAGATAGAGCAATTTTTAAATTAAAATGGGGGGAGGGGCGGGAAAGCAGACAGTCACTCAGGAGTGCATGGTTTGGACTGACATATCCTTGAACAATACTATCAATATAGGACATTTAGGGAATCCCAATAGACAGGTTTCAACAAGGTAAAAGAACGCAAGGAGCTAGTAAGAGGAGAGCAGAATAAAGATTGTATATCATCCCTATCAACTTCTAAGCAGCTTGCAGATGCAAGGAAAAAATACAATTTGAAATGTCTCTATACAAATGCTAGAAGCCTAAAACATAATTCGGGAGAGTTAGAGTATATACCACTACATGAAGAAGTAGATATCATCACTTAGACGTGGAAGGATGACAATCAATGGGATTGTCAGAGTAGAAATTATATTGCAATGATAGGGTGGATCAAATTGGAGGGAGTGGGGTTGCGCTATATGTTAAAAGGGAAATTGAGTCAAATAAAGTTTAAAAAAATATGCAGGAAACAGACAGCAACATGGAATCCTTATGGATAGAAATTCTATGTGTGAAGGGGAAGAGTATACTGGTAGGGGGCTATACTACCATCCACGAGGACATAAAGAACAGACAGATGAAGGCACATTAACAGAAATTAGGGAAGCTAGCAAAAATGGTACCAGTATAATAATGGGTGATTTCAGTTATAAAACAGGGCAGAGTCACTGTCAAAACAGAAAAATAAAAAATTAAGCAACTCAAAACCAGTGCGATCTAGTCTCTGTCACAAAAATAACAAAAATAAGAGAAAAAAACCCCTCAGTGAAATATGCTTAAAATTCGGACTACTCCAAGATATTAGATCCAAATGGGACTCAACTTAAACCCATTAGATGCCTCTGTTTCACATAATGCTGCTTTAGAGGGAGAAGAACATATGTTCAAAGAACTTACCTCGTTGGCTCATTGAAGAGATATTCTCTGGTTCCTCAGGTACAGCATTATGTGAAATAGAGGCCTCTGTTGGGTTTGAGTCGAGGAAAAGCTTAAGAGGTTAGGGCTCCAGCTTGGAGAAGAGATGGCTGAGGGGGGATATGATTGAGGTCTACAAACTACTGATTGGAGTAGAACGGATAAACGTAAATTGATTGTTTACTCTTTCAAAAAGACTAGGGGGTACTCCATGAAGTTACATGGTAATACTTTTAAAATGAATAGGAGAAAATACCCTTTTTACTCAATGAATAGTTAAGCTCTGGAATTCATTGCTAATAATAGCACTTAGTGTATCTGCGTTTAAAAACAGTTTGAACAAGTTTCTGGAGGAAAAGTGCATAATTTAAAATTAAGATAGACATGGGAAACGCTACTACTTATTCCTGAGATTGTTAGAATGAAACCTTAAGCACCCTAAGCCCTATTCTATAAGGGCACAGTAAGTGCTGTGGAGGGGCATAATCGAACGGAAACGCCTATCTCCATTGGCGTTTATCTCTGAGAACGGGTCCGTGAAGGGGCGGGCCGAACCGTATTTTCAAAAAAATGGACGTTTTTGAGCTGGGCGTTTGTTTTTTTTAGTGATCATGGAAACTAAAAACGCCCAGCTCAAAAACATCCTAATCCGAGCCATTTGGTCATGGGAGGGGCCAGGATTGGTAGTACACTGGCCCCCCTGATATGCCAGGACACCAACTGGGCACCCTAGGTCAGTGCGGTGGACTTCAGAAAAAGCTCCCACATGCATAGCTCCCTTACCACAGGTGCTGAGCTCCCAACCCCCCTCCCCCAAAACCCACTACCCACAAATGTACAACACTACCATAGCTCTTAGGGGTGAAGGGGGCACCTACATGTGGGTACAGTGGGTTTTGGAGGCCTCCCATTTACCAGCACAAGTGTTACAGGTGGGGGGGATGGGCCTGGGGCCACCTGGCTGAAGTGCACTGCGGTACCCACTAAAAGTGCTCCAGGGAGCTGCATACACGTAGGCCTCTAGGACTGGTTGCTGCTATATAACATTGGCACACCAGTTGACACCTGAAGACTAATCTCTCCGAAAACGTCCTTTATTGGAATAACCGCGTTTACTCACAGTTAACTGCAGATCAGAGGTTGTGCCCCACTGGCAACGAGTCTCCCTGGTACTGAGATGAGCAGTAGGTCAGAGCTGGCAGAATGCTGTACAATGACCTCTTTCAGCCACATTCAAAGGAAAAACTAAGTTGTCTAACGTGGCTAACTCTCTTGAGCAGGGACTGTCCTTCCCCATGTTTAAACTTGTACAGCGCTGCGTAACCCTGGCAGCGCTATAGAAATGCTAAGTAGTAGTAGTAGTAGTAGAAGAGCCTACCAACTACCAACATTGTGAGACTGTAACACAAGCTAGTGAAATCACGGAGCCCAATACCCTACACCCACCACAATGCAATGCTGATGTGACCCTGTACTGCACCTGAGAGCCACATCTGACCCAGGGAAAGGCTGTGAGAGGATCGAACACATTCTGCTGTCATTGAGGTGGGTACGGCATTTGAGGTTGGCATACAGGCTGGAAAAAAAGTTTGTAAAGTGGGGTTTATTTGGTGGGAGGGGTTTAGTGACCACTGGGGGAGTCCGGGGAGGTCATCCCCGATTCCCTCCAGTGGTCATCTGGGCAGTTGGAGCACTTTTTTAGGACTTGTTCGTGAAAAAAAAAGGGTACAAAAAAAGTGACCCAAAATCGGGGTAAAAACGCTTTTTTTTTCGATTATCAGCTAAAGACGCCCATCTCTCCTCGGCTGATAACCATGCCCCAGTTCCGCCTCCACCACGCCTCCGACACGCCCCCGTCAACTTTATTCATTTCCGCGATGGAGTGCAGTTGGAAACGCCCAAAAGTGGCTTTCGATTATACCGATTTGGGCGCCTTTGCGAGACAAACGTCTATCTCCCGATTTAGGTTGCACTATAGGCGTTTTTTTCTTTCGAAAATAAGCTGGATAGTGTGCAAATTCAAGGAGGATATACACATGTCCAAAATATGGGTGGATGTAGAAACAGAAGAACACTAGTCTTTGCACACTCAAAATCACACAAAACACTGTGAAGATGACACAAAAAATAGGTCTCTTGACAATGCTTGATTACTCCAGATTTATTCTGAAACTTTAAAGACTCTGTGTAACTTTAAAGACTCGACACGGCCATGTTTCAGCCCACAGGCCTGCCTCAGGAGTCTTTGCAGTCTCTCAAAGACATCTAGATAAAAAGGATAATATGTCTATCGATATAAAACCAAATTTGAAGGCTATGATGAAACTGCTATTTGAGACCCTCTCCCTGGCGGGAAGGAAAAAAAATGCCAAAATATATTAGCAATGCTCAAAGAAAAAAGCTGTACAGAATCGACAACCAAGCGTTGTCTTCTCTGAAACATCAGGGGGAGGATTTTAAAGTTATGTGGGTGCCAGCCTGATATTCAGCACCAGCACCCGCATAGCTAAAGCTAAATGGCTGAATTTAGGACAGCTTTTGAGCTGTCCTAATTTTGGCTGCTTACCTATGCGGGTCCTGGCACTGAATAATGCTGGCATCCACATAACTTCTCTCTTCTTCCCAATGCCACCCACTGTACTACCCCTGACCTGCCCATTTATGGGAGGGTTGTTCAGGGCTAATATTCAGTGGTACTGCCCGGTTAAGTGTCACTGAATAACAGCTGTTAGGCAGCCTCTCCTGTCCCCTTAAATTGCTTTGAATATCAGCCAGTATGGTCATAACTCAAATTAATGTGCTTTACTTGATTAATGCACATTAGTAAATGATACACTAAGAGGTTGGGAAGGCATCTCACATAAAAAAGAGGTAGCTAACAAAATCAAATGTGTGCAAAACAAGGATGAACCCTGGTAAAGTATGAGATGATTTATGTAAAATAATTAAGGCCATCTAGGTCACATCTTAAGGATCATAACAGGATCAGGGAGAGGGGAGAGAAAAGAGTGAGGAGTCAAAGAGTGCTGGGAAAGAAAAAGAATTGACCCCAATCTGCTGATCTAGCTAGACAGGGTTGAGTTACATATTAGATTTATTTATTTATTTATTGCATTTGTATCCCACATTATCCCACCTATTTGCAGGCTCAATGTGGCTTACAGAGTGTTGTTATGACAAAGTCATGACAGGATCTAAGATACAATCGGTAGTAATCAGAAGATGTATGAGGAATTAGAGAGGTAAGTGATTAGGTAGGGTGGTGTAAGAGGTGTATTTTAATCCTTGAGTGGGTTGGGTGGAATTAAGTCATTAAGTGTTCTTTTGGTAAGCTTTGTTGAAGAGATGTGTCTTCAAAGATTTGCGAAAGTTGGTTAGATTATCCATGGTTTTCAAGGCTGTGGGTAGTGCATTCCATAGCTGTGTACTTCTGTACGAGAAGGTAGTAGCGTATGCCTGCTTATATTTAAGTCCTTTACAGCTGGGGAAGTTCAGATTGAGGAATTTGCGGGCTGATCTTTTGGCATTTCTGGGTGGCAGGTCCACTAGGTTTAACATGTAGAGTGGGGCATCTGCGTGTATGATTTTGTGTACGGTCGTGCAGATCTTAAACTCAATGCGTTCCTTGAGAGGGAGCCAGTGTAGTTTCTCTCTTAAGGGTTTCACATTTTCGAATTTAGGTTTTCCAAATATGAGTCTGGCTGCGGTATTCTGAGCTGTTTGGAGTTTTTTAATAGTCTGCTCTTTGCAGCCAGCGTACAACGTGAATCTCACATAAACTTCTTAAACTTGTGCATAGTTCAGAAAGTAGATTATAGTCTGTACAGTTATAAAAAATCAAGGTTTTCCTTTTGAAGGTCATTTATTTTATTGAACTTGCTAATTGAAATAGCTTACGCCAACTTTTGTGTTTTCTTTTTATCACATCATGGCTTTCAAAATAGAAGAAAGGTCAAAGCTTAACTGCAAAAACATTCTAAATGATAAAAACATAAAACAGTGCCACTTTTCTACTTGCACCATTTATTTTGTTGACCAAGTAAAGCATGTAAAAATTATTTCATTCCACTTGAAAGTAAATGGTAACCGACCATGTCACCACTTACTGACTGACATAATTTGTGCCAAGTCTGTATCTTGTATTATTATTTTTTCGTGGTTGGAACCAGCTATGAATGATATCCAATTGTATCACATCCAACTAGTGATATAATAAATCACACTAAAGCTTTTTCACATGTTTTATCAAAAGAAATGTTAAAATTTAACAAAATTGTCTTTATGAGGCAATGTCTCCTTATCGGTTAGTTTTTGCGTATACCATGACAGTAATGAACCTCATTCCTATACCAGAGTATTTGTCTTAGGAGGCAATTCCTCCAAATACTCTGTGAAGATGCAAGTGACTAATATGCCTTTGAATGTAAAGAAACTTTAATAGTACTGGCTATATTGATTATGGAACTGATAATGCTTTGCTAGCAACAGAAGTAAATTCATCATGAATCTTATCTAGTATACTGGAACCAGACTGAGTAAAAAAATTAGAAAATATTTTTTCATTATAAGTTGTGACTCACCCTGCAAAAACATTCCATTCTATTATTTTCATATCACATAAATGCCCTATAAACCTAGAGCAGTGGTTTTCAATCCTGCCCTCAGGGCCCACCTGGCCAGTTGGATTTTCAGGATACACACAATAAATGTGCATGAGAAATATGCATGCAATGGTGGAAGTGCATGCTAATACATCTCCAGCATCTTAAGAAGAACTTGAGAGACTATCTGTTTTGTTTGGCATTTTTGGTGCCCGATTGATTATTGTTTATTTGAACTGTTCATTGAGATTAGAACTGTTGTTTGTTTTGAATGCATTTTATTATCTATACATATGTTTTTGAATTACCATCTTGGATAAAGGCAGTTTATAAACAAAAATTCTAAATTCTAATATTCAGTGTGGATATCCTGAAAACCTGACTGACCAGGTGGTCCCTGTGAATTGAGTTAAAAAACACTGACCATAAAAGCCATGAGTGAAACCATAAAAACATATAAAGTACCATGCTGGCTCAGACTAAAGGTTTATTAAGTCTAGCAACCTGTCTGACAGGAGTCAGTCCAGGCCAGGAAACCAGCAGAATCCCAAAGAGTAGATCCAAAGGCATAAGCAAAATTCAAATAAAAAAAATTAAGTACAATAAGTAATTGCTTGTTTTCTCACTTCTGGGGACAAGCGATTGCTTTCCCATGCTTATCTGGCTAATAATGGTTTATGAACTTTTCCTCCACTACATCTAGACTCCTTTTAAACTCAGCTATACTAGATGCTTCAAATGGTAAAATGAAAATCCTGTATTGATTGATATACCTGATATTTAAAACCACTCTCCATCTTGCTAATAAGAACTGAAAAAATATGCACAAATCTCATCATATAGCAAACTGTCCATGGACATAGCAAAATCATGGATATGGGGTGCATTTACAATGAGATATAGCTACTCTAACTATGAAGTTAGGCAGTTAGGTCTCACAGACAAGGAAAGGGATTCTCCCTACTCTATAGCACACCTTAGTGTGCACAGTAAGGGCCTTCTATGCATGCTAAAAATAATGTTTTAAGAAATAAAACTTTAAAATGCATGATGAAGCATTCTTAAGAAACATTAAGGGCCCTGTTTACAAAGTCGCGCTAGCATTCTTTAGTGTGTGCTAAAAATTAGCACATGCTGTGTAGACGCTCACAGTATCCATATGGATGCCTATACATGCGCTAAAGAACGTTAGCACGCCTTTGTAAACAGGGTCATAATTTAACTATACAATTTTATAGAATACCCACCTGATAAATTAAAAAAAACTGATATAGGCTGTTAACAATACAAACACAGTCAAAATAAGACAAATATACAATAAAACATCAGATGATGCTTAAAAAATTAGATAGGTTCATATCATGATGTGCTTGACAGCATAATTGAACACCGGAGGGACCTTCAGAATATGTAGCAGAGCTCTGAGAGAAAGCAAGCGCATGGGAACATTGGAGTTTTAGCTCCAGAGAGTCTTGCAGTATCAGGAAGTGAATTCACAGAGGCAAGCAATGTTAAGGGCATAATTATCAACGTGGACTACCGTTAAGATGCTATTTTACCACACTAACTTGTGCTAGTTTAGCACAGGTTTCATTTTATGCAATGAGACTTAGGAGACCTTCAGGCTTATTTTCGAAAGTGATCGCCAGCCATCTTCTGACATAAATCGGGAGATGGCCGGCGATCTCTCAAAAGCGGTGAAATTGGTATAATTGAAAGCGGCTTTTTGGACACCATTGCTGCTTTCCTGTCGCCGCGCTGGCGAAAGTTCAAGGCGGCATAGCAAAGGCGGGACATGGGTGGGACATGGGCGGGCATGGGCGTGGCTACCAGATGGCCGGCTTTCGCGGATAATGGGAAAAAAAAGCGGCGTTATACAGTATTTCGCTGGGTTTACTTGGTCCTTTTATTTTCACAACCAAGCCTCAAAAAGGTGCCCTAACTGACCAGATGACCACCAGAGGAAATGGGGGATGACCTCCCCGTAGTCCCCCAGTGGTCACCAACCCCCTCCCACACTAAAAAAATAAAAATCTTTTTTTACCAGCCTGTATGCCAGCCTCAAATGTCATACCCAGCTCCCTGACAGCAGTATGCAAGTCCCTGGAGCAGTTTTTAATGGGTGCAGTGCACTTCAGGCAGGCAGATCCAGGTCCATCCCCCCCCCCCCCCCCACCTGTTATGCTTGTGGTGATAAGTGTTGAGCCCTCCAAATCCCCCCAAAACCCACTGTACCCACATGTAGGTGCCCCCCTTCACCCATAAGGGCTATGTTAATGGTGTAGAGTTGTGAGGAGTGGGTTTGGGGGGGATTTGGGGGGCTCAGCACCCAAGGGAAGGGAGCTATGCACCTGGGAGCTATTTGTGTATTTTAAAAACATTTTTAGAAGTGCCCCCTAGAGTGCCCGGTTGGTGTCCTGGCATGTCAGGGGGACCAGTACACTACAAATGTTGGCTCCTCCCATGACCAAATGCCTTGGATTTCGTCGGGTTTGAGATGGCCGGCATTTTTTTCCATTATCGCTGAAAAACAAAACCGGCGATCTCAAACCCGGTGAACTCTGGCATTTCGCCAGGCTAAACCGTATTATAGAAAAAAAAGATGGCCGGCCATCTTTTTCGATAATACGGTTCCGGCCAGCTGTTGCGCCGTCGCCAAAATAGATCGCCGGTGATCTATTTCGCTGACGACGTTCGATTATGCCCCTCCTTTTTACATGTTAAGAAATGGGCTTAGCATATTTTAAGGCAGGCTTTCCCACAGGCTAAGCTCATTTTTAATGCAGACCCTAAAATATGGCTTTTTCTTTTTTCAGATTCCATGCTAATTTTTCCATTTTCCTGCAAAAATAATAGGAGGCAGTAAGTGCTCCCACTTTAAGTCTGTGTTATCCAATGAGCATGTGATAATGTGACCGCACTGGCTGGATAATGCTTCCATGCCCATGATACATCTCCTGCTAAAAAAAAATAACAAAAAAAAAGTAAATAGTGCATGATTAACTTACTCTGACAGGCAAATTTCCACAAAATGCTTTAACACATTTTTTCCTCTGTTAAGCACACATTAGTACTTAATATGGTTTAGTAATAAGGCTCTGTAGTTACTAACAACTGGGGTCAGCAGTAAAATTACACATTTTAATGGTAGCTCACATTGATAATGTTCCCCCTTAGCCCTAAGTGAAGGCAGTTAAGCACTTGCTAATTAGACAGTCTACACAAAAAGCCAGGCCCTTTACAGAAAGACAGTATGATTTTAGCAGAGATGCCAAAGGTGGCCCATCCCAATACTGGAGATTTACCTCTGCAATGCTGAAGATTGAATGCCAAATGAGTGAGATTTTTTCTCACAAGCCCCAGCCATGTCTAAAACTAGTTCTGGCAGATGCACATTCCAAAAAACGACATATTCCAGTCAACAAATAGAAAATAAAATTCATTGTTGTCAGAGATGGCAAGGGTGGCACATCCAAAAGAGGATTAATGAGCATCTCTGACTTCAGTTGATATAAAGAAAAAGAAAAAAAGACAAATGATAAAATGAATTGAAGATTCTTGCAAGTTAAGTGAATTTTACTATATGAAATTTTTGGACTTTGAAGTAATATAAAAATGGAGGATAAAAGCTAAAACGTTAAATGCTAAACATTAAATATGTTGGATCAATGACGAATACATGCCCACCATAAAGATAAGTGCCTGGCTCATATATATAGCCTGAATGGTGGTGACATGGAGATCTGATAGATCCATTACACTACACCCTTGAAATATTTATTGGTAGAGTGTGAATAAAGATTGACAGGAGCTGGGTGATAGAAGATTGTGTATGTATAATACCCCCTCCTTTGAGAAAATATTGATACTGTGATTAGTGGTTACATCCAAAAGAGTGACATGTACTACTCCAATAAGTGAAATTGAAGGTCAATGAGTGAGGTTTTTCTCGCAGTGCATTCAATCTATAAATTTGAACTGGTGGTGAAGGGACTGAAGTCCAAGGATGGGCTGCAGGTTACAATTATTTATTTATTTATTTATTGCATTTGTATCCCACATTTTCCCACCTATTTGCAGGCTCAATTTGGCTTACATAGTTTTGAAAAGTAATGCCTTCTTGTGCCTTCATGGATGACATGTTACATATTTTAAACACAATTATTTCAAACACTTAAAACTAAACCATATACAAACCTATGGAAACAATTCAACTGTATTTAAAGATCCCTCATCTGGCAGTATCTCATGAATTAAACTTGATCACACATGTCTGCTATAAAGAAAACTACCCCAACACACAACAGATTCTGCAACATTTGCTAAAACCTGGTCTGATGTTATGACTAACTAAAATTAGATTAAAGTTTTGGTGTCACCTCAGTAAGGCCAATACATAATCAATTGACTACAAAACACTATGCAGAAATTTGTATAAAACACATTCAGAACCTTACCATACCTTAACAGCACAAACTCCCAAGACTCAAAAAGCAACAACCTTATGCATGAAAAGGCTGCCCTGTAAATATTATACCATGCCCTAAAACACCAATATACTACCTATTGAAAACACACAAAACAAACATGACTGCAACAAGATCTCTACAAAGGCACTACATGCTAGTAGAGTACCACACCTTATTCCAGTGATTCCCAAACTGGGTTCCGCAGAACCCTAGGGATTCTCAAACTCTCTTCCTTAAGAAATTAGATTGTAGAATCTGTTTGTATGAACCTATATATGTTTACCTAAATTGAGGGTTCCTTGGTGTATGAAAAAAATATTTTAGGGTGTATACCATAGTAAAATGTTTGGGAATCATTGCCTTAGTTGGACACAAAAACACCAGATAGACCTTCAATAAATATGAAACCACACATCAGTATTAATAGGCATGAAACTGAACTGGAAACCTCAGGAAGTCAGACTCTGCACACAACAATAATACAGAGATAGAAATTGAAATGCAAAATACCAGAGATGGGCATTTTCAAAGCTGACATATTCCAATTAATAAATTCAGAATAAAATACTTTTTTCTACCTTTGCTGTCTGCATGTTTTATTTTTCTATTCGTGTTGGTCCTGGTGTCTCTCTTCTGCTTTTTGCCTGTCTGTGCAGGGTCTCCTGTCCAATTTACTTTTCTTCTCTCTCCATGTCTAGCATCCATCTTCCCTCTGCATCCCTATCTGTCCCGTCCAACATTTCCCCTCAGTATCCGTCTCTACACCTCCCTCCCTCCACGTTCAGTATATGCTCCCTCAGTGTCCAATATCCTCCTCTATTTTCAGTATCTCTCCTCTGCGTACCTATCTTGACCTGTCCTGTGGTCTATATCCCTTCCACTTTGATCAGCGCCCCCCCCCCCCCAGTGTCCAATATTGTCCCTGTGTGTCCGTATTTCTCTCTGTCTACCTTTACTCTTGTGTCCCTGTCCCTATGCTTCCTCCATGCCCAAAATCTTTTCTGTCTTCCTGTTCCTCCTCTCTTTTGTCCCTTCCTCCCACACCTCAAACCCCTTACCCCCTACTCTCTACTCTGGGGCCAATATCTCTCTCCTTCACCTTCTCTCTTCCTATCCCCCCCTCCACCCCACTATATCTCCCTCTTGGGTCCAGTGTCTTCCCTCCTCTCTTTCCTCCTCTAGTCTCAATCTCTCCCCCCAAACTTCTACTCCCCCCCCCCCCACCTGGTCCAGCACCTAGCCTTCTCCCTCTATCTCCTTGGTCCAGCACATCTTCCTGTCCCCCCCCCCCCTCCTATAAAACAGCACCTCCTTCATCTATCTATCCCTGTGTCCAGTACCTCTCTTTCCCTTTCAATCCTGCAGGTTCAGCATCTGTCCATTTTCCTCCACCCTCTCGGTTCCAGTACCTGTCCCATTTATTTTCCTTCCCATCCTCCCCCCTTCCTGGTTCCAGCATCCCTCCTGCTTTCTCCCCAACTTCCTGCTTCCAGTGTCTGTCCCCTTTCTCCTTCCACCCTCTCCCTCCCAGTTCCAGTATCTGTCCTATTTCCTTTCCTTCCCTTCCTCCCCTTTTCTGGTTCCAGTGTCCCTGGAGAGGAGAGAAAGTGACAGGAAATGAGGGAGGGGAAGGACAGATGCTGGATGTGGGGGGGGGGGGGGGGGGGGGGGAGAGAAGGACAGACGCTGGAACCGAGTGGTGGAGGAGGAAAGGAAGAGACACGCGATATTGGGTGCCTGTCCATGCCAGACTCCAAAGTCTTCGCCTCTCAATGTGTGAGAGGAGGGGGCTTCGGTGTGTGAGCTGAAGTTGTGGGCCCAATGCGTCACATGCAAAATGCATGTGACTTGGCATACCTGTTATAGGATATGTAGGCGCTCACACCGAGGAGCTCCAATACCTAAATGTTATGTTATGTTGCGCTTTTATAGCCTGCCTTAGCCCCCAAAAGGGTTCAGATTGGGTTAACAATATTAAGAAACCGATCAAATGTGCCAAATTGGGAAGAAAACTGTGCAAAATAAAAAATAACCCTACCAGGAAACATATTTACAGAAGAACGTGTCTGCAAAGAGAAAAACAAACTCATGTGGAAATACTTGAGGCTTAATTGCCAGAAACTGTAATAAAATGTAAATGCTGTTCTTGGTTGTGTTAAAGAATTAAGGAACTGCTAGTGTTTGTGCAGAGACAGAGTAACAATGTGCTGTACTGTGTTCTAACTAGAAGCAACAGAACAACATTTTCCTGGTACCTTAACAGATACACAGGCTGGGATAAATCCCTGTAGTTACTGGAAATGTACTCTACTTCAGAGGGTTGCAAGAGGTCTTCAGGCATTGCTGACTCAGGGGCCCAGTTGAGCTTTTCTCTTAATTAGAATAAACACCATGACTCAGAGCTATGCAAGTTAAAGGCAAATAAACTAAGATAAGCCAGAGGAATGAGCACTATAATAGAAATGTTAGTGTCTCTCTGGGAAATATGCTTGAAAAAGTTACCTGTAAGTTTGTTGTTTAAAATAATGGAAACTAAGATTTAATATTTATTCCCCCTAATTGTATCAATTTGCGCACTCAAATTTCTGAATAGTGCAAACTTTATGTGCTCAGATTTCCAACCACTGCACAAATTTGCAAGTGCAATTATAGAATAAGGTCATTTATGTGGATAACAATTCAGTAACTGGTTGTTAATTGGAGTTAACGGACAATTATTGGTTATAATTAGCGCCAATTAGCAGTTATGCATGTAACTGTCTTTAGTTGCTATTCCAGAGCACGCAATTTAAAGAAGGTGTGAACCTGGGTGGGGCATGGGTGGGTTGGAGCGCATCAGGCCGCATGCAGGTTACAGAGTACTGTCCTTTACATGCCTAGCTGCCTACAAGCATTTATGCCAGCCATTGAGCTGGTGTGTTTGTATCTAAATTTAGGCATCTAAATACAGACCACTGGTATTCTATAACAACAGTTATGAGCACAACTGTTGTTACAGAATTTGCTCTTAGTGTGCATCATCTCGGCATCTAAATTTCAGTGACCTTTGCAGAATTCACCTTATCATGCTTAAAAACAAGGAAACTAGGAGCAGCACTTGAAATAGCTCCACTGGTTGCTATTAAAGCCACAAGCTGTTTAAAGCCATAAAGTGTAGCTTGGACAGTGGAGTCTAGTATATGTTGTTTTGGAGGAGGCCTCGTATTTGTTATGGCTTGAGAAAAGAACTTCGGGATTAAATGGAGGAGATGGCTGTATAAGTAGTTGATTTAAGTGTGGAAAGTTGTTAATAAGGCTAAGAAAAAGCTTCCCATTTTAATTTTTCACTTCGGTGGTTATTTTAGAAGCTCTACTCTTGTTTTCGACATCTGAAAACGGGCATTTAGATGCCTATATTGCATGGACATTCAAATCCCAATTTTACAAAGTCAGGTTAAGGATGTCTAACACTGCAGTATGGCCAAATAGCATGGGGGAGTGGTCTAGGTGTGTTTTGCGCAGTACTAGGAAGAGCCCAAAATATGGATGTCTGATCACAGAAGGGGAAAGGACATCCAAGTCTAAAAAAAAGAATGTTGTTATTTAGACCTAGTACTTGTCAGGTCCAGATTACAGAAAGGTGCTCTGATTGACCAGCTGTCCTCTGGAGGGATTAACGCACTATGGGGCCTTTTTACTAAGCAGTGGAAGGCTCTACGCGCACGCAGCACATGCCAAAATGAGAGTATTACCAGGCCAGCGCACCCTCCTGGTGGTAATTTTAGATTTGGTGCACGCCCATAACGCCTGGATGATTAATTTTTTATTTCCTCGTATGCGTGCCAGTTCTGGCGGTAATTGGCACTTGGCGTGCGCTAACTGATCGCCGCGTGTGTAGCTCGTGAGCTTTTACAGCTAGATCAATGGGTGGTGTTAAGGGCTTAGTCCAGTTTTAGGTGCGTGCTGGTTTCATTTTTACCACAGGCCTTTTTCCCGTTCCATTAAAAAAAAACCCATTTTTTTGTAGATGCGGTAAAAACTGGCCCAATACACGTGCCTTTACTACCGCAGGCCACTTTTTACTGTGGCTTAGTAAAAGGACCCCTATACCTCTTTAATCCTCCCTTGGTTTCTGGCCCCCTCCCTCTCTCTGAATATGAAACTGGCAAGGGATATCAGACGTTTTGAAAGCTTCATGTTAGGAAAGAAAGTCAGTCTTTATGGAGTTGAGGGGTAGCCTAATGATTAGAGCAGTAGACTGGGAACCAACACACCCAGGTTCAAATCCCACTTTAGTTCTTTTTTTTTTTAAATTGTGAGTTCTCCAGGGATAGAAAAATACCTACTGCCCCCTGAATATATAAGACTCCTGCAAGCATGAAGGCTATTGAAGTGGTGTATATTCAGGTACAATAGGTATTTTTTCTGTTCCCGGGGGGTTCACAATTAAAAAAAAAAAACAGAATAAAAAAGAAACAAAACACACAAACAGCTACAGTGTGATTTGAACCTGGGACCCCTGATTCTTAGCCCACTGCTCTAACCATTAGGCTACCTCTCTGCTCTGTGTGTTTGTTTTATTTTTAGATTTATAATTTTTTATTATTTTATATATACTTAAACAGATATATGATACTGATAAGTGAAATACAGCCATTAAGTATGAAGTCAGTTATTAATACAGAAAAAAAACATTCTTCTCCCACCTATTTAATATAATTTGGCTTCCTTAGACCTCAATAAAGAAGGGGGGGGGGGGGGGGGTTAGGAATTAGTGAAGTATATACACAGTTCAAACAAAATTAAATAAGAAATTATGGTGCCGTTATTCCCTTATAACTTCTCTCTAACATTGTTTTGCGTCTAGGAAAGTCTTAAGCTGATCAGGCATATAGTACATGTATTTTATCTGATTTAACCTGATGACACATTTACAGGGGTATGCAAGGAGAAAAGAACCCCCTAATTCCAAAACTTTTGACCTCATAGACAGAAACTTTTTTCTCTTTTCTTGTGTGTTTTAGTCACATCAGGATTGAGCCAGATTTTCTGGCCAGCAAACATACAGTTAGTTTATTTGAAGTAAAGCCTCATTATTGCATTCAAGTCCTGCTGGAAAACAAACAAAACTATCAGTCACATCTTCAATAGATTGTTCCAAAATGGCTGTGACATTTTGTAAATCTACTGAGTTTTCTCCCTCTACCTTTTTTCAGTGTGCTTGATATATAGTAAATTTTATTCAATGGAGGAAAATTTCGTGTGTTTGTTTTATAAGATGAATGTTCCTATGTTGCCCCACAGACATCCATATCTCCTCTTTCCCTCCCCCCCACCCACCCACCCATTTATAATTTGGACATTTCAGTTTCTAAAATGGATGTTCATGCTGAACGTTTCCAGTTCATGGACGTCCATCTCACATGTATTTTAGAACAAGCTGTATTATGTTCTAAAACACATGTGAGATGGACATCCATTTGTGATTTGGACGTCCATATTCAGAGTTGGATATCCTTTCTAAAATGCCACTCCACATAAATAAATGTTAATAGTAAACTAGTGTCCTCATGGTAAAGAAATTTTGTGCTGAGTTCCGATCCTAGAGAGCTAACCCAAATGAGACCTTGTTATCAAAATATGCTGTGCCCAATTTAAAAAGACATTTGTGGCTACATGTCTTTAAAAAAATTACACCAGGCAAAGCAGGTACATGCAAGTTAGACTCCTCTAAGGCAGGTGTAATTGTATACATGTATGTGCTAGAAAATTGGTACACGTATATAACATATGGACAGATGCAGACACTGAACTCACTGCGCCTGCATGTGAATCTGAGAAAGGCTAAGTTCACTGGTTTTATTTTGTATATTTCACTGGTTGGCTGGCTAGCTTTTAGTAGTTCTACTAGCTGTTTTATATCTGTATAGCTTTGGTGTTATTTGATATTTCTTTGGTGACAGGGTATACCTCTGCTTTGAAAAAGTGAAGAAAAATATAATTTTGTCTCTCTAATACAGAAATTGTCTCTTAACTTTGTTTTTTCAGGCAATCTAGTCATTCTATACTATAGTCTCATACTCCAGATAAGTAGTGGCTCTTAGATTTAGAAATTCAGATTATTACATTTATATTCCTGACATCCCTCCCCACACCCACCCACCCACCCCTCGACTTGCTGTTCCTATACAGGTAACCCACTATGTAAGAATATTCCTCAATCATATTTAGGTGATTTTGCTGATTGGCATCACTCCAGCCTGCCTACATGGTTTTCATTCAATGTAATAACTGTGGATTCTTTGTCCTAAGGACAACTATCTGGTGGTTTAGAGCTTGCCCCATCTGTCTCCAACTCCCTTTTATGAGAGAGGAGCTCAACAGTCTTAAACCAGTATTGGCTGCAATTAAAGGAACTTCCAGGAAGCCAAATTGCCTCCCCTGCCACAGAGGATAAAACTACCCAAGGATAGATGGATAACAATAGGCTCTGGTAGATTATGACTTGTGACACAGAGGTATCCTTCCTACCAATTGTTACCCCTACATAATTGTTTTGCTGTATTAGAGTATTCTGATGATACCTACCTGTAGCAGGTATTCTATGAGGAAAAGCAGGCCTCTGGTCCCACCCTTGCGGAACAGGAAATGAGGGTGGGACCAGAGGCAGAGCTGAGCGAGAAGGGAAGGTAGGCTGAAGTGCCGAGCCTGCTCGCCTTTCACTGCTGCCGCCGGGACCCTGAGGTAAGATGACTTTTAAATTCAGGGCGGCACGCAGGAAGGCGAGGGGCAGGTGGAGGACTGAGGGAGAAGAGGGTGGGCAGTGCAGGTTGGGCTGGCTCCTGGCTTGGAACTTCCGGTTCCGGCGGGTCAAATATTGGGGGTGCTCGAGCACCCACAGCACCCACGGAGTCCTGGAAGGAAGGCTCGAACCTTTTGCTTATTGAGCAAGTTCTCCAATGAATTCTAATTGCTGGGCAGGGCAAAGATGGGACTTGGGGTACTTTAAAATGAACCCTAGTAGCTTGAGCACCTGAATAGTCCTCTGCATGGACTCCCAAGCACTATCCTCCAACATGCTCTTCACCAGCCAATCGTCGAGATAAGGGAACACATGGATTCCCAGTCTGCATAGCAATGCTGCTACTACTGCTATACATTTGGTAAATACCCTGGGAGATAATGTGAGGCCAAAGGGCAACATGTGGTACTGAAAGTGGTATGTTCCCAGCCGACATTGTAGATACTTGTGGTGGGCTGTAAGTATTGTGATGTGTGTATATGCATCCTTTAAATACAGAGAACATAGCCAATTGTTTTCCTGAATCATGGGGATACGGGTGCCCAGGGAAACCATCCTGAGCTTTTCTATGACAGGAATTTGTTCAAGGCCTTGAGGTTTAGGTTGAGACACATCCCCTCTGTCTTGTTCTGCACAAGGAGGTACCTGGAATAGAATCCCACCCTTCCTCCCCTGGTGGAAAGGGCTCGACCGCATAGGCCTTCAGAAAGGCTGAGAGTTCCTCTACAAGTACCTGTTCGTGCAGAGACCTGAAGTAATGAGCTCTCAGTGGGCAATTTGGAGGTTTCTGATGCCAATTTAGGGCGTATACAAGTTGGACTATTTGGAGAACCCACCAGT
This sequence comes from Microcaecilia unicolor, assembly GCF_901765095.1. Taxonomy (NCBI): domain Eukaryota; kingdom Metazoa; phylum Chordata; class Amphibia; order Gymnophiona; family Siphonopidae; genus Microcaecilia; species Microcaecilia unicolor. The sequence goes on along the minus strand of NC_044039.1, from coordinate 81,868,960 downwards.
CAGAAGTTATAAGGGGCCACCTTTCATGGAAAAACTTCAGCCTTCCCCTGACCAGCAAGTCATCTGGGATGAACACTTTGACAGCGGCTATGCTCTGCTGGAGTCATTCAAAAGCTTGTCCCTTAGGCACACACTGTTGACAGGAATGAGCGTGCTGGGGTTCAGCAGGCTGGCGAAAGGAGGTGGCACTATGCTTCTGAGGGTACTAGGCACCTCTTCTTGACTTTCCAAAAAACCTCATAGATAAGGAGGCTGATACAGACGGTGCCTGGCGAGAGAGAGAAGAGATGGTATCAATATGTTTTTTGATTTGGTCAACGACCTCCTCAACCTTCTCTCCAAAAAGGTTATGCCCTTGGCATGGGACATCTGCCAACCTCTGCTAAACCACTGGCTCCAAGTCAGAAACACGCAGCCATAAAAGTCTGCACATTGCTATACTTTGGTCAGAGAGCCTGGATGCCACATCAAAAGTGTCATATGCGCCCCTGGCCAAGAACTTATGACATGCATTCTGCTGCTTGGCCAACTTGTGCAGCGACTTGGCCTGCTCAGATGGGACAGTCAGCTAAGTCCAGCATCTTGCACACTGAATCCCGCAAGTAGACACTCATGAAGAGCTGGTATGACTAAATGCGTGGCACGAGCATAGAGGACTGAAACATCTTCTTCCCAAAAGAGTCCAAGGTCCTATCTTCTCTGCCTGGGGACGTTGAAGCATAGTCTCTAGAATTCCTGGCTCTTTTGAGGGTGGATTCCACCACAATGGAATGATGAGGCAGCTGGGGCTTATCAAAACCAGGTGTGCTGTGGATCTGGTACATAGTATTGATCTTCTTGGGCAGTACCAGGACTGACAGAGGGGACTCCCAATTTTGGACGAGAAACTACTGCAGTACTTCGTGGAGAGGGACAGGCACAGCCTCTCTAGGAGGAAACTCATGGTCCAGAACCTCGAGCATCTTGGCCATGGGTTTGTCCTCCACCTCCAAAGGAAATGGAATGGCAGGTGCCATTTCCTTCACAAAAGAGGGAAAAGAAAGACTCTCTAAGGGAGATTTTCTCTTTTCAAGAGGACAGGAAGGTTCAGAGGAGATGCCATAGGACTCATCCTATGAAAGGTACCATGGATGCTCCTCTGATTCTCATGAGCGCTCCTCATTGGTGTCAGTATAAACCTCTTCATGGGAGGGCTGAGACCGAGCCCGCCTCGACTGAGATGAACCAAGTCTTTGAGAACAGCGTCAAGGAGTCAGCTCCCGCCTCGACTCCAGCAAAGCTTCCTCCACCGATGTTGAGAGAGTACCGGCTTGGGTGGCAGGCAACACTGACAACAGAGGCCGCATTACAGGCTGAGGGCCAAGCGGGGCCACAACAGGAGGCAGAGTAGGTGCAAGCACCCCCGATGTCTATGTACACTGTTGCAATAAGCCATCCAGCAGCTCAGAGAGCAATGCCCTGATTCGCTCATCGACACTGGGAAAGGCTGGGGCACCAGCTTAAGGATAGACTGCAGAACTGCTGGGGTCGAGATGGGAGCCTGGTCCTGGCTGCTGGGAGACTGATGCATCTGCACCTTCTAAATAGAGGGGAACAGTCCTCCCAGCACCAACGTTTCTCGGGTTCCGAATCCCTCAACATCCTGGAAATGCTGGACAAAGATCTAGTTGTAGATATCCATAAATTGGGATTGAAAGGGGAGGTGCTGTTTCTGGGAGATTTCAACCTGAAGAATGCAGATTTAAATGTCCCAACTGCAGAATCAGAAAGAAATAGAGACATTGTAGATGTCCTTCAAAGCATTCTGCTCAAACAAATAGGTATGGATTCAGTAAATGGCACTCAAAATTTGGTGCTGAAAGAACTGGTGCTGAACAGGAGCATTCTGGGATTGGCACTCATTATAGAATAGCATGTAGCACGGGGATCTGCGCCCAACTTTGGATGAGAGGAGTTACACCAGCTGAAACCAGGTGTAAATCCCAATGCACAAGTAGGGTGCAGATGTGCACTGTTCTATAACACTATATGCGTTTTAAAGGAATGCCCCTGAACCACCCATGCCCCTCCAATGGCCACACCCCCTTTACAGATCAACATGGAAACACTTATGTGCTATTCTATAAATGGGCGCATGGTTGTGTTTTCATGTGGATCTGCTGTTGCTGCTCCATTTTGGCACCTTGCATCCGTTAGAAGGCTTTTCCATCCTAAAACTTTGGTGCAGAAGTAGCACCTAATATTTCGTGCCATATATAGAATTCCCCTGATAGTGTCAGCACCTATAAGGGAAAGGGTGACACTGGATCTCGTGCTCACAAATATGCCCACCTGAGTAGTAATGATCATCACACAGTATGGCTTAATATAAGAGCTACGGCAGACATGCTGATTTAGTAAAATAAGAGAATACCTAAAGAAAGAGCTGATGTTATGGGAGGATATAAGAGAAATGGAAAGACGTTGGTCCAAGCTGAAAGGAGCTATAAAAAAGGCAATGGAATTCTATCACCAAAATAAAGTTTGCATACATTAAGGGGGACTGAAATTAAGCATACTACATATAAAATTTTTAATAAAGAAGCCTCAGAGCTCCTTCAGCTACCATAACCCAATCAGGAGACTCCAATATTATCATTGGTTTTTCACAGAAGAAATAGTTTGAGTGAATGTTCCTCCTCCTGAAGCAGCATTTTGTGAAACAAGTGGCCCTTATTGAGGTGAATTGGGACTGTGCTGAGTTTAGGACTGCGGAGAAGAATTCAAACCTCAATCACAGCTGAATTAAAAGTGGAAGCTATTCATCAAAGGAGTTTATTTGCTTGCAGTTTTTCACTAAGAGGTACTCCCATTCTCTTAGTGAAAAACTACAAGCAAATAAACACTTTTGATGAATGGCTTCCACTTCAGATTAGTGTTGATATCTGCTTTGCTTTTGTTATTTACTGTGCACAGTTTGGTTTTTGTATTTTGGGGCTTTAGAGTTTTATTTTTACATTGAGAGAGCCTGAAATTTAACAATATTGCATAGGGGGCTTTTTGGAGCAGTAGCTTTTTTCCAGCTTATATATCTGATTGGGAGTTTTTCCTGCTTATCTTTTTTCCCCATTGTTGCAAGAAACCAATGATAATACTGGAGTCTACTGATTGGGTTATGATAGCTGAAGGAAAGTTAACCCTGGAGCTTTGAGGTTTCTTTAATAAAATAATTTTTATAGTGTGCTTCATTTCAGTCCCCCTCAATATATGGAAACTTTATTTTGGTGATCTTACTTTAGATATTGTTTGCTTCCTGGTTTTTGATTTTGCTTAATGGAACTCTATGTAAGGAAAGTTAATAAAAGCAAGAGGAAAAATAAACCAATATGGTTTACCAAACAGGTGGCTGAAAAAATAAAGGCAAAAGAGACAGCATTCAAGAAATACCTGGATTTCAGCAAAGCCTTTGACATGATTCCTCTTAGAGGCTCAGCAATAAACTTAGCAGACTGAAGTTAGGACCCAAAGTGACGAACTGGATTAGAAATTGGTTGAGAATGGAATTTGCTTAGATGAAAGAAAGGTGAGTAGTAGAGTGCTTCAGGGATCAGTACTGGGGTGGATTCTGTTCTGTATATTTGTGAATGATATTGCTAAAAGTCTAGAAGGAAAAGTATGTCTTTTTGCTGAAGACACAGAGATTTACAACAGAGTGGATACCCTGGAAGGAATAGAAAACATGAGAAGAGATCTACAAACATTAGAAAAATGGTCTAATGTTTGACAGTTAAAATTTAATGCAAAGAAGTGCAGAGTGATGCACTTAGGGAGTAATAATCCAAAGGAGCTATATGTGCTGGGGGTGAGAGGCTGATATTTACAGAGCTGGAGAGAGACCTTGGAAAGAATCTCAAGGCTGAGAAACAATACTACTACTACTACTTAACATTTCTAGAGCGCTACTAGCAGTGGTGTGCTGGAGCCGGCTCGAACCGGCTCACAAGAGCCGGTTGTTAAATTTTCTTCCGGCTTGCGAGCCGGTTGTTGCAAATAGCGAGCCGGCTCTGGCTCTCCTCCCTCCCTCCTCCCTCCCTCCGGATCCGCCTCACCGCCCGCTTGTTTTTTAAATTCTTCGCTTCCAGCGCCGAGTCGCCGACTGTCCTGAGTCCTCCCTTGCCGATTTGCGCTTTAAAAATGGCCGCCGAGACTTCCAGAGGTGGCCTCGCGAGACTTCGGCTGAAGTCTCGGCGGCCATTTTGAAGCGCGAATTGGCAAGGGAGGACTCAGGACAGTCGGCGACTCGGCGCTGAAAGCGAAGAATTTAAAAAACAAGCAGGCGCGCGGTGAGGGACCGGATCGGGAGGGAGAGAGGGAGGGAGGAGAAGAAGAATTTCATAAAGCAACTCAGGAGGGGGTGGCAGGGGGGAAAAGAGAGTCGCTGCTGGGCATGGGTGGATGGAGGGTGTCGCTGGACATGGGTGCATGCAGGGCAGGGGAGGGTACACTGCTGGACATGGGTGCATGCAGGGCAGGGCAGAGGAGGGTCACTGCTGGACATGGGTGCATGCAAGGCAGGGGAGAGGAGGGTACACTGCTGGACATGGGTGCATGCAGGGCAGGGGAGAGGAGGGTCACTGCTGGACATGGGTGCATGCAGGGCAGGGGAGAGGAGGGTACACTGCTGGACATGGGTGCATGCAGGGCAGGGGAAAGGAGGGTCACTGCTGGACATAGGTGCATGCAGGGGAGAGAAGAGTCACTGCTGGACATCTGGGTGCATGCAGGGCAGAGGAGGGTCGCTGGGAATGGGTGCTTGCAGGGCAGGGGAGAGGAGGGTACACTGCTGGACATGGGTGCATGCAGGGCAGGGGAGAGGAGGGTACACTGCTGGACATGGGTGCATGCAGGGCAGGGGAAAGGAGGGTCACTGCTGGACATAGGTGCATGCAGGGGAGAGAAGAGTCACTGCTGGACATCTGGGTGCATGCAGGGCAGAGGAGGGTCGCTGGATATCTGGGTGCATGCAGGGCAGGGGAGAGGAGGGTACACTGCTGGACATGGGTGCATGCAGGGGAGAGAAGGGTCACTGCTGGACATCTGGGTGCATGCAGGGCAGGGCAGAGGAGGGTCGCTGGGTATGGGTGCATGCAGGGTAGGGGAGAGGAGGGTCACTGCTGGACATGGGTGCATGCAGGGCAGGGGAGAGGAGGGTACACTGCTAGACATGGGTGCATGCAGGGCAGGGGAAAGGAGGGTCACTGCTGCACATGGGTGCATGCAGGGGAGAGGAGGGTCACTGCTAGACATCTGGGTGCATGCAGGGCAGGGCAGAGGAGGGTCACTGCTGGACATGGGTGCATGCAGGGCAGGGGAGAGAGAAGAAATGCTGGACATGGATGGAGGGGAGAGAAGAGTGAGGAAGGAGATGAGATGAGGGAAAAGGAAAAGAGGAGAAAAACTGCACATGGATGAAGAAAATAGGCAGAAACTGAGGACCAGAAATGAAGAAGAAAGAAATAAATGGAAAGGAAGACCTGGAAACGGAGTTAAGAGGACAGATAGCAGCAGAATCTGATACTGGGCCAGCATGATCAGAAAAACAGTCACCAGACAACAAAGGTAGAAAAAAAATCATTTTATTTTCATTATAGTGTTTGGAATATGTTCACTTTGAGAATCAGGTGCTCAACATTAAACGTTTATATTTATTTACTTATTTATGGCATTTTATCCCACATTAAACATGAATTAGATTGTAACCTGGGATCATTTAATTTTTTTTCCTGGAGAGAGTAATGCATTGCCCCCCTCCCCCGCTATAGCCAGCTCTGCAATTTTTGGGGGGGCGCAGTGGTGGACGGGGGGGGGGGGGGGGGGGCGCTGAGGTGGACCGGGGAGAGAGCCTGTTGTTAAAAATTTACCAGCACACCACTGGCTACTAGGGTTACGCAGCGCTGTACAATTTAACAAAGAGAGACAGTCCCTGCTCAAAGAGCTAACAATCTAATAGATAAGTGAACGGTCGGTCCGATAGGGGCAGTCAAATTGGGGCAGTCTGGATTCACTGAACGGTAAGGGTTAGGTGCCGAACGCAGCATTGAAGAGGTGGGCTTTAAGCAAAGACTTGAAGATGGGCAGGGAGGGGGCTTGGCGTAAGGGCTCAGGAAGGTTGTTCCAAGCATAGGGTGAGGAGAGGCAGAATGAGCGGAGCCTGGAGTTGGCGGTGGTGGAGAAGGGTACTGAGAGGAGGGATTTATCCTGTGAATGGAGGTTATGGGCGGGAACGTAAGGGGAGTTGAGGGTAGAAAGATAGTGAGGGGCAGCAGACTGAGTGCATTTGTAGGTAAGAAGGAGAAGCTTGAATTGAATGCGGTATCTGATCGGAAGCCAGTGAAGTGACCTGAGGAGAGGGGTGATATGAGTATATCGGTTCTGGCGGAATATGAGACGTGCAGCAGAGTTCTGAACAGATTGAAGGGGGGATAGATGGCTAAGTGGGAGGCCGGTGAGGAGTAAGTTGCAGTAGTCCAGGCGAGAGGTAATGAGAGCGTGGACGAGAGTTCGGGTGGTGTGTTCAGAGAGGAAAGGGCGAATTTTGCTGATGTTAAAGAGGAAGAAGAATGTGACAAGGCAGTGGCCGTAGCCACAAGGATGCAAAGCTGCACAGAGAGAAGAATCACAAGCAGAAAAAGGGAGGTGTTGATGCCCTTGTACAAGGTGAGGTCCTACTTGGACTATCATCTTCAGTTCAGGATTGCATATCTTGTTCAGGACATAAGAAGACTTGAAGTAGTCCAGAGGAAGGCAACAAAAATGAAATCAGATTGCATCAGGAACATATCAGAAAATATTTGAAGACCTGAATATGTATATCCTAGAGGAAAGAAGGGATAGAAGAGATATGATACAGTTGTTTAAATACTTGAATGGTTTATGGCTTATTTGAAACTTAATATACCGCTCTTAATTGCCAGTAAAACAGAGCAGTGTACAGTAATAAAACTATAAAATCATAATTGATTGATTAAAATCAAAACGAATGCCAAAATCAAACAGGACAGGAAACATCCCATGCCAGGAGAAAGGAAATACCATAAAACTAATACTAAATTACACCTGCACATACTCCCGGGACCAGTTTACGTGAATCAAAGTGAAAAAGTTTGTCTGAGCAAAAAGGCCGTAAGTTGGGTTTTAAATGTTATGAATGTAAGTTTGGTTCTTAGATCATGAGGGAAATAATTCCAGAGATGGGGGCCAAGAAAATAAAACGCAAAATGTCAAGTGCTTTCCAGATGAGCACAAGCTGGACAAGGAAGGGAAAAAAGTAACTGAGAAGCCAAGTGACGATGTTATGTTGGTTTATAAGGACATAGTTGTGAAAGATATGCAGGGGCAGAAGAGTATAATATGATACAGAATAAGGTAAGTGTTCATCCCTTTCACTAGCTGTGTTAGACTGCAGCTTAAACCAGAGTATATAACACAGTGCTTTTTTTGTAGAAAAAAAGGTGCCGGTACTCATTATGGGCGGGGTCACCACATATGGCTCCACCCCTATGATAGCCACACCCACATTAACCACACCCCCTATACCAGCCATGGCGCATATAAACAGACATCATTGAAAATATTACAGTACTATAGGAGAAAAAAATAACGTGATTTGCTAAGTAGTAGCAGTGAATAAGACAGCCAATGTAAATTCTCAAATTGGACATATTACAAACACTAAAATGAAAATAAAATGATTTTTTTCTACCTTTGTTGTCTGGTGACTGTTTTTCTTTCCATATTGGTCCCAGTCTGTGATTCTCCTTTCCTTTGTTTTCGCTTAACTCTTCTGTGCCATTTGTCATTTTTTGTCTCCTTTTTCTTTGCTTTCTTCAATATTTTTCAGGCTCTCTCTCTGTCCAGATTTAATTCATTCTTACTATCCATTCTTTAATTTCCTTCATCTACCCGTGGCTTTTCATCTTTTCCTCACCCTTGTCCTCCCCATGCCCCTTCCTCTTATTCTCCAATCTTTCTCTATTCCCCTTTTCCATCCAGCAGCTCTGCTTTCTCTCCCCATCCTTCCAGTGTCTCCCCTATTTCTTTCTGCATTCTTCCATCCAGCGTCTTCCCTCTTTCTCTCCCTATCCTTCCGTTTTCCCTCTCTCTCTCCCCATCCTTCTGTTTTTCCCTCTCTCTCTCTCCCCATCCTTCCATCTGTTTTCCCTCTCTCTTTCCCCATCCTTCCATCTGTTTTTCTCTCTCTCCCCAATCCTTCCATCTGTGTTTTTCCCTCTCTCTCCCCATCCTTCCATCTGTTTTTCCCCTCGCCCCAATACTTCCATCTCTTTTTCCCTCTCTCTCCCCATCCTTCCATCTGTTTTCCCCTCTCTCTCCCCAATCCTTCCCTCTGTTTTTTCCCTCTTTCTCTCTCTCCCCAATCCTTCCCTCTGTTGTTTTCCCTCTTTCTCTCTCTCCCCAATCCTTCCATCTGTTTTCCCCTCTCTCCCCAATCCTTCCATCTGTTTTTCCCCTCTCTCCCCAATCCTTCCATCTGTTTTTCCCTCTCTCTCCCCATCCTTCCATCTGTTTTTCCCTCTCTCTCCCCAATCCTTCCCTCTGTTGTTTTCCCTCTTTCTCTCTCTCCCCAATCCTTCCCTCTGATGTTTTCCCTCTTTCTCTCTCTCCCCAATCCTTCCCTCTGTTGTTTTCCCTCTTTCTCTCTCTCCCCAATCCTTCCCTCTGTTGTTTTCCCTCTTTCTCTCTCTCCCCAATTCTTCCCTCTGTTGTTTTCCCTCTCTCTCTCTCCCCAATCCTTCCCTCTGTTGTTTTCCCTCTTTCTCTAACTCCCCAATCCTTCCCTCTGTTGGTTTCCCTCTTTCTCTCTCCCCCCAATCCTTCCCTCTGTTGTTTTCCCTCTCTCTCTCTCCCCAATCCTTCCCTCTGTTGTTTTCCCTCTCTCCCCAATCCTTCCCTCTGTTTTCCTTCTTTCTCTCTTTCCCCAATCCTTCCCTCTGTTGTTTTCCCTTTCTCTCTCTCCCCAATCCTTCCCTCTGTTGTTTTCCCTCTTTCTCTCTCTCCCCAATCCTTCCCTCTGATGTTTTCCCTCTTTCTCTCTCTCCCCAATCCTTCCCTCTGTTGTTTTCCCTCTTTCTCTCTCTCCCCAATCCTTCCCTCTGTTGGTTTCCCTCTCTCTCTCTCCCCAACCCTTCCCTCTGTTGGTTTCCCTCTCTCTCTCTCCCCAATCCTTCCCTCTGTTGTTTTCACTCTCTCTCTCTCTCTCTCCCCAATCCTTCCCTCTGTTGGTTTCCCTCTTTCTCTCTCTCCACAATCCTTCCCTCTGTTGGTTTCCCTCTTTCTCTCTCTCCCCAATCCTTCCTCTGTTGGTTTCCCTCTTTCTCTCTCTCCCCCCAATCCTTCCTCTGTTGTTTTCCCTCTTTCTCTCTCTCCCCAATCCTTCCCTCTGTTGTTTTCCCTCTCTCCCCAATCCTTCCCTCTGTTTTCCCTCTTTCTCTCTCTCTCCCCAATCCTTCCCTCTGTTGTTTTCCCTCTTTCTCTCTCTCCCCAATCCTTCCCTCTGTTGTTTTCCCTCTTTCTCTCTCTCCCCAATCCTTCCCTCTGTTGTTTTCCCTCTTTCTCTCTCTCCCCAATCCTTCCCTCTGTTGGTTTCCCTCTCTCTCTCTCCCCCCAACCCTTCCCTCTGTTGGTTTCCCTCTTTCTATCTCTCCCCAATCCTTCCCTCTGTTGTTTCCCCCCCTCTCTCTCCCCAATCCTTCCCTCTGTTGTTTCCCTCTCTCTCTCTCTCTCTCCCCAATCCTTCCCTCTGTTGGTTTCCCTCTTTCTCTCTCTCCCCAATCCTTCCTCTGTTGGTTTCCCTCTTTCTCTCTCTCCCCCCAATCCTTCCTCTGTTGGTTTCCCTCTTTCTCTCTCTCCCCCCTATCCTTCCTCTGTTGGTTTCCCTCTTTCTCTCTCCCCCCCCCCCCAATCCTTCCCTGTGTTGGTTTCCCTCTTTCTCTCTCTCCCCCCAATCCTTGCTCTGTTGTTTTCCCTCTCCCTCTCTCCCCAATCCTTCCCTCTGTTGGTTTCCCTCTTTCTCTCTCTCCCCAATCCTTCCCTCTGTTGGTTTCCCTCTTTCTCTCTCTCCCCCCAATCCTTCCTCTGTTGGTTTCCCTCTTTCTCTCTCCCCCCCCCCAATCCTTCCCTCTGTTGGTTTCCCTCTTTCTCTCTCTCCCCCCAATCCTTGCTCTGTTGTTTTCCCTCTTCCTCTCTCCCCAATCCTTCCCTCTGTTGGTTTCCCTCTTTCTCTCTCTCCCCAATCCTTCCCTCTGTTGGTTTCCCTCTTTCTCTCTCTCCCCAATCCTTCCCTCTGTTGGTTTCTCTCTCCCTGCCAAGTTTCCCGCGAACGGCGCGAAGTCGCGACGCACGCGGCACCAGCCCCTATTTCCGGCCGCTGCTGCTTCTCCTGTTGAGCAGCAGCAGCGGCCGCTACACAAAGAAAAAGAAGATTAAAAAAAAAAATTTGAAACCTGGCTGAAACGCGGCACCCCGGCACTGTAGACAGCCATTAGGCATTGGCTGTTGCCCCACAGCCGCTCCTCCTCTTGCCTCTACGTCACTGCCCCTGGAGGAAGACCCCGGAGGAGCGCAGTGACGTAGAGGCAAGAGGAGGAGCAGCTGCGGGACAACAGCCAATGCCTAATGACTGTCTACAGTGCCGGGGTGCCGCGTTTCAGCCAGGTATGAAGTTTTTTTAAAATCTTTTTCTTTGTGTAGCGGCCGCTGCTGCTCAACAGGAGAAGCAGCAGCGGCCGGAAATGGGGGCTGGCACTGCGTCCGTCACGGGGCGGGGGGAGCAAAAAAAAAAAGGTGCCGGTACGCCGTACCGTTGCGTACCGGCACAAAAAAAGCACTGATATAACATCACTGTGAAGACTCAGAACTCTTGAACCAAAATCTTCTTTAATGCAAAATGAAACAAAGGAAATGACTTACAGTTAGATGTCCTGGTCAAGAGTCCCTGCCTTGCAGAATTGGGAGTCTGTTCTCTACCAGCTCACTCTGTATGCAAGAGGAACTGGGGGATCTCAGCACAAAGCTGAGAGAGTAGATGCTGTAAATACTTTTAAACTGGTAAAAACTTGGTGATATTACAGTAGCTTGAAAAAAGGGGGTGGGGGGAGGAGCATGCAACAGATTACAGCAAGTCAGCTTACAGTTCTTAGAAAAAAACATGCATGCAGACAGATTCCCTCCACACCACTGGAGGGAGAAGCAGCCAGCTAAAACCTAGCATATACAGGGACAAGGGCCAGCCAATAGGAAAATTCCCATAAGGCACAGGGGGAAAGGACATATGCTCAGGAAGAGCCTATCACAGAGCACTGCAGGAAGACTATGATTTGTAGCCCAAAGGCACTTCCTGCCTTTCTTAAGGGCACAAACACTAAAACTGTTACAGGCAATGCAACCTGATATAAACAATGCCCAACATATACCTATAAACAACAGACAACCTGGCAGAACAGTAAGGATTCTGAACTGATAAAGATATTGAACAGAAAGCGAATAGTGATGCATGAACAAAGCGAATACAACATGGTCATATTTTCAGGCAAAGCAGAGGATTCTGATCACAGTATCTTGGACAGTTTGAAGACATTTGAGGGTGGTCTGAGGTAAGCCCGTTAAAACAATATTGCAATAATCCAGTCTTGAAAGTACTAGTGCACGTAAGATAGTGCATTGGGCTGAAGGGTTCAAAAGATTGCACACTGATATTAATTGGTGTAAAATGACAAAACAACTGCCATTACATGAGTATTTAAGGTAAATGGGGGGGGGGGGGGGGGGGGGAAACAACCCCTAAATATTTAAAGGACGTGGCAAGTTGAATTGAGGAGCTAGAGAAGGTAGGTGCTAATGTTGGAGGTGTGAGACAGAGAACCACATGGCCACTATTTTAGAAGGATTTAACACTAGGTGATGCTTGGAAAGCCATGAGGAGATGATTGACAAACAGCATCAAGTGAGACAATGTCTGGCACGTGAGAATCAGTGGTATGAAGTAGTAGAATTTCAATCTATTCTGATAATATCCCTGGGTCCCCTTCTCCTCCAAGTCTTCTATCACTTGCATAACATGCCCAGCTTTATAATTTCCCTGAGTTCAGGTCAAGGCCAAAAGTGATCCACTTCGGGTTTTCTTGCTTTATTCCAGCTAAGCAGTGTTGACACAACTGCAACAAACAAAAAGGAAAATAACAAACCAGCAGTGTCCACAAATGCAAAGTCAATCCTAAGAGTTTTTGTATCCAGTTCTGTTCCACCAGGGTTATCTGGTCCAACTTCAAATGTTCCCCACAGTGGTGTAGCCAGAAGGCAATTTTTGGGTGGGCCAACAGGTTGGATGCGTGGACACTAGACAGTGGTGTGCTGGTAAATGTTTAACAACAGGCTGTCTCCCTGGTCCACCTCTGCGCCCCACATCCACCTCTGCGCCTCCCCTCATCCACCTCTGCGCCTCCCCTCAAAATTGGAAAGCTGGCTATAGCCGGGGAGAGAGCCTGGCGGGGGGGGGGGGGGGGGGGGGGGGGGAGGGGGGAGGGGGGCAATGCATTACTCTCTCCAGGAAAAAAAATTTAAATGATCCCAGGTTCCAATCTAATTCATGTTTAATGTGGGATAAAATGCCATAAATAAGTAAATAAATATAAACGTTTAACGTTGAGCACCTGATTCTCAAAGTGGGGCGTGTCGGAAGCATAGTGAAGGCGGGACTGGGGCGTGCTTAACACATGGGCGTCCTCGGCCGATAATGGAAAAAAGGGCATCCCTGACGAACACTTGGACGACTTTACTCGGGCTTTTTTATTTTTTTTAACAACCAAGCCACAAAAATGTGCCCTAAATTACCAGATGACCACTGGAGGGAATTGAGAATGACCTCCCCTTACCCCCCCCCCCAGTGGTCACTAACCCCCTCCCTCCCTAAAAAAAATTAAAATATTTTTCCAGCCTCTATGCCAGCCTCAAATATCATACCCAGCTCCAAGACTATATGCAGGTCCCTGGAGCAGTTTTAGTGGGTACTGCAGTGCACTTCAGGCAGGCAGACCCAGGACCATCCCCCCCTACCTGTTATATTTGTGGTGGTAAATGTGAGCCCTCCAAAACCCACCAGAAACCCACTGTACCCACATAGGTGCCCCCCTTTATCCCTAAGGGCTATGGTAGTGGTGTACAGTTGTGGGGAGTGGGTTTTGGGGGGGCTCAGCACACAAGGTAAGGGAGCTATGCACCTGGGAGCTTTTTCTGAAGTCCACTGCAGTGCCCCCTAGGGTGCCCGGTTGGTGTCCTGGCATGTCAGGGGGACCAGTGCACTATGAATGCTGGCTCCTCCCATTACCAAAGGGCTTGCATTTGGTCATTTCTGAGATGGGCGTCCTCAGTTTTCCATTATCGCCGAAAATCGGGGATGACCATCTCTAAGAACGACCATCTCTAAGGTCGACCTAAATGTTGAGATTTGAGCGTCCCGACCGTATTATCGAAACGAAAGATGGCCGCCCATCTTGTTTTGATAATACGGGTTTCCCTGCCCCTTCGCGGGGACGTCCTGCGAGGATGTCCTCAGGAAAACTTGGGCACCCCCTCTGTATATCTCAGTGGGGGAGGGGAAAACATCTTAAAGTGGAAACTGGGGGTCCTTTTACCAAGCCGTGCTAAAAAGTGGCCAATGTTGTTGTCAGTGTGTGGGTTTTCCACATGCTGTGGCCACTTTTAGTAATGGCCACATGCAAATTTTCCCATTAGTACGTAGCTATTACCACCACCTATTTAGGAGGTAGTAAGGGCTCCCATGCTACTCCTGAGCTAATCCAGTAGTGCGGTAACGTGCCCGTGCTACCCAATTAGCACAGCCATGCCTACGCTCTGCCCATGGGCATGCCTCCCATGCTGACAAATAAAAAATATCTTCCAGTGCTGGATTAGCGAGCACTGGATGCGTCAGCACGTCCTGCAGTAGTGCTCTTTTAGCCTGCATTAGGCCTATTTGCACCCTAGTAAAAGGGTCCCTTAGTGAATAAAATGTTATTAATAATATTATTGAATTGTTGGTTCAGTCATGAATTGATAATGAATGTAACTGTTGGGCACACTGAATGGACCATGCAGGTCTTTTTATCTACCATCATTTACTATGGGGCTGATTTTCAAAGCATTTATTATTTATTTAGATTTTGCTCACACCTTTTTCAGTAGTAGCTCAAGATGAGTTACATTCAGGTATGGTGGATATTTCTCTGTCCCAGGAGGGCTCACAATCTAAGTTTGTACCTGAGGTAATGGAGGGTTAAGTGACTTGCCCAAGATCACAAGGAGCAGCAGTGGGATTTGAACTGGCCACCTCCGGATTGCAAGACCAGTGCTCTAACCACTAGGCCACTCCTCTCCACTTACAAAGTTCCATAGGTTACTATTGGGCTCATTTTCAAAAGAGAAAATTTTCCAAAAAGTGGCATAAATCTGCATTTGGACATTTTTCTCACAAAAACCTCAAATTGGTATTTTCAAAACCAATTTTTAGACGTTTTTCTATGAAGTTCGTCAGAAGTGCGTTCAAATCACAAGGGGGCATGTCAGGGGCATGTTAAGGGTGGGATTTGGGTGTTCTTAACACTTAGACATGTTTCAGCCATAACAGAACAGAACAAAACCCTTCAAGACTAACACTAAGACGTTTTGAGCTTGACCTGTTTTTATAATGAATAAGGCACAAAAGGTGCCCTAAATGACCACTGGAGGAAATCAGGGGTGACTTCTCCTGACTCCCCCAGTAGTCACTAACTCCCTTCCACCCCCAAAAATGTGCTTAAAAACATTACTTGCTAGCCTCTATGCCAACCTCAGGTGTTATACTCAGGTCCATTAGAATAGTATGCAGGCCCCTGGAATAGTCTAGTGGTGGGTGCAGTGCACTGCAGACAGGTGGACCCAGGCCCATACCCCTCCCTACCTGTTACACTTGTGGAGGAAACTGTGAGCCCTCCAAAACTCACCAGAAACACACTGTACCCACATATAGGTGCCCCCTTCACCCGTAAGGGCTATGGTAGTTGTGTACAGTTGGGGGTAGTGGGTTTGGGGGGGGCTCAACAGACAAGATAAGGGAGCAATGGTGAGATATGTACCTGGTTGTATTTTATGAAGTCCACTGCACTGCCCCCTAGGGTGCCCTACTGCTTTCCTGGGATGTCTGGGGGACCAGTCTACTAAAAATGCTGGCTCCTCCTACATTCCAATGGCTTGATTTTGTGTGTTTTGCACTTGGACGTTTTTTGTTTGAAAATGGACCAAAAAACAAAACGTCCAAATTGCAAAACCTTCTTCAAAACAGTATTTTCTAAAATAAATGATAGACGTTTTTCTTTTTTGAAAATTACCTTCTTTCCTATTCAGATTTTGGATGTTTTTTGCAAAACGTCCGAAGTCAGACTTAGACGTCATATTGACGATGCCCCTCCACGTAACTTTGTAAGTCTAAGTGCTTTGAAAATACACCTCAACATCTATTTTCCTCTCCAGTCAATGTACAAATCACACAAAAGTACAAGCTATCCCCCAAATTTTGTTAATGGCACCTAAAGGGGATCTTTTACAAAGTGGTGATAAGCCCAATGCGGGCTTACCGCTCACTAAAAGGGAAGTACCGCCAAACTACCACTGCAGCCCGGCAGTAGTTCCCACCCCCAGTGCGCACTATTTCCTGTGCTACACCAGTGTGTACGTGCTGTACTGTTACCACCAGGTTAGTGCAAGAGCCCTTACTGACACCTCAATGGATGGTGGTAAGTGTTCCCCCCGCCCACAGGTACACATCTCACTGATACCCCCCTTATATATATATATATATTTTTTTTTTACATTTGTACCCCGCGCTTTCCCACTCATGGCAGGCTCAATGTGGCGGACAATGGAGGGTTAACTGACTTGCCCAGAGTCACAAGGAGCTGCCTGTGCCAGGAATCAAACTCAGTTTCTCAGTTCCCCAGGACCAAAGTCCACCACCTTAACCACTAGGCCACTCCTATATTGTATGGTGAGCCCTTCAAACCCACTAAAAAACCTACCGTACCCAACTGTATACCACTACAATTGCCCTTATGCCTGCAGGTGTCACCTATATGTAGGTACAGTAGGTTTTTGGTGGGTTTTGGACAGCTCACACTTTCCATTAAAAGTATAACAGTTAGAGTGAATATTGGCCTAGATTCCCTTCTCTACAGTGCACTACACTGACCACAAGGCTACTCCAGGGACTTACTTGCATCTCTGACAAGCCTGGCCATAGCATCTGAAGCTGCCATAGAAGCTGGTATGTACTCTTTCTGTCACAAGTTGGGGGGGGGGGGGGAGTCAGTGACCGCTGGAGGAGTAAGGGGGAGGTCATACCTTAGTCCCTCAAGTGGTCATTTGGTCATTTAGGGCAATGTTTTGTGATTTAGTCATGATTGAAACAGGTCTAGACCAAAACATCTAACTTTTAACCCTGGACATTTTTGTTTTGTTCTATTATGGCAGAAAAACGTCCAAGTTTTGTGAACACCCAGATCCCGCCCTGATATGCCCCTGATACACCCCATTTTGATTTGGTCGCATTACATACGAGCTGCAGAGAAAAATGTCTTAAAATGTGTTTCGAAAATAGCGATTTGGACGTTTTAGCAAGTAAAGTTCATCTGCTGCTTTCTGCTGATTTTTGGACATTTTCTGTTTCTAAAA
Organism: Microcaecilia unicolor; assembly: GCF_901765095.1. NCBI lineage: Eukaryota > Metazoa > Chordata > Amphibia > Gymnophiona > Siphonopidae > Microcaecilia > Microcaecilia unicolor. The sequence continues at coordinate 81,852,205 of NC_044039.1, read as the reverse complement.
TGTGCCCATTAATCATATAGCACTGACTTGCAGTCACCAACTGTCACTAAATGCCTAGCATCCACCTGTAGCTAACCCTATGGCCACTTAGATGGTCTATCCCCAGCACAGCTCAGGTACGCCTGCACCTGCCGCTTGTGCTCTACACTAGCACCCTCCTCCCGCCGACTGGGTCCCACTTGCCTCTGGGTGAGTCTCCCCCGGTGATTTCTAGGACACAGGGGCCACATTCACAGACCCAACACACAAACCACCAGTCCAGACAAGCAAAGGCAACCAAAAAAAGGTTTATTGTCATAAAAATATTGAACAGTGAAACATAAAAACAGATGGAACAAAAACAGCACACAATAATAGGTAACTGAATATGGATCAATTATAAAGCTATCTAAACATTTGTTCAATACCTGAATACTGCCTGGGAAATACAGGAAATATAGCTGCTCGCATCTATATATATAAAAGGCACCACCAACGTTCTAATGAAGCCTCACTTCCGGTTTGCATGGTGGTGTAGATATCCGGTTTTCTGAAGGCAGAGCACTGACACTCATGGGGAAAACAACGAATCACAACCACATCCACACTACATGGGCAGTAGTGTTAGTTCAGCAGAGTGAATCAGTGCAGTGTGTCAAGGGCTTCCTGGAATTTACATACTGTTTCCAGACTTTAAGCACCTTCTAACTCTTCACACCTTAGGTGCTTAAAGTCTGGAAACAGTATGTAAATTCCAGGAAGCCCTTGACACACTGCACTGATTCACTCTGCTGAACTAACACTACTCCAAGAAGAGTGCTGGAGAGACTTTGTTGTGAACACTGTGCTCCTGCTTGATGTGATTTAGAAGATTTTTATGATTTAAAAGGACTATAATTTGAACCTTTAAGGACGATATCTAAGACACAAGTGGAAGATTTGAAATTGAGGAAACAACAATTGGGGAGCATGTACACAGATTATGGATATATAGAAATGTGCCCACACAAGGTTTATGTGAATGGGTGGTGAAGTGAAGGGTGTGACTGGGCAAGTTCCGGAACTTACACAGCATAAGTGGTTTTATGTGATATATGTATTGTAATAAAAGAAATTAAATATTTTAAAGGAAGAACGTTTTTTGTGATATATATAATATAACTGCCCACAGGACCTCAGTGAAGAGATCTTTCTCTCTCCCCTCCCAATCTGAGACGGAGAGAAATCCAGTATTTCCAGACTGGATTTGAACTCCTGGGTCAATCAGAGCCCAGAACAACAAATTTGAAAATTATACTGCAGGTTACTTCCTCTTTGTGCTAAACTAAAGAAAGAACAGTCACTTCCTGCCTCACCTCCACAACAAGAAAACACCACCTGCTCGCCAATAGGAGTACAGTTCAAGAAATAATTAATACAGGTTACAGGCTTAAAAACCCACTGTTTTGTCACACCAACCCACTGTGCACAAAAGGCAATCATAAATATAAGCAGCCATATTTTAGCCAACTAGATTTAGGAAACATTTCGATCACAATTCTGTACAACTGAAAAATGTCCTAATATCTCCAGTAAAGTATTAGTTGGTGATCTTAGATATTTGGGAGTCATTTTATTATTTCTACCCATTTGTGTTTGTGATGCTCTATGGCATTTTCCTTAGAATTTTATTGCTGAGCTCACATTGCACAAGAGGCTGATGGCTGATTGTCAACAGCTTTTCTAGGGGGTAATTATTTTAGAATATTCATGTTTTCCACAGTAATAATTGTTATAAAAGGGTTCTATTTGGTTAAAACTGAGTGTGGAAAAACAGCAAAGATACTTACTTGTAGCAGGTATTGTTCTTGGCATTGCATATGTGCTGGGGTTGAAGCCAGCTGGTCAGGTGCACCTGGATGCCACCTTGAAAACCGGCATTCCACGGGCCTTCGGTGCGTTCACTTCATCTGTCTACCCGAAGAGGCTCCAGCCAGGCCCTGCTCAGCTCTAGTCATGCCAGCCCAGCTCTGGCCGAGCCAACCTAGCTCTTGCCAAGACAGTTCAGCTCCAGATCCATCTAAGCCAGATCCAGCCAAGCAAGCTCCAGCTTCAGCCAAGCCCACTCCAGCTCCAGCCAAGCCAGCTTTCTCTCTGGCCTACTCAGCTGACCTCCAGTGACTCGTCTACCGCTGTACAGGACCCTGGCCTTTGGGACTGATCTGTCAGTGGTCCAAGGACTCACCCTCAGGTTAGTGACAGAGAAAGAAAAGGAAACCCCTAACCCAGTGCTTATCAAACTTTTCGTGGCTGTGATCCCATGATTGTGGCCAAATAAAATTGTGTGACCCTCCCAGAAGTGCAGACTAATGATAGCCCAAACAGGAGAGCCCACATTGGTTCTGTGTTCTTATTTGGGGTCGCAACCCACAGTTTAGGAAGACTTATTAAGAGTTGTATATTAACACACTGCATCCCAACAGTTCCCCATTGGTTACATTGCACAAAATACTTCTCTTGACATACAGATCCTATGAAGGATCAAATGCCACTCAAAGGTTTTGAGGAATATCCCTCCTTTTGGGTAGCTAGGATGTCAATTACATACAGGTACCTTAGCAAATACACCAAAGAGAAAACTAACCTGTGCATGGATGTGTTGTGGTGGGGGAGGGGTTAGGGGAGGGGTGAGGGTGGGATGGGAGTGGGGGAATCCCCTGCAAAAGAAAAATAATGAGATATGGAAAACATATTAAAAAAGTAAAATATCAGAATATCTAGAATTCCAGGGGTGGAGCAAGAAATTAGTATGTCACAGTTTATCAAAAAAAATCTCTAGAAGAAGTGATTATAGAAGATTTAGATATAAACTTGAATGGGTTCATAAAGCTGTTACAGTTTAACCAATAAACTAATATATTCCATCATGACCCATTTCCATCTTACTGGTTAGAGCACTGGACTAACAATTAGGAAAGCTCAGTTCAAATCCTGCTGCTGCTCCTTGTGGTCTTGAGCAAGTCACTTACTCTAATGCCTCAAGAACAAACTTTGGGGTCCTTTTACTAAGCGGCGGTAAGCACTAAAACGTGCTTACTACATGCCAAAATACACTACCATGGGGTTCACTCAGCAACCGGTGATAGTTCAGGCATATGATCACACTTTCCCAGTGCTGAAAAATACTTTGGGAGGCAGAGAATAGGCATGCCTAGTGCTAATCAGTTAGTGCAGGTACATTGCCGCACACCAACCAACTAGCACATAGCAACATAGTAAATGACGGCAGATAAAGACCTGAACAGTTCATCCAGTCTGCCCAACAAGATAAACTCAGTTTACATGGTATGTATATGTTTATGTGTATGTTTATATGTATACCCAAGTTTGATTTGTCCTTGCCATTCTCAGGGCACAGACCATAGAAGTCTGCCCAGCATTGTTCTTGTACTAAAAGTTCTGAAGCTATCATCGAAGCCCCTTAAAATGTACATTCCAGCCCATCCATATCTATTCAGTTACGATCAGGGCATAGACCGTAGAAGTCTGCCCAACACTGGTTTTGCTTCCCAATTACTGGCGTTGCCAGCCAATCTCTCTAAGATTCCATGGATCCATTCCTTCTAAACAGGATTCCTTTGTGTTTATCCCACACATGTTTGAATTCCATTACTGTTTTCATCTCCACCACCTCCCACGGGAGGGCATTCCACGTATCTACCACCCTTTCTGTTAAAATATACTTCCTGACATTACTCCTCAAGTCTGCCCCCCTTCAATCTCAATTCATGTCCTCTAGTTCTACCACCTTCTTGTCTCCAGAAAAGGTTTGTTTGTGAATTAATATCTTTCAAATATTGGGGCTAAATTTTAACTGCCAGACCCTCGACCATTCTTCTAACTTTTGGAGATCCCTTCTCATCATTTCTACTCCCTCCAGGGTATCCACTCTATTGGCTATGTTCGTGTCATCCACAAAAAGGCAAATCTTTCCTTCCAAACCTTCAGCAATATCTCTCACAAGTGTATTAAACAGAATAGGCCCCAGCACTGACTCCTGAGGAACTCCACTGCTCACCTTCTTTTCTTCCGAGCAGATTTGCACCTAGTAAATAGATGTTGGTAAGAGATCATACCTCTTACTCTGTTTGTGATTATACCTTTTGCAACATAGTGTAAGCCACATTGAGCCTGTAAATAGGTGGGAAAATGTGGGGTACAAATGCAGCAAATAAATAAATAAATCATACGCTAATGGCCAAGCGCTAATTCAGAAATTAGTGCCTGGCTATTAATGGAAAAAATGGGCACATGGCCATTTTACAGCTGCGCTGAAGGTAGCCTCAGTGTGTGGGGAAACCCACATGCTAATCATAACACATGACCCCTTTTAGCGCAGCTTAGTAAAAGGGCCCTTTAGATCGTATAAGCCCTCTGGGGACAGGGAAATACCTAGTATACCTGAAAGTAACCCTATATGAGCTACTGCTGGAAAAGGTATGAGTTAAATCCAAATAAATAAAGTGGGAACAATTATTGTAGGCTTGAAGGAAAAAAGGTCACGATATGAAAGAATATATTTCAATCACAACTTTTCTCCAAGAGTACAAAAGAAAGGCTGCATTTCAGGGAAACTGGGGAAAAAACTGAATTTGAAATTCAAACCCTGCTAGTATCAGACTGTTTTTAGACAAGGGGAAGATTATGTTTGAACTGTTTTTTGAAGTATTGCCATATTTGGAAGAACTGGTGTATAACATTTCCTGAGGAGAAACTGGCAGCCTTAAAAAGAGACTTAGAAATATATATATTGTCCAAATTTAAGAAAAGGAACAGAGAAAGTGCTTCAGAATTTTCTGGAATGAGAAAACTAAGGGAACTGTTCCCCAGCAAAATGCCCAAGCATGGAAAGAAGAATCTAGTTTTTCCTAAAGGATCATATTGAGAATATAGAGAATATTAACAACTGGGATATGGGGAAGAAGGTGACAACTTTATCCTTTAAATACCCAGCTTTGCTGAAAAAAGGAAAGTGGTCAGCTTTAGTAATACAAGTTACTTACTACCCTGTTTCCCCGAAAATAAGACATCTCCTGAAAATAAGACCTAGTAGAGGTTTTGCTGAATTGCTAAATATAAGGCCTCCCCCTAAAGTAAGACCTAGCAAAGTTTTTGTTTGGCCACGATGGGACATGGACACAGAAACCTTAATTTTTCTCGCTGCAACCCAAAGACGAAATAACATTAAAGAAATGCAAGAAACAAGACTGAGGTGGAAAATCTATCGTCCAGTGGACTCCTACCATCCCCTCCTTCACGCTTTTGTGAAGATCAACTAAGTGAGCCCGGAAAGAAAAGAAACATCCCCCTTGCAGAAATAATAAAAGAAAAGAAAATGAGTAACCGAGCCCTTTCGGCGCTGCTCCATCGCCCAAGGGCTAAGTCAGACTAGAAGGATGGAAAGTGTTGCGAATGTACAGAAGGAGCGCATAAAGCGCCACCAACGGGGAACGGAGCTACCGTAGAATTTTTTTTAAACGTTTGTAATACGGTAGGGATGATCCTGCGCCCTAAGCCCTCTCACAACCTCCCGAGACCCCCAGCCAGAGCAGCCCGGCCCCACATTCCATTACCTTCCCTAGTGCATACCCCTCCTCCATTCCCAGCCCGGCCAGGGCGGCTCTGCTCCGCTCGAGTCCTGCGGTCACTGTGGGCAGATAGGCGAGCCGCGGCCTACTCCTGCAGGATACCACCCGCCACTTCAATACTGTTCCTGACCGCCACAGTCCCCCTACTACTCCCGAGCCCGGCCCCGCTACTACAGAGTACTACGGTATCCTCTGAGCTACAAGAGACTACTCGTGCACCCACGGTAAGAATACTTCTTCATGAAAAAATAAGACATCCCCTGAAAATAAGACCTAGCGCATCTTTGGGAGCAAAAATTAATATAAGACACTGTCTTATTTTCGGGGAAACACGGTAGAGATAAGAAGGAATATGGCATAAGAAAGAGCAGTGTGTGCGGGAGAGAAATGAGAAGAGCAGTAGAAGGGATATGAAGGTTTCAGCACATTGGTGGGTGTCTGAAGAATTTGCAAGTGCAAATGAGTAAGAAATGTAGTCTAGGTAAATTGTGAATGGTCACTGAGATGTGCTGAAAGTTCTGTGAGCTAGAAATATAAGTATTAAACAGGAAATAATACATCTGGTTCATCCATGAAGAGCTATCCCCCGGATTCTATACAGCGCGACTGAAATTGTGCATGCAAATCCAGGCGCATTCCATATTTGCACATGCAATTTAATTAGTTGTCTTTAATTGACCATTGGCAATTATTTTATCCAGACTGGAGAAAATATACTTTTTATTCCCCACCATATCAATCATATACCAGGATAGTTTATTTTCTCATACATAAGATATTATGACTGCTGTAACAGAAGCCAGTATTAAAAACATTCTGGTCTCTGATCAAAGTGCAACTGACCCCAACTGGGTCTACAAAAACAATTGCTAGAGGACCTTAATTTTAAAACATATATTTTTTTGCACTGGGGGCGTGTCTAGGGGGCAGAGAGAAGGTGTGTACTGCACTAATCGATTAGCATAGTTACACTGCCACATGCTAACCGATTAGAACGTAGTTAGTACGTAAGCCCTTACTGCCCAGAAAACAGGTGTCAGTAAGTGTTCACGTGCTAATGGCCACGTAGTAATGGAAAATTTAGCGTATGGGTCATTAATGGGAATAATGGAAGATTGGCCATTTTACTGCCATGCTAAAAGTGGCCTCAGCATACAGGAAAGATCCATGCTGGGGATAATGCTGGCCACATTTTAGCGCAGCTTAGTAAAAGGGCCTCTAGGTTCATGAAGAATTCTGAATTTGAATAATCAGTTTTTTCTCCAGTGACATTTAGCTAGATGTGCACAATCCGATTGACCGATTCCATTTTTAGTTGTATATTTGAACACGAGCAATAGCCGGCACTCTAGATACTAACAATGTATAGATGTGGTGCTTCTGATAAAATACCTCACTTGAAGCAGTGTTTAGCAAAACAGGGGCCTCACAGGTACTGGACTTAGAAAAGAAGAGTGTACCAGAAACTTCAGTTAAATATTTTTTGACTGATGTGATATTATGATGTGAACAATAAAGAGGAGTTATTATGACCTATGATTACAGTTCATAAACTGTCAGGTTGTTATACCATTAGAGATATACAAGGTCTCTTCTCATATAAAAGAAAAAAAAACCCAGAAAATAAAAATTGCCTTCAAATTGAATTATATTTTTCAAAACCTGGCTATACATTACCTTTTGGGTAAATATACTTTTGATGTAGTTTATTCATTTTTGGAGATCAAAGCCACAGAAATGTCATTATGTTAGAGACTTTTAAGGAGTCCCACTAAAATAATGCATGGTGGACTGTAAGATAGAGTAAAGAAAGCTAATATACTATAACCTCCAGAAGAAGGAAGGGGAAGGGGAGATACGTACAAACATTCAAATATTTAGCAGGTTTCAATAAAGTACCAAAGGGGAACATTTTCCATAGAACAAGATGTTCAAGTACAAGGACTCTTTATATGAAGCTGAAGGGATGGAAGCTGACAGAAAGGCGAGAAAATACTTTTTCACTGGGAGGATTGGGAACACTTGGAATCAGAGGCGTAAGTACTTGGGCCACGGGGGCATGGGCCCCCCATAAATTTGGCCTCCCCCCCCCCCCCCCGCTGCCAACCCCTTCGACCCTGTCGGGTACCTTTGCTGACAGGAGTCCCCAACCCTTGCCAGCCGGTCCTCTTCTCCAGTGCAGCTGCGTTGCTGATCTGCAAGGGCAGGCTTCTGTTTCTGTGAGTCTGACGTCCTGCAGGATGTCAAAACTGTGCAACTTAATCTAAAACATTCTTCTATGGAAACAGTAATAGATCATCACTCAGTGCTGCCACCCAGAGCGCAACGCCACTGCGCACAGACACTCCCCCGGGTGCAACATCATCGTTGTGCCCCCCCCCCCCCCCCCCCGTGCACTGCTCTTACCTCCTGGGGTGCTGGAAGCAGCCACGCACCAACAGGAAGTAACATCAGAGGGAGCAGGGAACCAGCGGAGCCAAGAGCCATGCAGCTGCTCTCTGCACCCCTCCTGCAGAATGCACCGGAGGTGGACTGCCCCCCCCCCCCCCTCAGTATGTCGCTGTCACCACCTTCCCAATCTGAATAACGTCCTCCAGACTTAGAATCTTCCAACTGACTGGAACAGATGACCCATACAGCTGTAATAAAACTCAAATCACTGAGCTCAATCTCTTAGTCTCAACATGAATTCACGTTTTGTCCAACTTGGCATCCTCATGAGACTAAACTGCAAAATACTTATTTACATACCACATATAATATTACTGTTGTATACTGCATACCTATCAAATTGTTCTTATACAATATGAAACATTATATCATTCACCGAACACAACTTATATAGTTTCCTACACAGCAACAGCCAGGAAGTAAATTCCTCCCATGGAGGCTCAGAAAAATACTGAGCCAATCTCATGGGAACTGGATGTGGCAGCGGATATGAACCCTCATTTTAAACCTTTCTCACACATGAACCCACTCCACCAATTTATTGAGTCCCCTAGGTTATAATTGTTTGCCAATTATACTTAAATCTTTGCTCTTTGCTGACCAATATAGCTGAGATATCACCTCCTCTCTGTAATGTAATTTGCTGAAGAACCACAAATTGAAAATCATTTACATTATGATTCATCCGACGCCAATGACTAACTAAGAGGCGCTTCCTCTCTGCCCAATTGTTGCTTAATGGGTCTGATAAGTGCATTTTATACTATAAATAACTTGTCCAGAGGTGCAGTCTGTACAATGAAAAAACTGAAAACTCTTCCTGTATTAGGTATAATCACTGACTCGGTAATCATTGCAAACTTATAGTATACACATTGGCAACCCTAGGAAGGGACTTCAGTTGGGTATGTAGAATCACTCTATTATTTAAAAACTTAGTTGGAGATCATATGATATGCTGTAGGTGACCAGAGTTCAGATCCTTGAACTCCTGCCCCACTGATATCTATAGCCATATCCTGCATTACCTTGTTTTGGAAACATCTCCAGAGTAGACGGCTGGGTGGCTTTGTATGGGCAACTTCCTGTTGAGGGAACATGTGACTATGGCCGGTAAACTGCAGAAAAAAGATAAAGACAAGGTGAAGCCAACCGAGCCTAAGTTGGTGGACCCAGAAGTGTAGTTGCCTGCCCTTAGTGAAGATGCAATGCAACTGCCTACAGAGGCAGAGGTGACAATTTTGGATAGCCGCTTTGAAAACCTGGCAAAGCAGTTACAAAGAGTGTCTCAGACTTTTGCAAATTATGGGGGTCGTATGCCGGAAGTGGATCGATGAACATCAGAGGTAGAAGACATGCTAACCAGGCCCAAAAGCAACTCGCCACCCTGACTGAAAAGCTGGAAGCCTACAAAGAGAAAAATCAATGATCTGGAAAACATATCCCACAGGAATAACCTGTAGTTCATGGGGTCTCCTGAGGCTCTGCAACACTTAGAGCTAATTGGCCTTTTGAAGCATCGATTACTTCAGGAATTTGGTCCCATGGACCATTTTTGGGTCCTTAAGAATAGAGAGTGTGCATCACCTAGGGCAGAAAGGGCATGGAGGTTTGCAGCCCAGAGTTGAGATAAAATTCTAAACTGCTCATAAAGCAGCGAACCTAGCAGCGTACAAACATAAGAAGAGCAGATTGCACTATGAAAACAGGCCTGGCTGATATTCAGCCGATGATGTTCAGCGTTTCTATGTTTGCCATCAGCTGCATTCCCGGATATTCAGTGCCAGGCCATGTTCGGGCAACGGCATTGATTAAGTTGGTTGCTAAAGCTTATGTGATTAAGTGCAGATTTATTTATTTATTTATTTGTTACATTTATATCCCACATATTCCCACCTATTTGCAGGCTCAATGTGGCTTACAAAGTACCGTAAAGGCGTTTGCCATTTCGGTTAATAACAAATACAAGATTGTGTTGAGGTCAGATGAGGTAGAAGTGAATCAGGCGTCATGGGGTCGAGGGGAAAGAGAAAAGTAAATTGACCAGTATGAACATTGATTATGTTGTGTTGCTGGGTGTGAGGATTTATGTTGGATCGGTGGGTTTTTAATGATTTCCTGAAGTTTAGGTGGTCATGTATTGTTTTCACTGCCTATGGGAGTCCATTCCATAGTTGTGGTCAACCCTTGACCACATAAGCTGAACTGCTTAAAGATAGGACTGCTATTTTTGTGGCCCAATTTAAGCAGTTATCTTATACGGTCAAGGGCTAAATATTGGCGCTTAACCGCATAAGTGCCAACTCCATCCCCGGAATGCCCACAAGTTTGCTGGCTTTGATGCAGGTGCTAACCATGAATATTCAATGGCACTAACCAGTTAAGCGCTGCTGAATATTGGCAGTTAGCCACAAACGATTTAAGCGGGCAGGAGCATCTCCTGCTTGCTTTAATCATTTCAAATATCACCCGGAGATGAATTTATCTGTTTTGAGACTATTCACCTGGTTCTCCCTGCAACGAAGATCTGCACACAGCTTGTAAAGGAATATAAAATTTGCATGCCAGCAGTATTAAAGATAACACATGAAGGATCTACACTTATCTGTGGTTTAGTACAAGATGCAGAAGCCTTTTTGCAGAAGCTTATCACAATACCAGATATACAGAGATTAGATTAGAACAAAGAACAGCATCTATCAAGTGACTTTTGAGTTACACTTTTTTGGTGCTGGGTTTTTATTGTCTAGCAGTCCTATTACATCTCTATCACAAAGGCTGACTCTGGCTCAACTTATAGGAGACTTATACAAAGCCGGGTGCAACAGCTAAAGCTATGAGGGAGTCTGCATTATTGATGTGGAAGACAGTCTCTGTGTATTCCACACCAGGAAGTGTATGGTAGCCATAACTGCTTTCCACTGTATTGCTAAAGAATATAGAACTGCAAATAAGATAGAGACTTTCAGTAAAAAAAGACGGTCCATCGATTATTGATGATCTTTAAGCAAGATAACATTTGCAGAACAATTTTAGCAATAGTTCTGGTGCAGACAGAAGTTATTTGGTTAGGTTCTGTTTAAAGCTGTTCTTCATATGTGATTTTAACATTGAGGTGGGAAAGTGGAGGGAATGGCTACAGCAGACTTAGTTGGATATTATTATATAGGGGGATTGTGATGGTAAAACCGAGGGTTTAGTAGTTTTGGATAGTTTGTATAGTATAAGAGGAAGTAGGGGTGGGGATAAAGTGATAAACCTGCCTTTGGAAGGTGTGTGTGTATGTGGGGGGGGGGGGGGGGGGGGGGGGGAGGGGGTACTTGTATACAGATGGCGACTTGTGGAGGAAAGTGATGATATACCCAGAACCGGAAGCACTGGGTGGGGTTAGAACCTAGTATCCTACCATTAGGGGTCCTGGTGAGGGCTGGGCACTGGTCCTTAGATCTGCTGGGATCTTATTGGTTATTTGGTGGAAACATAGGACTAGATTCTATATATCACGCCTAAAAATTTGATGCCAAAATGAAATTTGCCTAAGCGTTTTCTATAAAGTATGCCTTAATTTAGGCATACTTTATAGAATAAGCCTAAATTTTCACACAGTTTATAGAATATGCCAAGCGCAAGTCCATATGACTACATTTAGTTGCGGGTAGTTACTCCAAGTAAAACCTGGTGTAAATACCGCCTAAATTAGGTGTGGACTGGGAGTATTCTGTAACAACAAGCATAGATTCTAGAAACAACCACGACCCACCCATTCCACGCCAAGGAATCCTAATCCACCCTGTTAAAGTGCCCAGGGGTACAAAATACAACCCGCTCTGTATGCCCTAGAGGGGGAGAAACATGCCCTATAAAGCACTGTTATGATTTTTTAATCTGTGGATGAATACATCATCAAAAAATCTCAGGATTCAGTCTAGCTCTCCCACAATCCATCCTGCAATAGAAGATGTCTTCTCAGAAGATGTGATGGTAGCAGGAATGTACAGGATCTTCCATGCAAATTTTGCCAGTTGTGGCCAGCATATTTGCTTGTTTTCCCAAAAAATGAAAATACCATTGTTTGCATCACTCAAACATAAATAATGGTCAAGTTCATTAACAGGCTTCAAAGTAGAGAATGACAAGGGGAGAAAGTTCATCCATGTCCCCTCAGGCTCTGTCCCTGTCCGCCAGGTTACTGCGGGTCCCCGTCCCAGTGTCATTCTCTAGTACTGGGGAAGAAGGAAGAAGAACCACTAACAGGGGCATTTTCGAAAGAGAAGGACGCCCATGTTCCGACACAAATCAGGAGATGGGTGTCCTTCTCCCAGGGTCGCCCAAATCGGCATAATCAAAAGCCAATTTTGGGCGTCCTCAACTGCTTTCCGTCGCAGGGACGACCAAAGTTCACAGGGGCATGTCAGCAGTGTACCGAAGGCGGGGCGGGGAAGTGGTTAAGAGATGGACGTCCTCGGCCGATAATGGAAAAAAGAAGGGCGTCCTTGACGAGCATTTGGCTGACTTTACTTTTTTTTCACAACCAAGCCTCGAAAAGGTGCCCGAACTGACCAGATGACCACCGGAGGGAATCGGGGATGACCGCCCCTTATTCCCCCAGTGGTCTGCAACCCCCTCCCACCCTAAAAAAATATTTAAAAACATTTTTTTCAGCCGCTAAGCCAGCCTCAAATGTCATACCCAGCTCCATCACAGCAGTATGCAGGTGTCACATCCGTCGCTCCCTCCGGCTGCTCCGCGGGAAACAGAAGCCGGCGTCCGCCACGGCGAAGGCCGGCTTTCTTGAGGTCGCGGCGGGGAGCCGGGGCTCGCCGCGGTGATGGCCGCCCAGTCCGGGGCCGGGGGCCAGCGATCGCGGCTGCCGGACTCTCGATTTCCGGCTATGGAGTCTGTGCTTGCGCCAGTATGGGGAATGGCGCCGAGGTGCGATGGCTGGCGTCTCCTTCACTTTCGGGCGCGGGAACCCGAAGCTCCGCCTCAGAGGAGTTAGATTGGGAGGCCAGTGCTGTAGTCCGCCTGGGAGGTCGGACAGAGCCAATCAGAAGGGTTCTGTCGGTAACCAGGTTCTGATTGGCCGGCTATGTTTACGGGGGCTGGGCGGTTGAGTGCTGACAGTATTTAAGGAGCAGGCCTGAGATAGGACATTGCTTCAGGTTCTGTTTCCCGAGGCCATACTGGTTTTGACTTTTGGACTGTTCCTGGTTTACTCTGCTAGCCGCCTGCCTTGACCTTTTGCCTGATTCTGACTTCGCTGTTAGCTGCCTGCCCTGTCCTATTGCCTGTTTTTGGACGTCTCCATCTTCCATCTGCCCTCGTCGCTCCTGGTTCCAGTCTGGGTCAGTTCGTCAACCCCGCGGTTCCTGAAGTCCCGTTGACCGCCTGCAGCTGGGGGCTCAACCCTTGGTGAACGGCGGTCGCCGCGGGTGAAGACTTGGGGTTGCACGGCTGTCCTTTGAGGTCCTTCGGGGCCTTGCGGGACCTAAGGGCTCACCTTCCTTGCGGACAAGACAGCAGGTCCCTGGAGCAGTTTTTAGTGGGTGCAGTGCACTTCAGGCAGGCGGACCCAGGCCCACCCCACCCCCACCTGTTACACTTGTGGTGGTAAATGGGAGCCCTCCAAAACCCACCTCAAAATCCACTGTACCCACATGTATGTGCCCCCCTTCATCCCTAAGGGCTATGGTAGTGGTGTACAGTTGTGGGGAGTAGGTTTTGGGGAGCTCAGCACCCAATGTAAGGGAACTACTCACCTGGCAGCAATTTGTGAAGTCCACTGCAGTGCCCCCTAGGGTGCCCGGTTGGTGTCCTGGCATGTGAGGGGGATCAGTGCACTATGAATGCTGGCTCCTCCCATGACCAAATGCCTTGGATTTGCTCGTTTTTGAGATGGTCATCCTTGGTTTCCATTATCGCCAAAAACCGGGGACAACCATCTCTAAGGTCGGCCATCTCAACATTTAGGTCGACCATCTCTAAGGTCAACCTAAATGTTGAGATTTGGGCGTCCCCGACCGTATTATCGAAACGAAAGATGGACGTCCATCTTGTTTTGATAATATGGGTTGCCTCACCCCTTCACCGGCACGTCCTTAGAGATGGACGCACATAGAGATGGTCGTCCCCGTTCGATTATGCCCCTCCATGGGGTTATAGTCATTCTATAAAACTCTGGATTCTTGGAGACTGTTGTACCCCCTGGATAAAGAGTGCATCCATGTATAATGAGCTTCGCCTTCTCTGCCTCAGTTGAACTATATTTTTGTAACAACTGAAATAGCTCCCCCAGGTATTTCAGATCAATCTATGATATGGCTTGATTTGGATAACATGCCATTAGGGAGTGGAAAGGGGAGTTGGTGCTTCCCAGTTTTTCTGAATGCAGATCTTTGATTTTAAAAATTTTGTGAAAAATAAATGGCAGAATTATTGCAAAACTAATGAGAGGCATATGGACAATCCTGTTCTGGAAGGCAGCCAAAGCTTTTCTCAGAGGAGAAATTATAGCCTATACATTTAGACTTACAAAAGAAAGAACGCAAGCTTTTACAACTGGAGGCTAAAGTGCAACAGTGCAAAAAGCACTTTGGGCGCACCCCACTGATTCTATTAAAGAAGCATTGTTGGCAGCTCGGGTTGCTTTAAATATTTGTGTTCATGATAAAACAGTAAGACAACACTTCTATTACAAGCATAGACTTTATAGGTTTGGAAACTGAGTAAAACCTTGGTTGGGCCCACATTTCTGCAGAGGGATTACACTGAGAGGGGCATAATCGAACGAAAACGTCTATCTCCATGGGCGTTTATGTCCGAGAACGGGTCCGTGAAGGGGCGGACCGAACCGTATTTTCGCAAAAAATAGACGTCCATGTTTTATTCGACAATTTGTGAGCTGGGTGTTTTTGTTTTTCAGCGACAATGGAAAATGAAAGCACCCAGCTCAAAAACGAATAAATCCAAGGCATTTGTTCGTGGGAGGGGCCAGGATTCGTAGTGCACTGGTCCCCCTCACATGCCAGGACACCAACCGGGCACCCTAGGGGGCACTTTTAGAAAAACAAAAAAAAAGGTAAAAGAGCTCCCAGGTGCATAGCACCCTTCCCTTGTGTGTTGAGCCCCCAAATCCCCCTCAAAACCCACTGCCCACAAGCCTACACCATTACTATAGCCCTAAGGGGTGAAGGGGGGCACCTACATGTGGGTACAGTGGGTTTGGGGGGGTTGGACGACTAAGCATTAAGCAGCACAATTGTAACATGTAGGGGGGGATGGGCATGGGTCCACCTGCCTGAAGTGCACTGCACCCCCTAACAACTGCTCCAGGGACCTGCATACTGCTGCCAGGGAGGTGGGTATGACATTTGAGGGTGAAAATAAAAAGTTGTGAAACATCATTTTTTGTGGTGGGAGGGGGTTAGTGACCACTGGGGGAGTCAGGGGAGGTCATCCCCGATTCCCTCTGGGGGTAATCTGGTCATTTAGGGCACTTTTTGGGGCCTTATTCGTGAAAAAACAGGGTCCAGGAAAAGTGCCCTAAATTCTAGCTACAAACGCATACTTTTTTTCCATTATCGGCGAAAGGCGCCCATCTCTGTTCGGGTGATAACCATGCCCCAGTCCCACCTTCACCACGCCTCCGACACGCCCCCATCAACTTTGTATGCTTCCGCGATGGAGTGCAGTTGAAAATGTCCAAGTTCGGCTTTCGATTATACCGCATTATTCGTTTTTGTGAGATTAACGTCCATCTCCCGATTTAGGTCGGAACTTGGGCGTTTTTCTCGTTCGATTATAAGCAGGAAAATGGGACAGTAGTTAGATAAAGTGATAAACTGGCTGAGATGTCCTTTAAGGATTTATATTGACATTGTAGGATAGAACCCAGAAATAGTCAAGCCTACTTCAGACAGTGAATCTGCCTAAGCTGTTGGAAGTACAGGTCTCAAACTGCATGCAAAAATCACAGCTGAGGAAGTTTTAGTCGCAATAAAGGAAGCAAAAATGTCTAAAACCCCAGGACCAGATGGATTCCCTGTAGAATTATGTAAATTATTGCAAGATCAGATTAGTCTACCCCTTGGAGCATATTTTGGGCAAACAGTAGAAAAAAAAGTTTTCTAACCATTGCCACCAATGGACTCATTTCTATCCTGTATGAATAAATAAAAATCCTGCTCAAATGCTTAGTGCAAAAATATAGATACATTTTTTTTGATGTGGAGAGTATTCCTATCCACATAGAAAAAAAATTATATATATTTTTGCCCTGAGCATTTGAACAAGATTCCTTTGATTGACAAATTAACATACCCATACACAAATTGGCGATAATAGAGCAATATCATAAATAAATAAAAACAATATTAAAAAATAAGGTACTACATATTCAGATACCTCTAAAAAGAAGCATTTCTTTCTAAATGAAAGACAACAGGGATCCAATTTTAGCTCTGAGGGTAAATCATTCGAAAAAGAAATAGAAAAATATGAAAAAGAAGCCTGCCAATGTTTTCTGTACCTAAGACCTATTGATGAAGGAAATAATAGTAATAAGTGATGTTTGGAATGACATATATAGCTAGAAGATGGATACGCCAGTAAATCAACCACACGACTAAGGGGTCGTTTTACTAAGGTGCGCCAAAAATTGGCCTGTTCTGATATAGGCGCGTGTTTTGGATGCCCGCAGATCCATTTTTCAGCGCACCTGCAAAAAAGGCCTTTTTTTGGCCAAAAATGGACATGCGAGAAAATAAAAATTGGCATGCTTCCATTTGGGCCTGACCTTACCGCCACCCATTGACCTAGCAGTAATGTCTCACACATTAACCAGGCGGTAACAGTCTATGTGCGTACAATGCCAATTACCACCTGGTTCGCACCGTGCGCTGTAACTTTTCTGGCGCGCCTAGTGGACGTGCATAAAAAATTACCGCCTGGGCCTCATGGTAGCCAGGTGGTAGTTCAAAATTGATGCATGTAGGACATGCGTACGCGCCTACACGCCTTAGTAAAAGGGCCCCTAAACCATAAAAAGCTTTATGAACAAATCACAAGGTTTTAAATATTATTCTTGCTTGAATAGGAGTGGAGATTCACCAGTAAAGGGGATACTCTCTCAAACTTAGAATAGCCAAAAATCATCCTTGCTGAAGTATTTTCAAGCAACTGAAGTTTGGTTAGCAACTTTTGAGATATACCTGTATTGAAAGAATTACACTAATCCAGCTGAGAGAGTATCATAGCTTGAACAATTACAGCAAAGCGCTCTTTATGAAAACATGAGCGAATGAGCCTCAATTGTCTTAATTTACAGAACACCCTTTTCATCAAACCATTTATCTGAGGCTCAAAAGATAAACTGGAGTCTAAAATGACATCAAGACACAGAACTGCTGCACAACCAATATATGCTTACATCTCAGTCCCCTAGCTACCATTATACACTCATACATTTATGTAAACAGCATCTTGCTTGTTTCTTACCAGGGCCCAGAGGCTCCAAGTGTTTCCTCTTTGCAATTCTGTTTGCATGCTGTTGAATCATGGCTATATTTGAACCATCTTGTTCTCAGTCTTCAAAATACCATTGCCTGCTAGGTACTGGACACCCCATCAGGTCATTGGTTTCTCTGATTCTTCTGGGCAGTCCAATCAGTCTGGTTGATTCCTTCTGCTATTTATCTATTTAGATTTTGCTTACACCTTTTTCAGTAGTAGCTCAAGGTGAGTTACATTCAGGTACACTGGATATTATTTACTTATCAAAGTGCTTTTTTCTACCTGCCCCTTTTTTCTGGAACTCTCTTCCGCTCCACCTTCAAGCTGAACTATCCTACCCAAAATTTAGAGTGGGATTGAAAACTTACCTTTTTACCCAGGCGTTCCCAAATTAAGTTGACTCATAGGGTTCTCGCTGGCAGCAGAAAAATGTTGTTACTGTATTGTTGTTTTTGTTAAATCTCTCTTCGCTTTTTCCTCTTTTTGCTTGAGATATGTAGTTCCTTCCCTTATCATTTATTTACTTATTATTTTATTTCTATTTTGGTTATGTAAACCACTTTTGGGCTCATTTTCGAAAGAGAAGGACGCCCATCTTTCAACATAAATTGAAAAATGGGCATCCTTCTCACAGGGTCGTCCAAATCGGTATAATCAAAAGCCAATTTTGGACGTCCCCAACTGATTTCCGTAACAGGGATGGCCAAAGTTCAAGGGGGCATATCGGAGGCGAGAAATGGGCGTGCCTAACACTTGGACATCCTCGGCCCTACTCGGACGACTTTACCTGGTTGTGTTTTTCTTATGACCAAGGCACAAAAAAGGTGCCCAAAATGACCAGATGGCCACCGGAGAGAATCGGGGATGATCTCCCCTTACTCCCCCAGTGGTCACTAACCCCCTCCCACCCTCAAAAAAATCTTTAAAAATATGTCGTGCCAGCCTCAGATGTCATACTCAGGCCAATGACAGCAGTATGCAGGTCCCTGGAGCAGTTTTACTGGGTGCAGTGCACTTCAGGCAGGTGGACCCAGGCCCTCCCCCACCTACCTGTTACGTTTGTGGAGGAAACAGTGAGCCCTCCAAAACCCACCACAAACCCACTGTACCCACATCTAGGTGCCCCCTTCACCCGTAAGGGCTATGGTAGTGGTGTACAGTTGTGGGTTTTGGGGGGGAGTTGGGGGGCTCAGCACACAAGGTAAGGGAGCTTTGTACCTGGGAGCAATTTATGAAGTCCACTGAAGTGCCTCCTAGGGTGCCAGGTTGATGTCCTGGCATGTCAGGGGGACCAGTGCACTACAAATGCTGGCTCCTCCCACGACCAAATGGCTTGCATTTGGTCGTTTCTGAGATGGACGTCCTTGGTTTCGATTATCGCCAAAAATCAGAAACGACCAAGTCTAGGGACGACCAAATCTAGGGACAACCAAATTTAAGGATTTGGACGTCCCTAACGGTATTTTCAAAACCTTGTTTCAAAAATACGGGTTTCCCCACCCCTAGATTGGGACGTTTTGCTAGGACGTCCATATCAAAACATGGTTGTCCCTTTTGAAAATGCCCCTCCACGTCTCTGTTTTGAAAGGCGGTATAGCAAGTGCAACATAAACAAACACTACTATCTTAACAAAACCTGGGAAGAATCCCTCTGAGATCAGTCCTTATAGCCAATTTCTTTATTGAAAATTTTGAAGTTAAATTATTTGCTAAAATCCTGACAAAAAATTAGTGGCCTTGCTGCCTAGGTTGATTCATACCAATCAAATGGACTTTGTACAGGGGAGGCAAGCAGTGTGTTCAATGTACAGAAATTGCTTACAGCCATGGAGCACTGTATAAGTCAGCAACTACAATCCTTGGAAATGAGTTTGGATGCTGAAAAGACATGTAATTGTGTTAATTGGGACTTCTTGTTTTCCATGGTGCAATGTTATGGTTCAGCTGGTTTCTTTCTAGCTATGGTACAAATGTTTTACACTAATCCGTAAGCATCAGTCTCAGTTAATGGGGAAGTATCATATCCATTTTTAATTGCTTGAGACACGAGGCAAGGATACCCTTTGTCCTCACTGTTATTTGTTCTTTACCTAGAACCCCTTTTGCACACTTATAGAAGAATGGAGGGAGATGCAGTGAAACAGGCAGAACTGGAATGTCTGCAGATGGCATGCTGTTGGTGTTGAGGAAGCCTCAGTCATCTTTGCATTAGCATTAGAGGAAATGCAAAGGTTTGGAGCTGTTGCATAAATCAGAAGTACTCGAGGTAGGAGGTTCCACACAAAATGAATGGGGTGGGGGTCATTTCCCCCTGAAATGGGTGACAGATAAATTGAAACAGCTAGGAATTTTTTATTATGGGCCAGTTGAATAAGTTGTATCAGCTTAAAATTATTGATCTATTACAAGCATTGAGGGATCTTATCACTGCTACTGTGATAAACTGCTACTGTGCTTGCAAAGCGCATTGCTGTCTATAAGATGGTTTTATTCACCATGTGGCTATGGTGCTTATTTTCTGCAAAAATAGAAACTGGCACCACATTTGGTAGTAATAGCTTTGGCACAATGCCACCTTCTTTATTACTGGTGACAAGCACAATATCCCTCTTTCTCTCTCCTTTTACTAAACATCTTCTTTCTCCCCCATTCTCTTCCCAGCACCATTACCTCCATATTTCCTTCTTTCCCTGGCACACATTGATTTGGAAGGATATGGGGATGGTACACCACTATAGCAGTACTCATTCATGGTGCCCTGCACAGCCACACAGGTCACACACCACAAAGGCTAGCCTGAACCGAGTCAGAAATTGAGCTGTGCTGGGAGTAGGAATAGAAAACTAGGGTTTAGTGGTTGAGCCAAGAGAGAAACCAAACCAAGAAACACATATAGTTGGAGGGCAGTGAACCCCTTACTTGCTTCCAAACTCCATCCTGCCTAACTCTCTCCTGTAACCTCTTCCTGCTTCCACCAATGTGGGTGCCGGCCAATACTCTCCTACCTGCTTAAATCGCTTTGAATATTGACCCTTCATGTTTATATTTATTTTGTATTTGAGGTTGCAGAATGTAAGCCAAATTAGCCCTATTCCCACCAGTCGCTGGAAGAACTGACAGGCCAGGCTTCAGCATAATGTATATACTGTAATTTATACCTACTGGTCATTTCTGCAGCCCCCAGCAGAATTCTGCTTCTTGGGCTTAGGGAACAAGCAGTCCACAGCCTGCCTCTCCTATCCCTGTAGAGACATATCCTGGGCCCAATATTCAGCCAGCAGTTATCAGCATTTTGCTGGCTGCCAATAGCATTATACCGAGAAATTCAATGCAAGGCCATGAATTTCCAAGTATATGATGCCGCTGAAAACAGTTGGTTAAGTGCAATATTTGGTACTTAGCCGGCTATAAAGAAGCACATAAAGACAGGACGGCCCACAAAAAAGCTGGTTTTGGCTTGGGCGCTAACCAGGCATTTGCAAAGGCACTAACCGGTTAAGTGCCACTGAAAATGCCCAGTTAGCCCCAGACAGGCAATTTAAAAGACCAGGAACATTACTTAGATTCAATAGAGGAAACAAGAGGCTTGTAGAGGGAGCAGACACCACTATACTGTGAGGCCTACTAGGTGCTTCAAAGTAATATAATTCTGTATAGGTTGGCAACATTTAGGCACCAAATTGTTCAAGAAATGGTGTACTAAGCGGAACTCTATAATGGCAACTCTGCAACCAGATTCCATTATAGAACACTAGTATAAGTCTGCATCTACATGCCATTTAGCCATAACCACTTATGCCTGGTCTGTGGCACGCCTAAGTGCTTGTCACTAAATGTTGATGCTTGAGTGCACATCTACCACCATTCTATAACCAATGTGTATAACTGTTAAGCATGCCCATGTCCCACCCATGCCATCACCCAGGTGTACGCCTCCTTGCAGTTGTATACTATAGAATATAGGCTCTAACTTTTCAGAATAACAGTTTATTGCAGTCATGTTTGTAAGTGCAAATTTAAAAAAATTAGTGCCAATCAATGTCAATTAATTCAATTATTGCCCCTTAACACCAATTAAGGATTAAGTTGTGCACATAACTGCTAGTATTCTATAACACATGCACACAATGTTGCACCTCGGGTTCTATATAGTGTGACCGAAATTGTGTGCACAAATCCGGTCTTATTCTGAATTTGCATGCGCAATTGAATTACTTAACAGGTCAATTAGCATCAATAACTGACACAATCAAAACCATTTGAAGAAAGCTATAAGAACATACACATACAACATAAAGAAAGCGAAAACAGAATACTACAGTACATATACCAACCCAGAACAGATTAACACAAAAAAATAATCAAACTCATGAACAACCTACTGAAAACCCAAGATATACTGACATCAACGGAAACACCACCAACTGCAGATGAGCTTGCACAGTATTTTGAACACAAAATAATAAACACAAGATCAAACCTAAATAAATCACAAACATCCATCACAGACTTTTTACAAGAATGTAAAAAAAAAACCAAATGGCATCCACACCATGGCAGATAGAATCTGGTTCTCCTTCAAATCATTCAGACCAAACACAGTAAAGATAATACTGACAAAATACACACATGCATACTGTCTGCTAGATAACTGCCCTAACTATATGATGAAAGACCCACCAGACTGGTTCATCGAAAGCTTCACCAAACACATCACATACATGTTTGCAAAAGGACAATTCCCGACAGACAAAGGCAACATCGTACTCACCCCAATCCCCCAAAACACAACCAGCAAGATCAGTGACATCGCAAAGTACAGACCAGCAGCCTCAATACCACTACTGACCAAAACGATGGAGGGACTGGTAGCACAGCAACTAATGGAATACCTGACACAATTTTCAATCCTTCATAGCTCCCAATTAGGTTTCAGACCACAACACAGCACTGAGACGATCGTAACCACCCTGATAACGAAGTTGTCATGATTGCCTCGGGTTTCCAGCATCAGGCGCAGAGGCATCGCAGGAATCCAGCGTCAGGTACAGGAGCACTCAGCGCATATGCAGGCTGACGTCAGGAATGCTGGGGATCCACGAATGTGCACGCCCACTAGAAAGCGGCATGCATGACTTCCCCATGGGCAGTGGGCAAATTCCCTGACATCAAACACCATTCCCATTTAGAGGCTAAGTGGCTGGCGTTCCAGTGCTTCAGCTACTCTTCACTGCAGCTCTCTGTTCCGTCTCTGTGACTTGCTTGCCGACTGACCACAGCCTGCCTGAACCCGACTCCGACCTCTGCTAGCCGCCTGCCTGAACCTGTAAGACTAAACTAGATTCTGACCTCTGCTAGCCGCCTGCCTGATCCTGTAAGCCTGAATCTGACTCTGATCTTTGCTAGCCTCCTGCCTGAACCTGTAAACCTTAACCTGACTCTTACCTCTGCTAGCTGCCTGTCTGAACCTGTAAGCCTAAACCTCACTTTGACTACTACTACTACTATTTAGCATTTCTATAGCGCTACAAGGCATACGCAGCGCTGCACAAACATAGAAGAAAGACAGTCCCTGCTCAAAGAGCTTACAATCCAATAGACAAAAAAATAAAGTAAGCAAATCAAATCAATTAATGTGTACAGGAAGGAGGAGAGGAGGGTAGGTGGAGGCGAGTGGTTACAAGTGGTTACGAGTCAAAAGCAATGTTAAAGAGGTGGGCTTTCAGTCTAGATTTAAAGATGGCCGAGGATGGGGCAAGACGTAGGGGCTCAGGAAGTTTATTCCAGGCGTAGGGTGCAGCGAGACAGAAGGCGCAAAGTCTGGAGTCGGCAGTAGTGGAGAAGGGAACAGATAAGAAGGATTTATCCATGGAGCGGAGTGCACGGGAAGGGGTATAGGGAAGGACGAGTGTGGAGAGATACTGGGGAGCAGCAGAGTGAGTACATTTATAGGTTAGTAGAAGAAGTTTGAACAGGATGCGAAAACGGATAGGGAGCCAGTGAAGCGACTTGAGGAGAGGGGTAGTATGAGTAAAGCGACCCTGGCGGAAGACAAGACGGGCAGCAGAGTTTTGAACCGATTGGAGAGGGGAGAGGTGACTAAGTGGGAGGCCAGCAAGAAGCAGTTTGCAGTAGTCTAAACGAGAGGTGACAAGGGTGTGGATGAGGGTTTTGGTAGAGTGCTCGGAAAGAAAGGGGCAGATTTTACGGATGTTGTAAAGAAAGAAACGACAGGTCTTGGCGATCTGCTGGATAAGAGCAGAGAAGGAGAGAGAAGAGTCAAAGATGACCCCAAGGTTTCGAGCTGAGGAGAAAGGGAGAATGAGAGAGCCATCAACAGAAATAGAAAACGGGGGGAGTGGGGAGGTGGGTTTGGGGGGGAAAATGAGAAGCTCGGTTTTGGTCATGTTTAACTTCAGGTGGCATTGAGACATCCAGACAGCAATGTCAGACAAGCACGCTGAAACTTTGGTTTGGATGCAAGGTGAGATATCAGGGGTAGAAAGGTAGATTTGGAAGTCATCAGCATAGAAATGGTAGGCAAAGCCATGGGATAAGATTAATGACCCAAGGGAAGAAGTGTAGATAGAAAAGAGGAGGGGACCAAGAACAGAACCCTGAGGTACGCCGACAGGCAGAGGGATAGAAGTAGAAGAGGATCCACCAGAGTGAACACCGAAGGTGCGGAGGGAGAGGTAGGAAGAGAACCAGGAAAGGACAGATCCCTGGAATCCAAGTGAGGACAGGGTATCAAGAAGCATGCTGTGATCGACAGTGTCAAAAGCAGCGGAAAGATCAAGAAGAATGAGGATGGAATACAGACTTCTGGATTTAGCCAGTAATAGGTCATTGGAGACTTTAGTAAGCGCAGTTTCGGTTGAGTGGAGAGGGCGAAAACCAGATTGTAGTGGGTCAAGAATAGCATGTGAGGAGAGAAAATCAAGGCAGCGGCGGTGAACAGCACACTCAAGTAATTTGGAGAGAAAAGGGAGGAGGGAGATGGGTCAGTAATTAGAGGGACAAGTAGGGTCGAGTGAAGGCTTCTTAAGGAGAGGTATGATCACAGCATGTTTAAAGGCAGTAGGGACAGTTGCAGTGGAAAGTGAGAGGTTGAGAATGTGACAGATAAAAGGAATAAGAGCAGGTGAGATGGCATTAAGAAGGTGGGTGGGAATGGGATCAGAGGAACAGGTGGTACATTTTGAGGAAGAAAGGAGAAGTGTAGTTTCCTCTATAGTAACTTCAGGAAAGGAGGAAAAGGAATGAGGGGAAGAAGAGAGAGGGGAACGGACTAGTGGAGGGAGAGGTGGCGAGGTAGAGAATTCAAATATCTTTTGAACCTTGTCGTGAAAGAATTCAGCAAGGGTCTGAGGAGATAATGAAGGGGGAGTTGGGGGAGGGGGCACCTTGAGGAGAGAGTTCAATGTGGTGAAGAGACGTCGAGGGTTAGAGCCAAGAGAGTTGGTCAGTTGGATATAATAATCCTGTTTGGCGCGTAAAAGAGCAGATTGGAAGGAGATCAGCATGAACTTAAAGTGTAAGAAATCAGCAAGGGCCCGAGATTTCCGCCAGAGGCGTTCGGCGGAGTGGGTACAGGAACGTACGTCGCGGATATTAGAAGTCAGCCAAGGTTGGGGTTTTGTATGCCTTATAGGGCCTGCCTGCCTAAACCTGACTCTGACTTCTGCCAGCCACCTGCCTAAACCTGTAAGCCTGAACCAAACTCTGAACCGACTCCAA
Organism: Microcaecilia unicolor; assembly: GCF_901765095.1. Taxonomy (NCBI): domain Eukaryota; kingdom Metazoa; phylum Chordata; class Amphibia; order Gymnophiona; family Siphonopidae; genus Microcaecilia; species Microcaecilia unicolor. The sequence continues at coordinate 81,826,898 of NC_044039.1, read as the reverse complement.
CCTCCGGTAGTCCTCCACCTTAGACCATTAACCTTATCCTGATTCCTTCCTCTGCAGCTGCTCGCCTGCTCTGTACAGCCAGTTCCGGATACTATTCTCTGGCGACTGTCTTATCCAGTCTTGTGCTTCTGCTGTTTGACCTGCTTCCCACTTCTGGTACCATTCCCAGTAGTCTCTTTTGGCCCAGATCCTATTCTGTCCTGTCAGCCGCCAGCACCCAAGGGCTCAATTGCTAGGGAACAGCGGTCATCACAGGGGAAGCGCTGGGATTCCCGACTGCTGTTTTTGGAACTAGATTCACGCTCTCTAGCTTGGTACCTCTGGTCCCGGAACAGCATAAGGACTCACAACTGATAGGCACACGATTGCAGTGACAGCGTGACAAACATTCAGAAGCTTAATATGCCAAGGACAGAATATATTACTACTACAATTCAATATGTCAAGTGCTTTCGACTTACTAGACCACACAATTCTAATGGTCCTACTCGACAACATGGGAATTAGCGGTGCAGTGGCGACATGGTTCAAAGGTTTCCTAAGGACCAGATCCTACATGGTAAAGATGACTAACCAAATATCAGCTTCTTGGATCCCTGAATATGGGGTACTACAGGAATCACTAATATCACCAATACCATTCAATGTAATGATGGTACCACTCTGAAAAAAACTGAAATCAATGTGCTTCAACCCATTCATACAAGCAGATGATGTCACCATCTACATACCTTTTAACAAAAGCATAATGGAAATACTGAACAAAGTCAAAACAGGCCTGGACCTTATGGAAAATAGAGCAACAACTTTCAAACTCAAATTAAACAGAGACAAAACCGAATTCCTGGTTCTATCCAGCCCTCACAACCCCATATCTCAACAAAATTTTACAATCAGCCATCAAACATATCAAATTGAAACACAACTAAAAATACTGGGAATTATTCTGGATAAACATCTATCACTGGACAGTCAATTATCAGCAATTACATCAAAATGCTTCAGAACACTATGGAAACTGAAAAGGATAGACTATTTTCCTACAAAATCATTCAGAATAATGGTACAATCAACAATACAATCACAATTAGACTACTGCAATGCAGCATATGTAGGTGCAAGGAAAACACACTAAAATCGTTGCAAACAGTCCAAAACACAACATAAAGACTGATATTCAAAAGTCGAAATACAAAACAGCTACTCCACTACTCAAAACACTACATTGGCTACCAGTCAAGGCAACACTACTCTTCAAAGCTAGCACCCTCATCTACAAGATACTATTTGTAATGGCACCTGAATACATGCAAGACATGATCAAACTAGGCACCTGAATACATGCAAGACATGATAAAACTATTTCCAAGAAATGCAAGCCCAGAAACCAGAGGTTATCTACTTTTCCACCTACCCAACTGCAGAAACATAACTTGCAAAACCATCTATACAGCAGGATTTAGCTATCTGGGTTCCAAATGGTGGAACTCAATACAAAAAGCTACAAGAAGTATTACCAACTACCTTCAATTCAGAAAAGAACTGAAAACCTAACTCTTCAAAAAATTCTATAGCTAACCAATTAAGCTATTGATGATCTCATGTACGGCCTTAATGTAGAACAGTATTGAAATTTTACCTAACCTCTGTAATTTCACCTAACTGTAAATTGTAAGCCACTCTGAATGTCATGTAACTGTAAACTGTAAGCCACTTTGAACCGAAACTAGTTTTTGGATAACAAATGCATACAAGAGTGCATTAATATATAAATAATTGACACCTAACAAGCAATTATTGACACTAATTGGCATGAATTAGTATTTATATGCACAACTTGCTAGGCATATTCTGTAAAGTGGCAAGCTAAATTCTAATGTGTGCTGCCAAAAAGGGGGCATGGCCATGGGTGTGGAATGGGTGGACCATGAGCATTCTGAAAATCTACATGCACAGTTATAGAATACAGCTGCTCCATGCCTAACTTAGGTGCTGGTATTTACACCAAGCTTTACTTGGCTTCAATGGATGCACCTAGAGTCAGGTGTAAGCATGGCCACTAGGCATATTCTCTAAACAATCTAAACATCTCTGTATAATAATTGGTCAATCTGCCTCCCTGGATGGCTGGCTGGCCTGGGTTCGTAACCGCATGCTAATGAGCTTATGTCAGCTCGTCTCCAGCGTTCTCTTCCCTATCAGTGCCCCGCCCTCACAGAAAGACGAAATGATGTCAGAGAAGGGCGGGACACTGAGAGGGAAGGCAAGGGAAGGCTGGAGGCGACGCAAGCCGAGCCAAGCCTGCCGTCACTGTGACCTGAGGTATGGATGGGAGGGGAGAAGAGAATCGTTGGACATGGATGAGATGGGCTGGGAGGGCAGAAGAGGGGAGGCGAGAATCACTGGACATGGATGGGATGGGATGGGATGAGAGGGGAGGGGAGGGGAGAGGAGAATAGCTGGACATGGAGGGCAGGGGAGAGAGACGAGAAAACAAACGATAGCCTTTCTAGGGCCCGTTTCCTTTGTTCCAAAACAGGCATTTTTGCTTGTATTCTGTAAAGTGCAATTAAATTTAGGCAAGGTTTACAGAATATGCTTAGGCAGAAATATTTTTGGTGCTGATTTTTCTGGCACCATATATAGAATCTGGTCCAGTGTGCATAAATGTGCACACCATGTTATAGATTGAGGGGAAATAGGATTCCAGATGAAGGCCCCTTTCTTGGTTCATGCTGAAAGAATGGGATCTAAGAGGAATAGCAGGTGCCAATGAACGAGGTTCCATGATAGGATGGATCAAATTGGAGAGGGGGGGGGGGGTCGCATTATATATTAAAGAGGGAACGGTCAAACAAAAATTCTGCATGAAACAGACAGCAGTATAGAATTCTTATGGACAGAAATTCCAGTGTAAAGGGAAAGAATATATGCATAAGGCTATACTACCGTCCATCAGGCCAGAACAATCAGACAGATTAAGATATGTTAACAGAAATTAGAAAACCAAGCAAATTTGGCAACAGTATAATAACGGGTAATTTCAATTACCCCTATATTGACTGGTTAAATGCAATATAAGGGGGTGCTAGGGAGGTAAAATTCCTAGAAATAATAAATGACTGCTTCTTGGATCAACTGGTCCACAAACAAACAAGAGGGGAAGCTATTTTAGATCTAGTCCTTAGTAGGATGTAGGACTTAGTACAAGAGGTAGCAGTGTTGAGTCTGCTGAGAAATAACATGATCAAATTTGACTTAATAACTGGAATGCAGTCACCAAGGAAATCTACTATGGCAGCATTTAATTTTCAAATGGGTAACTATGATAAAATGATGAAAATGGTTAAAATTAAGCCGAAAGGTCTCAGCTGCAAAGGTTAGTTCTTTAAATCAGGCATGGACATTGTTTAAAAATACCATTTTGGAAGCTCAGATCAGATATATTCCATGTATTAATAAGGTGATGGAAAGAAGAGCAAATGACAGCTAGCATGGTTAAAGGAAGGGTATTAGAGCCAAAAGAACATCTTTCAGATACAAATGAAGAAAACAAGAAGCAACCTAAGCACTGGCAAGTTAAATGCAAAGCACTGAAAGAAAGGCAAAAGACAATATGAAGAGAAACTTGATTTGGAGACAAAAACTCATAGGCGGTCGGTGGCCCAACTGTTTGGGGAGGCTAAAGGGGTTGTGGGTGGGGTTAGGGGTGGGGCCAGGGGTGGAGCTTAAATCCATAACTGTCTGATAACACATAGAAAAAATAAATAAATAAAAATAAAAGTCACAATTAATACCTTTTATTACATTTAGATATTAGATATGTATCATATGTCAAAGAATAAAGTGGTTGCTCAAAGCATATACTAACCACAATCGCTCAACTACAAAACACTATGCACAACTTTGTGCAAAAACACACTCAGAACCTTACTGTAGCATAAATATTACACTGGGCAGAACCTAATAAACCAATATACCACCCATACGGAAAATGCAGACCAATATGAAACAAGGATCATAATATCACAATTCTCATGTAGAGCCACAAAACATCCTAATTCATGTTTAATGTGGGATAAAATGCCATACATAAGTAAATAAATAAATATAAACATTTAATGTTGAGCACCTGATTCTCAAAGTGGACATATTCCAAACACTATAATGAAAATAAAATTATCTTTTCTACCTTTGTTGTCTGGTGACTTTGTTTTTCTGATCATGCTGGCCCAGTATCCGATTCTGCTGCTATCTGTCCTCTTAACTCTGTTTCCAGGGCTTCCTTTCCATTTATTTCTTTACTTTCTGCCTTTCTTCTTCATTTCTCATCCTCGCTCCCCTGCCCGCCCTCCAGCCATCCATACCCACCCATTGATTCTCTCCTCTCCCCTGCCCCCCCTCCAGCCATCCACAACCACCACCCATTGATTCTCTACTCTCCTCTTTGTTCCCAGGCAGATTTTCTAACAGGAGCTGCTCATCCAATCAGAGAGCTCTATTTGAATGCAGATTAACATACAGACATTCTAATGGGATTTTTTAGTCAAAAACACTAGCTAAACCCTTCGTTTTTGGATCAAAGTTCACATTTTTGATCAGAGCCATGCCCTAACATTAAGGTTGTAAACATTTCCAACAATTTTTACCCATAAATATGCAAATGAGAACCTCCCAAAAACGGACTAATTTGCATATGGCTTGAGCAAATTTGAGTACATAGCATACCAATCCCACTTCCTAGCACCTAAATTCTGCAATTAGATTTAATGCAAATACTTTTAAAACTTATTTTTAGCACTTTTAAAATTTCAGGGGTCAGTGCAAGTCTCTTTGGTGAGAACTGCTCATGTGCAGGAATTCATGATCCTAGTTAAATATCTCCCTGGCAACCCAGGACACCTCCATCCAACCCCCTGCTCTGCTCTCCCAGCAGTAAGATAATCAAATTACAACTGGTTATACACAAGGCTAGAGACGGCTTTCACTGCTGCTGCTATTTAAACCCCCCAGAGCAGCAGGACTGCAGAAGAACTACTACTAATGCTATTTAGCATTTCTATAGAAACAGCTGATCCATCCTGCTTATTCCGGGCGCCTATGCAAAAACTTATAGTAATAACTTTATCAGGTATATCAGAAGCAGAAAGCCTGTGAGGGAATCTGTGAGACTGTTAGATCATCAAGGAGTAAAAGAGGTACGCAGGGAGGACATGGCCATAACAGAGAGGTTGAATAAATTCTTTGCCTCCGTCTTTACTGAAGAAGATGTAAGAGATCTACCAGTATCAGAGATGGTTTTCAAGGGTGATGATGCAGAGGAACTGAAAGAAATCTCGGTGAACCTGAAAGATGTGCTGAGACAAATCAACAAATTATAGAGTAGTAAATCACCTGGACCAGATAGTATATACCTCAAGGTACTGAAAGAACTCAGATGTGAAACTGCAGGTCTGCTGTTAGTGATCTGTAACCTATGGTTAAAATCGTCCATAGTACCTGAAGATTGGAGGGTGGCCAATGTAATGCCAAGTTTAAAAAGGGATCCAGGGGTGATCCTGGACATAATAGACCAGTAAAAACCTGATATCAGTGCCGGCAATATAGTAGAAACTATTATAAAGAATAAATTCACTGAACACACAGACAGATGAAAAATTGTGGTTTTTAATGGAAAAGCAAGCTGTGAAGAGCGTCATAATCTTCTTTTTGAAATAAAGAGGAAATGAATGCAGTAGAACCCAGAGACTCCAAAGCCCCAGCAGACAAACCAATATTTTAATTATTTCCTAGGATTCCAGCAGTTGTATTTGGATATTTTTAATTTTTACTATGAAAAATACTCAGTAATGGCAAATAGGGGGTGCACCTTTCATGAAGGTCTTCAGAAATGATTTTGGCAACACTGACTGGAGGGATGTAACAGAAATGTTTGGTTTCCAAATCCTGCTCCACTGCCTCACAATACTTCCTTTAATCTACACTCAAGTGTTTCTCCTATTAAAGCTAGCTATGCCAGCACAGTACAAATGGCCCAGTGTAGGGCTTAGTGTGGACCAACAGACAAACATGGTCTAATGGGACATAGTCAACATGGATTTAGCCAAGGGAAGTCTTGACTCACCAATTTGCTTCATTTCTTTGAAGGCATGAATAAACATGTGGATAAAGGTGAGCTGGTTGATGTAGTATATCTAGAGTTTCAGAAAGCATTTGACAAAGTCCCTCATGAGAGACTCCTGAGAAAATAAAAAACCCATGGAATAGGAGGCAATGTTCTCTTGTGGATTAGGAACTGGCTGATAGATAGAAAACAGATTGTAGGGTTAAATGGCTAATTCTCTCAGTGGAGGAGGGTGAAAATTGTAGTGCCCCAGGGATTTGTACTGGGACCGGTGCTATTTAACATATTTATTAATGATCTGGAAATAGGAATGACAAGTGAGGTAATTAAATTTGCAGGCGACACAAAACTATTCAAAGTTGTTAAAATGCATGTGGATTGTGGGTGGCGGGGCGGGTGGTTGGGAGGCGGGGATAGTGCTGGGCAGACTTATACGGTCTGTGCCCTGAAAAAGACAGGTACAAATCAAGGTAAGGTATACACAAAAAATGGCACATGTGAGTTTATCTTGTTGGGCAGACTGTGTGGCCCGTGCAGGGTTTTTTCTGCCATCATCTACTATGTTACTATGTAAATACTGCAGGAAGACCTTAGAAAGCTGGAAGACTGCATCCAAATGGCAGATGAGATTTAATGTGGACAAGCACAAAGTGATGCACATTGGGAACAATAATCTAAATCATTGTTATTTGATGCTAGGTTCCACCCTAGGATTCATCACCCAAGAGAAAGATCTAGGTGTCATTGTGGACAATACAATGAAATCTGCCCTGTGTGTGGCAGAGACCAAAAAAGCAAACAGAATGCTAAGAATAATAAGAAAAATAATATTATAATGCATAGTAACATAGTAGATGACGGCAGAAAAAGACCTGCACGGTCCATCCAGTCTGCCCAACAAGATATAAATTCATATGTGCTACTTTTTATTTGCACCTGTCCTCTTCAGGGCACAGACCGTATAAGTCTGGCCAGCACTATCCCCGCCTCCCAACCACCAGCCCCGCCTCCCACCACCAGCTCTGGCACAGACCGTATAAGTCTGCCCAGCACTATCCCCGCCTCCCAACCACTAGCCCCGCCTCCCACCACCGGCTCTGCCACCTAAACTCGGCTAAGCTCCCAAGGATACATTCCTTCTGAACAGTATTCCTTTATGTTTATCCCACGCGCTCCTTCAATCTCATTTCATGTCCTCTCGTTCTACCGCCTTCACGTCTCCGGAAAAGATTAGTTTGCAGATTAATACCGTTCAAATATTTGAACGTCTGTATCATATCACCCCTGTTTCTCCTTTCCTCCAGAGTATACATGTTCAGGTCCGCAAGTCCTCCCCTCTTACGTCTTGTAACGCAAATCCCATACCATTCTCGTAGCTTTTCTTTGCACCGCTTCAATTCTTTTTACATCCTTCGCAAGATACGGCTTCCAAAACTGAACACAATACTCCAGGCAGGTCCTCATCAACGACTTGTACAGGGGCATCAACACCTCCTTTCTTTTGCTGGTCACACCTCTCTCTATACAGCCTAGCAACCTTCTTGCTACAGCCACCGCTTTGTCACACTGTTTTGTCACCTTCAGATCCTCAGATACTATCACCCCAAGATCCCTCTCCCCTTCCGTACCTATCAGACTCTCACCGCTTAACACATACATCTCCCATGGATTTCTGTTCCCTAAGTGCATCACTTTGCATTTTTTAGCATTGAATTTTAATTGCCAAACCTTAGACCATTCTTCAAGCTTCCGCAGATCCTTTTTCATGTTTTCCACTCCCTCCCGGGTGTCCACTCTGTTACAAATCTTAGTATCGTCCGCAAATAGGCAAACTTTACCTTCTAACCCTTCGGCAATGTCACTCGCAAATATATTGAACAGAATCGGCCCCAGCACCGATCCTTGAGGCACTCCACTACTCACCTGTCCCTCCTCCGAGCGAATTCCATTAACCACCACCTTCTGGCGTCTGTCCGTCAACCAGTTCCTAATCCAGTTCACCACTTCGGGTCCTATCTTCAGCCCATCCAGTTTATTTAAGAACCTCCTGTGGGGAACCGTGTCAAAAGCTTTGCTGAAATCTAAGTAGATTACATATATAGCCCTTCCCTGATTTAATTCTCCTGTCACCCAATCAAAGAATTCAATGAGATTCGTTTGGCACGATTTCCCTTTGGTAAAACCATGTTGTCTCGGATCTTGCAACTTATTGGCTTCGAGGAAATTCACTATCCTTTCCTTCAGCATCGCTTCCATTATCTTTCCAATAACCGAAGTGAGGCTTACCGGCCTGTAGTTTCCAGCTACTTCCCTATCACCACTTTTGTGAAGAGGGACCACATCTGCCATTCTCCAGTCCCTCTGAACCTCTCCTGTCTGCAAAGATTTATTAAACAAATCTTTAAGAGTACCCGCCAGAACCTCCCTGAGCTCCCTCAATATCCTGTGGTGGATCCCGTTCCGTCCCATGGCTTTGTCCACCTTTAGCTTTTCAAGTTGTTCATACACACTCTCTTCCGTGAATGGTGCTCTATCCACTTCATTCTCATTTGTACCTTTTCCAGTCCATCACGGTCCTTCTCCAGGATTTTCTTCTGTGAAAACAGAACAAAAGTATCTATTTAGCAAATTTGCGTTTTCTTCATCATTATCTACATAGCGGTTCGCAGTATCTTTCAGTCTCACAATTCCCTTTTTAGTCATTCTCCTTTCACTAATATACCTGAAGAAATTTTTGTCACCCCTTCTTACATTTCTAGCCATTTGTTCTTCCGCTTGCGCTTTCGCCAGACGTATCTCTCTCTTGGCTTCTTTCAGTTTCATCCGGTATTCCTCCCCGTGTTCCTCTTCTTGAGTTTTTCTGTATTTCTGGAACGCTAACTCTTTACCCTTTATTTTCTCAGCCACTTGCTGGAGAACCATATCGGTTTCCTTTTTCTCTTGCTTTTATTTACTTTCCTTACATAAAGGTTTGTGGCCCTATTTATAGCTTCTTTCAGCCTGGACCAGTCCTTCCACTTCTCGTACTTCCTCCCAGCCCACCATCTCCTTCCTCAGGTATTCCCCCATTTTACTGAATGGGGGAATGCCTCTGTATCGCTCCATGATGTGACCACATCTTGAGTACTGTGTGCAATTCTGGTTGCTGTATCTCAAAAAAGATATAGCAAAATTAGAAAAGGTTCAAAGAAAGGCAACTGAAATGATTAAGGGGATAGAACTCTCAAATGAGGAAAGGCTTAAGAGGTTAGGGCTCTTCACTTGGAAAAGAGGGAGGATATGACAGAGGTCTACAAAATAATGAGGTGGAGATACACAGAACTCCAGCACTGTAGCAGGAACAGTCAGAATTACCGACCAATCCTGAACACTGACAGCATGCAAATTATATGCCTGCTGTTAGTGTTTGAGCATTGGTTGGTAAAGGCTCTTGAGTGCATGACCAGTAAACAGGCACCACAAATGCTGGCCTCAGGCAGGGGATGGGGGTGATAGTGAGCAGATATTTATTTATTTATTTTACTGTGCTTATATCCCACAGAATTTTAATTTTACAACCGCCTCACATATCTTACTGGCTGGTGGGGCAGAGAGGGCTGTAAAAGTCACCCTGCCCTAATGACTGGAGCTGTTGGTAGGTTTTAGTCACTAGGGCAGGGATTTTCCATGCACCACTTCTCTGAGCATTGCACAAAATTGCCAATGAGCTAATTTTAATACTAATAAGCTCATTAGCATTGGACTTTCGGTCACTGCTTCTGTGCACAGTAAAGCAGTGCCCAAAGCCTCTATGCATTAGCCGTACAATAACGTTTCATTTAGTCTGGCTAAAACCAGTCTAAATGAAACATTGTAAGCCCAGATTGCTTTGAGCATCTGCCTCTGAGTGGTGTAGAACAGGTAAACGTAAATCGAGTTTTTACGCTTTCAAAAAGTAAAAAGACTAGGGGACACTCAAGGAAGTTACATGGCACTACTTTTAAAACAAACAGGAGGAAATATTTTTTCACTCAACTGATAGTTAAGCTACGGAACTCGTTGCTAGAGGATGAGGTATCAGAGGTTAGTGTATCTGGGTTTAAAAAATGTTTGGACAAGTTCCTGGAGGAAAAGTCCATAGTCTGCTATTGAAATAGACATGGGAAAAGCCACTGCTTCTCTCTGGGATCAGTAGCATGAATCTTTCTACTATTTGATACTTTTGACCTGGATTGGCCACTGTTGGAAGCATGATGCTGGGCTAGATGGATCATTAGTCTGACCCAGTATGGCTATTCTTTTTTTTAATTCTTTATTTATAAGTATTTCATTTACATACAATGACATAAATGAAGAAATATCAGAAAATACAAACAGCTGAAAAAAAAAAGAAAACTACTTATAGCCATTTCTGGCTTAAAATAGAAGATAGTTTTTAAATTTTGTCCACAATCTATTTGAATCAAGATACTAGGCAATAAAGAGAAAAGAAAAAAAATAACATAGCTATAAACTAAGTTATTAACGGTTGGGTTAATGCAGGGATTCTACAGCCAACATAACAGCGTTCTCATTTAGGGAGGCAAATCCTTGGGCTTAACAGCTTCCTTCATTACAATAAATTCTAACAGCTTCGAGGGAGAGAAAAATATATAATTAACTAATTCAAAAGTTACATAGCATTTACAAGGAAACTTTAACAGAAAAGTTGCACCTAAATTAATAACTCTAGATTTATACAATAGGAATTCCTTTCTCCTTTTCTGTGTGCTCCTTGCCATGTCAGGGAAAATTTGAATTTTCTGACCCAAGAAACAATCATTTAAGTGGCGAAAGTATAGCCTGAAAATATTATTTCTGTCTAGTTCAAGAGCGAATGTCACTATTAAAGTTGTTCTTTCGGTGATCACTTCCAGGGAGTTCTCAAGATATTCTGTCAAATTAAGATTTGTAACAGCCTGAGGTTGTTGTTCTACGGATCTCACTATTCCAGAGATATATTGGGCCCTTGTAATGGGGGGAACTCCCTCCACAGGGATTCCCAATATATCTACAAAATATTTTCTAAGCATATCGATTGATGATACTAGAGGACATTTAGGAAAGTTCAATATCCTCAGGTTGTTTTTCCTCCCGTTATTCTCCAAATACTCCATCTTTCTTTCCTGAGTTTCCTTTTCTTTTACCAAAGTCACTGTTAGATCCTGTAATTGTTTAAGCTCAGTCTCCATCTTAGACATTTTTTCATTCTGTTCTTGAACTTTTGTAGATATGCTCTGACTATTTTGCTTCAGTTCCACAATTTCGCCATTTATGGAAGTATTCATATGAAGTAAAGTGTTTTTTACCTCCTGGATTGCGTCCCATAGCATAGGCATCGTCACCTGAGTTGGTCTTTTCATTCCTCCACTGCTCTCTGGAGTGACTCCGTGGGAGGCAGGGAACCCGACCAGCGTTTGTCCCTGAGTTGTTATCTCCTTCCCCGGAGTAGAGGTACTCGAGGGACCCCCTTCCACAAACAGTAATTCCAACTGTTGTGGACCCATCGATTCTGCTACACTTCCAGGCTGTGGGGGAGCGGTGAGAGAACGAGGGCTCAGCGTTGCGCCCTCTACGCTGCGCTCTGCTCCAGACTGGAGCGAGCCCGTCGAGGCAGAAGCCTGCACAGCCAGGGTCCCGATTCCAAAGTTCTCAAGCGTCGTTTGATGAGAAGCCGGGGTTAGCGCCGGTACTAAGGAGGTAGGTGCCGGCGTTTTTCCCTTTCTTTTTCCCATCTAGAAGTCGGGGTAAGAATTTCTCTCTCGCAAACGCCGTCAAATCTTAGGAGCTCCGGGATCGAACAACCGTTACCGGCGCCATCTTGATTCATCCCGCTCCCAGTATGGCTATTCTTATGTTCTTACGATGCTGCCACTAGTTAACACAGTATATGGGGTTGGAAAAGGGGAAAGAAACCTGCCCCAAATGAAAACTAACAAGCTTGAGCATAGATATAATTTTGGTAAACCTATGACAAAATGAGACAGTAACAGGTTCAATTTACTTAATTTGTTTTGATTTTCATAGTTTAAATGTAAACTTGTTAAATCAGTAAAACGTTTTATATTGCAACTTCAGATAGAAGGTATGCTGGGAATATGCACTCAAACACGACAAATTATTAACACATCTTTCTGATGCCCAGAAAGTACCTTCAAGTATTTTAAGCACATACGTGCAACATTTCTCTCCTGCATCTGAAATCAGAAAGATGGATTCTGCTTTTTCAGCACACAATGAACACTGCACATTACTGAGTAACCATGACAATGAGACAGCAAGCACTGAATATGTTTGCTTAAACAGCATCTAGTCACCAGATATCACTCTTTCAGTTAAATAGTAAGCCACAAGATTAAGAAATGTTCCTACTTAGTCTAACATTTACTGCTGCTTTGTAGTTAGAGATTATTCTCTATAGCTTTAAAGAAAACATATGAGCATGCATTGCCAGGTCAAAGACACTAGAACAATTTCTATATATGGCAAAGGCAATAGCACTGTCTTAATTTCTGTGTAAGACCTAGAATGGATGTAAACACTTCAAGAAGGTAGAAGAGTTCATGTGACTATTTGAAGGGGGGGGGGTATTTTTTTGTTGTTGTTAAGAATCTTAATGAGGAAACAGTTCTGTCCCCCCCCCCCACACACACACACACACCTTTACAGGTTATCTTTTATATCAGAGGTTCCCGTCATGTAGTACACATGCCCCAAGAGATACACAAAATCTCAGGGGATAGGAGGCAGACTTTCCTCATCCCCTCCTTCTGCTTTTTCTGACCAGCAGCTGCAGCAACAAAACAACCTGAAGCAATCTTGGGGCCACAGTCTCCATGTATGTGCTGTCCAGCTCTGCTGGTCCCTTTCCCTGGAACAGGAAGTCGAAGTAAGAGGGTCGGGAGACAGGCAGAGGGAGGATGAATAAAGATGTGAAGGTAGACAAGATGGGAGAGAAAGAGGGAAGATGCTGGATGGAAGAATGTTGACAGAAAAATACTAGATGGAAAGGGAAAGAGGATAGAGTCATTGAAAGACTTGGGAATAAGAGGAATAGCAATAGTGCAATTAGCATGATTGTGCTTGCTCCGATGCTCAAAAGTAATCGTGGGCGCTAGAGGCCATTAATGCTAGCATTTACCTATTCAGAGGGGTCTAAGGTGGGGTCTAAGGGGTCTAAGGTGCACCAGGCACTAGCATGCAAATGTAGTCAAACTCATGTAAATGAGGTAATTTTGTATTCTTCTCCAATGCTCAGAAAAGAGTGCCCAAAACTAAACTGCTTTACCACTGCAAAAAAATAACGCCAGGTTTCAGCATGCACTAGGGTGTTGAAAGCTTGATTCTTTCTGCAAATTCTGCTGGTTCTGATTGCTTTTGGAAGCAGAAGGAAGCCCGTAGAAATCCTTAAGCGATGGTCATGAGAAACAGCCGACCCAAGTAAAACACACATTGGTGACTGTTTCCTGCATCTAAATTTAAAGCGTTCATGCTAAAAAAAAAATAATAAAAACACCCAGTAAAAGCACACACTGGAATCTGTTTCCTGTGTCAAAATATAAGCGCCCAAGCTAAAAAAAATTTTTTTTAACGCTTATATTTAGGCCACAGAAAACAGACACTAATGTGTTCTTCATGGTTGGGTTTTACCAGGCGTATGGGCACATTAGCCAAGCTTACTACTACTTGACATTTCTAAAGCGCTACTAGGGTTAAGCAGCGCTGTACAATTTAACATAGAAGGACAGTCCCTGCTCAAAGGAGCTTACAATCTAAAGGACAAATGTACAGTCAGTCAAATAGGGGCAGTCTAGATTTCCTGAAAGGTATAAAGGTTAGGTGCCGAAAGCAACATTGAAGAGGTGGGCTTTGAGCAAGGATTTGAAGATGGGTAGGGAGGGGGCTTGGCGTAAGGGCTCAGGAAGTTTATTCCAAGCATAGGGTGAGGCGAGGCAGAATGAGCGGAGCCTGGAGTTGGCGGTGGTGGAGAAGGGTACTGAGAGGAGGGATTTGTCCTGTGAGCGGAGGTTACGGGCGGGAACGTAAGGGGAAATGAGGGTAGAGAGGTAATGAGGGGCTGCAGACTGAGTGCATTTGTAGCCAAGCTTACCACGGGAACTCTTCTGTCCATGCACCAGCACAATCCTTCCACGCCAAAACACAATCCTCCTGCCGAACTCCCTAATGCTCAACGCTATGAGTGCACCTATATTTGCATGTCATTAGTTTTGAGCATCAGGGCCTTAGTGCCTCGTATTTAGGAAGCACTAAGTGGACCCGCGTTAACTGCAGAACTGTCAGCAAGTGGTATGTGCTGCATGCTAACTACAAAATACTTTCCATGCCCATTCTCCGCCCTGCCTAGTTACTACCCCTTAACACAACAAAATGCATGAATTAGTGCATACTAACTGCTAAAATAATGCAAAACCAGTTAACACATTTGTGTAGTAGTGGTTAACATGTGCTAATTTGTGTGTTAAGGAAAGAATTCAATAAATAGTGCTGAAAATTCAGTGCAGAAAAAAACTGAGCGCTAACCCAGTGGTTCCCAAACCTGGTCCTGGAGCCACCTCAACCAGTCAAGGTTTTCAGGATACCCACAATGAATATTCATGAGAAAGATTTGCATACAGTGGAGGCAGTGCATGCAAATCTCTCACATGAATATTCATTGTGGGGATCCTGAAAATCTGACAGGCTGGGGTGCCTCCAGGACCAGGTTTGGGAACCACTGTGCTAAGCACTATTCTATAAAGGGAGTGCGCCCTTTATAGAAAGAGTTTGGCGCAGATCCGATGCCTAACTTTTGGTGCCATAATTACACCTTCAAAAAGCAGATGTAAATGCTGGCACCCAAGTTAGATGTGCTTTGGACACATTCTGTAAATCCACATGCAACTTTTTGGAATGTCCCCAACATGCCCCCCCCCTTTCAGATACGTGTGATTGAAGTTAGGTGCCATGCATTATAGAATAGCGCAAAGTGAGATGCATATGCAAATATTTAAGACTGCCAATTAACATCAATAATTAGTTGCTAGCACCCAATTATTGATGTTTCCAAGCTCATTAATTAATTTACTACTACTACTACTACTTATCACTTCTATAGCGCTACAAGGCATACACAGCGCTGTACATCATACACGAAAAGACAGTCCCTGCTCAAAGAGCTCACAATCTAAATAGGACAAACACACAGATAGAACTAAGAGGTAAGGGAATTAAATTTTAAACACATTTCACGCAGTAAATAAAATACAACAGATGCAGGAAGTGTCAATTAGAATTTATTTGCGCTTGCATCTGTAATATATGCAGAAAGTTGGGCAAGAAAATTTGGGCGTGATATATAGAATCCGGGGGTAAGTGCCTAATGCACTTTAGTAAAAAGACCTTAGAGTAATAGCAATGTTAATTATGACGTAAGCAATTTAGTTTATTTTTCAATTTAAGTATTCACTTTATACCTCCAACAAAGATCCTAGTGTGAAGTACATAATAAAATTGTACATCATTAACAATACAGATAAAAACATAACACAATATTACTCAGTCATGATAAAACATTCAATGATAGCATTATATATAAGACAAAAAAGAATTCTTCCTCAGAAATGTTGTATTGCTCGTGAGTTATGTGTATACCTGAATGTATCTCACTTTGAGATACTACTAAAAAAGTGTGAACAAATCCAAATAAATAAAATAAATAAAAATACAATTTTTAAAAACGTGTTACTATGATAACTGAAAACAACATTGTTCTAAATATTGAGCGCTATTCTATAAAGGATCCATGCCCGTTTTAGAATTGTGGCTAAGCACATAAGCGGCCAGTTTTAGTCCTGATGGCCAGGTATATCAGACCACACGACCTGCCACAATCCCGATATTATATTACATAAGTTGCCCATGCAATAAGAAATATATCGGGAAATCCAGCAGAACTCTCCATGCCAGGATGATTGAACATCGGTCGCGCATCACAGCACGGAATCTTGGAGCACCGCTAGTACAACACTGTGTACAAAATAACCACACAGTGAATGATTTGAAATGTATGGTGATAGATCATGTTGTCCCTACATTGAGGGGAGGTGACCGCAACAGGAAATTACTGCAGCAGGAAACTTTTTGGATTTACCATCTAAACACTGTGGAATCCAGGGGGCTGAACACTTACATACACTGGGGATGCTTTATGTGAAACACAACTCCACTGTGGGCCATGCCGGAAGATGTCGGTCACTTCCGGCAGAGCCACTAGATATAACACACTGCTGCCATCAGACATGGAGGCTTACCAACAAGAAGGCTAAGCAAACGTGAGCCATGACAGTGATTGGAAGTACTGAAACAACGCATTTAAGGAGAGTGGTGACAGGTTGTGTTTTGTTGTTACAGGTCCGATGCTGTATTTATCCCTTGACGAAGCTTGAAAAGCGAAACAGGCACCTGTCGGGATTCACCGTTACACCAGAACGCACAGATAAGTGATTCTTAAGCCTACCATCTCCATGGCATAAACTAAAGGCTGTGAGCAGACATGCCGAGTGTGCAAGGGTGTAGCAATTAATGGACTAAGGAATTAAAAAAGAAAAGAAAAAACTAAAAATCAAAAATCATAGATATAATTGTAAAACTGCTCCATTTGCACACGCAGGAAGGCTGGTGGTTTTGTTGATGATTACAACGATCACCTATAGGGGTTTATCCGATTCATGTGTGAAATATCACACCAGACCCTGGTGATGATATGAGACTTTCCCCTCAAAACCCACAAAAACAACCAGAAATCAATTGTTGCCCCTGTACAGATTTCTACTACATTGTGTGAATAATTGGTTGTTAGCAGCCAATTATTGGTGCTGATTGGCTCATTAACCAATTTATTTGCACATTCAAATTGGCAATGCTCATTAATTTGCGCATGCAAATTTAGCCATCATATATAGAATCCAGGGGACTATGGAAAAGAAACAGTTGCAACCAATGAGGTTACTGATTTTAGATAAATAGAACAGTATTAAAGATGCACATAACTTTTTACACTATACAGATTTAATTATACTGGCTACAAAATCATTTATTTTCACATTTAACAATCCTCACCTAACTCCTGAAGAAAAACATTTTTACCTTCTTACTAACTTTCTTCCTTATAATAATCATAATAATCAGAATACACAGCACAGCACAATATAAATAAGGACTTTTTGTAATCAAAGATTTCACAGATGTTTTGGAAGTTCTGTTTTTAATTAAAAGTAGAATCAGTGGGAAAAGTAATTTTCATCTCATTTTGGAAATCAGATCAAATAACATGGCAAGTTAACTGGAGTCAAAGTAACATGGCACAGCACATGACTCTACAGCCTAACTTAGAACATTGACTGAGGGATGTAGTTATCAACGTGGGCTACTAACTTGCGCTATTTTACTACAGGCCCCATTTTATGCAGTGAAACCTAGTTACTACTAGCTTGGGTTAGCAGTAAAATAACACGTCTTAATAGTAGTCCACATTGATAACTATGCCCTTGAGATGGTTATTAACTAATATGCATTAAGGTCCTTATATAATGGCTTGACCCCTAGCAGTAGTACCATGAAACTACTTGCTAGGAGGTTTCCTCAAGGGGGGAGGGGAGTTTTCAACCCAGTGCTGGCAGGAGCGACTGGGAATCAATCCTGTCCTGGAACCCCTAGACTTTTAGGGATTGGAAGAGGTAGGATGAGGGATCTCTCTTTAGGGGAGGGGGAGTACTCTTCAGCTCAGAGAAACTGTGGCCTCTTAAAAAAGGCTCCCCAGGAACATCAGGCTGTTCATTAGTGGCTCGATACTCTTAGACAACTGAGCAGCACAGCTTGCAAACCATGGGAATTGCTAACCTGTGGTACTGAATTACCACAGTTTAGTGACTCCCATGGTAAACTAAGCTGTGGTAAAGTGCCATATTTTACCGTGGCCAATCCAGGTCACAAGTACATGACAAGATCCCAAAACAGTACAATACATTTTATGCTGCTTATTCTAGAAATATTGTCAAAATCTAATAGCAATGTTCCACTAAAGTACACGGAATATACAATACAATAACTAGTAGACAAGCAATGAGGTCCCTACGGAGTTCTTAGTGACATTAACGAAAATAGCATTATGTAAGAATTTCTTCGGTTTCCAACAGAAAACATATGTGCAGACTTCGGGAGTCGCAATGGGCGCCATGTTCGCGCCAATACTTGCGAACATATTTATGAATGCCTTTGAGGAAAAATGGCTGTTGGCATCATCATTCCACATGCAGATACTGGTGTGGAAACGTTATATTGATGACGTCTTTATGGTATGGGATGACAGTATAGCACAATTGGAAATGTTCCTAGATTGGTTAAACATAGTAACATAGTAGATGACGGCAGAAAAAGACCTGTATGGTCCATCCAGTCTGCACAACAATATAAACTAACTAGTAAAAAAGGCCCGTTTGTGGAACGAATGAAATGGGCGCTAGCAAGGTTCAATAATACAAGTTAATTTTAATATGAGATGCAGTTTGCTGATAAACCATGCTACTTGTGGTGCAATTAGTCATTAAGACCCTTTTACTAAGCTACACTAAAAAGTGGCCTGTGCTGGCCCCAGTGCGAGACTTTCCTGTGTGCTGAGGCCATTTTAAGTGCAGTGGTACAGTGGCCCAATTTTCCCTATTAATGGCCATGTGCTAATTTCTCCATTAGCGTGTGGCCATGAGCACATGAGCACTTATCGACACCTATTTTCTAGGCAGTAAGGGCTCTTTGTTAATCTTGCGCTAATGGGTTAGCATGTGCTCAAGTAGCTGCACTAACTGATTAGCGCAACACGCCTACTCTCCACCCCCATGCAGGCGCCCAGTGCTAAAAATAAAATCAAGCGCATAGGAAGCACATGCCGATTCCGAAACTACTGCAGGACGCCTGCTTACTGTTGTTAACTTATAAGTAAACCTTAAATGGATAAACAAATTCTTCAATTTCAAAATTATGCTGACAAACAATACACTGTCCAAACTGAAAAATGACTTTGCTGCTTGAAAGTTCGTGTTGAAACAGATTGTACTGTTAAATGAACCATAAAGTCCCTCTTATTCTTTCTTCTTTGAAATGCAAACCTTAATAATATTTGAAACATGAGATGAATTTTTCAAAGTATTCCAATGTTTCAAAATCATTTTTGATAGCAAAGGACAGCAGTGAATATGACTAAACATATACATTATATTGTACAATCAGGGACTCAAATATACTACCGGAGCCTTCGTGTTATAAATTACAAATTTGCTCCAGACTGTTGAAATACAAAACTCTTTATTGAACACATGCGCTTCAAAACCTGCTCATGTGCATTTTAAAATCTGTAAATACACACACAACTCTCTTCTGTCTTTCATACCCATTCACTCCTGTAGCGTGTCTGCTTAGTGACTCTATAAGCGTTTAAAGTTTTATACAACTTGCTGTTTTGAATATTATTGCACTGCACATTATATTTCACATTTTACATTCCTCAAATAAATATCACAGTGTTACACAAAATTAAAGGCAAACATCCTTTGTAATTCTGCTGTCTTTGATCTTCCAGTTTCCCTTTCTTACAATGTCTTACAATGTCTATTTTGAGGGTTTGCAAAAAGTCTCCAGTGCTTTCCTCAATAAGTAAATGAGTCTGCTTTCAATACTCTTCAGGCACTACGTTGGAGGAATGAGTTACTCATGGTAAAATTTGCTGTGGTCCTTTTATAAACATATACATGCCATGCTTAATCTTGTGAGGGACAGGCAAGCTCTGCAGGACTCCAAGGAACCTGCCTGTGCTGCACCATCCCCCAATGGCAGCAATGGAGTTGAAGGACTCTCACTTATCTTAGAGGGAACAGTGCTAGAGAGCTACACCCCTTTGTCCTCTCCCCTTACACACAGAAATCCAGCAAGCAGTGCCTACATGGGCATCCTGGTTAGCAACAGAACTCATGTAGGCAGCATAGCACCAAATCATTAAGGAAAAATTATGTTCTTACCTGATAATTTTCTTTCCTTTAATCATACCAGACCAGTCCAAACTAATGGGTTGTGTTCATCTACCAGCAGAAGGAGACAGAGAAAATAGTTCCAACTAAACCACCCTTTAAGGGTATCGTGCAGCCTAGAATATTCAGTATTTCAAATAGCCAAGCAATGGTGCTCTGAAGTCTTAGAAGAAAACAGGCAAACTCTTAGAGCCAATATGCAGAACCTAACTGTTACTGCTTGGCCAAAGGCAACTGCAACCTCCCCTCACAGTAAAGTAAGTGGGAGGGAATGGTCCATACCAAGCTTGCCCAAGCACAAAGAGCTCTACCCCTGAAACCAGAGAAAGAACTCCGTGATCCCAAGTAACAGGAGTCCTACGGAGCAGGCACAACAACAAGTGGCAGGAGATTGAATAGAGAAGATGAACTAGACAGTGCTGTAGGACATCCCACCGTATTGAAGCATCATGGAACAGCCAGGGATACCTAAAGGAAACAACACTGACAGAATTTAGCCAGGGAGGGCATCGAGACTGGTCTGGTATGATTAAAGGAAAGAAAATTATCAGGTAAGAACATAATTTTTCCTTCCTTGTCATCTATATGAGACCAGTCCAGACTAATGGGATGTAGCAAAGCAGTTTCCCAAAGGGGGGGAGGGAGAAAAGAAGAATGCAGAAGGTTGAAAAATCAACAAAGCTATACACACAGCAAAAAACTGATCAGCAGAAAAGGATTCGAATATACGAACTACCAGGCTACCAAAATGGAACAGAGTTAGACACTAGAAAAGGAACTGAAGCCGTAGGGCGTAAAACAAACGCCCTGAGCAAAAGAAAAACTATGTACCCCTGTCCTGAGAGTAGCAAAAGACGCAGCAAAGATACTCATGCCAAGGACCCCCCTTGCAAGAAAGGCAACAGTCGTATCCGAGCAACAAGAAGAAGAACTGTCTCTCCTAGAACAGGATCCACTTCTCCGAACCCTGGCAGGACGACGACTAACTCCCAAACCTGCCAGTCTACCTTGAGTCCCAGATGGTCGGAGGAAGCGACCCTAACAAGTACTAGGAATACGCAACCCCAAACAGTGCACCACACTTCATAGAAGAAAGGAAGCAAGGCCCAGGAACCACCCAGACCTGCACCAGTGAGAGAATTATCCACAGAACAAGAAGAGACTCCAGAGTCGAGAGAGCCAACTAACTGGAGCGCTAGTCTCTCCAGGAGAACCATGAAAAAGGCCAGCAGCATACCAAGATACAATCGTAGAAAGAGAGTACTCCTAAACCAGCTCACTCTGGACTTAGAGATGAAAGAACAGAGCCAAGAGAACAAAAGGAGACAAAAAGAAAGAGAGCTGAGAGCCATACTGTGGAGAAAAGACCCCCAAGGTGCCAAGAAGCCACAAAAGGAGCAGAAACGAATTCAGATTCCTGCAATGGAGAAGCTTCTTGCCAGCCACCAAGAGGCTATGGGAAGAAAAGGTGCCACAGGAATAGTAACTAACAGGAGACAAGGCAGCCTTGTCTAAAAATCTAAACTGCGGTATGCCACAGCTGCCAAGAAGTTACTGTATCCAACCCGCAGAAAAGAGCAGGGGTTGACCGACAAGGTGAAACAGTGCCCAACAGGCAAAGGTGAAAATATGCTCCACAGTCAGAGATTGACCTGTGCTCAAGGGACAGAAATGAAGCTGCGCTTATCAGGCAGAGTAGGATCCGTGCTCAACGAGAACAAACAGATTTGCACTCAAAGCACACAAACTGAGTCACGCACCACAGGCACAGAAGGAGTTGCACACCTCTGACAAAGATAGAAATGCACTGAACAAGCAAAGAAGAAGCTGAGAGTAACAGACAAAGGATGAGCAGTGCCCCACTGAAAGAGCTGGATGTTAGAGGTACCTGTAGCTGTGGTAGTAATGGAACTGTGTATAAAACGCAGACAACGAGCTGCTTTCCACACGCAAACAAGGGGCTGCGCTCCGGACGCCAGCAAGGAGCTGCGCTCCTGACTCAGGTAAGGAGCTGTGCTCCAGACACCGGCAAGGAACTACACTCCAGACGCCAGCATGGAACTGCGCTCTAGACGCCAGCAAGGAGCAGCGCTCCACACGCTGACAAGGAGCTATGCTTCCTACGCAGACATGAAGCTGTGCAGCACCTGCAGTTACAGAGCTGTGCTCCACACACCACCCTGGAACTGCACCCAATCTGCAGAGAAGAGTTGTGCTGAACACACAGAGATGGAGCTACACTCAACAGGTGGTGGAGCTGCGCTCTGCACACAGACAGGGAGCTGCGTTCCATACGCAAAGAGAGAGATGCATGCCAGAAACAGACAAGGAGCTGTGTTCCACAGGCAGAAAAAGAGCCATGTTCTACACGCAGACACAGGACTGCTCCCCACACTGAAACCTGCAGAGAAAGAACTACACTCAACATGCGACAATGGAGCTGCATTCACTATGCAGAGCTGAAAGGTTGCAGAATACGCAGAGAAGGAACTTCTCTCAACATGCCATGACACAGCTGTCCTCAACGTACAGCGATGGAGCCGTGCCCAACAGGGATCGGTGGAACTGCACGGAACAATGAAGCTGTGCTCAACATGCAGCGATGGGGCAGTCAAAGCAAAAGACTGGCGCTCCCGAGAGTACTCAGAAGAGGGATAAGAGCTAGCAGTTGCACACCAAGGGCAATTCAGACCCCCGCTAGAAGGAAAGTACACTGCAGACAAACCAGAGCAGACAGGAGGGATCCACGGGGACGAGAGAACCAGAACATCCCTAAGGAAGGGAGGAAGAACTGCTGCCAAAACAAGAATCAAATAGCAGGGACGTCTTAAGCAAGATGTCTGAAGCAGCAGAGACCGGACGGTCTGAAAAAGAACTGACCGAACGCCATGTAAGGCTGATAGGAAAGAAAAAATAGCCCTGGACTAAAAAGACCAAGCCTGCAGCCAAACGGAGCCAGCGAGAGACTTCCCCCACTTTGGAAACGGCAGACTAAGACCTCCGACCAGCAAAGGTACAAGTTCCAGTAACGGGGCCGTCCTCTGAACCAGCCGCCGACTAGGACCGTGAAGAGGAGAAAAACAACTGAGTTTTGTGATCCAGACACGAGCCGTGCCCCACAAAAAAAAAATCAAAGCAACTGGTACCAGCTCGGAAGGGTCTAAGATCAGAATCAGACACCGGCCAGCGAAATTAAAAGAAACTTTGCAAGCGGACCCCTAGAATACATTGCCAAAGGCGGGAAAGAGCGAAAGCACCGCGAGGGAACAAAATGGCCCGACAAAACCTGAGAGAGCAGAGAAGCAAAGCTGAACACAAGGACAGCACCTGCCAAAAACAAAGGAAGCCCCAAGAAGAAGGAACTAAAAATAAATCAGGTAACAGGCAAGAGAAAGAAGGAAAAACAAAGTTTTTTCTTCTTTTTTTTTTTTTTTAAACAACCTTCTTCACTAGGGTCAGGAATAAATAAAGGCTTACCTCAGAGGCAGAAATTCAGATATACCTACCACCATAGATGAGAAGAACCCCCACAGAGGATACAAGTTACTCCATGTCACAATCAACCATCACCCTGCTATAAAGACAACCAGGGGAGGTAGGGGAGGGGAGGGAGCCAGGGTCATTGGACATCACCCTAGCTGGCAGATGAGGAACTCAGGACCACTGAGTATCATCTAAAACTAGCCCCAACACGGCTACCAGCACACCCCTGGCTCCACTGTCACCAGAAGAATCTGGGACAGGAGCTACCAGCCAGCAATCCAGAGCAGCTGCACGATCCGTCCACCATAGGGTTACCATACGTCCTGATTTACCCGGACATGTCCTCTTTTTGAGGACATGTCTGGGCGTCTGGGTGGGTTTTGCCAGTCCGTCCGTTTGTCCGGATTTCTGGACAAACGGGTGGGCGGGCAGCGGACCTATCCTAGCCTTCCCTCCCCTTACTTACTATCTACTGCCTGGTGGTCTAGTGACCACTAAGGGGCAGAAAAGAGCCCCCTCTTTCCTGCCCGGAGCGCTGCCCTTGCCCTGCATCCTGTTGCTGTGTGACGGTCTCGGGATTCAAAATGGCCGCGAATTGAAGCAGCCTTGCGAGACTTCAACTCTCGGCGGCCATTTTGAATCCCGAGACTATGTTGAGGTCTCATGACACAGTTGCAGTTTTGAGGGCGGGCTTTGTCAAAAGTAAACCTCTCATGAAGTGAACAATTAAACCATTACCTCCTAAAAGGTGAATGAAAGCACTAATCTTAATGTGAACCCTTACAGAATTGGTTTTCAAACCAGACTCAGAGAGGTGCAAGAGGTACTCAAATAGCTTTTGTGTTGAACAAGAGAGGAGATCTAGGGCCTTGCCCTCACAGCAGATGGCAAACCTCTTCCATTTAAATGAATAACACCTCTTAGTAGAATCTTTCCTGGAAATCAACAGGATCCCAGAAACACCCTCAGGCAGATGCAAGTATTCAAATTCTATGCTCTCAATATCCAGGCCATGAGGGCCAGGGACAACTCCAGAAGTAGAAGAAATCAAATCTGTCTCAGCCAGTAAGGCACAATGAGGATCATGTTTCCCTGGTCCTGCTTGAGTTTCAGCTATGTTTTCCTTACTAGAGGGGTAGGAGGATACACATACAGAAGACCCTCTCCACAGTGGCGGAAGGTATCTGAAACTGGTCTGCCATGCGACCTGAGTCTGGAGCAGAACTGAGGAACCTGGTGGAATGGGTTTGACCACATTGGCCTTTAGAAGGGCAGCGTGTTCCTCTGCAACCACTGCCTTATGCTGAGAGCTGATGAAAGACTCTCTTGGTGGGCAATCTGGCGGTCATATTTGTCAATGTAGTGCATAACCTACCCAGATTATTTTGAGAACCCAACAGTCAGAGGTTATAAAGTGCCACCTTTCTTGGTCAACATTCAGCCTCCCTCTCACCAAGTCATCCAGGACATCACTCTGATTGTGGCTATGCTCTCGTGGAACCAGTGATAAACTTGTCCCTTGTTTTGAGTGAGAAGCAGGCTGAGATTTCTAAGGGTGCTGCTGCGAGGGACAGGAGCACTAAGGGTGGGCCTGTTGTAACTGGGAAGAAGGAGTGATATAGATCTTTGAGGGTAGTAGGCTCTTATTTGAGGCCCACCAGAAAATCTCTGTGGAGGAGGCAAGAGGAGGAGGCCTAGAGAGGACCTAATGGTGTCAGAATGCTTTTTGATGAAGTCAGCAACCTCTTCCACTTTGTCCCCCAAAAGATTATCCCTTTGGCATGGGACTTCTGATAACTTCTCCTGAACTGAATGTTCCAGGTCAGAGACATGCAGTTATTAGAGTCTATGTATCCCTATACCCAAGGCAAATGTACCTCTGGCCAAATGCTTCCTACACTCCTTCTGCTTTTGGTCTGCTGGTGAAGCTGTGCAGCCTGCTCCGTAGGGAGAGTGTCTGCAAAATCAAGCACACTCTACACCATGGACTTCAAATAGAGGCTTTGGTACAGCTGGTAAGCCTGAATATGAGAAACAAGCATTGAGGCCTGATAAACCTTTTCCCCAAAAGAGTCCAGCATCTGAGCCTCCATGCCTGGAGAAGCCAAGGGATAAGTCTTTAAACTTCTGGCCCTTTAGCGAGCAGATTCAACCACCATTGAGTGGTGGGGTAGCTGGGCTTTCTAGAATCCAGGAGCCTTCTGGATTCTATAAATAGAATTAACCTTCTTTGGAACCATCTGCACAGAAAGAGGGATCTCCCAGTTCTTCATCTGTGCATCCTAGAGAACTCTGTGAAGGGGTACAATCATAGTTTCTCTATGGTGGGAAGTCATACTCCAAGATGGTAAACAATTCCACAATGGCCTCGTCCTCCATCTCTAACTCAAATGGAATGGCTTCCACCATTTCTCTAACAAAAGCTGTGAAGGAAAGTTCCTTGGTTAAGGATTTTCTTTTCTGAGGAGGGGAGGGGTTGGATGGTGTGCCACAGGACCGCTTGGATGGTGAAGATTTAGGTATGTTCGTGTTGATCTTGTTGTGTTTCTGTTTGGTATGTCTATGAGGTCTGTCATGTATCCCAGGGCATTGCCGTAAATGATTTTGTGAACCAGGGTGCAGATTTTGAACGCAAAGCGTTCTTTGATTGGGAGCCAGTGTAGTTTTTCTCGTAGAGGTTTGGCGCTTTCGAATCTTGTTTTTCTGAATATAAGCTGCTGTGTTTTGAGCAGTTTGCTTGCCTTCTATATGTATCACCATTGGTCATTCATTAAAATGTCCAGAACTAAATTTAATAATGTAAGTAGTGTATCCCACCGGTATTTGTCAAAGCTAATTTGCATATTTTGACAGGTGACCGTGCCCACTTCTGGTTCCAATAGCCAATCAGTAGCTCAAGCCCTGCCCACTTCTTGTCTGTGTCCCACCCTACACACTCCCAACCTCTTTTATGAATTCATCTTGTTCCTTTTGTATAATCCCTCCCCTGAACCCATCTTATTTGCATAGCCCAGCCCCATTTTTGTATTGGTTGCACTACATCATATCCTGTTTCTATTGCTGGTCACCATCTTGGATGGGATCACGTGATGGGAAGTGACATAAAAAGAGCCCCAATACTGTCCCCTAGAGCCATGGAGGAATGTGCTCATGTGCAGCTTAACTTTTTTTCTCACAGGAAAAAAAATAGACAGACATTTTGTTTTCTTTTTCTTATAATTTTTTTTCTTTTAAAAGGATACCTTGTGCTTATTTTTAAAGCTGGATGCTAAGCTGTTTTGAGATTAACTTACACAAGAACCCATAGGAACTTTGGATCATTAGGCTTTCAGATCCATTCACTCAGGCAGAAGTCATGAACCCTGCCTGCAAGATCTGGTTTTCTCTGCAGCCACTTTGAAAGGAAATTAAAAAGAAAAACTGTGTTGCATATGTATAGCAAACCTACAACGTAGTATTTAGCAAAGCCGTCTATTTTGGAGCAAGAGAATCCACAAACCCCTACCCACTCAACCCCCCCCCCCCCTTTTTTTTTTCCTGCAGAGCTTACCAGTGTGTCCATCTACATCTTGTTACAACCCTGTTTTCAAGACATCTGTATGAGATCATGCCCCAGAGCTGGTTTCTGAAAAAAAAACCTCCCACATACACAGCCATAGTTATTTTGTGTTATAGATAAGCAAACTTACAGGGCCATTCCTGCAAAGAAATAGCATCTGTTTGTGTGAAATGCTTGCTTTGTAATGACGCTGTACTGCCTGTGTAAGATCAAACAGCTTGTTGCCTCCCCCATAACCTCTCCCTTCTCAGCAAAATCAGCAGTCCCCAACTGGCATCTCTCTCTCTCTCTTACTTTGTTGTTTAGTATCAGTACACCACCATGGAAACCTCCGGATGACTACTGCTTTTGATGTATATGCATGTTTATGTATTCTGCAAAGAGCTGTGTAGACGTCTGTTCAAAATACCAGCGCTCGCCGTTAACAATGGCATAACCATCGACAAAGTAGTCACCCACCTGTATTTCGTTACCCTTTAGTGCAAACCTGATCTGTATATGTTCTGTAGTACTTTTTTCCTCAGGCATTTCCCCCACACAGTTTTGATTCTCCAAGGTGTTATAAAAGTGAGAAAAGTACCCTTTGCTGTCTTCAAAACCCAAGGCTTGTGGGAGCTTGCTAAGCTTCATGGGCAGAAAATTTAGAGAATCTATGAAGTGAATGCCCAGCAGTTCAATTCCGATCTGTAAAAGCTTACAGCCCTGCGCTAACAAACTCATAGTAATCATTTCCCTCAACAAATAACTGACAATTAAATAACCATCATATCCTTCTGAATTGTGCACTATGAAAGTGTAGTCCTTGAACCGCTTATCAATAAAAGGACCTATGAGCCCTTGGAGAAGGTTCAACCCCTTGAATTCCCATTCCCATTCATGGTAAAGATTCATTGCAAAAAATGTAGCTGAGGATATGTAACTCTATGTCCTGCATATATTCACAATCATAAATGATATTTCTTTCTGATGTTTTAGGTCTAGACAGCCTTGTCATATAGCATAAATGTTTTTTGCCTTTCAGTAAAGGATCACTGCAAAAAAAAGAAGACATTTTAGTAGATCTGAACAACGTAGCTAATAATCTGTGTTTTGTGAGAAGTCTCAAAGCACTCATGAGTGTTGTTAAGCTAAAAGACGTAGAATTGTTACAAGATGCCAGAAAACTACAAGCCAAGCTAGGATGGGCAGAAAACAAAAAAAAAAAGTTACATTGAACGATGTAGTGTTTTTGAACAGCATAAGGGTGTAAACATACGAATCCTATATCATACAGGCAAAAACGGCCATGGCTGTTTGTATAAGCAAGAAGAAGAAGGAGAACCAGACACCAAAGAAATCAAAGCCAGACAGGAATAACAGAAAACAACCAAGGAGTAGAAAATAATGTACGGGGACCAATGGAATGCTTGAATTGTACCATGTAATAGATTTTTAAAAGAGTGGCACTCAAAAAAAGTTACAGCCTCACAAGAGAGACAGGAGGGATTTGTTTTTCATTTTTTCTCCACATTGAAGTTGAAGCAAAAAGAAATGCTGCCACCAATATTATCTCAGATGTCACATTTTAAATATCATAAACATTAGAACATTGCCCAAGAATTACTTACAAATAAGATTTGTGTGGTTTTGTAATACTTTCATTTCATCTTGTTCAATTAGTTAACTTATTGGTACGTAGAAAAAAAACCACTGAAATGCAAGAGAGTGTAGAAGCCACTGCACAAACATTTTTTTATGTGTCCGTAGTTTAAGCTAGCTCCACAGATCTATCCCCCCCTCTCTTCTTTCTGGCTACCTCATGAAAAAAACATTGAGTTGTGGTGCTGCAAGGATAGTTCTTTTTGACATAGGGACCAGCAATACATACATCAACAGATAGCATAAGTATATCCAAGCTAACTGCTGAAACATGTCACATAGCATATGTGGTAATTGTGTCCCAGTGTGGTAAACACTGGAGAGATGCATGACTGAAACAAGCCAAAGCCACAACCTGAACTTTTAGAGAATCCAAAGCCAATCCTTTCTGAAGGCATGCCCAGAGAAATGCTAGGATGTGCACAATCTGAACAAAGAAGAGAGAAAGTTTTGCTAAACAAATACAGCCCTCGAACGTCTGACACACCCTCGCAAAGTGGCAATAACCGGTTAGAATAACCTTTTTGTCTCAACTGAGTCTTTTCAATGGCCAAGTCATAATGCCAAAGTGGCACGGATCCTGCATGAACAATGGACCTTGCTTCAGTAGGCTGCATACCTGCCGAAGGTGGAGAGGATCCTCACCCAGCAGTCAAATCAGGTCTATGTACCATGGCCTCTGCAGCCAATCTGGGATGATGAGAATTACTCAAACCTGGTGCAATGTGATTCTTTTCAACATGTGGCCTACCATGGGCCAAGGAGGGAAGACATACAGTAGAGGTGTTTCCAGCCAGGGTTGCAGTAGAGCATCGATCCCCAAGAATCTCAGTTCTTTCCAATGGCTGAAGAACTTGGACACTAGGAAACCCCTTTTCGTCACCATGAAGTCCAAAAGCAGAGAACTCCATCAGTCCACTATCGGCTGAAAACCCTGGATGGATAGTTCCCATTATCCCGGGTTCATGGAATGCATGCTGAGAAAGTCCGCCTCCACATTTCAAGGACCCAGTGATGTGAGCTGCCGACAAGCAGAGAAGAATTTCACTGCCTCCACTGCCATCGGACAGCTGCAGGTCCCACCTTATTTCTTGGTATAAGCTGCCACCGTCTCATTGTAGTAGAAAACTAGAACCAGTGCCCTCGCCAGAAAGGGAACAAAGTTGCATAATGCATTCTGCACTGCCTTGAGCTCCAAGCAATTTATAGAACATCGAGACTCCTGGCTGCTGGTGGAGACAGAGAAATTCAATGCAATGTGGCTCATTATCTTTGTCTTTTTTGGATACTCAAGTTTATAAAGAAGGTGACAGTATTGGAGTAACTGAGTTCGAAAAGCAATAGACTGAAATACTTTATTAAAATTCACCAGCCTTCACCTTTGGCGTATGAAAAACTCTTTACCAGTGAGGTAGTTTCTCCGGTTACGACGGATTTGTTCAACAGATGAAGCTTTTAAACAACAAGTTGGTAATTTGACTATTTGTTTGAAGGAGCAGGGTTATCTCGAGTATTCAACAAGCATTCAAGCGTGCATGGTTTGCCCAGTGTTCTTTGTTATTGCTGGACAAGCCAAAGCAGACATTGGACAAATCTGTATGTGTGCTTACACTTTCGGATTTAGCCCCTCATGTAGCTCGAGCCACTGATCAACATTGGGATGTTCTTTCTTTTCATCTAATATTTCAGCAACGTTCTTGTATAGCTTATCAGAGGGGACATAATCTTCAAGATCATTTGGTTCATTCTACATATATGAGTGACATTCAACTTGGGGATACATCTATTCAGGGCTATTCTACATGTGGACATTTTGCTCACAGACTATTGATTGTACATAGTGGAAATATCCTGTAAGGATTAAACGTATGATTAGAAATATAATACTAATTGTGAAACAACTTATGCAATATATATTATCATATGCCCCTGCCAACTGTTGTATGTGGGTCGGACTATAAGAATGGTAAAAGTTCATTTGACTGAACATAAGAGCTGGTTAAAAAAAAATCAAGCTCTAATGGCTCCCTTGGTATCTCATTGTGAACAAGTTCAACATCAGTTCCATCAGTTCCAATGGTTGGTCATAGATCATATTCCTCATCCCATTAGAGGTGGTGATTTTGAAGTGATCTTGGCTAAGAAAGAACAGTTTTGGATTTTTGAGCTCAATACCGTTACACCATGGGGGCTTAATGACTTTATCGAGTGGAACTCTGTCATATGAATAGAACTGTTTATTGTGAATTTTCACTTCAACTGAGAAACTGTGTTTTAATATTTGCTTATCATTTACAGAGTGATCATTTTTGTACTACTTTGAATATTATGCAATATCTTTGAGAGGGCTGGTGGGCTTTTTAGGTATTTTCAAAAGTTAATGTTTGTTCCTCTCAGGACTTTTAGTTTGAAGTGTATTTGTAGGTTCTTTACCAATAGACTTGTCTGCACATCAGTGACATCATTTCCCACCAGCTGAGCATTATAAAAGTTTGTTAGATGTCATACACAATATCAGAGATGTTGGTGCATTTATTGTTTATTAGATTGTGGCAGATTGATTAGATTGTCGGGTGTTAGGAGGGACACTGCTAGTGGAGGTAACCAGTGCATAGGGAAGCTCCAGTGAATTGAAGCAGAAGAGCTGTTTTGCAATGGCTGCCGGGTGGGGCATATTAACTTGACAGCCCTGAGATAAGTGCTGCTTTCTTATTTTTCAAGCAGATGGTGATTAGAAACATATAACTAAGCAATATGTGTGCATTATAGAAATTATGGGGAACATGTTACTGAAAATACTGAAATTTTGGAATATTAGGTAACATTGAGTATATGATAGAGAGGATTCATTGTATTTAGATAGAATACACTGTTCTTAGATTGCAATAAATATATTTAATAGATATATGGAGCACAGTGATCGCTGTGGCATAGGGTGTGATTAATATTGTAAAAATATTTGTGGGGGGTGTTCAATGATTGAGAAACCTATCCACCTTCTAGAGTATTAGTCTATGAAAGTGGGCATCCCTGCTTGGGTGAGTTATGACTGAGAATCCCTCTTAACAATTAAAAATTAAAACTTTTAATGATTTTGAATATATTCCAATTACATAAGTATGCTTCTTTAAGAGGTATATGTTCCACAGATGTAATTTGATTTTCTGTCAGTTATGAAATGATATAAAAATATTTATTTCGCAATAGATTTTTTTGGATGTTAAGGAATTTTTTGGTACATGCCCTCATAATATATCATTTTTAGAATTTTATATTTGTAGTGTGACAGTCTCAGAGGGTCTTTTACTAAAGCTTAGCTTGATTTATCTGCAGCAGAACCCATTTTATTCCTAAGGGCCCTGCTGCAGATAACTCGAGCTAAGCTTTAGTAAAAGACCCCCCTCAGCAGTTAGCTTGGGTGCACCTATGCTATGTGTTGCATATATTGCAGGTCCCTGCGTCAAAAAGAACTATCCTTTCAGCACCACAACTCAATGTTTTTTTCATGAGGTAGCCAGAAACAGGAGAAGGGGAAAAGTGGGTCTGTGGAGCTAGCTTAAATTACGGTCACATAAAAAACAGCACATTTGTGCAGTGGCTTCTACACTCTCTTGCATTTCGGTGTTTTTTTTCTACATACCAATTAGTTAGCTAATTGAACAAGATGAAATGAAAGTATTACAAAACCACACAAATCTTATTTGTAAGTAATCCTCAGGTAATGTTCTACTGTTTATGATATTCAAAATATGACATCCAATATATTATGTTTTTGTTTATACTTAACACTTTTAATTATTTGGGGGGAATTTCAGTAAGGTTGCACTAAATTTGTCCAAAGTTTCCCTCCCCATCTGCAGATTTTATATCTGTGAAAATAAATATACTGCTTGGCCCTTTGATTCAGTAATTCATACATTTTTGTCAAAGAGTAAGCATATGCTGCTTGGTCTGCACATCTAGCTCATTAATATTTATTTATTTATTTGTTACATTTGTAGCCCACATTTTCCCACCTATTTGCAGGCTTAATGTGGCTTACATAATACCAGAGAGGTGTTCGCAGACTCCGGTGTGAACAAATACAAAGTGATGTTGTGGTAAGAAAAGGTTCGTGTGGAACGGTCATATTAGGGAACCGTAAAGTGGGAAGAGTTGTGTTATGTCCAATATGAATATACCTCACGGCCCTGGAGCTCACTAGGAAATTTAAGCAGTCCCCCCCCCCCCCCCCCTCCCATTTGCTTCTTTTTATAGGCCATGTAAGCAAAAATGCGTCCACACTGCACAGCCTTTGCTGCCTCCCAGTAAAGTGGAGGGCCTGTCTCCTGCATTGAATTAGTGGATTCATACTCCACTCATTTGGCGCGCACGAACATATAAAAGTTGAAGTCAGTGTTCAAACAGGGTGGCAATTCCTCACAAATTCAATGTTGTGATAATGATTGGATAATACTGGTGCCTCTATAGTTACAGTCTCAACAGCTGCAAACACAATTCCTGTAATAAAAAGGTAGTGTAATCATACATAAACATTGTGAGCATTAAAATAAAGTGTGAGATTAAATGTGACAGATGTAAAACTCACCATATATCAAGAATATCAAGTTGTTTTATAAAATAATTTACCCCTTTATCCACATGGGTCCTCCCTACCAGTTTAGAAGGTTTACAATTGATAGTGGGCTTAGCTGTGATGTTAAAATCTCCCCCGTCCAATGAGTTTTAATTGGGGTAACTGGCCAACTTAAGGGCCATAATCGAACGGGGCCGGCCATCTATAAGGGTGGCCATCTCTAACGCCCCGTCAAACGGTGCACCCGACTGTATTATCGCAACAAGATGGCCGGCCATCTTTCGTTTCGATAATACGGTCAGGGCCGGCCAAATCTCTTAGAGATCGCCGGTGTTAGAGATGGCCGCCATTGGTTTTCGCCGATAATGGAAACTAATGACGGCCATCTCAAACCCGGCCAAATCCAAGGCATTTGGTCGTGAGAGGAGCCAGCATTTGTAGTGCACTGGTCCCCCTCACATGCCAGGACACCAACCAGGCACCCTATGGGGCACTGCAGTGGACTTCACAAAATGATCCCAGGTACATAGCTCCCTTACCTTGTGTGCTCAGCCCCCCAAATCCCCCCCCCCCAAAACCCACTACCCACAACTGTACAATACTACCATAGCCCTTAGGGATGAAGGAGTGCACCTACATGTGGGAACAGTGGGTTTGGGGGGGGGGGTTGGAGGGCTCCCATTTACCACCACAAGTGTAACAGGTAGGGGGAATGGGCCTGGGCCTGGGTCCACCTGCCTGAAGTGCAGTGCACCCACTAAAACTGCTCCAGGGACCTGCATACTGCTGTCATGGAGCTGGGTATGACATTTGTGGCTGGCATAGAGGCTGGCAAAAAAAGATTTTTTTTGGGTGGGAGGGTGTTGGTGACCACTGGGGGAGTAAGGGGAGGTCACCCCCATTCCCTCTGGTGGTCATCTGGTCAGTTCGGGCACCTTTTTAAGGCTTGGTCGTGAACAAAAAGGGACCAAGTCAACCAAATGCTCGTCAGGGCCGGCTTTCTTTTTTCCATTATCAGCCGAAGCCGGCCATCTCTTAACCACTCCCCCATCCCGCCTTCGGTACCCTGCCAACATGCCCCTTTGAACTTTGGCCGGCCCTGCAACGGAAAGCAGTTGAAGCCGGCCAAAATCGGCTTTCGATTATACCAATTTGGCCGGCTTTAGGAGAAGGCCGGCCATCTCCCGATTTGTGTTGGAAGATGGCCTGCCTTCTCGTTCGAAAATAAGCAGGTTAGCCACTATGTCTAAAAAAAATTGTGGTTGTAAATGTTGTAAACCCCTCCCCCACTCCTGGGTTCAAATGGAATTTAAGATTTTTTTGTTACATTTGTACCCCGCGCTTTCCCACTCATGGCAGGCTCAATGCGGCTTACATATTGTATACAGGTACTTATTTGTATCTGGGGCAATGGAGGGTTAAGTGACTTGCCCAGAGTCACAAGGAGCTGCCTGTGCCAAAGATGTGTTCGGGTTTGGTTTTCCAATGTAGTCTCGACCGAGTGGTCTGAACACACCACCCAGAAGCGGAGAAGAGGTACAAAAAAAACTATCGAGATGGAATTGATATAAAAAAATTTTTATTTAAAACATCAACTTTATTAAACAAAATGGTTTTCCACCCACAACTTAATAATTTATACACTCCACATTCACCAGTTATTCTTTTGATATAAACATTGTAACACTTGGACACTTAAGTTTCTATGTTCCCTTCTCCCCTTACAAACTTTGTTTCTATTTGCCAGAAACCTTTTCAAAAATAATAAACATAGTAACTTTTAACCAGTGCATATTTTCTAGCGAAAAAGGTGCCGGTACTCAAATGCCAGGCCACCCTTCAGGGGGTGGGGTGATCACTAAGGGACCCACCCCACAGTAACCAGGCCCCCTGCAACCAGTCACAGAATCTATGACAAGGCAGAATTGGTGTGTAGAGCCTGAGCTCTTTCATTAAAACTTGGGGACCATGGGTCAATTTTAGCAGACATTGAAAAAGGTGCCGGTACTCAGTACCCCCAAGTACCCCCTCAAAAAAAGCCCTGCTTTTAACATTCGTTTCGTTGTTTCTCCACAGGATCACTCTACCAGTTAATGAATGTAACTGACATCAGATAAGTATTAGTTTAATTCTTTTTTTTTTACTTATAATTTAAGCATGCATGCAATAAAAATAACTGTTTGGAATGTGTCCCTTATCAAGAATTGATTCTTTGTGATTTCTTTCCTTTCCCTAGATATTTCTTCAGGATACGGTAAGTATAAATTCTTGTATTAATTCTCTCTCTTTAATCTCTGCAAGATCCTTAGTCAGTATGAATTCGGCGATGTAAAGATACCTTTTTTTTCTTTCTTGTTGCTTCTTATCTTCTCCTTTCTTTCGGTGGGTACCATATATTCAGGTGATGCTTCCAACAAAACTGTCCGGGATCAG
Source organism: Microcaecilia unicolor (assembly GCF_901765095.1). Lineage (NCBI taxonomy): Eukaryota > Metazoa > Chordata > Amphibia > Gymnophiona > Siphonopidae > Microcaecilia > Microcaecilia unicolor. The sequence continues at coordinate 81,790,992 of NC_044039.1, read as the reverse complement.
GAACTCCTCCAGATATCTACTATACTAGGCTTTAATTAACACAAAAAGGGAAAACCCTACTCCCTACCTAGGTGATGGCCCTTGAAAATGTCGCCACTCGCAGCTATCAGGGATAAAAGATTGTCCCTAGCTAGCTATCCCATATAAAGAAAAGAATGATCAGGTTTCCCTATACTTTCCCTCCCGCAATTAATTAAAAATAAAATGAGTGTGAAGTTCTATCTTAAACAGCTGGAAGCATAAAATTCCTTAATATTAGCTTTACTTCCAACCCCTTTGTATGTACCCTGTCACCTTAATACAGGGTAAAAACAATTCTCCTTTAAAGAATTGTCTTCCACAATTCCAATGAGGGTTTTCACCTTTAAAATCCTCTTCTCAAATCAATCATGAATCTGTTTATGTATATGAAAGGGGGAGCTGTTTGTGTCGCAAAATCATTACACACCCCCCCACTGTCTGCCATTGAGAGCTGAGTAGCTCACCCCCCCCCCCCCCAAGTCTGCTTCAGCTTCTTATGTTCCATTGCAGTAAGATAGACATTGCATATTTTCAGGAAACCTATCTTCTCCTTACAGAAGACAGCTAACATTTTTGTTCTTTTTATAGGCAAGTTTATCCTGTGTATATTTACAGGTTGCAATTGTTAACTTAACCATATTCACTAGAAAAACGTATGATTTCGCATTGTAGATATGCTAGGAATTTGATCAGGGTGGGCTCCCTGCTAGGTCTACCCACACCATCATATTTGTCCATTCACACCACTCTGGTTCCTACAAATGTCCACTCCTTACTCTGTCCCACAGCCCATTCTGAACATTGTAGTTTCCATTCTTCTGAGACAACCATCTAAATCCATACCAACAACCACATACAAGCTTTCCCATTATTCTTTCATCCACTCCTTCCCTCTCCCCTCACCCATGTCTTCTCCAAATCCCTATAACACCGTACAAATGCTCTGGGTGCATCAGACCCTCTCAAACAGAGAATAATGAACAGATAACAGCATATAAAATATTCAAACACGGGCACGAGCAAAATAACTTGTCTTGAGTCCCAACCCATAATGTATTGCCATTCAGAAGCAAAATTTGTAGTGGAGTGGTAAGAGTATACATGTATGCAGCATCCAGCCAATACATTGATGGGCAGATCATTCACTCAAATTTCCCTCCCAGTGCATAGGCAAATAGTTTCCGCAAGTGATCCAGACCAACAATTACCCCTCTTCACTACAGCCAGCCACTCAGATTGACAAATCTATCGGTCCTTTAAAGGTAGCATACCCTAGGTGGGAGTATATAAATTTATAAACTTATTCCACACTGCATCCAGTCTCTCTGAGATGATTTCCGGGAATTTGGCACACAGCTTATGACCAATGTGCAGAATGTGATCATTACACAGAGCACCCCTATAGCAAAGCTGCTGGAATATGTTCATCAATCTGTGCGAGCCTCCTAAAATACTCCAAAATTGTCAAAATATAACACAATCATCTGAAGTAAGTACCAAGGAAGCAGGCTGACAGGCCTTCCAGAAAGCAAGGGGGACTTCCTCTACTGCTGTGTTCAGAACAGTTGGATGGAGCATGTTCAGAGCATTTTGACTACATCACCAAGCTTTTCCTCCCATGTATAATAAAGCCTCTTGTAGGATTCACACAGACCAGCTGCATGTATACATGCACATAAGAGTTAGGTGGGAAATAATTTACTAATGAAACAGTTTATTGCAGTCTCTCTAATGGTCAGCCTTGTGATAATGGTGCCTCCCCAACTTGTTTAACAAAAGCTTCCAGCTCCTTGGGGTCTTCAAATCTCAGGTCTTTGTTTTGATAAGTGAACTGCACCTGAGCCAAGTATTGTAGAGCTACCTTAATGCCCTCATTTTAAAACTTGGTGCAATAGGACTCCATAGCTTTCCCATGAGCCACCATCTATGATGAAAAAATCTTAAAATAATAACATTTTGTGGCTCACATATTCCAAAGTATGATATTCTCGATAGTTCAGCATATGAAAGATGACTGGCTTCGGTCTCTGGCCCTCCATTTTTTCTGGGACCCCTCTCGTATACCCTCTCCATTTGGACCCTGAGCCTATTTCAAGGGCTTGTGGAAGCCATCTCTCCAGAAGCATCTGAAGCTCATGATGTGAGGCCTACTAGCTGCTGGCTATTTCTTCTTTCCAAGTTTTCTTGGTCCTTGCTTTTCAACCCAGTCCTTGGGACACACCCAGCCAGTCAGATTTTCAGGATATCCACAATGAATATACATGAGATACATCTGTCTACCAAGGATGAACTGCATGTAAATCTCTCTCATGAATATTCATTGTGGCTATCCTGAAAACTTGACTGGCTGGATGTGCCCTAAGGACTGGATTGAGAAGCACTGCTCTATGCAATTGTGTAGCTGATGATTGATTGCGCTGCTCCAGCTCACACACGTGTTTCCGTGACTGCCATTTAGTTTTCCTGCAACCAAACCACTTCTCCGCTTGTTGAAGACAGTTAGATGGAGACTCAAACCCCTCTTTTATGGCTTGTATTGTTGACTGGATATGAGAGTTTGTCCTCCATGACTGCCATTAAATCCTTTGTAAGTTCTTGCCCTGCTGTCTCATGCAGTGTGATAATGGATCCAGTGTTATCCATTGTCATCTTGGCTTGTCTGCTTTCGGGAATGACTCGGGTGGATTTTGGTTCCTTAGCATATCTTAGTACAATACTAACATGTGGAGGGGCATAATTGAAAGGGACGCCCACGTTTTTCTGAGGACATCCTCGTGAAGGGGCAGGGAAACCCGTATTATTGAAACAAGATGGAAGTCCATCTTTCGTTTTGATAATACAGTCAGGGATGCCCAAATCTGGAAATTTAGGTTGACCTTAGAAATGGTCGTCCCTAGATTTGGTCGTTTCTGATTTTCGGCGATAATGGAAACTAAGGACGCCCATCTCAGAAATGACCAAATGCAAGCCCTTTGGTTGTGCTAGGAGCCAGCATTCGTAGTGCACTGGTCCCCCTGACGTGCCAGGACACCAACCAGGCACCCTAGGGGGCAGTGTAGTGGACTTCAGAAATTGGTCTTAGGTGCATAGCTCCCTTACCATGTGTACTGAGGCCCCAAAACCCACTACCCACAACTGTACACCACTACCATAGCCCTTATGGGTGAAGGGGGGCACCTATATGTGGGTACAGTGGGTTTCTGGTGGGTTTTGGAGGGCTCACATTTACCACCACAGGTGTAACAGGTAGGGGGGAATGGACCTGGGTCCGCCTGTCTGCACTGCACCCACTAAAACTGCTCCAGGGACCTGCATACTGCTGCGATGGACCTGAGTATGACATTTGAGGCTGGCATAAAGGCTGGCAAAAAAATATTTAAATTTTTTTTAGGGTGGGAGGGGGTTAGTGACCACTGGGGGAGTAAGGGGAGGTCATCCCCGATTCCCTCTGGTGGTCACTAACCCCCTCCCACCCTAAAAAAAATTTTTTTTAAATATTTTTTGCCAGCCTCAAATGTCATACTCAGGTTCATCGCAGTTCAGGCACCTTTTTGTGGCTTGGTTGTAAGAAAAAAAGGACCAAGTAAAGTTGTCCAAGTGCTCGTCAGGGATGCCCTTTTTTTTCCATTATGGGTAGAGGACGTCCATGTGTTAGGCACGCCCAAGTCCCGCCTTTGCTACGCCTCCGACACGCCCCCATGAACTTTGGCCGTCCCTGCGACGAAAAGCAGTTGGGGACGTCCAAAATCGGCTTTCGATTATACCAATTTGGATGACCCTGTGAGAAGGACGCCCATCTTCCGATTTGTGCCAAAAGATGGGTGTCCTTCTCTTTTGAAAATAAGCTTGATAGTGGTGCCAGCACTTTCCAAGGACTGGTTTTCAACTTTTTGGTGAACTAGCATGAGGATAGGCTGTCGTAATGAGTAAGGTTTAGGGCTTGAGCTCAGAGCTATTCCCTGGGGCATCCACTTAGCTCTCTATCATCTAATGATCATGGCATTGATTTTTTTAATCTTAAATTTTCCTTTTGTATGAGTAGTTGCCAGAGTTTGTTTATGTTGAGACTTTTGTCACTTTGACACTTTCTGCTTAGACTAAAATGGACACCAGTAATTTCCAGTTTCTCCTAGGAAATTTCTGTCATGCACTCCTTTATCCTATTAGTTGATAGCTTTGCATTATATTTTGGTAAACATGCCTTGTGGATGTCATTTTATGACTGAAGAAATTCTAAAACAATTTCAAGATTTGGATGAAGAAAAATTGGACAAAGAAAGCTTACTTGATCCTGATCTATCTTTTTGCCATTTTTGGGACACAGACCATCTGCCTCCTACTAGCCTTACTTTCCAATGACTGGAGTTGCCATCAAAGTGGACATTTTTTTAGCTTCAGTTAAACTAGTCAAGAAGTTGAACAACAAGAGTACAAGCATCATGGGGACAGTGAATCAGTGAACAGAGGGCCAGCCTTAACATTAGGTGGATTAGGCATTTGCCAAGGGCAGCAGAATTTAGGGAGTGGCTCTAGCATACCAAGTGAGCAACCCTTTAATTTTATGATGGTGGACCTTTCAACACAGGCCCTGCTGTGTCCCATGCACTCCGATGGAAAGTTTGCATCAGATGGGGTAGGGGACATGGAATCACTTGAGTGCTGGAAAGCCCTGTGCCATGCTGATTTACTATTACATCTACTGGACCTAGCTGAAGTTGGGTGGTGGTGTCAGCAGACCCAGAAGGGAGGAGAAGATAGAAAGGTACTGGATATGGGTGTAGGGGATAGGGGGTGATAAAGAAGGGGAAATGAGATGTCAGAATAAAGGGGGCATAGGCAAGGGGCAATGAGATGCTTGCCACCTGGGAGGGAGTAGGGAAGGGAAGGTGAGATGCTAGCCATCTGGGAGGGGATAGGAAAAGGAAACTGAGATGCTGGCCACTTAGGAGGTAGGGAAGGAAAGGTTAGATGCTGACCACCTGGGAGTGGGTAAAGAGAGGAAGGGGAAATGCTGTGTATGGGGGGAGGGCAGGGAAGGGAAAATGAGATGCTGGGTATGGAGATGGGGTAAGGAAGAAAAAGGGAAGGAAAATGCTGGGTAGGAGGAGAAGGGAGATGCTGAGTATGGAGGTCAAGGGAGAGGGAAGGATACATGACAAGGTTTGCTTAGGGATCAAGACATTTTTGGGCCCTACCCTACATGTGACACTGACTGTACTGCACATAACAAGTGGTTTCAGTGTTTGAAATTCATGTGAATTACTGAAGAATTATATTATTTTAAAACAATTTATTTCCTTAACAAAATAAGTTCAAGCTTACTAATCAGTTCAAAATTTAGTTCTGCCCATTACTACTACTACTATAAACCATTTCTATAGCGTTACCAGTCGTACGCAGCGCTTCACAATTGAACATGAAGAAAAGACAGTCCCTGCTCAAAAGAGCTTACAATGTAAATCAGGACAGACAGACAGTACAAATAAGGGATAAGGGTAGGACAGATAGATAGGACACATAGGGAAAGGGACTATTGAAGAGAGGAAGACAAGATAAAGGTTACGAGCAAGTGACAAGTTAGGAGTCAAAAGCAGCATCAAACAGGTAGGCCTTTAGCCCAGATTTGAAGGCGGCCAGGGATGGAGCTTGACGTAACAGCTCTGGAAGTCTATTCCAGGCATAAGGTGCGGCGAGATAAAAGGAACAGAGTCTGGAGTTAGCGATGGAGGAGAAGGGTGCAATTAGGAGAGATTTGCCTAGTGAACGGAGTTCCTGGGAAGAAGTGTAGGGAGAGAGGAGGGTGGAGAGGTAGTGAGGGGCTGCAGAGTGAATGCACTTATAAGTCAATAGGAGGAGCTTGAATTTTATACGGAAACGGATAGGGAGCCAGTGAAGTGACTTCAGGAGAAGGCTGATATGGGCATAACGACTTTGGCGAAATATTAGTCGTGCAGCAGAATTTTGAACAGATTGAAGAGGAGAGAGATGGCTGAGTGGAAGACCTGTGAGAATCATTAGAAACTTGCATTAATGCTAAATTGATGTGATGTACACAAGCTATGTTTGAAATAATGCATTTCTAGCGCTTTCACCTTAAAATAGCAGCACTCTACATTTAGGATTTATTTTTTAATCATTTCTTTTTTCCCAATAGTCTTTATGATCAACCTTCATTGTATGCTGCAATACTAAAAGGGCCTATTTTAGTATGTCAATGGGTTAACTCATTAGCAGAAATATTAAATACATGCTGCCTACAACACCTAGCTTATATTTCACATGATTTAGATTTATGTGCACACTCTTACCTTATTAGTTGCAGTGATATCTTATGTTTCAACGATTTTTATTGATGGTTCAGCATGTCAAACATAAACTTATGGTCAACATTTAATAGTTTAAATAACATAACATACTTATATGAGTATTTACTACCATTTCCAGAGTTTTTCCCCCATTTTCTCCCACCCTCTCCTCAAACTTTTATTGCTGTGAACTAAATGTTTATATTTTATTTTGTAAATAAACAGTAAAATAAAGTATCAAGTTCAAACAGTACCTTGTATTGTGCATTATTCAATATTTCCCTATCCCATTCTACTTTCCTCCCCCCTCCCTCCCCTCCCTTCCTAAAAAACTCAATTCCATACTTCATGGTATCTACTTCCCTTTGTCCTTTTTCCCCCAATCTCCTTTCCTGTCTTTCTATAGAGGATTCCATAACTGACCTATTATTTGGTATTTATTCCACCTACTCCTTGCTCCCTCACTGGCTTGTTAGTTGCAGTGATATTTTAAACAAACAAGAAAACAAACTTATTTCTGTAAGTGTTAGCAGAAAATTTGCATAAGTTTTGGGGCTTTACCTTTAATTCAAAGAAAACCATACATTCTCTATTTTTGCCATTCACTACTATTTGAGGTAATGGTACAACTCAGATCAGGTAGCCTCCATTTGTTTAGGTAAAAAGAAAGTGATCAGGTAGATTATTCAAGTGGTAAGCTCAAACCAAATTACAATGGATACCAAAGGATGAATTTTATAATAATAATTTAGAAAAGAAAATTGTATTTAACTAGGCAAATTCAGAAACAGTGGAGTGGAGGAAGGGCAGGGTGAAAAGGGAAAGATAATATTTTCAAATCCAGATAAGGTTTTAACTATATCTTAATGATTATGTTTCTCAGCATTTACATCTGGTGCTGAAATGGCCAAAAGCAAATGAAGTATAGCAAAGTAAACAGAAGCTGACCTTTGCATGTTTTCCCATCAGGCTGCAGGGTAAATCCAACTGGGCAACTACAACGAACGCCTGTGGCTGTATCTTTGCATGTACGATCACATCCTCCATTGTTAACAGCACAAGTTTCTGGAAATGAAAAAAAAAAACAAATCCTGGGTCATTTACTATTTTAAATAATATAAAATGAAAGAACCTAACAGATTTCACTACAAGCAAGAAAAAGTAAAGCTTGTATGTCATAACCCATGAATTTGCCTAGTTGGGTATTCTATTATGTCATTATTTTTTCTTTCTCAAAAATCAAAGGTCCCTCGGTAAAGCATGTGTATGACAGAGCTTCGAAAATATCTATCTCCCGATATTCAGCCAGCAGTGGTCAGCATTTTTTAAACGCTTACCGTTGCCAGCTAGATTAGCCCCCAAAGGTCAGTGCAAGGCCATGTCCAGGCACTGGCACCGACACTGAATACTTGGGGCTAAAGTTATGTAGTCCCCAATCCTCTTCATAGTCTCCAAAATTGCCTCCTCCCTCCTCCCCCAGCCCATGAGAATCAGAACACCTCCCCTCCCTCCCGAATGAGCCCCTCACCCCAACCCCCCCCCCCCCCCCCCCGAGGTCTAGGTAGTATCTGAAAGGAAATATGTTGCTCGGATGTACTAAGATCTTCTAATCATATTTTACATAAGAACAGAAGCATTGTCATACTGAGAAAGACTGGTCTATCAAGCCAAGTATCCTATTTCCAGCAGTGATAAGTACCAGGCAAGATCCCAAAAGTGTATAATAGATTTTATGCTGCTTATTCCAATCAAGTCACATGTCCGTGTCTTCAACTATCCATACAAAAGCAAATCGTTTGGATTTATTTGTCAACCTAGCCCTATTCTGTGTTTCTCCTAGATACAAAAAATACATTGAACTGAAAGCTTGACATGTGAAAATAGAATAATTATGGTATCCCACAGTTAGCTGTTCCATTGCACCCATTGTCCCTCTCCCAACTATGTTAATTAAACATTTTTGCATTCCACTACTCTAATCTCTCTACTCCGTTGTTGGGACTAATCTCTACACTGGTATGTTTCCATCAGAATAGGAGACAGCTGTTACTTTTCCGTATTTAAAAGATATAACAGCTGACCCAACTGACTCTCTTAACCATTGGCCTATTTCTCAGCTTTCTTTTCTTTCTAAGCCTACCGAAAAACTTATTGCTAACCAACTTAATCTATTTTTTTGGAAAGACAGATGCCCTACATCCTAGGCACTCAAAATATGTCAGGAGATTCCGGACCTTGGTAGTGACTCATTTCACACTGGGTCATCGCCCTGTGATTCATCTTGATCATCATTGGTCCAGAAATCCTTTTTTTTTCTTTTTCTATTTTATTTTACTCTACTTTTGCTTATACTTTCAATGTCCATTGCAATAGCAATAGCAATCAAATTATCTTATTGCTGGGACCTGCTGGGACATATTTTGAATACAAACAATGTTGGGTTTCTGTAGTTTCTTATTGTGATACTCCCACTGTAGAAATTTAGTGAGACTGTTAAAAAGCTGCATCCTAGACAGATAGGCTTTAGAAACATAGAAACATGATGGCAGATAAAGGTCATATGACCCATCCAGTCTGCCCATCCTCTGTAACCCCTTCCTTTTCCTAAGCGATCCCACATGCTTATCCCATGCCTTTTTAAATTCTGGAACAGTCCTCGACTCCATCAACTCCACCGGGAGGCCATTCCACGCCTCCACCACCCTTTCTGTGAAATAATGCTTCTTTAGGTTACTCCTAAGCCTATTTACTCTTAACTTTGTCATATGCCCCCTCATTCCAGAGCTCTCCTTCATTTGAAAAGGCTCTCTTCCTGTACATAAATGCCCTTGAGATATTTAAATGTTTCTATCATGTCTCCTCTCTCCCTCCTCTCTTCCAGTGTATACATGTTGAGGTTCATAAGCCTGTCCCTATAATTTTTGAATTCAAGACCGCTTACTAATTTCATAGCCACCCTCTGGACCGACTCCATCCTATTTATATCTTTCCGTAGGTGCGGTCTCCAGAACTGCACGCAGTACTCCAAATGGGGTCTCACTAGAGACCTATATACAGCAGCACTATCACCTCCTTTTTCCTGCTTGACATGCTTCTCTTTATGCACCCAAGCATCCTTCTGGCTTTGACCGTTGCTTTTTCTACCTGTTTGGAAGCTTTAAGGTCATCAGATACAATCACCCCTAGGTCCCGCTCTTCCTTCATACACTGAAGCACTTCACCCTCTATACTGTACCGTTCCCTCGGATTTTTGTGAGGGAACAGAACAGTACAGCTTTAGGTACAGCTTAGGTCTCACTATTGTACCAAGAACTCAGGGGCCCTTTTACTAAGCTGCGCTAAAAAGTGGCCTATGCTATGACTAGCGTATGGTTTTCCAGTACTCTGAGGCCACTTTTAGCGTGGCTGTAAAATGGTCACATTTTCCACTTCCTCAATTAATGGCCATGCGCTAATTTCACAATTAGCACATGGCCATTAGTGCGGGAGACCTTACTGACACCTATTTTCTAGGTGGTAAGGCTCCTGCACTAACCACTCACTAATCAGTTAGCATGCGGTGATGTAGCTGTGCTAACCAATTCACACTGGGTATACCTACTCTCCACTCCCAACGCTAAAAAATAAAAGTATTTTATAGTGTGTGGGAAGTGTGCACAGATCCAAAAACTACCTTGGAATGCCTGGGCGCGGCCTGCGGTAGTGGATTTTAACCTGCAATAAACACACATTAGCACTTACTGCAGTTTAGTAAAAGGGCCCTTCTGTCTGCTATCTCTTACTGAATGTATTCATACTAATCTAGACCAATATCTTGAGGTGCTTCTGATATCTTTAGGTTTCTCTGTGGATTTGACTTAGCTATGGCATTCTTTTGAGATTGCAAGAATTTGGGATTGCTGGTATTACCTTGTCTTGGTTTCAGTCATACTTAACTAACAGATTGTTTCAACACTCTTTCTCAACCAATCAGTATACCTGTAGGTACCCAGGCTTACATACTTGGACCTATTCTTTTTAATATTTTCTTATCCCCATTTGCTCTGTTGGCTTAATCATTGGGATGCTGATGACATTCAAGTATTGTTTCCTCTTTAATCCTGTTCTGTTAATGTTCTTTCTACAATCTCCAGCAATGATGACAATGGACTAAAATTAAATATCTCAAAATCAGTATTAGTATTTTTTCTTGATCTGGTTCTCCTTCATTGCCTACTCTGCCTACTATACAAGGAATCCAGATCCCCTGAAAGACACTGTCAAAATACTTGGAGTCACATTTGACAGTAATATGACTTTTAAATATTTCATATTTGGTCATAAAGACCTTACACTGCAGTAGCTTTTGGCTCTTCATCCAGTTTTTGACATTAATTCATAACCTCTGCTTATTCATTGGCTACTCATATCAAGATTAGATTATTTTAACTCTCTTTTACGGGGTCTGCCTAGGTACCAAATTAGAACACTGTGGAAAAATTGATGTGTGGGGAAAATAATTTGATCATGTTACCCCATTTCTCATGGAAGAACAAATGTTGGCTCCCTGTATCATTCCATATTTGTTTTAAAATTCTTACTCTTGTCTACCAGGTGTTAGCTTGACGGAGTTTAAAAAGGGGTTAGATAGATTCCTAAAGGACAAGTCCATAGACCGCTATTAAATGGACTTGGAAAAATTCTGCATTTTTAGGTATAACTTGTCTGGAATGTTTTTACGTTTGGGGAGCGTGCCAGGTGCCCTTGACCTGGATTGGCCACTGTCGGTGACAGGATGCTGGGCTAGATGGACCTTTGGTCTTTCCCAGTATGGGATTATGTACTTATGTACTTCTACACAGTTATTCTTTCCCTTCCTTTTTAGATTACTTATCCTTTATACTCCCATCAACTCTCCATGATCATCACTAGTTGTCCCTTCTCATTTGCAAGTGATATTAGAATCTACCAGGCATATTCTAGAATTGTTGCACCCATGCTTTGGAATGCCCTTCCTAAAGACTTTTAACTGCTTTAGAAACTCATTACATTGTACAAACATTTCCCTCTCTTGCATATTTGTTTTTAACTGGACTTGGATCCTCCTATGGCAAATCTTCTTCATTGTCCTCTGTACACTGCACTCCCTACCTTCCTGTTATGTCTATGGTAAATGTTTATTTTATTGTCTGTTTGAACAGTAGCTTTTTTAATTCATATTTTTATTTATGCAATTATTCAAATAACAAATCAAGCAAAACAACGTACAGCAAAACTGAAAGAAAAAGGAAAATAATAACATGGTTACACCAAGTTAAAATAAGAAAAAGGAAATATTATATAATATAATCCTATTCAGCTCTAGTCCTCAATTTAGGAGAGATCCAATCCTATTGAGAACAAAAGAAAAGAAATATACAATACACATGGGGAAATATCAAGCAAATCTGTATACTAGAAAAAGAGAGAAGACTACATAAATTACTCCATTCAGTGAGCCTAGTTACATGCCCTACAGGGGAGGCTCAAGGCAATCTGCTGCCTGAGGTGAAGGATGAGCTGGTGCCCCCCCACCCACACACACACATTCAAAACGGGGGTGGGCCCAGGGGTGCTCCAACCATGGCCAGCTGCCAGCAGCTTTTAGAGGGTGGGTGGAAGCTGCAGTCAAAGCAAAACAATAGGTCCTGTCAGACAAACTCAAAGAACCCTGTTTCTACATTTCTATCAACATATACTTTAACCTGCTTTTCTGCAAAAACACAAAGGAGATGCTAGATGCTCAAACAACAAGGAGCAAAAAGAAAAAGTAACAAAAGAAAATCTCAGTTTAACACACTATAATAAAATTAGTTATACTGGGGCTGATATTCTAAGGCACTTATTCAGTTAATAAGTGCTGCTAACTGGATAACACTGATAACAGGGATATTCAGAGGCACTAAGCAGATAGTGCTGCTGAATATTTCCTCTGACCATACCTCAGCACTATTCAGCTTTTTAATCTCTTTTCCATCACCCTAGTCCTCCACTGCCCATCTCTCTCTCCTTCCACAGTCTCTAATTCTCCAGTCTTTCAGTAACTCTCCCCTTTCTCTCTTCCACATGTAACCCCCTTGTCTCCACATGTAGGCGGCTGTCTGATATAAACCTTGGAAGCCGAGTTGAAGGGGCACACATCGAATTTGTAGGTTTGGGACCAGGGGCAGGGACCAGGATTTTTCCAGGGAGGTTGCAGCAAGTAGCACCAGGTTTTGAGTCAGAAATCTACTGCCCACAGTCTTTTCTGTCTGAATTTGAACCAAACTTTACTGTCTTCACTGATCAAGTAGTAACTATTTACAATTCTTTCCTCCTCTCTTCAGACATAGTTGAAAATACAATTAATGTTTACTTTAATTCCATTAGATGGTTAAATCTACTCACTGAGGAGAGGAAGTGACGTCACGAGACGAGATGGCTGCCTAGGAACTCAGCTCCTGCATTTCCATGCACTAGCAAGACACTATCTAAAGCCATCCGCAGCCCTATTGGAGATTTTTTTGTAGCAGCTAAGTCAGCACACGTTACTGATCGAAATGAGTAAAGCAACAGGGTCGCAACATCGAGAGGGAGAGCGCCATTCTTCAAGGCAGATGGCGAAAGGCCTGTCGCGCCATGCGTCTCCGGAGCAAAGACGTTCGTCTGATTCGGACACGGCATCCTCCCATGCGGATCAGCGCGCCTCGGTCCCCAAAAAGAAAAATGCTCCTAAAGACCTTGCAAAGTGCTTGGAGGCAATCCGCGAGGAAATCAAGGCTTCCTGAGTAGAGATCTTGGAACACGTGGATGCCATCAGCCTTGACTTGCGCGAGCTGGGGGGCCGAGTGGAGGTGCTGGAGGAGAAGGCCGACGAACAGGCAGAGACTAATGACGCAATAGAAACGCAACTATCTAAACTGTCCGATCTAGCAGAGGATGACCTCGAAAATAGGGGTCGAAGGCATAACTTGAGAATTCGGGGTGTACCAGAATCCGGAGGAGGAGAGGATGTCCCAACTATCGTGCGAGCGTTGTGTGCTACGATCCTGGGCGAAGGCACTGCTTCAGATGCTGTGGAGATAGATCGTGCACATCGAGCATTGGGTAAAACAATGGCTAATCGACCCAGAGACATAGTAGTGCGCTTTACATCATACGCATTCAAAGAACGGGTATGGCAGAAGGCCTGTCAATCCCCCACATTGGAATATAATGATGCACGAGTCTCTGTCTTTCAAGATTTATCTGCATACACGCTGGCGCAGAGAAGGGCCATGAAGCCGGTACTGGAGGTTCTGCTCAAAGAAAAGATCGCCTATCGTTGGAACTTTCCTTTTGCAGTAAGTTTTGCATTAAATGGCAAACAGCTCAGGTTTCGTAAGGTTCCAGAAGCATGGAAAAGCCTACATGAAGCAGGTCTGACCACCACACCGGTGCCACCCGCAGGGATTGCGCCAGCGACGAAAGCCAGAATTCAGAAGTGGAAGTGAGTTGGACAGAGCACTCAGAAGACAGGGACCAAAACTGGTTAGAGCAATAACTGACTATGTTTGATTCTGAGAGGTAAAGGATCAACGATGAATATTGATGTTTATCGGCTGGACAGATGCATAGCTGTAATGTATATTAATTGCAGTTGAAGGGCTGTGAATGAGTGATATAATGTGAATGAGTGTTATATATTGAGATCAACATATGAAAAGATGTGGATGTGTGAAGTGCACGGGATGGGGGAGGGGTGGTGTTCTCGGGTTGTGGGTTGCTTCTTCTGACAAACCCAAGCAGTGCCAGTAGCACTGTTTGGTGAAACGGTAGGGAGGGGGGATAAGTTAGGGGGGGAAGAGAAATGGGGAATATATCCATCGGTAAGATACAAAAGAGGGAGGAGGGCGGGATGTGGACAAGGGAAGGGATGCAGGGAAGAGGTAGAGGTGGGAGGACCAGGGGTTGCGATGGGGTAGTTAGACTAGAAAATACAATACAATTTGTTGAAAAGTGTTCCTGCAAAATGAAATTGCGTGCTTAAAATCAGTCCAGTAATGAGTGCAGAATTGAAAATATTATCATATAATGTTAAGGGATTAAATATGCCCCAAAAGAGACAGAAGCTCTATAAGGAACTACAGCAGTTGAAACCACATATTGTTCTTTTACAAGAGACACACTTACACCGAACGTTTGAACGATTTCTCTCCTGCTCGGGATACCCGGGGGTGTACTGTGCTTCATCTGAGGCAGCTAAGAAAAGTGGAGTTGCAGTGCTGATACATAGCAAGGTAGGGGCCAAGGTACTGCAGGTTAAAAAGGACCCAGGAGGGCGTTTTATATTCCTCCATATTCAAATAGACCAGGTTGACTTAACGATTGCATCAGTATATGCCCCAAATAGCGGGCAGGAACAGTTTTATGCAAAAATGAAGCATGCTTTAACATCATTTGCACAGGGATCTATAATATTGGGGGGAGACTTTAATGCAGTCATGAACCCGAGCATAGACAGAACAGGAGCCACTAAAACAGAAGGGAAAAGAGAAGCCGTAGCGCTGGAGTCATTGGCCCGTTCTCTGGGAACTCTAGATTTGTGGAGATTGACACATTTGATGAATCGAGACTACACATTCCACTCTCGGGTACATAATTCCTATTTTCGCATTGACTATTTGTTTATAGATGCCACATTGGTGGAGCGGGGACCGCAAGCTGGAATAGGTAATGTGACAATCTCAGATCATGCCCCAGTGTGGGTCACCCTTCCAAATATTAGAACAGAAACCAAAGATAAGAGATGGACACTAAACACAGGCCTTTTACAGGAGAAGGAGGTGGAGGAGGGATACAGGAAAATGTTGAAAGAGTATTTGGAGTTCAATCAAAATTCAGGGCCCACAATGGCAGTAGTGTGGGACGCCATGAAGGCTGTCTCTAGAGGCTATTTTCTACAGCTTGCTAGTAAGCGATCCAGGGCACGCAAGATGCAAATAGCGAAGTGTCTGGAAAGAATACATGTACTGGAGGGCCAACATAAGGTAACTAGGAGGCATATTTTCAAAGCACTTAGCCTTCCAAAGTTCCATAGGTTTCTATGGAACTTTGGAAGACTAAGTGCTTTGAAAATATGCCTCTAGGTCACCTCAGGTGTGGAGTCAATTATGTGGAGAAAGGCTGATATTGGACTCTATTTACTCGGAACAGTTAAGTCTGGGTCGGGAAAGATTCAGGGCAGGAGCATACGAGTTTGCCAACAAGGCAGGGTGCCTTCTAGCAATTAAGCTTCGGCAACAAAAAGTAGACCGTATGGTGAAACAAATTCGAGACGGAAAGGGTTTGATACTAAACACTTCAGATCAGATACGTAAACGTTTTGGGGACTACTACCAAAGTTTGTATGCTCAAGAGATTGCCCCACCCATAGAGTCAATTGACAATTATTTGGCTAATAGTGAGCTAAGTACTCTGGCTCCTCCCCACAGGGAAAAATTGGAGCAACCAGTCACTCCAATCGAGGTCCAAGAGGCCATCCGTAGTTTGCCCTCCGGTAAGTCGCCAGGTTTGGATGGACTACCAAATGAGTTCTATAAGAAATTTGCACCAGTTAGCCCCCATCCTGGCAGACTTGTTTAACAAGGTGGGAGAAGGGGAGGCATTACCCTTGACCATGATGGAGGCCTGGATAGCGGTGCTGCCTAAGCCAAATAAGGACCCGACAGAGTGTGGCTCATATAGGCCTATATCGGTACTGAATGCCGATGTTAAAATACTAGCGAAGGTGTTGGCAAGTAGACTAGCACCTTTGATGCCGACTCTAATACATCCAGACCAAGTAGGTTTTGTGCCGCACCGAAAAGCAATGGACAACATTAGACGCACTCTGGATCTTGTGTTTCTAGCAGGGAGGCATCAGAGGCCTCTATGTCTTCTGAGTTTAGATGCAGAAAAGGCCTTTGATAGGGTCCACTGGCCATTTATGTACAAGGTGCTGGAGGCTATGGGATTTGGAGCTCAATTTAGGAGGTGGATTCAGGCATTCTACGCAGTCCCCAAAGCATGTGTCCGAGTGAACGGGAGTAACTCTGAACTATTTACTTTGCACAGGGGAACTAGACAGGGGTGCCCGCTATCCCCATTATTATTTGCCATGGTTATGGAACCATTTGCATCTAAAATCCGTTTAGAACCAGAAATTTCAGGGGCACGAGTGGCAGATAGAATACATAAAATGGCCCTCTTTGCAGATGATATCCTGTTATATGTTACTCGACCTTTATCTACTTTCCCAAATCTTATACGCCTTATTGATGAATACTCCACTCCACACTATCTGGTTTCAAAGTTAACATGACAAAATCGGAGGCCCTGAATGTAACACTCCCAGAGGATACAGTGGAATCCCTGGAGGCTTCCTTTTCGTTTAGATGGGCTAAAAAACAAATTAAATACCTGGGGGTGAACATAACACCAAAACTATCTGATCTATATGTGGCCAATTACAAAGGACTAAGTAGTGGCATTAAGAAAGATCTGGAGAGATGGGGGGATCTAGAGGTTTCCTGGTTTGGAAGGGTAGCAATTGTCAAGATGAATGTGCTCCCTCGACTGCTATACTTATTTCAAGCGCTGCCTGTAATGCTGCCCAGGCGACTCTTGTCATCACTTCAAGATTCTATAGTGCGTTTCGTCTGGGCAGGAAAGAGACCGCGACTAGCGCGTAAGCTCCTCTATCAAGATGGTAGACAAGGCGGCTTGGGTGTCCCAAACCTCATATGGTATTATAGGGCAATGCAGGCAAAGGCGGCAGTAGAGTGGTACCAAGACTATCCGGATAGACAATGGGTGCATATTGAACAACACTCTCATGGGTCATCCCCGTTGGGGGCAGTCATGTGGCTTCCCAAATCATTTAGAGCCTTGGGTGAGGGAGCGTGTCCATCCATAGGTGTCGCTCTCCACTATTGGGATAGTTTGTTTCCGGTGGGGAGGTGTACACTTACACGCATGACACCAATAGCGTTTAACCCACTGTTCCTGCCTGGGAAAGACACTGTGGTATTTACCAGGTGGTATAAAAAAGGCTTGAGAACCTGGGGCCAGTTGTTTGAGGGGGAAACTTTGCTTTCCTTCGGGGCCTTGAAGAGTGTGGGTTACGTAGGGGAGGATGATGAATTTGCATATCATCAATTGGCCCACTTTCTTAAAACCGAAGCTGTAAAAGCAGTACTGCAACGGAAAAAATTAGGCCTGGAGGAGGTTTGTGAAAATTACGCCTCTTCAAGGGGCTTGATTAGTCATTTATATCGTGAATTACGAGTACAATCTCCCAAATACACCCTACACAGGAAAAGTTGGTCAAGAGAGCTGGGAGTGGCCCTGGGGGAGACCGAGTGGGAGAGAATAGAACGGACAGTGTGGAGTGTTTCTACTCATGTACCGCTTAAGGAAAATGCTGTGAAAGTACTTTTTAGATGGTACCTCACGCCAGATCGCCTTAAGCGAATATATCCTAACTCCTCGGGACTATGCTGGAGGGTGTGCGGTAACAAAGGGACCATGGGGCATATATGGTGGCATTGTGTAAAGGCCCAAGCATTTTGGAAATCAGAAGTAAAATACAGAAATGGACTGGAAGTTTAATTCCTTGGTCACCTGAGTTTTTTCTCTTCTCAGCAAAACCACCTGGTTTAAAGAAATGCCAGCAGGACCTGGTGCGGCATGCTGTGGGGGTGGCATGAGTGGTTATTGCCTCACAGTGGAAAAATGTAGGGGTTCCATTGATTGTTAAATGGCACAATACGTTGAGCTATGTGTGCGAGATGGAGAGACTTCTGGCCGAACGCAAGCACCAAATGGGCAAATGGCACTCAATATGGAAAAATTTCACATAACTGTATTATGCTAGTAATAAGTAAAAGTGATTAGGAAGAGGTTTGTAGGGTACGACAATCAGAGGTTGCACTGGGGGGAGGAGGGGGGATTCTTTGCACTATAAAATTGTTAAAAAACAAATAAAAAATTTTTGAAGTTACATGTGGTTTAAAAAATAGAAACTATTGACGAGGAGAGATGAAGAGAGGGGAGTTATCATATGCAAATGTATCGTTAAGACCCAATGCTATACTCTCACTGTAATGGATACATTAATGTATTGTTCAATTGTTTAATAAAGACTTTATCCAAATAAAAAAAAAATCTACTCACTGAGCAAGTGAGGGTCTTTCTAGCACACAATTTAGATTATCTGCTGTTCATATTGACAGATGTTAAATATCAGCACATTTATTATTCATTTACAGTTTCCCCAACCTACAGATGCTGGCATTTGGCTCCAGTAGATAAGATGGTTTTAAATAGTAAATTAGTATACCCTTCAGCTCTATATAGATGGAAAAGAGCAGATTCTCAGCCAACAGTAACCATATACTAGAAATTAGAACTGGGAAGAGGTACCATGGTCAGACCATAGAAAACTCACATTTACACTTCAATGGAAAGAGAAAGACAAGATTAAAGAACCAGCAACACCACATACTTTTAAAACAGAGGGAAGCTGGATAATCAGACCCTCTGGACGACAGAGATGAATGAACAAAGAAACCTATCACTCACTAACATCCATCCACTTCATGAGAAGCTGGGATGAACTAAGCAAAAGCATGCTAAACAAAATAGCACCACCTAAAAAGAAAACAAGATGTAAAGAACAATGATGAGCTAATAGAGAAGAAAAAGCTTTGAGAAAACTAGAAAGAAAATGGACCAAAAACAAAACAAACAAAAATATATGGAGGAAATCCATAAGAACATATAAACACACCATAAAGAGAGCTAAAGCAGAACACTACAGCACATACACAAATCCAGAACAGATCAACACAAAAATACTTGAACTTATGAACAGTCTATCGAATACCCAAGCAGTACTAGCATCAACAAAAACACCACCAACTGCGGATGAGCTAGCACAATATTTTGAGCAAAAAATAGTTAAAACAAGATCAAATCTTATGACAGCACAAACATCAATCACAGACTTCTTACACAAATGTGGAACCAATAATGGTCACATCAAGGAAGACAGAATATGGAGCTCCAGTAGTTAAGACACTACTGACAAAATACACACATGCAAACTGTCTACTAGATATGATGAAAAATTCACCAGAATGGTTCATTGAATGCTTCACTGAATACATAGGATACATGTTTTTGAATGATCTCTTCCTATATGACAAAGATGACATTGTACTTACACCAATCCCTAAAAACACCACTAACAAGATCAGAAAAACTCATGAACTACAGATCAGTGACTTCAATCCCACTATTGACCAAAACGAGGGAGGGTCTAGTAGAGCAACAGCGAATGGAATACTTGTCTCATTTTTTGATTCTTGATAACTCCCAATCAGGGTTCAGACCATTACATAGCACCAAGATGGTCATAACCACTCTGATAACAAAGTTCAGAAGACTAATATGCCAAGGACAGACAATCTTACCACTACAATTCGATATGTCAAGTGCCTTCAACCTAGTAGACCACACAACACTACTGACCCTGCGTGACAACATGGGAATTAGCAACACAGGGCAGCATGGTTCAGTGAGTTTTTAAAGACTAGAGCCCATATTGTAAATATGTCCGATCAACTCTCAGCCTCTTGGATCTCAGAATGTTGGGTGCCACAGGGTTCTCCTATATCACCTATATTGTTTAATGTCATGATGGTCCCACTCGGGGAAAAAATGGAACAAATGGGTTTGAACCCATTCATAAACAGATGATGTCATCATTTACATACCTTTTAACAACAATATAACAGAAATACTGGATAAATTTTAAAAAAGCTGGAACTTCTGGAAAATTGGGCCACGATCTTCAAACTTAAGCTAGAGAAATAAGAAATTCCTGGTTCTTCTAGTCTGCACAGACCCACCTCTTACCAAACCTTCACAAAACCTTCACAATCAACCAACAAACATATCAAATCGAACCACAACTAAAAATACTGGGAATTATTCTTGATAAACATCTATCTCTAGAAAGCAAGTATCAGCAGTAACATCAAAATGTTTCAGAGCACTATGGAAACTGAGATGGGTTAGAGAATGGAGGAGTGGCCTAGTGGTGAACTTTGGCCCTAGGGAACTGAGGAACTGAGTTCAATTCCCACTTCAGGCACAGGCAGCTCCTTGTGACTCTGGGCAAGTCACTTAATCCTCCATTGCCCCATGTAAGCCGCATTGAGCCTGCCATGAGTGGGAAAGCATGGGGTACAAATGTAATAAAATAAATGAAATTCTGGCTAATAGTAGAATTGCTGGTACTGTCACAACTAGACTATTGTAATGCAGCATATATAGGATGCAAGAAAACATACTAAAATCATTGCAAACACAGCAGCAAGACAAATATTCAAAAAGTCGAAATACGAAAGACCAACTCCATTGCTCAAAAAACTACACTGGTTTCCAATCAAGGCAAGATTATTCTTCAAGGCTAGCACCCTCATTTTCAAAATACTGTTCGGCATGTCTCCTGAATACATGCTAGATCTATCACCAAGAAAACGCAAGCCCGGAAACCAGAGGTGACTTACTTCATTCGCCAAACTGCAGAAATATAATTTATAAAACCATCTACACAGCTGAATTTAACTATCTGGGTTCTAAATGGTGGAACTCAATACCCAAGACCACAAGAAGCATTACTAATTATCTTCAGTTCAGAAAAGAACTGAAGACATACCTTTTCAAGAAATTCTATAGGTAATTTCACATGGAAATGATGATTAATAAACACTGTAACGTCGCATAACTGTAAATTGTAAGCCGCACTGAATCAAAACTTATTTTTGGATAATAGTGGGATACAAGAATGAATGAATAAATAAATAAATACATTTATTGAGATTTATTAACCACCTTTATGAAGAGATTCACCTAAGGCGGTGTACAGCAGGTACAGTTTAACATAATGTTTACAATTTTGTTAACAGCATAAGAATAGTAAAATAACCAAGAATAAACATAAGTACAATAAATGAGGTAAACTTGAAAACAGTAAATTGAAACCTAATAATAGAACTACCGTGAAACAGTATAAAAAATATACACATTTGACAGCAATGGAATTCAAATATCAGAGATATAATACAATGTTAGCATAGTACTAATGATACATCTAATAAGCATGCATTTAACTTATTCTTTAAGTAGTCTGGCCCATTTTGACTGAAGACCTTGAAAGTCAAACAGAGAGTTTTAAATTTAGCCTTGTATGGTAGCTTTCGCAGGAAGGGTGTGATGTGGTCACGTCACTTGCAGCCTTGTATCCGTCATGCTGCAGCATTCTGAATTAGTTGAAGCTGATACAAACTCTTTTTGGTTTGGCCAGTGTACAGGGCATTACAGTAATCTAGTTGTGAAGTTATCATTGAATGGACCACCGTAGTCAGATTTGTCTTTCAATATATGGAGAGAGATTTTGTAGCTGCCGTAGGTGATAGAGACAATTTTTGAAGGTTGTTTGAATTTGTGGGATCAGAGTGAGTGATGAGTCTAGCAATATCCCAAGATTCCTAACCTGTGATTTTAGGGGGAGTTCATACTTGTGTTGTAACAGAAACGCAAACTGATCTCCTGCTCCTTTCCTTTAGGGTTTTGTAGGGGTGGACAGGTTCTCCATTCCTGTTCATTAAAACAAGGCAGGAACTGGTTTAGTTCTGCTTCTTGTCCCTGATCCTTCTTGAATCCTTACTCCTCTACAAGTGCCTTCAATGGACAACTTGTGAAGGTATGAACTGGCTGATCCTTTCAGTTAGGTTGCTGCTTCAGGCATATGTGAAGGGACCCCCCCCTGTGGTTGCAAGGTCGGAGGAGGGAGATGAATCTAAGACAAAGTGGGATAGCAGGGAATGGGCTTAAATACTCAGAATGAACGGCTCAACTGCCACCAGAACCTTCTCTCCTAACATGGTAAGGCCCTCCCAGGCTTCTACCAAATTCCAGCACCTTCTGACCAGTAAGTTCCAGAGCTTTCCTATACTGGAGTTTTCTATAGACTAGCTGAAGCCTTTCCTGACAAGTGAAAGATGTGCAGAGTTCAGCAAGAGGCCACAATTAAAATGAACCTCAGCAACACTGCTGGAATAAAATGAAGGTACCCCTCTCCTACTGGCTAGCTGGCTTCTTTGACACTAACATGACCTTTAGGGAACAGCAGTGAGAAATTCAGGAAGATTTAACCTGCTTAATCTCTCACCCATATCCAGCATCTCCCCCTCTCTCCTCTCCTGTCCAATGTCTCCTTCCTCACTCTCATTCTGTCATCTGCGCCAGCCTTGCAGGCTTCCCTCTACTGCATCCCGCTCTTGATGACATAATTTCCTATTTCTTCACTGTTGGGGATATGGTAGAGGGAAGTCTGCAGAGCTGATGCAGGCGGGCTGCTTACTGGAATTGCTGCTGGCGATGGCTTGGAGGTAAACTGGGGAGGGAGAGAGGAGCAAATGCCAGCAGGGGGAGGGGGGAAGGAAAGAGAGGAATGAATTCTGGGGCGGGGGGGGGGGGGGAGAGAAGCGGATGCTGAGTGAGGAGGGGAAGGAGAAGCATGACAACAGCAGGGGCCAGTGGTGTGCTGGTAAATTTTTAACAACAGGCTCTCTCCCTGGTCCACCTCAGCGCCCCCCATCCACCTCGGCGCCCCCGTCCACCTCTGCGCCCCCCCAAAATTGCAAAGCTGGCTATAGCCGGGGGGGGGGGCAATGCATTACTCTCTCCAGGAAACAAAAATTAAATGATCCCAGGTTCCAATCTAATTCATGTTTAATATGGGATAAAATGCCATAAATAAGTAAATAAATATAAACTTTTAACGTTCAGCACCTGATTCTCAAAGTGGACATATTCCAAACACTATAATGAAAATAAAATTATTTTTTTCTACCTTTGTTGTGTGGTGACTTTGTTTCTCTGATCATGCTGGTCCAGTATCTGATTCTGCTGCTCTCTATCTGTTCCCTTGACTCCGTTTCCAGGGCTTCCTTTCCATTTATTTCTTTTCTTTCCTCCTTTCTTCTTCATTTCTGGTCCTCCGCAGACTTGACTGTCCAGTGGATCTAGCTTCTTCCTATTTTCTCCATCCATGTGTAGTTTCTGTCCTCAATTCCTTTTCTCTCATCTAATCTCCTTCCTCTATCTTCCCTCCATGTCCAGCATTTCTTCTCTCTCCCTTCCCTCCCCTCCATCCATGTCCAGAATTTCTCTTGCTCTCCCCTCCATCCATGTCCTGAAACTCTCCTATCTCCCCTGCCCCCTCTACCCATCCATGCCCAGCAAGTCTCTCCCCTGCCCCCCCTACCCATCCATGCCCAGCAAGTTTCTCCCCTGCCCCCCTCTCCCCATCCATGCCCAGCAGGTCTCTCTCCTGCCCCCCTCTCCCCATCCATGCCCAGCAAGTCTCTCCCCTGCCCCCCTCTCCCCATCCATGCCCCGCAAATCTCTCCCCTGCCCCCCTCTCCCCATCCATACCCAGTGATTCTCCTCCCTCCCCTGCCCTTCCCTCCCGCTCCCAAACATGTCCAACGAATGATGTCCTTCGCCCCCACCCTCCCCTCCCGTTCCCATCTGTCTTTTTTAATTACCTCCGTTGAAGCGCGCGCTATTTAAAGCCCTGCTGCGTGCTGGCCGTCTCTCCAGGCTTCCCCTGCTTGCTTCAGTGATGTTCGTGCCCTTAGTCCCGCCTTCGCGGAAAAAGGAAATTATGTCAGAATGACGTCATAAGGCTGGACTAAGGGCGCGAACATCACCGAAGCAAGCAGGGGAAGCCTGGAGAGACGGCCAGCACGCAGCAGGGCTTTAATAGCGCGTGCTTCGACGGAGGAAATTAAAAAAGACAGATGGGAGCGGGAGGGGAGGGTGGGGGCGAAGGACATCATTTGTTGGACATGTTTCAGAGCGGCAGGGGAGGTAAGCATGGCCTGTGATGGCGCCCTCCTGCCATGCTTACCTCCCCTAATGGAGCCGGCTCGGCCCCAACAACAACTGGCTCGCAGGAGCTGTCAAAATTTAACAAGCAGCTCTTGTGAGCCGGACAGAGCCGGCTCCAGCACACCACTGGCAGGGGCAGAGGGAAAGTTTAACAAAAAAACCTGTATGTATGGTCAGCGGTGGGGGTGTGAAGGGCCCACCCAAAATAACAGATCTGGCTACGCTCATGGTTCCTTCTCTCCTTCCCCAGCATCCACTTATCTACTTCTCTAATATTTATTTATCCTATCTTTGCTCCACCTTATCCCTAGCATCCATCTCTGTGTCCCTATTTTTTCACCTTCCCTGCATATGCCCATATTTCTCTCCCCTCCCTTAATATCTGTCCTTCTCTTCCTTCTCCCACCACCAACACCCTCCTTCCCATCCCAATACCAGACCTATCTCCAAGCCCAAGCTCCTGTCTCCCACCTGCCCCTTTATAAGTCCCCAGTCCCCTGTTCCCATCCCCAGCATCAGACCGGTCTCATCAGCCCCCTTCTCCTACCTGCCCAGTGCCACTATATCTGCTGCGGAGTGAGGATCTCCTTTTTCACTCCAGCTGCTCTGGTTGCTGAAACCACATAGAAGTTGAAAGCAGAGAACAAATACTTCCTGTATCACACACAAACCAGGAAGTAGATTATCTGATTTTAGCAGCTACACAGTGCTAGTAGCCATAGTGGCTGGAGCGAAAAAAGGAGCGCCTTGCTCTGCAACAGATTTAGTGACACCAGGACAGGCAGGTAGTAGAAAGGATCAGCTAGCACAAGTTTTGGTAAGCAGGGGCCAGCAGCATAGGGGTAGCAGCCGTGTGCCCTTTCTCCTCTCAAATTAGAGATGCCATGGGTGGCCCATCCCAAAGAGTGAGATTCACTATCACAATGGACTGAGATTGAAGGCCAATGAGTGAGGTGTTCTAGCGGTGCATCTGGTGTATACATTTTGAATGTTCTGCATGTTGTTTTGCTTTCTAAATGCTGCTGACAGCAATGACTATCAACCTTTTTTCAGTCGAGACACACCTGATGGACAATGCTTGCATGTGTAACACACTGCATAGATGGCTCTCACAGACCTTTGGTGAGGCACAGTATAGCAGTTCTTATAAGTAAATATAAATATGCTTTGCATCCACAAAAATTCAACCTCTCTACAACAAATGCAGATCAGAACCAGAAAATTTCTCCATGAACCATAAAAAAAAAATCCTGATTTTCATGTCATCTGAGCAATAGCAACACAAATCTCTCCACTACCAGGTACAATATGAAATACAAAACCTGAAAAAAGCCCTAATTCAAAATACAAATAGTAAACGTGTCATTCAACAGTAGCACAATTCCTATGATTCAAACAACTAGAACCCTACCTATAAACAGGCAGCACTACAAATATTACCTTGGGCCCTAAAACACCCAATACACCTACTACAGGTAAAACAGAATAAGTAGGAATGCTACAAATCACATTGCAGAAACTATAAGCAAACAGAATACCACACCTCAGCCATATGCAAAACACAGAGACTCTCACAAAATACAGAACAATGGATCACCAATTATAAATGAAAAAATGAAGACAAAATTTGAACTGGGAACCCCAAGAAGTCAAATTCAATATTTATTGCAACACTGGAGAAATAAAAACATAAATCATTATATTCTGTACTGAATACAGTACAAAGACATCTGTGATGAACATTTCTGAAAGCTAACATATTTCAATTAATAAATTTAAAATAAAACACTTTTTTCTACCTTTGTTTTCTGGATGGTCTCATATTCCATTACGCTGGTCCCAGTTTCTCTTGTCTGCTTTCCTGTCTGTCTTCTGTTTCCTGTGGTTATTGTCCATTTTTCATTTCTCCTCTCTCTTTGTGTTTTGTTCCCTCGATACATGTGTCTCTGACATATTGATCTTTCCTTTTAGGTCTTTCCCTTTTTTTTTTTCTGCCTCTGTCTACTCAAATTTCACCCTACTCCTTTCTACTACTCACCTACCTATTAACTTTCTATCTCCTTCTCTCACCCCCTAGCACACCAATTTCCCATCTCACCCCTTCCCCAGCCTCCTATTCCCATTTATCTTCCAAATATTCCCCACAGCCACATTTTAACCTCTGTACTCACTGTTTTCCTCTTACTCATCAACTTGGCAACCCTCTTGGCCTTTCCCACATGCTTTCCACCATTCCTGGCATCTCCCTTCCCTATCCCTTGCTCCACCCTTGTAGCTCAGTATCTCCTCCTCTCCCCCACATACTTGAAAACTGACATCCCCCTCTCTCTTCCTTCCTGCCCCCTCCCATGGTCCACCATCTCTTTTTCTTCTGTCACCTCTACCCATAGTCCAGCATCTCTCCCTCTCTCTTCCCTCCCTTGAGTCCAATATCGCTTTCTTTCTTACTTCCCATTATCTAAAATCTAGCATTCCCTTCTCTCCACCCATGAACTTAATCTTATCTTAACTAACATCACTAAGTATTTGTTTACACCGGAGTCTGCAAATGCATCTTCAGTACCATGTAAGCCACATTGAGCCTGCAAATAGGTGGGGAAATGTGGGATACAAATGTAACAAATAAATAAATTCCAAGATCTGTCTCTCTCTCTCGCTTCTCTTTCTGCCTCTTGTTAGGCAGAGGAGGGATGGAGAGATGTTGGACATCCAACATCCCTCCCTGTCATTATCCAGCATCTCTCTCTCCTTCCCATCCCCCTGATTCATCTTTCCCTGTTGCTTCTCTTACTGACTGTTACCCAGCACCTCTCCATCTGGCTTTCTTTTCTGTCTCCTGTTGTACAGTATTTTTCCCTCTCCCAATCCCTTTCAAATATCCATCCTTGCTTCTCTTCCTGCCTCCTATTATACAGCACCCTTCCCTCCCTTCTTCCCTTCCAACCTCCCATTCAAACATCCTTCCTTCTCATTTCCCTTCCTTCTTCCTGTTGTCCAGCATTTCTCACTCCCTCTCCTCCAACCCCCCTCCCCAAATATATCTCCCTCCGGTTTCCCTTCCTACCTCCCACTGTCCAGCATTTCTACCTCTCTCTCTCCCTATGTAAACATCTCTCATTCTCTCCCTTCCTGTCTCCTGTCCACCATCCTCCCTCCCTCTCCTGTGCCCCCAAGGCCAACATGTCTCCCTCTCCATCCCTCTACCCTATATTCTAACTTCTCAACTTCCATTTATTTACTTGTGACATTTATATCCCACATTATCCCAAATAAGTTTGAGTTCAATGTGGTTTACAATAAACAGTATAGGATACATAACAATGAATAATGCATAAGAAAGTAATTTGTTGTAAGAATACAATTTTACAATACAATATCATAAACATACTGGGATAGCTATGGATGTTTAACATTTAGAAAATCTATTATGAATGAGAAATTGTGCATGAAGCAAAGAGAAAGTTAATGGTAAATAGAATAATAACCAATTCACGTAATAATTCATTGAGATATGGTTGTTCTTTGTGAAAGTTTGTTAAAACCCTTAAAGTCTGGGGTTTCGGCCAGTTTTAATTTATACTACTTTAATACTGAAGTGGGTGGGATTTGGATATTGTCTGTATAAGTAATGTATGGTTTATGGTTTATCACTTAATTGACTGCTTTTGACACAATGGGTACAAATTTCTAAAAGAAAAGGTTAGAGAAACTCTATATTGAACCAGGGATTTTCAAACTAATACAGTATATAGTTCAACATCAAAAACAGTTTGAAAAATACGTTATGTAGATGTCTCTCTTTGTTATTAGAGAATTCAATCAACTAATTCCTTACTTCTAAATTAATCAACAAGGAACCTCAAAGCTCCTAATAGGGAAAATACCAAGAGCATTTGTCAAACCCCTATTAAAGTCAGGAGTAGAGTACTATCATGGGTCCCAGTGAAAGGAGAAAAAGAGAAAAAAAGACCAAACGCAAAAAACTCACGTATACGTGAGAAAAACGAGTGATCTAAAAAACTCACTATCTCCTTCACTAATTATACTAATAAACAAAGTGAGACAAAAACCACATAACCAAAAAATACCTGGAAAACAACCGGAAACCTACTCACGATTCAACCTATGTAAGCTTAGGATCCTCCTCGCATTCACCCTAATCCAAAAAGCCTCAACCTTCCCCTGCCACCTAGGGCCTGCAATCCACAGCCGTGCTGCTTTTCATACAAGAATGATAATTGCGTTATATAAACAATCATTCACTTATCCTTGATGCTTGGCTTCTGGCGATATCTCTCGGCAGTCAGACTGTTAACTTTCATCCATCTGATCAGCGGAAGTGGGTAACCTCTTCTGAATCAGATGTCTTTTACAAGTCGGGCTATTCCTGGTGCAATCGGGGAAATGATCTTGGTATTCACCATAAATTAATGACACCATCCCGTTTTTTAGATCACTCGTTTTTCTCAGGTATACGTGTTTTTTTGCGTTTGGTCTTTTTTTCTCCTTTTCTCCTTTCACTGGGACCCATGATAGTACTCCTGATTTTAATAGGGGTGTTTGACAAATACTCTTGGTATTTTCCCTATTAGGAGCTTTGAGGTTCCTTGTTGATTAATTTAGAAATAAGGAATTTGTTGATTGAATTCTCTAATAACAAAGAGACATCTACATAACGTATTTTTCAAACTGTTTTGATGTAAAAACAAAGGTTAGCATAAAATTTAACAAAAGATATGTAGAAAATGCCAACATTTTAAAATGATAAAAAAAACAGTAAAAGCTAAGAAACAAAACAAAAAAACAGAACAAATATCAAAATGGAGGAGTGGCCTAGTGGTTAGGGTGGTGGACTTTGGTCCTGAGGAACTGAGTTCAATTCCTGGCACAGGCTGCTCCTTGTGACTCTGGGCAAGTCACTTAACCCTCCATTGCCCACCACATAGAGCCTGCCATGAGTGGGAAAGCGCGGGGTACAAATGTAACAAAAAAAATTGTTATACCTGCAGGCAGGTCATGCATCTGATAAAGTAAAAGCCTATTAAAATTACAGACTGGTAAGCCTGACTTCAGTGCCATGCAAATAGTGTAATTATTATAAAGAATAAAATTATGGAACACATAGACAAATATTGTTTAATGGGAAAGAGTCAGCATGGGAAAGAGTTCAGCCAAAGGAAATCTTACCTCCCAAATTTGCTTCATTTCTTTGAAGGCACAAATAAACATGTGGATAATGGTGAGCCAGTTGATTTTTCAGAAAGCTTTTGACAAAGTAACTCATGAGAGACTCCTGAGAAAATTAAAAAGTCATGGGATAGGATGCAATGTCCTTTTGTGGTTCCACAATTTCGCTTTCTTTGTGTCTACACATGAAGCCCTAACAATAGGTGATGTTGTACATAATATTTTAGAAATAACTTTAAATGACAGAAGAACAGTAACTGCTGAGAAGATGCGCATAGACATTTAGGTGCTCATTTTCAAAGCTGATGGACGTCTTAAAATGTTTTTTAAAACTCTATTTGCTAAAAATGTCCAAATCCTGATTTTGGAAAGTCAGAATCTGGATGTCTTACAGTACAGTTCATCCAAACAGGAAGAGGGTGGGTTTTGGCACATTTTGGGTGGGACTAGGGAAGGCCCAAAAGTAGGATGTCTAATAGGGATTTTCAAAGGGGAAGAAACACCCATGTCTAAAAAGAAGGGCGTTTTTATCTAGACAGGGCCAGTCCTACCCGGTAAGCGGGGTAAGCGCCGCAGGGGGGGGCGCCTCTCTTCAAAGGGCGCCTCCCTTCCGGCGGCCCGCCCAGCTGTTCGACGATGCGACGGGTTTGGACGGTGCAAACCAATGGGAGGGGGGTCTGGTGGTGTCCTCTCTGCTCTGGCCTGCTTGCTTGCCTGCCTGCCCATGCGCCTTCCCGCTGGTTCCTGGCTTCCCCTGTGGCAGCGCTGCTCTTGCCTTGTCTCCTGACCTTCCACTCTCGACAACGATGTCACAACGCCGCCTCACCTCCTCCCCCTGTGGCACCTTTGTGCGCGCCTTCCGGTTGCAGCCCTGCCCTCCCCTGCTCGAGTCGAAGCTGAAGCGTCTCGCGTCTCACAAAAAGTGAAGTAAGTTGAAGAAGTTGTATGTCAGTCACCTTTTAAGCCTGCACAAGCTGACTTTTAGAAGTTGGTCTCCCGTTGGCCCCTTTCCGACTCTAGCTTGATCCTAGAGAGCCTCACACCGGCCAAGCAACACTAAGTGCTGTTTTCCTAGCCCTGTAGTAGACTGAATGGCACCAAACATAAATGGATTTTTGTGTCATTTCAGACCTATTTCAGCTCTCAAATATCCCAGCGCTTTCCAGAGCTGATTATTGTGACCCCTTCTTTAAGATTTACCCCAGCTATACTAATTGGATTTCAGACCTGTGGCCATTTGTTTCATTTAGGGGGAATGAACTGAAAATGGCCTCATTTGAGGAGTTTTACCATTTGTTTTCAAATAAATGCACAGGGCTAACTTAATACATTTATTGTTTGACTGTTTGTTGCAATTAATTTTCCAGCACTTGACATGGTTTCATTAACTGACTGTAAACCTGTCAAACTACCAAGGCTTCTTAGCTATTAACTGCCTCATTTATCATAGAAAAAAATGCATTTAGCTGACCTGATGGCAGAAGAGTACTTCCATTGGGAGCATCTGGTTCAATTCTTAAGCCAGGACTGGGGGGGGGGGGGGGGGGGGACATTCCAAACATTCCAAATTTGAGGGAATTGTCCCTGAATATAAAAACTTGTCCCTTTCTTCCTTCTCTTACCCCCTACCCAGCTTCCCCTTGCTTCTATTTACCTCCTTCCTAGTCACATTTCCACATCTTCCTTATTTTATTTATTGCATTTGTATCCCACATTTTCCCAACTCTTTGCAGGTTCAATGTGGCTTACAATACATCATGGATAATGGAAATGAGAAGAGGGTAAACATTTAGTATTACAGAAGGATTTGGGTTGAATGGTAAAGGAATAGATGATAATGCTGAAACTGAAGGCATTATTAACATTACTAGATATATGTGGGAGTTTCACATGTTTTGGTCTTTTCTGGTATATCTTGTCGAAGAGATGGGTCTTTAGTAGTTTACGGAAGCTGGTCAGTTCATAGGTCGCTTTTAGGTTACGTGGCAATGCGTTACAAAATTGCGTGCTCATGTAGGAAAAAGTTGATGCGCGCATTAATTTGTATTTTAGACCTTTACAGTTGGGGAAATGAAGATTAAGGAATGTGCGGAAAGATTTTTTGGCGTTCCTGGATGGTAGGTCTATCAGGTCTGACATGTAGGTTGGGACATCGCCATGGATGATTTTATGTACTAGGGTACATACTTTGAACGTGATGCGTTCTTTGAGTGGGAGCCAGTGTAGCTTCTCTCGTAAGGGTTTTGCACTTTTGTATTTTGATTTTCCAAATATGAGTCTGGCTGCTGTGTTCTAGGCTGTTTGGAGTTTTTTGAGTATTTGTTCTTTGCATCCAGCATAGAGTGAGTTGCAGTAGTCTAGATGACTAAGTACTAATGATTGTACCAGATTATGGAAGACGGTTCTTCCTTTATGTCTCTCTCACACATTCCATACTCCCCTGTCTCTTTACACTGCCTCTAACCCCATTCCCTGCCCTATCTTTCCTCTCTCCCCCCCCCCCCAAAAAAAAAAAATTCTTCTGTCTTCTCATCCTCTCCCTTTCTCCAGATACTCTTCTTCCCTTGTCATGGCATGGCAGGATTTGGGTGTATTATTAATTTGTAAAGTGGTGATTGTTGGTATTTGTTAGGAGGGGATTACAGAAGGCAATTGATGGACAATGTTTTTTGTTGTTGGTTTTTTTTGTAAACGTGTCGTCGACAGCTTTTCTCTGAGTGTTCACACAAACTGGTGGTTGTGATGGCAACTAAAAAGTAATTGTCAGGTTGGCAAAACAGAAAAAGAAAAGCAGCAAAAGAGGAAGCCATCCAGAGGCAAGCAGGAGCACTACATAGTTTTATCAAACGATTAAAGTGACTGGTGAGCACTCTCAGGAGGAGGAGGAGGAAGACCCCCAACCAGGTACAAGTACCTCTGGAGCAAGCCCATCGAAGAAAGTCATTGCCAACCAACAATCAGAAGTTTCCACATTTACTCTCACTGATGATGATGATTGTTCGAAAGCAGCAGCAATGAACATGGAAAAGCACAGTGGGCCGCCATGCAATTTAGATACATTTGAGGAAGAACAGCTTAGGCCAGAGTCATCATTAGCTTTATCAACTTCAGATTCGTTGGCACTTGAGCTATCTGATCCAGCAAAATGGCCAAAACTCACTGACAAAATAAGAATTATTCTCACAGAATCAGGACCTGTTCAAAAGAAAGGCATTTTGTATCCCGCAAACTCTAGTGGACGCAAGTTCAGCGATGTATACTACAACCGAAAAATGGAAAATGGTGAACTACTGCCAAAACCATGGTTACTGTACTCAGTTTCCACAGATACCATGTTCTGTTTCTGCTGCAAACTGTTTTCACCAACAGATCCAAGTGAATCATCCAGTAGTTTTATATCGACTGGCTACAACAACTGGAGGAGTGTATCTAAAGCACTGCATACACATGAAACAAGTCTAGCTCATATGAAACATTCAAAAATGTGGATCGACTTCAGAAAGGATCTCAAAAACAAAACTACACTTGATTCACAGCATCAAAGGCTGTATGAGCTAGAAAAAAAACATTGGTCAGATGTAATTGAAAGGCTCATCGAAATAATCAAATTTCTTGGATCTCAATGTCTGGCTCTACGAGGCTCATCTGATAAGCTTTTTGAAAGAAATAACGGCAGCTTTCTTAAACTGGTTGAACTGTTTGGAAAGTTTGATTCTGTCATGGCAGCACATATAAGGAGGGCTATAAAACAGGAATCCAAAATCCATTATTTGAGCAAGCGCATACAAAATGAAATTATTACACTTTTGGGCAATGCCATCACTGAGAAGATCTTATCTGAAATCAAGACAGCAAAGTACTATTCTATAATATTGGACTGTACACCAGATGTCAGTCACACTGAGCAGATGACTGTTATTATTCGCTTTGTTAACTGCAAAGAAGGAAATGTAGACATTGAAGAACATTTCCTAGGCTTTCTAGAAGTTCATGACTCAACTGGAGAGAGTTTATGTGACACTGTTATCAATCAACTGCGCACCTGGAATCTTAATATTGATGATATAAGAGGTCAAGGCTACAACAACGGAGCCAATATGAGAGGGAAAAGAAATGGGCTGCAGAGGCTGATTTTAAACATGAACCCTCGTGCTTTCTACATTCCATGTGGAGCTAACAGCCTAAACTGAGTTGTAAATGATGCTGCTAAAGTGAATCATGAGACCATTGGCTTCTTTGGAACAGTTCAAGAGTTATATAAGTTTTTCTCATCATCAACGAAGCGCTGGGCAGTTCTCATGAAGCACGTTCCCTCTCTGACATTGAAACCTCTTTCAGAAACTCGTTGGGAAAGTCGCATTGATGCTCTGCAGCCACTCAGGCACCAAATTGGAGAAATCTATGATGCTCTGTATGAGATTCGTAGTGATGAGAAATATGACAACGAATCAAAATATGGAGCGCATATTTTGAGCACCAAGTTGAAGGATTTCCAGTTCTTGTGTTCCCTCATCCTGAGGCATGACCTGTTGAATCATATTAATCCAGTCAGTAAGATTCTTCAGAGTACAAGTGAAAATGTTGCAATTACTTTGACAGTCATTGACAACTTAAAAACCTTTATTTCTAACTACCGTACTGTATCCAGATATGAGTCATTGCTTCAAACTGCTCGGCAAATTTGTCATGAAGTTGAGGGAGAACCAGAGTTCAAAGCCACTGCTCAAATCCGTCAGAGGAAAAGGACTACACAGTTCCAGTATGAACAAGAAGATGAATCGCCTCAATCACCTGAGAATAAATTTTGTGTAAATTTTTTCTTTACAATTTTGGATGTTGCAATGACTTCCCTCAATGGAAGATTTGATCAGTTACAACAACACTACAATCAATTCAAAATGCTATACAACATAAATAAACTTGCCGACACTGATCATGAACAGCTCCAACAGTACTGCAATGATTTGCAACTTTATTTATCAGATGGTGATAATAAGGACATCAATGGAACTGAACTGTATGATGAACTATGTGCCTTTAAAGATCTGTTTAAGACCGAATTGTACCATTTTCATAATCCTTTGGAAACTCTAAAATTTGTTCTATCAAACAGCCTCCCATTCCCAAATGTGAGCATCATTCTAAGAATATTGCTGACAATTCCTGTCAGTGTGGCAAGTGGTGAGCGATCATTTTCACGGTTAAAATTCATAAAAAATTATTTGCGATCAAGTATTTTGCAAGAAAGGCTTGTAAGCCTTGCCTTGATTGCTATTGAGAATGATATATGTGCCCAGTTAGATATCAATGATTTAATTGCTAATTTTGTGAACATGAAAGCATGAAAAGCTAAGTGGTTGTAACTTGTAAGGGAGCCCCGAAAAGAAAAAAACAGTTCATGTCAATATAGGGCCAATATATACAAGGACTTAGTCCACGGGGGCGAAGTTTGCTCCTTAACCTATTGTGAGTTGCCTTGGAAGTACACATGTTCTGAAGTTTAAACCCACTATCCCCAATATTGGTTGGTACACACAGAGGGAAGGAGGGAGGGTGGAAGAGAGGGTAGGGAGGAGGGGGGGGGGGAATATAAAAATTTGATGATGGTCTGTTCAATACTTATATGTGATGTTCCATTATACTGTTGAAGTTTTATATTTGATGGTATCTGTTATACCATGTTTATTTCCTCATCAATAAAAATGTTGAAACATAAAGCTAAATGGTTGTAAACCCTTTATTTGTTCATCAATCCCACAAAGATGCACCCCATCTCTTTCCGCTCCTCCTATTTCCTTTGCATCTTGTGCTCCCTCTGCCTGCTGTTCTTCAACTTGTTCTTCACCTTTTAAGGCACTGGGCTGAAAAAGGGGACAGGGTGGGAGAAGAGAGAATGAAGATGCTAGACGGGGGGGGGGGGGGGGCGCCAACTGATAGTCTGCAGGGGGGCACCAGAGACCCTAGGACCGGCCCTGGTTAGGGTTCCTCAGCTGAGGAGCGATATGATTGAGGTCTAAAAAATCCTAAGTGGTGTAGAATGGGTAAAAGTGAATCGATATTTCACTCTTTCAAAAAATACAAAGACCAGGCGATACTCAATGAAATTACATGGAAAATACTTTTTAAACAAATAGGAAGAAATTTTTTTTCACTCAAAGAATAGTTAAGCTCTGGAAATCGTTGCTGGAGAGCGTAGTAACAGTGGTTAGCGTATCTGGGTTTAAAAAAAACTTGGATAAGTTCCCAGAGTAAAACTCCATAGACTGCTTGTCACGGTTGTGCCCCTGTTTCATGCTCTCATTCATCTCGCCACCTGGTGGTTGCGATGGACTGTCTGTATGCTGTTTCCCATGTTCCAGAAGTCATGCCGATCTGGTCCGGATCTTCCAGCCTTCCAGACTGGCTTGGGATTTTTGGAACTTAGCAGCACCCTTACCTGGTGAACTCCCTTGTGTGTGGCCTTTATTAAACACCTGGGAACTTTCAGACTTTGCCTTGGCAACAAAGGTCTTCAGTTGTGTTCTTGTCCTTGTTGGTCTGTTGCGATTCCTGCCCTGAAAGCTTGTTTGCCTGTTTTTGACCTTGCTGGTTTCCTGGTTTATTCTACTGTCTGCTGCCTGCCCAAGTCTTTGCTTGTTTCCTGGTTTGTTCTACTGTCTGCTGCCTGCCCCAGACTCTGCTTGTTTCCTGGTTTGTTCTACTGTCTGCCACCTGCCCAACACTCTGCTTGATTCCTGATTTACTATTGATTGCTGCCAGCCTACAGACTCTGTGTGGTTCCTGGTTTCCCTGCTGCTTTGCTGCCTGCCGGTAAGACTCTGCTTGATTCATGGACTATTCTCCTACTTCTGCTTAGTACTTCTGATCCAGTCCAGCCTGTGCCCGTCTGTTTGTGGTCTGCCTTGCCTCCTGTTTGGGTGATTTGCCTGCCGCTGCTGCTCCTCGGCAGTGGCCCAAGGGCTCACATTTCCTCACCAGCGTGACACTGCTATTGAGATAGACATGGGTGAAGTCATTGCTTGCCCTGAAATTGATAGCATGGAATGCTGCTACTGTTTGGGTTTCTGTCAGGTACTTGTGACCTAGATTGGCCACTGTTGGGAGCAGGTAACTGGGCTAGATGCAGTGGTGTGCTGGAGCCGGCTTGCACTGGCTCGCAAGAGCCGGTTGTTAAATTTTCTTCCGGCTTGCGAGCCGGTTGTTGAAAATAGCGAGCCGGCTCTGGCTCTCCTCCCTCCCTCCTCCCTCCCTCCGGATCCGCCTCACCGCCCGCTTGTTTCGTGAATTCTTCGGGGCAGGCAGGCAGTCTTGCCTGCCCGCTTCCAGCGCTGACTGTCCTCCCTTGCCGATTCGCCCTTTAAAAATGGCCGCCGAGACTTCCAGAGGCGGCCTCGCGAGACTTCAGCTGAAGTCTCGGCGGCCATTTTGAAGCGCGAGTCGGCAAGGGAGGGAGGACAGTCGGCGCTGGAAGCGGGCAGGCAAGACTGCCTGCCCCGAAGAATTCAAAAAACAAGCGGGCGGTGAGGGATCGGATCAGGAGGGAGGGAGGGTGGGAGGGAGGAGAAGAATTCACGAAACAACTCGGGAGGGGGTGGCAGGGGGTAAAAGGGAGTCGCTGCTGTGCATGGGTGGATGGAGGGGGTTCCTGGGTATGGGTGCATGCAGGGCAGGGGAGAGGAGGGTACACTGCTGGACATGGGTGCATGCAGGGGAGAGGAGGGTCACTGCTGGACATCTGGGAGCATGCAGGGCAGGGCAGAGGAGGGGAGAGAGAAGAAATGCTGGACATGGATGAAGGGGAGAGAAGAGTGAGGAAGGAGATGAGATGAGGGAAAAGGAAGAGAGGAGAAAAACTGCACATGGATGAAGAAAATAGGCAGAAGCTGAGGACCAGAAATGAAGAAGAAAGGAGGAAAGAAATAAATGGAAAGGAAGCCCTGGAAATGGAGTTAAGAGGACAGATAGCAGCAGAATCGGATACTGGGCCAGCATGATCAGAAAAACAGTCAACAGACAACAAAGGTAGAAAAAAAATCATTTATTTTCAGTATAGTGTTTGGAATATGTCCACTTTGAGAATCAGGTGCTGAACGTTAAAAGTTTATATTTATTTACTTATTTATGGCATTTTATCCCACATTAAATGTGAATTAGATTGGAACCTGGGATCATTTAAATTTTTTTCCTGAAGAGAGTAATGCATTGCCCCCCCCCCCCCGGCTATAGCCAGCTCTGCAATTTTGGGGGGGGGGCGCCGAGGTGGACAGGGGGCGCAGTGGTGGACGGGGGGGGGGGGGGGGGGAGGCGCCGAGGTGGACTGGGGAGAGAGCCTGTTGTTAAAAATTTACCAGCACACCACTGGCTAGATGGATCATTGGTCTGACCCAATTATGGCTATTCTTATGTTAATTTGTTCTACCCTGCCTTGAGCTGTGATAATAGTTAAACAGGTTATAAATGTTTAAATTAAAGTAAAGGGTTCTGGGGTTCATTACAATGCATCACCTGTTGTTCGACTAAAGGTCTTAGACCTGCCCTGATAATAAGGAAACTGAAGAAGTCAGTTATAGTTGGACAGGCTAGGTTTTCTTTAATTTGTAAAACTCAGAGTAAAATACCTCCCTAATGCAAGTGGCCCAAGATGTGCAAGCTACCATAGCTCTACCAATACCTCCACCTCCAGTAATAACCAACTCTGAGTTGACTGCTCACTTACTGGGATGGCTAGAGACAGCTTGGACCAATTTGCTGATGCCTCTCAGCAGGTTACTCAGACAGACTAACTTCTAGGCTGCAAATTTGGAGCAAAGAGCTACCTATGCTGAGGTCAATGTTGCATTCTATATCAGGCAGGATGTATCCCAGAAGTTTACAGGCAGCATTTCCGAGAGGAGCTCTCCAGCTGAGGAAATCCAAAGAGGTCTGAAGTGGCTGCAAGTGGAAGGAAAGATTGGAATCATGGTGGCTAAGATAGTTCTTTTTAAATAGTTTATGCATAGCTGAAGATAGGGTACACCAGAAGCTTATTCTTTTTTATTTATTTTTTTTTAATTCTCAGAGGTCTTAAACTACATCAAACAAAAACAGTACAATGTGACAAAGGGGGAAAGGGAAATGAGACTTGATATACTGCCTTTCTGAGGTTTTTGCAACTACATTCAAAGCGGTTTACATATATTCAGGTACTTATTTTGTACCAGGGGCAATGGAGGGTTAAGTGACTTGCCCAGAGTCACAAGGAGCTGCAGTGGGAATTGAACTCAGTTCCCCAGGCTCAAAGTCCACTGCACTAAACACTAGGCTACTCCTCCACTCCACACAAACAAGTAACAACTCAATATCATATACTAAATACCTCCAAATGCAAATTTGCACTCCTAATGACAAATTCCATCACCTTCATTTGGGAGTTAAGCCCCTTAATATTAAATGTTAACACTGACAAATTATCAAATATCTCATCAATAGAGTAAATTGATAGACAGCAGTGCAAATCATGTAAAAAGATGACAATATATTCTTTGCTCTGCAAACCCTCCCTCCTGCACTCCTTTAACCCCTTCTTCCGTCTCCCACCCCCAGCATCCCCTCCACCCAGTAAACCAACCAAATCTCAGATTGTTAGAGGATCCTGACTCACCAAACCCAAGGAAATCCTCCCCGCCCTTCCTACTACTATTACTTATCATTTCTATAGCGTTACTAGACATACGCAGCGCTGTACACTTGAACATGAAGAGACAGTCCCTGCTCGACAGAGCTTACAGTCTAATTAGGACAGACAAACAGGACAAACGAGATAAGGGAATATTAAAGTGAGGATGATAACATAAGGGTTCTGAACAAGTGAATAAGGGTTAGGAGTTAAAAGCAGCATCAAAAAGGTGGGCTTTAACCTCTGTATTCATCCAACCACACAGTATACAGTCTTACCCTTCCCATCAAGCACACAGTACAAAGCTTCAACAAGTACTTACTGCTATTCCCTCGGTGCTAAACACAAAACTTGCCCAATGGAGACAGTATTCTAAGACAGCAGTAATAGAACAACTTTACAGGGAGTCGACAGCTAAACTCTTCAGACCCAGGAAATCCAAAGTGTCTTCAGTAACCCAGACACAAAGATGCTTAGCAATGTCCACTGTCAATAGTATGTGGTAATGCTATTCCCACAACTCCTCAACAACACTCCTTTGATGTGCTCAGCAAGCAGCAGACACCTGCACTCTTTGCTGTATAACTGATGTCAATATAGCCTTGTGCCTTAGGCAAAATAGAGATTGCAATATATGGGCTGAAGCTAGCAACTTATTCATTTTCAGTCATAAGAACTGCCGTTGATCAATTAAAGTCTTCTGATAAAGCGAAGATACTTAGCTGTAGCAGGTATTCTCCAAGGACAGCAGACTGATTATTCTCACACTTGGGTCGACATCCATGTCGGCCCAGGAATCAGCATTTTGCCATAGCAAAGAACAGAAAACTTTGCTAGAGTCTTCTGGCACGCATGCAGCATGCACCACGCATGCGCAGACTGACTTCCCACCCGCCGTGCGAGCGGGTACCTCAGTTAAGTCAAAAAGCATAACAAAGAACAACTCCAAGGGGAGGTGGGAGGGATTGTGAGAATAATCAGCCTGCTGTCCTCGGAGAATACCTGCTACAGGTAAGTATCTTCACTTTCTCCGAGGACAAGCAGGCTGCTTATTCTCACATGTAGGGTATCCCTAGCATCCAGGCTCACTCAAAACAATAAACAATGGTCAATTTGGCCTTGCAACGGTGAGGACTTAACATAGGTTAACCTGAAAGTATATACAGCTAGCTGAGAGTGCAGCCTGGAACAGAATAAAACGGGCCTAGGGCGGTGGAGTTGGATTCTAAACCCCAAACAGATTCTGCAGCACTGACTGACTAAACCAACTGTCGCATCGGGTATCCAGCTGAAGGCAGTAGTGAGATGTGAATGTGTGGACTGAAGACCACATTGCAGCTTTGCAAATCTCTTCAATGGAGGCTGACTTTAAGTGAGCCACCGACGCAGCCATGGCTCCGAGCCGTGACATGGCCCTCCAGTGTCAGCCCAGCGTGGGCATAAGCGAAGGAAATGCAATCTGCTAGCCAATTGGAGATTGTGCATTTTCTGATGGTGACTCCCCTCCTGTTGGGATCAAAAGCAACAAACAACTGGGTGGACTGTCTGAAGGGCTTCGTCCGCTGCACGTAAAAGGCCAATGCTCTCTTGCAGTCCAAGGTGTGCAAGCTGCTTTCTCCAGGGTGGGCATGAGCTTGGCAGGACAACTGACTGGTTCAGATGGAACTCCGACACCACTTTTGGAAAGAACTTAGGGTGCATGCGGAGGACTACTCTGTTGTGATGAAACAGTATAAGGTGCATCCACTACTAAGGTCTGAAGCTCACTGACTCTATGAGCTTAAGTAACAGCACCCAAGAAAATGGCCTTCCAGGTCAAGTACTTCAGATGGCAGGAATTCAGTGGCTCAAAAGGAGCTTTCATCAGCTGGGTGAGAACGACGTTGAGATCCCATGACACTGGTGGAGGTTTGACAGGGGGCTTTGATAAAAGCAAGCCTCTCATGAAGCAAACAACTAAAGGCTGTCCAGAGATAGGCTTACCTCCTATATGCCGATAAGCACTAATTGCGCTGAGGTGAAACCTTACGGAGTTGGTCTTGAAGGTATTCAAGCAGGGTCTGTGTAGGACAAGAGAGAGGATCTAGGGCCTTGCTGTCATACCAAATGGCAAACCTCCTCTATTTGAAAGAATAACACCTCTTTGTGGAATCTTTTCTGGAAGCAAGCAAGACTCGGGAGACACCCTCTGAAAGACCCAAGGAGGCAAATTCTAAGGTCTCAACATCCAGACCGTGAGAGCCAGAGACTGGAGGTTGGGATGTAGAAGCAACCCCTCATTCTGAGTGATGAGGGTTGGAAAACACTCCATGGTTCCTTGGTGTGTTCCTTTTGATCTCCAGAAGAGGGAACCAAATCTGATGCGGCCAGAAGGGTGCAATAAGGATCATGGTTCCGCGGTCTTGCTTGAGTTTCAGCAAAGTCTTCCCTACCAGAGGTATGGGAGGATATGCATACAGAAGGCCTGTTCTCCAGTGAAGGAGAAAAGCATCTGACGCTGGTCTGTTGTGGGCCTGAAGCCTGGAACAGAACTGAGGGACTTACACAGACGGCGAGATCCTGTGACCCCCTGCTTGTTGGTGTAGTACATCGCAACCTGATTGTCTGTTTGAATCAAGATTATTTGGTAGGACAGCTGATCTCTGAAAGCCTTCAGAGCGTTCCAGATTGCCCGTAATTCCAGGAGGTTGATCTGAAGACCTGTTTCCCGGAAGAACAAGGCTCCTTGTGTGTGAAGCCCATCTACATGAGCTCCCCACCCTAGGAGGGATGCATCCATCATCAGCACTTTTTGTGGCTGATGAATTTTGATTGATCATCCCATGGTGAAAATGGACCAGATTGTCCATCACTGAAGAGAATTTTGAAAATCGATGGACAGTTGGATCACATCCTCCAGATTCCCTGCAGCTTGATACCACTGGGAGGCCATGTGCCCCAAGAGTCTCAACATCTGCCGAGCTGTGACCTGCTGAGACGCTCAAACTGTGGACACCAGGGACAGGGGGTTGTCTGCCCTTGTCTCGGGGAGATAAACCCGAGCTGTCTTTGTGTCCAGTAGTGCTCCAATGAACTCCAATTTCTGAACAGGAGTGAGATGGGACTTGGAGTAATTTATTACGAACCTCAGTAGCTCTAGCACCTCAATATTCATTTACACAGACTCCAGAGCACTCTCCTCTGGGGTGATTACCAGCCAATCGTTGAGATAAGGAAATACATGCACTCCCAGTCTGCGTAGCAATGCTGCGACTACTGCTAGACACTTTGTAAACACTCTGGGCACAGATGCCAGGCCAAAGGGCAGTACAAGGTACTGAAAGTGCTGTGTTCCCA
Source organism: Microcaecilia unicolor (assembly GCF_901765095.1). Lineage (NCBI taxonomy): Eukaryota > Metazoa > Chordata > Amphibia > Gymnophiona > Siphonopidae > Microcaecilia > Microcaecilia unicolor. The sequence goes on along the minus strand of NC_044039.1, from coordinate 81,748,503 downwards.
GCCGAAATCGAAGATACTTCCTGTGAGCTGGGAGTATCGAGATGTGTGTGTAAGCATCCTTTATGTCCAGAGAGCATAGCCAATCGTTCTCCTTAATCATGGGAATAAGGGTGCCTAGGGAAACCATCCTGAACTTTTCTCGGACTACGAATTTGTTCAGGGCCCTTAGATCTAGGATGGGATGCATCCCCCCTGTTTTCTTTTGCACAAGGAAGTACCTTGAATAGAATCCCAGCCCTTCTTCTCCTGGTGGAACGGGTTCGACTGCATGGGCCTTTAGAAGGACGGAGAGTTCCTCTGCAAGTACCTGCTTGTCCTGGGAGCTGTAAGAATGAGCTCCCGGTGGGAAATTTGGAGGTTTGGATTCTGAATTGATAGTGTATCCTAACCGGACTATTTGAAGAACCCACCGGTCGGAGGTTACGAGAGGCCACCTTAGGTGAAAAAACATTAACCTTCCTCCAACCACCAAGCCATCCAGTACGGACACTTTTACTGAGGCTATGCTTAACTGCAGTCAGTCAAAAGCTCATCCCTTGCTTTTGCTGGGGAGCACCTGGGGCCTTAGGCACACGATGTTGATGAGAACAAGCACGCTGGGGCTGAGCCTGACTAGGCTATCGAGAAGCCAGAGTGTACCTTCACCTGGCATAGGAATAGGGAGCACTCCACTTTCCACCAAAAAACCTCCTAGTTGAGGAGGTTGTAGCAGAAGACGCCTGGCAGGAGAGAGAATCCATAGCATCATTATGCTTCTTGATCTGGTCAACAAGATCCTCTACTTTTTCTCCAAAAAGATTATCCCCCCGGCAAGGTACATCTGCCATCCACTGCTGGACCGAATGATCCAGGTCAGAGACACACAGCCATGAGAGTCTGCGCATCACTATACCCTGAGCAGCGATTCTGGATGCTAAGTCAAAAGAGTCATAAGCACCTCTGGCCAGTAATTTGCGACACGCCTTCTGCTGCCTGACCACCTGACGAAAAGGCTCGGCCTCCTCCGGAGGGTGGGCCTCACCGACTTCTGCAAGTGAACGCTTGTGAAGAGCTGGTAAGATTGGATATGGGCAACGAGCATAGTGGCCTGATACATCTTCCTCCCAAAAGAATCCAAGGTCCTAGCTTCTCTGCCTGGGGTCGCAGAGGCATAGTCTCTAGTACTCCTGGCTCTCTTGAGAGCAGAGTCCACCACCATGGAATTATGGGGTAACTGAGACCTCATCAACTCAGGTTCACCGTGGATCCGATACTGGGAATCAGATTTCTTCGATATTACGGAACCAGACTGAGGGAATGACCAGTTTCGCATAAGGACTTCCTTGAATACCTTATGCAAAGGAGCCATCACAGTCTCCTTAGGTGGAGAAGGATAATCTGGGACCTTGAGCGTCTCAGCCTTGGGCTCATCGTCCACCATTATAGAGAATGGAATAGCAGTAGCCATTTCCCAGACAAAAGATGTAAAAGAGAGGCTCTCAGGAGGAGACAGTCTCCTTTCAGGTGGAGGGGAAGGTTCAGAGGGAATCCCATATGACTCATCGGAAAAAAACATCTGGGATCTTCCTCTGACTCCCACGAATGCTCCTCTTCAGTATTGGAAAGTACTTCCCTACGGGAACTCTGAAACTGAGCCTGCTCAATGCCCGTCACCGAGACTCCTTGGTGCCAACGAGGACAACTTGGAATCCTCATGTCTCCTCAGGGTCGGGTCTGATGATGGTTATTCCCGGGGGGCCTGCATAGCAGGAGGCCTCAAGACAAGTGGAGACCCACTTGACACCTCACTGTTCCCAGTGCGACGTGGAGGGGCATAATCGAATGGGGCGCCCAAGTTTTCCTGAGGGTGTCCTTGCAAAGGGGCGTGGAAACCCGTATTATCAAAACAAGATGGGCGTCCATCTTTCGTTTCGATAATACAGTCGGGGACGCCCAAATCTCAACATTTAGGTCAATCTTAGACATGGTCATCCTTAGAGATGGTCGTCCCCGGTTTTCAGCGATAATGGAAACCGAGAACACCCATCTCAGAAACGACCAAATCCAAGCCATTTGGTCATGAGAGGAGCCAGCATTCATAGTGCACTGGTCCCCCTGACATGCCAGGACACCAACCGGGCTCCCTAGGGGGCACTGCAGTGGACTTCACAAATTGCTCCCAGGTGCATAGCTCCCTTACCTTGGGTGCTGAGCCCCCCAAAATCCACTACCCACAACTGTACACCACTACCATAGCCCTAAGGGGTGAAGGGGGGCACCTATATGTGGGTACAGTGGGTTTCTGGTGGGTTTTGAAGGGCTCACATTTACCACCACAAGTGTAACAGGTAGGGGGGGAATGGGCCTGAGTCAGCCTGCCTGAAGTGCACTGCACCCACTAAAAACTGCTCCAGGGACCTGCACACTGCTGTCATGGAGCTGGGAATGACATTTGAGGCTGGCATAAAGGCTGGCAAAAAATATTTAAAAAACTTTTTTGAGGGTGGGAGGGGGTTAGTAACCGCTGGGGGAGTAAGGGGAGGTCATCCCCGATTACCTCCGGTGGTCATCTGGTTAGTTCGGACACCTTTTCGTGACTTGGTCGTAAGAAAAAAAGGACCAAGTAAAGTCGTCCAAGTGCTCTTCAGGGACGCCCTTTTTTTTTTTTTTCAATTATGGGTCGAGGACGCCCATGTGTTAGACACACCCAAAACCCGCCTTCGCTACGCCTCCGACGCACCCCCGGGAACTCTGGTCATCCCCGTGACGGAAAGCAGTTGGGGACGCCCAAAATCGGCTTTCGATTATGCCGATTTGGGTGACCCTGGGAGAAGGACGCCTTTCTCCCGATTTGTGTCAAAAGATGGGCATCCTTCTCTTTCGAAAATAAGCCTGAAAGTCAACATGGATTTAGTGAAAGGAAATCTTGCCTCACCAATCTACTACATTTCGTTGAAGGGATGAACAAACATGTGGATAAAGGTGAGCCGGTTGATGTTGTGTATCTGGATTTTCAGAAGGCGTTTGACAAAGTACCTCATGAAAGACTCCAGAGGAAATTGGATAGTCATGGGATAGGAGGTAGTGTTCTATTGTGGAGTAAAAACTGGTTAAAAGTTAGAAAACAGAGAATAGGGTTAAATGGTCAGTATTCTAAATGGAGAAGGGTAGTTAGCGGGGTTCCCCAGGGGTCTGTGCTGGGACCACTGCCTTTTAACATATTTATAAATGACCTACAGTCAAAGTCAAAAGTCGTTAAATCTTGGGAGGATTGTGAAAAATTACAAGAGGACTTTACGAGCCTGGGAGACTGGGCATCTAAATGGCAGATAACGTTTAATGTGAGCAAGTGCAAAGTGATGCATGTGGGAAAGAGGAACCCGAATTATAGCTACGTCACACAAGGTTCCATGTTAGGAGTCACAGACCAAGAAAGGGATCTAGGAGTCGTTGTTGATGATACGTTGAAACCTTCTGCTCAGTGTGCTGCTGTGGCTAAGAAAGCAAATAGAATGTTAGGTATTATTAGGAAAGGAATGGAAAACAAAAATGAGGATGTTATAATGCCTTTGTATCGCTCCATGGTTTAAAATGAACCCTAGTAGTTCGAGCACCCAACTAGTCCTCCATATGGACTCCAGAGCACCATCCTCTGATGTGCTCTTCACTAGTCAATCATCGAGATAAGGGAACACATGGACTCTCAGTCCGCGTAGAGTTCCACATTAGGAGCCACAGACCAAGAAAGGGATCTAGGTGTCGTCGTTGATGGTACGTTGAAGCCTTCTGCTCAGTGTGCTACTGCGGCTAAGAAAGCAAATAGAATGTTAGATATTATTAGGAAAGGAATGGAAAACAAAAATGAGGACGTTACAATGCCTTTGTATCGCTCCATGGTGCGACCGCACCTCGAGTATTGCGTTCAATTCTGGTCGCCACATCTCAAAAAAGATATAGTGGAATTAGAAAAGGTGCAGAGAAGGGCGACGAAAATGATAAAGGGGATGGGACAACTTCACTATTAGGAAAGGCTAAAGTGGCTAGGGCTCTTCAGCTTGGAGAAAAGGCAGCTGAGGGGAGATATGATAGAGGTCTATAAAATAATGAGTGGAGTTGAACGGGTAGATGTGAAGCATCTGTTTACGCTTGCCAAAAATACTAGGACTAGGGGGCATGCGATGAAGCTACAATGTGGTAAATTTTAAACGAATCTGAGAAAATGTTCCTTCACTCAACGTGTAATTAAGCTCTGGAATTCATTGCCAGAGAATGTGGTTAAGGCGGTTAGCTTAGCAGAATTGAAAAAGGTTTGGATGGCTTCCTAAAGGCAGTGTGTTTTTTTCTAGCAAAAAAGGTGCCAGTACTCAAATGCCAGGCCACCCTTCAGGGGTGGGGTGATCACTAAGGGACTCGCCCCACAATAGCCAGACCCCATGCAACTAGTCACAGAATTAGTGTGTAAAGTCTGACCTCTTTCAGGTTCCGGTACTCAGTACCCCCAAGTACCCCCTCAAAAAAGCCCTGCCTAAAGGAAAAGTCCATAGACCATTATTAAATGGACTTGGGAAAAATCCACTATTTCTGGGATAAGCAGTATAAAATGTTTTGTACTTTTTTGGGGATCTTGCCAGGTATTTGTGACCTGGATTGGCCACTGTTGGAAACAGGATGCTGGGCTTGATGGACCTTTGGTCTTTCCCAGTATGGCATGTACTTATGTACTCCTGCTGGCATCACTGCAGCATCTGAAAGACATCACTGGATGAGACTAAATCACTATAAGTGAAATGTGTTGTTTGTTGCCAGCAGTTTTGCCAACAGAAATGATCTTTCATTCCTCTTGCAGGCAAAGATTGGGACCAGGAACGCTTAAAATGATAAAACATCATTCTGGAAAAGTAAGATAGCAATCCTGGGGTTAGACCTTTATGTTGGGGGTGCTGGCCTTCAAGGGAGGGGTCAGGTAGGGGCAACTCAAGGTAATCTGCCATCTGAGGCGAGGGATGAGATGATGTTCTTGATGCCCACATTCAGGGCCGCCAAGAGGGGGGGCAGGGGGGCCAAAATTCCCCGGGCCTGGGCCTCCAGGGGCGCCCAGCCCCGCATGCCCCTAGAATACAACATTCTTTTCTTCATCTGTCACCGGCAGCGCTGCCATTCATTCTCACAGGCAGCTCCGCTCCCCTCTGCCGCGTTTATCCGGCCCTCTCTGATGCACTTCCTGTTTACGTATCATAGGGCCAGATGGACGCGGCACAGGGGAGCAGAGCTGCCTGTGAGAATGAATGGCAGTACTGCTGGTGACGGATGAAGAAAAGTAAAACGGTTAAACGCACGCGGGGGGTAGGAAGGAATGGCAGGGGGGTAGGAAGGAATGGTGAGCGAGGAGGGCTGTCGGGGAGCTGAGGGAGGGCAGGGGGTGAGGAAATCGCTGGAGGAGGGCAAGGCAGGGGGAGAGAGAAGAGATCGCTGGATATGGAGAGAGAAGGGGGGAGAGAAGAGATCGCTGGACATGGAGAGAGAGGAGGGGGAGAGATCGCTGGACATGGAGAGGAGAGGATGGGAAGGCAGGGGGGAGAGAGAAGAGATTGCTGGACAGGAGGGGAGGGCAGGGCAGGGGGGAGAGAAGAGATTGCTGGACAGGAGAGGAGGGGAGGGGGAGAGAAGAGATCGCTGGACAGGAGGGGAGGGCAGGGCAGGAGGGAGAGAACTAAGAGATCGCTGGACAGGAGAGGAGGGCAGGGCAGGGGGAGAAGAGATCGCTGGACAGGAGAGGAGGGCAGGGGAGAGAGGAGAATTGCTGGACGGGAGAGGAGGGGAGGGCAGGGGAGAGAGGAGAATTACTGAACATGGATGGATGAATAGAGGGGGCAGGGGAGAGAGGAAATTTACTGGATATGGGTGGATGGAGAGTTGCTGGACATGGATGGATGGAGGGGAGGGAAGTCAGGAAGGAGATGCATATGGATGGAGGGGAGGGAAGAGAGGAGAAATGCTGGACATGGATGGAGTGGAGGGCAGTTAAGAAAGGAGAAATGTTGGACAAGGATGGAAGGAAGGAGATGCACATGGATGGAGGGGAAGGGAGAGAGGAGAAATGCTGGACATGGATGGAGGGGAGGGAAAACAGAGGAAGTAGTTGCACCTGGATGGAGAGGAGGGGAGTGAGGAGAAATGCTGGATATAGATGGAGGGAAAATTGCTGAATTTAAGGGCTGGATCGGAACACTTTGAGGGCAGATGCTGAAACCGGAGGAAGGCTAGGGACAGGGCTACAGATGCTAGACAGGACGCATAAGGACACAGGAGGATGGTGGACATGGTGAGAGAAAAAATATCAAATGGAAAGAAGACAGTACATAAAACAGAACACGCTGAGACCAAAGCGAATAGAAAAACTAAATGATCAGACAACAAAGATAGAAAAAATATTTTATTCAGAATTTATTAATTGGAATATGTCAGCTTTTGGAAATGTGCATCTGTGATATTTTTCATGTAAGTTTCCATTGTTCTAGTATTGCTGCATGCTGAGTGACTTCTTGAGGTAACTTTCCAGTTCAGTATTTTGCCTTCATATTTTTTTTATTTATAGTTCCTTGTGTCATATCTGTTGTCATGTGTTTTTCACATGTGATCAAGGTGCAGTATTCTGCTAGTGTGTAGTATTTGCAGCCCTTTTTGTTTTTTTGTTTCACTAGGTTGTGTACTGGTGTTTTATATCCCGGTGTAATTATAGCGCTGCCTTTCCATGCATAAGGTTGTAGCTCGTCCTGTCCTTGGAATTAGTGCTGTTATGGTTTGGTAAGGTTATGAGTGTGTTTTTGCACAAGTTTGTGTCTAGTGTTTTGCAGTGGAGAGATTGTGTGTTGGCCTTACTGAGGTGGCACTGAAACATCAGAAAGTGTGTAGAGCCTAAATCATGACACTACCTCTTGAACGATCTACATATAGTGCAGGGGCCCGTCCCGGTGGCGGATGGAGGGGAGCGGGTGGAGGGGGGAGTGGCGGCGACCTCGGGGGGGGGGGGGGGCGGCCTTGTCCCGGGCCCGGCCCAGTCTCTCGGCAGCCCTGCCCACATTTCGTGGTGTACTGCCCCCTGGTGCCCTACCCCTAGCACCCTACCATCTCCTTTTCATAACTACAATCTGAGAGTAAAGAGATTAACAGTGATAGAAAACAGCAAACTGACAGAAGCCAAGCAATTAAGGGACAGATATTCAAAGAGATTTAAACAGCCGAGAGAGGCTCCTGGCCGTTTAAATCACTTGGTTGGGGCTAAACGGGGATACTCATCAACACTTAACCAGACAGTACTGCTGAATATTCCCACTAACCATTCATCTCTAACCACTAAAGTTAGGAGCAGCAGTTCACTAACCAGCCAGGTATCCGCATAAAGTTCGAGCAGAAAAAAGGCTGTCCTAACTATATGCAGTGAGGTTAATCAGACACCAGTCTGAATATTGGCCTGACTAAAATCTGAGTAGTGGCTCATAACGTGTGGCATCCCCGTTCCCAAAACCCTTTCCACACCACCAGAACTTCAGAATCTCCCCCTTAAATCTCCCCTCCCACCCACCCCATGAAGAAAAAAATAACTTGGCCAAAGCCCCTCACCCTCATAGGCCTTCATGACATACCTCTGCGGGTCCTTGGTGGTCTAGGGGGAAAAAAAACAGGCAGGAACTATGCCCATTCACTCCTGCCCAGAACATAAGAACATCAAAGTAGCCATACTGGGTCAGACCAATGGTCCATCTAGCCCAGTATCCTGTTTTCCAAACAGTGGCCATGCCACGTCACAAGTACCTCACAGAAACCCAAATCGTGGCAACACTCCATACTACAAATTCCAGAGCAAGCAGTTGCTCAATAGCAGACTATGGACTTTTCCTACAGGAACTTGTCCAAACCTTTTTTAAACCCAAATATGCTAACCGCTGTCACCACATACTCCTCCTGTAAAGAGTTCCAGAGCTTAACTATTCGTTGAGTGAAAAAATATTTCCTCCTATTTGTTTTAAAAGCATTTCCATGTAACTTCCTCGAGTTTCCCCTAGTCTTTGTACATTTGGAACGAGTAAAAAATCGATTTACTTCTACTCCTTCTACACCACTCAGGACTTTGTAGACCTCAATCATATCTCCCCTCATCCGTCTCTTTTCAAAGCTCAAGCACCCACAGAGTCGGCTCCTATGTCTATGCCTTTGTTTAGGGTTGTACCTAGAGGCCGACCGAAACTGCTTTTTCGAATTTCTTCCAAAACCGAAATAGCTGCCAAAACGAACCACTTTCAGCCAAAGCTGATCACCTGGTTTCAGTGAATGTGAACCAGTGAGGCCCACTGGAGATTGTCAGAGCTTGCAGTCAGCAGCCCTCTGCAAGGGATTATTACCCTCCAGTCGCAGGAACTGCAGGCACAGGCTGACAACTGGGAGAGCCATTGTTGTACCTGCCATTCCATGCAGGCCATACCCCTCTACCTCTTTGTTTTGGGGGTGGGCAGGAGAGGAAAGGAGAGAAGTAAATACTGGAGAAAAAGGTGCTTTAGTGTGTGAGCTGGAGAAGAGGGTCAAATGCGTGTGTCATACGTTGAATGCATGTGGCTTGGAATGGTGGGAGGCAGGGCTGGTGGTTGGGAGGTGGGGATAGTGCTGGGCAGACTTATACGGTCTGTGCCAGAGCCGGTGGTGGGAGGCGGGGTGGGTGGTTTGGGGGCGGGGATAGTGCTGGGCAGACTTATACGATCTGTGCCCTGAAAAAGACAGGTACAAATCAAGGTAAGGTATACACAAAAAAAGGCACATGTGAGTTTATCTTGTTGGGCAGACTGGATGGACCGTGCAGGTCTTTTTCTGCCGTCATCTACTAAGAGCCCTAACCTCTTTAGCCATCCTCTTTATCATTTCAGTTGCTCTTCTTTGAACCTTTTCTAATTCCGCTATATATTTTTTGAGATACGGCGACCAGAACTGAATGGAATACTCAAGGTGTGCATGGACCATGGAGTGATACGATGAGGGGCATAATCGAACAGGGCGCCCAAATTTTCCTGAGGACGACCTCGCAGGACATCCTGGTGAAGGGGTGAGGAAACCCATATTATCGAAACAAGATGGGCGTCCATCTTTCATTTTGATAATACGATCGGGGACGCCCAAATCTTAACATTTAGGTTGACCTTAGAGATGGTTGTCCTTAGAGATGGTTGTCCCCGGTTTTCAGCGATAATGGAAACCGAGGACGCCCATATCAGAAATTACCAAATCAAAGCCCTTTGGCCGTGGAAGGAGCCAGCATTCGTAGTGCACTGGTCCCCCTGACATGCCAGGAAACCAACCAGGCACCCTAGGGGGCACTGCAGTGGACTTCACAAATTGCTCTCAGGTGCATAGCTCTCTAACCTTGGGTGCTGAGCCCCCCAAAACCCACTATCCACAATTGTACACCACTACCATAACCCTAAGGGGTGAAGGGGAGTACCTACATGTGGGTACAGTGGGTTTCTGGTTGGTTTTGAAGGGCTAGGGAAGAAATCCGCCAGAGGGCGGAGAACTCTAGACACCCCACGAACAACAACAAGAAATCAAAAAGTGGGAGGACGACCAAGGATTTAGATGTTTTATTATATATTTTTAAAGAAATTTAATCATCTGTATAAATTCATCTTTATATGTATTTATTTATCTATTTTTAAATGTATCTATTTCACAATGTGTCTTATTTTGTCATTATTTATTGTTTTTTATATATAATTACATATATATGCAGAATAATCAATTTTTTCAAAACGCATTTTAAATATTCGAATATATATATATATATATATATATGTTGTCTATTTTTAAATTGTGTTTTTATAATTTATTCAAATTTATTCAAATTTTGATTATAGACGGCCGAAACATGACGTTGTATCGAGTCTTTATACCTCAATAAACATCTTTATTATTATAAATCTTTTCAGTCTTTGGAATCCTTAGTCGTCCTCCCACTTTTTTTTTCTGGTTTTGAAGGGCTCACATTTACTACCACAAATGTAACAGGTGGGGGGGGGGGCCTGGGTCCACCTGCCTGAAGTGCACTGCACCCACTAAAACTGCTCCAGGGACCTGCATACTGCTGTCAGGGAGCTGGGTATGACATTTGAGGCTGGCATAGAGGCTGGAAAAAATATTTTTTAAGTTTTTTTTTAGGATGGGAGGGGGTTAGTGACTACTGGGGGAGTAAAGAGAGGTCATTCACAATTCCCTCTGGTGGTCATCTGGTCAGTTCGGGCACCTTTTTGAGGCTTGGTTGTAAGAAAAATGGACCAAGTAAAGTTGGCCAAGTGCTCGTCAGGGATGCCCTTCTTTTTTCCATTATCAGCCGAGGACGCCCATGTGTTAAGCACGCCCCAGTCCCGCTTTCACTATGCTTCCAACATGCCCCCAGGAACTTTGGTTGTCCCTGCGACGGAAAGCTGTTGAGGACACCTAAAACTGGCTTTCGATTATGCCGATTTGTGTCGAAAGATGGGTGCCCTTCTCTTTCGAAAATAAGCCTGAAAGTCATTGTAGTATTTTCGGTCTTATTCACCATCCCTTTCTTAATAAATCTTAGCATCCTGTTTGCTTTTTTGGCTGCTGCCACACACTAAGCAGAAGATGTCAGAGTATTACCTACAATGATACCCAGATCTTTTTCTGCCACCCAAGGTGGACCCCAAAATCAGGTAACTATGATTTATTCTACCCAATGTGCATCACCTTGCATTTGTCCACATTAAATTTAATCTGTCATTTGGACGCTCAGTCTTCCAATTTCCTAAGGTCTTCCTGCAATATTTCACACTCCGCATATGTTGTAACAACCTTGAATAGTTTTGTATCATCTGCATATTTGATCACCTCACTCGTCGTTCCAATTTCCATATCATTGATAAATATGGTAATAGTACCGGTCCCAGTACAGATCCCTGCGGCACTCCACTGTTCACCCTCCTCTATTGAGAGAAATTCCTAATCCACACCAGAACCTTGCCTCCAATCCCATGACTCTTTAATTTTCCCAGGAGTCTCTCATGAGGAACTTTATCAAAAGCTTTCTGAATATCTAGATACACTACATCAACTGGCTCACCTTTATACACAGGTTTATTCACACTTTCAAAGAAATGAAGAAGCAAATTGGTAAGGCAAGACTTCTCTCGGCAGAACCCATACTGACTCTGTCCCATTAAACTATGTTTGTCTGTATATTCTATAAATTTATTCTTTATAACAGTTTCCACTATCTACCTCTCTGTCTCCCTCAGCTCCACCAAGTCTGCTACTCTAGACTCAAGAGAATGCTAGAGGCTATCTGTTAATGCTGTGGTACAAAGTTCAAGTTTTAAAACTAGGGGAAAAAGTGTATGGAGATTAGTTGATAAAGTTTGCTTTTTTATATTTTTATTCTGCCTATCACTAACTACAATTCCTCCTTTAAACTTCAATATTTAAGTTCCCAAAGCAAAATAATGTTCACTTACCAGAGAAATGAGAACTTCTCAGATCTGCTCTTCAAAATGGCTGCTGTGACCTCTAGTGGCAACCTAGCAGTATTTCAAGTACCACAAGTACTTTAGGTAGCCTGAACCCCATCCCCCTAGACCCCTAAGGCCTTCCTTTGTGGGTCCCTGGTGGTCTAGGGGGAAACAAGCAGGAGTAATGTTCACTTGCTCCTGCCCTGATCTTCAAAACAGCTGCTGTGACCTGCTTGTTTCTCCTTAGACAACCAAGGACCTTTAAAATGAGGACTCAGGGGAACCTATGAGGATTGGGGTAGGGTTGAGGCCAGCTTAAATTTTCTTTAGGTGATGGGTGGGAGAAGGGATATTAAGGAAGATGATTTTAAAGTTCTGGGGGGAGGGGAGATGGAAGAGGGGTGTCTGTACCTGGCCAAAATTTGCCATTGTAGATTTACACATTTAAATACTGGCTTTCTAAAATTGGTTTTTCAACATTTATTCGACATACACATGTAAATGCTGCTATTTACATGTGTAAATCATCAGCAGGGCTTCTAAAATGAGGGACAAAATCTTTAGTGTTAGTACTAATTACATAGGTCCATTTGTGACTATGGGAAAATACTTAGCACTGGGCTTCCTCAACGCCCAGACTTCCCTGGAGACCTCAAGAAATGAGGCTATCATTATATTCACAATTTATATGTGTGGGATAAATCATCATGGGTTGCGGACCCAAGGCAGGAGTATGTTCACTGTGAATATGTTGAAAATCCAATTGGCTGTGGGGTCCTCAGGACAGGTTTGGGATGCCCTGACATAATACATCTTTCCTTAATCAATAGCATAACAACTTTTATACTAATTTTACAGATACTATTCCACTATTCTTGCTATCTTTAATTATCTCCTCCTCTCTTGGTATCACTGATCAGTTTTCATATTCTTTTTCAGGGTATGCCAGAACATTTTTCCAATATTTAACAGCAAGTCAGATTTATTTATGTTAATAAAGCTACAGACTAGTAAAGAGAGAGACTCAAGAAAATGTTAACCAGCTATGTCATCAAAGAACTACACTTATTATCCAAAAGAGTTTTCCTACAGATCATTTAATAAAGCTGAGTGAGTATAGTCAAACAGAATAAGAACTGTGGATGCAGATTGGTGGATCCTTTGGAATATGCACTATTAAATGCGAAGTACATGGTTCTTAGTCTTGAGAATGTTATTCTTTCTCTCTTAATAATCTGATGATTTCAATATTCTATTAACTTTGTGGTTCAACATTTTGGGGGAAATTACATAACCTAAGTCTCACATTTATGTGTATATTATCCCTGAAATTCTATAAATGGTGCTTACAGTTGCACACACAAATTTCGGTGCATGCCTAATTTGTGTGCTCAATTTAATTGAATGAGTCAATTAGCATCAATAATTGGGTGCTAATAATCAATTATTGGCACTAATTGGCATTGACTGAACTTTAGGCGCATATTTTTAGTTACAGGGATCTGCACATAATTTTTACAAATTGCTCCAAAAGGGGATGCGGCCATGGGAGGGTCATGGGCTGATCAGAGTGGGGTGTTCTATAATTTATGTAAGCTGTTATAGAATAAGGGAGATCCATGCCTAATTTAGATTCAAGAATTTACATTAGGGTTTACTTGGTGTAAATCCTCACGTCTAAAGTAAGGTGCCAATCCTGGCGCTAAGCATATTCTATAAACAGCGCCTAACTTTCAACACTGTTTATAGACTAGCACTAAGCATGCTTTTTTTGGTGATTATTTTTTGGTGCTATTTATAGAATTTGGTCATCTATGTATAACATATACACATATATGTGAGCACTTATATGTATATATGCCAACATGCTGCCTAAATGCTATTTTGTAAATACGTGCTTAACTTAAATAGCATGTATTTGCAAGGGGGGGGGGGCATATAAAAGGGCAGAGCATGGACAGAACAAAGGTAGGACTCCCAATTACACGCATAATTTACTGACTACTGTAAGTTATGTCCATCCTTGCTATACTTAATCGCTCACATTTACACTAGCTCTATGGCTGGCATAAATGCAAATGCCTAAATGTTAGGCATATCTACACCAGATTACATTAGTATTCTACAATGGAATCTAGGTGCACATAATGAAGGCAAATGCATATTATGCATACTCAGTGCAACTTTCTAGAAAACCTGACTGGCTTGCAGCCCTAGAGGACTGAAATTATCTACCCTTTTCATCTCAGAATTTCAGTTCCAGTAAATACCTCTCCCTGTGGATCATCATTCCTTAAACATGCAGTATGCAAAGAACAATGGAGATATAAAGGTAAATACATGGAAATAAATTTACTGAAAAATAAAATGAAATAAAAATCCTGCACTTTAATATGCATTCTATTTGTTAATAAAATGTAATATTGTGAATTTGAGGCATTACTGTGAGATTAGTAGCTTTGCTTCTTATATGCGGAAGCAAATGAGAAATGCGTTAAAGAAAGAAAAGGTTAAAAGATCAAACACTTGCTTGGCAGCAGTCACAAACTTATCTGTGACCTCAACACACAAATGAAATAAGAAAAACAGACAAAAGTTCAAGCATAATAAAGGAAGTGGAAGAAAAGTGTTACCCATAAGTAGCCGCCGTTTCACCCGCTTGTCCACATCAACTACTGACGTGGCATTGTACTCAGAACTCTCAATTGCAGCCTCATCCTTCTCTAAAACACAAGTAAGGGACAAACATGGAGCAGTTGGTTAATCAAAAGCCCAATTTTCCACCGCTTAAGACAGTTTCTTGGCATTGTGCAACCAAAACCAAGAAGCAAGCCATGACAGCACTACACCCCATGTTAAGAATGTTGTTAATCCCGTTTGAAACTGCAGAAAATAAATTAGAAGGGGCAGCAGAATGGACAAAACTATAAAGTGATTAATAAGAAAAATACACACAAAAGGAAAAATATGAGTGCAAAGGAGTGCCTCAGACATATGTTAATAAGGAGAAGGGAAATTCAAGAACAAATGCCAAAGAGACATCACTGTTCATTCTTGATGCAGACTAAGATTTGAAATGGGAAGGCACAAGAATAGACAGAGAACTTAAGGAATCCAGTGATGGATAGACATGGCATGCCAAACACATTACAAAAAATTAAATTAAAAAATATATTTATATATGTATTCCTTACATGTGACACCAAGAGGGTACTGATTGCATGCAAATAAACAATAACAAAAAAATAGCAAATAAAACTGATTTTGGGCAGTGCTGGTTGCCTGCTTGTCCATGGAACACAACCACATAAAGATATTACGCTATCAAATATGCTGCAAAATAGGGTTTATAGTAATTTTATAAGCATGCAGTAATGGAAAAAAAAGAGGTGAGTGCAGCAAAGATCAATAAAATTAGTTTCTGATGCTCCATGTAAATAAAAATTCCACATGGCATAACAGGAACTTAGTTGTGTTAAAACATACAGTGGGGGAAATAAGTATTTGATCCCTTGCTGATTTTGTAAGTTTGCCCACTGACAAAGACATGAGCAGCCCATAATTGAAGGGTAGGTTATTGGTAACAGTGAGAGATAGCACATCACAAATTAAATCCGGAAAATCACATTGTGGAAAGTATATGAATTTATTTGCATTCTGCAGAGGGAAATAAGTATTTAATCCCTCTGGCAAACAAGACCTAATACTTGGTGGCAAAACCCTTGTGCGGTCAGACGTCTTCTGTAGTTGATGATGAGGTTTGCACACATGTCAGGAGGAATTTTGGTCCACTCCTCTTTGCAGATCATCTCTAAATCATTAAGAGTTCTGGGCTGTCGCTTGGCAACTCGCATCTTCAGCTCCCTCCATAAGTTTTCAATGGGATTAAGGTCTGGTGACTGGCTAGGCCACTCCATGACCCTAATGTGCTTCTTCCTGAGCCACTCCTTTGTTGCCTTGGCTGTATGTTTTGGGTCATTGTCGTGCTGGAAGACCCAGCCACGACCCATTTTTAAGGCCCTGGCGGAGGGAAGGAGGTTATCACTCAGAATTGTATGGTACATGGCCCCATCCATTCTCCCATTGATGCGGTGAAGTAGTCCTGTGCCCTTAGCAGAGAAACACCCCCAAAACATAACATTTCCACCTCCATGCTTGACAGTGGGGACGGTGTTCTTTGGGTCATAGGCAGCATTTCTCTTCCTCCAAACACGGCGAGTTGAGTTCATGCCAAAGAGCTCAATTTTTGTCTCATCTGACCACAGCACCTTCTCCCAATCACTCTCGGCATCATCCAGGTGTTCACTGGCAAACTTCAGACGGGCCGTCACATGTGCCTTCCGGAGCAGGGGGACCTTGTGGGCACTGCAGGATTGCAATCCGTTATGTCGTAATGTGTTACCAATGGTTTTCGTGGTGACAGTGGTCCCAGCTGCCTTGAGATCATTGACAAGTTCCCCCCTTGTAGTTGTAGGCTGATTTCTAACCTTCCTCATGATCAAGGATACCCCACGAGGTGAGATTTTGCGTGGAGCCCCAGATCTTTGTCGATTGACAGTCATTTTGTACTTCTTCCATTTTCTTACTATGGCACCAACAGTTGTCTCCTTCTCGCCCAGCGTCTTACTGATGGTTTTGTAGCCCATTCCAGCCTTGTGCAGGTGTATGATCTTGTCCCTGACATCCTTAGACAGCTCCTTGCTCTTGGCCATTTTGTAGAGGTTAGAGTCTGACTGATTCACTGAGTCTGTGGACAGGTGTCTTTCATACAGGTGACCATTGCCGACAGCTGTCTGTCATGCAGGTAACGAGTTGATTTGGAGCATCTACCTGGTCTGTAGGGGCCAGATCTCTTACTGGTTGGTGGGGGATCAAATACTTATTTCCCTCTGCAGAATGCAAATAAATTCATATACTTTCCACAATGTGATTTTCCGGATTTAATTTGTGATGTGCTATCTCTCACTGTTACCAATAACCTACCCTTCAATTATGGGCTGCTCATGTCTTTGTCAGTGGGCAAACTTACAAAATCAGCAAGGGATCAAATACTTATTTCCCCCACTGTACATGTTTTGTTAGAAATTGATGGGATGGGAAGAGGAGATAGTCAATAAGTCAATGTACAAAACTATTTTTACATTGGAGAGCAAAAGAAAGAGCTGAGTAAACAAAATAATTTGTATAGAAAAAATGAAATATAAAGGCAAGCAGTGACTCTGCATGCAGCAAACACAAAAAGGAGCAGTTAAGCAAAGAACAAAATGTGTTAGAGAAGGGATCAAAGTATTTATCTGACATTGCATATGTTTGCATTCTTGCAGCAATGACCAGAATATGCACCACTGAAGAGAGCAAACACTAGAATAGTAATGCGGCTAGCAAGTTTTATCTGTACTAATGCTACATGGTTGAATTATAACAAGGAAGTGTAGCAAGTTCTAGAAGGGATCAGGCTGCAATCGAGGCTTTGTTTTGAGGTTTTTAAAATGCATTAAAAATATTCTGTCAATGATTCATAAACATCAGTTATGAGACAAGACAGGCAATCAGGGACCATCACCAGAAAGCAGAGTGTAAAAAAATTAAATCAAAATAAAACAAAACATATTCTAAAATAATTAATAAGGAACTAAAGAGAGGTGAAAATCTACTTAAGCGGTAAATGTGATTTATATTACAGGACCAAGAATGCAATACATGATATTATCAGATTATTAAAATAGCCACAAGTAAAATACTTTACTTTAATTTCAGTACACAGATATGCTGGAGAAACAAATCATCAACCTCAGGGTATTAGTAAATGATGAATTCTAAAACACTTGAGTATTGAATAAAATTTCAAACTTATCTGGCACTATATTCTCTTGCCACAAAGGAGCCAATTTACAAAGTTGCATTAGCTATTGTGGCAATTAACATGCGCTACTGAGTACAGTGCTAAACATTAATGCACCTCATTAGCAGTTAATGTGCAGTAATTTCTGTGTTACCAGCTATTGCTGAATGAGATAGGCGGCAAATGGGCAAGGATAGCACCTTATAGTTAATGTATAGAAAGTAATAATGTGTTAACTTAATGTGCTAGTTTAACATATTATCTGCCAATCAATTAACACATGGTTCAGAGCTTTTCTCTTTGTTATCTGAACAGCTAAATGTTGAGAATGCCCCCAACTGCTAGTGTGGAGACTTTATAGTTACCACACATTAGTTTTGGCCCTTAACCCATGTTAACTGTAAAATCTTACCATACTTTAGTGAACAGGCCCCAAAACATTTCAAATACGTGTAGTAATGAAGTTCTTAATACATGCATACCTTATAATGTGATTAATTTCTTTACTTAGTAGCTGAGTCATAAAAGTGCAGTTACTTGCAGTACATATATATGTGGGTTATATGCATTTTATTAATGAACTGACCCCATTCAAAATAATGAGGCCAATGGCAAACAACATATGCATAATCCACATTAATGTGTCCTACAGGTTACCAAGTTTTCATCAATCAGTCTAAATGATTTCCTGCTATTCTGAAGAGAAACACAAGGAAAACATACTTTTATTACGATCATTTTTTTTTTAAAATTCTGGCCAGGATGGTCAAAACCTAGTGGTTAGGGTGGTGGACTTTGGTCCTGGGGAACTGAGGAACTGAGTTCAATTCCCACTTCAGGCACAGGCAGCTCCTTGTGACTCTGGGCAAGTCACTTAACCCTCCATTGCCCCATGTAAGCCGCTTTGAGCCTGCCATGAGTGGGAAAGCGCGGGGTACAAATGTAACAAACAAAAAAAACGTATCCAGACAGCATCATTATCAGGATAGTGGCCAGTGTTAAATATCCAGATAATAGATTAGAACTGGAGTTTGTCCAGATGACAACAATATTCATTCCACCATCAGGTTAACTTATCCATATAAATAAGCACACTTTTAGATGTCCTAAGTTGCCCACATATTGGAATGAATATCACCAATATTTAACTAAGTTCCAGGACTGCTCTGGCTTCGGCCTATGCTCTGCCTCAAGTCTATCCAAATAGCGCCAAGGAGGTCTGTAATGCATTCAGAGGCACTATCTGAATAATGCTTTTGAATAATGATTTGATAATATTGTTGAGATGTTTTCATATCAATGTAAATGTAATTATGGTTGAAAATAGGTCTTCAGTTAACCATAATTTTGAAAAATTTACTTCTATAAATGTATATAGACTTCTAAAACTAAGAGCTATCAGTGAGTGTTTTGCAAAATCTGTTTACTTGTCTCTAAATACTGGAGCTGAGGTATCTGTTTTTTGAAAGTCTAAATAATACTAAATAATACTTAAATATTTAGACTTTCAAAAAACAGAATTCTTCTTTAAATTTCAGGTATACTAAGGGGCCTGTTTACCAAAGTGGAGTAAAGTTTTGCACTTACTTTGCTTTACCTGCAAATATTAACACAGAGTTAAGTGCAAAGGTTGTGCAGTAACTGTTGGGAGGCATGTCTGGCATGTTCCCTGAAATTACCACATAGAAAAATTTACTTCCAATGCATTGTTTATTCAAAATTAGAGCAAAAGTACTTTAACGGATCCTCTTGAGGAGGTGATAAATGCACTTGTGCTAACTGCACAAGTGACAGTGCGCAGTAAGTACTTTGTAATAACTACAAAGTGCAGTCCATGCCCATAATCTGTCAATAACCCAGCTAGTTCCTGCCCCTAACACAGCATGCAGTTAGGACTAGATTCTATATATCACGCCTAAACATAATCGGCGCCAAGGCACATTCTATAAAATATGCCTAAATTTAGGCATACTTTATAGAATATGCCAAAATTTCCATGTGGCTTATAGAATACACCAAGCACCCATCTGCATGACTAAATTTAGTCGCGGGCAGCTACGCCAACACTTTGTGTAAATGCAGATGCCTAAATTATGCATGGACCGGGTGTATTGTATAACAATGCATATAGATTTTAGAAACACGCATGACCTTGGCCACATCCCCTTTCAACTATGCGACTCATTTTATAGAACACACTTAGATAGTTCTGTGCATAAATTCTAATTAATGTAAATTAGTGTCAATAATTGCTTGTTAAGTGGCAATTATCAGTGCTGACTGGCTTGTTAACTAAGTTGTGTGTGCAAAATGCAAATCCAGAATACGATTGGATTTGCGCATGCAACTTAAGTCGCACTATATAGATTCTGGGGGTTGATGTGTAAATGTGGGATACAAGTGAACCAAATAAATAAATAAATTAGCCTGTGCTGTCATGGCAGTGTGGTAATTCATCTGTGAACTGCTTAGCACACTTTAGGAACCAGACCTCTAAATTTTTGGATTTACAACTTTTATAATTTAACTGAACCCCTGGCAGCTATTATAACAGAAAGAGAAGTAAACAGAGAATTTATAAATACCTTTAACAGTTCTTTCCTATTGTAAGTATATGGTTTTATTGCTATATATCAAAAATATTAAGTACTGTATTAAAAGGTAAAAATATGAAAAAATTACTACCATAGCAATGTATCCTTCACTGACATTTCAGAAACATGTTTTATATCATGACATAGCCCAGTGGTTCCCAAACCTGGTCCTGGAGAAACCCCAGCCAGTCAGGTTTTCAGGATATCCACAATGAATATTCATGACAAAGATTTGCGTGCACTGCCTACACTGCAGGAAAATCTCTGTCATGAATATTCATTGTGGATAGCCTGAAAACCTGACTAGCTGAGGTGCCTCCGGGACCTGGTTTGGGAACCGCTGACATAGCCTTTAAAATAAGGGTAGTGTTACACCTATTTAATACTTCTAATCTCCGCAAAGTACTAGGCACAATTTGAGCACTTCTACAAAGGCAAAAAAAATTAAGTGCACAAAATTAAAGTGATAAGCTAGTATTCTATAACAAATTTATGTACCTAATCTGCTATAGAATACTAGTGTAAGTCAGCAATTAGCTACCACACACTTGTTCTATGGCAGCAGTAAACGAGCACTAGAGAGAGACCAAAACTAGATTTCCGGATTCAGCCGAAACTGAAGCTGAAACCAAAATCCGAGCACCACAGCCCCACTGACAGAAAGCGCCCCCCCCCCCAATAGAAAGTGAGTCTCTGGCCCCTCTCCCAACAGAAAGCCACCTGCCACTCTTCCATCACTCATAGGCCAACCACAGGGCCTAACTTTGAGGCCCTTTTACTAAGGTGCGTAGGCAGGCCATTTTTCAGCGCACCTTAGTAAAAGGACCCCTTAGTTGAGGCAGAAGCAATTCCCAGTCTTGCAAGACTGCCATGGGAGGACACAGCAGTCATTTTGAATGAGGAGCCAGCATGAGAAGGAGCAACTGAGGATTGCTCCTGCCCCAACTAGGCCACTAGACCCCAGGTCTTCTAAGGTGGGCCCAGGGAGGGCCTATGGGTGGTAGGATAGTGGGAGGTGGGCCCACTTTCTGTCAGGTGATAGGAGGGTGGTCAGTTTTATCCAAAAATACACTGGCATTTTCATCAAAACTGAAACATGGCTGAATCTGAATTTCGGGCCTGCTTCGGCACTGAAGCCAGAACTAAAACCAAAATTCAGTCTGCCTCTATTGGGCACATCTAAATTGGGTGCCTAACTGATAGTATTCAATAAAGGCTGTGCTTAAATAAATGAAATGCCCATGACCTGCTCTTGTCACATGGTGTTTGCTGATCAGTTGGCTGTTCCTTTGTTCTCTCTGTGGATTAACTTGCATACATAAAGGAATTCAAGCCTATCAGCTTCTTCTCAGAGAAAGTTGATTGTGACCCCTGAGGCAGGCGCTTTGGCGCCGAAACACGGACCGTGTCGGGTCCTTGATATTGATATGAATATTCTGAATAAACTGTTTTTTGAGATTATCTCCCTATTGGTTTGCGCATTTGTCAGCCTCTACTTTTGCTGTTCTGCTCATGTCCCTCCCATGTGAATACCCCCTTGGCATGAGAACACTTAGATGCCAAGTTAAAAAATAGCGCATGTGAACTTAGGCGCCTAACTGTTTTTCACCCCATTTTGGCACTTATTTTCTGTTTGAGTGCCAAACGTTAGGCACCTAATTGGTGCACTATAAGGGAGAAAATGTCATATATCACACTATAAGTAATATGAAATAAATTCTTCCATAGATAAGTACTTACCAATGCATGTTCTACCATCTGAATGCAGGGCATACTTCTGATGACAACCACATACAGGACCAGTGTCTGTATCATCACAGGTATGTTGACAGCCTCCATTTCCATAGTTACAGGTTACTAGTTATGCCCCATAAGTATGTATATATTGATATATATAAACAAAATAATGAAAACAATTAGTTTTTTGATCAGTAATAAAATCAAATTCATTTTACACACAGCAAATGTTTTCATTTATGTAATTTTATCTCACATACAGCAACATTGCATACCTGTAACTGATGTTTTCCATAAACAGCAGAATTGATAAGGCATATAAGTGAGTAATGTCATTTGACTCAGTGCTCACAGCTTAGTGGAAAATTCTCAACATGTACAGCCCTTCCTGTGCACAGCAGTCTCCTCAGCTTTTCAGTCAGTTCCAAAGCTCAAAACATTCAAGCAACTCCCGGGAAGGTGGGAGGAACTGTGTGCCTTATAAATCCTGCTGTTTATGGAAAAAACCTGTTTACAGGTAAGGAACATTGCTTTTTCCGTTGACAAACAGGACTGAGTCAGGCACGCAAATGAGTGATTTCCAAGCTTAAGGTTGCTCAGTCTTAAATTGCCTTAGTTTGAACAGCCCACTGTGTGAGTTGTTAGCTCATAAGGACAAATTGGTCAGCACTGCCTGAACAAAGGTACAGTGCTGTAATGTAGATGGGCCCAAGCTATAATATGCATTGAAAATATGAAAAGAGTACCATGTAGCCGCTTTGCAGATCATATTTAGCAAGGTAAAATTCAGGAGTGCCACTTTGGCTGCAGCAGGTCTAATTTGATGAGACCAGTTTGAAGCTGAGAGGAATATCCTCTTGTTCATTGGAGAACTGTATAGAAGAAGCCAACCTGTTTGCTAGAATCCTGTTTGCAGATTATATAACAGTTCTGTTAGGCCTGAAGAAGACAAAAGTTTGATTCTCTGTCCTAAATGATTCAATTCTTTTTAAGTAGCAGATGAAGGTCCATTTACATTCTAAAGTATGGAGGGCTTTCTTGCAACAATCTGAATGTGTCTTTGGACAGAAGGTAGGATGCGCTATTTGCTCATTCAGGTGAAAAGGTGTCAACAAGTTGGGAAAGAACTTTGGATATGTTCGAAGAACAACCTTGTGATGTATGTAGGGTTTGTATGTTACTAATGCCTGATGCCTAATTCCTGCCCCAGCTGAAGTGAAAGTACTTTCCAAGCTGGGAACTTCAGAGGAACAACAGCCAGATGTGCAAAAAGAGACTTCATTAGCAAAGCAAATACCAACTTTAGGTTCTACAACTCGAGGGGCATCAGTAATGGCGCTTTATGTGAAGCATGTACCCCTCCACCCTCATACCTCCACCAGAACAAATACCTACCTGGAGCATATAGCCCCCAGTCCCCCCTCCATATGCAATTGTGATCATGGAAGAATATGATAAGCTGACAGTATACTGAGATATACTCTAGTACAGTACTTCTTACCCGGCGGGTTTTAAGGATTACCACAATGAATATGCATGACATAGATTTGAACATAATGGGTATCTGCTTTATGCCATTTTGTCTCATGCATATTCATTGTAGTGATCCTGAAAACTGACTGGTGAGGTATGCTTCCAGGAGAAAGTTGAGAAGCACTCCTCTAATAAAAAAGGTCTTAAGGAGAAGACATTATAACTGGTATAGACACTGCAGTATCATTGTAGGAGGACCTGTGATCAGGATGTGGCCATCAGCAAAGAACCAGATTAAAAACCTCTTCTTGAAGACATTTTTTTGGTTACTGAAAGATTTCCAAGCAGCTATCAGGATGTGCAGCATGGAACACTGAGAGCAGAAATTAGAGTTTGCTGAATTTCCAGGTTGAAAGTGCTACAGATATCAAGTCTGGCTGAAGAAAGACAGCCCTCATAAATTATTAGTGCTGTGAACTGAAACAGCTTGCAAGGAGACAGACCTGCCTGGTTCTCAAGAGAGAACAGATTGTGTTGAGGTCAGTAGGACAGTATGAAAATCATGATGCTTTGGTTATGCTAGAACTTATGCAGAACATTTGATATGAGAGGAATTGGTGGGTAACTATAGAGGAATGACCAGGTCCATGGAATGTCTGGGGCATCTGTTACTAGATATAGGGGGAAAGAAGAATGGAAAAGTAGAGGGAATGCTTTGCATTTTCTTGGATGGCAAATTATTCAATGTGAAGTATTCTCCACTCCTGAACTCAAAAGATTTACATTCCGGGATCATCTGCGTGGATGACACACTCTGCTAAATTTGTTGGGTAACTAATTCTGTAACTCAGGTATATAAGTGTCCTGTATCTGGATGCAGTTGGCTATAGCAAATCCCAGATTTTGGGGGAGCTTCACAATAAAAAGGCAGTGAGCCTGTACTCCCTTTCTTGTTCACGTAAAAGTATTGACACTTCCATCTTAGTAAGTGCAGAGGAACTGTGAAGACAATGAAGGGATACCTATAGAGAATGGAAGATTGACCTGAGTTTCAAGTAGTTGATGTAAAAAGTTGTTTTGTACCTTAAACACAATCTCTGAGAATGATGATTATTGAGATGAGCTCCTCAACCTTGGGTTAAGGCATCTATAGTCATGATTAACTGATGTGGACACAGTGCAAAAGAAATATCCACTGCTGGAAACAGAGACAATTACAGCAGATAAAGACAATATTGACTATTCAGTATGTCCATACATACCATGTACCAATCTCTACTATCCCTTCCTCCCCCTTAGAGATCCTCTGTGCTTGTCCCATGCTTGCTTTCTCACTTTTTTTTTAAATACTGATCACAAGTGAACACTATGGTAGAAGACATGGGGCCTGAACGGCTCCTGGCCAGTTAAATAGCGCTTAGCCAGCTAAGCATTAATATTCAGTGCGAGATAAACAATTATCTCTGCTGAATATTAGTGCTTAGTGACTAGCCGCTAACCGGCTACATCACATAACTTAGCTGGCTAAGCACAAATATTCAACAGTAAACCGGCTAAGCTGAGCGGCTAAGATAGGCCACTTAAATAGCAGACCTACCTTTAACCGCTATTAACTTAACTGGCTAGCACTGAATATTTCCTTGCCCGATTAAGCTGCCACGACCAAAACTGAAACTGGATATTCAATGCCGGTTGCCAATATAGTCCGGCATTGAATATCTGGAGTCAGCGCATCAAGCAGCAGCTAACCGCACTGCCTGCCACCAGCTAAATATTGGGGGGGGGGGGGGGGGGGGGGGGGGCGGTATTCTGGGTGAACAATTTATAATTAAAAGTATGTATCGGGAGACTTGTGCTCATGGTGCATCATTTTTGTTGCATTTTCATTGCAAATGTTTTGTAAAGTATGCAAGTGTTAAGTATGTATTCTTTGTCCCAGATCAGCTAAGAATTTTCTTAATGGTGAAAAGATCAGAGATGCATTAGACAGATCTTACAAGAGAGAAGTTTTTGTACCCTGTGTACAACATGTTAAGTCTTATTGTTCTATAAATTTCTTTATATTCTATACTTCATTTGTTTTCTTTTCCTACCCTCCTCCTATTTCTTTGATGTCTACTGGAGTATTGGATTTTTTTTTGCACTATTTCTTTACTGATATTCAATCATGCAAACTAATATTGATGGTAAACGTAACAATCCACTAGGAAGGAAATAAAGATAGGATAGCCAAACCAGTAATTTCAAGATTTCACTCAGTTCACACAATTTTGTTATAACTAACAGACATGAACATTTCAACAGAAGAATTTATTGAAGGTGACCCATGAGCATTATAGGACTCATGATTGGCCATATAAGACAGAAAGGCACAATTTGAACTATGAGCACTTAGTAAGAGAAGTTCTTATATCAAGTTAAGAGCACATCAACTAGATATAGCAATTATCTCCTTGACAGAAAAATAGTAAAGAATAGTACAATTAAAAATATCATCAAACAATTAACAGGCTGAACTGAACAGGCATAATATGTAAGATTATGACCTAGGACTCTGAAAGCAAACAAGTCATCCTATGGTTGTTTAAATAATTCTTACCCATTTCACAACTGAAAAGGAGGCTCTGCTCTTGCAGAATCCTTCCCATAGCAATCCAGCATGACTTGAAGAAAGAGATAAGCTGGCAAAACCTCTACAAAACAGTCTGGGTGTTGTAACTGCTGGTGCTGTGCAGTGAAATACTGCAGAGAATCAGCACAAGGCTTGACCTCTGTGCAATGGGCTACTGATGTGCAATCCTGGTGAGAGCTACGCCATGAGCCAATGACAGAAGCTGATCAGATGGAAGGCTGTGCTTCCATGTGCAAGGTCACTGCACTGAGACTGTGCAGGGCAAGAGGTAGTTAATTGTACAGAAGGAGCCACCTGTTGGAGCTCAGTGCCAGCTTGAGCAACAGAAACTTCAACTGTGCTGAGAACCTACAAATAAACAGAGCAAGGAGGAGAAGACTCCTTGTAATGCTCCTTTGTGTCCAGACTTCTTGGATCTCTGTACAGATGAGGTATTACCTGAGGCAGTATTTGGAGCCAAATGAGAAACAGAGGTGATTCCCTCATGACTTGGGTAGTCTGGTTCACAACAGTAGAAAGAAAGTCACTCGATGGTCCCGACAATGGAGATGTTGAAGTCTGACTAGTCGGACTGAGAGCAAAAGAGCTTGCTGCTAACCAATAGGATTGGATTACCCTTGGTAACACATTGTAAACAGTTGGGTCACTCCTTTGATGATCTGGGTTGTGTTGTTTTACAACATATTCAGCCACTTATACAAGGGGGTGACAGACAAAAGATTGTAAGAACAACAATGGATCTTTAAGCTAAATTCTTTGGAACCTAAAGGACTCAATATGTGCTTGGAGTGGTGTCATTTTTTTCTAAGTTGACTCCTATCGGCCACTTTGGTTGAAGGCGTCTGATGTCACACAGTGTATTAATAGAAGCCATTTTGTTCCATTGACGGATTCCTATTGAACATTGAAATGTAACCTATACAGGATTGTGTTGAGAATATTCAGTGTGAGGAATGGATGTTTTCGTGAGCCCTTTCTTAACAATTTTTGTTTTCTCATAGATAGCAACTGGCCATTAATCAAATTTATTCTAACTCACAACTATTTCCGCTTTAACAATGATATCTACCTACATATCATGGGTACTGCGATGGGCACCAAGGCAGCACCTCAATATGCTAACCTCTTTGTGGCTGAACTGGAAGAGACATTTCTGAATACATATCAGACCACACCCCTAAAATACTACCGGTATATTGATGACATTTTTATGATTTGGACTGAGGAGGAAGAAACTCTAAAACAATTTTACAGTTCTTTCAAAACATACCATCCTATAATCATATTCAAAATTGACTACTCCCCAGAAAAAGTCAATTTTTTGGACACCACAGTTTCAATCAGCAATAGCTACATACAATCATCCATATATAGGAAACCCACAGACAAATGCAGCTACCTCCACAACTCCAGCTTCCTCCCTTCACATACAAAAAAAATCCATTATTCATAGCCAAGCTACAAGATGCCACCGTATCTGCTCTGACCCAGGGGACAGAGATAGGCACCTCAAAATCTCGACTGCATCCTTCGAACAGAAAGGCAACAACCCCAAAATAATCTCCAAGAATATTGCCTCCTCCCTCAAAACACCCAGGGAAAATCTGCTACAATACAAAGAAAAGAAAGCCACAGAGAGAACCTCCCTTATAGTGACATACAACCCACAGCTGGAAAAACTGAGGAAAATCATGAGATCTGCAGCCACTACTCCAGGAGGATGAATTACTGAAAGAGATATTCCCATCCAACCAGTGCTGGCCTTCTGACAGCCACCCAATTTAAAACACAAGCTAGTAAGAAGCAAGCTCTCAACAGAGACCCATAAAGAAAAGAATGGCACACATCCTTGCAATATATCCAGCTGCAAACTATGCCAAAACATTTCACAAGACCCCACAGTCATTCACAAAGGAAAAATATTCGACATAAAGGAATCCTTCACAGGCTCATCTTCCAATGTAGTATATCCAGCTTATAATTGAAAAAGAAAAACGCCTATATTGCGACCCAAATTGGGAGATAGACGTTTATCTCACAAAAACGAATAAATCGGTATAATGGAAAGGTGATTTTGGACGTTTTCAACTGCACTCCATCGCGGAAGCATACAAAGTTGACGGGGGCGTGTCGGAGGCGTGGCGAAGGTGGAACTGGGGCGTGGTTATCAGCCGAGGAGAGATGGGCGCCTTTCGCTGATAATGGAAAAAAAGTATGCGTTTGTAGCTAGAATTTAGGGCACTTTTCCTTGCCCCTGTTTTTTCACGAATAAGGCCCCAAAAAGTACATAAGTACATAAGTAGTGCCATACTGGGAAAGACCAAAGGTCCATCTAGCCCAGCATCCTGTCACCGACAGTGGCCAATCCAGGTCAAGGGCACCTGGCACGCTCCCCAAACGTAAAAACATTCCAGACAAGTTATACCTAAAAATGAGGAATTTTTCCAGTCCATTTAATAGCGGTCTATGGACTTGTCCTTTAGGAATCTATCTAACCCCTTTTTAAACTCCGTCAAGCTAACCGCCCGTACCACGTTCTCCGGCAATGAATTCCAGAGTCTAATTACACGTTGGGTGAAGAAAAATTTTCT
Source organism: Microcaecilia unicolor (assembly GCF_901765095.1). Lineage (NCBI taxonomy): Eukaryota > Metazoa > Chordata > Amphibia > Gymnophiona > Siphonopidae > Microcaecilia > Microcaecilia unicolor. Next base: position 81,720,145 of record NC_044039.1, on the reverse strand, counting down.
CCGATTCGTTTTAAATTTACCACACTGTAGCTTCAACTCATGCCCTCTAGTCCTAGTATTTTTGGATAGCGTGAACAGTCGCTTCACATCCACCCGATCCATTCCACTCATTATTTTATACACTTCTATCATATCTCCCCTCAGCCGTCTCTTCTCCAAGCTGAAAAGCCCTAGCCTTCTCAGCCTCACTTCATAGGAAAGTCGTCCCATCCCCACTATCATTTTCGTCGCCCTTCGCTGTACCTTTTCCAATTCTACTATATCTTTTTTGAGATACGGAGACCAGTACTGAACACAATACTCCAGGTGCGGTCGCACCATGGAGCGATACAACGGCATTATAACATCCGCACACCTGGACTCCATACCCTTCTTAATAACACCCAACATTCTATTCGCTTTCCTAGCCGCAGCAGCACACTGAGCAGAAGGTTTCAGCGTATCATCGACGACGACACCCAGATCCCTTTCTTGATCCGTAACTCCTAACGCGGAACCTTGCAAGACGTAGCTATAATTCGGGTTCCTCTTACCCACATGCATCACTTTGCACTTGTCAACATTGAACTTCATCTGCCACTTGCACGCCCATTCTCCCAGTCTCGCAAGGTCCTCCTGTAATCGTTCACATTCCTCCTGCGACTTGACGACCCTGAATAATTTTGTGTCATCGGCGAATTTAATTACCTCACTAGTTATTCCCATCTCTAGGTCATTTATAAATACATTAAAAAGCAACGGACCCAGCACAGACCCCTGCGGGACCCCACTAACTACCCTCCTCCACTGAGAATACTGGCCACGCAATCCTACTCTCTGCTTCCTATCTTTCAACCAGTTCTTAATCCATAATAATACCCTACCTCCGATTCCATGACTCTGCAATTTCTTCAGGAGTCTTTCGTGCGGCACTTTGTCAAACGCCTTCTGAAAATCCAGATATACAATATCAACCGGCTCCCCATTGTCCACATGTTTGCTTACCCCCTCAAAAAAATGCATTAGATTGGTGAGGCAAGACTTCCCTTCACTAAATCCGTGCTGACTTTGTCTCATCAGTCCATGTTTTTGTATATGCTCTGCAATTTTATTCTTAATAATAGCCTCCACCATCTTGCCCGGCACCGACGTCAGACTCACCGGTCTATAATTTCCCGGATCTCCTCTGGAACCTTTCTTAAAAATCGGAGTAACATTGGCTACCCTCCAGTCTTCCGGTATTACACTCGATTTTAGGGACAGATTGCATATTTCTAACAGTAGCTCCGCAAGTTCATTTTTTAGTTCTATTAATACTCTGGGATGAGTACCATCAGGTACCCTAAATGACCAGATTACCACCCGAGGGAATCGGGGATGACCTCCCCTGACTCCCCCAGTGGTCACTAACCCCCTCCCACCACAAAAAATGATGTTTCACAACTTTTTATTTTCACCCTCAAATGTCATACCCACCTCCCTGGCAGCAGTATGCAGGTCCCTGGAGCAGTTGTTAGGGGGTGCAGTGGACTTCAGGCAGGTGGACCCAGGCCCATCCCCCCCCCACCTGTTACAATTGTGCTGCTTAATGCTTAGTCGTCCAACCCCCCCAAACCCACTGTACCCACATGTAGGTGCCCCCCTTCACCCCTTAGGGCTATAGTAATGGTGTAGGCTTGTGGGCAGTGGGTTTTGAGGGGGATTTGGGGGGCTCAACACACAAGGGAAGGGTGCTATGCACCTGGGAGCTCTTTTACCTTTTTTTTTGTTTTTGTAAAAGTGCCCCCTAGGGTGCCCGGTTGGTGTCCTGGCATGTGAGGGGGACCAGTGCACTACGAATCCTGGACCCTCCCACGAACAAATGCCTTGGATTTATTCGTTTTTGAGCTGGGCGCTTTCATTTTCCATTATCGCTGAAAAACAAAAACGCCCAGCTCACAAATTGTCGAATAAAACATGGACGTCTATTTTTTTTTTCGAAAATACGGTTCGTTCCGCCCCTTCATGGACCCGTTCTCGGAGATAAACGCCCATGGAGATAGACATTTTTGTTCAATTATGCCCCTCTATGTCATCCAGTGTAAAAAATGTGACAAAGGATGCTATATTGGAGAAACAAGCCAGATGCCAAAGAAGAGATTTAATTTACATAGACATCATATGAAAAATGCCAGTGCCAACCAGAACGTTACTTCTGTGGGACAGCACTTTACAAAACCAGAACACTGTACTAATGATTTTATGGTGACAATACTTAAGGGAAACTTTAAAACAATACAGGAATGCAAGACCTTTGAAGTCAAAATGATTGCATATTTTGACACCCACCAGACAGGACTTAACAAAGATCTGGGTTTTCTAGCCCATTATAAATTTCACTGCTTTGTCACCCTCTGATCACCATGCACATCTTCCTGTCCCTCATCCTCTGAGCCCTTTCTGTTTCTCACCTAGCCCACCCCTTCCACATCCTTTCAGACTGTCTCTGAAATACTTTGATGTTTCACTTATATATGCTGTTACTTATCAAAATTTGCTTATTTCTGATCTGACATAGAAGGGCTACCTTCGAAAGCTAATCAAAAAATGTATTGTTAGTCCAATAAAAAAGGTATCATCTTATTTTCTTTTCTATGTTTTATTTTATTTCTATTGACTGCATACCCAATCAACAAAGTTCTGGGTCCATTACTTCACTTTCAATTACAACTGTTTGTTCTTACTATTGTCTTTCTCAACAATGTCATCAATCTTTATTATGACTCTTCTCTGCTATTAAGGCCGACTTAAATGTTCAGTTGAGACATTTTGAGGGGCATAATCGAACAGGGCGCCAAAGTTTTCATGAAGGCGTCCTCGCAGGATGGGCGTCCATCTTTTGTTTCGATAATACGGCCGGGGACGCCCAAATCATGAAATTTAGGTCGACCTTAGAGATGGTCGTCCTTAGGTGAGATGGTCATCCCCGGTTTTCAGCGATAGTGGAAACCGAGGATGCCCATCTCAAAAACGACCAAATCCAAGCCATTTGGTCATGGGAGGAGCCAGCATTTGTAGTGCACTGGTACCCCTAACATGCCAGGACACCAACTGGGCACCCTAGGGGGCACTGCAGTGGACTTCAGAAAAAGGTCCCAGGTGCATAGCTCCCTTACCTTGGGGGCTGAACTCCACAACCCCCCCACCCAAAACCCACTCCCCACAACTGTACACCACTACCATAGCCCTTAGGGATGAAGGGGGGCACCTACATCTGGGTACAGTGGGTTTCTGGTGGGTTTTGGAGGGCTCACATTTACCACCACAACAGCCTTATTTTCGAAAGTGATGGGCGCCCAGATTTTGACCCAAATCGGGAGATAGACGCCCATCTAGCAAAGGCGCCCAAATCGGTATAATCAAAAGCCGATTTTGGGCGTCTTCAACTGCACTCCGTCACGGAAATGAACAAAGTTGACGGGAGCGTGTCAGAGGCGTGGTGAAAGCGGGACAGGGGTGTGTTTATCGGCCGAGGAGAGATGGGCGCCTTCGGGCCGATAATCAAAAAAAGAAATGCGTTTTTAGCGCGAATTTAGGTCACTTTTTTTGGACCCTTTTTTTTCACGAACAAGTCCCAAAAAAGTGCCCTAAATGACCAGATGACCACCAGAGGGAATCAGGGATGACCACCCCAGTGGTCACTAACCCCCTCCCACCAAAAAAACCCCAACTTTAACAACTTTGTTTTCCAGCCTGTATGCCAGCCTCAAATGTCATACTCAGGTCCATCACAGCAGTATGCAGGTCCTTGGAGCAGTTGTTAGTGGGTGCAGTGGACTTCAGGCAGGTGGTCCCAGGCCCATCCCCCCCTATCTATTACACTTGTGGTGGTAAATGGGAGTCCTCCAAACCGCCCCCAAAACCCACTGTACCCACATGTAGGTGCCCCCCTTCAGCCATAAGGGCTATGGTAATGGTGTAGAGTTGTGGGCAGTGGGATTGGGGGGGGGGATTTGAGGGGCTCAGCACCCAAAGGAAGGGAGCTAAGGACTTGGGAGGTATTTGATGTTTTTTTTTAATTGTTACAAGTGCCCCCTAGGGTGCACGGTTGGTGTCCTGGCATGTGAGGGGGACCAGTGCACTACAAATCCTGGCCCCTCCCACGACCAAATGCCTTGGATTTGTTCATTTTTGAGCTGAGCACCTTTGGTTTCCATTATCGCTAAAAAACAAAACCGCCCAGCTCAATTCCACACAACTCCGATGCATTTGCCGGGCACAAACCGTATTATCGAAAAAAAAGATGGGCGGCCATTTTTTTCACAAATACGGTCTGTCCCGCCCCTTCACGTACCCATTCTCGGACATAGACGCCCATGGTGATGGGCATTTGCGTTCGATTATGCCCCTCCAAATGTAACAGGTAGGGGGGTGGGCCTGGGTCTGCCTGCCTGAAGTACACTGCACCCACTACAACTGCTCCAGGTACCTGCATACTGCTGTGAGGGACCTGAGTATGGCATTTGAGGCTGGCAAAAAAGTATTTTTAAAGATTTTTTTTGAGGGTGGGAGGTGGTTAGTGACCACTGGGGGAGTAAGGGGAGGTCATCTGGTCAGTTCGGGCACCTTTTTGATGCTTGGTCGTGAAAACAAATGGACCAAGTAAAGTCGCCCAAGTGTTCGTCAGGGACGCCCTTCTTTTTCCCATTATTGGCTGAGGACGCCCATCTCCTAAGCAAAGCCCCAGTCCCGCCTTCGCTACACTGCCGACACGCCCCTGTGAACTTTGGTCGTCCCCGTGACAGAAAGCAGTTGAGGACGCCCAAAATCGGCTTTAGATTATGCCGATTTGGGCGACCTTGCGAGAAGGACGCCCATCTCCCGATTTGTGTTGGAAGATGGGCGCCCTTTTCTTTCGAAAATTCACCTGTTCATCTCCATCAGAATCATCACCTGTTATGTGATTTAATATTGCAGTATTCCTAAAACTATCCCAGTCTTCATGCTTGCTGTATATCTGCCAATTTTCTCAATTAGATTGAAAAAGCTTTGTTGTGATTTTCCAATATCTTATTAGGCACCACAAAGCAGATTATGAACATATATATACATGGGCGTAGTTTCAATGTGTGGGGAGGGAGTGGCTTGGCACATTTGCATATTCATTTGCATATATACATCTCATATATCCTCATTATGGCTATTTAAAACAAAACAAAAAACAACAAGCGCGCACACACCAGACTAAAATGCTGAATATGAAGCCAACATATCAAAAACAATGAACATATATTTTTTTTAAACTGAAAAGGACCAGCACCCTGGAAAAGTTCTCTCATTATGCACGTTCTAACATTCACAAGAATTAACAAGGGGAGAGTGCACTTTCTCTATCCCCGTTTCCTAGGCCTGACACCAGTACCCTCCCTTTTTCTCCAAATCACAGCTTTTTCTCCCTCCTTAAAATACCTTCCTCCCCCCCAGACAGGCAGCACTTTTTTCCTGGGGCAATCCACAGGCAGCTCTTTTTCCTCCTCCCCTTACAGGCAGCACTTACCCCCAGGGGCAGCTTACGGCAGTCTGCCGCCTGAAGAGAGGGATGAGGTGACCCCACCCCACCCCAAGACAACCAAAAGAAAGGGCTCCCTGAAAACGCTAATCAGGAAGGAGGGTGAGGAGGTCCCCTCATTCTCAACCCGGGGTTCTAAACCCAGTCAAGTTGCCAGGATATCCAGAATGAACATGTATGAGATAGGTTTGCATAGAATGGAGGTAGAGCAGGCAAATCTATCACCTGCATAGTCAATGTGGGTATCCTGAAAACCTGACTGGCTAAGTGTGTCCCAAGGTCTGGGTCGAGAGCTCCTGCTCTACACACTAGTCAGGCAGTTGCCCCAGGAAAAAAAGAATGCAATTTATATTCACAAGCTACACAAAGCAAAACAACAACAACAAAACTGCTAACACTGATTATACACAACTAGAATTAATTGAGTTAAATTATGTTTCCTGGAACTCTAATATACAAAATACTGACCCCTGACTCTGCATTGTCACAGTGTTAAATGCAAGCATGTATTCTGCATCCACAGGAGCTTTCTTCATGCAACAATGAGTGCAGAGCTGAACTAGATCATTTCCCCATAGAATTCGTCATACAAAATCAAATCTGATTCTGGTTTCATCACAGTATCAGTACCACTGCCGGCTCCCAATCAAAGAATGCATTACTTTTAAGGTCTGCACCATGGTTCATAAAATTATATATGGTGAAGCCCCGGGATACATGACAGACCTCATAGACCTACCAACCAGAAAAACAACAAGATCAGCATGAACTTACCTAAATCTTCACTTCTCAAGTACTAAAGGACTCAAATACAAATCAACTTATGCATCCAGCTTTTCTTACTTAAGCGCACAACTATGGAACGCTATGCCAAAGATAATAAAAACAACAGACGACCACCTACGTTTCTGGAAAGAACTAAAACAAACCTGTTCAAAAAGGCATACCCCACCGACCCAACATAAAAACCTAAGTTCCTGCAACACTGCAAAACCAGTGCACTTCAGGCAGGCGGACCCAGGCCCATCCCCCTCCCTACCTGTTACATTTGTGGAGGAAACAGCGAGCCCTCCAAAACCCACCAGAAACCCACTGTACCAACATCTAGGTGCCCTTCTTCACCCATAAGGGCTATGGTAGTGGTGTACAGTTGGGGGTAGTGGGTTTTAGGGGGGGGGGGTTGGGGGGCTCAGCAGACAAGGTAAGGGAGCTATGTTCCTGGGAGCATTTTATGAAGTCCACTGCAGTGTCCCCTAGGGTGTCCAGTTGGTGTCCTGGCATGTCAGGGGGGCCAGTGCACTACAAATATTGGCTCCTCCCATGACCAAAGAACTTGCATTTGGTCATTTCTGAGATGGGCATCCTTGGTTTCCATAACTCAAGCAATCTGTGGATAACTGCCTATAAAGCAGGGGCGTAGCTACGGGTGGGCCCAGGCCCACCCAATCTGAGCTCAGGATCACCCAATTTATCCTGATAGGCGCAGGTTAACAGTGGGAGTACACAGCCTTTCTGCTGTGGCTCGCTGCTCTGCTCATCCACATGCAGCCTACACTGCTGCCAGAAGCCCTCCTCCACAGTACCAACCTTTTTTTTAATAAAAGTGCACCGAAGTATATAGGTCCTGATCCAGAAGTCTGTCGTAGCGCGGCGCCACACGCCTACTGCCCTTCCTGCAAGACCGATAGTCCAGTTTCACTCTTGCTGCCTTGCCTTGTCTGAACCCCCACTCCCCTCCCCATGCACAGAAAGGCGCCACAGTGGCGCACAGGAAAGTCTTCTGGCTTCTGCCAGACCAGACCAGTATCACTGCTGTCGCGGGCCGTGACAGGGCCGGCCTTAGGCCGAGGCGGCTGCATGGGGCCTCGCGCCTCAGGGAGCCCCGCGTGGCGCGCCACAACTCTGCCCGCTCCGCTCCTGCAGGACCGGCACTCATGGTCATAGGCGGCGCTCTCAGCCCTCAGGACGGTTTCTCAACGAGTCGCCTCTTCTTCCCTGCCGGGCTTCAGTTAAAGGACGCGCGGAGTTGTACACGGCCGCCTCATCTCCCTCCCTGTCCCCCCTGCAAAGCCGCTGAACATGTCGAACCTCAGCAAAAGCACGGGCAACAGGAGGGACACCAAGATGCGCCTAAGGACCTTTCCTGTAAGTAATGACTGAGTGGTAGGGGTGGGCAGAATGGGTGATGGATGTACTCTGCCGGGTTGTGCTGCTCTTGTGGGGTGGGGGAGGCAGGCGCTTCCACCTGGATCTCCAGGCCCAGTTACTGATTTATTTGGTGCTTGGTGGACCGATGTGGTGTTGTGGAGGTGAGAGTACCAGGAGAAACAGGTCGGGAAAGAGGCCCCTGTTTCCTGCAGCAGCAGCCTGTTTACTTGGACGTCACCTCTAGTGTTTTCCAATAGTTTGTTTCAAATGCAAAAGAAGATTCTGATTGCAAGGGTTATTCCGAATGGTGGGGTCTGGATGTTAGTGAAGCTTTTGTTAGGTATTGTTTTTCTCTGTACCATGAAAATGATTTTATTTGGTTATTTTGGTGGTTTGAAATGAAAAAAAAAAAAATCCCTGTTGGACATTGTAGACGTTTCTCGGTGTGGGTACTAAATTCAGATGTTCTCCACGTGTTCTTTTAAACCGAAAAAACAGTTTGTGCAAAGCTTAACGAGGTAACTGATGTCAGAATTTAAAATTATGCCATGCCTGGATATACCTGTAGATCACGTCAGCAAAACCGTATGTATTCAGGGACTATGATGCTATCAAACAAAACTTACATGGAAGGAAAGACATTTCTTCAAAATAGAAAATTAAAGGATTTGAGGGGCTCAGCACCCAAAGGAAGGGAGCTAAGGACTTGGGAGGTATTTGATGTTTTTTTTTAATTGTTACAAGTGCCCCCTAGGGTGCACGGTTGGTGTCCTGGCATGTGAGGGGGACCAGTGCACTACAAATCCTGGCCCCTCCCACGACCAAATGCCTTGGATTTGTTCATTTTTGAGCTGAGCACCTTTGGTTTCCATTATCGCTAAAAAACAAAACCGCCCAGCTCAATTCCACACAACTCCGATGCATTTGCCGGGCACAAACCGTATTATCGAAAAAAAAGATGGGCGGCCATTTTTTTCACAAATACGGTCTGTCCCGCCCCTTCACGTACCCATTCTCGGACATAGACGCCCATGGTGATGGGCATTTGCGTTCGATTATGCCCCTCCAAATGTAACAGGTAGGGGGGTGGGCCTGGGTCTGCCTGCCTGAAGTACACTGCACCCACTACAACTGCTCCAGGTACCTGCATACTGCTGTGAGGGACCTGAGTATGGCATTTGAGGCTGGCAAAAAAGTATTTTTAAAGATTTTTTTTGAGGGTGGGAGGGGGTTAGTGACCACTGGGGGAGTAAGGGGAGGTCATCTGGTCAGTTCGGGCACCTTTTTGATGCTTGGTCGTGAAAACAAATGGACCAAGTAAAGTCGCCCAAGTGTTCGTCAGGGACGCCCTTCTTTTTCCCATTATTGGCTGAGGACGCCCATCTCCTAAGCAAAGCCCCAGTCCCGCCTTCGCTACACTGCCGACACGCCCCTGTGAACTTTGGTCGTCCCCGTGACAGAAAGCAGTTGAGGACGCCCAAAATCGGCTTTAGATTATGCCGATTTGGGCGACCTTGCGAGAAGGACGCCCATCTCCCGATTTGTGTTGGAAGATGGGCGCCCTTTTCTTTCGAAAATTCACCTGTTCATCTCCATCAGAATCATCACCTGTTATGTGATTTAATATTGCAGTATTCCTAAAACTATCCCAGTCTTCATGCTTGCTGTATATCTGCCAATTTTCTCAATTAGATTGAAAAAGCTTTGTTGTGATTTTCCAATATCTTATTAGGCACCACAAAGCAGATTATGAACATATATATACATGGGCGTAGTTTCAATGTGTGGGGAGGGAGTGGCTTGGCACATTTGCATATTCATTTGCATATATACATCTCATATATCCTCATTATGGCTATTTAAAACAAAACAAAAAACAACAAGCGCGCACACACCAGACTAAAATGCTGAATATGAAGCCAACATATCAAAAACAATGAACATATATTTTTTTTAAACTGAAAAGGACCAGCACCCTGGAAAAGTTCTCTCATTATGCACGTTCTAACATTCACAAGAATTAACAAGGGGAGAGTGCACTTTCTCTATCCCCGTTTCCTAGGCCTGACACCAGTACCCTCCCTTTTTCTCCAAATCACAGCTTTTTCTCCCTCCTTAAAATACCTTCCTCCCCCCCAGACAGGCAGCACTTTTTTCCTGGGGCAATCCACAGGCAGCTCTTTTTCCTCCTCCCCTTACAGGCAGCACTTACCCCCAGGGGCAGCTTACGGCAGTCTGCCGCCTGAAGAGAGGGATGAGGTGACCCCACCCCACCCCAAGACAACCAAAAGAAAGGGCTCCCTGAAAACGCTAATCAGGAAGGAGGGTGAGGAGGTCCCCTCATTCTCAACCCGGGGTTCTAAACCCAGTCAAGTTGCCAGGATATCCAGAATGAACATGTATGAGATAGGTTTGCATAGAATGGAGGTAGAGCAGGCAAATCTATCACCTGCATAGTCAATGTGGGTATCCTGAAAACCTGACTGGCTAAGTGTGTCCCAAGGTCTGGGTCGAGAGCTCCTGCTCTACACACTAGTCAGGCAGTTGCCCCAGGAAAAAAAGAATGCAATTTATATTCACAAGCTACACAAAGCAAAACAACAACAACAAAACTGCTAACACTGATTATACACAACTAGAATTAATTGAGTTAAATTATGTTTCCTGGAACTCTAATATACAAAATACTGACCCCTGACTCTGCATTGTCACAGTGTTAAATGCAAGCATGTATTCTGCATCCACAGGAGCTTTCTTCATGCAACAATGAGTGCAGAGCTGAACTAGATCATTTCCCCATAGAATTCGTCATACAAAATCAAATCTGATTCTGGTTTCATCACAGTATCAGTACCACTGCCGGCTCCCAATCAAAGAATGCATTACTTTTAAGGTCTGCACCATGGTTCATAAAATTATATATGGTGAAGCCCCGGGATACATGACAGACCTCATAGACCTACCAACCAGAAAAACAACAAGATCAGCATGAACTTACCTAAATCTTCACTTCTCAAGTACTAAAGGACTCAAATACAAATCAACTTATGCATCCAGCTTTTCTTACTTAAGCGCACAACTATGGAACGCTATGCCAAAGATAATAAAACAACAGACGACCACCTACGTTTCTGGAAAGAACTAAAACAAACCTGTTCAAAAAGGCATACCCCACCGACCCAACATAAAAACCTAAGTTCCTGCAACACTGCAAAACCAGTGCACTTCAGGCAGGCGGACCCAGGCCCATCCCCCTCCCTACCTGTTACATTTGTGGAGGAAACAGCGAGCCCTCCAAAACCCACCAGAAACCCACTGTACCAACATCTAGGTGCCCTTCTTCACCCATAAGGGCTATGGTAGTGGTGTACAGTTGGGGGTAGTGGGTTTTAGGGGGGGGGGGGTTGGGGGGCTCAGCAGACAAGGTAAGGGAGCTATGTTCCTGGGAGCATTTTATGAAGTCCACTGCAGTGTCCCCTAGGGTGTCCAGTTGGTGTCCTGGCATGTCAGGGGGGCCAGTGCACTACAAATATTGGCTCCTCCCATGACCAAAGAACTTGCATTTGGTCATTTCTGAGATGGGCATCCTTGGTTTCCATAACTCAAGCAATCTGTGGATAACTGCCTATAAAGCAGGGGCGTAGCTACGGGTGGGCCCAGGCCCACCCAATCTGAGCTCAGGATCACCCAATTTATCCTGATAGGCGCAGGTTAACAGTGGGAGTACACAGCCTTTCTGCTGTGGCTCGCTGCTCTGCTCATCCACATGCAGCCTACACTGCTGCCAGAAGCCCTCCTCCACAGTACCAACCTTTTTTTTAATAAAAGTGCACCGAAGTATATAGGTCCTGATCCAGAAGTCTGTCGTAGCGCGGCGCCACACGCCTACTGCCCTTCCTGCAAGACCGATAGTCCAGTTTCACTCTTGCTGCCTTGCCTTGTCTGAACCCCCACTCCCCTCCCCATGCACAGAAAGGCGCCACAGTGGCGCACAGGAAAGTCTTCTGGCTTCTGCCAGACCAGACCAGTATCACTGCTGTCGCGGGCCGTGACAGGGCCGGCCTTAGGCCGAGGCGGCTGCATGGGGCCTCGCGCCTCAGGGAGCCCCGCGTGGCGCGCCACAACTCTGCCCGCTCCGCTCCTGCAGGACCGGCACTCATGGTCATAGGCGGCGCTCTCAGCCCTCAGGACGGTTTCTCAACGAGTCGCCTCTTCTTCCCTGCCGGGCTTCAGTTAAAGGACGCGCGGAGTTGTACACGGCCGCCTCATCTCCCTCCCTGTCCCCCCTGCAAAGCCGCTGAACATGTCGAACCTCAGCAAAAGCACGGGCAACAGGAGGGACACCAAGATGCGCCTAAGGACCTTTCCTGTAAGTAATGACTGAGTGGTAGGGGTGGGCAGAATGGGTGATGGATGTACTCTGCCGGGTTGTGCTGCTCTTGTGGGGTGGGGGAGGCAGGCGCTTCCACCTGGATCTCCAGGCCCAGTTACTGATTTATTTGGTGCTTGGTGGACCGATGTGGTGTTGTGGAGGTGAGAGTACCAGGAGAAACAGGTCGGGAAAGAGGCCCCTGTTTCCTGCAGCAGCAGCCTGTTTACTTGGACGTCACCTCTAGTGTTTTCCAATAGTTTGTTTCAAATGCAAAAGAAGATTCTGATTGCAAGGGTTATTCCGAATGGTGGGGTCTGGATGTTAGTGAAGCTTTTGTTAGGTATTGTTTTTCTCTGTACCATGAAAATGATTTTATTTGGTTATTTTGGTGGTTTGAAATGAAAAAAAAAAAATCCCTGTTGGACATTGTAGACGTTTCTCGGTGTGGGTACTAAATTCAGATGTTCTCCACGTGTTCTTTTAAACCGAAAAAACAGTTTGTGCAAAGCTTAACGAGGTAACTGATGTCAGAATTTAAAATTATGCCATGCCTGGATATACCTGTAGATCACGTCAGCAAAACCGTATGTATTCAGGGACTATGATGCTATCAAACAAAACTTACATGGAAGGAAAGACATTTCTTCAAAATAGAAAATTAAAGGATTTTCTACATGTCCCTAGACTTCAGAAGTTGAATTCCTTGATGATGGGAGTAACTATGCTGTTCCTTTTCTATATTAAATTCATAACTGAGTTCTCTGAAATAGAGTAGGATTGAATATATGTGTGTATATTGACTTATAAGAGCATTCACTCTGCAGCTCCTCAGTACCTCTCCGCTCTCATCTCTCCCTACACTCCTCCCCGGGAACTCCGTTCACTGGGTAAATCTCTCTTATCTGCACCCTTTTCCTCCACCGATAACCCCAGACTCCGTTCCTTTTATCTTGCTGCACCATATGCCTGGAATAGACTTCCTGAGCCGGTACGTCAAGCTCCATCTCTGACCGTCTTCAAATCTAAGCTAAAAGCCCACCTTTTTGATGCTGCTTTTAACTCCTAACTCTTATTCACTTGTTCAGAATCCTTATTTTATCATCCTCACTTTAATATTCTCTTATCTCTTGTTTGTTCTGTTTGTCCTAATTAGATTGTAAGCTCTGTTGAGCAAGGACTGGCTCTTCATGTTCAAGTGTACAGCGCTGCGTACGTCTAGAAGCACTATAGAAATGATAAGTAGTAGTTGTAATTCAATCATCAAGTGCATTCAAAGGCATTATCCCAAGAAACACTATTCATACATGTATACATAGTGCCCACCCATATTAGCTCTGGGCCCACCCAAAATGTCAGGTCTGGCTACATCACTGCTATAAAGCAGAAAGTAACATGCGGGTTCCCACAAATTGCCAACCAAACTGCTGCTTTGTAGCAGAGTGGACTACATACTTAACAAGAATATATTGGAGATATTTAAAAATGAAATATTGGCTGGGTTTTTCTAAAGACAAGTCCCTGGTACATTAGACTTATTTTCGATCAGTGTAAAGAAATGACTAACTGCGAAAGCACAATCCTGTTTTCACTCATTAACAAGGTAGGGCATTTCAAGCAGTGGTTCAATTCTTTAAATCATTTGACTTAACTAGTGGGGTTCCTCAGGGCTCAATCTTGGGGGCCCAATACTTTTAACATCTTTCTTTCACCTTTAGCCCTTTTCATCCAGTCACTCAATCTCCTTACAGTCTACTACTACTACTACTACTACTACAACTATTTAGCATTTCTATAGCGCTACAAGGCTTATGTAGCGCTGCACAAACATAGAAGAAAGACAGTCCCTGCTCAAAGAGCTTACAATCTAATAGACAAAAAAAAAAAATAAAGTAATCAAATCAATTAATGTGAACGGGAAGGAAGAGAGGAGGGTAGGTGGAGGTGAGTGGTTACAAGTGGTTACGAGTCAAAAGCAATGTTAAAGAGGTGGGCTTTCAGTCTAGATTTAAAGGTGGCCAAGGATGGGGCAAGACGTAGGGGCTCAGGAAGTTTATTCCAGGCGTAGGGTGCAGCGAGACAGAAGGCGCGAAGTCTGGAGTTGGCAGTAGTGGAGAAGGGAACAGATAAGAAGGATTTATCCATGGAGTGGAGTGCACGGGAAGGGGTATAGGGAAGGACGAGTGTGGAGAGATACTGGGGAGCAGCAGAGTGAGTACATTTATAGGTTAGTAGAAGAAGTTTGAACAGGATGCGAAAACGGATAGGGAGCCAGTGAAGGGTCTTGAGGAGAGGGGTAGTATGAGTATAGCGACCCTGGCGGAAGACGAGACGGGCAGCAGAGTTTTGAACCGACTGGAGAGGGGAGAGGTGACTAAGTGGGAGGCCAGCAAGAAGCAGATTGCAGTAGTCTAAACGAGAGGTGACAAGGGTGTGGATGAGGGTTTTGGTAGAGTGCTCGGTAAGAAAGGGGTGGATTTTACAGATGTGGTAAAGAAAGAAACAACAGGTCTTGGCAATCTGCTGGATATGAGCAGAGAAGGAGAGAGAAGAGTCAAAGATGACCCCAAGGTTTCGAGCTGAGGAGACAGGGAGAATGAGAGAGCCATCAACAGAAATAGAAAACGGGGGGAGCGGGGAGGTGGGTTTGGGGGGGAAAATGAGAAGCTCGGTTTTGGTCATATTTAATTTCAGGTGCCGTTGAGACATCCAGGCAGCAATGTCAGACAAGCACGCTGAAACTTTGGTTTGGATGCAAGGTGTGATATCAGGGGTAGAAAGGTAGATTTGGGAGTCATCAGCATAGAGATGGTAGGAAAAGCCATGAGATGAGATTAATGAACCAAGGGAAGAAGTGTAGATAGAAAAGAGGAGGGGACCAAGAACAGAACCCTGAGGTACGCCGACAGGCAGAGGGATAGAAGTAGAAGAGGATCCACCAGAGTGAACACTAAAGGTGCGGAGGGAGAGGTAGGAAGAGAACCAGGAAAGGACAGAGCCCTGGAATCCAAGTGAGGACAGGGTATCGAGAAGTATGCTGTGATCGACAGTGTCAAAAGCAGCGGAAAGATCAAGTCTCCCCCAGTACCAGTCTCCCCCAGTACCAGCTCTGTAGGTTACAAGTGGTCCAAAACACCGCAGTTAAATTAATTTTATGGTGCTAAAAAGTGTGATAGCGCTTCTGCTCTTTTAATAAATGAATACTGACTTCCTATTTTATTTTGCTTATCAAATTTTGCATTCTTGGAACCCTGCTGTTTCATTTTAGTTTTCTTATTCCTGCCACTCCATCGCGTCACATGACCTGTTCTGTTCTGCATATCATCTTTTGGTTGTTCCTTTATTCCTGCAGGTTCATTCACATTCTGCTCAGTGCTCTTGCTTTTACCATTGTTGCACCAATTCTATGGAACTCTACCCCTGGATCTTTGCTCCAAATTAATTACATTATTTCACCGCACTACCAAAAACCCTGCTTAATTCTGATGATTTTTACCCTGTTACGGTATCACCTCCATAATTTTGTCACATAATACAACCCTCCTTCCTTTCATCTTTAATTTGATCCCTTTTAAACCTTTCTCCCCCTCTTATTTACGGACTAAGTTATTCTAGGCCTCTTGTTTTATGCCTTCTCCCCTCATTTTAAATTTTTTACGTAAACTGCTTACATTTGTATTTGCATTATAGTAAATAGAGGTGAACTATGAACTATCCCCTAATAGTTGTCCTATTGCATGAGCTATCAAGAGAGGGTACAAAGTGTTCCGAGAGTGATGCATACCAGTCAGTAGAGGTAATTTTAGTTGCATCCCACTGTAATTTGCAAGTAGTGAAGTTAGATATTGTTTAGTCAGATAAGAAAAGCTATGAGAATGGTATGGGATTTGCATTACAAGATGTATGAGGAGAGACTTGCTGACCTAAACATGTATACTCTGGAGGAAAGGAGAAACAGGGGTGATATGATACAGACGTTCAAATATTTGAAAGGTATTAATCCACAAACGAACCTTTTCCGGAGATGCGAAGGCAGTAGAACGAGAGGACATGAAATGAGATTGAAGGGGGCAGGAAGTATTTTTTCACGGAGATGCTTGGAATGCTTGGAATGCCCTCCCACGGGAGGTGGTGGAAAAGAAAACGGTAACGGAATTCAAACATTCGTGGGATAAACATAAAGGAATCCTGTTCGGAAGGAATGGATCCTCAGGAGCTTAGCCGAGATTGGGTGGCAGAGCCGGTGGTGGGAAGCGGGGTTGGTGGTTGGGAGGCGGGGATAGTGCTGGGCAGACTTATACGTTCTGTGCCAGAGCCGGTGGTGGGAGGCGGGACTGGTGGTTTGGAGGCGGGGATAGTGCTGGGCAGACTTATACGGTCTGTGCCAGAGCCGGTGGTGGGAGGTGGGACTGGTGGTTTGGAGGCGGGGATAGTGCTGGGCAGACTTATACGGTCTGTGCCAGAGTCAGTGGTGGGAGGTGGGGCTGGTGGTTGGGAGGCGGGGATAGTGCTGGGCAGACTTATACGGTCTGTGCCCTGAAAAGGACGGGTACAAATCAAGGTAAGGTATACACAAAAAGTAGCACATATGAGTTTATCTTGTTGGGCAGACTGGATGGACCATGCAGGTCTTTTTCTGCCGTCATCTACTATGTTACTATGTTACTATATACCTGCTACTGGAAAACTGGAACAAGCTGGACTGTTACACATTCCTGCACAGACACTATATGCTAGCAGAATCTGTCACCTCAGTCACATATGCAGGATATGGACAGACCCTCATGTGATACAAAATAGGGAAGCACAAAAAGCATGCCCACAAAAACTGAAATAGAGATCTCTTCAAGAAAACCAGACTCTGTAAGCAGTGCAAATACTGGTAAAACAGAAATATATTTTCTCCTATATTCTGCAAAATACAACTGAAAAAAAAATTTATATTTCACAAAGCAGGCACATCTTAGTACTTCACCTACCCTCCTCTCTTCCTTCCCGTTCACATTAATTGATTTGATTTGCTTACTTTATTTATTTTTTGTCTATTAGATTGTAAGCTCTTTGAGCAGGGATTGTCTTTCTTCTATGTTTGTGCAGCGCTGCGTATGCCTTGTAGCGCTATAGAAATGCTAAATAGTAGTAGTAGTAGTAGTAGTAGTACTTAAAAGTATTAAATAAAAAGAATGTTTTCTTTTCTACCTTTGATGTCTGAGCATTCTATTTTTCTAGTTGGGCTGGTCTCTGTCTCTTTTCCACCTTCCATTTGTCAGTCTTCTCCTAAATTCTTTTCCAGGTTGGCT
This sequence comes from Microcaecilia unicolor, assembly GCF_901765095.1. NCBI lineage: Eukaryota > Metazoa > Chordata > Amphibia > Gymnophiona > Siphonopidae > Microcaecilia > Microcaecilia unicolor. The sequence goes on along the minus strand of NC_044039.1, from coordinate 81,702,801 downwards.
TTTCCATTTCTTTTTGTCTTCTTCCTGTCCTTCTCTGCATCTGTCTGGCACTAATCTTTCATTTTATAGTTTTTTTTCCACTTTTCTCTCACTCTTTAGTCCTTAGAATCCATCTACCTACTGGCTTTGACCATCTCCCTCTCATTCCCTCTCCAACACCCCAGTTCCCCCCTCTGTCTCTCCCTTTCCCAGTCTCTTAAGTTCCTCCCCCATCTTTCACCCAATTCATTAGTCCCTCATTCCCATCCTCTGTACATAAGTACATAAGTATTGCCATACTGGGAAAGACCAAGGGCCCATCGAGCCCAGCATCCTGTTTCCAACAGTGGCCAATCCAGGTCACAGTTACCCGGCAATATACCCAAAATGTACAAAACATTTTATAATTCCGAAAACAACAAAAACAACCCAAAAATCAAAAGCCCTATTGACCCCCCCCCCCCCCATGTCATTTTACAATATAAAAGAATCCCTTTCCCCTTGCAGTATCCAGCAACAGAGATATAGACTGATGTCAATGTAAGTATCCTTCCCTCCCTCCCGGGAACCCCTCCACCCACCCTCCGGTAACTCTATCAATCCAAACCATTAATAAAATAAAACCTGCAGTGAATCTCTTAGTTCCAAGATGAAAGGATGCAAAAAAAAAAAGGGGGGGGGGAATTTCCATATAACTTTGTATCAAAATCCTGTGATATCTCAGCCAATATCGCCATTATCCTACCTGCAACGGCCTCAAATATAAATCCACCTACGCTTTCTCCTTTTCCTTTGTCAGCACCCAATTATGGAATGCACTGTTTAAGCTGTCAAAACTACTCTAAACCATCTCAACTTCAGGAAATTACTCAAGACCAGCCTATTCGGGAAGGCCTACCACCAGGATCCAACATAAATCCTAAAGTCCTTCAAAACTGCAAATAAATGGACCATTTTGGACTCTCTTATCTTTCCCGTTTTCACCTTGTTCTTTCTATCCTCTCTGACTTCCACAATATATTGTAATTGTATAACTACTGGACTGGCAGTAGCCTTTTCGGTTTATTGTAAGCCACATTGAGCCTGCAAACATGTGGGAAAATGTGGGGTATAAATGTCATAAATAAATACTGCTTATCCCAGAAATAGTGGATTTTCCCCAAGTCCATTTAATAATGGTCTATGGACTTTTCCTTTAGGAAGCCGTCCAAACCTTTTTTTAAACTCCGCTAAGCTAACCACCCTTACCACCAGAGTTTAATTATACGTTGAGTGAAGAAAAAGTTTCTCCGATTCATTTTAAATTTACTACATTGTAGCTTCATTACATGCCCCCTAGTCCTAGTATTTTTGGAAAACGTGAACAGACACTTCACATCTACCCATTCAACTCTACTCATTATTTTATAGACCTCTATCATATTTCCCCTCAGCCACCTTTTCTCCAAGCTGAAGAGCCCTAGCCGCTTTAGCCTTTCCTCATAGGGAAGTTGTCTCATCCCCTTTATCATTTTCGTCGCCCTTCTCTGCACCTTTTCTAATTCCACTATATCTTTTTTGAGATACGGCGACCAGAATTGAACACAATATTCGAGGTGCGGTCGCACCATGGAGTGATACAAAGGCATTATAACATCCTCATTTTTGTTTTCCATTCCTTTCCTAATAATACCTAACATTCTATTTGCTTTCTTAGCCGCAGCAGCACACTGAGCAGAAGGTTTCAACGTATCATCAACGACGACACCTAGATCCCTTTCTTGGTCCGTGACTCCTAACGTGGAACCTTGCATGACATAGCTATAATTCGGGTTCCTCTTTCCCACATGCATCACTTTGCACTTGCTCACATTAAACGTCATCTGCCATTTAGACGCCCAGTCTCCCAGTCACCCTCTTTGCCCTCATCTACCCTCCACTGCATCTCATCACCTTATAGGTCCCAGCTCCATCCGTGTCTCTCCTTCCTTCCCTTACTTCCCTTACTTCCAAGGCCACTCTTCTGTCTGTTACCCTATACCCCATGCCCAATAGCTTCTCTTTCATCATCTTTTTAACCTCTTTCCACCCTAACTCAACCCCCTTCAGAGACTCATCCTCTTCTCCCATACCCCTCACTAGTACCCCAATCCCTTTTTAATACCCCTTATCCTCTCGCCAGTCTTCCAGGTCATTCATATTATGTCTCAACCTTTCCCCACATCATCCACTTTTCTTGCCCTTCTTTTCATAGCCCTCATTTGACATCCTTCTTCTTCCACTCTCCCACCCCCCAGTCCCATCCATCCCCTCCTCCTTCCCTTAGCTCACCACCCCGCCCAGTTCCATCCATCTCCTGCTCCTTCCCTCTGCCCCACCTCTCCCAGTCCCATCCATCTTCTGCTCCTTCCCTCCGCCTTTCTACCCCTCCCAATCCCATCCATCTTCTGCTCCTTACCTCTGCCCCCAGTCCCATCTATCTTCTACTTTCCACTATTTTCTATTTGACTTTTTTCTTTCTACATGTCCACTGTCATTCCCTCTGTGTCCATATCGGTCCTGTCCAGCACCTCCCCTCTGTCTCTGTCCCTATTCCCATGTTCAGTGTCTGCCCTCTGTGTCCCCATCCCTCCCTCCCATCCCGCTTCTGCCCCTGCACTCCCACCCCAAGGCCAGCATCTCTCCCTCTTCCATACTCCTGCCCCATGATACTGCATCTCGCTCGCTCGCTCTCCCCCTTCCCCTCCCTGGATACAGCATCTTTCCCAATTTGTCCCCCCCTCAGCATTCCATCTTTCTCTCCTCCATTCCAGCATGTCTCTCTCTCTCCCCCTCTCTTCTCCAGCTCCTCATCCAATCTCTTGTTTCCTCTCCCCATTCCCCGTGGTCTGGAATTTCTCTCTCTTAACACTTATGATATGGAATCTTTTTTCTCCTCCCCATCCATGGGTGGGACATCTCCCTCTCTCCTTCCTCCCCCTGAGGTCCAGTGTCACTGTCCCTTTCTCCTTCCACCAACTCCCCCCCCCCCCCACCTGCCTGCAAGCCTGCCGTTAGGTCCAGTGTCACTTTCCCTTTCTCCTCCCCGAGAGGTCCAGTATACACTCTCCCTTTCTCCTCCCTCCCTACCGGGAGGTGTAGGGTTCCTCTCTCCATCCCCCCATGAGATCGCGTGTCACTCTCCCTCTATCCTCCCTCTGGGAAATCCAGCATCACCCTGTCTCTGTCCTCACCCCGGTAAATGCAGATTTGCTCTCCCTCTCTCCGCCCCCCCCTAAGGTGCAGTGTCACTCTCCCTCTCTGTCCCCTTCCACCATAACCTCTCTCCCTGCGAGGTCCAGTGTCCCTATCCCTGTCACTCTTCCCTCCCTCTCTCCTCACACTTCCCCGTGGGGTCCAGTATTTCTCTTCCTCTCGCCTTACCCCCCCCCCCCAATGAGGTCCAGTCTCACTGTTACTATCTCTCTCTCCTCACACCCCACCACCCACAAGGTCTGAGATTACATACCCCCGCCCCCACGAGGTCTGGGATCACACACACACACACACACACAGAGGCACCCCTTGAGGTCTTGGCTGCACAACCCCCCCCCCCCCCCCCACCCCTCTGTGAGGTTCACGATTGTGCAAGAATACACACACCCCAACGTCCAGGATCATTATTCACCTCCCCCTCCTCTGGCGCTGCAGTCTTCAATTTGTCTGGACTGCCAGCAGCATTAGCAATGTATACATGTTGCCTTCAGTCTGCCCTGAAGCCTTCTCTTCAACTTCCTGTTACCGCATAGGTGGAACCAAGGGATGCTGCAGAGAGAAGGCTTCTGGGGCAGTCCAAAGGCAGCGTGTATACATCACTAACGCTGCCGGGAGCCCAGACAGATTGAAGACTGCAGCACCAGAGGGAGGAAGGGAGAACGTAGAGGGATCCTGGATCATGCAGGGCTTCAGGGTGGAGGAAGGTGGAAGAAGAGAGTGAGTCAGGGAGATGCTGAGGCAATGTGGGAGGTGGCAAGCCATTTGGGTGTGGGGGCAATGCCCCCTCGCCCCCAAAACTATGCCCATGTATGTACTATGTGTTTATATATATATATTACAGTCTCAATTATCCAACCTTTGCTCTGACAGACCCCCCCCCCCCTCCCGTGACGTCACTGTGTTGCCGTTAAGAAGTGCTTCAGGTTCTCTTCCTGTTTTCTGGCTTTACACACTGATGATTAGTGTTAATAAACAATACTGTATTTTAAATACAGATACCCTATGCCTGTTCTTTATACATAAAGTATGTCTTCCATGCATTTAAGGAGTTACCATTGTTTTCCATATTATCCGACTTTTCACTTATCCGACAATGTCTCGGTCCTGTTTACTTCGGATAATCAAGACTATACTGTATATATACAATCTGGCCAATATTTAAAACCATATATGCAGTTGGCAGTGGGAGATGAATGTATAAGTGGCTTTGGTTTTAAATGCTGGCATGGAGAATGGATAAATTTTGACTGTATAACTTGGCAAAATTCAGCCAATCTCCATATAACACTTAACCCTGCATTTTATAACTTGGGGCCTAAATATAAGGACTTATATGATAGAATACTAGCACTGACACAGTAAGCATACGCTTGTGCACCTAAAGGTTAGGCGCATGCTCAGCACTATTCTATAAATGACGCATGCAACTCAGCGTGTAAATGTAATGGTAGTGTTTATAAGGGAGGAGCATAGATGGGGGAGAAGTGGGACTAACATTTATGCACATGGCCTACAGAATACTGTATGTTATGCCCTAAAAGGCCATATTAAGGGGCACACATTTACATCTGCTATTGATATGGCATAAGTGGGCACGTCTAAATGGAGGCACACAGATGCTGACTTATGCTAGTATTCTATAATGGAATCATGGCACCCAAATCAAATCAAATCAGGTCTTGTATAACGCTAAAATGCCCTCACTAAGGTTTGGTGCGGTTTATATTACGTGGAGGGGCATAATCGAATGCGAATGCCCATCTCCATGGGCGTCTATGTCCAAGAACGGGTACGTGAAGGGGCAGGACAGACCGTATTTTCGAAAAAAAATGGGTGTCCATCTTTTTTTTCGATAATACGGTTTGTGCCGGGCAAATGCATTGGATTTGTGCTGATTTGAGCTGGGCGGTATCGTTTTTCAGCGCTAATGGAAACCGAAGGCGCCCAGCTCAAAAACGAACAAATCCAAGGCATTGGGTAGTGGGAGGGGCCAGGGTTCGTAGTGCACTGGTCCCCCTCACATGCCAGGACACAACCCGAGCACCCTAGGGGGCACTTGTAACAATTAAACAAAAAAGTAAAATACCTCCCAAGTCCATAGCTCCCTTCCTTTGGGTGCTGAGTCCCTCAAATCCCCCCAACAACCCACTGCCCACATCTCTACACCATTACCATAGCCCTTATGGCTGAAGGGGGGCACCTACATGTGGGTACAGTGGGTTTTGGGGGCGGTTTGTAGGGCTCCCATTTACCACCACAAGTGTAACAGGTAGGGGGGGATGGGCCTGGGTCCACCTGCCTGAAGTCCAATGCACCCACTAACAACTGCTCTAGGGACCTGCATACTGCTGTGATGGAGCTGGGTACGACATTTAAGGCTGGCATAGAGGCTGGCAAAAAAAGTTTTTAAAGTTCTTTTTTTTTTTGGTGGGAGGGGGTTAGTGACCACTGGGGGAGTCCGAGGAGGTCATCCCCGATTCCCTCCGGTGGTCATCTGGGCAGTTGGGGCACTTTTTGGGGACTTGTTCATGAAAAAAAAAGGGTCTAAAAAAAGTGACCCAAAATCGCGGTAAAAACGCCTTTTTTTTGATTATCAGCCGAAGGCACCCATCTCTCTTTGGCCGATAAACATACCCCAGTCCCACCTTCACCACGCCTCCGACACGCCCCCGTCAACTTTGTTCATTCCCGTGATGGAGTGCAGTTGAAGATGCCCAAAATCGGCTTTCGATTATACCGATTTGGGCGCCTTTGCGAGATGGGCGCCCATCTCCCGATTTGGGTCGAAATATGAGCGCCCATCACTTTCGAAAATAAGGCTGATAGTGAGTGTAACAATCTCAGACTGTTATAGGAAAGTCTTATGAGAGATAGGGAGAGACCAGCATTGTGTTAAATGTTATAAAACAGACTTAGGGAATAAGAAGCTTTTTAGCCTCTTCTGGAAGCTAAGGTAGATAGATAATCAATGTGAAGCCCTGGCACCTCCAGAACCTCCGGAAGCATCATTGCGTCCTCCCCTTCAATTACCTTCTATTCCAGTAACAACTAAGTTGGGAACCGATCCTTTGACCCAATCGATACCTCCGAAGCTCCCGCAGGTGCCCCCCGACCTCCTGAATGGGAAGTGGACCAGACCTAACCTCCAGAAGCCGAGGTTCCCAAAAAGCAACCTGCCCTTGAAAGGGAGTTGACTCAAATGAATCTTGGAGGCCACATCCACAGACCAATTCTGGAGACATAGAAAACGACGTTTAGCCACCACTAGAGGAAGGTTCTTAGCGGAGGCTTGGACTAAGTCATACAGGGCATCCAAGAGAAAGGCAGTGCCAAATTCCAAATTAATAACATCTGAAGAAGACTGCGAGGAAGCCAATGCCTGAGAGTCCGGCAGCCGCTTAGCCCACCGAAAGCAAGCTCAAGCCAGGTTACCACCACAGATGGCAGCCTTTAATGCCAAAGCTGAGACCTCAGAGGATCACTTCAGGAGAACCTCCATCCAGCAATCCTGAAGATCCTTAAGGGTTGCCTCACCCTCTACTAGCATTCCCGTCTTCTTGGTGACCACAGTGACCAGAGCATCCACTTAAGGAACCCGAAGGGACTCCAGATCCAGCAGAGGGAACTGGTAGAGTCAAGCCATTTACTCCAGTTTAGATTTCTTTCGGCTTTAGGACAAACATGACCATGTCAGAAGTTTTGAATATTAATCTGGATCGCCATCTGACATCCTGACATCTTGAATTCTCAATATCTGTTTAAATGGGCCCTGGAATTTATAAGATATCTGGGGGTCAACCAGGGGCGTAGCCAGACTTCAGCGGTAGGGGGGCCAGAGCCAAGGTGAGGGGGCACATTTTAGCCCCCCCCCAGCGCCGCTGACCCCCCCCCCCCCCCGCCGCCATCCCCCTGCTGCCACCAGCACCAGCTCCAACAACTTTGACACCCCCCCCCCCTGCCGACAACCCCTTAGTCCGAATGGGTGAATAGAAGGTACAAATTTATGGCAAGGCTGGATTCAATATTTCAGCACCCATAGGCAGGATGGAAGGTGAGGGCATGGATCTCTCCTTGTTGTTTGGAGAACTGAAACTTGTCCTCTGTAGACTGGAAAACAGGAGTGGTGGGGGCTGGGCCAGTGAGCCATGTGTGAGGGAGTGTATAAGAGAACCCCCGTTGTCTTTAAACATATTCTCCTCACCAATCCACCTTAACAGAGCCAGGCAGGAGGGCATAATCCAACCACAGAAGATAAAAGCCGAGAGTTGGGGAATAGTCAGGGGGGCCCAGAACAGGAAGAAGCAGCAGCCCTCGAGGCTATGCCTTCACTATGTTGTATAACGAACCTATTATTACTAACTGTGGCTTCCTAGAAGGTAGAACTGGTTTCTTGTTTTTGACTAAGTAATTGTTCTGAATAAAGGGGTTTTTGTTTAAGCTGCTTCAGTTTTCTTCTTTTATAGGCCTCTTAGAAGCCCAGGGCTCAAACACTTGCACATGCTATTACTTATAGTTGTCCTCTAAAGACAGTAGAAATAGCTTACAAGGGGCTCTGGGCCTCACTTCAATACGCAGATGTGTAATTGAACTAAAGGGAGTAACCTTGCCCAAGAGAGAAACCAGAAGCAGTAAAGCAGGGTGTGTGTCCAACCTCAGTTCTCAAGGGCCACAACTACTATATACAAATAGATCTCATGCATATTCATTGTGGAAATCCTGAAAACCCAAATGAGCAAATGCCGTGGTTAGACTCTCTGGATTAAAGTTAGAGCTGAAAAGGCAGGATTTTTTTTTTTTGTATAGTGTTTGTTGTTGACTACACTGCAGCTTACCAGGCACAAGGCTGGAGCAGGCCAGCATGACGTGGTTAATCCAAGACTTAGTTGAGGGGCAGCAGAAGCTGAACAGTGTTATGCAGACACAACGTGAGGAACAACAAGCCTTTCAAAAATTGCTAGAGCTACAACAGAGCTCTCTGTCTCAAGAGTCTCACGGGGTAAGTACTTGACCAACCCTACTGGCCCCAGTTCTGCCCAAGATGACCACAAAGGATGACTCAGACTATTCTTTTTAAATACATTTTTAGCAAGCTACTTGTCTAGCAGGGGGTCCAGAAGAGGCATGAGCCACAGATTTAGGCAACTTACTAACTGGCAGCAAGCTGCAAATACACATAAATAGTCATACATAGAACCCAGAGCACTCTCCATGAAATAGGGAGAAAGGGAGGCCTATGTCTACCTGTATCAACATTCAGAAGCCCTGATCTACTTTAAGTGTGGGGATGATTGCCATTTTGCCCAGGAGTGTCCAGGAAACAAATGGGGAATATTCCATATGTGTAGTATTCTGGACACTCCAGATTTGAAAGACTGCAAATCTGTACTTCCAGTCAAGTTGTGAGGATCTCCTAGCCAAGCTGTTCTTGATTTGGGAAATAACGGAAAGAAGGGGGGTGGAGAGGGCCCAATGGATGTGGGAAATGTCAGAACTCTTGTTCAGAGGGAGACACTACATTGGACTCAGATTGATTATGATAATTTACCTCCAGATTCTTTATAGGGCACTCAAATTTTCATACCCAAATGTGGACACAGTGCTGAGATGCGCCCGCAACTAAAACTGAGTGGTGAGCCAATTAACATCAACAATTGGGTGCTAACAATCAATTATTGATGCTAATTGGCACCAAATTGTATTTGCATGCGCATATTGCTAGACACTATTATATTAAACTAAACGCCCAAATCCCATGATGCCCATCCCAAAAAGAGGAGTGGCCACGGGAGGAGCATGGGAGGGTCAGGGACATTCCAGAAATTTGAACACAGTATTATGGAATAGCACAGATGTGCACCTAAATTAAGCACCAGCAATTATACCTGGTTTCAGCAGGCGTAAGTCCTGGTATCCAAATTTTGGAGTGGGAATCTGAACTACATGCTATTCTATATAGGGCACTCAACATGGAGAGGCTTTATAAATTAGACCTGAGAAACAGTTTTTTTTTCCAGCGCCCATATTTGGGCACCATTTACTAAATCAGGTCATTAATGTCCTCACGTGTGTCCATAGGGACTAACAACAATATCCTACAGCACAGTTTTTGTTGGGAGACACTGAATGAATTCTTTGCTTCGATCTTTACTGAAGAAGTAAGAGATCTACCATACCAGAAATAGTTTTGAAGGGCACAATGCTGAGGAACTGAAAGAAATCTCAATGAACCAGGAAGATGTACTGAGCCAAATCGACAAATTAAAGAGTACTAAATCACCTGAACCGAAGGTAAGCAACCCCAGGGTACTGTAAGAACTCAAACATGAACTTGCTAGTGATTTGTAACCTGTTGTTAAATTTAACAACAGGTTACAGATCACTAGCAACCTAGGGTACCTGAAGATTAGAAAGTGACCAATGTAATGCCGATTTTTATAAAGGGTTCCAGGTGTGAACTAGGTATAGACCAGTGAGCCTGACTTAAGTGCCAGGCAAAATAGTGGAAACTATTATAAAGAATAAAATTACTGAACACAGAGAGGGGCATCTCTGAAGATGTCGCCACGAAGGGGCGGGGCATCCTGTATTATCAAAACAAGATGGGCGTCCATCTTTCGTTTCGATAATATGGTCGGGGACGCCCAAATCTCAACATTTAGGTCGACCTAAGAGATGGTCGACCTAAACGTTGAGACGGTCGACCTTTGTTTGTCCTGTTTGTCAGTGCTAATTAGATTATAAGCTCTCTCAAGCAGGGACTGTCTCTTCATGTTCAAGTGTACAGCGCTGCATACGTCTAGTAGCGCTTTAGAAATGATAAGTAGTAGTAGTAGTAGAGATGGATGACCTCGGTTTTCGCCAATAATGGAAACCGAGGATGCCCATCTCAAAAATGATCAAATGCAAACCCTTTGGTCGTAGGAGGAGCCAACATTCGTAGTGCACTGGTTGCCCTGACATGCCAGGACACCAACTGGGCACCCTAGGGGGCACTGCAGTGGACTTCACAAATTGCTCCCAGGTGCATAGCTCCCTTACCTTTGGTGCTGAGCCCACCCCAACCACCCCCCCCCCAAACCCACTCCCCACAACTGTACATCACTACCATAGCCCTAAGGGGTGAAGGGGGGTACTTACATGTGGGTACAGTGGGTTTCGGGTGGGTTTTGGAGGGCTCCCATTTACCACCACAAGTGTAACAGGTAGGAGGGGATGGGCCTGGGTCCGCCTGCCTGACGTGCACTGCACTCACTAAAAACTGCTCCAGGAACCTGCATACTGCTGTGATGGAGCTGGGTATGACATTTGAGGCTGGCATAGAGGCTGGAAAAAATGTTTTTTATATATTTTTTTTAGGGTGGAAAGGGGTTGGTGACCACTGGGGGAGTAAGGGGAGGTCATCCCCGATTCCCTCTGGTGGTCATCTGATCAGTTCGGGCACCTTTTCAAGGCTTGGTCATGAAAAAAATTGGACCAAGTAAAGTCAGCCAAATGCTTGTCAGGGACGCCCTTCTTTTTTCCATTATTGGCCGAGGACACCCATCTCTTAACCATGCCCCGTCCGGCCTTCAGATACTGCCAACACGCCCCCGTAAACTTTGGTCATCACCGCGACGGAAAGCAGTTGAGGATGCCCAAAATCGGCTTTCGATTATGCCAATTTGGGCGACTTTGAGAGAAGGACGCCCATCTCCCGATTGCAGAACGGCCTTAGGAAATTGGAAGACAGGGCATCTAAATGGCAGATGAAATTTAATGTGGACAAATGCAGAAAGATGCAAACTGGGAAGAATAATCCATCATAGTTACCTAATGCTAGGTTCAGAGTGCTTAGGAGTCAGCACCAAGAAAAAGATCTAGGTGTCATTGTGGACGACACACTAAAATATTCTGCCCAGTGTGCAGCAGTGGCCAAGAAAGCAAAACGGGGGCAGAGGGAGCATGGAAACGAAGAGCCGACACGCGCGCGGCACCCCCCCCCCCCCAACCGGGGGGGGGGGGTTCTTTCGCCGGAGGGTCGCGCTGCACCCAGGGGGTTATTTCGCCTGGGGGGGATGGTCGCGCTGTTCCGGAACGCCACTGCTTTGGAGGCTGGCAAAGCCTTCCGGGGTTCCACAAAGAGGACAAAAAAATGATCAGACCGCATGAAATCGTTGGGCATGATAAGATAGCACATAAGGACACGCTTCACATCCAACAATCGCAGGGAAGCGTATTCTGCAGAATAGACCTTCCTGGAAAAAGAAGGAAAAAACACAGTCTGACTGACATGAAAAGGAGATACAATCTTCGGCAAAAAGGACATAACTGTCTGTATGGGAACTCCAGAGTCAGAAAAGTGGAGAAAGGGATCCCTGCAACAGACAGTTTGAAGCTCTGAAACTCTCTGTGCTGACAAAATGGTAACAAGAATTACGCATTTAATGTAAGATCTTTAATAGTTGCTGAACAAAAGGGCTGAAAGGGGGGCCAACTGAAGAGCCTTAAGAAACACTTGAAGCCTCCACTGAGGACAAATATTGCAGAGAAGGGGTGCAGATGAGTGACTTCCTTGAGGAATCGAACTGTATCAGGATGAGCACCCAATGAGGCATTCTGTATGTTACCTCTTTGACACGACAATGCTGCCACCTGAACCTTGAATGAATTGAGAGCCAAGCCTTTTTTTGAATCCCTCCTGAAGGAAGGATAAAATTTGAGACAAGGAAGCATGAAATGGAGAAACATCATTCCGCACAGACCAGTTCTCAAAAGTTTTCCATACTGTAGCATAAGAAGAAGAAGTGGACCGCTGTCGGCTTGCAGCAAAGTATAATAGCATCATCCGCATAACCCTTCTTCCTCAATCGCGCCCTCTCAAGAGCCAGGCCAAAAGTGCAGCTTTTCTCAAAGGGGTTTAGCACTTTCGAATCGTGTTTTACCATATATCAGTCTGGCTGCTGTGTTTTGGGCGGTCTGAAGTTTTTTTGTGAGTTGTTCTTTACATCCCGTATAGATTCCGTTGCAGTAATCTGCATGACTTAGGACCATTGATTGTATTAGGTTTCGAAAAGTTTCCCTTGGGAAGAAAGGTTTTATTCGTTTGAGTTTCCACATTGAATAGAACATTTTCTTTATTACGGTGTTTACTTGGCTCTCGAGAGTAAGGTTTCGGTTGATTGTGACGCCGAGTATTTTTAGGCTGTCTGAGGTAGGGAGGGTGTGTCCTGTGGTTGTGGGTTTGTAGTTGTTATGTTGAGATGAGAGGATGAGGCAGTGTGTTTTTTCAGTGTTCAATAGCAAATCTCCTGGACTGGATGATATTCATCCCAGAGTACTGACAGAATTGAAAAATGAACTGGCGGAACTATTGTTACTAATATGTAATTTATCTTTAAAATCGAGCGTGGTACTGGAAGATTGGAGGGTGGCCAGTGTAACACCGATATTTAAAAAAGGTTCCAGACGGGATCCGGTAAATTATAGACTGGTGAGCCTGATGTCGGTTCCGGGCAAAATGGTAGAGACTATTATAAAGAAAATTACAGAGCATAATCTAAAACATGGATTAATGAGACAAAGGCAACATGGATTTAGTGAAGGGAAATCTTGCCTCACCAATCTATTACATTTCTTTGAAGGGGTGAACAAACATTTGGATAAAGGTGAGCCAGTTGATATTGTGTCAGTGGATTTTCAAAAGCCGTTTGACAAAGTACCTCATGAAAGACTCCAGAGGAAATTGGAGAGTCATGGGATAGGGGGTAGTGTTCTATTGTGGATTAAAAACTGGCAGTGGCGTTCCTAGGGTGGCTGACACCCGGGGCGGATCGCAGATGCGCCCACCCCCCCCCGGCGAAAGGCCACCCCCCGCGAAGGGACACACCTCCCCCCCCCCGGCAAAAGGACACCCCCCGGGTGCATTTTTACCTGCTGGGGAGGTGAGACGCGCCTGTCTGCTTCACTCGTTCCATGCTCCCTCTGCCCCGGAACAGGAAGTAACCTGTTCAAGGGCATAGGGAGCACGGAACGAGCGGAGCAGACAGGCACGCGGCACCCCCCCCCCCCAGCGGCGTGCACTCGGGGCGGACTGCACCCACCGCCCCCCTAGGAACGCCACTGAAAACTGGTTAAAGGATAGAAAACAGAGAGTAGGGTTAAATGGTCAGTATTCTCAATGGAGAACGGTAGATAGTGGGGTTCCCCAGAGGTCTGTGCTGGGACCACTGCTTTTTAACATATTTATAAATGATCTACAGATGGGAGTAACTAGTGAGGTAAATAAATTTGCTGATAACACAAAGTTATTCAAAGTTGTTAAATCACAAGAGGATTGTGAAAAATTACAAGAGGACCTTACGAGACTTGGAGACTGGACGTCTAAATAGCAGATGACGTTTAATGTGAGCAAGTGCAAAGTGATAAATGTGGGACAGAGGAACCCGAACTATAGCTACATAATGCAAGGTTTCACATTAGGAGTCACCACCCAAAAAGGGATCCCTCTGATCAGTGAGCTGCGATGGCTAAGAAAGCAAATAGAATGTTAGGTATTATTAGGAAAGGAATGGAAAACAAAAGTGAGGACGTTATAATGCCTTTGTATCGGTCCATGGTGCGACCACACCTTGAACATTGTGTTCCATTCTGGTCACCACATCTCAAAAAAGATGTGGAGGGGCATTTTCGATCGTGGACGCCCATCTCTAAGGGCGCCCATCTCCGAAGATGGTGTCGCGAAGGGGCGGGACTGACCATATTTTCGAAACGAGATGGCCGGCCATCTTTCGTTTCGATAATACGGTTGGGGCCGCCCAAATGTCAGAGATGGCAGGGTTTGAGATGGCTGGCCTCGGTTTGTGCCCATAATGGAAACCGAGGCTGGCCATCTCAAACCTGGCCAAATCCAAGGCATTTGGTCGTGGGAGGGGCCAGCATTTGTAGTGCACTGGTCCCCCTCACATGCCAGGACACCAACTGGGCACCCTTGGGGGCACTTCTAATAAAAAAAAAAAAAAAATATATATATATATATATATATATATATATATATATATATATAGCTCCCAGGTGAATAGCTCCCTTACCTTGGGTGCTGAGCTCCCAAAATCCCCCCCAAAATCCACTCCCCACAACTCTACACCATTACCATAGCCCTTATGGCTGAAGGGGGGCACCTACATGTGGGTACAGTGGGTTTTGGGGGGGGTTGGAGGGCTCCAATTTACCACCACAAGTGTAACAGGTAGGAGGAATGGGCCTGGGTCCGCCTGCCTGAAGTACACTGCACCCACTAAAATTGCTCCAGGGTCCTGTATACTGCTGCGATGGACCTGAGTATGAGATTTGAGGCTGGCATAGAGGCTGGCAAAAAAAGTTTTTTAAGTTGTTTTTTGAGGGTGGGAGGGGGTTAGTGACCACTGGGGGAGTCAGGGGAGGTGATCCCTGATTTCCTCCGGTGGTCATCTGGTCACTTCGGGCACTTTTTTGGAACTTGGACCTGAAAAAAAAGGGACCAAATAAAGTGGACCAAATTCTCGCCAGGGACGCCCTTCTTTTTTCCATTATCGGCCGAGGGCATCCATCTCTTAAGCACACCCCTGTCCCACCTTTGCTGCCCTTCCAACACGCCCCCGGGAACTTTGGCCAGCTCTGCGACGGAAAGCAGTTGGATCCGGCCAAAATTGGCTTTCGATTATACCGATTTGGCCGGCTTCAGGAGATTGCCGGCCATCTCCCGATTTGTGTCAGAAGATGGCCAGCAATCTCCTTTGAAAATAAGCTGGATAGTGCAATAAGAAAAGGTACAGAGAAGGGCAACAAAAATGATAACGGAGATGGGACAACTTCCCTATGAGGAAAGGCTGAAATGTCTAGGGATCTTCAGCTTGGAGAAAAGACAGCTGAGGGGAGATATGACAGAGGTCTATAAAATAATGAGTGAAGTAGAATGGGTAGACGTGAACCATTTGTTTACTCTTTCCAAAAATACTAGGACTAGGGGGCATGTGATGAAGCTACAAAGTAGTAAATTTAATACGAATTGGAGAAAATGTTTCTTCATTCAACGTGTAATTAAACTCTGGAATTCGTTGCCAGAGAATGTGGTATAGGCAGTTAGCTTAGTGAGGTTTAAAAAAGGTCTGGACGGCTTCCTAAAGGAAAAGTCCGTAAAAATTATTAAATTGACTTGGGGAAATCCACTGCTTATTTCTGGGATAAGCAGCATAAAATGTATTGAACATTTTTGGGATCTTGCCAGGTGTTTGTGATCTGGATTGGCCACTGTTGGAAACAGGATGTTGGACTTGATGGACCTTTGGTCTGTCCCAGTGTGGCAATACTTATGTACTTAAGTATTTATAGCCTATTATTGCTAATTAACAAAAAATATCAGCTCATTAGATTGTTACACATGAACTGACCTTATTCTATAACCTTGGTGCTCAAATTTGCATGCTAATTGCAAATTTGGGCACACAACTTTCTAAAATTAGGAGGTATCTGTGCATGTATTCTGTTCAGTGCTTCTACTCAATGAACCATAAAAATATTCTTCCTTAATTACCACCTCAAACCTAAACATCCCCCTACAAATGGTCCAATGAACAAGGGAGGATCAACAGAAACATGAACACAGAGCACCTCTAGATCTGGAACAAACTAAAAAGGTTGCTGGGATCAATGAAATTGAAACTGAGGGATAGCCTTTCAAACATCAGGCTTCCCTTTTCAAGTATCAAGTTAACTTTTCCATTCATATCACTTCCCATAATATCCCTACCCATTCATCTTTTGAAAATGGATCTGTCCCTACTCTCAGCTGTTCTTCTAGTGCTTGTGACTATTGTATTTCCATCCCCAAACTACTGCACCAAAGATGGGTGCCTTGTCTGTCTAGTGCTATGGATAGCCAATAATTTTCAGGTTTATTTGGAAAGTCAGAAAGATTTACGAATCATTACTCCAAATGTGTTTATTTCTTTATTCCTTAATAAACACATTATTTAAAAAAGCAGTAAAATCAGAGCATTTAATATTTAGTTTCCATCTACCTACATGTGCAGTCCCTCTGGTTTCTTGCAAGTTCAAAGCCAGGTCTGCATTCACAGGCAACCCCTACTTTGGGTGTCTCTCGGCAGATATGTGCACATCCATGATCTTTGTTCATGCAATTCATACCCTCTGCAAAGAAGAAAAAAAAATTAAGGTATATAATCAGGCAGTATTTTAAGACTGGTCCATTTCAATTCCATTAATCTGCTGTCATACTAATTTTTATATTTCATCCAGATATTATAGTCTTTCTCATAATACGCAGTAGATATAGGAGCTTAATTTTAACATATAAGCACAGTAAATTAAAAAGATAAACCTACAAGGATGTGGTGTACTTGTATTTATGGTTTATATATCATGCTCACCACAAATTCAAGATATCTCTAAACATTATTTTTATATACCAATTCTGAGTAGAGCACCATCATCGCACTTCAGCGTTCTCATTTACAGAATGACTAGTTTTCTTAATACTCAATCTATATCAGAAAATTAGCCCACGTATATTGGTGGGTACTCGTGCGGACAATCACTAAGATTACAACATATTACTAGCAGATATTAAACCTATTAATGGAATGATCTATTCAAAATAAGTATATCACCAAATAGCAAGAATATATCTCATTAAGGTAATTTAGCTAGCAATAATTTATTTCTTCAATGTTTTAAGAAGTCTTCTATACACACTTGATTATATCGATGCCACAACTAGTCTCATAAACATGTGTCCATGTATCACAAAGATAGAAAACTTATATGTAAATATTCTTGTCCCGCCAAAGTGTTGATTGTCTCTATTGCCTCAGTCCAGAGTGTGATTCATCGTGCGGCATCACCAAATCAACCAAATGAAGAAACAGTACACTGTTATTCTCACATTTGGGGTAACGCAATCCTGCGTTGCGGAGCTTCTTACAAGATTTAAATGAGCTTTTGTGGAGTTCGAGCTGGTCTTAGGCAGGGGCAACAGAGGCGGTCACACAGGGCCTCGTGCTCCTAAGGGCCCCGAGGTAGCCTTGGCATCTCCCTCCTGCTCCCTGCTTCAGCCATCGTTGCAGTCTCCTGTTAAGAGAGCTGCACGAGAGCGGGGATGGCGGAATTCGCTGGAAATGCACAATGATCTGAGCTTTGCCTTTTCACCCTCGAGCTGCAGGGTGCCCTCCCGGCACATACCCAAGCCACCCTGGTGGTCTAGTGGATTCTTCTGGGCAGGAAAAATCCCCCATCTTTCCTGCCTGCTGCCACTGACCCTCTTTTTAAAAAATTGGCTGCCGAGACTTCCGCTTAAGTCTTGCGAAGCCACCACTGGAAGTCTCAGCAGCCATTTTAAAGAGGATACGGCAGCAAGAGGGTCAGCAGCAGCAGGCAGGAAAAACTGGGGTTCTTTCCTGCCCTGAAGAATCTACTAGACCACTAGAGTGGCTTGAGGTATGTGCCGGGAGGGCACCCTGCGGCTCGGGGAGGAGGTCTGGAATATGTGGTGGGGGGAGGAGGTCTGGAATATGTAGGAGGGAGGGAGAGAGGGTACTGTAAGAAAAAAAAAGTTATCTGTTTCTCCTTCCTCGTGCAACCGGATCCCTGTGCACTCAAAACAAAGCAAACCTACAAGCTGCTGCATCCACGTTGTCTTTCTTTATTGTTGGTGGAATTTCTTTTTTGATCTCACTTAGATTTTCAAACATGCCAGCTTGTGCGTACAGATTGAACATAGAAGAAATATAATAAAAGAATAAATTTTTATAGGTAAAGTAGTAATTTGTTATAATTTGTAATTAGTGTGTAATTTGGAGGGGATGGTTAAAGAGACACCCTAGTACTGCTATATTCATGCAGAGATTGATTTTCTCCTCGTAAAGGGCCACTAAACAGACATCATGTGATGAGAATTAGGTGCTCAACATTTAGAGTTTCAATCTATCTATTTACTTATTTATGGCATTTATATTCCACATTAAACATGGATTAGGTAGAAACCTGGGAGCATTTAAAATATTTGTTTTTTCCTGTGCCTACATCAAAAGAAAAAAAGATAGGATGTAGGAGCTTGCTCCTTCAGCTTTGTGGAATGCAGTGATATATATAAAAATGCACTTGCCTTTTTTTATTATTACTATTTCACAGAGAAGGTATTGAATAATGAGGGAAGGGTTTCCTTCATGCAGAACTGTCCAGAGTCAGTCTAAATGTGCCAACATTGTCCAGTTCAGCACACTATTAGCAGCCAAGTTCATACGTTAATTATGTTCGGTAGAAAATAAATCTGTCGGCTCAGGCTGCTTGTTATGTGAATATTCAATCACTGTTTCATTATTGCTACCAAGTATTACATATTAAGGGCATTTGTTTTAATTCATTTATCCACTCCATGCATATGGTTTTGCTTTTTAAACCCAAAGGTTCCCTATGATAGAATTGTGCTTCTTTGAATTAATTTTTCTTGATGTGTCTTTATTTGAAATAAAAAATTTTAAAACACATCTTGTAAACAAGGGGCGGGGCTAGGTGGGGGCAGAGGGCCCTGCTGAACTAGTCTGCACAGGGCCTCGCAATTGCTAAGCCAGCCCTGAGTGTAAGAAATGCTCCACCGCACATGCAGAGTGCCTTCCCGCCCACCGCATGAGCGACCGCAGTTAAATACTACAGCAAGTAAAAATAGGAAACAACTCCAAGTGAAGGTGGGAGGGTTTGTATCTTCCTTTTCTCCTAGGACAAGCAGGCCATAATTTTCACAATTGGGGTATCCCTAACATCCAGGCTCACTGAAGACAGCAAACACTGGTTAACTGGGCCCTGCAACGGCAAGGACAGAACTCAGATTAACCTGAAACTATGTACAAACTGAGTGAGAGAGCAGCCTGGAACAGAATAAAGTGGGCTGGGGGGAGGGGTGGAGTTGGATTCTACACCACAAACAGATTCTGCAACACTGTATGCCCAAACCAACTGTCGCATCATGTATCGTGCTCAATGCAGTAATGAGATGTGAATGTGTGGACAGAAGACCACGTTGCAGGCTTACAAATTTCTTCAATGGAGGCTGAATGCAAAAGTTGGCTACAGACACAGCCAATGCTATGACATTATGAGCATTGATATAACCCTCCAGGGCCAGCTCAGCCTGGGCATAAGTGAAAGAAATGCAATCTGCCCATCCGGTTGGGATCAAAAGAAACAAAAAGTTAGGCAGACTGTCTGTGGTGCTTAGTACCCTCCATATAATAAGCCAATGCTTGCCTGCAGTCCAAGGTGTGCAAGACGCTCTTGCAAGGATGGGCATGAGGTTGGGGAAAGAATGTTGGCAACAATCGACTAGTTCAGATGGAAATCCGACACAACCTTAGGCAGGAACTTAGGGTGTGTGCAGAGGACTACACCCAGTTGCATGACAGCAGTATGCAGGTCCCTGGAGCAGTTTTAGTGGGTGCAGTACACTTCAGGCAGGTGGACCCAGGCCCATCCCCCTCTACCTGTTACACTTGTGGTGGTAAATGTGAGCCCTTCAAAACCCACCACAAACCCACTGTACCCGCATATAGGTGCCCCCCTTCACCTGTAAGGACTATGGTAATGGTGTACAGTTTTGGAGATTGGGGTTTGGGGGGCTCAGCACACAAGGTAAGGGAGCTATGCATCTGGGAGCAATATATGAAGTCCACTGCAGTGCCCCCTAGGGTGCCCTGCTGGTGTCCTGGCATGTCAGGGGGACCAGTGCACTAAGAATGCTAGCTCCTCCCAAGACCAAATGGCAAAGTGGTGAACTGGATTATGAACTGGTTGACGGACAGACGCCAGAGGGAGGTGGTGAATGGAATTCGCTCTGAGGAGCGAAAGGTGAGTAGTGGAGTGCCTCAAGGATCGGTGCTGGGGCCGATTCTGTTCAATATATTTGTGAGTGAGATTGCCGAAGAGTTAGAAGGTAAAGTTTGCCTATTTGCGGATGATACTAAGATCTGTAACAGAGTGGACACCCCGGAGGGAGTGGAAAACATGAAAAAGGACCTACGGAAGCTAGAAGAATGGTCTAAGGTTTGGCAATTAAAATTCAATGCGAAGAAATGCAAAGTGATGCACTTAGGGAGTAGAAATCCACGGGAGACGTATGTGTTAGGCGGAGAGAGTCTGATAGGTACGGATGGGGAGAGGGATCTTGGGGTGATAGTATCTGAGGATTTGAAGGCGACGAAACAGTGTGACAAGGTGGTAGCCCTAGCTAGAAGGTTGTTAGGCTGTATAGAGAGAGGTGTGACCAGCAGAAGAAAGGGGGTGTTGATGCCCCTGTATAAGTCGTTGGTGAGGCCCCACCTGGAGTATTGTGTTCAGTTCTGGAGGCCGTATCTTGTTAAGGATGTAAAAAGAATTGAAGCGGTGCAAAGAAAAGCTACGAGAATGGTATAGGATTTACGTTACAAGATGTATGAGGAGAGACTTGCGGACCTGAACATGTATACTCTGGAGGAAAGGAGAAACAGGGGTGATATGATACAGACGTTCAAATATTTGAAAGGTATTAATCTGCAAACGAACCTTTTCCGGAGATGCGAAGGCAGTAGAACGAGAGGACATGAAATGAGATTGAAGGGGGGCAGACTCAAGAAAAATGTCAGGAAGTATTTTTTCACGGAGAGCGTAGTGGATGCTTGGAATGCCCTCCCGCGGGAGGTGGTGGAAACGAAAACGGTAACGGAATTCAAACATTCGTGGGATAAACATAAAGGAATCCTGCTCAGAAGGAATGGATCCTAAGGAGCTTAGACGAGATCGGGTGGCAAAGCCGGTGGCGGGAGACGGAGATGGTGCTGGGCAGACTTATACAGTCTGTGCCAGAGCCGGTGGTAGGAGGCGGGACTGGTGGTTTGGAGGCGGGGATAGTGCTGGCCAGACTTATACGGTCTGTGCCAGAACCGGTGGTGGGAGGCGGGGCTGGTGGTTGGGAGGCGGGTATAGTGCTGGGCAGACTTATACGGTCTGTGCCTGGAAAAGGACAGGTACAGATCAAGTTAAGGTATACACAGAAAGTAGCACATGTGAGTTTGTCTTGTTGGGCAGACTGGATGGACCGTGCAGGTCTTTTTCTACCGTCATCTACTATGTTACTATGTTACTATGTTACTTGGATTTGGTCGTTTCTGAGATGGTCGTCCTCGGTTTCCATTATCACCGAAAATCGGGGACAACCATCTCTAAGGACAACCATCTGTAAGGTTGACCTAAATGTTAAGCTTTTGAGGCTGGCATAGAGGCTGGAAAAAAATATTTAAACATTTTTTTTGAGGGTGGGAAGGGGTTAGTGTCCACAGGGGGAGAAAGGGGAGGTCACCCCCGATTCCCTCTGGTGGTCATCTGGTCATTTAGGGCACATTTTTGTGGCTTGGTCATAAAAAAAAAAGGACCAAGTAAAGTCGTCCAAGTGTTCGTCAGGGACACCCTTCTTTTTTCCATTATCGGTCGAGGACACCCATGTTTTACACATGCCCCAGTCCCGCCTTTGCTATGCTTCCGACATGCCCCCGTGAACTTTGGTTGAAACCACGATGGAAAGCAGTTGAGGATGCCCAAAATCGGTTTTCGATTATGCCGATTTGGGCGACCCTGTGAGAAGGACGCCCATCTTGCGATTTGTGTCGAAAGATTGTCGTCCTTCTCTTTCGAAAATAAGCCTGATAGACTCCCAGTTTGCGTAACAATGCTGCAACTACTGCTAGACATTTGGTAAATACCCTGGGAGCTGAAGCGAGGCCAAAGGGCAACATGTGGTACTGAAAGTGATGTGTTCCCAGCCGAAATTGTAGATACTTTTGGTGGGCTGGAAGTATTGGGATGTATGTATATGTATCCTTCAAGTCCAGAGAGCATAGCCAATCATTTTCCTGAATCATGGGGAGAAGGGTGCCCAGGGAAACCATCTTGAACTTCTCTTTGACCAGGAATTTGTTCAAGGCCCTGGGGACTAAGATGGGACACATCCCCCGTCTTCTTCTGCACAAGGAAGTACCTGGAATAGAATCTCTGCCCTTCGTTCCCTGGAGGAATGAGTTCGACTCTATGGGCCTTCAGATGGGATGAAAGTTCCTGTGCAAGTACTTGCCTGTGCTGAGAGCTGAAGTAATGAGCTCTCATGGGCAATTTGGGGTTTCCTAATGGCAATTTAGGGTGATATCTGAGGCAGATTATTTGGAGAACCCATTGACAGTGGCTATGCTCTGCTGGTGCCAGACATCCTTTGCTTTGACTGGGGAGCAGCAGAGGCCTTAGGCACATGCTGTTGATGAGAACGAGTGTGCTGGGGTTGAGCCTGAGCAGGCGAGAGGAGGTGGCATACCTATGTCTCTGAGCATACTGGGCAGCCCTCTTAGACTTGCCCAAAGATCTCCTAGATGTGGAGGCTGATGATGAAAGCGGGAGAGAGAAGAGATGGTATCAGTATGTTTCTTGATTTGGTCAGCGACCTCCTCAACCTTCTATCCAAAAAGGTTATCCCCTCGGCATGGGGCATCTGCCAATTTCTGCTGAACCGCAGGGTCCAAGTCAGAAGCACACAGCCATGAGAATCCTTTAGGCAGAGATCCTGGATGCCACATCAAAAGTGTCATATGTGCCCCTGACCAAGAACTTACTTCACACCTTCTGCTGCTCCGTTGAGAGAGAGTCAGCCAAGTCTAGCAGCTTGTGCACCAAGTCCTACAAGTAAACGATCGTGAAGATCTCATATGACTGAATGTGTGACGTGAGCATAGAGGCCTGGAACATCGTCCTCCCAAAAGAGTCCAAGGTTCTTACTTCTCTGCCTGTCTGGGTGTCGAAGCATAGTCTCTAGATCTCCTGACCCTTTTGAGAGCGGATTCCTCCACCATGGAATGATGAGGCAACCTGGACATCAAATCCTGGTGTGCTGTGGATCTGGTACATCATGCCAATCTTCTTGGGCAGGACAGAGAATGGCAGACGGGACTCCCAATTCCGAATTAGAACCGCCTGGAGAATCTCATGGAGAGGAACAACCACTGCATCCTTAGGAGGAGACTGAAGTCCAGAACGTCGAGCATCTTGACTCTGGGCTCATCCCCCACCTCTGCATTTCCTTCACAAAAGAGGGAAAAAGGCTCTCCTGAGGAGATTTTCTCCTTTCTAGTGGAGGGAAGACTTCAGAGGGGATACCATAGGACTCATCCTCCGAAAAGTACCATGGATCCTCTTCCGACTCCCATGAGCACTCCTCATCAGTATCAGTCCAAATCTCCTCACGGGAGGGCTGAGACCGATTCTGCCTTGACTTGGAGGAACCATTTCCTTGAGAAGGATATCAAGGAGTCGGCTCCCACCTCGACTCTGGTGGTTTCCTCCACCGACATCAAGGGAGTACTGGCCTGGGTGGCAGTTGACACTGAGGCCGCATACACTACTACTACTACTTAGCATTTCTATAGCGCTACCAGGGTTACGCAGCGCTGTACAAGTTTAAACATGAGGAAGGACAGTCCCTGCTCAAGAGAGCTTACAATCTAAAGGTAACAAACTATGTAGTCAGTGTAGGTATCATGAATGAGTAAGGTGGTTAGGCGCCAAAAGCAAGGGAGAAGAGATGGGCTTTGAGTAAGAACTTGAAAATGGGCAGGGAGGGCGCATGGCATATGGGCTCGGGAAGTCTGTTCCAGGCATAAGGTGATGCGAGGCAGAAGGGGCGGAGTCTGGAGTTAGCGGTGGTGGAGAAGGGTACAGATAGGAGTGATTTGTCCTGAGAGCAGAGGTTACGGGTGGGAACATAGGGGGAGAGGAGGGTAGAGAGGTAATGGGGGGCTGCAGATTGAGTGCACTTGAAGGTCAATAGGAGAAGCTTGAACTGTATACGGTAGCGGATCGGGAGCCAGTGAAGCGACTTGAGGAGAGGGGTGATATGAGAGTATCGGTTCACGCGGTAGATAAGCCGTGCGGCGGAATTTTGGACAGATTGAAGGGGGGGATAGGTGGCTAAGCGGGAGACTAGCGAGGAGAAGGTTGCAATAGTCAAGACGAGAGGTAACGAGCGAGTGGACGAGGGTTTGGGTGGTCTGTTCAGAGAGGAATGGGCGAATTTTGCTAATATTATAGAGGAAGAAGCGGCAGGTCTTAGCTGTCTGCTGGATATGGACAGAGAAGGAGAGGGAGGAGTCGAAAATGACTCCGAGATTGCGGGCTGAAGAGACGGGGAGAATGAGGGCATTGTCAACAGAGACGGAGAGTGGGGGAAGAGGAGAGGAGGGTTTGGGTGGAAAGACAAGGAGCTCAGTCTTTGCTATGTTCAGTTTCAGATGCCGGTTGGACATCCAGGCGGTGATGTCTGAAAGGCAGGCCGAAACTTTGGCCTGGGTTTCGACTGTGATGTCGGGAGTAGAGAGGTAGAGCTGGGTGTCATCGGCATAGAGATGGTACTGGAAACCATATGATGAGATCAGCGAGCCCAGGGAAGAGGTGTATGTCGAGAAAAGAAGCGGTCCAAGGACAGATCCTTGAGGAACCCCAACAGAGAGTGGGACGGGGGTGGAAGAAGAGCCATTAGAAAATACTCTGAAGGTGCGTTGGGAAAGATACGAGGAGAACCAGGAGAGGACGGAGCCCTGGAACCCGAATGAGGACAGTGTGTCAAGAAGTAAATTATGATTGACGGTGTCAAAGGCAGCAGATAGGTCGAGGAGGATAAGGATGGAATAGTGACCTTTGGATTTGGCAAGGAACAAGTCATTGCAGACTTTAGAGAGTGCTGTTTCTGTTGAGTGTAGTGGGCGAAAGCCGGATTGAAGCGGATCGAGGACGGCCTGAGAGGAGAGGAAATCAAGGCAGCGGCTGTGGACAGCGCGTTCAAGTAATTTGGAGAGGAAGGGTAGAAGGGAGATGGGGCAGTAATTGGAGGGACAGGTGGGGTCAAGTGATGGTTTTTTGAGAAGTGGTGTGACTACAGCGTGCTTGAAGGTGTCAGGGACAGTAGCAGTGGAGAGAGAGAGGTTGAGGATGTGACAGATTGAGGGGTTAACTGTAGGAGAGATGTTGGTAAGCAGATTGGTGGGAATGGGATCAGAGGAACAGGTGGTGCACTTAAAGGAAGAAAGAAGGCGAGCAGTTTCCTCTTCGGTGATCTCAGGGAAGGAGGAGAAGGAGGCCAGGTTAGGTTGGTTGAGGGAGTGGGTTAAGAAGTCACAGGGAGGAGAAGGCTTGGAAGTGTTGGAGGCTGCACTGCAGGATGAGGGCCAAGCAAGGCCGCAACAGGAGACAGGGTAGGAGCAAGCACCCCTGATGCCGATGCATACTGTTGCAAAAGGCTATCCAGCAGCTCAGGGAGCAAGGCCCGGATGCGCTCATCGAGGCCAACACCCTGAAAGGCTGAGGTGCCAGCTCAGAGATAGACTGTAGAACTGGCGGGGCCAAGACGGGAGCTGGGTCCTGGCTGACGGGAGCTGGGTCCTGGCTGACGGGAGACTGAGTCATCAGCACCTTCTGAATATAGGGGAAGTGGTCCTCCCTGTGCCGATGCTTCTTGGTTGCCCAATCCCTAGATGTCCCAGAGCTCGGACACTATGTGTTGATGACGATCGATACCGATGCTTCTTGGTCTTCACCCTAATCTTGAAATCAAGGCTCCTTAGTGCCATCGAGGACAATGTCAAATCCTCACATCGCCTCAGTGTCGGGTCCGACGCTGGATGGTCCCGGGGGCACTGCACAGTAGGAGAAAATGAGTGACAAATCCAGAATAACTCCTAGATATTTGAATGATGAAACTGTGGCAACTACTTTGTCGAAAGACAGGGAACAAGAGAAGAGGGAGTTGAAGTACTTGAAATCCAACACACAATGGTCTTATCTGAGTTCAATATTAACTGATTATTTTGAAGCCAGGTTGCCACATCTCAAAGACAGCATTGATGGTGAAATAAATCTAGGAATTTGATAGTAATAGCCCTGCTCAAGCCCCACCCCTGTGATGTCACCACCCACACCTGTCCATGCCCTATCCCTTTGATGCCACCAGTTATGCCATTGTAGTCCCCAAGCCACACCCCTTTTGCATTACTCTACCCCTAATCCTTCCCTATCTAGTTCACTCTGTTAGATGCTTGTATTACCTTTAAGTTTGTACTTTTATTTAATTTACTGTAAGCCACATTGAGCCTGCACGAGTGGGAAAATGTGGGATATAAGCAACAAATAAATAAATAAATAAATAATCCCACCTTATTCACATGTCCCTGCGCCTTTTGCATAACCCAGACTAGCTCAATCTGTCCTCCTTTTTCTGGAGCCATATGGTAACCCTAGTATTGGGAGGTTTTTGCCGATGATTGGACTGAGTCAGAAGGAAGCTGTGGGTCTCATGTTGAGAGCTGACTGGGTTAAAGAAACGGTGCCCAGTTTCTACAGTGTTAACCTGTGACTGCTGAGGCTTTTTTCCTCCCTTTCGGAAAAATTAAAAAAATGAAAAAATAAAGAATTAAAAAAGTGGAAATTGAGGACGTTTTAAAAGGTTAAGTTGGCTTTCACATGTTTTTTGTCTTAAGCTGAGCTTTTTTCTGGAAGTGTTCCTATCTAGACCATTAAATGGGATGAAGCCAATAGGCGGAGCTTGCCATCAGTAGGCGAACCTTGCTGCCATTTTAGTTCACCCAAAACAATAGCAAACACTATTGAAAACAATAGCAAAAGATTATTAGAAACTAGTAAAAAAGGCCCGTTTCTGACACAAATGAAACGGGCGCTCAGGGCAGGTCTTAGCAAGTGTGGGGCCCTATGTAGACTAATTTGATGGGGCCCCACCCTAGCTCCACCCCCACCCTAGCTCCAGAGCCAGCCACCCCTCCCTCCGAGCTCCAAGGCCCCCAAGCTCCAGGGCTTGTCGATCCTGCACAGTCAATGCCAACTGAAAGCCATGTCTTTTTCACAAACACAGATACACCCTAATCCACTATAGAATAAGTAATAATAAACTTTCTATTTAGACAAAAATTAAACTGAACCCCCAAGATGCCAGACTCTGCATACAATGCAACACCACAGAAACAGAAAATGTCCCCTAGTACTGTGCAAAATATAAAGACAGCAGATGTAAATTTGAAAAAAACTAACAAATACCAATCACCACTTTACAAATTAACAAATAGAAATAAAACAAATATAGAAAATAAAATAATACCATTTTATTGGACTAATACATTTAGCTTTCAGAGGCCAAAACATCCTTCCTCAGGTCAATACAGAATAGTACTGTTACAGTATCCTATCCTGACCTGACCTGAGGAAGGGGGTTTTGTTCACTGAAAGTTAGCCAAAATGTATTAAAATGAGTCCAATAAAAAGATTACCTTGTTTACATGTTCTTTATAAACATTTATTATTAACACAGCTACAATACTACTTTATCCTAAAGCAAAAAAATAAAAATATATATTTTATTTACAGTTTGTTGTCTCTGGTTTCTGCTTTCCTCATCTTCTTTTCACTGTCTTCCTTCCATCCAGCATCTGTCTTTGGTCTCTCTCTGCCATCCAGTGTCTGCCCTCTCTGCTGTCCATCCAATGTCTGCCCTCTCTCCCTGTCCCTTCCATCCACATCTGCCCTCTATCTCTGCCCTTTCCATCCACCATCTGCCCCTGTCTGCCCTCTCCCCCTTCCATTCACTGTCTGCCCTTTCTATCCCTTCCACCCACTGTCTGCCCTTTCTCTCTGCCCCTTCAATCCACCATTTGCCCTCCCTCTCCCATCCATCCAGGGTCTGCCGTCCCTCTCACTCCCCCTTCCATCCAGGATCTGCCCCTCTGCCCCTTTTTTTCAGCCCCCAGTTCCAGCCCCTCTATCCCACCAGTCCCCCGTTTCAGCCCCAGCCCTTTTCTCCCACGTCCCGAGCTTCAGCCCCCAGCCACTTCTCCCTGTCCCCTTTTCAGCCCCCCCGTTTCAGCCCCAGCCCTTTTCTCCCACCAGTCCCGAGCTTCAGCCCCAGCCACTTCTCCCTATCTCCTTTTCAGCACCCAGTCCCCACAGTTTCAGCCCCTGCCCCTTTTCAGCCTCCAGTCCCAGTACTAGCCCTCTTATCCCACCTACCCTCCTTTTCGCCCCCAGTTCCAGCCCCCTTCATCCACATGCCTTGAATTAGGGCCCCCCTTTTCAGCCCCAGAACCATTCTCCCACCTGACCCACGCATGCCCCATTTTCCCACCAGCCCCAGGTATGGCCCCCATTTTCACATATGGCCCCTTCTCAAACCCCAGTTCCAGCCCCCTTCTCCCATCTGAGAGCCCCCTCCCTTCCTCCCATTCGAGAACCCCCTTGCCTTCCCACCCCAGTCCCTGGCTTCTGCCATCCGAAAACCCTCTCCCCCATCTGAGAACCCCCACCCCACACCCTTCTCCCATCTGAGTCCCCCTTACCCCCTCCCCCCATCTGAGAAGAACCCCCACACCACACCCTTCTCTCATCTGAGTCCCCCTTACCACCTCCCCCATCTGAGAACCCCCACCCCACACCCTTCTCCCATCTGAGTCCCCCTTACCCACTCCCCCATCTGAGAACCCCCACCCCACACCCTTCTCCCATCTGAGTCCCCCCCCCGACCCACCTACCAGCTCCGTTCTCCTGCTGCCACCCACTGCCTTTAAAAAAAAAATTGTGAAGCGCCGTAGTGGCAGGCAGCGCCTCGCGTCTGCCCTCCCTGCTAGTAAAAATCTCCTCGATGTCGTCGGGCCTTCCCACACTGAGTCCCGCCCACCCTCGTGGTAATAGAAAGTTACCTCAGAGGAGGGCGGGACTCAATGTGGGAAGGCCCGACGACGTCGAGGAAATTTTTACTAGCAGGGCAGACGCGAGGCCTGCCACTCCGGCGCTTCGCAAAATTGTTTTAAAGGCAGGACAGGGTGTGGGAGCAGCGGTCGACCGTCGGGGTGGGAGCAGCAGGTGGGGCGACTTCAGGCCCTGCTAGCAAGGTTTTCCTCGGAGCGTGTATGCTTGAGAGTATGTGTGTGAGAGTGACTGTGTGAGAGAGAGAGAGAGAGAGAGAGAGTGATTGTGCGAGTGTGTGTGTGTGACAGAGAGAGAGTGAGACTGGGTGCGAGTGTGTCTGTGAGAGAGAGAGTGTGTGTGTGAGAATGAGAGTGTGTGCCATGGGCCCCCCTCCCTCCCTCCCTCCCTCCCTCTGAGTTCCAGGGTCGTCCCCCCTCCCTCCCTCTGAGTTCCAGGGTCAACCGTCCCCTCCCTCCCTCCGAGTTCCAGGGTCGTCCCCTACCTCCATCCAAGTTCCAGGGTCATCCCCTCCCTCCCTCCGAGTTCCAGGGTCATCCTCCCCCTCCCTCCCTCCCAGCTCCAGGGTCATCCCCTCCCTCCCTCTCTCCGAGTTCCATGGTCATCCCTTCCCTCCCTCCCTCCGCGTTCCAGGGTCGTCCCCTCCCTCCCTACCTCTGAGTTCCAGGGGACCGAGTTTCAGGTTCCCCCCTCCATCCCTCCAAGTTTCAGGCTCCCCCCTCCCTCCCTCCTTCCTTCCCTCCGAGTTTCAGGGTCCCCCCTCCCTCCCAGTTCCAGGATCCCCCCCCCCTTCGGAATGCGACGTCACACGCATGAGGGTGTCTTCGTCCCTCCCTTCCAGTTCCAGGCCCCCTACCTCCAAATTTTAAAAGTCAACTTCACTTACGAAGTCGGGTTTATGGCGGCTGACAGCAGCAGTGGTAACAGGCGTGCAGGCTCGGCTCTTCTCTCTCTCTAAGCTCTGGTCCCGCCCTCATTTCCTGTTTCCACAAGGGCGGGACCAGAGCTGAGAGAGAAGCCAGTCAAATCGGTATAATCAAAAGCCGATTTTGGCCGGCGCCAACTGCTTTCCGTCATGGACGGCCAAACTTCAAGGGGGCGTTTCGGTAGGGTAGCAAAGGTGGGACAGGGCGTTCTTTGAGATGGCTGGCTTCACCCGATAATGGAAAAAAGAAAGCCGGCCTTGACGAGCATTTCGCCGGCTTCACTTGGTCCCGTTTTTTTCCAGTCCAAGTCCCAAAAAAGTGCCCGAACTGACCAGATGATCACCGGAGGGAATCGGGGATCACCTCTATGCCAGCCTCAAATGTCATACTCAGGTCCATCGCAGCAGTATGTAGGTCCCTGGAGCAGTTTTAGTGGGTGCAGTGGACTTCAGGCAGGCGGACCCAGACCCACCCCCTCCCCCCACCTGTTACACTTGTGGTGGTAAATGGAAACCCTCCAAACCCCACCCAAAAACCCACTGTACCCACATGTAGGTGCCCCCCCTTCACCCATAAGGGCTATGGTAATGGTGTAGAGTTGTGGGGAGTGGGTTTTGGGGGGGGAATTTGGGGGGCTCAGCGCCCAAGGTAAGGGAGCTATGCACCTGGGAGCTATTTTTTATTTTTAGAAGTGCCCCCTAGGGTGCCCGGTTGGTGTCCTGGCATGTCAGGGAGACCAGTGCACTACAAATGCTGGCCCCTCCCACGACCAAATGCCTTGGATTTGGCCGGGTTTGAGATCGCCGGCCTCGGTTTCCATTATGGGCAAAAACCGAGGCTGGCCATCTCAAACCCTGCCATCTCTGACATTTGGGCGGCCCCAACCGTATTATTGAAATGAAAGATGGCCGGCCATCTCGTTTCGAAAATACGGTTGGCCCCGCCCCTTCACGGCGCTGTCCTCGGAGATGGGTGCCCTTAGAGATGGGTGTCCCCGATCGAAAATGCCCCTCTAAGTGTATGTCTGTGTCCCTAGTCATGCATCCAAAGGTTATATAATCCTTTCAAGATAGCTAGTTAATCATTTAACTTATTAGTAGAACATAACCATAGAGGCATGGTATAGTCACATTTTCAATATGGTAATACTAGGGCCCAGCTAAGGAACAGGTTATTTTGAGTTAGTCTTCACTGGACCAAACTTACTTTCACTGTGCCATCACCATCCAGCTGGATAGGCAGTGTCTTAAAAGGTGGAGGATAAAGGATTTTTTTTTCAAATTTTGTCTCACATTATCCCAAGCAAACTCGGTTTCAATGTGGCTTTCATTTGAAAATACTGTGAGACAAAATAAAATAATTCAGTTATATCATGGGAACAAGTACATGTATATGTCTGAAACATTTAACAAAGATGAGATTACCATATATACTCAGATGGACATTTAAATGTCTGTCCTTTAATGATGTCACATGTTCAGAAATCATAGCCATAAGTATAGATAGTTATTCAAATATCAAATGCAAACACCAGAATAGGCATCCTTACACACATTACAAAAGAAAACAACTTTTACAGAGTATATCCAAAGTTTAATTTTTATTTTCTCATTTCCATCTTCCAAAATTACAGACAGCAGATGTACAGATCAGCAGGACCCAAAGCAGTCCAAAACAAAACAAAACAAAACATAGTTTATACCTAATTGTTCAACCACCTTTAGGATTCACCTTTGGGTTTAAAAAGCAAAACTATTTGCTCATAAGGACTGGATAAATGAATTAAAAGAAGGTTCGCTGCAAATACCCTTAATATGTAACACCTGGAGGGGCATAATCAAAAGAGACACCCAAGTTTTTCAGAGGACGTCCTCGCAGGATGTCCCCGTAAAGGGGCAGGGAAACCCGTATTATCGAAACAAGATGAACGCCCATCTTTGGTTTCGATAATACGGTCGGGGACGCCCAAATCGCGAAATTTAGGTCGACCTTAGAGATAGTTGTCCTTAGAAATAGTCGTCCCCGGTTTTCAGCGATAATGGAAACCGAGGACAACCATCTCAGAAACGACCTAATCCAAACCATTTGGTTGTGGGAGGAGCCAGCATTCGTAGTGCACTGGTCCCCCTGACATGCCAGGACACTGACCGGGCACCCTAGGGGGCATTGCAGTGAACTTCACAAATTGCTCCCAGGTGCACAGCTCCCATACCGTGTGTGCTGAGCCACCCAAATTCCCCCCAAAACCCACTACCTACAAGTGTACACCACCACCATAGCCCTTATGGGTGAAGGGGGGCACCTAGATGTGGGTACAGTGGGTTTCTGGTGGGTTTTGAAGGGCTCACATTTACCACCACAAGTGTAACGGGTAGGGGAGATGGGCCTGGGTCCACCTGTCTGAAGTGCACTGCACCCACTAAAACTGCTCCAGGGACCTGCATACTGCTGCAATGGACCTGAGTATGACATTTGAGGCTGGCATAGAGGCTGGCAAAAAATATTTAAAAAATATTTTTGAGGGTGACCACTGGGGAAGTAAGGGGTGGTCATCCCCGATTCCCTCCGGTGGTCATCTGGTCATTTAGGGCACATTTTTGTGGCTTGGTCATTAAAAAAAACGACCAGGTAAAGTCGTCAGGGACACCCTGGACATCGTCGTCGGGCCTTCCCACATTGAGTCCCGCCCGCCCTCGCGGTAATAGGATATTACCTCAGAGGAGGGCGGGACTCAATGTGGGAAGGCCCGATGACGACGTCCAGGAGCTTTTTACTAGCAGGGCAGACACGAGGCACTGCCTGCCACTCCGGCGCTTTGAAAAAATTTTTTTTAAGGCAGGACAGGGTGGGAGCAGCGGGAGCGGAGCACCCCCCCCACCCGCTGACACCCGGGGCGGACCGCCCCCACTGCCCCGCCCTTGCTACGCCACTGACCCTACTCTTTGTTTTCTATCTTTTATCCAGTTTTTAAATCTACAATAGAACACTACCTCCTATTTTATAACTCTCCAATTTCCTCTGGAGTCTTTCATGAGGTACTTTGTCGAACGCCTTCTGAAAATCCAGATACACAATATCAACCGGCTCACCTTTATCCACATGTTTGTTCACCCCTTCAAAGAAATGTAGTAGATTGGTGAGGCAAGATTTCCCTTCACTAAATCCATGTTGAGTATCAGGCTTATTTTCGAAAGAGAAGGACGCCCATCGTTCAACACAAATCGGGAGACGGGCGTCCTTCTCCCAGGGTCGCCCAAATCGGCATAATCGAAAGCCGATTTTGGGCGTCCCCAACTGCTTTCCGTCGCGGGGATGACCAAAGTACCCAGGGGCATGTCGTAGGCGTAGCGAAGGCAGGTCTTGGGTGTGCCTAACACATGGGCGTCCTCGACCCATAATCAAACAAAAAGGGCATCCCTGACGAGCACTTGGACGACTTTACTTGGTCCTTTTATTCTTATGACGAAGCCACGAAAAGTTGCCCGAACTGACCAGATGACCAACGGAGGGAATCGGGGATGACCTCCCCTCACCCCCCCAGTGGTCACTAACCCCCTCCCACCCTCAAAAAAGTTTTTAAAATATTTTTTGCCAGCCTCTATGCCAGCCTCAAATGTCAAACCCAGCTCCATGACAGCAGTATGCAGGTCCCTGGAGAAGTTTTAGTGGGTGCAGTGCACTTCAGACAGGCGGACCCAGGCCCACCCCCCTACCTGTTACACTTGTGGTAGTAAATGTGAGCCCTCCAAAACCCACCAGAAACCCACTGTACCCATATCTAGGTGTCCCCTCTTCACCCATAAGGGCTATGGTAGTGGTGTACAGTTGTGGGTAGTGGGTTTTGGGGAGCTCAGCACACACGGTAGCACCTGGGAGCAATTTCTGAAGTCCACTACAGTGCCCCCTAGGGTGCCCGGTTGGTGTCCTGGCATGTCAGGGAGACCAGTGCACTACGAATGCTGGCTCCTCCCATTACCAAAGAGCATGGATTTGGTCGTTTCTGAGATGGGCGTCCTCAGTTTCCATTATTGCCGAAAATCAGAAATGACCAAGTCTAAGGATGACCATCTCTAGGGACGACCTAAATGTTAAGATTTGGTCGTCCCCGACCATATTATCACAACGAAAGATTGACTCCCATCTTGTTTCGATAATACGGGTTTCCCTGCCCCTTCGCCGGGACGTCCTGTGAGGACGTCCTCAGGAAAACTTGGGCGCCCCTTTCAATTATGCCCCTCCACGTCTCATTAATCCATGCTTTTGAATATGCTCTGTAATTTTTTTTCTTTATAATAGTATCTACCATTTTGCCCGGCACCAACGTCAGAGTCACCGGTCTATAATTTCCCGGATCTCCTCTGGAACCTTTTTTAAAACTCAGCGTTATATTGGCCACCCTCCAATCTTCTGGTACTAATTTGTTCTACGTTTTAAAAATTAGTACTCTAACCGATGAAACTAACACTTTCTCTGTGTACACTCGTATGCTGAAGAAGCCAATATATGACTGCGCGCAGAGAATGGGAAACAGCGATTAACAAAATTGGTTTCAACTTTTTGACATTATCCTGTCTTCTGCTTTCTTCATCCTTCTTGAATTAGTATGGACTGTTATGTTATATTTCTTATGCAAGGAAAATATTTGAACAACTTGGTAGGCAGGAAGGGCGCTGTTATGATGTGCAATTGATGAGTGTCTCGTTTGTTTCTCAAGGTTGTGTACCTCCAGTGTAAGGCACAGCATCACTGAAATACTGAGCACTATAAAATTAAAATATAAATAGTCTTATAATTTGATATATTTGCTTAAGGGGTGGGTTTAGTATGATATGCTACAGATATTTTAAATCCAGAGTATTTGACATCTCATTATTAGCATTTAGTAAGTTAAGAAATCTGGCAGGTACTTCTGACCTGGATTGGTTACTGCTGGAAGCTAGATGGATCATCGGTCTGACGCAGTATGGATATTCTTATGTTTTAATATGATAATATGCTTTTCCTATTGTTTGCAAGGAAAAATGTAGTGTAGCCAATACAACTCTTCCAAAGACCAAGGAGACAATGTCAAGCAAAATGGTCTTTTATTGAACCAAAGACTTGACACTGTATTTCGGCCATGTGCCTGCCTCAAGAGTCTATAAATAAATACAATAAATAGCTATTAAGCACAATGAGATTATTAATATTACAATCATAAAACAAAAAACAAACTTTAGACACAGAGTCAAATTAAAATTTAAAAAAATTACAAAATTACAAAGACATCAGATTCAATTGTCTTGTCACAATACAAAAAACAGCATATAAAAGTAGTCTATATAAAAAGATAATAAATAACTGTATGTAAACGATGTAGATCACAAATGGACCAAAAACTACAAGACATATCATTGAAAATAGAGACAGACATTAAAAAAGCAAGTGAGAAGGAGAAGGGATAAGACTCAAGGTACATGAGCTATAAAGAAAGAAATAATCAGATAAAAAAAAAACTGCAGGAGAGGGAAAAAGAGAAAAAGTATGCAAAAGTAAAAACTGTATGAACAGTACCATATGGGTTAGCCAAATATGTTATAAAACATGTGGATAGTACTTAATGTAGTGCCCAGTAAGAATAGAAAAAAGTATATCAAGGTGGTGGCATTTAAATAATTACCACATGCCTTTGAAAATCTGGACATATATAAGACTGCCAAAAGGAGCAAAGTAGAAAGATGATATTAAAAAAATTGCTGATTGAGTACTAGGGAATGCGCCAGAAAAAAAAATCGCTGCATATGCTGCTGTATACAAAAGGTTTAAAACTACTCAAATACAAAACTGTAACAATGACGATAAAGGCCAAGCGACTGCACAGATAAAACATCTACACAGTAATATATAATGCCAAATGGTTATCAGGAAATCAAATGTTCAAACGTAAGAGATCTAAATGATCTCTGTGCACAAACATAAAGCCACTGCAAACGGGCACAATAAGGCTGACTGAAATATACTGACAATAAAACCAGCACTGACCTAAAAGTGCATAGTGTGTAAAACGAAAGAAGTGTTGAGAACACATACCTTGGAAAAGACGCCAAATATATCTGCAAGAAACAACAAAGATAAGCACAGCAATCATGCAAACATAAACAGTTCAAACTGTCACGGCGCCAAATTTATACTGAAAACCCCCTGCCAAAATCACTGCACATGGGCATTGATGAAAAGTTCCCGACGTTGAAGAGACTCAAGAGGGTTTTTTTTTTAAACAGGGTAAAAGACAAAATGTGGTAAACATAGTAACATATCACAGTAACATAGTAAATGATGGTAGATAAGACCTGAATGGTCCATCCAGTCTGCCCACCAGATAAACTCATTTTACATGGTAAACTCATTTTACATGGTAATAAACTCATTAAACAAAGGACATAACACCCATCAATATGAAAAATGACTAGTGCACAAAATATATCGCTTATTGAAACTTCTGAGATAACAATACTAACAAATATATTGAAACAGTATGGAAAAATGTGAGCAATATACATACTAATATTTGCTCATTCATAATTGTACATGGTTATAAAACTATCAAAGAGACCCTAAGAATCAGTACCATTGTTTCACTGTTTAAAACCTAAATAATTTCTACAGGCTTTTGAAATCGACTAACTGTGAAACTAGATTTGGAATACAATAAAAAATGGAAATTTTTATACAGTAATAACATGAAGGAGAAATAGACCTTACCTGTTAATTTGCTTTCCTTTAGTCCCTCCGGACCAGCCCAGGATTAGACTAATGGGTTGTGCACTCCTTCCAGCAGGTGGAGACTGAGAAAATCTGACTCTGGGAGACAATAAGAGTCCTGGCCATGTGACCTAGATTCAGTATATAAGTAACAAAGCAGCAAAGAAAAAGAACAACCCTTCTGTGCTACCGGGATTCTGAGCAGCCTCAAAAGCACTGAGAACATGCTTGAACGGGCACAGTAAAGCGAAGTTTCTTAACCTGAAGCCAGGTATTCTCCGAGGACAGCAGGCCGGGATATTCTCATGTGTGGGTGACGTCACGTCGGCCCCGGAGGATTTCAGCAAGAAATCTACAGACGTCTCTTCTGGAGCGTTCCACCGCACGTGGTTGCTCCAACTGCGCCTGCGCGCTGCATAGTTTCCCGCCCATCAGGCGGTCACGCTCCTCAGTTGAACCAATGTTAAACAGAAAAAACAACTCCAAAGGACGGTTGGGAGGTGGGAGGTTTGTGAGAATATCCAGCCTGCTGTCCTCGGAGAATACTGCTTCAGGTAAGAAAACTTCGCTTTCTCGAGGACAAGCAGGCTGATATTCTCACGTGTGGGGTATCCCTACGCCCCCAGGCTCACTCAAACATAACCATTGGTCAATTGGACCTCGCAACGGCGAGGGCATAACAAGGATTGACCTGAAACAAGAAACATCTAACTGAGAGTGCAGCCTGGAAACAGAATAAAATGGGCCTAGGAGGTTGGAGTTGGGATTCTAAACCCCAAACAGATTCGGCAGCATCGACCTGCCCAACCGACTGTCGCGTCAGACTGTCCTGCTGAAGGCAGTAGTGAGATGTGAATTTGTGGACTGACGACCACGTCGCAGCCTTGCAGATCTCTTCAATAGTGGCTGACCTCAGATGAGCCACTGACGCAGTCATGGCTCTAACATATGGCTGTGACATGGCCCCTCAAAGTCAGCCCAGGCTTGGGCATAAGTGAAGGGAATGCAATCGTCTAGCCATTAATATGGTGTGTTTCCCGCCAGCAACTCCACTCTTGTTGGGATTAAAAGAATAACTGGGCGGGACTGTCTATGGGGGTTTGTCTGCTCCATGTAAAAGGCCAATGCTCTTTTGCAGTCCAAAGTGTGCAACTTGCTTCGCCAGGACTTGTATGAGGATAGGGGAAAAAAATGTTGGCAAGACAATTGACTGGTTCAGATGGAACTCTGACACCACCTTGGCAAGAACCTTAGGGTTGGCGTGCGCGAGGACTACTCTGTTTTGATGAAATTAAGGTAAGGCGCATGAACTACTAGGGCCTGAAGCTCACTGACCCTACGAGCTGAAGTAACAGCCACCAAGGAAAATGACCTTCCAGGTCAGGTACTTCAGATGGCAGGAATTCAGTGGCTCGAAGGGGGGTTTCATCAGCTGGGTGAGAACGACATTGAGATCCATGACTGGTGGAGGTTTGAACAGAAGGCTATTGACCAAAGCAAACCTCTCATGAAGCGAACACCTAAAAGGCTGTCCAGAGATAGGCTGACCTTCTACACGTTGATGGTAAGCACTAATCGCACTGAGGTGACTCTTACGGAGTTGGTCTTGAGACCAGACTCTGATAAATGTTAGAAGGTACTCAAAGCAAGGTCTGTGTAGGACATGAAAAGGGATCTAGGGCTCTGCTGTCACACAGACAGCAAACCTCTTCCATTTAAAGAGTAACACCTTTTAGTGTATTTTTCTGGAAGCAGCAAGACTTGGGAGACACCCTCAGAAGACCAAGGAGGCAAATTCTAAGCTCTCAACATCCAGGCAGTGAGAGCCAGAGACTGGAGGTTGGGATGTAGAAGCGCCCCCGCGTCTTGAGTGATGAGGGGTTGGAAACACGCCAATCTCCACGGTTCTTCAGAAGAAGAGGGTAACCAGTACTGACGCGGCCAGAAGGGAGCAATCAAATCATTGGTTCCGCGGTCTTGCATGAGTTTCAGCAAAGTCTTCCCACCAGAGTATGGGAGGATATGCGTACAGAAGGCCTGTCCCCCAATGAAGGAGAAAGGCATCCAATGCTAGCCTGCCGTGGCCCTGAAGTCTGGAACAGAACTGAGGAGCCTTGTGATTGATTGAGTGACAAAAGATCCACCGAAGGGGTTCCCCCACGCTCGGAAGATCTTCCTGGCAACAGCCATGTTCAGTGACCATTCGTCGTGAGGTTGCATTATCCGCTCAATCTTGTCGGCCAGACTGTTGTTGACGACCGGCCAGATAACAGCTTGGAGACACATGCCGTATTGACGATCCCAAAGCACATCTGCACGGCCTCCTGACACAAGGGCGAGATCCGGTGCCCTCTTGCTTGTTTGTGTAGTACATTGCAACCTGACTGTCTGTTTGAAAACAGGAATAATTTGGTTGGATAATCGATCTCTGAAAGCCTTGTAGAGCGTTCCAGATCGCTCGCAACTCTAGGAGGTTGATCTGAAGACTCTTTTCCTGAAGGGACCAAGCTCCTTGGAGTGTGAAGCCCATCTACATGCGCTCCCCACCCGAGGAGGGATGCATCCGTTCGTCAGCACTTTTTGTGGCTGAGGATTTGGAATGGGCGCCCCCAAAACCAGATTGGATCGAATTGTCCACCATTGAAGTGAATTCTGAAAGTCAATGGACAGCTGGATCACATCTTCTAGATTCCCTGCAGCTTGAAACCACTGGGAAGCTAGGGTCCACTGAGCCGATCTCATGTGAAGACGTGCCATGGGAGTTACATGAACTGTGGAAGCCATGTGCCCCAGAAGTCTCAACATCTGCCGAGCCGTGATCTGCTGAGACGCTTGAAACCCTGGAGGCTAGAGACGAAGGTTGTCGCTTTGGCTCGGGAAGGTAGGCACAAGCTGTCGCGTACACAACAGAGCCCCATGAATTCCAATTTTTGAACTGGGTTGAGATGGGACTTTGGGTAATTGATGACAAACCCTAGAAGCTCCAGCACTTGTAATAGTCATCCACAATGGACCTGTAAAGCTCCTGCCTGGAGGTGCTCTTCACTACTACTACTACTACTTAACATTTCTAGAGCGCTACTAGGGTTACGCAGCGCTGTACAGATTAACAAAAAAGGACAGTCCCTGCTCCAAGGAGCTTACAATCTAATGGGCGAAATGTCAAGTAGGGGCAGTCCAGATTTCCTGACTAGAATGGTGGTTAGGTGCCAAAGGCGACATTGAAGAGGTGGGCTTTGAGCAAGGCTTTGAAGATGGGCAGGGAGGGGGCCTGGCGTATGGACTCAGGGAGTTTATTCCAGGCATGGGGTGAGGCGAGGCAGAAAGGGCGGAGTCTGGAGTTGGCGGTGGTGGAGAAGGGTACTGATAGGAGGGATTTGTCTTGAGAATGGAGGTTACAGGTAGGAATGTAAGGGGAGATGAGGGTAGAGAGGTAGGGAGGGGCTGTAGATCGAGTGCATTTGTAGGTTAAAAGGAGAAGCTTAAACTGTATGCGGTACCTGATCGGAAGCCACCAGCCAATCATCCAGATAAGGGAACACATGCACTCCTAGTCTGCGTAGAGTTGCTGCAACGACTGCCAGGCACTTGGTAAATACCCTGGGCGCAGATGCTAAGTCAAAGGGCAGCACACAGTACTGAAAGTGCTGCGTTCCCAGCCGAAACCGCAGATACTTCCTGTGAGCTGGAAGTATCGAAATGTGAGCTTAAGCGTCCTTTAAGTCCAGAGAGCATAGCCAATCGTTTTCCTGAATCATGGGGAGAAGGGTGCCCAGGGAAAGCATCCTGAACTTTTCTCGAACCAGATATTTGTTCAGGCCCCTGAGGTCTAGGATGGGACGCATCCCCCCTGTTTTCTTTTCCACAAGGAAGTACCTGGAATAGAATCCCAGCCCTTCTTGCCCTGGTGGAATGGGCTCGACCGCATTGGCGCTGAGAAGGGCGGAGAGTTCCTCTGCAAGTACCTGCTTGTGTTGGGAGCTGAAGGACTGAGCTCCCGGTGGGCAATTTGGAGGTTTGGTTTCCAGATTTAGGGTGTATCCTAACCGGACTATTTGAAGAACCCACCGGTCGGAGGTTATGAGAGGCCACCTTTGGTGAAAAAATATTAACCTCCCCCCAACAGGCAGATCTTCCAGCACGGACACATTTATGGTGGCTATGCTCATCTGGAGCCAGTCAAAAACCCGTCCCTGGTTTTTGCTGGGGAGCTGCAGGGGCCTGTTTAGGCGCACGCTGTTGACGAGAACGAGCATGCTGTGGCAGAGCCTGAACTGGCTGTCGGGAAGTTGGAGTGTACTTTCGGCCCCTAGAGGCGTAAGGCACACTTCTCTTCCCTTTAAAAAACTTCCTAGAAGAGGAAGCGGATGCAAAAGGCGCCCGGCGGGAGAGAGAGTCCATAGCGTTATCATGCTGATAGAGATGATCAATCAACTCTTCGACCTTCTCACCAAAAAGATGATCCCTCCGGCAAGGGATATCCGTAATTTTCTGCTCAGTTCATTCCTCCAGGTTAGAGGCACGCAGCCATGAAAGTCTGTGCATCACTATACCCATAGCAGAAAATCTGGATGTCACATCGCAAGTGTCGTACATGCCCCTGGACAGGAACTTGCGACACGCCTTCTGCTGCCTGAGCACTTGGCGAAAAGGCTCGGCCTGCTCTGGTGGGAGTGCATCAACCAAACTCTCAAGCTGCCACACTGAGTTCCGCAAATGAATGCTCGTGTAGAGCTGGTAGGACTGAATTTTGGAAGCGAGCATGCCAGCCTGATACACCTTCCTCCCAAAAGAATCCAAGGTTCTATGTTCTCGCCCCGGGGTCGCCGAGGCAAAGTTCCTAGACCTCTTAGCTCTTCTGAGAGCGGAATCCACCACCGCAGAGTCATGAGGCAACTGAGGCCGGACGAAACTGGGTTCCCAGTGGATCCGATATTGGGATTCAGCTTTTTTGGGGATAGTTGGACAAGAAAGAGGCTTCTCCCAGTTCCTCACCAGCACTTCCCTGAGTGTATCGTGAAAAGGAGCTGTGGTAGAAGACTTAGGTGGAGATAGATAATCCAGGACCTCGAGCATCTTGGCCCTGGGCTCATCCACAGTCTCCACAGGGAAGGGAATGGCTTCAGACATTTCCCACACAAAAGATGAAAAAGACAAGCTCTCCAGAGGGGAGAGCTGTCTTTGAGGTGAGGGGGTCGAATCAGACGGAAGAGAATCCTCGGCAGAGAAAACTCCATGACCCCCATCTTCATCAGATGAGCCATCATCGGATGGGGCTAGCAACTCAGAAAGAGCAGCCCGAATCCAAGCCCGTCTCGACATGGAGGTGTGGGGACCTCGATGACGGTGTCGAGAAGTCGACTCCCCAGGAGACTCCGGTGAAGCTTCCTCCACCGAAGGCAATGGAGAGTCGACCCGGGAGGCAACCGGCTCTGATACCTGAAGCGGTACCGGAGAAGGAGACCTCACCACCGGCAAGAGGCACGTTGTGCCGCAGGAGCATCCGGCACCGTCGGTACCGGTACCTCCGGTGCCGGACGCAAGTGATGCAGCACCACTTCCATGAAATCTGGAAAAATAGCCTTGATGCGCACATCTACAGTAGCTGTCGGGGAAGGCTACGGTGCCGGTGTGGGCATCAGAGGCAGAATCTGCAGAGGCTGGGGAGCCAGTACCAGGCTGCCAGACAACCTGCGCATCGATACCTCCATAACAGAGGGAGAGCGATCCTCCCGGCACCGACGCTTCTCAGGTACCGAATGCCTCGATGACCCGGAGCTTGCGGTACCGTGTCGAGAAGGAGAACGATGATGGTGCTTCTTGGCCTTCACCCGACGCCCATCATCGAGACTCCTCGATACCGGTGAGGAAGAAGTGGAATCCACACGCTTCCTCTGGGCCGGGTCCGATAGAGGCCAGTCCTGGGGGGCCTGCAAAGCAGGAGGCGCCGAGGCGGGTGGAGACCTGCTCGATGCATCACTGCTCCCAACGTGCATCGGTCTCCCGATGCCAACTCTGCCCTCGACATCGACGGTACCGATGCCGATGTCACCAATGCCAAGGTACCAGACCCAAAAAACTTTTCTCTTTGGGCCTCTCGAGAAAGTTGAGTGCGCTTTTTCATTTTTAGGCACAACTTACAACTTTCCTGAAGATGGTCGGGCCCAAGGCACTGAAGGCACCAGGAGTGCGGATCAGTGCCAGAGATGGTCCGGTTGCAGCGGGCGCATGGCTTGAAGCTGCTGGGCGTGTTCGATGAAATCGCGGGAAAAATCGCCTCCGCAAAATCAAAGGACGCAATTGTGTCAGAAAAACAGAGATACAAAAAGAGGGAAAAATACCCGGTCGAGCGACCTAAGAGCGGTCGCACGGAAAAAGAAAGGAAACTTAGAAAAACGAAAAAAAAAAACTACAAGACTAAAGGCTTTTTTTTTCTTTGTTTAAAACAACACCCGAAAGGGTAAAGAGTTTGACGAGAAGAGAACTTTTACTCCGAAGGCCTGGGAAAATCACGAAGCGCGAAGACGAACTCCATGTCTCTTCAGATGCGGAAAAGAAAGAACTGAGGAGTGTGACCACGCGACGGGTGGGAAACTACACGCGGACATGCGCAGTTGGAGCGCCATGCGCGGTGGAACGCTCCAGAAGAGACTTCTGTAGATTTCTTGCTGAAAATCCTCCAGGGCCGACGTGACGTCACCCACATGTGAGAATATCAGCCTGCTTGTCCTCGGAAAAACCTGAGTACCTCAGAAGTGCAAACATAACCCTTCCAGGGAAGAGATCTACAAAGCAAGTCTATAAGTGATTTGAACCAGAACCACTCACATATATAAAGTTGATACAACCGTTTGTATTGAGTTTTTTGTTTGTTTTTTTGTAAACGAGAAGAAAAATGCACAGAGTAGCTCTGTCCAAGACTTCTCTATGCAAAACCAACGAAAAACAAAGACTTCAAAAGCAACTATGGGACACCAATAAACCAGTGAGCTGTATTGATGGGCGGGACCTGGGCCGGTCCAGAGGGACTAAGGGAAATCAAATTAGCAGGTAAGGTCTAATTTCTCCTTCCTTAGCGTCCCTCCGGACCGGCCCAGGATTTTATTTATGTATTTATTGCACTTGTATCCCACATTTTCCCACCTATTTGCAGGCTCAATGTGGCTTACAAAGTCATGTTATGGCATCGTCATATCAGGGTAAAAGATACAATTGGTGTAACAATAAGATTAAGGATGACAGGAAAGATCTACGCAAACTTTTATAGAGGTATGACTATCAGAGTAAGGGTGGAGTGGTGAAGTGTTATAATTAAACTATG
This sequence comes from Microcaecilia unicolor, assembly GCF_901765095.1. Lineage (NCBI taxonomy): Eukaryota > Metazoa > Chordata > Amphibia > Gymnophiona > Siphonopidae > Microcaecilia > Microcaecilia unicolor. The sequence continues at coordinate 81,658,803 of NC_044039.1, read as the reverse complement.
GGTTCTCGTGGTAGGCTTTGTTGAAGAGATAGGTTTTCAGAGATTTGCGGAAGTTGGTTATTTCTTTGATTGTTTTCACGTTAGCTGGTAGTGCATTCCACAGTTGCGTGCTAATGTAGGAAAAGTTGGTTGCGTGTGTTAATTTGTATTTTAATCCTTTACAGCTGGGGAAGTGTAGATTAAGAAATGTGCAGGCTGATCTTTTAGCATTTCTGGGAGGTAAGTCCACGAGATTTAGCATGTAGGTCGGGGCATCTCCATGAATGATTTTATGAACAGTCGTGCAGATCTTGAACGTGATGCGTTCTTTAAGTGGGAGCCAGTGAAGTTTCTTTCTTAGGGGTTTTGCACTTTCATATTTTGTTTTACCAAATATGAGTCTGGCTGCGGTATTCTGGGCAGTTTGAAGTTTCTTAATAGTCTGTTCTTTGCAGCCAGCGTAGAGTGCGTTGCAATAGTCCAAGTGACTGTACCAGGATACGAAAGATAGATCTAGGGAAGAAGGGTTTTACTCTTTTGAGTTTCCACATGGAGTGGAACATTTTCTTAGTTGTGTTCTTCACGTGTGTTTCAAGTGTGAGATTTCGATCAATGGTAACACCAAGAATTTTCAGATTGTCTGACATGGGGAGTGAAAAGTTTGGTGTGGTTATGGTGGTGAATTTACTTGTATTATATTGTGAATTGAGTATAAGACATTGTGTCTTTTCTGCGTTACGTTTTAGCTGGAATGCGTCCGCCCAGGAATGCATGATTTGGAAGCTTTGGTTTATCTCATTGGTGATTTCCTTTAGTTCATATTTGAATGGGATATAGATCGTGACATCGTCTGCAAGAGGCAACTTCTGATGCCCCCGTGTCGACTGACATTTGCCACTGCAGTCACATTGTCTGAAAGGATGAGCACTGCAGATCCACTCAACAGAGAACAGAATGCTTCCAGCATTAGACTGATGGAATGTAACAAAGCAGAGTACCATTAAGGGAAGGACCCCAGCAAATCTGCCGTGAGGACCCTAGTCCCAAAGACCGCTTCCTGATGACATTGGACATCCAGCCTGTAGTGCTTAGAAAAGGAATGCATGGAAGCCCCTTGTGGCTTTACAGATGTCTACGGGGAGCAGCAAAGACTTCTCTGCCCAAGAAGCAGCTTGACCTCTCATTGAATGGGCCTTGAGCTTCTCTGGAACTGGTTTCCCCGCCAAAAGGTAAGCGAATGCTATCATATCCTTAAGCCACCGTGAAATAGTTGGCTTAGAAGCCACCAACCCCTTGCGTGGACCCCCAATGAGCAGAAAAAGCCAATCTGAATGCCTAAAACCCTCTGTGACTCTGAGATAATGTTTAAGCACTCTCCTAACATCCAGCGTCCGCAACTTCCTCTGATTCTCTGAACCGGAGGAGGAACCCAAAACTGGCAAAACTATCGACTGGGAGAGATGAAAATGTGAAAGCACCTTAGGAAGAAACAACGGAACTGGATGCAAAACTACTCGCTCCTTGGAAAAAACTGCAAGAAAGACCACTTTGAGAGTCAAATCCTTAAGGGAACATGACGACAAAGGCTCAAAGGGCGGCTTAGTAAGGGCAGAAAGCACCAAGTTCAGATCCCAGGCTGGAAAGATGTCTCTGACAGGAGGGCGAATGAGACTGACTCCCTTCAAAAAATGGGACACATCCAGATGACTAGCCAAGGACTTACCTTGTACTTTTCCCTGAAAACAGGATAAAGCCGCAATCTGCACCTTTAGAGAAGCAAGAGCTAAACCTCTCTCAAAGCCCTGCTGCAAAATATCTAGCATCTCCGCCACAGAAGCCCGGAGAGGAGCTAGGCGCCTCTTCAAACACCATGCCTCAAAGATCCTCCAGGCCCTAACATAGTTGAAGGACATTGACTGATGACGCGACCGGAGCATGGTGGAAATGACTTGTGAAGAGTAACCTCTCTTCAACAAGCATGCCCGTTCAAGATCCAGGCTATAAGACAAAATCGAGCCAGGTCTGGATGAGGAATCAGTCCCTGGACCAGAAGACTGACTTGATCTAGGAGCTGAAGCGGAGGCGCCAAGCGAAGACTCATCAGGTCTGCATACCATGGCCCGCGTGGCCATTCCGAAGCCACCAAGACAACGGGCCTCCGTGCACCTTGATCCCTGAATGAGCCTGCCCAGAAGAGGCCACGGCGTTCCACATATAGAAGATCTGGAGGCCACGGCTGAAGAAGAGCATCTATTCCTTCCGCCTTGATGTTCTTTCTGCGACTGAAGAACCGAGGCACCTTCGCATTTAGGCTCATGGCAAAAAGATCCATGAGAGGAATGCCCCACTGATCCACGATCAGTCAAGAACACCCACTGACTGAGAGACCACTCTCCCAGATCGAGGAGTGATGGCTGAAAAAATCTGCCGGGACAGTCTCCACTCCGCTACATAAGAGACTGAGAGAGCGAGACAGATGGCTCCTCCGCCCAGTGGGCACATGAGTTTTGCCGACTCCTGCTGCAAGAGGCAACTTCTCTGATGCCCCCGTGTCAATTGACATTTTCCACTGCAATCACGTTGTCTGAAAAGGATGCGCACTGCAGATCCACTCAACAGAGAACAGATGCTTTCATGCATCAGGCAAAATCGCCCTGGTTTCCACAGATTGACTGACAGGAAGATCTCTTGGGGAGTCCAAAGGCACTGAGCAAACCTCCCTATGCAGTGGGCTCCCCAACCTCTGAGACTGGCGTCCATCATCCCCACTATCCACTGTGGTGCTTCCAGGGGCATCCCCTTGTTCAGATTGCCCAAATGCATCCACCAGAAGAGACTGCTGTGTGCCTGGGCTGGTAGAGGCAACCTCTTCCACAGAGAGTCTGAGGAGACCACCCGGACAAGAGGGCAGACTGAAGCGTTCTCATGTGCGCTTTGGCCCAGGGGACTACTTCTATTGTTGCTGTCCTGGAGCTCAACACCTGTAGATAATTCTGAGCACTGGGAACAGACTTCTGCAACAAGTTCTGAATCTGCAACCACAACTTAAGAATCCTGGCCACAGGCAGAAAAATCTGACCTCGAGCTGTGTCGAAGGAGACTCCCAAGTACTCCAGAGACTGAGAAGGAACTAACCGACTCTTCGCGAAGTTGACTACCCAGCCGAGGGACTGCAGGAACTGAACCACCCGATCCATGATCTGCACACTCTCCTGATACGACTTGGCCTAGATCAGCCAGTCATCCAGTTAGGAATGGACTAAAATGCCCACTTTCCTGAGGGAGGCCGCCACTACCACCATCACCTAGGTGAACGTATGGGGAGCTGTAGCCAGACCAAACAGAAGAGCGCAAAACTGAAAGTGGTGACACAGAACCACAAATCAAAGAAATCTTTGGTGTATGGGCCAGATTGGTATGTGAAGATACGCCTCTGTAGGTCCAAAGCCATGAGAAATTCTCCTTTTCTAACGGTGACAATAACGGACCAAAGGGTCTCCACTTCAAAAGTGGAGACTTTGAGAGCTCGGTTGACAGCCTTGAGATCTAGAATGGGTCAGAAGGAACCCTCTTTCTTTGGAACCACAAAGTAAATCGAATAACGGCACAGTCCTGCGCTCTGAAGACAGCATGGGACAAATACCTGAAGATCCAACAGCCTTAGAAACTTATCTCGCACCACCCTCGCTTTGATCGATACCGGCGAAGAGACTCCAAAAAGACATCGGAAAGAGGACGCACAAACTCTAAGGCATACCCATCGTGAATAACCTCTAAGACCCACCGGTCGGAAAAAATCTGGGCCCACCTCTGAAGAAATTGCAAGAGTGGAGCCACCACAGGAATCAGAGGAGGGTCCCGCATACCTTCATTGGGAGGGACGGGCGAAGGAAGGCAGAGAGGTGCCCGTATCTCATCCACCAGTGACAAACACAAAAGGACAGAGACCTCTGAAAGAACCTTGACTTCTGGGCTTGAGTCCCCCTACTGGACCAAAAACAACAAAAATCATGCCCTCAACCCCTGCTGAACGTCGCATTCCATCCAGCAGACTTAAGCCTGTCTTCCAGGAGATGAGGAACTTTCATATCCCCTAGGCTACGAACCAACTTATTCAATTCATCTTCAAACAGAAAGGAACCTTTAAAAGGAAACTTGCTTAGCTTAGATTTGGAGGCCGCGTCCACAGCCTAACCCCTTAACCAAAGGGAATGACAGGCTGCAACCCCAAAAGCTATGGAGAAGATGGATGCAGAAATGTTAAAGGAAATTAGGGACGCAAACAAACTGGGCAACACGATAATAATGGGTGATTTCAATTACCCCGATATTGACTGGGTAAATGTAACATCGGGGCACGCAAGGGAGGTAAAATTCCTTGATGAAATCAAGGACAGCTTTATGGAGCAACTGGTACATGAGCCAACAAAAGAAGGAAAAATTCTAGACCTAGTCTTTAGTGGAGAGCATGATCTGATGCGGGAGGTAATGGTGCTGGGGCCACTTGATAACAGTGATCATAATATGATCGGATTTGATATTAGCTTTGAAGTAAGTATACGTGGAGGGGCATTTTCGATCAGGGACACCCATCTCTAAGGGCACCCATCTCCAAGGACGGCACCACGAAGGGGTGGGGCTGACCGTATTTTTGAAACGAGATGGCCGGCCATCTTTCGTTTCGATAATACGGTTGGGGCCGGCCAAATGTCAGAGACGGCCGGGTTTGAGATAGCCAGCCTCGGTTTTCGGCCATAATGGAAACCGAGGCCGGCGATCTCAAACCCGGCCAAATCCAAGGCATTTGGTCGTGGAACGGGCCAGAATTTGTAGTGCACTGGTCCCCCTGACATGCCAGGACACCAACCAGGCACCCTAGGAAGCACTACAGTGGACTTCGCAAATTGGTCCCAGGTGCATAGCTCCCTTACCTTTTTTGTTTTTGTTACATTTGTAACATTTGCACTTTCCCACTCATGGCAGGCTCAATGCGGCTTACATATTATATACAGGTACTTATTTGTACCTGGGACAATGGAGGATTAAGTGACTTGCCCAGAGTCACAAGGAGCTGCCTGTGCCTGAAGGGGGAATCGAACTCAGTTCCTCACTTCCCCAGGACCAGAGTCCACCACCCTAACAACTAGGCCACTCCTCCACACCTTGGGTGCTGAGCCCCCCCAAACCCCACTCCCCACAACTATACACCACTACCATAGCCCTAAGGGGTGAATGGGGGCACCTACATGTGGGTATAGTGGGTTTGGGGTGGGTTTTGGAGGGCTCCCATTTTCCACCACAAGTGTAACAGGTAGGGGGGAGTTGGGCCTGAGTCCGCCTGCCTGAAGTTCACTGCACCCACTAAAACTGCTCCAGGGACCTGTATTCTGCTGCGATGGACCTGAGTATGACATTTGAGGCTGGCATAGAGGCTGGCAAAAAAAGTTTTTAAAGTTGTTTTCTTGAGGGTGGGAGGGGGTTAGTGACCACTGGGGGAGTCAGGGGAGGTGATCCCCGATTCCCTCTGGTGGTCATCTGGTCAGTTTAGGCACTTTTTTGGGACTTGGACCTGAAAAAAGGGACCAAATAAAGTGGACCAAATTCTCGCCAGGGACGCCCTTCTTTTTTCCATTATCGAGTGATGCCGGCCATCTCAAAGCACACCCCCATCCTGCCTTCGCTACCCTACCGAAACGCCCCCTTGAAGTTTGGCCGGCTCCGCAACGGAAAGCAGTAGGCGCCGGCCAAAATCGGCTTTCGATTATACTGATTTGGCCGGCTTTAGGAGATGGCCGGCCATCTCCCGATTTGTGTTGGAAGATGGCAGGCAATCTCCTTCGAAAACAGCTGGATAGGAAATCAAATACATTAGCGTTTAACTTTAAAAAAGGAGACTATTATAAAATTAGAACGGTGAAAACAAAACTTAGCGATTACGAGGGTCAAAAATTTACATCAGGCATGGATGCTGTTCAAAAATACCATCCTGGAAGCCCAGGCCAAATATATTTCACATATTAAAAAAGGAGGACGGAAGACCAAACAACAGCCAGCGTGGTTAAAAAGTGAAGTGAAGGAGGCTATTAGAGCTAAAAGAAAATCCTTCAGAAAATGGGAGAAGAAACCGACTGAAAATAATAAGAAACAGCATAAGGAATGTCAAGTCAAATGCAAAGCACTGATAAGGAAGGCTAAGAGGGACTTCAAAAAAACGATTGCGTTGGAGGCAAAAACACATAGTAAATATTTTTTTAGGTATATTAAAAGCAGGAAGCCGGCAAAAGAATCGGTTGGACCGCCAGATGACCGAGGATTAAAAGGGTTGATCAGGGAAGACAAAACCGTAGCAGAGAGATTAAATTAATTCTTTGCTTCGGTCTTCACCGAGGAAGATTTGGGTGTGCCAGAAATGCTATTTGAAGCAGACGAGTCGGAGAAACTTAATGAATTCTCTGTAAACCTGGAGGTTGTAATGGGGCAGTTCTACAAACTGAAGAGTAGCAAATCTCCTTGACCGGATGGTATTCATCCCAGAGTACTGATAGAACTGAAAAATGAGCTTGTGGAGCTATTGCTAGTAATATGTAATTTATCCTTAAAATGGAGCGTGGTACCGGAAGATTGGAGGGTAGCCAATATAATGCCGATTTTTAAAAAAGGTTCCAGAGGAGATCCGGGAAATTATAGACTGGTGAGTCTGATGTTGGTGCTGGGCAAAATGGTAGAGACTATTTTTAAGAACAAAATTACAGAGCATATTCAAAAGCATGGATTAATGAGACAAAGTCAACATGGATTTAGTGAAGGGAAATCTTGCCTCACCAATCTACTACATTTCTTTGAAGGGGTGAACAAACATATGGATAAAGGTGAGCCAGTTAATATTGTGTATCTGGATTTTCAGAAGGTGTTTGACAAAGTACCTCATGAAAGACTCCAGAGGAAATTGGAGAGTCATGGGACAGGAGGTAGTGTTCTATTGTGGATTAAAAACTGGTTAAAAGATAGAAAACAAAGAGTAGGGTTAAATGGTCAGTATTCTCAATGGAGAAGGGTAGTTAGTGCGTTTCCCCAGGGGTCTGTGTTGGGACCACTGCTTTTTAACATATTTATAAATGACCTAGAGATGGGAGTAACTAGTGAGGTAATTAAATTTGCTGATGACACAAAGTTATTCAAAGTCGTTAAATCGCGGGAGGATTGTGAAAAATTACAAGAGGACCTTACGAGACTGGGAGACTGGGCGTCTAAATGGCAGATGATGTTTAATGTGAGCAAGTGCAAAGTGATACATGTGGGAAAGAGGAACCCGAATTATAGCTACATCATGCAAGGTTCCACGTTAGAAGTCACGGATCTACTACTACTACTACTACTATTTAGCATTTCTATAGCGGATCAAGAAAGGGATCTAGGTGTCGTCGTTGATGATACGTTGAAACCTGCTCAGTGCGCTGCTGCAGCTAAGAAAGCAAATAGAATGTTAGGTATTATTAGGAAAGGAATGGAAAACAAATGGACTGGAAAAATTCCTCATTTTTAGGTATAACTTGTCTGGAATGTTTTTACGTTTGGGGAGCGTGCCAGGTGCCCTTGACCTGGATTGGCCACTGTCGGTGACAGGATGCTGGGCTAGATGGACCTTTGGTCTTTCCCAGTATGGCACTACTTATGTACTTATGTACTTATGTTATAATGCCTTTGCATTGCTCCATAGTGCGACCGCACCTCGACTATTGTGTTCAATTCTGGTCGCCGCATCTCAAAAAAAATATAGTGGAATTAGAAAAGGTGCAAAGAAGGGCAATGAAAATGATAAAGGGGATGGGACAACTTCCCTATGAGGAAAGGCTAAAGCGGCTAGGGCTCTTCAGCTTGGAGAAAAGGCAGCTGAGGGGAGATATGATAGAGGTCTATAAAATAATGAGTGGAGTTGAACGGGTAGATGTGAAGCGTCTGTTCACGCTTTCCAAAAATACTAGGACTAGGGGGCATGCGATGAAGCTACAAAGTAGTAAATTTAAAATGAATCTGAGAAAATTTTTCTTCACTCAACGTGTAATTAAACTCTGGATTTCATTGCCAGAGAATGTGGTAAAGGCGGTTAGCTTAGCAGAGTTTAAAAAAGATTTGGATGACTTCCTAAAGGAAAAGTCCATAGACCATTATTGAATTGGACTTGGGGAAAATCCACTATTTCTGGGATAAGCAGTATAAAATGTTTTGCACTTTTTGGTGATCTTGCCAGGTATTTGTGACCTGGATTGGCCACTGTTGGAAACAGGATGTTGGGCTTGATGAACCTTTGGTCTTTCCCAGTATGGCAATACTTATGTAAGCTCTCAATAAATCATACAATGCATCTGCTAAAAAGGAAGCGCCCATCTCAATCTTGGCTACTTCAGCATCTATAGAAAGAGAATCATCTGACGATCTGCCCAAGACCCTTTCAGCCCAGTGGAAGCAGGCTCGAGCTACCAAGGAACCACAGATGGCTGTCTGTACAGCCAGAGAAGTCAAAACTGATCTTCAAAAGAGCCTCCACCCTACGATCCTGGAGATCCCAGAGAGCCATACCTCTGTCGACAGGGACAGTATTACACTCAGTGACTTCCGAGAACACCGCGTCTACGATGGGAATCTTAAGAAGAGATCTATCCTCCTTTGGAACTGGATAAAGATGCAGCGTGGATCTAGCTAAGTGAAAAGGAGAATCCGGCACATCCCACTGAGCCTGAATATTATTCCTGATATCCTGGTGCATAGGAAAGATCTTTCCCGACTGCCATATGCCTTTTACTAGCAGGTCTACCTTGCAAACTTCAGGAACCACCGACTGCTCATCTTCAAAACGAAGGGTGGAGGCCACCAAGGAAATAAGCTCTTGAAGATCTTCCTTAATAAAGATCCGCACCACTGAAGGGTCTTTTCCTGGGGGCAAGGACTCTGCATCTGGGTCAGCAGAGATAGGATCTTACAGCTGCTGATCTTCTAAGCCATCTACATCTCCCAAAGAATGCAAATCTACACCCTGATCCGAAGTTGGTCTTCTTGGAGATCCCATGATCCCCGAGTCCTCTTTACAGGGGCTAAACCCCTTGTCTGAACACCTCCTGAAGGATAAGCAGAAGAAGAAGAAACTTCTGTGCCTCATTTCTTTAACAAAAAGGCCTGATACATCTGTAAAACAAATTCTGGGGGAAAACCTCACTCCTGAGGTCCTGCAGCCTGAGGGAGAGCCACTACTGAGCTGAGAGCTGAGAATCAGAAGGGCCGGCCCAATCACCACCAGAGGCAGGCAGTGACAAAATGGCAGAAGCCAAGACCGACTCTGCTTCTGGTACTGTCGGCACCTGAGGAACCGCGGCAGAAGAAACTGAAAGGGAGGGAGCTGGCGCCGACTCCACTGCAGTGCAGTACTTGCAGGAGCTGGATGCCCCAACTCCCCTCCCTCTGACACACACTGCACCGGCAGAATTTCTCAAACATCGCTAGACCCACGGCGAAATCTCCAGCGGCTTTAATTTCTTTCTTTCTGTAAAAACTCCACACTACCGCTGTTAGAGCTGGAACGGCGCGGCCGCCTGAGGCGCTGATGGAGCTACCATGTTCGTTCACGCCAAGGGGAGCAATGGCTTCTTACTGGTCTTTTTTTTTTTATTGCAGCTGCCTCTCTCAAGCTAGAACCCCCGTGTAGCACCCCCAAAAGCAGAAAACTCGGAGCACAGAAGAAGTACCTATCTATACATATTATATGTATATATATTTATTTATTTTATTGTTTTTCTTACTACAGAAAAAGAACAGAGAGGAGACTAAGGGCTCACCTCCTTCCACCTGCTGGAGACTGAGAATATTGAATCTAGGTCACATGGCCAGGGCTTTTATTGGCTTCCAGAGTCAGATTTTCTCAGTCTCCACCTGCTGGAAGGAGTGCACAACCCATCAGTCTAATCCTGGGCCGGTCCGGAGGGATGCTAAGGAATAACTGTATATGTATGTCAGATAAACCATGTGGTGCATATCTGGTCATACCCACAAATAAGAAAAATACTCTATGAATTGTATTTTAAAGAAAATAGAAACATATCAACCTACTTATAGTATACTCTGAGGATGAGTAACAGTGAAATGTTATTTCTCGGCTATGTATTAAATGCAATACCAATAGAAAAGGAAAGGAACATAATCTATTTCAACATTAAGGCCATGAGGGAACAATGTCTGAAAGAAAAAGATGAGCCTCTTCTTGGAGTAAGATCTGATCCACATTATGTCTTCTCCTACTTCATTTGACAATTTTAAATACAAAAATGTTAAATCATCAACAGTATGTCCTGCTTCTTGCCAATGATCCACCATGGGGGCTGACTGACGCATTTAACCTGTGGATTTTGCTGCGATGTTCTATGATCCTTGTTTTGATCATTCATTTGACAGAGACAAAGAATAATATAGATGACATTAGAAGTGTTACATAAGATGTATGATTGAAAATATACTTTTTATTGGTGCGTGGGTGAATGAATGACACAATTTCTAGAGCATGCTTGCAGACATTACATTTACCACATTTGAAAAGGCCCAGAGGAGAATTGTTTGAACCAGAATCAATGAGCACAGGATGTGCTGAGGGGACTTATTTTTCCCTGAGGTTCTTCTCCCGAGAGCAAGCCACAGCAAGCCTCTTGTCAAAGCATTCGTGGATCTCTAGGATATGCCAATGACGACAAATGCTCTTCTGAATAAATCCAGCCAAATATGAGAATCTTAATGTACAGACTATTATATTGTCTAATTGAAGAAGTTGACTCCATTATACAGAAAGATCATGGTCATCCTCCTGTCCAGACAATACTTGACAGATGGACTGATGTCATCAATACTAAGAAAAATATAATTAGAAATGAACAACATTTTATTAGTATGATTAACTATTGCAGAGCCAAGAGGATTCCAAGGGGCTTACGTATCTCAAATGCCTCAACTATGTTTTCAGACAACCAGGATTTTCTTAATAAGTGATGTTCCGTTTTAAACAAATGTGCATTAGATTTAATGATTTCAATAGCAGAAACTGCTAAAAATAAAGGTAATGATTTAAAAGAATAGTGTGACCAGAAGTTATAGGTATTAAAAAAATGATAATCCTCAGTTTGATACAATAGAGTGATGTAAATTATAAATCAGACAAATTTAAACACAAGATCCAGGAAAGCAAAAATTATAAATTCTTGAGAGATGAGGCTGACTATAAGAGACTCCATTTATCCTTACAGCAAAGCAAAAATCATATTGTTCTGTTAGACTAGAAAGGCCTTCTACCTCGAAGACCAAGCACACACACAGTTAGATCACGCACTTCTAGCTCAAAGTAAGAAACGCATAAGAAGCGAATCAGGTGACATATACTTCACCTCTCAGTATATAAGTATATAATTCTCCACCACCTGCTTCTCCCAAACCATTCTGTTTTGCAGTTGCAATAAGATACGGTATATAAATTAACATAAATAAATAAATAAATAAATAAATAACTAATAATCCCTAACAAGCTTCTTTAGATCTCACTTGGAAGAGACAGATCAGAGCAAAACCATATCCCCCTATCATTTTCAGGAATATCAACGGATACAAGACAGATATCCCTTACAAGGGAAGGGCCGGGAACGGGGTCAAACCACATACAGACAAGGTCCATACAACAACAGGGAGCATCACTTAGAAAGTTGGAAATAGATATTCTGATTTTCAATCTATCTGATCATATACTCTCTGAATCAGAGACATGTATCTTACAAAAAAAGCCTTCATTTGTACCTACTTCAGCTTAAAATCCATTTCAAACTTGCACTGACCTGTTCAGGTTTACTAGAAAACTCTAAATTATACAATGTTTTTCCAAAATTACTCCCAACATAGATTTTTGTTGTCAAGAAACCATCCACCTGGATACCAGCAGACCAGCCTGATCCACTCATGCAAGCCTTTATATTTATGCATTTTATTGAACCGTAACAAATACAATAACATCAGTATCGTGTGCAACATTTTACATCAATTTTCTCCCCTATCCCTCTCCCCGTTCCCCCTACCAACCCTTGATCCCCCCCTTCCCAAGTTCAAACAGTGATAAAGCTCCTATGGGTGAAGAAGTCTCCTACGTGCCACTGGGTGAAGTCAGGGCCGGTCTTAGGGTTTCTGGCGCCCTCCTGCAGCCTATTAGTCGGCGCCCCTACCCATCCAGGGGCGGGATCACTATAGCTCCGCCCCTACAGTAGTCACACCTTTTTTACTAGCCATGGCATCATTGAAAATATTACACCTGTCTTCCCTTCCCTCCCCTCCATCTATGTCCAACAATTATCTCCCTGCCCTCCCCTCCATTCACCCATGTCCAGCAACTCCCCTGCCCTCCATCCATCCATATCCAGCAATTCTCCTCTTTCTCCCCTGCCCTCCCCTCCATGTCCAGCAATTTCTCCTCTCTCCCTAGGCCCTGCCCTCCCATCCATGTCCATCCTTGTCCATTGATGCTCCTCTCTCCCCTTCCCTCCTCCATCCATCCATATCCAGCAATTCTCCTCCCTCCCCTCCATGTCTAGCAATTTCTCCTGTCTCCCTGTGCCCTGCCCTCCCATCCATGTCCATCTTTGTCCATCGATGCTCCTCTCTCCCCTTCCCTCCTCCATCCATCCATATCCAGCAATTCTCCTCCCTCCCCTCCCCTCCATGTCCAGCAATTTCTCCTGTCTCCCTGGGCCCTGCCCTCCCATCCATGTCCATCGATCAATGCTCCTCTCTCCCCTGCCCTCCCGCTCCCATGTCCACCTGCCCGCCCGCCCTCTTCTCTGGTTTAAATCTTGTGTTTAAATTCACCTCCGAAGTCGCAGCCGCAGCATCAGTGAAAGCGCTGCTGCTGAGTCTCCCAGCCTTCCCTTTGCTCGTTCGTTCCCTCAGTGTCCCGCCTTCTTCTGACTTTATGTCCTTGCGAGGCGGGATACTGAGAAGGGAACGAACGAGCGAAGGGAAAGCTAGAGACGTCGGGCAGCAGTGCTTTCACTGATGCTGTGCAGCTGCTGCGATGTCGGAGGTAAATTTAAATACAAGATTTAAATGCCCTAGGGCGGTGTGGGTACCGGAGCAGGAGACCGAAGGCAGGGCTGCTGTCGGGGTCCGGGAGCTGAGGTAAGCGGCGAGGGTCAACATGGCGCGGCGGCGCCCTCCAGACGTCGGCGCCCTCCTGCCATGCTTACCTCGCTTACTGGGTTGGACCGGCCCTGGGTGAAGTGTGTCCAGAAATCTATGCCATGTATTATGAAACTGTCTCTTTATGGCTGCAGAGGAGGCTCCGCGCAAACCGCAATGTTCTTGCTTTAATAAGTCTATCATATTTGTTCTCCACAAACTCAAGTGAGGTTCTTGTGCCTCTCTCCAGCATAATAAAATCACTTTTTTCCCCATCAGTATTGATTTATGTAGAAATTGTTTCAAGCCCGATGGGGGCCTATCTCCAAGTTGGAATTCATCAAAAGGAATTAAAGATGAAACTTGAATCTTCCACTTCCAGAGCTGAGATGCTGTATCCACAACCTGTTTCCAAAAAGCTTGAATGAACAAACAGTGCCAAAACATGTGTGCTAGCGTGGTTAGTTCTTGTGAGCATTTAGGACAATTACCACTGGAACCCATCGCTGCTCTGAATGCTCTCCTCGGTGATATGTAGAGTCTTAGAGCAAACTTATATTGTAGTTCCCAATGTCTCAGAAATACCTCTTGTTGAGTGTTGAGTAGATGCGTGCAAAACTGTTCTTCTGTTAGAGTATTTTGTAAATCGTCTGTCCAATTACATATTAATTGTTTAAAGTTCAGCTCTTCTTTCGTGTCTTTAAGGTATCTGTGATGGAAACGCAGAGGTATAGCATTACTAGCACTCAATGTGAGTGCATCATTTAAAACGTCCTGCACATCTTCCGTCAAGTTAGTCCAACCCAAAGAGAGAGTATAGTGTTGTAGCTGTAAGTACGCAAGCCAATCCGCTGATGATAGTCCATATGCCCGCTTAATATCTGAAAAGGATTTTATAACTCCTTCTTCCGTGATAATTTGACTCAGATATTTTATCCCCTGCGCCTCCCAGCGCCAGAACACCATGGAGTTCTTGCTAGCTGGGAAATCCGGGTTCCGATGTATGGGCAAGTATGGGGTGCTCACTGCAGAGAATCCGTGCCTCTGACAAAGCCATCTCCAGTTTGCTCTAGCGGACAGCAATAATGGGTTGCGCACCAATTCTTTAACCTGTTTGCCAGGTATTGTGTGTAACAGCCAACTAAGATGGATTGTCGGCACTAAGGCCTCCTCTGTGAGTCTATCTGAAAAATCGCTGGTCTCTACTATCCAGTCTGTCATGTGCCTCATGGAGCAGGCTACCGATAAATATTTAACATTTAACAAACTCATACATCCTTGTTCTTTAGATTTCTGTAGAATAGAAAGAGGCAATCTAGGCCGCTTCCCCCTCCACAGAAATCCTTGTAAGGCTCTGTGCAAGACCCGTTCCTCTCTACCCCTCAACGCTAGTGGTAACATTTGGAACATATAGAGCCAGCGAGGTGCCAGCATCATGTTAAATAATGAAATAAGTCCCACCAGCGTCAAGGGGCACCCACTCCAGAGACCCAACACTCTTTTTGTAATGGGATTACATTTTTAGCATACAGTTTTGTGAGATCAACTGGTATAGTCACCCCCAGATAAACAAGCTGATCTGCTGCCCATGTCAATGGAAACGATCCTTTCCAACTGGTTTGAATCTTCTCTTGTAGTGGCATAGCTAATGATTTGGTAAGATTCAACTTGTACTCCAAGTAAACACTATATTCTCTTATTACCTGAAGCAATCTTGATAACGATCCCTGCGGTTCACTCAAGAGCACTAGGAGATCATTCGCGTATGCTAATACTTTCAGAACATGCTCATTCAAACACACACCTCTTATGTCCTCGTCCGCTCGTATCACACACAATAACGGTTCTAACACTAAAAGAAACAGTAGTGGTGAGAGAGGACATCCATGCCTGGTGCCACGGCTAATGGGAAAGGGATCCGTTTTTACCCCATTCACCAGCAAACTGGCATGCGGCTCACAATACATTGTTTGGATTGCATCATAAAACCACCCATTGATCCCTACCCATCGCAGGGTTGTGAACAGGAAAGACCACTCCACCCTGTCAAATGCTTTCTCCGCATCCAGACTCACTATTAAGTACGGGTTCCGGGTGGCCTTGCCCTGCAACATAGCAACTATGAGTTTCCGTACATTGACGACAGATTGTCGATTCCTCACGAACCCGACCTGATCACCTCTCACTACCTGAGGTATCAATAGGGCCAAACTCTCAGACAAAATTCTGGACAGTATCTTAATAGCGACGTTAATCAGAGAGATTGGCCGATAGGAGCCTGGTGTGAGGGATCTTTCCCCGCTTTGGGGATAAGGCTAATCAAGGCTGCATTGGTGTGTTGGGGGACTTTTTTCTCCTCCACTACTGCTGTGTAATAGTCTAACAGTGGCCCTGCAATCTGGTTCTGTAAAATTTGAAGAATTCCCCCGTATATCTATCCGGGCCAGGTGCTGAAGAAAATTTCAAAGCTTTTATGGCCCGTTGGATTTCTTTTATGGAGACTGGTGCATTAAGTGCTTCTGCCATCTCTCTCGACAGACACGGCATTCCAGATTTTTCTAAGTATTCCTGCATTTCCACATCTAATCTCTGCAGGGTCTCCGGTGCATATGCAGAGGCGAAATAAGTCCGAAATATCCCCGCAATCTCAGATAAATCTGTGGAGAGAGATCCTTTTTCATCTCTGGCCACCGGGATATAATGAGATCTCATTCGCTTAACCAAACGTGACATCATTCCACCAGTTCGTTCTCCAAATCTAAAGAATCTATATTTCTGATAAAAAAGCATTTTGGTTGTTCTCTCGTGAATTAAACTGTTGAGAGCCACTCTAGTTGCTATTAAGGTGTCATATACTGTCTGTGTGGGACATCTTGTATATCTCTTTTTTAGAGCCCTTAATTCGTTTTCTAATTCCACCAGCTTTGCTGTTATTTTCCGATTTCTCCCGCTGACATACGAAATTATGTCCCCTCTTATTACCGCTTTCGCGGCAGGTCAAAACAGCACGGGGTCATCTAAATGCTGGCTATTTGTGGATTCAAATTCCTTCCACTTGGACTGTGAGTAAGCCCTAAAATCTGCTGAGGATGCTAGGTATGCTGGGAACCGCCAGCTAGGTGTACCCCGAAAGTAAGAGGGCGCCTCCAAGTCCTCCCAGATCATCAAATGGTCCGAGATTCCCTCAGGTCCCATCATGGCTGCCAGTATATGTGGAAAAATGTTTTGTGCTACAAAGATATAATCTAGTCTAGATTGAGTTTTATGCACCCTTGAAATATGTGTAAAATCCTGTTCTTCAGGATGTAGAAGCCGACATGGGTCCAATACCCCCGCAGCTGTGATAAACATCTCCAGCTCTGTTGGGGAGCGTGTAGACTGGTGGGACCCCTCTCCTGTGTGGTCTAATGCGGGGTCTATCACCGTATTCATATCGCCTGCTAGCACTATTTGTAACTTCGGGTATTGCTGGCATTCCCTTAGAAGGTGTGCGAACAGAGCAGACTTACTCCCTACTGGAGCATATACAGCCACCAGCAGGAGGTCTCGTCCCTGCATGTTTACCTGGAGTCCCACAAATCTATCCTCCGTGTCTTTCAATAATAATTTAGCAGTGTAAGGTAGGAATTTATTAAATAAGATCGCAACGCTTCCCCTGCGCCCGCTTGCAGGGGAGTCATACACTTCCCCTACCCAGTGACGCTGCAGTTTTTTGTGTTCTTCTGAAGAGAGTCTTGTCTCTTGCAGACACGCTATGTCTGCGCCTTGCCTCTTCAGGGCCTGCAAAACTTTTGTTCTCTTAACTGGCAAAGTAACACCACAAACATTCCAGGACAAGATTCGAACACCTCTATCCTTAGGTCTAATCATTTGTTATAATCCAAACACTAGTAGAATACAATACACTTGTGTTCCAACCCCAGGGTGCCCAGCCTCTCCCCGGGGACCCTCATTCCACTTTCTAGCTCATACCAGTCGCGCTTCCACCTCACCCAGTTGCCATTCACTTTCTCACCCAGTCTTCTCCCCCAAAGTGATCGATCTTCTCCAATTCTGCTTAAATGTATCTTATTCCTTTCCCCTACCACCCCCCCCACACCCACCCTCTCCTCTTCCCCCACTTCTTTACCCCCCCCCCCTCTCCATTGTCCCCGTCCTGCATCCAACCCACTAGTGAGTCATATATCAAGGTCATGTTTAATGCTTGCGACCCCATCCCAGGTTAATGTAGTGAATATTCAAACCTCTTAATACAGTTATGTATCTCCCAACCCCTGTCAATATATCATGCTTTCCAAAAACTATCCGCTTGACCAATACAATAAATGTCTAAACATTATATCCCTTTCACTTACAGATTACCATTCTTGCTTTTATGCAGTGGCATTCTCATTTGTCCAATAATTGTCACACATAGGCTTTTGCAGCGTCTGAGGTGGTGAAGGCCTTCCACTGGCCATTGTTTTGTATTTTAAGGGTTGCCGGGTACAACATCAGAAACCTGATGTTCTTCTCGTGCAGCTGCTTGCATAATGGAGTAAATTGTTTTCGTTGCTCTTGAAGCGCCTGCGAGTAGTCTTGGAAGATTAGGATCTTATTACCTTTGTATTGCAGGGTATCCCTCTTTATACGATATCCCCGTAAAATTTCCACTTTGTGAATGTAATTGTGGACTTTTATCAGCACCGCTCTTGGAGTTCGGCGGCCTTCTTGTATTCTACCCACGCGGTGTGCCCGCTCTAAGCACAGAAGCTCAACAGTGTCAGACAGAGCGAGTTCTTCCGCCATTTCTCCAAGATCGTCGAGAGATCCTTGTCTCCTATTTCTTCTGGAAGCCCGATAATGCGGAGGTTCGGTCTGCGGGATCGATTTTCTAAATCGTTGATTTTCTCCGCCATTCCTTTCACCTGTTTCTGCAAGTTTTCTACTTCCATCTCCATTGCTGGTGCCGCATCTTCCAGCGCTGAAACACGTTGCTCCAGTTCTCCCACTCTCTTGTTGATGTCCATGAGTAGAGTTTCAACATTTACAATTTTTTCTGTTAAGCGATCAAGCTGTGGTTCCAAGGCTTTCCCCATTGCAGTTGTAATTTGTAAAACTTGCTCGTCTGTGAAGGCTGTTCCCTTGTGCTGTTTTTCCTCCTCCATCTTTGTTCCAGCCGCCTTTACCTTCTCTTTCTCGCGTTTCGGACCCTTGCCCACCATGCCACTCGGGGAATTTTCCAAATATTTTTTTCCATCCACTCCTCACTCTCGCAACCGGCAGGGGGGAGTCTCAAAATCAATTAGTAGAGGTATAAATTGTGATTCTGGGATTGGGGCCTCAGAGAGCTAGTACTCTGCATCTTGCTCCCTCAAAGCATCACGTGACCCTCTCATACAAGCCTTTAAACACATACATCCAAAAAGATCTAGAAGTCATAGAATGGAAAAAGACACTGCATTTTTATAATATGACTAGAGATGAAGCTGCAATAATGAAAAAGACAACAGCAGGACAATATGTCCTGTACGAAAATCTCCTTCCCAACACCACAGGAGATAACACATTGGACTATCTCCCTCTGAGAAGGACCAATCGCTATGCAAATGCTAGAGACACTAGAGAAATGTCTGCAACTGTATAATCAGGTAATAGCACACAGGGATACAATATAACCATATAAAGCTTTATAAGATGATGTGATACATGAGCAAAATGTCTACATAACCTATGCAAATCTATGCAAATGTATACTCAAGATATAATCAGTATATAACCAAAGAATTTATGATTGATAACCATATATACTCACATAGGTAAGAATAAGTTAGAACCTGCATATTAAAGGGTTGAATCAAAAATATTATTATAGTAATTATAAGTTTTTGTATAACCACAGACATAGATAAGAAGGATTGAAATAATAGAAGTGGTGCCAAGATGGTAATCTCAAACCAAAAACAAATCTGACTGTACCAGTTAACTGTAAGACTCAGAAAATTTGATGGCCTTATAGGATACCTTCTGGAATGGATGGTACCATGGTGTATTTACCCTGGTGTCACCCTATGGGATAGGGTGAAGAGGGGAATGTTAATATGTGGCCTGGCTTCAGACCTACCACTGGAATAGTGGTGGGCTAAGCTACACAGGCTAGGGCAACTGGAAAAGTACTGACTAGGCCAAATAACAAGCTAATGATATCATATTGAGAATCTGCAAAAAGCAGGTCTGAACAATGGGTCTTCACACAACCAGGTACAACTTTCTAATTGAATATAGCACCTATAATGAAATAATAATGGGTAAAAGGAATAAAATGAGGTTTTTAAAGTGGGACTTATTTTCCATCAGATGGCACAGAGATCATAAGATGTTGTGAAAGGTATTACAAAAGAAAGATGTGAAACTGGTATCTTAACAGAAAGATATTTTGGTAAACGACAAAAAACAAAATGTTCCAAAAACATGTTGACTTTAACGGATATGGGGCAATCTCTTAAAATAGCTAGAACGGAAAGACAGATGGTACAGATGCGCATCTGGCCGGATACGAAAGTATGATCTCAGAAATTGAGAAATATTAGAAAAAAAAGGTACCTCACAATAGACTTCTATTGGGATTTGTGGCTATAAAAGAGATAAGATTTTGAGAGAAAGTTGGAGTCCTCCCCAACGCTTCTTCTCGGACGGCAGGGCCCTGTGCTGTTGAACCCAGAATCTGTTTGATGTCTGTACTTTGAAAACTTGGTAAGAATAAAGTCTTCTCTCTGAAATCTATCTCTGTCTTTATTTTCGAGTATTCTTCATCTTTCATTGATACTACAAACTAAGCCACACACATAACTAACACTCTATGTCTATCTAAATTACTGTGACATTCTAATAGAATACATGCCACTACATAGATTCACTTAGATCCTGATAGACAGAAGGCCATGGTCATGGATATTATCCTAGACTCATGCCTTCTGGTATTTAAACAACACAGATATCACTGGGATGGAATATCAAAAGGATTTAGGCAGGCGGCCCAACACATAGTGGAAGCGCAGACCCTTTGTCCCTGGAGAAGGGTATTCCTGGGGCGCAATGAGGGCCTTTAAAATTTACATATCAAATCATTAGCCAATAATTTTAACATAGTCATCAAGTCAGCAGATAAAGGCACAGGAATAGTGATTCTTAACTGAGACTACATTAAGGAGATCGAGTCACAACTCAATGATTTATGTCCCTACATCCCTCTCCCATCTGATCCCTCACCAAAGCTTCAAGAAGAAATTCAGAACATCATTAGTATTGCTTCTAAGGCCGGTTTTCTCAGCAATAAAGAATGTCAATTTTTACAATTTCCAAACCCAATTACTCCCACTATATATATTTTAACTAAGATCCATGTGTCCTTAACTCATCCTTCTGTGAGACTCATTGTCTCTGGTAATGGGTCAGTGCTTGAACCTATGTCAGTTTTTGTAGATTACTTCATGAGGCCATTTTTATCACTCATTCCTTCCTATATCCAAGACTCATCACACATGATCCATCTATTGGAAGAATTTAACGGTGATCTCACTGACACCCTGATGGGCACACTCAACAAAGAAGCTCTATATACAAATGTACAGCAGTTACAGGCATTGGTCATTATTGAAGAAGCCTTTAGAAAATGGAATATCCTTAAGTGAATACCTAATCAGCCCATTCTTACTCTGGCAAGCATTGCTCTGACCAACAATTATTTTTGTTTTGAAAATGTGTACTACCAGCAAATCAAAGGAACTGCCATGGGAGCTTCAATGGCCCCTGACTTGGCCAATTTATAGGTTGCCAACTTCAAACAAAATCTATCTAGAGGAACATTCTCAAAGAAAACATTTTGTTGTACAAACATTACATATATGACATCATTATAATATGGAAAAGAAATGTACAGATGCTTCAAGAACTTTTTCATTGGCTTAACACACAAGATCATAACTAAACATTTAAGATGCATTACAATCCACATGAAATCAGCTTTTTAGATTTATGGATCACTAAGGATGAGCATCATTTTCATACTATATTATGCAGGAAACCTACTGACTGTAACATTTTTCTTCATTATAGTAGTTATCATCATCAGGCACTCAAGAAGAATCTGTCACTACCACCATCTGAGAAGAATCTGTTCAGATGCTGATGAGTCCTATGAACAAGCGCTGATTATGACCCAGAGGTTCAAAAGAAGAGGTTACCCTTGGGAACATATCAGGACAGGATCTCTAAAAGCCATTCAGGAAAACTGGACAGAACTTCTGTAATCCAAGAAAGAGAAACCATCACCAGAAATAGTCTGTACATTAGGATTCTCATATTTGGCTGAACTTATTCAGAAGAGCATTTGCCGTCATTGGCATATCCTAGAGGGCTACAAATGATTTAAGAACAAAAGGCTTGTTGTGGTCTACTCTCAGGAGAAGAACCTCAGAGAAAAATTAGTCCCCTGGACACTTCCTGTGCTCATTGATTCTGGTTCGAACAATTCTTCTTTGGGCCATTTCATAAGTATATAAGTGTTGCCATACTGAGACAGACCAAAGGTCCATCAAGCCTAGTATCCTGTTTCCAACAGTGGCCAATCCATGTTAAAAGTACCTGGCAACATCCCAATATCCTAGAAATAAGCAGTGGACTTTCCCAAGTCAATTTTAATAATGGTTTATGGACTTTATTAGGAAGCTAGCAAAACCTTTTTTAAACCCCGCTAAGCTAACTGCTTTTACCACATTCTCTGGCAATGAATTCCTAAGTTTAATTACAAGCTGAGTGAAGAAATATTTTCTCTGATTAGTTTTAAATTTGTAGCTTCATTGCATGCACCGTACTCCTAGTATTTTTGGAAAGAGTAAACAAGCGATTCACGTCGACTCATTCCATTCCACCTATTATTTTTTATACCTCTATCATATCTCTCCTTAGCCGTCTTTTCTCCAAGCTGAAGAGCCCTAGCCATTTCAGCCTTTCCTCATAGGGAAGTTGTCCCATCCCTTTAATCATTTTCGTCACTCTTCTCGGTACCTTTTCTAAATCCAATATATCTTTTTTGAGATGTGGTGACCAGAATTGCACACAATATTCGAGGTGCGGTCGCACCATGGAGTGAGACAAAGGCATTATAACATCGTTTTTATTTTCCATTCCTTTCCTAATAATACCTAACATTCTATTTGCTTTCTTTGCCGTCGCAGCACACTGATCAGAGGGTTTCAAGTATCGTCAACGATGACTCCTAGATCCTTTTCCTGGTAGGTAACTCCTAACATGGAACCTTGCATCACATAGCTATAGTTCGGGTTCCTCGTTCCCACAAGCATCACTTTGCAGTTGCTCACACTAAAACTCATCTGCCATTTGGATGACCAGTCTCCCAGCCTGTAAGGTTGTCTTGCAAATTTTTCATCAATGCGCACTGTGCAGTGATTTTGGAAGGGACGGGGGGGGGGGGGGGGGGGGGTTAGTATAAATTTGGCGCCTTGACAGTTTGAACTGTTTTTGCATGATTCTTATGCTTATCTTCATTATTCTTTGCAGATATATTTGGCATCTTTTTTATTATTATTATTAGCATTTGAATAGCGCTACCAGATGCACGCAGCGCTGAACACCTGATACAAAGAGACAGTCCCTGCTCAAAAGAGCTTACAGACAAACAAGACAGTTACAGGTGAGGGAAGTAATGGGTGAGAAGGGAGGAAGGGACAAGGGGAGGGCAATTGTGGCTAGGAGCTAAAAGCAGCAGTGAAAAGGTGGGTTTTCAGCATAGATTTGAAAACAGGTAGAGATGGAGCTAGATGTATAGGTCCAGGAAGTCTATTCCAGGCATAAGGTGCCGCGAGAGAAAAGGAGTGAAGCCTGGAGTTAGCAGTGGAGGAGAAGGAGGACGACAAGAGAGATTTGTCAAGCGAGCGGAGTTCATGGGGAAGAATGTAGGGAGAGATGAGAGCGGAGAGGTAATGGGGGGCTGCAGAGTGGATGCATTTTATATTTAAACGGTTTTTATTGATGATCAAACATTTGAAACAGCTTTATGAAACATTCTGTAATCATAATGACACATCATATGCATTTATGTACATCTTAACTGCATCATCAATTTTTATAACATTTTCTCCCCTTCTACCCCCCCCCCCCCTAATATAACCTCTATACCGTGAGCTTCTTATGTCATGGTCTCTGTTCCTTCCAAAATTCTGTCACCAAACTTTACTGACTTGTACAAGGAGTATGCAGAGTGGATGCATTTAAAGGTCAGTACAAGAAGTTTAAACTGAATGCGGAAGCGGACAGTTTTTATTGTCAGTATATTTCAGTCAGCTTCATTGTGACTGTTTGCAGCGGCTTTATGGTTTGCGCATAGAGATCATTTAGATCTCTCCATTTGAACATTTGATTTCCTGATAACCATTTGGCATTATATATTACTGTGTAGATGTTTTATCTGTGCAATCACTTGTCCTTTATTGTCATTGTTACGATTTTGTACTTGAGTAGTTTTAAACCTTTTGTATACAGTGTATATGCAGTGGGGGGTTTTTGCAGCCCACTCCCTAGTACTCAATAGGCAAATTTTTTAATATCATCTTTCTACTTTGCTCCTTATATATGTCCAGATTTTCAAAGGAACGTGGTAATTGTTTAAATGTCACCACCTTGATATACTTTTTTCCTTTCTTACTGAGCATTACATTAAGTACTGTCCACCATGGTTCTTATTTGCAATATATTTTACATACTCCTTGTTACTATTTAAAATCTTTATAATTTAACATCTCTCACGTGAATCTGATGTCTTTATAATTTGTACATTTTTTTTACTTTGACTCCTGGGGGTATGTTTACTAAGGCGCGTTTGCGTTTTTAAAGTGCCTATAAAGTTATGGCGCATTAAACGCTAATACGCCAATACATTCCTAAAGGCGAGTTGGCATTTGATGCGAATGAGTGTTTAACGCGCGTTAAAAATGCTAACACGCCTATAGTGTACCTTTGTAAACACAGGCGCTAGTTATCTAAAGTTTGTTTTTATGTTTTATGATTTTAATATTAATAATCTACTTGTGTTTAATAGCTATTTATTGTATTTATTTATAGACTCCTGAGACAGGCACACAGCCGAAACATGGTGCCATGTTGAGTCATTGATTCAATAAAGACCTTTCTTGCTTGACATCATCTCTTCGGTCTTTGGAAGTGTTGGCTACACTACTTTTTTTCTTGCTGACCATTTGACTGTAGTATTTTGCATCCCTCCACTTTTGCAGTTTCCTATTGTGTGAGAATGGCTGTTAACCAAGGAGAAATCTTTCTGAAGCTAACTCATAAGCATTGATATGTACTTGTCAGTGGAAAGAAATATGACTTTGGTAGATGGGTACAAGGAAGAAAGAAACCCCTACAACCTTTTTCTATTATCAGCCCTTTACATTAATAACATCCACTCTTCACTCAATATTGTTACTTGTCACCTGCTCCAGCATGCAGTCTTTTACTCCTACCTTTCATTACTTCCAACATTGTCCTAATTAGTTTACCAAATTTATTTTTTCATCTATTACAGAACTCTGGGGCCCTTTTACTAAGCCACGGTAAAAATTGGCCTGAGGTAGTGTATGCGCATGTATTAGGCACGTGCTGGGCTAGCTTTTACCGCGCCTTGTAGCTGGGTCACCCCTCCAGGACCCAGCCAGGCTCAACCCTGCTTAGCTGCCTCCTCCTTCACACAGCTGTTGCCTCACTCCACAGCAATCTGGTTGCTCTGAGCCTCAGCTCCAGGCCCTGAGAATTTTCAGGACTTCTTCCCCCCTCTGTTCCTTGCACAGAGGCACATCCACAGCCCAACGTTTACAAGTAAGAGAGCTTTATTTTCTTGCTTCCAGTTAACATAAATGCCCAGGAACACCTTAACTCCAGGTTGTTCAGGCTTGCTGCCCCAAAGCACAATTCAGGTTCAAAACAGTCCATATAACTTCACTTTAGCCAAAATTACTTCTTTTAGGGAACAGTACATTATCAGAAAGAAAACACAGTTGCTTGGTAGGTTGCAGGCCCAGACCTTTTCAGTATGAAACAGTTTCTTACAGCACAGCTACACAGCTTTGGTCCCACCTGGTTCAAACTGGGGTTTCAATT
Source organism: Microcaecilia unicolor (assembly GCF_901765095.1). NCBI lineage: Eukaryota > Metazoa > Chordata > Amphibia > Gymnophiona > Siphonopidae > Microcaecilia > Microcaecilia unicolor. Next base: position 81,633,480 of record NC_044039.1, on the reverse strand, counting down.
GTGCCCAGCCCTTTTTTTCTCCCAGGGGCTGCACCTGATTCCTCTTTAGTAGAGATCTCCCCCAGCGCCTCAGTCTCTCTCCTCTGGTCTTCCACCAGTCTCTCCAAGGCACCGCTAGCCACCCTCTTACAGCAGCTTTTTGGGTTTGAGCCAGAGCTCCAATCTCCATCTGTTCCTCCTCTAGTCCTTCAGTAACCTCCATTTTAGCCTCCTCTTCAACTTCCCCCTGCCCCAACCTCTCCAGCTGACCATCATCACCTTCCTCAGAGACCATTTCCCAATCTTCTATCTCCTCTAACTCTTGCACAGCTGGGTGGGGAAGAGAGGGATTCTGGGACTGGTAGTTTCTCCTCTTCTTCCTTAACCCGGCCAACCTCTCTGCCTCCGGTAGCGCAGCTTTCTGAATGTGGGTGTTGTGCACATGAAGTCTGCCCTGTTGGGGTTCCCCAGCTGCCTGCACCCCCCTTCTGCGTGCCTTCCCGGATCCCCTTTCACCTACCCTCTCACAGCCTGCAAAAAAGGGTTTTTTTTAATGTGACAGGAAAAGGGCATGCAGTAAAACTGAAATCAGCGCGCATCTAAAACCGGCATGAACCCTTAATGCCACCCACTGATCTAGCGGTAAAGGCTCACACACAGTGACCGGTTGGCACATGCCAAATGCCAATTACTGCTGGAAACGGCATGCGAGGAAAGAAAGAAATAATTCATCCAGATGTTATGGGCATGTGCCAAATCTGAAATTACCGCAAGGGGGGCATGGTGGCCTAGCGGTAGTCTCATTTGAGCACCCGCTGCATGCACGTAGAGCCTACTTCGGCTTAGTAAAAGGGCCTTTCTGTTTGGTGTCATCATTGTTAGCCCAGGTACTCCTAAGTATCTCCCCTTTTTGACCTCTCTCTATTGATTTCCCAACAAATTCCATTGTATCTTCAGACTTCTGGTGTGCAAGGTGTATTTTCTCCTTTCCACTCTTATAATCAGGGTTTAGGGCCCTGTTTACTGAGCCGCACTGTAGGCGCACAAACCTTTTAGTGTGTGCTAACAGTAGAGACACCCATATGAATATAATGGGTGTCTCTATCATTAGTGCACACTAGTTTTTAGAAAGTGCTAAACAGCGCGCCTACAGTGTGGCTTAGTAAACAGGGCCCTTAATTTGTAGACAAAATGGAAATGGAACTGAGGATCAGCTGGAAGTGTGAATGAGCTTCATTTTGCTCTCAAACATCTAACCCCACAAACATTAAGCATGCCTTATTCCATTTTTGTGTTTCAGTCTTTTAGCACCTATTCTAAGGAATAAAACTCCTCCTAACATCCACAAATTTCATCCTCTTGTCTTTTCTGGTGCAATCTAAAACCAGACATGATTATCCACACACTAGCGATTCCTGCGCAGTAAATGAGACGAAGCCCATTCAATTTCTATGGGCTTCCTCTCATTTGCCGCGCAGGAATTGCTAGTGTGGCTTTGTTAAAGAAGCCCTTAATCCCTTATACTCTGATGGTGATCACACATTGGTTTTTTTTGTTTGTTTTGTTTTTTTGCTCTTATTTGTTTAATTGTAAGGCACAATAGGAAAAGTGACAGTAAATAAATTGAAGCCTGGTTACCTCACAAAGTTATGCCAATTGCATTATTGTTATGGTTTCAACAACTACTACTTCTAACGGTTGATAGCTTGCCTCATAAGTCTCTACTTGCAATGATAGGCCATATTATCTATTTATGATGAAAACTGTTGATTTAACTCTTCTTATAGTTACATTTTTAAAGAGTGAGAAAGAACATTATTTAAAAAATACCTAAAATGACACATAATAAAGGGAGGAGGACGTTTTTGACCTTTGAGGGCTATAAAACTGCCTTTAATCTGTCAATCGGCTAAAGAGGCATTGGGATTGCATACTGAAGTCTTTTCCTCCATTAATCCATAATTTTATAGACCTCTATGTTATCTCCCCTGAGCCGTCTTTTCTCCAAGCTGACAAACCCTAGCCACTTCAGCCTTTCCTTATAGGGAAGACGTCCCATCCCCTTTATCATTTTCATAGCCCTTCTCTATCTATACCTTTTCTAATTCCAATATATCTTTTTTGATATGTGGTGACCAGAATTGTGGTATTACAGTGTATTGATTCCACTCTAAACTAATAGTAGCATGTTCCCAAAGCTCTTTAAACATAGTACATCTGCAATAAAGCCATCTACTGCAATCTGTTTTGATAGTACTGTAGTAGACAACTATTTAACCAAAGGCAGTAAAATACAAGTTTAACCGACAGAAACTAGCAGCAAGATCCATGGGGAAAACATCACCCTACACTAAAAAGCAGAATACAGCTTTAAATGTTTGAAATAGTACAGGAAATACAAAGCTGCTCATATTGTTAAAAAAATAAACAAGTGCAAGTTTGTTTAGTTACTCCATGTGTTTTCAGTTTAGAAATAAAACATGTTGAGGAAATGATCTTCATTTTCTGCAGATGGAACTGTGGTCTTATACTTGACAGGATGCTTCCGCTGTGATTGGCAGCTAGAAAACCCACATCTGTCATCAAGCCCTGAAGAGAGATTTTGTCTCAAGGCTTAAAAATAGGTATGTGTAAAAAAAATACAACTTCATCTTGTCAGCACCACAGGCAAAAATTTGTACCTAGGGGAAAAAAAAAGCGTAGGAAGCAATTCAACTATCTTAGAAATGCAGGAATGTATTTAATATTTAATTTTAACAGTGCCAGCAATTTTTTTTAGCAATGTGCTGATTTATACAGATGAAATATTGTACAATTTTAAACTGATTGCCAATACACGTGTACCTCTAACAGGTATTCTCTGCTGATAGTTAACCAATCACACAAATAAGCCAGGTGATCACATGTTGCTGACTGGAACAAAATTCCAGAGTTTTCTGGAATAGATTGTCTTTTCTGCACATGCACATGGCTGCACAGTTTCTCTTAATTCCTGTATAGCCAAAATATACAAAGGAGAGAAACTCCAAATGGAAAAAGGAAGGGTTTATGTAACTGGTCAGATGTCATCTTCAGAGAACACATATTTTAAGTGAGCAACTTCTTCCTTTCCTCCCCCTTTCTATTCACCAGAGTTACTATCTTGGCCACAGGTAGCTGCTCCTTATTTTCAGCTGGCAAGGTCTCAGGTTCTCAAAGCCATGCTACTCAGGTCTCTCAATACTCTTTTCTGTTTAGCTGGTTAAGCTTGACCTCTCTGTGAGCCATGCCACACAGGTCCCCTGGCATCACCTAAAATGTGTTTAATGCCTTTACTATTATTCTCACTTCTAAGGATTTTTACTGTTGCCACCTCTCCCTACAAAGATATATGAGCAATGTGTTGTGTGTAATGTCGTCTCACATGTACTGCAACCACCCCTGCATAGGCGCCCGGTATAAGAGGCTTGGAGAGGCTAAGCCTCCCCCCTGCTGCAGCAGAATGGATCAGCTGTGGAGTCCAGCTGCTCTGAGGGGATTAAATTGTTGATTTACCTCCATCCTCACAGCAGGAGCTGCAGTGAAAGCCCTCTAGCAGTTGTGGAAATTGGTTTATGGTTTGTTTACCTTACTGCTGGGAAAGCAGGGGGGGGGGGGGGGGGTTGGCTGGAGGTGTCCTGGGTTGCCAGGGAGATATTTAACGAGGATGACTTCCTGACCTGCACTGAGGACAGATAGCAGCAGAATGGATACTGGGCCAGCATGATCAGAAAAAGTCACTAGACAACAAAGGTAAAAAAGATCATTTTATTTTCATTATAGTGTTTGGAATATGTCCACTTTGAGAATCAGGTGCTCAACATTAAAAGTTTATATTTATTTATTTACTTATTTATGGCATTTTATCCCACGTTAAACATGAATTAGGGAGTTTTGTGGCTCTACATGAGAACTGTGATGATATGATCCCTTGTTTCATATTGTTGACGGTCTGCATTTTCCGTATGGGTGGTATATTGGTGTATTAGGTCTGCCCAGTGTAATATTTATGGTACAGTAAGGTTCTGAGTGTGTTTTTGGACAAAGTTGTGCATAGTGTTTTGCAGTTGAGCGATTGTGGTTAGAATATGCTTTGAGCAACCACTTTATTCTTTGACATATGATACATATCTAAATTTAATAAAAGGTATTAATTGTGACTTTTATTTTTATTTATTTATTTTTTCTGCGTGTTATCAGACAATTATGGATTTAAGCTCCACCCCTGGCCCCACCCCTAACCCCACCCCCTTTAGCCTCCCCAAACAGTTGGGCCACCAACTGCCTATGCACCCCTGCTTGTTTGTATAACGTTTGTTACTAGTGGTATATTCTCCTGCAAAGGTATCCTTCCTTTCTCAGCCAAGCTTGATTCCTTTGTTTACCTACTGTAATTTCCTGATTATTTCTACTATCTTGTCTTGATGCATGGATGAGACGATGGTGCAGGGAGGAGGGTTTTAGATTTGTTAGGAACTGGGCAACATTCTGGGGAAGGGGGAGTCTATTCCAAAAGGATGGGCTCCACCTTAACCAGGGCGGGACCAGGCTGCTGGCATCAGCATTTAAAAAGGAGATAGAGCAGCTTTTAAACTAGAAATGGGGGGAAGGCCAACAGTCACTCAAAAGCGCATGGTTCAGGATAAGGTATCTTTCAAAGATATCACCAAAACAGGGAAGATAGGGTATCCTGATAGTGAGGTTGCAAAAGAGACCATAGTAGATCAGGGGGCTCATTTTCAAAGCACTTAAGACTTACAAAGTTCCATAGGTTACTATGGAACTTTGTAAGTCTAAGTGCTTTGAAAATACACCTCCACGTGTCCTTAAATAAAAATAAAAAGCAGAGAAAAGCTTGCAAATTAATACTGTCAAATACTAAGCATGATGTAAATAGGAACAACAAACATACTTTGAAATGTCTATATGCGAATGCCAGGAGCCTAAGAAATAAGATGGGAGACTTAGACTATATTGCACTAAATGAAAAATTAGATATAATAGGCATCTCTGAGACCTGGTGGAAGGAGGATAACCAGTGGGACACTGTCATACCAGGAAACAAATTATATCGTAGTGATAGGGTGGATCGAATTAGTGGAGGGGTAGCATTGTATATTAAGGAAGCCTTGAATCAAATAGATTGAAAATTCTGCAGGAAACAAAACACTTCTTGGAATCACTGTGGATTGAAATTCCATGTGTAAAGGGGAAAAGGATAGTGATAGGAGTGTACTACCATCCGCCTGGCCAGGATGAACAGACAGATGCAGAAATGTTAAAGGAAATTAGGGATGCAAACAAACTGGGCAATACAATAATAATAATGGGTGATGACCTGGATTCCAAGATGGCCGCACGCTAACGCGACTAGCTGCTGCATTACCAATCACTGCTTACCGCATTGATGCCAAAGCGGCGGGGAAAGACGTCTGCTCGAGTTCCCCAGACCTCTCCCCAGATTCCTGGGCCGATAGAACGGTTCCTTATGCAGCGGGGGGATGGTGTTGAAGCCGGGACCATTGCGAGGCAGGACGCTGGCAGGAATGAGGAATTATCAGCGTCTTTCGCATCTGAAACATCCTTGAGCCCCGAGCAGAGGATTCCACCCCCGCAGCCGATGGCGGTGAGTTCCCCACTTCCTGGTTCGTCAGCGTCCGCCCAAAGAGGTGAGGTAGCGAAGGCGAAGGGGACTCAGATACAATCTTCAGGAGTGGGAGAAGGGAGGTTAGTACCTAGTGACTAATCAGCCTACAGAATCGGCGGGGGATTTACAATCGGTTGGGGAGAGGAGAACTGATGTGGAATTGGTATTTCCTGCTGAACTTACTATCAAGCCTAAAGAGGTGACATTGGATTCATTATGGGATCTTATGTCTCGATTGGGACAAATGTTTCTAACTGCTACAACTAAGCATTCTGTATTAATAAATGAGCTGCATCAAAAGTTTGAAAAAACAAAAAATTGAGGTTGAAAAAATGACCTCTAGAGTGGATACAATTGAACAATCTGTAAAGAAATTGGAGAATATTCAATTCTCCCTTATAAAAGATGTATCCACTCTAAGACTTAAATCTGAAAACTTTGAAAACTATACCAGGAATCAAAATTTACGTTTTATTAATTTTCCCTATATAGCTATGATAAAACCTGGAGATATGCTGAAGAGATACTTAACGGAGAACCTATGTATACCTGAGAACAATTTACCACCATTTCAAAGGTTTTTTATCTTCCTCAAAAAATTCCAGAAACAAATGTACAACAGACTTTGGATATCTCAGCCTTTCTTGAGACTTCAGATACCCAGCAGGCCACACCAGCAACTTTGGTCGCGACTGTGGCCTTAATTCCTGATAAGCAATGGCTTTTTCAGATGTTTTTTAAACATCGAGAGAAAACATTTCTTGGTTTGAAGATTTCCTTGTTTCCAGACTTCTCAAGAGAGACACAAAAGAAAAGGAAACAATTTCTCATAATGAAATCGGCTGTTGTTCAATTTTCCTTTGATTTTTTGCCTTAAATAGGTTCCTCGAGTTTAAGTTTTGGAATCTTTATGAGGACTTGAGTGATTTTCCTTTCTTGATGATAGAATTATGATTTTTCCTTTTTCTCTTAAGATATATGCATATCACTTTCTATAGAACAGGACCACGTTTAGGTGGTCATAGAGGGATGAGTGGTGGATTCTGACTGAGGCGATTTCAAGTTGGGGTGTTATGGATTCAGCTGTAGTTGTTATTATGAAGTGGGATTTATGGATTAGTGCAATGCCTCCTCCTCTTTTTCCTTTTTTTTTTTTTTTATTTCTTTATTTATAAGTTTTTTGTTTACATCCAATAACATACACATGAACTATCAGTAATCAAATTAAGGCACTGCAATATACTAATAACCAAATCGGTTTAAAGTATAAAATAAAAGATTTACATTTGTCCCCAATAAGTAGATCAAGATACTAAGAAATATTAAAGCTATGTAATAGAGCAAAAATTATTTACAATGGGAGGGGCTATCTAGATGCCTACAGCCAATGTTACAGCACTGTAATTAGGGAGGCAAAACAGTGGGTGACTTAAAATTTTCTTTGGATGAGATGAATTCTAACAATTTCAAAGGGGAAAAGAATATATAGTTATTCATTTAAAAAGTTACAAAACATTTACAGGGAAACTTTAGCAAGATGGTAGCGCCCAATTTAACCACTCTAGATTTATAAGATAGGAATTCTTTCCTTCTTTTCTGCGTACTTCTTGCCATATCTGGAAAATTTGAATTTTTTGCCCCCCAAAACATTTCATTTAAATGGCGAAAATACAGTCTTAAAATGTTATTTCTATCAAGCTCTTTTTTCTTTTCTTGTCCAGTGAGTAATTTTGTATCCTGGGGGGCAAAGGTCTAGAATTTTAGGATCATTTTGGTCGTGAATCCAAGTTTCGGTGATAAATAATAGATCAAGGTTTTCTGATGTGATCCAGTCTGTTATTATTGTTGTTTTATTTATAACGGATCTAGCGTTAGAGTAACCCACTTGAATGTTTTGGTACGAAGTTTCATTTTTTGGTGATACTTGGATTTTTGTTAGTTGTCATTATCTGGTTATTGTGTGTTTATTGTGATCTTGCTTACTTTTTTGTTGGTGTTGTCCATGTGTGGGTATTTCTTCCCTATAATGATGAATGTTGGTTTGGTGGGGTGTGGAGTGTCTGATCAATCTTTGGTGATTCTGTAAAATGGATAGTGATAGGTAAATCAGTGATAAGAGGATGATTTAACAGAAATCTCCTATGAAATCAACCAAAGCCTACACATTATGAATTCCTGGGCAGATGCATTTCAACTGAAACTAAATGCAGAAAAAAACACAATGCCTAGTAGTCACCTCGCAATACAACAAGAAGGAATTTACCACCATCAACACACCTAAACTAAGTCTACCAGTTTCGGATACCCTAAAAATCCTTGGAGTCACCATCGACCGACACCTAACACTTGAGAATCATGCAAAAAACATAACTAAAAAGATGTTCCATTCAATGTGGAAACTAAAAAGAATCAGACCATTTTTTCCAAGGAATGTCTTCCGCAACCTGGTACAATCATTGGTACTTAGTCATTTGGACTATTGTAATTCCCTCTATGCCGGCTAAAAAGAGCAAATACTCAAAAAACTCCAAACAGCCCAAAACACGGCAGCCAGACTTATATTCGGCAAACCAAAATACGAAAGTGCAACACCCCTACGCGAAAAACTACACTGGCTCCCACTCAAAGAACGTATCACTTTCAAACTTTGTACCTTGGTCCATAAAATCATCCATGGTGACGCCCCAGCATACATGTCAGACCTAATAGAACTACCACCCAGAAATGCAAAAAAATCATCCCGTACATTCCTCAACCTTCATCCTCCCAATTGTAAAGGCTTGAAATACAAATCAATGCATGCATCAACCTTTCCCTATACAAGCACACAGCTCTGGAACACGCTGCCACGCAACCTGAAAACGGTCTATGAAATGACCAATTTCCGCAAACTACTGAAAACTTATCTCTTCGACAAAATATATCACAAAGAACAACACGCATAACTCTACATTCTTTAAGACATCCAAAATGTTCTTTAATGTCTTTTGCTTTTACACTATCATGTATCTAATGTCTTTTGCTTCAATACTATCAAGTATTTCACCATCATGTACCCAAAACTTTCTGTAAAACCAAATGTACATTCTTTCCTATCTCCAGTATTATGTATTTCACCATCATGTACCCAAAACTCTCTGTAAACCAAATGTACATTCTTTTCTATTTCCAGTATCCACGATGAATTGTAAGCCACATTGAGCCTGCAAAGAGGTGGGATAATGTGGGATACAAATGTAATAAATAAATAAATAAATAAGGAGTAAAGTTAGGAGTGCGATATTCATTGTGGGATCTGTAAGGAGATAATTAGGTTACTCACAGTCAGATGTTCGGGATTGACATCCTGGGGCGTAGAGCTCCGTGGTAAAATGCGCGTTATGTAGTTGGGCCACGGAGGTTAACAGAGACTTGGTAGTTTATCAGAAGTGTGGAAGAATCCATGGTTCATAGAGATCGGTGGTTCAGGTATGAGTAGTTAAGTGGATAAGAGGAGTCATTCCGGGGCGTAGGCTCTCCTAGTCTATCAGGCTAGAGAGATGATCGATAGCTTGTTCAAATTTATATAGCTTAGTGGATTTTAATGGAAACCTGGTAGCAAGCTGTTGTTTAGGCCCAGATCCATTTAGGGGATACAGCACCACAGGTGACAGCCTTAGTCCAACAGCTCTTTGTCTCCCGTTGGCTCCAGTCACTCACATCGTCTGCTTCTTCCCACTTCCTGCCACTATCATACCTAACACTTTGATAGAGTCTGCTGGTAGCTGGTTGGAGTGATGAAGATCCTTGATGAAATAGAAGTCTTTCTTGCAGAGTTGTTGGAGCCTGGAGCTTGGAGAAAGTCTTGTCAAAGTGTGTTTGAAATCCAGCAGAGAGGCAGGAGGCAGATCCAGAGAGAGAGACCGGTCAGGAATCGATGAGCACATGTGTACAGAGGGAACCCTGGTTTCAATGTACGCACAGTCCAGGCACCAGCTAGCTTGTCGCAGGTCAGGGCACAAAGAAACTTTCAATGTTCACGAAACGCACTGCAGCTTTATTAGTCACACACACACTGGGCGCAGGCTGGGGCCGGATGAAATCTGGAAAGCTGTAGGGTTCTGAGCTGGGGCTTTGTTTCTCTTTACACTCTATTCACTTTCCTTCACCAGTCTGGTATCAAATAAGTTTCACTGTCATTCAAAGAAAAGGCTCCAGTCCAGATCTTATGAAACAAACCAAAACTTTACTGAATATTCTGCAACAGGCAGTTCAAATCCTCTTTGAAGCAGACAGTCAATTTGTAATCCAACTTGATAATAGATGCAAACTATAAATCCAGAGCAACCTTAGGGATATGGTGTATCTTCTCAAATGCAATTTATAATCCTACAGTAGGTACATATTTACAGTGGCGTAGCTAGGGTAGTTGACACCCGGGGCGGGTCATTTTTTAACCCCCCCCCCCCCCCCCCGAAATCCAGTACTAGGCATACCGAGAATACAAAACACTCAGGACCTATAGAGCAATTCTACCATACCATAAGCAGTAATTTCTACGAGTCACACAAGGAAAAGGAAAGCATCTTAAACACTACAGTGAGCACTAGAACATCAATTCACCTATTGTAAAACGAAAACAGACAGATTAGTACAGATCGTCGATCCTGCACAGTCAATGCCAACCGAAAGCCATGTCTTTTTCACAAATACAGATACACCCTAATCCACTATAGAATAAGTAATCATAAACTTTCTAGTTAGACAAAAATTAAACTGAACCCCCGATGCCAGACTCTGCATACAATGCAACACCACAGAAACAGAAAATGTCCTCTAGTACTGTGCAAAATATAAAGACAGCAGATGTAAATTTGAAAAAACTAACAAATACCAATCACCACTTTACAAATTAACAAATAGAAATAAAACAAATAATATCAATTTATTGGATAGAAGGAAGACAGTGAAAAGATGAGGAAAGCAGAAACCAGAGACAACGAACTGTAAATTCGCTTTCAGAGGCCAAAACCTCCTTCCTCAGGTCAATTCAGTATAGTACTGTTACAGTGTCCTATCCTGACCTGAGGAAGGGGGTTTTGTACTCCGAAAGTAAAATGTATTAAAATTAGTCCAATAAAAAGATTACCTTATTTACATGTTCTATTATAAACATTTATTAATACAGCTACAATACTACTTTATCCTAAAGCAAAAAAATAAAAATATATATTTACAGTTCGTTGTCTCTGGTTTCTGCTTTCCTCATCTTTTCACTGTCTTCCTTCTATCCAGCATCTGTCTTCGCTCTCTCTCTGCCATCCAGTGTCTGCCCTCTCTCTCTGCTCCTTCCATCCACTGTCTGCCCTCTCTCTCTGCCTCTTCCATCCACTGTCTGCCCTCTCTCCCTTCCATCCACTTCTGCCCCTTCCATGCACCATCTGCCCCAGTCTGCCATCTCTCGCTCCCCCTTCCATGAACATCTGCCCTCTATCTCTGCCCCTTCAATCCGTCTGCCCTCCCTCTACCATCCATTCAGGGTCTGCCCTCCCTCACGCTCCCCCCTTCTATCCCCTCTCTCTCTGCCCCCTCTTTTCAGCCCCCAGTTCCAGCCCCCTTATTCCACCTGCCCCTAGTTCCAGCCCCAGCCCACATCTCCCACCTGCCCCCCTTTTCAGCCCCACTATCCCACCAGTCCCCAGCCCTTTTCTCCCATCAGTCCCGAGCTTCAGCCCCCAGCCACTTCTCCCTGTCCTCTTTTCAGCCCCTAGTTTCAACCCCAGCCCTTTTCTCTCACCAGTCCCGAGCTTCAGCCCCAGCCAGTTCTCCGTCCCCTTTAAAGCCCCTAGTCCCCACAGTTTCAGCCCCCTTCATCCACCGCATGCCTTGCATCCCCCCTTTTCAGCCCCAGACCCATTCTCCCACCTGCCCCAGGCATGGACCCATTTTCCCTCCTGCCCCCTTGTCAGACCCTTGTTCCAGCTTCAGACCCCTTCTCCCATCTGAGCACTCCCAAATCCCCTTCTCCCCTCTCTGAGCATCCATCTGAGCTCCCCCACCCACCCTAATCCCCTTTAAGCACCCCTCTGAGCTCCCCCACCCCTCCCCAATCCCCTTCTCCCCTCTCTGCACTCCCCACCCTCCCTAATCCCCTTTAAGCACCCCTCTGAGCTCCCCCACCCTTCCCCAATCCCCTTCTCCCCTCTCTAATCCCCTTTAAGCACCCCTCTGAGCTCCCCCACCCTTCCCCAATCCCCTTCTCCCCTCTCTGAGCTCCCCCACCCCTCCCCAATCCCCTTCTCCCCTCTGAGTCCCCCTCCCGACCTGACAGCTGAGATCCGTTGTCCTGCTGCTCCTACCCTGTCCTGCCTTAAAAAAATTTTTTTCTGAAGTTCCGGAGAGTGGCAGGCAGCGCGCCTTGCATCTGCCCTGCTAGTAAAGAAGATCTCGTCAACGTCCTTCCCACACTGAGTCCTGCCCACCCTCGTGGTAATAGGAAGTTGCCTCAGAGGGGGGCGGGACTCAATGTGGGAAGGGCGACGACGTCAGCAAGATCTTCTTTACTAGCAGGGCAGACGCAAGGCGCGCTGCCTGCCACTCTCCGGCGCTTCGAAAAAAAAATTTTTAAGCCGGAGCAGCAGGAGTGGAGCACCCTCCCCCACCCGATGACACCCGGGGCAGACCGCCCCCACCGCCCCGCCCTTGCTACGCCACTGCATATTTACAGCTCCATCTGTCTATACCCATCCTTTCTGGGTGAAACAATCTAAGGCTGTGCCTGCAGCGCTTGTGCAGCAAGCAGATCAACTTTTGGATCAGACCTCCCAATCTGTCCACATTCCTGTCCTCCAAAGAAGTACTGCTCCAGGCTATTACCTTTGGCACCAAACAGCTCTTCACTGTTTTTGCTCCCAGGCAGGAATCCCCTATTTCCCACATGGAAACTCCTCCACTTCATAGTTAATGCTGGAATTTGCAAAAACCACCTGTTTGGTCAGACTTAATTTCTTGAACCCATCTAGGCCTACCCCTCTCCTCCAAGGGTCCCAGCGGGGATACAGGCAACTATAGACCTCTTGCTTACCCCAACAACATTATTTATTAACTCCTAACTCCTCCCCTACTGTCATTCAACAACCAGAAACATTTCCCTCTGCAACTTATTCAGGAACCCAGCCCCTTGGGCAGGATCCTTTACCACCCACAACCTCAGAACCCTCTCCTCAGAAACTCTGGAGAGTTCTCTCATGATCTTTAGTAATCCTCATTATAATGGGGGATTACATATGTTTAAATGATTTCTGCATGTATTGTGTGTTTCACTTGCACTGCTCTGATCATTCATGGACTGCATCACTGTTTCTGGTCTCTTAAAACATAATATCTTCTTAAAGCAGATATGTACTAAAATAACCAGACAGTATAACCTCAGCACAGCAGCAAACACCAGAAGTCTCTTATCTTTTTCTGAAATTTACTTTTATTGAATAAATGTAGCCAATTTGCTCACAATTAATAGATTCTCAGAAGTTACTGCCCCGAGGCAAGAGACTTGGTAGTTCGGAGAGCTTTATCGGAGGGTGGAACAGGTGAATGAAGGTGGTTCAGAGATGGGATGCTGAATAAGTAGGGTAAAAAGACAAGTTCATTGTAGTGGAGCAGCAGAACATGTGCATTTGATGTCTGGCTTGTGGAGAGAGAGGTCAAGAAAAGGCACCCACAAGCCCAGGGAGGGTGAGGTAAAAGGACCAATAGGGATAGAACCTGAGACCAGGTAGCAGACATGGTCCTAGAGTGCAGTCCTCAATTGGAGAGAAAGGTCATACAATAGCTGACCCATAAGTGCCCATAAGTACATAAGTATTGCCATACTGGGAAAGACCAAAGGTCCATCAAGCCCAGCATCCTGTTTCCAACAGTGGCCAGTCCAGGTCACAAATACCTGGCAAGATCACAAAAAAGTACAAAACATTTTATACTGCTTATCCCAGAAATAGTGGATTTTCCCCAAGTCCATTTAATAATGGTCTATGGACTTTTCCTTTAGGAAGCCGTACAAAATTTTTAAAACTCCGTTAACCTAACCGCCTTTACCACATTCTCTGGCAACAAATTCCAGAGTTTAATTACACGTTGAGTGAAGAAATATTTTCTCTGATTCTTTTTAAATTTACTACATTGTAGCTTCATCGCATGCCCCCTAGTCCTAGTATTTTTGGAAAGCGTGAACAGACGCTTCACATCTACCCGTTCAATTCCACTCATTATTTTATAGACCTCTATCATATCTCCCCTCAGCCGCCTTTTCTCCAAACTGAAGAGCCATAGCCGCTTTAGCCTTTCCTCATAGGGAAGTCGTCCCGTCCCCTTTATCATTTTCGTCGCCCTTCTTTGCACCTTTTCTAATTCCACTATATTTTTTTTGAGAAGTGGTGACCAGAATTGAACACAATATTCGAGGTGCGGTCGCACCATGGAGCAATGCAAAGGCATTATAACATCCTCATTTTTGTTTTCCATTCCTTTCCTAATAATACCTAACATTCTATTTGCTTTCTTAGCCGCAGCAGCACACTGAGCAGAAGGTTTCAACGTATCATCAACAACGATGCCTAAATCCCTTTCTTGATCTGTGACTCCTAACTTGAACCTTGCATGACGTAGCTATAATTCAGGTTCCTCTTTCCCACATGCATCACTTTGCACTTGCTCACATTCAACGTCATCTGCCATTTAGATGCCCAGTCTCCCAGTCTCGTAAGGTCCTCTTGTAATTTTTCACAATCCTCCCGCGATTTAACAACTTTGAATAACTTTGTGTCATCAGCAAATTTAATTACCTCACTAGTTACTCCCATCTCTAGGTCATTTATAAATATGTTAAAAAGCAGTGGTCCCAGCACAGACCCCTGGGGAACCCCACTAACTACCCTTCTCAATTGAGAATACTGACTACTCTTTGTTTTCTATCTTTTAACCAGTTTTTAATCCACAATAGAACACTACCTCCTATCCCAAGACTCTCCAATTTCCTCTGGAGTCTTTCATGAGGTACTTTGTCAAACACCTTCTGAAAATCCAGATACACAATATCAACCGGCTCACCTTTATCCACATGTTTGTTCACCGCTTCAAAGAAATGTAGTAGATTGGTGAGGCAAGATTTCCCTTCACTAAATCCATGTTGGCTTTGTCTCATTAATCCATGCTTGTGAATATGCTCTGTAATTTTGTTCTTAAAAATAGTCTCTACCATTTTGCCTGGCACTGACGTCAGACTCACCAGTCTATAATTTCCCGGATCTCCTCTGGAACCTTTTTTTTAAAAATCGGCATTACATTGGCCACCCTCCAATCTTCTGGTACCACGCTTGATTTTAAGGATAAATTACATATTACTAACAATAGCTCCGCAAGCTCATTTTTCAGTTCTATCAGTACTCTGGGATGAATACCATCTGGTCCAGGAGATTTGATACTCTTCAGTTTGTAGAACTGCCCCATTACATCCTCCAGGTTTACAGAGAAATCATTAAGTTTCTTCGACTCGTCAGCTTCGAATATCATTTCTGGCACCGGTATCCCACCCAAATCTTCCTAGGAGAAGACCGAAGCAAAGAATTAATTTAATCTCTCTGCTACGGCTTTGTCTTCCCTGATCGCCCCTTTTACTCCTCGGTCATCTAGCGGTCCAACCGATTCTTTTGCTGGCTTCCTGCTTTTAATATACCTTAAAAAAATTTGTACTATGTATTTTTGCCTCCAACGCAATCTTTTTTTCGAAGTCCCTCTTCGCCTTCTTTATCAGCGCTTTGCATTTGATTTGACTTGACATTCCTTATGCTGTTTCTTATCATTTTCAGTCGGCTCCTTCGTCCATTTTCTGAAGGATTTTCTTTCAGCTCTAATAACTTCCTTCACCTCACTTTTTAACAATGCCGGCTGTCGTTTGATCTTCCATCCTTTGTTTTTTTTAATTGAAGATTTAATATTACAACTCCAAGAACATTCTTGTACAGAAATAAGGAAGAATATAATCACCATATTTTCACCTTACAAACTTAGAATAACTATTACAGTCTTCCACAATGCTGACAGCGAAACAAGGCACAATACTTAAGGAAATAAAACTTTCATAAGTTCAAAATCAGAAACCTAAAGGGAGAATCACAAGACCATTATTATTACAGATTAAGGTGTAGATATCAAAACTGTTTCTGAATTTAGAGATGGGGTTACAACTTTCTTAAATTCCAAGAAAGAATTTAAATGTAAAGGGTAAAAAAATATATTTCACAGAATTCAATTTCACCACACACAAGGAAAATTCAGCCAAAATAGTCCCCCCAACTGAAACACAGAAGGACATAATTTAAGAAAACTTTGGCGCCTCTTTTGAGTTGCTTTAGAAACATCTGGATATATTCTAACTTTATAGTTTAAGAAAGTTTCCTGTCTATGATGAAAAATTTGTTTTAAAATCCAATCCCTGTCTGGTTGTAATACAAAGGTAACAATAAGCGTTGCCAGTTTTAAACCCAAATTATCTTCTTCTATTATTTGTGTAAGATTTAAAGTTTCAAAAACAACTTCAGGTCCTTCAGGTTCAGGTTGATCTGCCATACCTGTTTTTTATAAGGTTGTAAATAGTAGATATTTGAAACTGGTGGGTAAGCTTGTTCCGGTATTTTTAGAATTTCAAACATATATCTTTTGAAAGTCAATAAAGGTGCAACCAATTCTTGTCTTGGAAAATTTATTACACGCAAAGTTTTTGATCTCTGTTGATTCTCTAAATTTTCAATTTTATTCTGTAACCATTTATTTTCCTTTGTAATACTTTCTTGCATCTGTTGACATAGTTTTATATCCTTAACATTATTCGCAGTCTTTTCTTCAATTATTGTAATTTGTTTTTCCAAAATTGAAATACTTTTCATTAGGGATTTGGACTTTCTGCGAAAGCAAAACCAATTTTTGAGAGAAAGATAACTCTAAAGCCAAAAGGGCTTCCCATATTGTTTCCAGGGTTATAGTTGACGGTTTAGAGGAAAAAAAGGGCTTACTTAGTGCAATTGAATCAGTCTCGGAGTCTTCAGAAATATTAACTCCTTCTCGTTAGATTTAACATCAGAAACGCCGTCGCCATGCTGATCCCCGCCTACCTTCACAGGGGCGCTCTGCGGTCGATTTCTAGGGTCTGGCTCTGCTGTAGGGAGTACTGCCACCTCTTCGGAAGGCTTGAAACCCTGTTCAGATAATCCCTGCTCGACAGCTGGCATTGGCGGCGGATCCCTTATCTCGGGGCTGAAAGAGATGTCTGCTTCTAGCTGTGAGAATGGTTCCCCTCTCTCCATTCCCACTCACAACGAAGACTCACAGCATCCCAAAGGTCCTGGTATGGCGAAGCGATCCATGGGCCCTACTGCCTGGGAGACAGATGCCGCAGGGCCTGGCCATTGTCTACCCCTCTGTTAAGGCATATAGGAGGTACAATTTATTTTTAATTAAGATAGAATCAGCATAAGACCCGGAGCTGCCTCGTTATGCTCCCTTCAGGCCGCCATCTTGTTTCCTTTTTTAATACGCGGAATATATTTGGCCTGGGCTTCCAGGATGGTGTATTTGAACAGCATCCATGCCTGATGTAAATTTTTGACCCTCGCAGCCGCTCCTCTAAGTTTTTTTTTCACTGTTCTTCTCATTTTATCTTAGTCTCCTTTTTTAAAGTTAAACGCTAACGTATTTGATTTCCTATCCAGCTTATAATCAAAAGAGAAAAACGCCTATATTTCGACCCAAATCGGGAGATGGGTGTTTTTCTCACAAAGGCGCCCAAATTGGTATAATCGAAAGCCGATTTTGGGCGTTTCCAACTTCAATCCGTCGCAGAAACGGATAAAGTTGACGGGGGCGTGTCGGAGGCGTGGTAAAGGCGGGACTGGGGCGTGGTTATCAGCCGAGGAGAGATGGGCAT
Organism: Microcaecilia unicolor; assembly: GCF_901765095.1. Classification (NCBI taxonomy): domain Eukaryota; kingdom Metazoa; phylum Chordata; class Amphibia; order Gymnophiona; family Siphonopidae; genus Microcaecilia; species Microcaecilia unicolor. The sequence goes on along the minus strand of NC_044039.1, from coordinate 81,615,880 downwards.
CTTTAGCTGATAATCGAAAAAAAAAGCGTTTTTACCGCGATTTTGGGTCACTTTTTTTGGACCCTTTTTTTTCACGAACAAGTCCCAAAAAAGTGCCCCAACTGCCCAGATGACCACTGGAGGTAATCGAGGATGACCTCCCCTGACTCCCCCAGTGGTCACTAACCCCCTCCCACCAAAAAAAACCCCACTTTAAAAACTTTTATTCCAGCCTCTATGCCAGCCTCAAATGCCGTACCCACCTCCATGACAGCAGAATATGTTCGATCCTCTCACAGCCTTTCCCTGGGTCAGATGTGGCTCTCGGGTACACTACAGGGTCACATCAGCATTGCATTGTGGTGGGTGTAGGGTATTGGGCTCCGTGATTTCATTAGCTTGTGTTATAGTCTCACGATGTTGGTAGTTGGTAGGCTCTTCTCCCATGGTGCTTTTCCCCCTGCCTACTGGGTCAGAGTGTGTCCAGTTTTGTTTCCGGTAGTCCATGAGGTAGTGGCCATTTTTGTAAGCCAGTTTTAGATCCCTTCCATGTGTTAGCCACATTAGAGAATTTAGTTCTTACCTTGAATGTGGCTGAAAGAGGGCATTGTACAGCATTCTGCCAGCTCTGACCTGCTAATCTCACTACCAGGGAGACTCGTTGCCAGTAGCGCACAACCTCTGATCTGCAGTTAACTGTGAGTATGCGTGCTAATTCCAATAAAGGACATTTTTGGAGAGATTAGTCTTCAGGTGTAAACTGGTGTGCCAATGTTATACAGCAGTAACAAATCCTAGAGGCCTGCGTGTATGCAGGTCCCTGGAGCACTTTTAGTGGGTACTGCAGTGCACTTCAGCCAGGTGGACCCAGGCCCATCCTCCCCCCCCTACCTGTAACACTTGTGCTGGTAAATAGGAGGCCTCCAAAACCCACTGTACCCACATGTAAGTGCCCCCTTCACCCCTAAGAGCTATGGTAGTGTTGTACATTTGTGGGTAGTGGGTTTTGGGGGAGGGGGGTTGGGAGCTCAGCACCCGTGGTCCACCGCACTGACCTAGGGTGCCCAGTTGGTGTCCTGGCATATCAGGGGGGTGAGTGTACTACCAATCCTGGCCCCTCCCATGACCAAATGGCTCGGATTAGGATGTTTTTGAGCTGGGCGTTTTTAGTTTCCATTATCGCTAAAAAAAACCAAACGCCCAGCTCAAAAACGTCCATTTATTTTGAAAATATGTTTCGGCCCGCCCCTTCACGGACCCGTTCTCGGAGATAAACGCCAATGGAGATAGGCGTTTCCATTCGATTATGCCTCTCCACGTATACTTACTTCAAAGCTAATATCAAATCCGATCATATTATGATCACTGATATCAAGCGGCCCCAGCACCATTACCTCCTGCACCAGATCATGCGCTCCACTAAGGACTAGGTCTAGAATTTTTCCTTCTTTTGTCGGCTCCTGTACCAGCTGCTCCATAAAGCTGTCCTTGATTTCATCAAGGAATATTACCTCCCTAGCATGCCCCGATGTTACATTTACCCAGTTAATATCGGGGTAATTGAAATCACCCATTATTATTTTTTTTTTGTTTTTTTATTTATAATTTTACAATAATTTTTCAAGCATACAGTCTTGAAAGACTTTCCGCTGCCTGATACAATCATTGGTACTAAGCCACCTAGATTACTGCAATGCAATCTATGCCGGATGCAAAGAACAAATCATTAAGAAACTCCAAACTGCTCAAAACATAGCAGCCAGACTCATTTTTGGAAAAACAAAGTACGAAAGCGCTAAACCCCTAAGAGAAAAACTACACTGGCTCCCACTTAAAGAATGTATTACATTCAAATTCTGCACCCTGATATACAAAATTATTCATGGCGAAGCTCCAGTCTACATGGCAGACCTCATAGACTTACCAACTAGGAACACAAAAAGGTCAGCACGAACATTCCTGAACCTCCATTACCCCAGCTGCAAGGGACTAAAATATAAATCGATGTATTCATCCAGCTTCTCATACATGGGCACGCAATTGTGGAATGCACTCACGAAATCTATAAAATCAATGCATGAAGTAATAAAATTCTGAAAATTACTAAAGGCCAACTTGTTCAAAAGGGCATACCTCAACTCATCTATCCCAAATACCAGACAAGGAAACCGGCACCAGACATAGACAAAATGAACTTTTCTATATTTGAATACTTCACCTAAACTGTCAACTAAACTGCAACTCACTATACGCAGGTTGCAAAGAACAAATACTGAGGAAACTTCAAACAGCCCAGAATACAGCAGCCAGACTCATCTTTGGAAAGCCAAAATATGAAAGTGCAAAACCATTACGAGAGAAACTGCACTGGCTCCCACTCAAGGAACGCGTCACTTTTAAAATATGCACATTAGTCCACAAAATCATTCATGGCGAAGCCCCAGCCTACATGTAAGAGTTGATAGACTTACCAACCAGAAACGCCAAAAGATCATCCCGAACCTTCCTTAACCTCCACTTCCCCAATTGCAAGGGTGTGAAATACAAAGCGCTACACGCGTCAACCTTTTCTCACATGAGCACGCAGTTTTGGAATACACTGCTGCGCAACTTAAAGAACAATCAACGAGCAAGCTTCCTTCCGCAGATGATTGAAGACCCATCTTTTCGAAAAAATTTACGGAAAGAAACAAAACACTTAAAGGCCACACTTAATGTTCACTAATGCATCATACATTCACCTCTGAATTCTCATTCCCGTAATATCACATCTCTCATACCTTTACTCACAGAAAGATATATACCACATATCCTCATGCCTTTTTATCGCCCTCCAAGCTCCCAGGGTTTCCTTCCAAAGTTTCAATGTTTATGTTCCATTGTTACATTCCCTAACGACACCTCAACTGTTTCGCATAACTCTGCACAATGTAATCCATAACCAATCTGTAACAAATTGTATTTCTAACATTTAATTCATTTTGTAAGCCACACTGAACCCGCAAAAAGGTGGGAAAATGTGGGATACAAATGCAATAAATAAATAAATAAATAAACTACTGAACTTTACCACTTTACCACTTGATTTCTTCCCCGGAAAAAACTTTTACACTTGATTGCTTAACTTACTTTATCTAGTTTGACCTTTATTTTAATAACATTATGTATTTCTTGATCCGGAACTGGCGATCGCCATTACGTTACAATGTAAGCCACATTGAGCCTGCAAATAGGTGGGATAATGTGGGATACAAATGCAACAAATAAATAAATACAGAAATACAAGTCCATCATATCCTGCAAATGAGACTTCCTACTAGCGAGAAATTATGCCTTACCTGATAATTTTCTTTCCCTTAGTCGCAGCAGATGAATCCAGAGTTGTGTGGGTTGTGTCCATCTTCCAGCAGGTGGAGATAGAGAGCACTGATCTGAACTGTGCCTTATGGGACGGAATGTTCCCTGGCCATTCAGTATATGTCACATCAAAGTAGTAAGAAACAGTTAATAAAACTATAAAACTCCTTCCTCAAAGAAAGTAGATATAAAATCCAAACTTGCGCAAACAGTACCTACCTAAAGAAAAACAGAGAAAATAAGACAAAGAGAACGCATCAAAAACTTCCTCAATAAGGCTCCCAAGAGCCATCACAACTGAAAGAGCAGAATGGGACTCTGGATTCATCTGTGACTAAAGGAAAGAAAGTTATTAGATAAGGCATAATTTTTCATTCCTTAGCATCAGCAGTAGATGAATCCAGAGACATGTGGGATGTAGCAAAGCAGTACCTAAACCGAGTGGGAAGCTGAAACCCCCAAAGCAAGTATAGATGTTCCGAAGGATGTGTCCACTCATGCGGCAACATCCAACTGATAGTATCTGACAAACGTATGAACAGAAGACCAAGTTGCTGCCCAACATATCTCCTGGACTGAAATCATTTGAGCTTCTGCCCAAAATGTTGCTAAAGCCCGAGTTGAATGAGCCCGAAGCTTAGCTGGAGAATGACCAGCCAGAACACACGCAGAAGAAATAGCCTCCTTAACCCAGCGCACAATGGTCATCTTGGATGCCGCCTCACTTTTACGACATCCTAAAAAAACACAAACAGATGATCTGAATAACGGAAGTCATTGACTGCAGCTAAATACTGCAACAGAACCTGCTTCACATCCAGGAGGCGGAGATTCTGGAAATCGAGGGAAACTGATCCCAGTAAATGAAGGCAAAAACAACAGCTGGTTAAGATGAAAAGAGGAAACCACTTTTAGCAGAAAAGAAAGAACCGTACACACAGTAACTCCCGTATCAGAAAAATGGAGAATTGGATCTCTGCAAGAGTGAACCTGCAACTCTGAGACTCTCTGAGCTGACAAAATAGCCACCAGAAATACTGCTTTCATGGTGAGATCCTTAAATGTTGCCTTATGCAACAGTTCAAACAGAGGTGTCTGCATAGTTCATAGGACCGAATTAAGATTCCACTCCGGACACGGAGGAACCACCGAAGGAAGAAAGCGGGTAGCACCCTTGAGGAAACATACGATGCCCAAGTGTGAAGCTAGAGAGGAGTGAGATAGGCGGCCACGAAAACACGCTAAGGCCACTACCTGTATCCTAAGAGAACTGACTGCCAGTCCCTTCTGCAATCTGTCTTGTAGAAAAGCCAAAATAAGTGGAAGGGACGCCTGGAATGGCGACACAGCCCTCTCAGTGCACCATGCCTCGAAGAGCCGCCACACATGCATAAGCTGCTGAAGAAGAATGCTTTCTTGCTTGAAGTAGAGTTGCAATCACAGGCTCTGGATACCCCTTGCGCCTCAGCTTTGACCACTCATAAGCCAGGCCATAAGGCCAAAGGGGGACGATCCTACATCAAAAAAGGACCCTGAGACAAAAGGCTGGACGATTCAGGAAACCAAAATGGCTTCTCTATCAAAAGCCTGATAAGATCCGTGTACCTCAGTCTTCTGGGCCAATCCTGGCCTCCTGTGACCCCGAAACCCTTCTCTTATTGCCCCTTTTACTCCTCAGTCATCTAGCACTCCAACCGATTCTTTTGCCGGCTTTCTGCTTTTAATATACCTAAAAAGAAAATTTTATTATGTGTTTTTGCCTCCAACGCAATCTCTTTCTTTTTTGAAGTCCCTCTTAGCCTTCCTAACAGCACTTTACATTTGACATTCCTTATGCAGTTTCCTATTATTTTCAGTCGGGAGATGCTGGATGGAAGGGGGAGGTGAGAGACAGGAAGGGGGAGGGAGAGAGCAGAGACGCTGGATAAAAGGGGAATAGAAGGGAGAAAGAGGGAGAAGATGCTGGATAGAATAGGGAACAAAAGGAAGGGTTGGAGCACCTGCAAGAAAAGTATATAGATCCAAACCCAAGCAAGGTGTTCAGCAGCACAAGACAGCCAATGCCCCGAAAAGGCAGGAGTTTTGGCTATTCGAGAGCCTGAGGACCAGTCTGGAACTCTGAAAGAAAGAAAGAGATCACCTCATTTGCCACCAGAAGATAGCCGACCCAGGTGTAGACAGAACAGCTGAACCCAAGGGCAGAAAAACTCATTACCTGGCCACAGCTAGAACTGAGAGCCGACCACATATGAACCAGCTCCAGGCCGAGAAAGGACCTCAGATGTGCAAAGTCCAGGTGAAAACCCCAGTGCCTCACTCCAACAAGCGGACTGAGCCCCAGGACCCAATCCGAACAGAGACAGAGGTGTAGAAACCAGCCCTCAGGGAGAGGACAAGGCTTGCAGCAACCAGGCTGAACAAAACTCCCTAAGGATGAAGTAGGTCAACCTTGCTGACCTGAGGATAAAACCAAATGCATACTGAAGAGGCACCTGGAGGCCTGAAGGGGAGAAGAACTGTTGGCATCAACATATTCCACACAACACCGGTGCAGACCAGAGCAGCCCTACTCAGAATTCAAACAGAAATAAGACAGTGGCGGACCAGAGGGCCCCAGCAGCAACCCAGAGAGAAGGAGTAACTTAGTGCAGCTGCAACTGATCAAACAAGACTGCCCGAAACCCTGAAGAGAGGATTCTAGCTCAGCAGTTAAACACCGGAGAGGACTGGTGCAGCTAGAAAACATCGGTGACGTCTACAACTCCGCACAGAGGAACCCAATGCAACTGTGAAATACCGGATACGTCTGCAACTCCAAAGAGAGGAGACAAATGTGGCTGTGAAACACCATGAACTCCAAAGAGAAAAGAAAAACAAAGCTGTGAAATACTGGAGATGCCGCAAACCCTGAAGAGAGGAGACTATGGAACTGTGAAACAGCAGAGATGACTGCAGCTCCACAGAGAGGAGACATAAACCGCTATGAAATGCTGGAGATGCCTGAAACTCTAAAGAGAGGAGACTGGAGTAATGGATAAATATCGCAGATGTCTGCAGCTCCAAAGAGAGGAGACTGATGTTGCTGTCACACACCAGAGACTACCGAAACTCCGAAGGGAGGAGAAAGGTGCAGCTGTAATACACAGGCAAGATCTGCAACCCTGAAGGGAGGAGACGGGTGCATCTGTGAAACTCTGGAGATGTCTGCAACCCCGCAGGGAGGACACTGGTGCATTCATAAAACTCCGGAGCAGCCTGCAACTCTGAAGAGACTTGTGCAGCTGTAAAACCCAGGCAAGATCTGCAACCCAAAAGGGATGAGACTGGTGCATCTGTGAACTCTGTAAACATCTGCAAACCAAAAGGGAGGAGACTGGTGCAGCTGTAAAACACAGATGAGATCTGCAACCCTGCAGGGACAAGACTGGTGCATCTGTGAAACCCCAGAGAGGTATACAACTCCAAAGAGACTGGTGCATCCTGGAAACACCAAAATCGTCTGCAAATCCGAAGAGAGGGGACTGGTGCAGCTGTAACACACCAGAGAAGGTTCCACCTCAGAAGGGAGAACACTAGTGGAACTATGAAACACTGTAGAAGACTGCAACTCAAAAGAGAGGGTACAGGAGCAACTGAGGCATACCAGATATGTTCACAACACAGAAAAGAGGAGATAAGTGCACCTGAAGAATATCAGAGATGTCTGCAACTCAGAAGAGAGGAAACTAGGGCAGTGGTGGAACAATGCAGATGTCCACATCTCAGGAGAGAGTAGGGCCGGTCCAACCCGGTAAGCAGGGTAAGCACTGCAGGGGGGCGCCTGCCTTCAAGGGCGCCGCTTTGCAAGCAAGCAAGCTCTGCTGAGGCTTTTGTTTTTCAGTATCTAATCTCTGCTGCTCATCTCAGTCTGGCTCCAAAGCGGGAGCTGTCAGCTCTCTGTCCCGTCCCCTCCCCCCTCCCAAGCAGAGAAATATCCTCCTTGTGTTGTCAGAGGACCTCACTGCTCCAACTGAATCTGGCTCCGAAATAACTTGTGGGAGCTCAGCTAACCTCTGTCCCCTGCCCCCTCCCCCCCCGGTGACAAGCGGCTTCAGGGCAAGAAGGAAAGCCTGAGGAAGCTCCAGTACAGGCACTCACTATGCCTGGCTGAGCTCAGGAGCTAAGCAGCAGCATAGTATTCTCTGCAGCCACCCCTTCAACACATTGGGATTGAGAGTGAAACCAGGAGCTGGAATCCAGCCCAGAGAGGGCTCAGAGACAGCACAGCAGAGCCTGGACCCTTGTTTTGTCAGAGACTGCTGTTTAGTGCTGCACCTGACTCACCCTTTTCCACCCCCACCCCCACCCCCCCAACACAGCAACTCACAGGACAGGAGGGCTAGATGGCTGCTTTCAATTCCTAACCATCACCAATCTCCTATCTCTCATTCCCACTTCAGTAACTCCTATTAGTTTGTCCAACTCAGATTGTAGAATATGTTAGTTTATGCTGATTAAGTCTGTCCTAGCTAGATCCTAAACTGTGCTCGATGGTGTTAGCCTGACCAGTTGACTGTAAGCATTGCTAGTTGTCCTAATTAGATTACTAGAGGTGTTAATCTTGTTAGTTGTGCTAGCCTGTTTGTCCTATCTAGATTGTAAGCTCGTTTGAGCAAGGACTGTCTCTTCATGTGCAAATGTAAAGCGCTGCATATGCCTAGTAGCCTAGTAGTAGTAGTAGTAGAGTGGGCCTGGGGGGAGGAATGGGGATGGATGAGAGGATGAATGGGAGTGAGGGAGCCTGGGTGGGAATGGGAATGGATGAGGGGATGAATGGGAGTGAGGGGGTGGGGGTGGGGAGGAATTATGCTGTATGAGAGGATGTAGAGGAAGGAACAGGGAGATGGAGGAATGCTGGGCATAGATGCTGAGGGGGGGGGGGGGAGAGAAAAACAGGGTTGGGTATGTAGGGAGAAGACTGAGGAAGAGAGACTATAGGGAATAGGAAGGCTATTGTGCTGCTTGCAGAGTCTAACTTCTTAGGATTTCAGGTTAATTTTTGAAGAATTTGAAGAGGGGCTATCTCTGTTCTACATGTGTGACTTGCAAGGCCAAGTGTCTGAAAAGGGATCTGTTTGTTAGATTCTGAAATTTTGATAACACATTGTTTTTCAGAGTTGGCAAGACTGTCTGTTCTCCTAATTCCTGGTCTGTGTGCTAAGTTATTTTACTTCTATACTGGTGTAATATTTTCAATGATGCCATGGCTGGTAAAATGTGGGGGCGGAGCCATAGTGATCCCGCCCCTGGATGGGTAGGGGCACCGACTAATAGACTCCAGGAGGGCGCTAGAAACCCTAGGGCCGGCCCTGGGAGAGAGGAGACTGATACAGCTGTGAAATATCTGCGATGCATGCCCCTCTGAAGAGAGGAGACTGGTGAGCCGAGAAACTCCAAAGATGCCTGCAAGACAGCAGAGAGGAGACTGGCACAGCTGAGACATTCTAGAAAGACTACCACCCACAAGAGAGGAGACTGGTGGAACCAGGAAGCACCAGAGATGCCCACACCCCCAAAGAGAGGGTGTTGCTACCCTAGAAGTACCAGCAACGTCTGCCACCCAGAAAAGAGGAGACTGCAGTTATGACCTACAGAACATGACCAGAACTCAGAGGGGAGGAGACTGCAAAAACTGTGCCCCATAGGAAAGACATGCAACTCCACAGAGAGGAGACTGCTGGAGCTCCTAAGCCCCGGAGATGACAATCTCAGAAAAGCAGAAACCGCAGAGGCTCTAAAATACTGGACTTTTCTGTGAGAGACACCTGCAGCTCAGAAGCTTGCCCCTAGGAAGAGACGAGAACACTACTGCAATGCAAGACAGAAACCTCTACAACCCAGAAAAGAGAAGACTGCTGGCAAGACCACTACCGCAACACAAGACAGAAACCTCTACAACCCAGAAGAGAAAGGTCTGCTGGCGGACCAAAAACAGGAGACCCACGTGTCTCTCCGAAGAGATTACCACGGTTGTGTCAAAAATCCACAGCCAGTAATCTAAAATATACTGGAATAGCTGCAACTCCATGCCATCAAAGAAGAGAGACTGCTAGAGGAAAACAAAGAGACTGACAGGGGCTTATTTTCAAAGCACTTAGCCTCCCAAAGTTCCATAGAAACGTATGGAACTTTGGGAGGCTAAGTGCTTTGAAAATATGCCTCATTATGTCTATACCTCCAGGGAACTGCGGAAGCTTTCACAGCATGCCTCTCTGGACCTGGGAACTGTAGCAGACCCAGACCAAGCCTGGTGCCCAGCAAGAGGGAGCAATAGCTAAACCGGACTGGAACCGAATCAAACAGGAAAAAAACAAAAGATCAGTCACGCAACACTTATGGAGCAGAGCTCCACCAGACCAAACTATTCACACATGCGTCCCCTCTTTGGATTTTTTTTTAAACCAAAGAAAGAACCGCACAGCAAAAAGAGGCCGCTGCCACAAAAGCCAACAACTGATCCACCTCAAATATTTCCCAGAAAAAAGAGCCATCTGGCAGAAGAGAAACTCCAAGCGCTGCAACTGGAAGAGCACCACAAGTCAAAAAAATGCCATTTCACGCATCTACCACATGGCTGCTGAGAAACAGAACATGGCAACAAACCAAACATAAAAGGGAGACAGAATAGCAAAACAGTATTACCCAGCGCAGCCAACAGCACTCCCCCTAGACAGACCAGCCTGGAGATCAGGACCGCAGAGAATTCCCACCAGGAAACTCACTCAAGCATTGCTGATTGCTGTTTTTTTCCTTTTTTTTTTATTTTTAACTAACAGCAATCGGTGCACAGAGGCTGTCCAAGCCCCACTCAACCTCCGGTGCCACTGTAGAGCCACCGTCCGCAAAGGCCAAATGAAGGAAGAAAAGCAAGGTACGGACCCAGCACCACTAGGTTTCCACAGCTCCAATTATGCACCACACTTCTCAATAGAGCCTCTTCCTTGTGGCAGGAGATACTGCTCAACTGAGCACCAGAGGAACCCCCCAGGTCAGGAGCTGACTGAGAAACAACAGATGGGAGCTGCGTGTACCATCCACCATCCACTGGAGACAGAATATACTGAGCGGTCTACTGCTGCGCATGGCCCTAACAGGGGTGAATCACACAGAACTACTTTCTGTTTCTGTCTCCATCCACTAGTGGATGAGCACAACTACCCATTTGTATGCACTGTATGGAAAGAACGCAAAGGAACATCGCATACATTGAGGAGATAGATTCTTGTACACGTACCTGCATAACTCTACTGCACAGATAAGATTTGAAGCAATCATAGACAGTTCCTTATACCCTCAATTGTGACAACTTGGTCAAAAGCAAATATATATTCATCGTATCAAATGCTGATGATATATCAAGTACAACAAAACAGTAAACAAGTCCTGCATTCATCCCTCTGTGTAACTTGGGTTATCATATTTGCCCTAAGAAAAAAAAGAGGACACATTCCCCGGCCCCTGTTGCCCTGGTGTGCGGGTAAACTGGCCCAGCCATTAGTGCAGAGCCCTTTTTCCCGTAGCTTAGTAAAAGGACCCCTAAATGCACTTCCACTTGAAAAAAATGTGCTTCATTAATGTCTGCTACAAGATTTTTGCACTCTTTCTTGCTGTTTTGTTATATTAGCTTTGGGAAATGTGTATTCTGTTTTTTGGATTTGTTTCTGTATTTATAGTTTTGCTTTATGCAGAGTCTGACTTCATGAGGTTTCCAGTTCTATTTTTTTGCCTTCATATCTCTATTACTTATCTGTGGTCGTTGTTTCATATTATTGAGGTCTGTGTTATGCATATGCTATTCTGCTATCATGCATTATCTATGTAGAGATCTTGTTGCAGTCTTGTTTGTTCTGTTTTCTTATTGAGTGGTGTATTGGTGTATTAGGGCCTGCCTAATGTAATATTTACAGTGCTACCTTTTCAAGCATAATGTTGTTGCTCTTTGAGTCCTCGGAGTTAGTGCTGTTATGGTACAGTAAGGTTCTGAGTGTGTTTTTGCACAAGTTTGTGCATAGTGTTTTGCAGTTGAAGGACTGTGTGTGTTGGCCTTACTGAGGTGGCATCAACACTTTAATTTAATTTTAATTTGTCATAACATCAGACATGGTTTTAGAATATATAGATGTGTATGTGGTTAAGTGTTGGTATGTGCTTGAAATAATTGAGTTTAAAATATGATATGTAATTTTTGATATATAAATCAATTTTTATATGCACATAGAAGCATTACTTGTCAATAACCAGCAGCCCTTCCTTGGGACTCAGTTTCTTCTCCACCATGACAAATTTATACACTGAATACACTGCAAGAAAGCTTTCACTCGCTAAACTTCAATCTCACTAATTAGGGTGATACTTTTCACTATTTTACTTTTATTTTTTTTTCCTGCATGTTGTCAGACAATTATGGACGTAAGCCCAACCTCTGGCCCCACCTGAACCCGTCCCCTTTAGCCTCCGCAAACAGTTGAGCCATCGACCGCCTATGAAGCTGGGGGAAGGGAAGGGGTTCAAGCTAAATCAAGATGGGGAGGGTGTAACCTGAAGCAGTGGCGTTCCTAGCCTGGTTGTCACCCGGGGCGGATCGCCGATGCGCCCCCCCAGGTGCATTTTTACCTGCTGGGGGGGGGGGGGGTGCCACGCGCCTGTTAGCTCCGAGTCCGCTCGTTCCCTCCCTGCTGCTCCCTCTGCTCCAGAACAGGAAGTAACCTGTTCCGCGCAGAGGGAACAGCAGGGAGGGAACGAGCGGACTCGGAGCCAACAGGCATGCGGCACCCCCCCCCCCCCCAGCGGCGTGCACCCGGGTCGGACCACCCCCCCCCCTTTGGTATGCCACTGACCTGAAGCTAAGTTGGCATGAAAGAGAACTGGGCAGGGTGGAATGTGGAGGGCAATATTACTGGTGAAGAAAGAAGCTGGGGGAGAGGTTAGGCCTTATGACTGTAGAAAATCTGCACACACACAAAAAAAATACAAAGACGCAGAATTTAAAAATACTGTGCACAGAATTTCCAACATTTTTGTGCATAAGTTTTCATTTTGCACCAAATTTCTCCAGGAGTAACAATAGGTAGAATTCTCGCTGTTTGAATTAGTGTTAATTTGCTAAATTTATGTTGTGTGGATTTTCTTTAGGTTTTGCATTTCACAATGTGCCTGCTAGAGAGATTTATGTTGCTATTGCTCTGATGACATGAGAATCAGAATTGTATTGTGACTTCCATGGAGAAATATCCTAGTTATGATCTGCACTTGTTGGGGGGGAAGTTGGACTTTTGTAGGTGCAGAGCATGTTTTCATTTAACTTGTAAGAACTGCTATATTGTGTCAGACCAAAAGTCCCTGAGGGTCAAATAAGTAGTGTGTCACATGTACAAGCATCAGCGATCTGGTGTGTCCTAACTGAAAAAAGGTTGAGAATCATTGTCCTTGAGCCTCTGAAGCATTTAGAAAGCAAAACATGCAGATCTTTCCAAACTTATACCCCGAATGCACCACATGAAAATCTCAATCACTGTGGTAGCGAATGTCACAATTTGGGATAGGCCACCCTTTTCATATTGTTGTGATGCACCAGCATCTTGGCTCCACCAAAACTTGTGCCAAATGCTGTCTTCTACTATATGCCAGATCTGATACCACTAAATCATCTGCAAGGTGGAGAGATCCTTACTTCGCTCCAGCTGCTGACACTGCATAGCTGCTAAAATCACAGAGAATTTACTTCCTGTTTCATGTATGCTCCAGGAAGTATCCATTCTCTACTTTCAATTCCTGTGTGGTGCTGGTGGCTAGAATGGATTAAGCAAAGAAAGGAGCTCTCTTCTCGGCAGTAGATTTAGTGGTGCTGGGCAGATAAAAGAAGGGGGTTGATGAGACCAATTTTCTGCTGGGGATGGGTACAGGGCCGGTCTTAGCCCCATCCTAGCCCCGCCCCACCATAGCCCTGCCCCACCCTAGCTCCGCCCCTACCCTAGCTCCACCCCATTGATAAGATTATTCCATTTTTAGAACATTTTTTTATTTATGAAATTTCAAATAAAGACAAATGAAGCTAAACTTGTACAAAAAAACTGATTGAAATAATAAGCACAATGCTATCATGAAACCTCCCCTCCCCAGAAATTATTCAGTTCAAGTCCACTACAATTAGTAGTTCCAATTCTCATAACAAAGGAGAATAAAGGAAAAATATTAAGAAAAGATTCAGTACTTTCAAATTCCCCTATTACTCTGTAACCCATATATGTAATAAAATAAAAATGAAATGAAAAGATATACAATAAAATAAAGTGATGTGTGAAATATAATGTACAATATAAAAACATATAGACCACCAAGGTATTAAAATTGTTTTAAAATATATACCACAGCTCTCTGACTCAAGAAGACTCTGACTCTGTCTGTCATCCATAATTGTCTGACAACACACAGAAAAAAAATAAGTTAAAATAAAATAGTCACAATTAATACCTTATACAGCAATATACCAGCCATACGGAAAATGCAGACCGTGAACAATATGAAGCTAGCAAGGGATCATAATATCACAATTCTCATGTAGAGCCACAAAACACCCTTTTAGAGGTAGTGTGTCATGATTTAGGCTCTACACCCTTTCTGATGTTTGGTGCCACCTTAGTAAGGCCAACACACAATCTCTCCATTGCAAAACACTATACACAAACTTGTGCAAAAACACATTCATAACCTTAACAAACCATAAACAGCACTAATTCCAAGGACAGGACGAGCTACAATCTTATGCGTGGCGTGGAAAGGCAACTGTAATTACACCTGGCTCTAAAACACCAGTGCACAACCTAGTGAAAACTATACGCTAGCAGAATACTGCACCTTCCTTGATCACACCTGAAAAACACATGAAGGCAAGATACTGAACTGGAAAGTTACCTCAAGAAGTCAGACTCAGCATGCAGCAATACTACAAAAATTGAAACTTACATGAAAAATATCACAGATGCACATTTCCAAAAACTGACATATTCCAATTAATAAATCCTGAATAAAATAATTTTTTCTACCTTTGTTGTCTGGTGACTTTGCTTTTCTGATCATGCTGGCTCAGTATCCGATTGTGCTGCTATCTGTCCTCTTAACTCCGTTTCCAGGGCTTCCTTTCCATTTATTTCTTTACTTTCCGCCTTTCTTCTTCATTTCTTGCCCTACATCCGTAAGTAAAAGCTGGGTCCGCCGCAGACTTGACTGTCCAGTGGATCCAGCTTCTGCCTATTTTCTATATCCATGTGCACTTTTTCTCCTCTCTTTCTTTTCCCTCACCTCATCTCCTTCCTCACTCTTCCCTCGCCTCCATCCATGTCCAGCATTTCTTCTCTCTCCTCCATCCACCCATGTCCAGTGACCCTCCTGTCCCCCCTGCCATCCATCTATGTCCAGCAACCCTCCTGTGCCCCCTGCCCTCCCCTGCCATCCACCTATGTCCAGTAACCCCCCTTCCCCCTGCCCTCCACCCATGTCCAGTGACGAGACTCTCCTCGTTCCCCTGCTCCCCCTCCCTCCAGCCATCTGAGCCCCCCTCCCGTCTGAGCCCCCCCCCCTCCCCGACCCGCCAAACGACTCTCTTCTGCCACCCGACCTGCCGGCACCTCACTTGACCCAGCATTTTTTAAAAATCTACAAGCGGCGGTGCCTCGCGGCTGAGTAAAAGAAGAAAAATCGCTTCGTCCATTGGCCGGCCTTCCCTCATGTCCCGCCCTTGTGGAAGTTACATCAGAGGGCGGGACATGAGGGAAGGCCGGTCAATGGACGAAGTGATTTTTCTTCTTTTACTCAGACGCAAGGTACCGCCGCTTGTAGATTTTTTTTAAATGCTGGGTCAGGTGAGGTGCCGGCGGGTCGGGTGGCAGAAGAGGGTCGTTTGGCGGGTCGGGCAAGGGGGACTCAGATGGGAGGGGGGCTCAGGTGGCTGGAGGGAGGGGGAGCAGGGGAACGAGGACTGGAGAGTCGCGTCGCTGGACATGGAGGTCAGGCGAGCAGTGGCGGTGGTCGGAGAGGCGAGGCGGAGTTGAGGTGCGCCACGCGGGGCCCCCTTAGGCGCGGGGCCCTATGCGGCCGCCTCGGTGGCCTCTGCCTAAGACCGGCCCTGGATGGGTAAAGGGGCTGATACAGGGGATGAGAGGAGGAGAACAGATATTGCTGGAGTGGAGGGGAGAAAGAGGGAGAAACACGGGTATATGCAGGGGAAGATGAAGATGGAGGGGCAGAAAGATGGATGCTGGGGTTAAGGTTGAAGAAAGATAGGGTAGTGGATGCTAAGGAAGTGAAGATGGAACTATGGGAGAAGAAGTAGGGACAGTGGCTGCTGGGGAAAGGAGAAAAAGAAGTCTACAAAGAGTGTTTGCGGGATAAAAGAAGGTGACATAGGTGAGAGGGTAGAAATAACGGAGGTAAAAGGGGGAATGGGAACCTGAATAAGGGGGTTAGACAAGAAAGGGATATGGTGAGGATATGAATAACAGGGAAGATATGAAAGGGAGAGATTGATGAGGACTGGGACGTGATGAATACAGAGGCTCGAAATGGGGGACTGGAAAGTGAGTGAAATTCAGGGAACAGAAGAAATAGAGACAACAACAGGATGATCAGTGTCAGAGTCAAGTAAGATGGACTGCTACAGATTCCTATACTGAACCTACATATCAAATGAATCCATCATCCCTGTTGCACAAGGAAAGCAAAGGCCATGACTTAGCAGTATGTTATGTCAAGTAATTCTCTAAGGAATGTGAGCATGTGCAAAGTGATGCATGTGGAAAAGAGGAACCCGAACTATAGCTACGTAATGCAAGGTTCCATGTTAGGCGTCACGGACCAAGAAAGGGATCTAGGTGTCGTCGTTGATACGTTGAAATGCTCTGCTCAGTGTGCTGCGGCTGCTAAGAAAGCAAATAGAATGTTAGGTATTATTAGGAAAGGAATGGAAAACAAAAGTGAGGACGTTATAATGCCTTTGTATCACTCCATGGTGTGACCGCACCTTGAATATTGTGTTCCATTCTGCTTGCCGCATATCAAAAAAGATCAGGCGACCCTCAGGGGGAGGAATGCTGGCTTCGGCCTAACCCCTGGTAAGCCTTTCCTCAGCTGAGAGGTGCCCAGCTCTACCACCGGCTGCCTTTCAGGTGCTGTGGAGGACTTGCAGCTCATCTGCATATCCTTACAGCCTTCTCCGGGGTGACACCCAGGTCCACTCCGATCCACTCAGGGCATTTTTCTCTTTACATCTAATCTTCTTCCCAGTTGCTAAAGTACCTCAGTCATTTATGGCCCCTATTCACATTCTCTTCCTAGCCCTGTCCCTTCCTAATCTTTTCCCTCACCCCCTACCTCTCTCCGCTACAGGAACTCACTGCCCATCCATCGACTTCATCACCTCACCTTCTCTACTACCCTCTTCCTCCCTCTTGGCTTTTAATCTCTGCCTCTTTCTTCCCTCCATTTTGCCTTCCCCATTCCACCTAAATACCTCTCGCCTTCGACGCCTTCGTGGCCACACCTCTCCTACTCTCCTCCACTCTCTTTTATTTCTTCTCTTACTCTCCGCCGGTGACATCAATCCCAATCCTGGCCCCCCTCACCAACTATTATCCCAATTCTACAGATCTCACCGCGACCTCTCTAACCTCATCTCTATTTCTCTACTCCCCTCCTCTTCTCTGCCCTTCTTTTGCGCCCTATGGAATGCCCGCTCTATCTGTAACAAACTCACCTATATCCAGGACCTCTTTATCTCGCGTCACCTCCATCTGCTCGCCATAACAGAAACCTGGCTCTGCCCTGATGACTCTGCTTCAGTCGCAGCCCTGTGCCATGGCGGTTATCTATTTTCACATACTCCTCGCCCTGCTGGCCGTGGGACGGTGTTGGACTACTTCTCTCTCCCTCCTCCAGATTTCAACCCCTTCTTCCACTTCAATCTCACTGTTTTTCCTCCTTTGAAGTCCACTCTATCCGCCTTTTCTCTCCTCTGCCTCTTCGAATAGCGGTCATTTATTGTCCCCCTGATAAGTCCCTTTCATCCTTTCTCAGTGACTTTGACGCCTGGCTTGCCTTCTTCCATGATCCTTCCTCCCCCTCTCTCATCCTTGGTGACTTTAATATTCCTGCTAATGATCCTTCCAACTCTTATATTTCCAAGTTACTCGCTTTAACATCCTCCTTTAATCTCCAACTATGCTCCACCTCCCCCACTCATCAAAATGGTCACTGTCTTGATCTCATCTTCTCTTCCAACTGTTCACCCTCTAGTTTTCTTGCCTCTGATCTTCCCTTCTCTGATCACCATCTTATAACTTTCACACTTAAATCTCCTCCCTCCCAGTCCCGTCCTATCTTATCTAATTTATATAGGAATCTTCACGATATTGACCCTTCATCTCTAGCCTCCCATGTTTCAAACCTCCTCTCTACTGTGGCACCATCCATGTCTGTCAATGAGGCTGTTTCTTCTTACAACAATACTCTATCCTGTGCCTTAGACACTCTTGCACCTTTGATGACCCGCCCTGTAAGGCGTACAAAACCCTAACCTTGGCTGACTTCTAATATCCGCTACCTATGTTCCTGTACCCGCTCCGTCGAACGCCTCTGGCGGAAATCTCGGGCCCTTGCTGATTTCTTACACTTTAAGTTCATGCTGACCTCCTTCCAATCTGCTCTTTTACGTGCCAAACAGGATTATTATATCCAACTGACTAACTCTCTTGGCTCTAATCCTCGACTTCTCTTCACCACATTGAACTCTCTCCTCAAGGTGCCCCCTCCCCCAACTCCCCCTTCATTATCTCCTCAGACCCTTGCTGAATTCTTTCACAACAAGGTTCAAAAGATAAACCTTGCTTTCTCTACCTCACCACCTCTCCCTCCACTAGTCCGTTCCCCTCTCTCTCCTTCCCCTCATTCCCTTTCCTCCTTTCCTGAAGTTACTATTGAGGAAACTACACTTCTCCTTTCTTCCTCAAAATGTACCACCTGTTCCTCTGATCCCATTCCCACCCACCTTCTTAATGCCATCTCTCCTGCTCTTATTCCTTTTATCTGTCACATTCTCAACCTCTCACTTTCCACTGCGACTGTCCCTGCTGCCTTTAAACATGCTGTGGTCACACCTCTCCTTAAGCAGCCTTCACTCGACCCTACTTGTTCCTCTAATTACCGACCCATCTCCCTCCTTCCTTTTCTCTCCAAATTACTTGAGCGTGCTGTTCACCACCGCTGCCTTGAGTTTCTCTCCTCACATGCTATTCTTGACCCTCTCCACTCAACCGAAACTGCGCTTACTAAAGTCTCCAATGACCTATTACTGGCTAAATCCAGAGGTCAATATTCATAAGTACATAAGTACATAAGTAGTGCCATACTGGGAAAGACCAAAGGTCCATCTAGCCCAGCATCCTGTCACCGACAGTGGCCAATCCAGGTCAAGGGCACCTGGCACGCTCCCCAAACGTAAAAACATTCCAGACAAGTTATACCTAAAAATGCGGAATTTTTCCAAGTCCATTTAATAGCGGTCTATGGACTTGTCCTTTAGGAATCTATCTAACCCCTTTTTAAACTCCGTCCTCATTCTTCTTGATCTTTCCGCTGCTTTTGACACTGTCGATCACAGCACACTTCTCGATACCCTGTCCTCACTTGGATTCCAGGGCTCTGTCCTTTCCTGGTTCTCTTCCTATCTCTCCCTCCGCACCTTTAGTGTTCACTCTGGTGAATCCTCTTCTACTTCTATCCCTCTGCCTGTCGGCGTACCTCAGGGTTCTGTTCTTGGTCCCCTCCTCTTTTCTATCTACACTTCTTCCCTTGGTTCATTAATCTCATCCCATGGCTTTTCCTACCTTCTCTATGCTGATGACTCCCAAATCTACCTTTCTACCCCTGATATCTCACCTTGCATCCAAACCAAAGTTTCAGCGTGCTTGTCTGACATTGCTGTCTGGATGTCTCAACGCCACCTGAAATTAAATATGACCAAAACTGAGTTTCTCATTTTCCCCCTCAAACCCACCTCCCCGCTCCCCCCGTTTTCTATTTCTGTTGATGGCTCTCTCATTCTCCCTGTCTCCTCAGCTCGAAACCTTGGGGTCATCTTTGACTCTTCTCTCTCCTTCTCTGTTCATATCCAACAGATTGCCAAGACCTGTCATTTCTTTCTTTACAACATCCGTAAAATCCGCCCCTTTCTTTCCGAGCACTCTACCAAAACCCTCATCCACACCCTTGTCACCTCTCGTTTAGACTACTGCAATCTGCTTCTTGCTGACCTCCCACTTAGTCACCTCTCCCCTCTCCAGTCGGTTCAAAACTCTGCTGCCCGTCTCATCTTCCGCCAGGGTCGCTTTACTCATACTACCCCTCTCCTCAAGACCCTTCACTGGCTCCCTATCCGTTTTCGCATCCTGTTCAAACTTCTTCTACTAACCTATAAATGTACTCACTCTGCTGCTCCCCAGTATCTCTCCACACTCGTCCTTCCCTACACCCCTTCCCGTGCACTCCGCTCCATGGATAAATCCTTCTTATCTGTTCCCTTCTCCACTACTGCCAACTCCAGACTTCGCGCCTTCTGTCTCGCTGCACCCTACGCCTGGAATAAACTTCCTGAGCCCCTACGTCTTGCCCCATCCTTGGCCACCTTTAAATCTAGACTGAAAGCCCACCTCTTTAACATTGCTTTTGACTCGTAACCACTTGTAACCACTCGCCTCCACCTACCCTCCTCTCTTCCTTCCCGTTCACATTAATTGATTTGATTTGCTTACTTTATTTTTTTTTTCTATTAGATTGTAAGCTCTTTGAGCAGGGACTGTCTTTCTTCTATGTTTGTGCAGCGCTGCTTACGCCTTGTAGCCAGTGGCGTACCAAGGGGGGGGCGGTGGGGGCGGTCCGCCCCGGGTGCCAGTGGGTGGGGGGTGCTCCACTCCCGCCGTCTCCCGTGGCCGTTCCCGCGGCGCCACACATTTAAAAAACCGACGAAGCAGCGTCGCAGGCAGCGCCTCGTGCCCTGCTTGTAAAAAAAAAAATCAAATCTCCTTCCTTCTCCTCCTCGTCTTGACGTCTTGACATCGACTCGGGCCTTCCAATCAAATTGATTGGAAGGCCCGAGTCGACGTCAAGACGAGGAGGAGAAGGAAGGAGATTTGATTGGAAGGCCCGAGTCAACGTCAAGACGTCAAGACGAGGAGGAGAAGGAAGGAGATTTGATTTTTTTTTTTACAAGCAGGGCACGAGGCGCTGCCTGCGACGCTGCTTCGCCGGTTTTAACGGGACTGAGGTGGGGAAGGAGAGGGGCGAAAGGGACTCAGGTGGGGGTGTTCAGAGGGGAGAAGGGGACTGGTGTGGGGGTGTTCAGAGGGGAAAAGGGGAGGGGAGAAGGGGACTGGGGTGGGGAGAAGGGGACTGGGGTGGGGATCTCAGACAGGGGAGGGGAGAAGGGGACTGGGGTGGGGATCTCAGTGGGGAGAAGGGGACTGGGGTGGGGGTGTTCAGAGGGGAAAAGGGGAGGGGAGAAGGGGACTGGTGTGGGGGTGTTCAGAGGGGAAAAGGGGAGGGGAGAAGGGGAGGGGAGAAGGGGACTGGGGTGGGGATCTCAGAGGGGAGAAGGGGGCTGGAACTGGGGGCTGAAAAAAGGGGCAGAGAGAGAGAGAGAGGGGACAGATCCTAGATGGAAGGGGGAGCGAGAGGGAGGGCAGACCCTGGATGGATGGGAGAGGGAGGGCAAATGGTGGATTGAAGGGGCAGAGAGAAAGGGCAGGCAGTGGATGGAAGGGACGGCAGAGAGGGCAGACACTGGATGGCAGAGAGAGAGAGAGAGAGTGAAGACAGATGCTGGATGGAAGGAAGACGGTGAAAAGAAGATGAGGAAAGCAGAAACCAGAGACAACAACCTGTAAATAAAATATATTTTTTTATTTTTTTTGCTTTAGGATAAAGTATTGTAGATGTGTTAAATGTTTATAATAGAACATGTAAATAAGGTAATCTTTTTATTGGACATTTTGACTAACTTTCGGAGAACAAAACCCCCTTCCTCAGGTCAGGATAGGATACTGTAACAGCACTATACTGTACTGACCCGAGGACGGAGGTTTTGGCCTCTGAAAGCTAAATGTATTAGTCCAATAAAATGGTATTATTTTACTTTCTATATTTGTTTTATTTCTATTTGTTAATTTGTAAAGTGATGATTGGTACTTGTTAGTTTTTTTCAAATTTACATCTGCTGTCTTTATATTTTGCACAGTACTAGGGGACAGTTTCTGTTTCTGTGGTGTTGCATTGTATGCAGAGTCTGGCATTGGGGGTTCAGTTTAATTTTTGTCTAAATAGAAAGTGTATGATTACTTATTCTATAGTGGATTAGAGTGTATCTGTGTTTGTGAAAAAGACATGGCTTTCAGTTGGCATTGACTGTGCAGGATTGACGATCTGTATTATTGTGTCTGTTTTCATTTTACAATAGGTGAATTGATGTTCTAGTGCTCACTGTAGTGTTTAAGATGCTTTCCTTTTCCTTGTGTGACTCGTAGAAATTACTGCTTATGGTATGGTAGAATTGCTCTATAGGTCCTGATGTTTTGTATTCTTGGTATGCCCAGTACTGGATTTGGGGGGGGGGTGTTAAAAAAATGACCGGCCCCGGGTGTCAACTACCCTAGGTATACCACTGCTTGTAGCGCTATAGAAATGCTAAATAGTAGTAGTAGTAGTAGTGGAATTAGAAAAGGTACAGAGAAGGGCGAAGAAAATGATAAAGGGGATGGGACGACTTCCCTATGAGAAAAAGCTAAAGCATCTGTAATGGAAGTGAATTTTAAAGATTGTCTTTCATCTCTGCCTTGACCGACCAGTGCACTCGGGGTCTGTATTGTTGATTAGAAGTAATTCTGTTTAAAATGATTGTTTAACTTTGATCGTGTGAAAATAAGTTGGAATGTAAGCCACATAGAGCTTGCGATGAGTGGGAATTGTGCGGGATACAAATGTAATAAATAAAGACACAGGTCTAATTAATTTGGTATGTGAAGAGGAGTATGGCGCTTGTGTCCCAGGTCCAGCCTGGCCACCTGGAGTTGGAGAGCATGTGATCACGTTCCCACAGTGTGACTTGTTTACCTAAACAGAGAAGCATTCTGTAATTTTCCCTAGCTCTGAACATGAGTTCTGAGCCTAATAAAAAGGGGAGTTTCTTACAGTGAAATCAGGAGCTCATCTGTGAGTAACATACGTACTGCGCAGAGGATCTGTTCCTGGTCTAAAAAGCTCCTGGCTTTCACTGTAACGGCCCCTAGCTAATGTTAAGAGCCCGGATGATGTAAGGACCAGTGATGATTGTATGTATAATATATATATATATATATTGTTGAATAAAAGCATAAAAAATAGAAGTGGAAAGCTTCAAAGAACATGCAGAGCAAGCTGTGTCAACATTAAGACCTCCAATGTGACGGACATTAAACATCAGCCAAAGGCACGGCTCCAGAAAGTCTGTGGGGAAAAAGAAGGGGGAGCAATAAGGGAAAACAGATGTAGCATGTTCTGCACATGATTAACAGCGTTGTGGTATTCAGAGACTTGCACAGGAATGTTGTATGAGAGAATTAGTCAGATGCCAAAGAAGAACGGTATAAAAACAGAGTGGAACAAAGAAGTAGTAAGCATTCTGACTCCTTTGCCTTAAGCATTCTGATTTCTTTGCTGTACATTGCTTTTTTTAATCATTCTGACTTGTATATTGCTTATACCGAAATGCTTCCTGAAATAGCCCATTGAGCTATTCAGTAAATTCTGAACTAAGAATAAACTTTTTATATTAAATAGGAAATTCGTCTAGCCTTTTCTTCAAAGTGGCGAGCCAGCCAGGAGAGAAGATTTATGCCGCACATGGAAAAGAGAAGACGAGACGAATGACAAATTAAGTGTTTGTTGTTAACGAAGTTTTTTACAGGATTTTGAGAGCAAGTGTTGTTTAAGCCTGATTTCTGTGTACCACTGATTTGGGAGTGATCAACCTACTGAAGTGGACATACGGGTGACGACTCCTGGGCTTGCTAAAAAGAGAATAAGAAGACACGTGAGTAAGCTTACATTGTGGACTTATTAGTAGTATATTTGTTTAGCTTTGTAGTTTTCTCTTTTGTATATTTTCTTTGTTTAAGTGCATTAGTATATTTTTGTAGGTTGTGGCTCTATAGGAGAAATTGTAATAGTCAGAATAAAATGGAAGGGAAAGGGGCAGATAAGAAAGAAAAGCCTCCTGTATATGCTTTGTATTTAGATTTAGATAGTTCAAAAAAATGCACCCCTTTGCAGCATGTCATAGAATTATTCCCGTTAGAAAAAAAACAGATTGAAGAAACACATGAGAAATGGGTCAAATATGATGCAAAAGATTCTTTTTTGAGCTGGTCTCAGTATGGATCGTTTGATCGTCCAAAATTATTATCTCTCCTGAGATACTTACAAGAAAATAAAAATAAGCAGAAGAAAAGTTTAGAGAAGCATCTTACAATTTGGAATTTATTTTCTGTAGCAGCAGATCTTTTCCATGCAGATGTAGAAAAAATACAGCAAGAACAGGAAAAGCAGCCTTTGGTTCAGCCTGGGGGTTGAGGAATGCCATCTGGTTTTGATTTCTCGGGTGTCTAGGCTACAGGTTAGAAGGTCGTATACTGGATAGCAAGCAAGCAGTGTTAAAAGATTGTTTAGATTAGTTTTATTAAATAAGTTCTTTGTCTTATAGGGAATTCTGATCTCTGCTTATTTTAAAATATGTGTTATTCTGTTTAATTAATAGGTTCTATTTCTCTATGTAGAATATCTTTTCAATTCAACTTTGTCTGACCCTTTTTAAGTGAGATTTCTGCAGTTTTAAGAGATCATCTGGTTTGAATTAGTCACAGTCCTAGCTAGTTTTGTGTGTAGGGCTAATAGGTGAAAGAGGTGATTTAAAATCTCTAATAACCTCTGAACAATATGATTTGTCAACATAATTTGAGGCTGAGGGACGGCTACGGGTTAGTCCCGAGACCGCAACAAAAACCAAAGGTAATCCTGTTCAAATTGACACCCAGACCGTCAAAGGCAATTTTTAGGGAAACCCATGTAGCTGCAGAGCTTGTGAGAATGGATAAAATCAAATGTGGGGAGTTACTAAAAACCTGTTGGAAGTTAAACATCTCCCCTTCCCCCGTGACAAGGGAGGACCTACATCACTTGAGGATGTACAGAATGAGGCATATCGGTGGACTAGGATGCCGCAAGGCTTTACTGATAGTCCATCGGTATTCTCAAAACAACTAATGATGGATTTAAAGGATTTCAGGAGTCAATTGCCTGACACGGTGTCATTGTTTGTCTATGTAGATGATATTCTACTGTCTGCTGAGACTGAAGCAGAATGCCTAGAATGGACTAGAAAATTATTTTTGTTATTAGGAGAGTTAGGATATAAATGTAACAAGGAGAAATGTGTTGTAGCTCAGTCTACTGTCACCTTTTTAGGACAAAATGTGTCAGCAGAACATAAGGTCATTATACCGGAAGTTATATATATTTTAAATGAGACCCCGGTACCGCAAACAGTTACCCAGTTACGTGCTGTTTTGGGAATGTTAAATTACTGCAGACAATGGATACCAAATTATACACAAAAAGTAATGAGACTTTATAAACATTTGAAACTGCCCGCAGCCACACCAAAGAATACACTAATTGTGTTGGAAGAGCAGGATAAAATAGTACTGGCCAAGATTGTGAGGGATTTGTTATCCCCAGGACCTTTAGCAGTAATAAATATCCAATTACCTGTGCATCTGTGGGTAAAAGACATGGGAAACAGTTGGGCAGCTATGATTAATCAAAATAATGAAGTAAATACACCAGTAGCTTTTTTGTCAGGCTCTTTTAATCATGTGGAAAAGGGAATGAAAGAAATACCAAAGTTATTGACAGCTATTGTGGCAGCAGTAGGCAAATGGAGAGCACAAATGCCTTTTGTTCCTATTATAATACATACCAACCACACGATTAAAACGCTGTTGAGCCCTAGCCAGACGGCATTGACAGCCACTAGATTTGGAAAATATCAAGCAGTACTTTTAGGACAAGATATAAGAATAATACCATTAACTAAAGAACAGAGAAATAAGATAGATCTGCTTTTTCCTGTCGATCAAGAGGTTGAGATTGATACTATAGAAATCCCTACATTTCACTGTCTTACTTTTGAACCCTTATCTGATGGATTAATATGGTTTACAGATGGAGCTTGTGAAAGGACTGTTGCAGGCTTTGCCTGCGTGCAGGTAGATGAGAATCTAAGAAAGATAATGCAAGTACAATATAAAACCCCTCCTGACCATACTGCACAGCATGCTGAACTTTTGGCCGTTATTGCGGCCTTACAACAAACTGATATGACTCAAAATGTCACCATATATACTGATAGTGGTTACGTTGCAAGTTCACTACAGTATCATATATTAAAATGGCAGCGTAGGGGGATGATAACCAGTGCAGGTAAAAATCTACAACATTACACATATTGGAAATTGCTGTTTGAAATTTTGGCAAGAAGGGAACGTGAAGGTAGAAAAACTGCAGTTGTGTGGACCCCGGCCCACACTGAAAGGCCAACCTTTGAGGCACTAGGTAATGCAATGGCTGATGCAGCAGCAACGGAGGTGGTTAAGCAAAGTGAAAAGATTTTGTATAATACTAGACAGACACAGGAAGGGCCACTTACGAATGTAGATAAGATTGAAATGTGGCAACCAGAGGGACAGGAAAGTGAAAAATGGTTGAAGAGAGGATGTATGAAATTGGGAAGTGAATGGTTTAATGCAGAAGAAGGATTACCTTGTATGCCAATGAGTCAGGTGATTAAGGTATTAACTGAGTGGCATGCAACCATGCATTGGAATAAGGAAACAATAAAACAACAATTTGAGCAAAGATTTTGGACTTTAAAAATTGATAACCTGATTCAACAGGTTGTGCAGAATTGCATGGTATGTAATATTAACATACCTAAAAGAGGTCCTAAAATATCACCTGGGACACTTCCAATACCAGAAGGCCCAGCAAAAGAATGGTATATTGATTTCACTGATATGATTGTTCCAGTGCAGGGAAAAAGATATTTGTTAGTTTGGGTGGATGCTTTCTCAAGGTGGATAGAAGCATTTCCATGTAAAAGGGAGACAGCACATGAGGTGGTACAATGCCTGGTAACTCATATTATGCCAAGACATGGGTGTCCGTCTAGAATAATTTCTGATAACGGGACACATTTCAATAACAGTGTTTTGAAAGAAATGGAAACGATTATGGGTTTAACACACAGAAAAGTATCAGTGTATCGCCCCACCTCCAATGGTTTGGTGGAGCGCTACAATGGCATTTTAAAAACAAAATTGAGAGTCTTACTAAAATCTCTCAATAAAGAAATGGTGGGAAAATTATATACATGGCTTGATGTATTACCATTAGCATTAATGACAATAAGGGCCCAACCTAATGGGCGTACTAAATTGTCCCCATTCCAAATTCAGACAGGACGTCATTTCTTCCCGATGCAGACAGCAAGTACTGATAATACAACTCAGTACTGGCAAAAGCTACAACCAATGTTGAACCTGACGAGTGATATGATCCGAACAAATGTAGCATCACAGGCAGGGACTACTAATGATGTTTGTGCTTTTAAAGTAGGTGATCTAGTACTACGAAAGAACTTTACACATAAAACATGGAAGGATCCTGTGTATGTAGGGCCTTTTGCTATCACGGCCCTTACTCAGACCGCTGCCCGTCTGGAAGGTCATACTTCTTGGATACATTTATCAGATATTCGACGAATTAATAATATTGAAATGGACAAAGAATAAACAATCATGTCTCTGAACATATTGATATTGCGTTGTTGTTGCTGTTTAGTTTTCCAATAGGATGGACAATGAATACGTATGAGAACAGGCTTGTAACGGCAGCAAAAATGTTGAATTTAATTGACTGCATTATATGCGCACACAGACTGACATCATCCTTGTCCTTGCCAGCTATGATGTTTGGGACTACAATGATAAAGCTCAGCATCATGTCTGTTATCCCAATAATACCTGTGTAAGGGATGATGGAAACCTTCATTGGACAAATGAGACTATTTATAAGCAAGCCTTGCTTACGGACAAGTATCCACAGACATCATTTTGGTGTGTAATCAATAGTATGACAACTGAAAACATTCCCCCGATAAAGTGCAATTACACGCACAATGTTGTAACAGGTAATTGGTCTATAGGAAGAAGTACAGTGATTGTAAATGTCACAGCCACCAGAGAAAAGTGTGGCAATAAAACAAGCTGCAATAAGACTTTAACTCAATGGTATGTAACAACTGATTCAATGAATGTTAACACCTTGGAATATGCTTTTAATTTGTGTAATTTTTAATGCCACATCAGCTAATGAAAAGTAAGAATGAATGACAGTGTATTCCCCTTTGATGAAGCTCACTGTCCTATAAATTATATACCTCAAGAGATATAAATTTTGTACCCTAGTACAATTGAATCTGTTTAATGCTGTGTAACATGTGTATTAGCATGTTTGGAAAGATGTGCCAGGATGCTTTTAAAATGACAATGATAACTGAAATCAAGAATGAACAGAACTTTAATATGTCAGCCAAAAATATTGAAAAACGTATGTTAAAAATGATAGAAAGACAAACCTTGTAGAAACTGAATACCACAAACATGGGGGAGGAGATTTAGAAGGGAGGTAAAAAGAAACAGACTGGAGCTGAAACAGATGTGTGAGGCCTGAAACAATCAGTCCTCAAGGGAGGATTTGTTGAATAAAAGCATAAAAAATAGAAGTGGAAAGCTTCAAAGAACATGCAGAGCAAGCTGTGTCAACATTAAGACCTCCAATGTGACGGACATTAAACATCAGCCAAAGGCACGGCTCCAGAAAGTCTGTGGGGAAAAAGAAGGGGGAGCAATAAGGGAAAACAGATGTAGCATGTTCTGCACATGATTAACAGCGTTGTGGTATTCAGAGACTTGCACAGGAATGTTGTATGAGAGAATTAGTCAGATGCCAAAGAAGAACGGTATAAAAACAGAGTGGAACAAAGAAGTAGTAAGCATTCTGACTCCTTTGCCTTAAGCATTCTGATTTCTTTGCTGTACATTGCTTTTTTTAATCATTCTGACTTGTATATTGCTTATACCGAAATGCTTCCTGAAATAGCCCATTGAGCTATTCAGTAAATTCTGAACTAAGAATAAACTTTTTATATTAAATAGGAAATTCGTCTAGCCTTTTCTTCAATATATATGTATTATTGCCTCTTTTCCTGGTCTAAGAACTCTTAGCATTGCTTAGATATAGAGTCCAGTGATGGAATGATTGTTTATAGATAGGTATTGTTTCTTTTCAGTTATATGTCTTAACCACTGTATATATATCTTAATCATTGTAGATTTTAGTTCCTCTAATAAAGGTTTCACTTATCTAATATGAATCCAAAAGAATCCACGGTAATTACTGAGTAGTCTGTGTCAGTAAGACAGGCTGTAAATCCATAGCAGTACAGCGTCTAGGACTCTTCAGCTTGGAGAAGAGATGGCTGAGGAGACATGATAGAGGTCTATAAAATAATGAGTGGAGTTGAACGGGTAGACGTGAATCGTCTGTTTACTCTTTCCAAAAATACTAGGACTAGGGGGCATGCAATGAAGCTACAACGTAGTAAATTTAATACGAATCGGAGAAAATTTTTCTTCACTCAATGTGTAATTAAACTCTGAAATTTGATGTCGGAGAATGTGGTAAAGGCAATTAGCTTAGTGGGGTTTTAAAAGGGTCTGAACAGCTTCCTAAAGGAAAAGTCCATAGACCATTATTAAATTGACTTGGGGAAAATCCACTGCTTATTTCTGGGATAAGCATCATAAATGTATTGAGCTTTTCTGGGATCTTGCCAGGTATTTGTGACCTGGATTGGCCACTGTTGGAAACAGGATACCAGGCTTGATGGACCTTTGGTCTGTCCCAGTATGGCAATACTTATGTACTTATGAATTACTTGACATAACTCGCATGATTAGCCTAGGGATAAAACTTATGGAATCATGGGCTTCTAATTTCAAGCTAAAACTTAATAAGGATAAAACGAAGTTTCTAATTATAACTAACCCTCATCATCCTATGAATCTTAGTAACTTTACTATTAAGAACAAAACCTATTTCCTTGAGTCATCAATTAAAAATTTGGGAATCACAGTAGATCATTTCCTCACCCTTGAAAACCAAGTCTCTAAGTTGACCTTCAGTGTCTTTCACTCATTTTGGAAGCTAAAGAGATTGAGGCCATTTTCTCTAAATCTGTCTTTCGTGTTTTGGTTCAATCTCTTGTCCTCACCAAATTCAATTATTACAATTCCATCTATGTTGGATTAAAGATGGTCTTCCCAAAAAATTATAAACAGCTCAAAATACTGCTGCTCACTTCACCAAAGCCACTCTTTCATATGAGCTACATTGGCTACCAATAAGAGATAGAATATCTTTCAAATTATGCATTCTCATTCACCAAATTCTGTTTGGTCAAGCCCCATCACATATGAATAATCTTATTGAATTACCCCCTCGTAATGCTGTTGCATCATCTAGAGAATATCTTGTCTTACATTTACCTGCCTGTAAAAATGTGATATATAAAACAATTCACTCTGCTAATTTCTCCTATCAAGGCACCAAAATTTGGAATTCTCTTCCTAAATCAATCAAGTTTACAGATGATTACCTAACTTTTAGAAGTCTTCTAAAAACACATTTCTTCAGTCTGGCCTTTCTGAATACAAAGAACTCTATTTGAATTTTACCCACACCCTTTTCTTAATCTCGTTTCCCATCTAGTCCTGCCTAATTATGCTCTCACCTATCCACCCTTAATTATTTGTTTATCCTTGAGATAGTCTAAATCCATGGTTACTTACTGCACATGTATTAATTTGCTTCTTGAACTTATTGTAATTTGTGTTATATTCTGTACACTACTATGTTTTATTGTATGTTTGTAAGCCACATTGAACTTGAGTCTACTTCGGGCTAATGTGGAGTATAAAGGTCATAAATAATATATATGTGACATTACAAACTAGAAACATAATAAAAACAAGAAAATGAAAGCAAAAGAAATCAGACTTGTGAGCAGTGGAATCCTAGAGAAACAGAGATGTATTTCCTTTAATATAGAACAAAACACAAGACATGCAAATTTTCAAAGATAAAATTATGCTTTACTGATAATTTTCTTTCCTTTAGTCGCAGAAGATGAATCGAGGAACTCATGGGTTGTATCCGTCTATTCAGCAGGTGGAGATAGAGAACACTGAACTGAAGGCAGTGCTACCTGAAGGCCAGCTCCTTCCTCAGTTAGTATAGCCACATTGCAAAGCAGAAGTAAAGGAACTAGACCAGTGGCAGAACCGTCCTCACAAATGCCTAACAGCTGCTGAGTTAAAAATAACAGGATAATAAAAACTGAGAAGCAAATGTTAACAATGTAAATCTGAAACAGAGGTGGTGGTGGGGTTTTTTGGGGTTTTTTTTACTACCTACGCCTGAAAAAGAGCAAAAGGCCAAAGAATAATACATGAAGAAACTTGCAGCTGCCAAAAGGGAAGGATCCTGGATTCATCTGCTCTGACTAAAGAAAATTATCAGATAAGGCATAATTTTACCTTCCTTAGTCTCTGCAGCAGATGAATCCTGGAACTGGTGGGATGTACCCAAACAGACCTTAAAATAGGGTGGGAAGCCACCGCTCCCCACTGCCATGCCAAAACTCGCTTCGGCTCTAGCTTCGAAAAAGAATTCCAAGACGAACAAGTAGCCACTCAGCAAATCTCTTCAAGTGGAAGAACCACTGTCTCCGCCCACGAGGCTGACTGATCCAAGTACAGTGAGCTTGCAAGACCTCTGGCAGTGTCCTACCATCCAAAACATATGCCAGTGCAATCATTTCCTTAAGCTAACGAGCAATCGTGGCCTTTGATGCCGCACTACGATTCTCTGAAAAGCACAAAAAGATGATCTGACCATGAAAACTCATTTGACATCTCTAAGTAACGTATGAGAACCCACTTGACATCTAAGAGATGTAGTGTCGCAAACTCCGCCGGAAAGTCTTCCTTCCGAAAAAGAAACAGAAGAAAAAGTAGTTGATTAAGATGAAAAGCCAGCAGGACCTTTAACAGAAATGACAGAACCATGCACAACGTCATAGCCACTTCCAAAAATTGGAAAAAATGGTGTGAGAAGCAAAGAAACTACAAAGCCCAGAAGGCAGTGCAGCACCAGAGAAATCAGGAACTAAGAAATTACAAAGACCAGAAGGCAGTGCTACATCAGAGAAATCAGGAACTAAGAAACTACAAAGCCCAGAAGGCAGTGCAGCAACAGCAGAGGGATCAGGTGAAGGGAGAGGATTCTATGCAAGAAAGGGAGGAGCCGGGGGTTGATTGGAAAATGGAATCAGATGTGGGAGGGGAGGGGCCCCTAGATCGAGAGGAAGGGGAGAAGAGAATGGAACTGGAGGAGGTAGAAGAAAGAGAGAATGAGGAGGAAATGGAGGTACTGGTGGAGGGCTCTTAAAGTGAGTTATGGACTGAACATGAGAGAGTGAATGAAGACTTGGTGGACTGACCCTGTGGGTGGATGTCAGGAGGATTTGTGCTGACAAATGAGGGAGGTGGGTCATTAGGTCTAAGAGATACGGTTTGCAGAACTGAAAAACCTCAGAGTGACTAAGGTGTGTTGTCGGGAAAGAAAGAAGCGTGAAGCGGGGAGAGTTGTGCAATTACAGAGACCAGTCCTGACAATGGTCATGCTAAGGCTTGAATTTCCAAGACCCAATGGGCTGAAGCCATCGCCACCAAAAAAAATCACCTTCAAGGTAAGGTCCTTATCCGATGCCATGCACAAAGGCTCAAAGGGCCCTTCTGCATTGCACAAAGCACCAGACTGAGGTGCCAAGACGGACATGGCCAACAAAGTGGGGGACAAAGATGGAGAGACACCTTCAAAAAACAAACCACATCAGGATACACCACTAGGGAAGCCCAGCTACTCGACTCCTAAAGCAAGCGAGGGCTACCACCTGCATCTGGAGAGAATTATAGGCCAACCCCTTGTGCAGTCCATCCTTCAAAAAAGCCAACATCTGAGCCTTCAAAGGTGACCATGCCCGTACCACACACCACAAGTGAAATGTGTGCCACACCCAGTGCTTTTTTTGTAGGAAAAAAGGTATTGGTATTCATTATGGGTGGGGTCACCACCTATGGCTCTGCCCCTATGATAGCCACACCCACATTAGCCACACCTCTTATACCAGCCATGGTGCATATAAATGGGCATCATTGAAAATATTATACCAGTATAGGAAGAAAAATAATTTGATTTTTTTTCATTATAAATAATATCTGTAAGCTACTACAGCTCCAGTATACCCAGTGCAAAA
The DNA here is from genome assembly GCF_901765095.1 of Microcaecilia unicolor. Classification (NCBI taxonomy): domain Eukaryota; kingdom Metazoa; phylum Chordata; class Amphibia; order Gymnophiona; family Siphonopidae; genus Microcaecilia; species Microcaecilia unicolor. The sequence goes on along the minus strand of NC_044039.1, from coordinate 81,582,930 downwards.
TAAGACAGCAGAAGTAAATTCTCAAATTGGACATATTCCAAACACTAAGATGAATATAAAATGATTTTTTTCTACCTTTGTTGTCTGGTGACTTTGTTTTTCTGATCATGTCGGTCCCAGTCTCTGATTCTGCTGCTCTCTATCTGTTCCCTTAACTCAGTTTCCAGGGCTTCCTTTCCATTTATTTCTTTACTTTCCTCCTTTCTTCTTCATTTCTTGCCCTACATCCATAAGTAAAAGCTGGGTCCTCCGTGGAATTGACTGGAGGAGATATACAGTAACGTGGATCCAGCTTTTGCCTATTTTCTCCATCCATGTGCAGTTTTTCTACTCTCTTCCCTTTCCCTCATCTCCATCCATGTACAACTTCTTTTCTCTTTCCTCCCCTCCATCCATGTCCAGCATTTCTCCTCTCTCTTCCCTCCCCTGTATCCTTATCCAGGAATAATTCTCCATCCCCTCGCCTCCATCCAAGTCCAGCATTTTTCCTCTCTCCCGTCCACCCCTCCATCCATCCATGTACAGCAATTCTCCTCCCTTCCCTGCCCTCTTCTCCTATCCACATCCAGCGATTCTCCTTTCTCCCCTGCCCTCCCCTCCCATCCATGTCCAAGATTCTCTCTTCCCTGCCCTCCCCTCCATGTCCAGCGATTCTTCTCTCTCCCCTGCCCTCCCCTCCCATCCATGTCCAGCGATTCTCCTTCTCCCGTCCTCTCCTGTTATCCATGTCCAGGGTTTCTTCCTCCCCCCACCCATCCTCCTTCTCCCCTGCCTGCCTTCCTGCTTGAGAGTCCAGACCCCAGCCAGCATCAGCCAGTGCAGCAATTAAGAGAGGCTGACAGCGTCGGGGACTTCCCTCTGCCTACTTTGTTTCAACTTCCTGTTTACGCATCGGCAGGACTTGCAGAGGGAAGGCCCCGACACTGGCAGCCTCTCTTAATCGCTACTGAGTCGCTAAAGAAGAGGGTCACAGGGAAGAGGGGAGCAAGCAGGACTCGCCGGGGAAAATAAAGATGCTGGTACGCTGTACTGGTGCGTACTGGCACAAAAAAAGCCCTAGCCACACCTGAGTATACACCATGGTGGTTGAATGCTTCCTGGCCTGGATCGATGTAGCTATAACTGCACCTGAATAACCCTTTTTCTCGCCTTCTCAATGGCCAGGCCATAAGACCAAAGCGGGAGTGATCTTCCATCCAAACCGGTCCCTGATGCAGTAGATCCAGAGTCACAGGTAGTCACAAGGGCTTGTCCACCAGGAGACGGATTAATTCTGCATACCAAGGACAGCGTTGCCAGTCCGGAGCCACCAGCACTAGCATCTAACTCGGTGTACAGCGCACTCTTATCAAGGGACAAGAGATACAGAAGCTTCGCTTTTAGCCACAGCTGCAGCAGGGCATCCAACCCCACAGGCCAAGTTGCCTTCTTCTCCTGAAGAACTTGTCTAACTTGGCATTCTCCCAGGTCACCATCAAGTCGATCTCCGACATGTCCCATCACTGGCAATCAGAAGGAACGCCTCCGTGGACAATTTCCATTCTGCCGGATTCAGAAGGTATTGGCTAAGATCCACCCGCAATGTGCACTGCCAATGCACTGTAGGTGGTCCTCCGCCCACTGTAGGAGATGACGTGCCTTGGCGGTCAGAGTCAAGCTCTGTATGCTGCCCTGCCAATTGATGTATGCCATTGCTGTCGTATTGTCAGACAGAACTGGGACCACTGTGCCCTCTAGCAAATCCTGTAAAGGTCAGCAAGGTGTTCACACCACTATGAGCTCCAGACGATTGATGAACCAAGTCATTTCCAACTGTGACCAACGCTCTGTGCATATTGTTGGAGGCAATGAACTCTCCACCCACATCTGTAACTACCACAACCCGCTATGGGAAGGCCAATGGCTTCCCCATTGTACGCTGGTGTCACACAACCACCAGGCCATGCTGCATCTTGCCTGGGGCAATCACAGAAGCCTTTGCCGATATTCCTGTGACACTGGGGACCATTGGGACAGAAGAGAGCACTGCAGAGGGCGCATGTGAGCCCTCACCCATGGTACCACTTCCAAGATGGCCACCATAGATCCCAACACCTGAACATAATCCCAGGCTCAAGGGCTGGAAAAACTCATCAGGCTGCACGCTTGCGAGAGCAGCATGGCACTCCTGCCATCTGGTAGGAACACTTAATCCTGTAGCATGTCAAAGCGAACCCCCAAATACTCCAGAGACTGCAAAGGAACCAGGTGATTTTTCGCAAAGTTGATGAACCATCCTAGGGAAGCACAATGACTCTCTTCGGATGACACTCGGATCAACCAGTCATCGAGATAGGGATGAACTTGTATCCCTTTCATCCTCAGAAATGCTGCAACCACTACCATGACCTCAGAACTGAAAGTGATGCCTCAGAATCGCAAACGTGGAAAACAAAACAGCAGATCAGTGAAAGATATTTAAAAACTTTATTAGTAGTACCGTATACCAGAATGTTGCCCGACACAGGCCATGTTTTGCCCATTTATATCAATGTATGTATTTTTAATAAGTTCTTACACTGTTGTTTTTGTCGTTATTTTTCATATCTATCTTTTATACTAATAAAAGAGGCCCGTTTCAGAGCAAATGAAACGGGCGCTAGCAAGGTGTTCATCGCCAACACCCCTCCCTCCCTCCCTCCCTGGCCAACCCCTTCGTTATTCTTCCATTGCTCTGCCCCCAATGTCATGACGTTTGGCGCGAGTGCGGGGCCCGGAGCAATTCCCCCCCCCCCGCCTCCCTGCCTCCCTCCCTGCCAACCCCTTCGTTGTTCTGCCATTGCTCCGCCCTCGAGGGCAGGGCCCGGAGTGATTTCCCATCCCCCCACGCCTCCCTGCCTCCCTCCCTCCCTGCCAACCCCTTCGTTGTTCTGCCATTGCTCCGCCCTCGAGGGCGGGGCCCGGAGCGATTTTGGTGGCTTCACCACCACGAACCTTCGAACCTTTTTGAAGGAAGTCAGGGCTTGGCTTCACTGACGTCAGTGTCCTCAGAACGTTGAGGGTGAGTTTTATTATGATAGATAGATAGATAGATAGATAGATAGATATGTGTGTTCCAGTCCTGTGTCCTCCAGTCTGGGGGATTGCAGTCCAGTGTTCCAGTCCTGTGTCCTCCAGTCCGGGGGATTCCAGTCCATGTGTTCCGGTTCGCTGGGCAGTGCCTGCAGTCCCTGCCGGTGTGTTTGCCCAGTGTTGGTTGGTGGGATTTGCCTGCTGCTGTCGCTCCTCGGCAGCAGCCCAAGGGCTCATGTTTGCTCCAGAGCCCGGCCCTGCGGGCTCTGAACCTGAGAACCTGACAGATTGCAAAGGCCATGAGCCCGGCAAGAACACCCGCCCAGCTGACCCAGCTGGGGTCTAGCTCCATCGTTGTTCTTGATCCTTCTATGACTCTTTGTCAGTATCGTGGGAAACTTTTGTCTCATCCTGTTTTGAAGAAGACCCCTGAAGTGGCAGCTGAGAGAAAACGTGTCCGGTGGCTTGGAATCGCTGAAAACCCAGTTTCAGATATGGACCCTTTTATCACACTCGCTGAATATCGCCGCAGCCTGGTCTTGAATCCTGCTTTGTGGGATACTGCTGAAGCTGTCGCTGAGAGATGTCTTGGGAATTCCACGCTCTGGGCCCAGCAGGGGTCCAGTCCCGTTCAAGCAGCGCGTCCAGACAAGCCTCTGAATCCAGTCCGAGCAGTGCGGGCAGTTAAGCCCCTGAGTCCAGCCCAAGGGACGCTTCTGACCGAGCCTCCGATGCCAGTTCGAGTGGCCCTGCTAGCCAAGCCGCTGCCAAGTTCCAGTGGCAGCCAAGATGCTGAGTCTGGAGCGAGTTGCAGCAGTGGCAGCCAAGATGCTGAGTCTGGATCGAGTTGCAGTTCCAGTCAAGATGCTGAGTCTGGATCGAGTTGTAGTTCCAGTCAAGATGCTGAGTCTGGATTGAGTTGTAGTTCCAGTCAAGATGCTGAGTCTGGATTGAGTTGCAGTCCCAGCCGGGATGCTGAGTCTACACCGAGTGATGAGTCCATGATGAGTGCTGAGTCTGCACCGAGTGCAGAGTCCAGCCGAGATACCGAGTCCACATGAGTGCTGAGTCTACACCGACTGCAGAGCCCAGGCAAGATGACGAGTCCACGATGAGCGCTGAGTCTACACCGAGTGCAGAGTCCAGCCGAGATGCTGAATCAGAATTGAGTGGCAGCTCCGGTCAAGATGTTGAGTCCGGGGAGAGTTGCAGTCCCGGTCAAGATGCTGAGTCCGGCTCAAGTTGCAGTCCCGGCCAAGATGCTGAGTCCGGTGTGAGTTGCAGTCCCGGCCAAGATGCTGAGTTCGGATCGAGTTGCAGTCCCGGCCAAGATGCTGAGTCTGGATCAAGTTGGAGTTCCAGTCCCAGGCAAGATGCTGAGTCCGGGTCAAGTTGCAGTCCCGGTCAAGATGCTGAGTCCGGCTCAAGTTGCAGTCCCAGCCAAGATGCTGAGTCTGGTGTGAGTTGCAGTCCCGGCCAAGATGCTGAGTTCGGATCGAGTTGCAGTTCTGGCCAAGATGCTGAGTCCGGAGCAAGTTCCAGTGCCAGCTGAGATGCTGAGTCTTCGCTGAGTACCGAGTCCAGCCAAGATGCTGAGTCCGAATTGAGTGGCAGATCTGGCCAAGATGCTGAGTCCGGTGTGAGTTGCAGTTCCGGCCAAGAGGCTGAAGCCAGATCAGGTTGCAGTCTCAGGCAAGATGCTGAGTCTACTCTGAGTTCCCATTTCAGCCAGGATGTTGACCTCCTTCTGAGTTCCAGCTCCAGCCAAGAGACGAGGTCCGGTCTGAAGTCCAGTTCGAGTCCCTGACCGGCTTCAGATTCCAGGATGGGTGTGGGCTCTAGCCCAGTTCTGACTGCTACAGTAGAGCGCCAGGAAGTCAAGGAAGTTGTGGACTCCTTCAGGAGATGGTTCCTGTTGAATAGAACTCCACTTGTTGCATCCAAGACTCTGATCCTGCCTAGCAGCCATCCTAAAGAGCCTCGTGGCTGCCAAAGCCACTCTGGTTTCCAAGTTCCAGATGTACTGGTTACTTCCTGCCCAGCCGTCCAGATTTATGTTGTGAAACCCATTGGGAGATTTCATCACAGTTACCCTGGAGACCTAAATTTTCTTTTGAGACCTGGAGCTCCCGTGGGGACACGGGAGCCTTGAGGGGGAGGTGCTGTTATGATCGTGGTCAGAACCCCTCTCAAACTTACCTTTTTCCTAGGGGTCAGCTTCTTAGCTGGCTTCTGTTTCTTTTGTCTGTCCTTTTTGAACTGGCTCTCTCTCTCTCTGTGCTGGCAGCTTCCAGCAGCATGACTCTAATTGTCTCACTTTACTGCAGCTGTGGGTGTTGCCTGAGTTGCTCTGCTCCCTTTTTGGGTGTACTGGCTTCAAGTGCTTCATGGTGCTGCATTGTTGTGGGTTGGGCCTCTATGGGTTTCAGTGTGCTCTCTGTGTTTCAGTGTGCTGCCTGGGTCTAGGGAGTGTGACATCATCAGGGAGGGCCTTGATAAGGAAGTGGTGTTCTTTCCTTCATAGCCTTTGTAACGTTGGTGTTGCGTGTGCTTTAGAACGTCTGCTGAAGGTCCCGGTTAGTGCTTAGTGTTGAGGAGCACTTTCTGCTTTGTTAGCTTCCCCTTTGGTGCTTAGGAAGCACCTTGTTAGTTTTGTATCTAGCTTGCTAGAGTAGTGCTTAGGAAGCTTGTTAGTTTTGTGTTTAGCTTGTTAGTATAGTGCTTAGGAAGCACCTGTTCTGCATAGGTGTGTAGCTTCTCTGTCTTTCCCTTGTAGCTCCCCTGCTTTCCATTTGGGTGTGGTTAGAAGCTCTGCTAGTTTGCTGTTAGAAGTACTTTTGGGTTTGGTGCTGCAGGAAGCACTGCTAGTTTGCTGTTAGAAGTACTTCTGGTTTTGGGTGCTGTAGAAAGCACTTCAGTTTGCTGTTAGAAGTACTTCTGGGTTTGGTGCTGTTAGAGGCACTTCAGTTCGCTGTTAGAAGTACTTCTGGGTTTGGTGCTGTTAGAGGCACTTCAGTTCGCTGTGAGAAGTACTTCTGTAGCTTGGTGCTTAGTGGCACCTGGGTTAGGTTAGTGCGGTGGTGCACTGCTGTAGCGTGGGGGCTTAGGAAGCTCCTTTGCTAGCTTGTGTATTTAGTTCCCTGCTCTGTTAGTTTAGGGCTTAGGAAGTCCCTTTGTTGAGCAGGGCTTAGGAGCTCCTGTTTAGTATAGGAAGTCCTTTTGTCAGGTTACTGTTAGGAACACTCCTGCTGGTTTAGGGTTTGGGAGCACTTAGATCAGTTTAGATTTAGGAGTACTTCTGTTTCCAGTCCTGGTCCCTGTGTCATCCGGTATCCGGTAAGTCCTGCCGGCCACTCGAACCCAAGGGCCAAGCGCAGGTGAAGCTGTATGGACCAGTCCAGTGTGCTCCAGTCCAGTGTGTTCCGGTCCGGTGTGTGTTCCAGTCTCGTGCGCTCCAGTCCAGTGTGTTCCGGTCCGGTGTGTGTTCCAGTCCTGTGTCCTCCAGTCTGGGGGATTGCAGTCCAGTGTTCCAGTCCTGTGTCCTCCAGTCCGGGGGATTCCAGTCCATGTGTTCTGGTTCGCTGGGCAGTGCCTGCAGTCCCTGCTGGTGTGTTTGTCCAGTGTTGGTTGGTGGGTTTTGCCTACTGCTGTCGCTCCTTGGCAGCAGCCCAAGGGCTCACGTTTGCTCCAGAGCCCGGCCCCGCAGGCTCTGAACCTGAGAACTTGACACATCCCCCATCGAGGTCACCTCAGCTGAGGGGCCCATCCATCTCCTCTTATGCACAGGGTCATCCACCAGAGGCTGGATAGACTGTCATAAACCCCCAGAAGACCACTCCGGGGCCATCAGCAAGGGAGGCAGAGGTTGCTGGGGCAATGACCATTTCAACATGTAGGCCTGGTGTAAAAGAAGAATGAATTCAGGAGAGAAAAAGTCCCCCGAGGGTCCAGGCCCCACAGCTATCCCTAGAACAGAGAACAAAGGAAACAGGAGCACACCTTCAACCATAGAACCCGCGCCAACCTCGGCAGTAGGAGCTGCCCGCACTGATTCTGAGATAATCAGCTGTCCCGGGGCAGAGACCGCAACAGTGGGAGATTCTAAAATTCACATGCGGGAAACTGCTAACTCTAGCGAGACCACAAAAGGCTCCCCCCAGAACTGTCTCTGAACCTTGCACCAGTGGCGTAGCCAGAAGTCAATTTTTGGGTGGGCCAACAGGTTGGATGGGTGGGCACTAGACAGTGGTTTGCTGGTAAATGTTTAACAACAGGCTCTCTCCCCGGTCCACCTCTGCGCCCCCCCCCCCCCCTGAAAATTGCAGAGCTGGCTATAGCCGGGGAGAGAGCCTGGAGGGGGGGGGGGGAGGCAATGCATTACTCTCTCCAGGAAAAAAAAAATTAAATGATCCCAGGTTCCAATCTAATTCATGTTTAATGTGGGATAATATGCCATAAATAAATATAAACTTTTAATGTTGAGCACCTGATTCTCAACGTGGACATATTCCAAACACTATAATGAAAATAAAATGATTTTTTTTTTTCTACCTTTGTTGTCTGGTGACTTTGTTTTTCTGATTGTGCTGGCCCAGTATCTGATTCTGCTGCTATCTGTCCTCTTAACTCCATTTCCAGAGCTTCCTTTCCATTTATTTCTTTACTGTCCTTTCTTCTTCATTTCTTGCTCTACATCCGTAAGTAAAAGCTGGGTCCTCTGCAGACTTGACTGTCCAGTGGATCCAGCTTCTGCCTATTTTCTCCATCCATGTGCTGTTTTTCTCCTCTCTTCCTTTCCCCTCATATATCCTTCCTCTCTCTTCCCTCCCCTCCATCCATGTCCAGAATTTCTTCTTCTTTCTCCCCTCCATCCATGTGCATCTCATAAGTACATAAGTACATAAGTACATAAGTAGTGCCATACTGGGAAAGACCAAAGGTCCATCTAGCCCAGCATCCTGTCACCGACAGTGGCCAATCCAGGTCAAGGGCACCTGGCACGCTCCCCAAACGTAAAAACATTCCAGACAAGTTATACCTAAAAATGAGGAATTTTTCCAGTCCATTTAATAGCGGTCTATGGACTTGTCCTTTAGGAATCTATCTAACCCCTTTTTAAACTCCGTCAAGCTAACCGCCCGTACCACGTTCTCCGGCAATGAATTCCAGAGTCTAATTACACGTTGGGTGAAGAAAAATTTTCTCCGATTCGTTTTAAATTTACCACACTGTAGCTTCAACTCATGCCCTCTAGTCCTAGTATTTTTGGATAGCGTGAACAGTCGCTTCACATCCACCCGATCCATTCCACTCATTATTTTATACACTTCTATCATATCTCCCCTCAGCCGTCTCTTCTCCAAGCTGAAAAGCCCTAGCCTTCTCAGCCTCTCTTCATAGGAAAGTCGTCCCATCCCCACTATCATTTTCGTCGCCCTTCGCTGTACCTTTTCCAATTCTACTATATCTTTTTTGAGATACGGAGACCAGTACTGAACACAATACTCCAGGTGCGGTCGCACCATGGAGCGATACAACGGCATTATAACATCCGCACACCTGGACTCCATACCCTTCTTAATAACACCCAACATTCTATTCGCTTTCCTAGCCGCAGCAGCACACTGAGCAGAAGGTTTCAGCGTATCATCGACGACGACACCCAGATCCCTTTCTTGATCCGTAACTCCTAACGCGGAACCTTGCAAGACGTAGCTATAATTCGGGTTCCTCTTACCCACATGCATCACTTTGCACTTGTCAACATTGAACTTCATCTGCCACTTGCACGCCCATTCTCCCAGTCTCGCAAGGTCCTCCTGTAATCGTTCACATTCCTCCTGCGACTTGACGACCCTGAATAATTTTGTGTCATCGGCGAATTTAATTACCTCACTAGTTATTCCCATCTCTAGGTCATTTATAAATACATTAAAAAGCAACGGACCCAGCACAGACCCCTGCGGGACCCCACTAACTACCCTCCTCCACTGAGAATACTGGCCACGCAATCCTACTCTCTGCTTCCTATCTTTCAACCAGTTCTTAATCCATAATAATACCCTACCTCCAATTCCATGACTCTGCAATTTCTTCAGGAGTCTTTCGTGCGGCACTTTGTCAAACGCCTTCTGAAAATCCAGATATACAATATCAACCGGCTCCCCATTGTCCACATGTTTGCTTACCCCCTCAAAAAAATGCATTAGATTGGTGAGGCAAGACTTCCCTTCACTAAATCCGTGCTGACTTTGTCTCATCAGTCCATGTTTTTGTATATGCTCTGCAATTTTATTCTTAATAATAGCCTCCACCATCTTGCCCGGCACCGACGTCAGACTCACCGGTCTATAATTTCCCGGATCTCCTCTGGAACCTTTCTTAAAAATCGGAGTAACATTGGCTACCCTCCAGTCTTCCGGTATTACACTCGATTTTAGGGACAGATTGCATATTTCTAACAGTAGCTCCGCAAGTTCATTTTTTAGTTCTATTAATACTCTGGGATGAATACCATCAGGTCCCGGTGATTTACTACTCTTCAGCTTGCTGAACTGACCCATTACATCCTCCAAGGTTACAGAGAATTTGTTTAGTTTCTCCGACTCCCCCGCTTCAAATATTCTTTCCGGCACCGGTGTCCCCCCCAAATCCTCCTCGGTGAAGACCGAAGCAAAGAATTCATTTAATTTCTCCGCTACGGCTTTGTCCTCCTTGATCGCCCCTTTAACACCATTTTCGTCCAGCGGCCCAACCGACTCTTTGGCCGGTTTCCTGCTTTTAATGTATCTAAAAAAGTTTTTACTATGTATTTTTGCTTCCAACGCTAATTTCTTCTCAAAGTCCTTTTTTGCCCTCCTTATCTCCGCTTTGCATTTGACTTGGCATTCCTTATGATCTATCCTGTTACTTTCAGTTGGTTCTCTTCTCCACTTTCTGAAGGATTGTTTTTTGGCTCTAATGATTTCCTTTATCTTACTGTTTAGCCACGCCGGCTGACGTTTAGTCTTTTTTCCCTTTTTTCTAATACGTGGAATATATTTGTCCTGAACCTCCAGGATGGTGTTTTTAAACAGCATCCACGCCTGATGCAAGTTTTTTACTCTGCGAGCTGCTCCTTTCAGTCTTTTTTTCACCATTTTTCTCATTTTGTCGTAATCACCCTTTCTATAGTTAAACGCTAGCGTACTTGATTTCCTACTTTCACTTCCTTCAATGCCAATATCAAAACCGATCATATTATGATCACTGTTATCAAGCGGCCCTCGTATCGTTACCCCCTGCACTAGATCATGAGCACCACTAAGGACTAAGTCTAGTATTTTTCCTTCTCTTGTCGGCTCCTGAACTAGCTGTTCCATGAAGCTGTCCTTGATTTCATCAAGAAATCTTATGTCCCTTGCGTGTACAGATGTTACATTACCCCAGTCTATATGCGGGTAATTGAAATCCCCCATTATTATTGTGTTGCCCAGTTTGTTTGCGTCCCTGATTTCCTTTAACATTTCCGCATCCGTCTGTTCGTCCTGGCCAGGCGGACGGTAGTACACTCCTATCACTATCCTTTTCCCCTTTGCACATGGAATTTCAATCCACAGTGATTCCAAGGAGTGTTTTGCTTCCTGCAGAATTTTCAATCTATTTGATTCAAGGCTCTCGTTAATATACAATGCTACCCCTCCACCAATCCGATTCACCCTATCACTACGATATAATTTGTACCCCGGTATGACAGTGTCCCACTGGTTATCCTCCTTCCACCAGGTCTCAGAGATGCCTATTATATCTAATTTTTCATTTAGTGCAATATATTCTAACTCCTTCCTGTCTTCCCTTCCTTTCCCTCCATCCATGTCCAACAATTCTCTCCCTGCCCTCCCCTCCATCCACCCATGTCCAGCAACCATCCTCTCTCCACTGCCCTTCCTTCCATCCATGTCCAGCAACTCTCTTCTACCCTCCCCTCCATCCACCTATGTCCAACAACTCTCCTCTCCCCTGCCCTCCCCTCTATCCACCCATGTCCAGCAACTCCCCTGCCCTCCATTCATCTATCCATCCATATCCAGCAATTCTCCTCTCTCCCCTGCCCCCCTCCATCCATCCATATCCAGAAATTCTCCTGTCTCCCCTGCCCTCCCCTCCATGTCCAGCAATTTCTCCTCTCTCCCTGGTCCTTGTCCTCCCATCCATGTCCATGGATGCTCCTCTCTCCCCTTTGACCACCTCCCTCTCATTCCCTCTCCAGCACTCCCATTCCCCCCTCTGTCTCTCCCTTACCCAGTCTCCTAAATTCCTCCCCCATCTTTCACCCACTTCATTAGTTCCCCATTCCCCATACTCTGTACTTACCACCCCTCCCAGTCCCATCCATCTTCTGCGCCTTCCCTCAGCTCACTACCCCTCCCAGTCCCATCCTTCCCTCTGCTCACCACCCTCTGCTGAATAAAGAAGACAACGTGGATGCAGACAGCACAGCAGCTCACTGGTTTGCTTGCTGTGCTTTAAGTGAATGGCGACGGCTGCGCAGGGGAGTAGAAACAGATTTTTAAAAAATGGCTTCCTTCTGGAGTTGCAGCGGCGAACTGGCGGGCGGCGGCACTAAAAGCATAAAGCAGCGAAGCTCTTCGAGTCCATCCTTCGCTTTCCGTTTCCTGCCCTCTCAGCGTCCCGCCTTCCTTTGATGTCATTTCCTTTCGGGCGGGCGGGACGCTGAGAGGGCAGGAAACGGAAAGCGAAGGACGGACTCGAAGAGCTTCGCTGCTTTATGCTTTTAGTGCCGCTGCCCGCCAGTTCGCCGCTGCTGCAAGTCTGGAGAGATCAGCTGGGTGGGCCTGAGCTGAAATTGGGTGGGCCTGGGCCCACCCAGGCCCACCCGTAGCTACGCCCCTGCCTTGGACTACAAAAATTCATTGCCGAGTGTCGTTTCCCACAATGAGAACAGCGCTTAACTGTTTCTGCTGCCATCCATGCACAGTACCACTGACTGAAGGAAGACTGAGAAAACACTCACCCCAATGCACCGAGGTGTCCCAGCAGCAGCAAACTCTCCCAAAGGCAGCCTGCCACCATACTGGCACCCCAGGCTCCTTGCTCTGCTGTTTCTCAGGCGCTGTTTTTTTTTTTTTATAAGCAGCTGACAGCTGCAGAGGATTTAGTTTCTTGTTTTTTCATTTTTTTTTCTGAGGAAGGAAGAGCTAGCCCCAAAGAATCCACAAAATACCAGGGAGAATGGGGATTTGGGGTGTGGCAGGGACCCGGGTTACGGTGTGCCTCCAAAGATGACACTATTGGTCAAACACCCCCTTACTCAACTGTCTCTAAAAGTAGCCCAGGAGCTGGGAAGAACCAATCCATCACCTGCTGCAGATAGAGATATACTAACTGAGGAAGGAGCTGGTCGTCAAGTAGCACTACCCTCAGTTCAGTGTTCTCTATCTTCACCTGCTGGTAGACTAATACAACCCACCAGTTCCTGGATTCATATGCTGCAGAGGCTAAGGAAGCTGACATTATCTTTCTCTAAATATCAAAAATAAATTTGTACCCTTGTTTTGTGACCATTTCAGTTTTCCAGTTGGGTTGGTCCTAGACCTTCTTTACTATTTCCTTTTGTTGCTTTTCTCCAATTTCCTTTCCAGGACTTCATGTCCATTTTCTGATCCTTCACTGTCCTATCTTCTTCCTAAAGCCTGACTATGACACTGCTTCATTGTCTCCATGTCTCTCATCTGCCTTTTTGAACCTGTAACTAGGTTTCATCCCTCCTTCTCCCCACCGTCCTCAGACTCCTCTTTCAACTACTTATCAGCGTTCATACACTTTCCTCCCTTCTCCTCCCACCTCCACTCCTCTCTCATTCCTTCCCCATCCTTCTTTTCCCTAATTTCACTCACTTTCCAGTCCCCCATTTCCAACCTCTGTGTGTGGCTTGACCCCATTAGGTTGTTTGAGTTTAGTTTTATGTGTATATAACATATAAATATATGTGGTTTATGTATTTTCATGATTTTTATTTATTTATTTATTTATTGCATATGCTTGATATAATCTCCGTGGAATCTTAGCGGAGATTGGGTGGCGACGCCGGTAATTGGGAAACAAAACGGGAGCTGGGCAGTCTTCTAAGGTCTACGCCCTGATCTTGACTGAATAGATGGGGATGGGCTGGAGTGTAAATTTTAAGGGGCTTCGATGTTAGCTTCAGAACTTACTACAAGAACAGTACTGGGCAGACTTCTACGGTCTGTGCCCTGAGAAAGGCAAGGAAAATCAAACTCGGGTATACATATAAATTATCACCATGTAAAATGAGTTTATCTTGTTTGGCAGACTGGATGGACCGTAGAGGTCTTTATCTGCAGTCATTTACTATGGTACTATATCGCGCAGGGGGCCTAACATAGGCTTCAAAGCAGTTTACAAAATTCAATTAAAAAGAAAAGGAGAGGGAGGGAGAGAGGCAGAGTAGGGGAAGTGAGAAAATGAAACTAGAAATGCAATATACACAAAGCAGTTATGGTGGGAGAGCAAATGTGTGTCTGAAGAAGTGAGTTTTTAATGCCTGTTTGAAGGTTGCACTAATAGGTTTATCACAGACATGACATGAGAGTTCATGCCAAAGCTTGGGGCCCAAATAGCTGAAGGCAGAGTTTCGAGTGTTGTTAAGATGAACGAAAGATGGTGGAAATAAGGAGAGAATGTTATCAGCCGATTTGAGACAGCAGGGAGGAAAATAAGGAATAAGTAATGTGTTGAGGTAGAGAGGGGAAGAGGGATCCTGTCAGAGAACAGCGAACTGACAGGAGCCCTCTGCCCCCTCTCTACCTCAACACTCCCAACCACTTTATTCCCTGATTGTAGCTCTGAGGAGGGGAGAGGGGCAGGACTCCAGTGGCATCATAGAGGACCTGTAAATTAGCTTTGGTGATCTGAGATGGAAGTGTAGTATCCCCCCCACCTCCAACCCCACAGATGACCTCCTGATCCCTCACACCCTGACCCCAGATATGATTCCATAATCTCCCAATTCACCAATCCCCTACCTGACCCCAGAGTTCGCCTCCTGATTCCCTCCAACACCCCCCAAAAAATCCCTAGTTATCTAGTGTCCCTCCTAATCCCCTCTGACACCCGTCAAACAATTCCCCAGTGTTTCAGTGGAATCTGAACCCCCCTGCAGCCCATAAACCCCCCATCCCACGTACTGTTTAAAACAGAAGGCAGGCATAATGCCCATTCGTTCCTGCCTCTGCACCACCATCTTTCAAAATGGTGGTGCCTGACCCCATATGGAGTATCCAGACTCCACCCAGACTGCCAAATATGGAATAATTCCCTTATTTAGCAAACTGACTCCTCATGGGAGTCAGGTGTTGCCATTTTGAAAGATCGTGACCCAGAGGCAGGAGTGAGTAGGCATTGATTCTGATTTTTGCCTTAAAAGTTTGTGGGGAGCATCTTGGTCAATTAAACTACCAGGAAAAGTTTTTAGTGGTTTGGGGAGACCAGGGAGCTCATTTTCAAAAGAGAAAAATGCCTAAAAAGTTGCATAAAGCAGCATTTGGGTGTTTTTCCTCACAAAAACATCCAAATCTGTGTTTTTGAAACCTATTTCTCAGAGGTTTTTCTATGTTGTTCGTCTGCAGTGCATCCAAATCTCAAGGGGTCATCTTAAGGGTAGGATTTGGGCATTCCTAAGACTTGGGACATTTTTCAGCTATAAAGGAACAAAACAAAATGGTTCAGCTATAAAGGAACAAAACAAAACTAAGACATTTTGAGTTACACCTGTTTTTATAATGAATAAGGTACCCTAAGTGACACTGAATGGAATCTGGGATGACCTTCCCTTACTCCCCCAATGGTCACTGACCCACCCCCCTTCCACCCCCCCCCCCCAATAAAAAGTGATTAAAAACATTACTTACCAGCCTCTATGCCAACCTCAGATGTTATACTCAGGTCCACTGCAGCAACATTGCAGTCCATGGAGTAGTCTAGTGGTGGGTGCATGCGGAACCAGGCCCATACTTCCTCCTACTTGTTACACTTGTGGTGGAAACAATGAGCTCTGCAAAACTCACCAGAAACCCACTGTACCCACATATAGGTGCCCCCTTCACCTTTAAGAGCTATTCTAGTGGTGTACAGTTGAGGGTAGTAGGTTTTAGGTGGGTTTGGGTGGGGGGGGGGGGGCTCAGCAGACAAGATAAGGGAGCAATGGTGAGATGTGTACCTGGGACCATTTATTTGAAGTGCCCCCTAGGGTGTGTCATTGCTCTCCTAGGATGTCTGAGAGACCAGTCTAGTACAAAATGCTAGCCCCTCCTACATCCCAATGGCTTGATTTTCTGTTTTTCATTTGGACGGGGGGGGGGGGGTTCAAAAATGGGGAAAAAAACCACATACAGAGCACTAAACACTTGTTCGAAGTGGTATTTTCGAAAAAAAGATAAGAATTTTCTTTTTTCGAAAATGACCTTCTTTCCTATTCAGATTTTGGACGTTTTGCGAAAAACATCCAAAGTCATACTTAGACGTCATATCGAAAATGCCCCTCCATATCTCTGGAGGTGGGCAATCAAGAGGTCATCTCTGGTGTCAGGGTTGGGGGACTGAGGATCCACTGGACCACCAGGGAGTTTTTGGGGGTGTCTGGGGGATGAGGGAATCATCTCTGGAATCCGAGAGATGGGTGATCGGGGAGACACTAGACCAACAGGGGTGTTTAGAGGGGGATTGGGGTGTGGAGGGAACCCAGAGGGAGGCAGTGTGATGTTTTTTATGTTTCCTTTCCTGTCAGTTTGTGAGCCAATCACAACTCACACATTGACAAAAAGGGAACTATTTTACTCTTCAATGCAGCAAATGACTTCATATTACAGTGGTGTGTGCTGTGTTTTTCTGACACCACATTCGTTTTAAAACAGCAGTAATTTGCATGTTATTTGTTTATTGCATTGAGGAACTACAATTTTGCATTAGGAAGCTGTGCACTTAGCGCATTTTACTGCATTGATCCCTCTATGTCATAAACCCTATATTTAAACCAAAGAGTATACCAAGAGAGTTTGCCAAAAACTGGAGGAAAGAGGAATATTCTCAGATGAAAAGGTGCAATAAGTAACTGGTATAAATTTATTGTAAGATCCCTAATTTTAAAGATCAAAGAAAAGAAGTAGGTAAGTGATAATGTCTTAACACAATTGAGGGCTTCTTTAGAAAACGAAATCAAGAAAGAAAGAGGAGACCTAGGCAAGAGCATCAGTAAAAAAGGTGTATATACAGAAAAAGAAACAGAAGCCTCAGAAGGGAACAAAAGAAAAGCTGACCATCATGATTGATATAACTTATTGCCAGATATGAACCAAAGTATCTTTTGTTCAACATAAACCAATCATCATAATTAGGCAATTATGTAGGTAGAATAAATGAATGCACACTATACTATGTAGAGTGCTTTGATATTAAGTCTTTATAAATTAGATACTGTTGGAAAAGTAGCTGCTCATTCAACAGACAGATTTTATTTTTATTATTATTATTATTACTATGGAAAAGAGATTTGACTGGAAAAGGTTTACTCGGTATTGTAAATGGAAGTACCAGCTAGAGTCTAAAATATGGAAAAAAAAAGCAAATAATGTAGTAGATAAACACTATTTGATCTATGATGTTCACCAATCAGAGACAAATGCAAATAGTCAATTGTTTGCACGTTTTCAAAATGGTTCGTACAAAACCCTATCTGTAACATGATTGATTATTAAGTGGGTCTGGAAGTTAATAAATTCAAAATTCTTTCAAGTTGTTTTTAGCCTTTGATCATGTTTATTGACCCTTCCCATACTGTGTCTCTTTAAACCAGTGGCATTTTCAAAGAGGTTTTTTTTTAACACCAGATTGTGATGTACACAGAGGTAAATGATGTCAGAATCCTTTCTTCCCAAAACCAGCCTGTAAATCTTTAGAAAAGCAAAGTTCATGGACACATTGGAAAGGGGGTACAATCTCTGTTTGTGCTAAAGGAAGGGCTTTTTATTGGTTCAGAATAACAATTACAGAGTGTGTTATTCTAAAGAACTGTTGCCATAGTGATGCCATCAATAACATGATTTTCTGCATCCTTGTCCTTTAAACATATAAGGAGCGCAACAAGTACTGGTACATGTGATAAAGGAACTTTTTGTTTTTTAAATGACCACAGCAATAGAAAATTATGTAGAAAGGAATAATAAAAGACTGTTACAAGAAGTACCAAGAAGCTTATTAGGAACCAAGACTTTTTTTTTTTTTCTTCCTTCCATGAATAATTACAGCTCTTCAGGAAAAAAACAATAGCCCCAGCTAAGGACTCTCTGCAGGCTTTAGATGGTAAAACAAACATTTGACTATACAAGTACTTCCCTTTCATGTACCTTTCAGTGCAAGAACCAGAGAAACTCTACAGTGTAAAGGAAACAGAGGTTATTGCATTATCTGCTACAATTTGATTTCAGAAATCACACTTTATGAGAAAATTCCATTACCAAAACGATTGTGTCAATAAAATTATAATGCAAAATACTGATAACAAGGATAATGGAATAAATATCCAATGCAAACATACATAAAAGGGCCTAAGCACTGAAACTCATGTTAAAATGTTGCGTGTGTATGTGTGTGTGTGTGTGTGTGTGTGTGTGTGTGTGAGAGAGAGAGAGAGAGAGAGAGAGAGAGAGAGAGAGAGAGAGAGAGAGAGAGAGAGAGAACTAAACATTTACAGGCTGTTTAAAGCAAGTTATGCATTTGCTGGCAGGCAGCAAATACATAACTACATTATCTGTATATTTTCAAAAGATAAACAAATAATACTCATTAAATGGCTAGATACTATCGGTATAATTAGGGGGTTGGGTTAAGGGAAGGGCAGAGGTGGCACCAAAATGTATCCATTTAGTAGTGATATTTAGCTACTTTGTGCCTACTGAGTAGGCATAAATCTAAATGGATAGTGCTGAGATGGTCACCACTGAACATGTATATTCAATTGCACTATTAATACTAGTAGTGGCACCGAACATACATATTAAGTTAAGCACCGATGCCTTTAGGAGGTAGTTTTATTACGGACATGAGCGTGTAGCAGGGGCGTAGCCAGACACCCAATTTTGGGTGGGCCTGGGCCCAAGATGGGTGGGCAGAAGAACTCTGCCCTATCCCACAAGTGCTTTGGTCTCTCCCTCTCTCGCCTTTATACCATATACAGGCATATTTTCAAAGCACTTTGGGAGGCTAAGTTCCATAGGTTTCTATGGAACTTTGGGAGGCTAAGTGCTTTGAAAATGAGCATAATGGTCTCTCAGACATCCCCCTAACCTTTTAAATAGCAGACTTTCACCGGCAGCGAGCAGCAAGTAATACACACTGCTCATGTTGGCCCCACAGCCTTCCCTCTGATGCAACTTCCTGTTTCCGCATAGGTGGGAATACATCAGAAGGAAGGCTGTGGGGCCGGTGTGAGCAGTATGTATCAGTTGCTGCTCGCTGCAGGTGAAGATCTGCTATTTACAAGGTATGCAGGAGGGATAGTTGGGAGTTTTCGGCTGGTGGGGCTTAGGGATCCCGGCCAGCCACATCATAGGTGTGCTGCTACTGAGTGGGCCTAAGCCCAAAGTGGGTGGGCCTGGGCCCACCCGAGCCCACCCTTGGCTACGCCTCTGGCGTGTAGAACAGCTCTTAAGTAGGGTTTTATAAAATTGACTGGGATATACATATTTAGGAGTAAGCACATACTCCTGGATTTTATATATCACCTATCCACACCCATCCTGTTAGAATATCAATGATATGCTTTGATGTCCCCATGCATACCTCCTACCCACCCCCCATCCTCCCACCCTGTCAGACTGTCATAGTAATGCTTGAATGTTTTCACTTATATACACTGTCAGCTAGCACATTTGCTTATTTCCGATCTGACGAAGAAGGGCAACCTTCGAAAGCTAATCAAGAAATGTATTAAGTTATGTCCAATAAAAAAGGTATCATCTTATTTTCTTTTCCATGTTTTATTTTGTTTGATTTCTATTGATAACCTTAAGAGTGGACTAACACGGCTACAACACTCCTCTACTATATATGAATGCAGAATGCAGCAGCAAGACTCAGAAGGTTTCAAGCGACATGACCACATCACACCATTTCTGCAAAAACTTCATTGGCTACCAGTACAATACAGAGCTAAATTTAAAACTCTATGTCTGATCTTCAAGGCCCTGAAAGGAAATGGCCCTGAGTACCTGAAGAATAGGATGATCCTCTAAACACCGCCAAGGACCGCCAAGGACACTGAGGTCCTCTCACTAACCACACCCTCTCCAAAAGACATTACACGATGTGATTCCCGCAAGCGAGCCTTCTCCAGAGTAGCCCCCACACTCTGGAATGCACTCCCTGAAAGGCTCCGATAACAAAAGACTATCTCTACTTCAGGAAGAAGGTGAAAGCTTGGCTCTTCAACCAGGCCTTTAATGGAAGAAGTAACTAACTTGTTAGTCTCACTCACACACACAAGGAGTGACTCGGGCTGCACATACTGCAGCAGGACATGTTTATTCACTCCTACCCTAGCTGAGATAATATTTAACAATCTCTCTGACTTCATGTGCAACTTTCTTTAAATCAGTCACCTTACTTTCTAACTCGTCTTACTCTCTTACCTATCTATATGCTACATCTTTGCGTTAACCTTCACTATAAATTAAAATGTTCTATTACGTATTGTGTTGACATTGTAAGTAGTATACAATTTGTAATGTTATTTGAATATTTTTACTGCTGTAATTGCCTATTGCTCATGTTTGAACTATTCTTACTGTACACCACCTTGAGTGAATTCCTTCAAAAAGGTGGTAAATAAATCCTAATAAATAAATAAATATGGTGACTAAAGTTGCGTGTACAAATCAGCACAAATAGCCGCTTTGCACTCACAACTTAACTGATTAATTGACCTTGAGAGTTCCGCACACATCGTATTCTATAATGATGTGTGCATAACTCCTATAGCATGTAGTTTCAAAAGGGCATGTTTAGGGGGTGCTTCTGGGGCATTCCTATGAGTTACGTACTTTTTTATAGAATACGCCCAATCCGCGTCTAAATTAGGTGCCAGCATTTACACCTGGTTTCAGCAGGCATAAACGCAGATGCCTTAAGTTAGGCGCAGATTGGGCACTTACATGCTATTCTATAAAGTGCGGATACCCTTTATAGAATAGCACTTGATGCATAATTCTTTCTGCGTTGATTTATTGAATCTAGTCCATACAAGGCAATTTATAAATTGGAACCTCAGCTTAGGTGTCACGGTCTATCACGGTTGGTCATGATGGTCACAGTGACGGCCACCAGCTGTGAGCCCTTGTGCTGTTCCTATACCAAAGGTATCAGGCGAGAAGACCATGGATTCTATTCCAGGATTAGCAGTTAGAAAGGCCAGTGCTTCACCTGCGATGACCACCGTCCCTCAGCGATTGAGCTCCTGGGTTCTGGCAGCCGACAGGACTTAGGAGGATTTGGGCGGAACAGGAACCCAAAACTGGATTAGCTTGGGGGAAACAAGAAACAGGAACAGGGCTAGAAGATAGGACTAGGAATCAGGAACAGAACTTTGGCGAGCAGAGGAATGAGGTAGAGCAGTGACCTTGGCCAGAGAGCAGCAGTTGGTTCCGGCTGTGAGATAAGAAGCTGCAACTGTAGATGGAGACAAGTTCCAAGCTTAAGATCCGATAGGCATCTGGCAGAAGGTAAAGTCAGGTTCAGGCTGACAGGTATCGACTGGCAGGAAGCAGAGACAGGTTCAGGCTAACAGGTACAGGCAGGTGACAGAAGCAGGATCAGATTCAGATTCACAGGTCCAGGCAGGCAGGTGAAAGAAGTAAGGTCAGGTCCCGGCTAACAGATATCGGAGGTCCAGGCAGGCAGCTGGCAGAAGCAAGGTCAAATCCAGGCTACAGGTTCAGGCAGACAACATTCTGAAGAATGGTAAGGTTCAAGCTTACAGGTCAGACAGGCAGTGATTAGAAAAATAACAAGATAAACGCACCAGTGCCACTTTCAGAAAAGTAGCTGAGGCCCTGAACCACCAATCGACGCTCCCCTAAGAAGGTGAAGGCATCTGACATCAGT
Organism: Microcaecilia unicolor; assembly: GCF_901765095.1. Classification (NCBI taxonomy): domain Eukaryota; kingdom Metazoa; phylum Chordata; class Amphibia; order Gymnophiona; family Siphonopidae; genus Microcaecilia; species Microcaecilia unicolor. The sequence goes on along the minus strand of NC_044039.1, from coordinate 81,561,705 downwards.
GATGCAACACCCTCACCTGAGAGAAGCCACTCCAAAAAAGGGGAGGAGCCAAGAAAGCTGCCCATGCCGCCACACCGGACTTGCCCGGGAAAGCCACAGAAATGCCGCAGCGGCTGCCCACACCTCCAAGCTGACCCCAGAAGCCAGGTGGGAAGGAGCCATGCCAGCGCCGCAACGACGTCGGGCTCCGCCCCCGCTGTGATCGTGACATTAGGCACTTCAATGTCATGCGCTTAGAACCAATTCTATGACAACATCATGGCACCATATTAAATGAAATGACAGCAAATAAAGACCTGAACAGTCCATACAGTCTACCCAAAAGTCACACTCATGATCAATTCATGATTAAATCAACAATGAATGTGATATTATATTCTTGATGATGGTCTTTCTTTGGTGTCTCTGGGACATAGACTGTAGAAGTGCACCCGGCCCTGTCCTTATTTTACAACCTCTGGAGTTGTCATCAAAGCCCATTCCAGCCTATTTGAATCTGTTTTGTCGTGTGCGGGGACACAGACCATATAAGTCTGTCCAGCACTGTACTCAGTTCCCAGCTACTTAAGTTGCCGTTGACACCTTTTACAGCCCATTATAAACCTGGTTGCCATATACTGGACACAGACCATACAAGTTCACCAGGCACCAGCTTCAGTTCATCACAGCTGGAGTCGCCATCTAAAACTCACTTGACACATCCACACATATTAAAGTTTGGGGTTTTTTTATACCATCATTTTCTAATTAGAGATCTTCTATGTTTGTTCCACACCTTTTTGAATTCCATCACCATTTTTTCTCTGCCTCCTCCCTCAGTGAAAAAGAAGTTCCTGACATTACTCCTAAGCCTACCACCCCACAGCCTCAGTTCATATCCTCTAGTTTTACCGTTTCCACTTCTCTGGAGAAGATTTGTTTCTCTATTAATACCTTTCAAGTATTTAAATGTCTATATCATATCTCCCCTGTCCCTTCTTTCCTCTACCGCATACATATTCAGGTTGAATATTCAGCCAGTCTCTTCTCATATGTCTTTTGGCTCAAGCCCAATATGATTTTTGTCACCTTCCTCTGGACTGCTTCTAGTCTTTTTACATCCTTAGCAAGATACAGCCTCCAAAACTTAACACAATACTCCAGATGGGGCCTCACCAGCAACTTGTATAGAGGCATCAACATCTCCTTTCTTCTGCTGGTTACTCCCCTCTCGAAGCAGCCTAGCATCTTTCTGGCTACAGCTACTGCCTTGTCACACTGTTTTGTTGCTTTAAGATCCTCAGAAATCATAATCCCAAGGTCCATCTCCTTATCTGTGCATATCACCCTCTCACCTCCTAGATTCACCACCAAGATTCCATTATAGAATACTAACATATGTTGGTACATGTCACCCATGCAATCGCAGGCAGAATTTGGCATGCCTTAGGGGCCCTTTTACATGCACAACAGCGTGCACGGGTAGCATGCGCCAAATCAACACTACCGATGGGGTAGCGAGGGTGCCTGGCAGTAATTCCAAAAATGGCACACACACTTTCCCACAGTAGAAAATAATTTTCTATTTTCTACCGCAGTAGCATTCCCGGCAGTAATCGGCAGTGTATCCAGGCAGTGAGCATCAATGTGATTACCACAAGAGTAGCACGTGAGCCCTTACCACCAAGTAAATAGGTGGCAGTAGGGACTCAGGCAGTAAATAGCCAAGTGCTACTTTTAATATTAGCTCACAGCCATTTACTGCCCCATTTAAAAAAGGCCGTTTTACCTGTCTCATGGTAAAAAATGGTCCAGCGTACATCAATTTCACGCACCCACACTAGCACAGGCCACTTTTTACCGCAGCTTAATAAAAGGGCCCTAACTATGCCAAGTGATACACATATTTATAGTATTCTACAGACTTTGGGGCCAATATTGATACCATGGGAGGGAGCCTGACTAACTCCTGCGGTCAGCAGTGAAACTGAAAATTCAATGCTGGGGCAGTATCCGGGGACTGGCACTGAATTTTCACTTTGGGGGGGGTGGGCAGTAAAACATAGCCAGTTAAGCCGATATTCATTGGCTGACTGGCTAAGTTATAGTGGCCAAGGATAGACCTGCTATTTACGCAGGTCTACCTGGCCGCTAAATTGGTCCGCCAATGAATATTAGCACTAACCAGCTGTCTCATGACATAGACGGTGACAGGGCTAAGATAGCCAGCTATCTCGCGCTGAATTTTATCACTTAGCCAGCTTTAGGCTATTTAATCGACCAGGAGCCATTCCTGGTCGGTTAACAGTTTTAAATATCAGCCGCTCTGAGCACAACTGGGAGACATTCCCATGGCTCGCATATGCTCCTCCCCTCCCAAGTGTACACCACCCTTGCAGTTAGGTACTATGGCATTTAGGTACTATCTTATAGAATAGCACCTAGTACACATGGAAGGACATTTTTGATATAAAACCCAAGTCCAATTGTAGATGTTTTGCTGAAAACATCTAAAATTCTTATCCTGAACAAAGGAATTTTCAAACTGGAAAAAAAATCTATTTTTTTTTGTTTTGAAAATTGCTATTTTCCAGATATTTTTCTGCTCAGTATGTATTTCTCTTCCCCCTCCTCCCCTCCCGAGAAAAACGTACAAAAAACAAGCCATAGGGATGGCTATGTGGCACTATTCCTAGTAAACTAGCCACACAGACATCCCAGAGCAGAGGGGCAGCCTAAGGGTCAATGCAGAAAACTTCACATAAATGAACCCAGATACAAATCCCACCTTAACAACCTTATTTTGTATTGTGAGCCCTCCAGAAATACCCAAAAACCTACCGTACCTAAAACCTACTATAACTAACTGTACTGTACTACAAAAGCCCTCAGGTCTGCAGATGTCTCCAATCTAGAGGTACAGTTGGTATTTTGTGGATTGTAGAAGGCTCACAATTTCTACCACAAGTGTACTAATTAGAGTGGGATATGGACCTGGGTCCCTTTCTCTATAGTCCACTGTACTGACTACTAGCCTATTCCTGGGACCAGCTTGCTGCTCTAATAGGAATGGTCACAATATCTGAAGCTGTCACAGAGCCTGTATGTACGGTCACATCTTTGGGGGGTGGGAGGTCAGTGACCACTGAGAGATTAAGGGGGGGGGGGTCATGCCTTAATCCCTCCAGCAGTCAGCTGGTCAGTTAGGGCACCTTTTGTGACTTTGTCGTGATTGAAACAGATCCAGATAAAAACATCCCGGTTTTTGAACTAGACATTTTTCTTGTTCCATTATCCTTGAAAAACATCCAAATTCTGGCCCACCCAAAACACACACCCTTACAATTTAGACGAACTGCAGAGAAAACCATCTCAAATCTGAGTTTCAAAAATCACAACTTGGATGTTTTCCCGTGAAAAACGTCTGTCACTGTGTGCTAATTTTGAGACTTTATTTATTTTGAAAAAGAGCACAGTGGAGGGGCATTTTCGATATGACATCCAAGTCAAATTGTAGACGTTTTGCTGAAAATATCTAGAAATCCCATCCTGAACATGGCAATTTCGAATCGGAAAAACATCTAACTTTTTGTTTTGAAAATCACTATTTTCTAGATGTTTCTTGCTCAGTGCATCCTTCTCTAGGTACTCTTAAAAAACAAAGAAAACTCCCAGAGAAAAATGCACAAAAACAAGCCAAAACATCCCAGCAGAGTAGTGGGATAGAGAACGACACAGGGACAAAGTTTGTCCCTGTCCCCGCCCCATCCCATTGGGTTCTGTCTCTGTTCCACCCCATCCCCGCAGGTTCTGTCTCCATCCCCATCCTGTCCCCGCGGGCCCTGTCTCCACCCCGTCCCATCCCTGTGGGCTCTGTACTCATCTGCCAAAGCTTTGAACACTTATGTTTTTATATTTAAATCTTTTTATTAAAATATAAAAAGGAATATGCTGTGCAACTGTTGTTTCTAAATCATAAACAGAAAACAATAATAACAATGAGCAACTATAATAACCCCCACAACCACCCTTTACCCTTCCAACCCCAACATTAGCTGACTTCAGCTACCCCAAGGAATCTTAATCCACCCTGTTAAAATGTCCAGGGGTATAAAATACAATCAGTTCTGTATGCCCTAGCGTGGGAGAAATATGATGTATGAAGCACTGGTATGATTTTTTAATCTGTGGATGAATAAGTCATCAACAATCTCAGGATTCAGTTTAGCTCTCCTGTCTACCACAGTCCTTCCTGCAATATAAAATGTCTTCTTAGAAGATGTGCTAGTAGCAGGAATGTACAGTATCCCACATACAAATTTAGCAAATTGTGGCCAGCATGTTTACTTGTTTTTCCAAAAAAATCAAAATATTGTCTGAATCACTCAAACACAAATAACAGTGCAATTAACTAACAAGATTCAAAGTAGAAAATGACACGGGGACAAAGTCGTTTGCCCAAGACAGGTCTTTTGAACTAGAAGTGGAGCACCTCTACTCTGCAGAGCAAAATGTTTGTATTTATCAAGAAGTACCTCAAGAGGGATACACAGGATTGGCACACCTAGAAGTCTTTCCAAAAAATGGAATTACGTCAGCCAGAACTTATGGACATCGGACATTCCCAGACAGAGTGAAAGAAAGTGCCCACCTGCCCTCTACATTTGGAGCACAAGGAGGCATATTTTCAAAGCACTTAGCCTCCCAAAGTTCCATAGAAACCTATGGAACTTAGCCTCCCAAAGTGCTTTGAAAATAAGCCTGAAGGGCTCCTCTACACCACCCACTTTGAAAATTTGGGCCTTCGTGATATATGTTCTGTGTAAGATACGATATTGGCAAGCATGCAGGTCCACATTGACAGACAACGAAGGGATAGCAGCTGATAGCTAATCAAAGTCCAAAGCCAGATCTATGTGACCCAAGTCCAGGGCCCAGCAGTTCCCAATATCATCTTTGTTCTTACAGGGAGCTAGGAGTGTAAGTGCTTTACATTCAGCTAGGAGTGGAGGAGTAGCCTAGTGGTTAGTGCAGTAGACTTTGATCCTGGGGAACTGAGTTTGATTCCCACTGCAGCTCCTTGGGACTCTGGGCAAGTCATGTAACCCTCCATTGCCCCTGGTACAAAAATAAGTACCTGAATATATGTAAACCGCTTTGAATGTAGTTGCAAAAACCTCAGAAAGGCGGTATATCAAGTCCCATTTCCGTTTATATAGTCCGGAAACCAAAAGATGGTCTCCCGGGATAGAATGAAAGAAGGCTCTATGACGCTGACTATCTGCAGCTCCTAAAACCTCACCTCTAAGCGTATGAACATAATGTGCTAGTTGAATGTAGGCATACATATTGCTGGAATCAATACCAATACCAAAAGCTCCTACAGATAGCAGCAAACCTTTTAAGTCCAAGGCATGTTCTAAGCGCGTAATACCCAGAGCTGCCCACCTTCGAAATACCAGATTGTCCAAGTCCGGAGAGAAGCTCAGGTTACCCTGGATGGGCAACAAGTCAGAAGTTTCCGAGGGAATTTCCCAATACTTAGTCAAATCCTTCCAAACGTTCCTTAAAGGCCGTAGTAACAAGCTCGTGCCTATATTAGATGGGAACTCCTTCCTAGGGGCTTGTAACAAATAATATAGATGACAAGGTTGAAAAAAAGCTATTTCCATTTCCCTTGGGGTATAATCTTGTCTAAGACCCAATCTCCTAGATGGCGAAGCAAACAAGCCTGATTATAACGTCATAAATTAGGAACCCCCAGTCCTCTTTCCATGACCCAAACAAAAAATGAAAGGGCATTCTAGATTTGCAACCACCTCAAATGAATTTGCGGAAGTGTCTATATAGCAGAGATAGATCATTTTTAAAAATGTGCAGCGGTAACGTTTGAAGGACATAAAACCATCTCGGAAATTCAATCATACAAAACAGGTGTATTCTGCCATGTAGGGATAGTGGGAGAGATCTCCAATTGATCAGATGTTCTGCAGTGTTTTCTAACAAACTAGATATGTTTAATTGATATAGGGACGAGACTTTCACTGTATGTTTAATGCCTAGATAGTGAAAAGAATTGTGCGCCCATTTGAGTGGAAATTGTTTCCCATTCCTGTCTCACCTGTTCCATAGAGGCCAAAGCCAAGGATTTGGAAAAATTTAATTTGAAGCCCGCAAAGTCCCCAAATTCAAGAAAAAGGGCTAGAATGACTGCCAAAGACTCGTGAGGATTAGTAAGATGGACTAACAAATCATCCACAAATGCTGAAATCTTATAAGAGGAACGTCCAACGGATACTCCAGAAATCTCTGGATGAGAAACAATTTCTCTAATAAGGAGGTCCAATGAAAGTACAAAAAGTAATGGAGACAATGGGCATCCCTGCCTTGTGCCCCAATGGATAGGAAACACAGCGGATCGTTCTCCATTAACCCAGACAAATGCCCGCAGGTCACAGTATAGCTGTTGCGTGCATAATCTTCCCATAATCTTCTGAAGAAAAGAATGAAACCTCGTGTCCCAGTAGAGGTCTAGGGGGAATTTCCAGAATCTATTCTTTGGCCTTCCTCCTCCAGCTAACTGAACTCAAAGCATGGTCAGATATATCATAAGGGCCAATCTCCGCCTGAAAGATATGTGAAAATAGTGGGCTGGACAGAAAAAAATAGTCGATACGTAACTGTGTCGAGTGTGCACGTGATGAGTGTAATCTCTGACAGTGGGATTCAACACTCACTATACATCTATTAAATCCAGAGTATTGCAAAGAAAGGGCAGTCCTCGGGCACAATGACTCGAACCCTGGGATGCTGCTGAAGATCTATCTAGCTGAGGATCATACTCCAGATTGAAATCTCCCCCCAGGATAATATTGCCACCCTGAAAGGGGGCTAACAGAGCAATCAGTCTACTGAAAAATTGTTTATCAAATACATTTGGAGTGTAAACATTGCACAAAATGAAAGGTTGCCCCCCAGCATCACCTCAGCCAAGATATAACGTCCATGAGCTACTACTGAAAGGTGTGAGCAAACAGGGCCGTGGCTAGGGTCTCTGGTGCCCCCCTGCAGACTATCAGTTGGCGCCCCCCCCCCCCCCATCTAGCATAAAATGCCATAAATAAGTAAATAAATATAAACTTTTAACGTTGAGCACCTGATTATCAAAGTGGACATATTCCAAACACTATAATGAAATAAAATGATTTTTTTCTACCTTTGTTGTCTGGTGACTTTGTTTTTCTGATCATGCTGGCCCAGTACCTGATTCCATCCATGTCCAGAATTTCTCCCCTTCATCCATATGCAGCTCCTTTCTGTCTTCCCTTCCCTCCCCTCCATCCATGTCCAGCAACCCTCCTCTCTCCCCTGCCCCTTCCATGCACATCTGCCCTCTATCTCTGCCCCTTCTATCCACCATCTGCCCTCTCTCTCTCCCCCTTCCATTCACTGTCTGCCCTTTCTATCCCTTCCATCCACTGTCTGCCCTCTCTCTCTCTCCCCCTTCCATTCACTGTCTGCCTTTCTATCCCTTCCATCCACTGTCTGCCCTTTCTCTCTGCCCCTTCAATCCACCATTTGCTATCCCTCTCCCCCCCCATCCATCCATCCATCCATCCATCCATCCAAGATCTGTACCCTCTCTCTCTCTCTGCACCTTTTTTCATCCCCCAGTTCCAGCCCCCTTATCCCACCTGCCCCTAGTTCTAGCCCGAGCCCACATCTCCCACCTGGCCCCCCTTTTCAGCCCCTAGTTTCAGCTCCACTCCCATCTGAGAAGCCCAACCCCCCTTCTCCCATCTGAGAAGCCCCCTCCCCACCCCCCTTCTCCACCCCCTCTCCCATCTGAAACCCCGACCCGACCACCAGCTTCGTCCAGAGAGGACAGCCCTCGTCTCCTGCCACCTGCCTTTAAAGAAAAAGGTGTGAAGCGGCATGGCAGGCAGCACCTCACGTCTGCCCTGCTTGTAAACTAAGTAAATCTCCATTCTCCTTCTCCTCGTCGGGCCTTCATGCACTGGGTCCTTGCGGAAATAGGAAGTTACCTCAGAGGAGGGCGGGACCCAGTGAGTGAAGGCCCGACGACGACGAGGAGAATGGAGATTTACTTTGTTTACAAGCAGGGCAGATGCGAGGCACTGCCTGCCACGCCGCTTCACACCTTTTTCTTTAAAGGCAGGTGGCAGGTGACGAGGGCTGACTGCAGCGCCAGCGGAGCAATCCCCACCCAGCGTTCGCATCATTTCAAAACCCTGCCCGTCTCTAGCTTTCCCTCTCTTCGTGAGTTCGTTCGGCCTCAGAGTCTCGCCTTCTGACGTCATTTCCTTGAGGGCAGGACTCTGAGGGAACGAACTCACGAAGAGAGGGAAAGCTAGAGACGGGCAGGGTTTTGAAATGATGCGAACGCTGCGACCGAGGTAAATTAAACATTTAAACCCCCAAGTGGTATGGCGGCGCCCTTGAAGGCAGGTGCCCCCCTGCGGTGCTTACCCCGCTTACCATGTTGGCATGGCCCTGTGAGCAAAATCTAAATAAATGGGGGAAATGGGACTTGATATACCGCCTTTCTGAGGTTTTTGCAACTACATTCAAAGCGGTTTACATATATTCAGGTACTTATTTTGTACCAGGGGCAACGGAGGGTTAAGTGACTTGCCCAGAGTCACAAGGAACTGCAGTGGGAATTGAACTCGGTTCCCCAGGATCAAAGTCCACTGCACTAACCACTAGGCTACTCCTCCATTTTATTGACTTAATCTGTACATCTAGGCCTCAACGAAAAAGAATCATAACTCCCGCTTTCCTCCATAATGCTGGGGCCTCAATTAATTGCCAAACCAACCTCTGACGGAATTTAGCATGCTCTGCAGTAGTAAGGTGGGTCTCCTGAACAAATGTTACATCCGTTTTATGACGCTTCAGAGCTTGCAAAACATTTCTATGTTTAATCAGAGAGGTTACTCCCCCTAAATTCCAGGATATAAATTTAATTGGGCTCATGATCTCCAAGGGCTAGGCAAATTAAAAGAAGCTGTAAATCTAGTTTGGAAAAATAAACAAGAGGCACCCCCCAGCCCCTGGGCACCTCCTTAATCTCTAGATAACTCAGGCTTTGAGAGAGAAGACGCACCTCTCCCTTCCTCCTGTCGATATGCATTTTTAAAGCTGCCCATCTCCCAAATAGCTCACAATCACCGTTTCCCTCCCGGAGAGAGATAGAAACAAAAAACAAAAAAAACACCCACCTTCCAACCAGTGGCGTAGCTACGTGGGACCAGGGAGGGCCTGGGCCCCCGTAGATTTGGCCCTGGACCCTCCTGCCGATGACCCTCTTGACCCCTCTCCCGCCGCTAACCCTCCCCCGCCATCACCATGGGCTACCTTTGCTGGCGGGGAACCCCAATCCCCACCAGCCGAGGAGGTCCTCTTCTTCCTGCGAAGGCTTCGTTCTGTTTCTGACGTCCTGCACGTTGTACGTGCAGGACATCAGACTCACAGAAACAGAACGAAGGCTTGCAGATCCAGGCTTCGCTCTGTTTCTGTGAGTCTGACGCCCTGCACGTACAACGTGCAGGATGTCAGAAACAGAACGAAACCTTTGCGGGAAGAAGAGGACCTCCTCGGCTGGCGGGGATTGGGGTCCCCCGCCAGCAAAGGTAGGTGACGATGGGGGAGGGTTGGTGGCGGGGGGGGGGGGGTCGAGAGGGTCGTCGGCAGGTGTCGTCAAAGTTGGCGGCAGCGGGGTGGTGGTCGGCAATGGGGGGGTCGGTGGCAGCGGGGGGGGTTGATAATGGCTGGGGGGGGGGTCGGCAGCGCCAGGGGGGGTCTAAAACGTGCCCCCTCACCTCGGGCTCTGGACCCCCCTCCCACCAAAGTCTGGCTACGCCCCTGCTTCCAACCCTCCAATTCCTCAAAGCCCCGCACCCCAACCTTAACAATTCTATCATAGAATCCAATCAACGATAGCCCCAACTAGAGCCACCCCCCTCCTCAAGAAATCTGCTTATAATGAAAATATAGAACCCTACAGAGATCCATTAGTGTCTCTAAACTCCTATAGCATTTAATGTGTCATTATTTTCTATAACCATGGCTGGCTGCTCTGCATATTTGTTAGAACTAGGTTCCACTGTAGAGAGCATCTGCCACGCCTCCCAAGGGAGGCTTGTGAAGGATACTTCTGCGTGATGAGATGGGATTTCAAAATCTCCATGAGTTACGACAGCAAATTTTACAGAAATAGAGAATGGGGGAGGAGGAGAGGTTGGTTTAGGGGGAAAGGTAAGAAGCTCAGTCTTGGTCATGTTTAGTTTCAGATGGCACTGAGACATCCAGGCAGCAATGTCAGACAGGCAGGCTGATACTTTGGCCTGAATTTCGGCTGAGATTTCTGGTGTGGAAAGGTAGATCTGGGAGTCATCAGTGTAAAGATGATACTGAAAACCATGGGATGAGATCAGAGTACCAAGGGAAGAAATATAGATGGAGAAAAGAAGAGGTCCCAGGACAGATCCCTGAGGTACACCAACTGACAGTGGGATAGAAGTAGAGGAGGATCCACTAGAGTATACACTAAAGGTACGCTGGGAGAGATAAGAAGAAAACTAGGAAAGAACAGAGCCCTGAAATCCAAATGAGGACAGCGTATCAAGGAGTAGGCTGTGATCAACAGTGTCAAAAGCAGCAGATAGATCGAGAAGGATGAGGATAGAATAGAGACCTTTGGATCTGGCCAGGAACAGATCATAGGAGACTTTAGCAAGCACTGTTTCAGTTGAATGAAGGGGGCGAAAGCCAGATTGAAGTGGATCAAGAAAAGAAAGTCAAGGCAACGGCGGTGAAGAGCACGTTCAAGTATCTTGGATAGGAAAGGGAGGAGGGAGATGGGGCAATAGTTGGAAGGACAGGTAGGGTCCAATGAAGGTTTTTTAAGGAGTGGTGTAACTACGGCATGTTTGAAGGCATCAGGAACAGTCGCAGTAGAAAGTGAAAGATTGAGGATATGACAGATAAAAGGGATGACAGTAGGACAGATAGTGTTAAATAGATGGGTGGGAATAGGATCAGAGGAACAGGTAGTTAGTTTCGAGAGGAAAGAAGATGTGTAGTTTCCTCTTCAGTGATTTCAGAAAAGGAAGAAAAAGAGGCAGGGGTTGGAGGGTTGAAAGAATGGACTAAGGGATGGAGAGGTGGAGGTGACCTGGTTGAGAATTCAAGTTTAATCTTTTGAACCTTATCATGAAAGTACTCAGCCAGAGTCAGGGGGGAAAGTGAAAGGGGAGTTGGAGGTGAAGGCACTTTGAGGAGAGAGTTCAGTGTGGCAAAGAGACATCGAGGGTTTGAGCCAAGAGAATTTGTCAACTGGATGTAATAGTCCTGTTTGGCAAGTAAAAGAGCAGTCTGGAAGGAGGTCAGCAAGAATTTGAAATGTATGAAGTCAGCATGACCATGGGATTTCAGCCAAAGATGTTCGGTAGAGCGGGCACAGGAACGTAGGTAGCGGATTCTAGAGGTCAGCGAGACACACTCACCTCGCTGCTCCCAGTGTGTCATGACCTCTCAGCAGCCATGCCTACCTCCACTCCTGATGTCAATGCATCCCTCAATGTCGACACCACCACCAAACTCGGTACCAATGTCAATGCCAACGTCGAAGGACCGGACCGAGCAACAAAAGGTTTTTCTCTCTGGGCTTCTGGACCCAGTTGAGTCCTTTTCTTCATATGAAGACAAAGGGCACAACGAGCTGGGCTATGGTCATGCCCAAGGCACTGAATATACCATGAATGGGTACCCGAGATGGTCCACTTGCACCGAGAACAGCGTTTGAAGCCACTGGGAGTCTTCAATGACATGGAAGGGAACACTGCCCTAACTAAATCAAAAAACACGATTGTGCTGAACAATAGAGCAGAAAAAGGAAAAAAACCTGGCCGAGCAGACCTAAGGGCAGACGCAACTAAAAGAAAGAAAACTTGATGCAGGACACAAATCTAAGAAAAACTAAAAGGGCCCCTTTTTTTTTGAAAAGTTGGTAAGACTGTATATAGGGGCAGCGAGCATAGCGGCCTGATACGTCTTCCTCCCAAAAGAATCCAAGGTTCTAGCTTCTCTGCCTGGGGCGCCGAGGCATATTCTCTAGTACTCTTGGCTCTCTTGAGGGCGGAGTCCACCACCATGGAGTTATGGGGTAACTGAGACCTCATCAACCCAGGCTCACCGTGGATCCGATACTGGGACTCAGTCTTTTTAGGGATCACGGGGACAGACAGAGGGAACGACCAGTTTCGCATAAGAACTTCTCAGAGTACCTTGTGCAAAGGAGCCTTTACTGCCTTCTTATGTGGAGAGATGTAGTCCAGGACCTCGAGCATCTCAGCCCTGGGCTCATCTTCCACTTCAGCAGGGAATGGAATGACCTCAGCCATTTTCCGTACAAACGAGGAAAAGGAGAGGATCTCAGGAGGAGACAGTCTCCTTTCAGGTGGAGGAGAAGGATCAAAGGGAACCCCAAAGGACTCATCAGAAGAAAAGTACCTGGGATTTCCCTCTGACTCCCACAAGCCCTCCTCCCCAGTATCAGAAAGCACTCCCTTAGGGATGTCCGAGACTGAGCCTGCCTCGACGCCCGACGGTGTTGTCGAGGGGCTGACGCCCGCATGCACTGCGGTGAAGCTTCCTCATCCGATGTCGATAGGGAGTCAACCTGGGTGGCAGCCGACACCGGAGCCACAAGCGGTACCGAGGTCGGGGAGCTCACTGCAGATGAAGGGCAAGATACAGCTGCAGCAGACTGCACGGCAGGCCAAGTACCCCCGACGCCAAAGTAGATTGGTGCAGCTGTCCTTCCAGAAGCTCTGGAAGTAAGGCCTGGATGCACTCGTCGAGAGCAGCCATCGGAAAAGGCTGCAGGGCCAGTGGAGTAGTCGGTGGCAGAATTAGTTGAGGCTCGGAAGCAGGAACCAGATTGCTGGGAAGCAGTGGTGTAGGAAGGGGGGGCGGTGGGCCGGTCCACCCAGGGTGCACGCCGCTGGGGGGGGTGTCGGCTCCGCTGGTTCACTGCTCTCTCTGCGGAGCGGCCCTCCCGCCCGTCCCCTTTGGTAAGAATGCGTTCGGGGGGGAGGGTGCGCGCTCCAGGGGGGATGCGTGCATGTGCCGAGGGGGGGTGCCGTGCTGCACCCGGGGGGGGGGGTGCACAGCAGCGAACCACCCCGGGTGTCAGCTGCCCTCGCTACGGCACTGCTGGGAAGTCAACGCATTGTCACCTCCTGTATGGAGGGGGAGTGATCCTCCCGGCGCCGACACTTCTCAGGTGCTGAATCCTTTGACACCCCGGAGCTCCCAGCACTGTGTGTCGAGGGGGAACAGTGACAGTGCTTCTTAGCCTTTGCTTGATGCACGTCACCGAGGCTCCTTGGTGCTGACGAGGACGACGTTGAATCCTCACGTTGCCTGGGGGTTGGGTCCGACGTTGGACCATCTCAGGGGGCCTGCACAGCAGAAGGCCTCGAGACAGGTGGAGATCCACTCGATGCCTCACTGCTCCCAGCATTCCGTGGCCTCTCAGGAGCCATGCGTACCGCTACTCCCGACATCGATGCGTCCCTCGATGTTGATGTCGACTCCGCCGACCTCATTGCCGATGCCTATGCTGATGTTGAAGGACCAAATCGAGCCCCACAAAGTTTCTCTCTCTGGGCTTCTTGAGCAAGTTGTGTCCTCTTCTTCATACGAAGACAAAGGGCACAATGAGCCGGGCTATGGTCAGGCCCAAGGCACTGGATACACCAAGAATGTGTATCTGTACCTGAGATGGTCCGGTTGCACCAAGTACAACGTTTGAAGCCGCTGGGAGTCTTCAATGACATGGAAGGAAAAATCACACCGGCGAAATCAAACGGCTCGATTGTGCCAAGAAAAAGGGCACAAAAAAGGAGAAACCTGACCGCGCGGCCCCCAAAAAAGGGCTGCTGCGAAAAACAAAGGAAACTTCAAACTGGGAAAAAATTAAACTAAAAATTTTAAAGGAATTATTATTATTTTTTTTAAACAAAATGAAATGAAAACCAAAGTAGAAAAAAACACTTCAGTGAAGGCTCTTTCCTGGGCACTAAAAGGAGCCATAGAAAAATGCTGTTGCTCCTCGCGCAGAAGAAAGAAAACCGAGGAGTGCGGCAGGCGGGAAGTCAGTCCGTGTACACGCACCAGAAGGCTCTGGCAAAAGTTTTTTCTCTTTGCTATTGCAAACGCCGGTTCCCGGGCCAATGCAGACGTCGACCCAGTTGTGAGAACAACTCAGCCTGCTTGTCCTCGGGGAATACCATATAACAGAACTATGGTGGGATTTGTATCTGGGTCCTGTTGTTTAAAGTCCACTGCACTGACCACTCTATGCTCTGCAGGGATGTCTATGTGGCAATTTTTGTACAAATGATGCCAGTAATTTTTGTGCTTGCTTTTTTGGAATTCATATTTTGGACATGTCATTTTGGAAAATGGCTCAGCATTTTGGATATTTTCAGTGCAAGAACGTCCTTCTCATATATTTTCGAACAGGAAATCCCAACATTTTTCCTGTTCGAAAATGGCTGTGAGATGGACTTTTTTTTTTGGGGGGGGGGGGACATTATGAGAAGGATGTCCCAATCCTTTCATGGACATTCTTTCAAAAATGCCTCTCCAAGTATCTTTATTAAATAGGCAGCAAATATTAGGCACTCCTTTATCTTTCACTTATCTTTTTTATAAAATTACCCTCATTAGGGCTGAAAGTACATATATAAGCAAGTAATTATTATTATTTTTTATTATTATTATTTATTTATTTATGCATAAGTAATTATTATTTTTTATTATTATTATTATTATTATTTATTTAGGCTTGATATATCGCCTTTGCTAACAAGCAGTTCAAAGCGGTATAAATATATAGTAAACAAAGTAAAAGAAACTATAGTGGTGCATAGGAAAGGGAAAATTATGTTTCTTACCTGTTACTTTAGTCTTACCAGACCAGTCCAGGATGAATGGGTTATGTCCACCTACCTATGAATGGAGACAGAGAAAATAGTTCCAAGTGAACTGCCCTTAAGGGTATCTAGCAGCCTGGAATGTTTAGTATGTCGATAGCCAAGCAATGGTGGCTCAAAGTCCTACAGCAGACCGCAATGCCAAGATATCAATACTCATTAGTCAGTAGGCAATTCCACCAGGAGTGAGGCTTACTCTCTTAACTGACATACAGATATTGCACTGAGGCAGGAGAAGTGAAATGCCAAGCAGGACAACCAGATCCAGAAGCCAACAGAGAAGTCCTCCCTAAGAAAAAATACAAGGAAAATAGAGAAGAAGGGGTAAGTAACATAATTTTCCCTTCCTTTTCGTCTATACCAGACCAGTCCAGGTCAAATGGGATATAGCAAAGCAGTGTGCTCATGAGGGTGGGAATAGACATCCAGAAAAAAAGGGGAGAAGGCAGGCACTAGCCGTGCCCACAAAGCAACCTGAATATCAACAGCCAAACCCTGAGTCGAGATCTGCATATCGAAACAACCATGAAAGCTGCCAAAGCAAACACTGAGAAATCCTGAAAGAAGCTTAAGAGGGAAATGAGGCCAGCCCTCAACCCGCAGACAAATCAGGATCCTCAGCACACATAGGAAAGGAGACTTTGCAACCCTGTGATGGGTCCAGAACATCAGAAGCGATAGAGGCCCATCTTATGAGCGAGGAAAAAAGAGCCTTAGGCCTCTGTGGAACTCTGAAATAAGAAAATAGGAATCTTATTTATTTTTATTTATTTATTTAACACATTTATACCCCACATTTTCCCACTGTCAGGTTCTCAGGTTCAGAGCCCGCGAGGCCGGGCTCTGGAGCAAACGTGAGCCCTTGGGCTGCTGACGAGGAGCGACAGCAGCAGGCAAAACCCACCAACCAACGCTGGGCAAGCACACCGACACGGCAGGGACTGCAGGCACCGCCCAGCGAGCCGGAACACACGGACTGGAACACGGGACTGGAATTCCCCGGACTGGAGGACACAGGACTGGAACCCCGGACTGGAACACTGGACTGGAATCCCCCGGACAGGAGGACAAAGGACTGGAACACAGACTGGAGCACACCGGACTGATCCACACAGCTTCACCTGCACTTAGCTACTAAGCCCCCCAGGAGTTGAGCTCCTGGGTTTGAGTAGCCGGCAGGACTTACTGGACGACACAGGGACCAGGACTAGAACAAGCTGAACTGAAGTGCACCTAACTCCTAAAGTGACCAAAAGTGTTCCTAAGCCCAGCACCAACTGAAAAGCTCCTAAGCTCTCCACTAACAGCAGTGCTCCTAACAGAAACTAACAGGGGTGCCCCTATGCCCTACACTAACAGAAGTGCAGGGAAGCCACAAGGGAAAAGGAAGGGAAGACAAATGCCAGACCTAACCCTGGTGCTTCCTAAGCACCAAGCTGCAGCAGCTAGACATGGGTTCTCACCCCAGTGCTTCCTAAGCACCCAGCTACAGCAGCTAAACACAGGTCACGAGGAAAAGCGGGGAAAGCACAAGGAAACAAGCAGGAAAGCCAAATACCCAAACAACAAAAGGTGCTTCCTAAACACTTACTAACAAGGGTGCTCCCAGCACCAAACTCCAGCACTGCACTAACAGCAGTGCTACACACCGTAACAAAAGGGAAAAACAGGGAAGTCAAACACACAAGTCACAAGTGCACACTGCACTAAACTAACCTGGACCTAAAGCAAGTAGCCAGAAGCAAACGTTGCGAAGGCCCTGAAGGAAAGAACCCACTTCTTATCAAGGCCCTCCCAGATGATGTCACTCTCCCTAGAGCCAGGCAGAACACATTCAAACCCCGAGAGGCCCAACCCACATCAATGCAGCACCGAGAAGCTCTTGAAGCCAGTACACCCAGGGAGAGGTAGAGCAACTCAGACCACACCCACAGCTGCAGTGAAGTGAGACAATTACCCCATGCTGCTGGAAGCTGCCAGCACAGAGAGACAGAGCCAGCTCAGAAAGGACAGAGAAAAGAAACAGAAGCCAGCTAAGAAGCTGACCCCCAGGAAAGAGGTAAGTTTGAGAGGGGTTCTGACCCCAATCATAACACCCACTTAGTTGCAGGCTCAATGTGGCTTACACAATACCGTAGAGTCAGGCTCCGTTTCGGTAAAATACAAATACACAATATAGTAGTAGGCATATAAGAAACATAAGTAAAAGCAACAAAGAAATAAAGAGGGGGGTGGTGATAAAAGTCCAATATGATCCATAGTTTTGCTGTGTCGCAGAAAGTAGAAGTTAATTTGGGTCAGGAGGGTAGGCCTTCTAAAACAAGTTGGTTTTCAGTGACTTCCTGAAGTTCAGATGGTTGTGGATGGATTTCACGGTTTTGGGCAAAGCGTTCCACAATTGTGTACTTATGTAAGAAAAGCTGGATGCATAAATTGATTTGTATCTAAGTCCATTGCAGTCTGGATAGTGCAAATTTAAGTAAGTTCGGGATAGACTGGTGCTGTTTCTGGGTGGTAGATTTATAAGGTTCAACATGTATCCAGGAACTTCTTGGGGAAATCACCGTGAGTGCACGTGTTACCAAGAATTGGGACTACTGCTTGTTGAACTGAATGTGCAGATATTTAAATACTTGAAAGGTATTAATATAGAAACAAATCTTTTTCAGAGAAGGGGAAATGGTAAAACTAGAGGACATGAATTGAGGTTACGGAGCGGTAGACTTAGAAGTAATGTCAGGAAATTCTTTTTCATAGAGAGGGTGGTTGAATCTTGGATTGTCTTCCAGAGGGAGGTGGTAGAGACAAAAATGGTGACAGAATTCAAAATGGTGTGGGATAAACACAGAGGATTTCTAATTAGAAAAGGAATTGTATAAAAAACCTAAACTTAAATGGCTGCATACGTGTGGATGTGTCGAGTGATGCTTAGATGGTGACTCTGGCTGTGATTAACTAGGACCACTGCCGGGCACACTTATACGGTCTGTGTCCCGTATATGGCAATCCAGTTTAGGATGAGCTGGAAAGGGCTTCGACAGTAACTTCAGTTACTGGAACCTAAGGATAGTGTTGGGCAGACTTTTACAGTCTGTGTCCTGTGAATGACAAGACAGATAGTCTGGAGTGGGCTTCGATAGCAACTCCAGTAGTTGGAACATAAGGACAAAAGCGTTCAGACTTCTACAGTCTATGTCCCAGAAATGCCAACGTAAGACCTTGATCAAGTATTTTACATTACATTCATTGTTGATTTAATCATGAATTGATAATAAGTGTGACAGGCAGACTGGATGGACCGTTCAGGTCGTTATCTGCCATCACTTACTATGTTACTGTCTCTGAGTGGTTTTCTTGTATTTTTAAAATTTTATGTATCTGTGTATTCTAATTTGCTTTTATTGGTATTCTTTTAGATGTATTTCTGGACCCCTGATGCATTAGGTCCGAAACACAGCCAGTGTCAGATCTTTGATTTATTTTAAAAACTAGTAAAAAAGGCCCGTTTCTGACACAAATGAAACAGGCACTAGCAAGGTTTTCTTCGGAGTGTGTATGTTTGAGAGAGAGTGTGTGTGAGAGATGGAGTGTGTGTGGTCATAGAGAGAATGAGAGAGAGACAGAGACAGCGTGTGTGTGTGCTTGTGTGAGAGAGAGAGTGTGTGAGAGACAGAGTGTCTGCAGCCGCTCCTCCTCTGCTGTTTGTCACTGCGCTCTGGGATTTTACTCCAGGGGCAGTGACGTGGAGGCGAGAGGAGGAGCGGCTGCAGAGACTGTGTTTTAAGACTCTGGCATTTGCGAATGATTTGGGCTGGGTTTAAAAACATTTATTGATTCTTTTCTTTTTGTAGCGGCCGCTGCTGCTCAACAGGAGAAGCAGCGGCCGGACAGCGTTACTACTGGCATCTGCGGGTGGCGAGGGGGTTGATGCGCTGGGGGTGGTGGTGGTGATGTGCTTCGGGGGGGGGGGGGGGGGTGTTTGATGTGCTTCGGGAGGGGGGGGGTGTTCTGTGGTGCCGCGTTTGTATTTTTTTGATGCGCCGCTTCCTGCCACTTGCTCCGAAGTGGCAGGGAGTGGCGCACTGACAGCTAATTCCCTACTCCTCCCCCTGCCTGGAAATCAGCTGTTAGTGACATCATCCTGGCTATGGAGCCTAGCTCAGCAACTCCAGGAACCACGGACACAGGCAGTCCCACATTAGAACGTTGGTGGTGAGTATTATTATATAGGAAGTGTGACAATTTTACTGCATACCTTTGTGCCTGGATCCTCTTTGTGTGTTCTCCACTCTTGTACTAGTTTTGGCACTAGCTCTTACACTAGCTCAAGGGCTGATGTAAGTCTTAGTGTGCACTTTCACAAGCACATGTGTAAATTAAGGAATTTTATCATCTACTTGCATAAGTGTAAACTATGCCTGCACTCTGCCCAAATTCGGCCTTCTGCATGCCCACACTAAAAGTACCTGTAGGAAACTTGTGCATATACTTTCATGCATATACTTTCTTGCTGGTTGGTATTTTATAGAGGTCATTTACAAATGAACGTGGCCACTGATGCACACAGATAACTAAAATACAAGCATTTACACACATTCTTAGTGCTACTCCTGGGGGAATTCTGCACAAACTATTTATTGTTTTATTTATGTATTTATTTATGACATTTATACCCCACATTTTCCCATACAATTTCGAGTTCAATGTGGCTAACAAGCTATGCCTGAAATTTATAGTAGAATTAAACAAGAGGCTTTATGGGGATGGAATGGAAGTAAAGGAAGTATGATCTACACTAGGAATAGTTACATCACTGTGTTTAATATTATAATGTGGGGGGCTTCAGAAGTGGCAGAAAATGCTACATGAACTGGTATGAGATAAAGAATAAACCAAAATATCTTGGTTGGGAGATTCTTTTCAACTGGAAATTCCAATAGCTCAGGTATGGCAGGTTCTTAAGAAATCTTATGGGATTTTGGATAGTTTAATGTCAGGAAGCGCTGCGTTTGTCTTGTAGCGAATAGAAATGATAAATAGTAGTAAATAGTAGTAGTAATAGGATGGAAGAGCCACAGCATTAGAATTACAATACATCTGAATGCTTTTGTTAAGTCAAGGTGTATGCTCCCATCCCCCCCCCCCCCCCCCCCCACCAAGGGACAATGAAGTTTCTAAGCACATTTTTCAGAGTCTTAATCTCTGAACCTCATACCCTCATAATAGATTAAATATAGTGGTTGCTGAAGCTTGGAGAGGTCTGGTACTATTAGGCACAAGGAAGTGAGCAAATGTTTGCTATTACTTAAGCAAATTCATTAATAGATGTTTTAAATTTTAGGACAGAAATTATGGTACTCATTCTCAAATCATATAGACTAGGTACTTTCAAAACAAGCTTCTATACTTATTATGCAGCAGGGTCTAGGTCTAACTCTCACCCTAGGTTATTTCCTACCCAGACCCCATGTTATATGATAAGATTGATAATTGCATTAAACAGACATGTGGTCAGACCATGTTTCTGTCCTTACACTTGAGACACATAAATAATCCTTACACTGGCACATAAATAATCAAGGCTTGAAAGATACTAACCTCCCCCCACCCCCTTTTTTTTTTTTTACAAAGCCTCAGGGTAATGCCAACACAGCCCACTCACTTTGTGTCTGCATTACCGCACCGCCAACTGCTAGCATATCCATGTTGAAAAACTGACACAATGGGACTGTGGGGATATGAGCAGCTGTGAATGTCATGGAGACAACCATTTGTGGCCACCTACCTGGCCTTGACCTTGGGGGAGGGGGGGAGGAGAATGCCCTGGGAATGGGTGTGCGCATCATGTTATCCACAGGCATAAGAACATAAGAGTAGCCATACTGGGTCAGACCAATGGCTCATTTAGCCCAGTATTCTGCTTTCCAAACAGTGGCAAAGCTAGGTCATGAGAACCTGGCAGAAACCCAAATCGTGACAACAATCCATACTACAAATCCCAGGGCAAGCAGTTGCTTCCCATGTCTGTCTCAATAGAAGACTATGGACCATATCTCCAGCAATTTTTCCAAACCTTTTTAAAACCCAGATATGCTAACTGCTGTTACCATCTCCTCCGGCAAAGAGTTCCAGAGCTTAACTATTCATTGAGTGAAAAAATATTTCCTCCTATTTGTTTTAAAAGTATTTCCACAAAACTTCCTCGAGTGTCCCCTAGTCTGGTACTTTTGGAATGAGTAAAAAATCAATTTACTCGTTCTACACCACTCAGGATTTTGTAGACCTCAATCATATCTTTCCTCATCCGTCTCTTTTCCAAGCATGAGGCTCACGAGTTCCACATCTGGTAGCTTCTCTCCAGCCTTGTGCTTCACCTCTCTTCTCAGCTGGTTCCTATTGTTTACTGCTAGTCCTCCACATCTCCGTTTGTGTGGTAGACCCCATTCAACGTTGCCCATGTGCCCACCCATTCCCACGGTTGAGGGGGTCTATTTTATTTATGTATTGTAATTCTCTAAAAAGTTCATTCATCCCTACAAGTATCAGAATTTCATCTTCTTTTAACGTTACCCCTATCCTACCCCTCATGTTCAGTAGGCCCAAAGGTGGGGCATCTCACCCTTTAAAGGGCCATCTACAAAATCCACAGTGGGGTGTGCGTGGGTTCCTCCAGTAACAGTTCCTGCTCTTCCTCCACTTCAGGCAGCTCCTGGCTTGTATCTATGATAATCCCCTGCCCTCTAGCCTGCTGAACACAGGGTAAACTCTAGTCTCTGCAATGGCCAAGCATATCTGCTGCTTACTACCTCATTGGTTGCTATTGTGAGAGAATAGACATGTGTATAACAGTTCTTTTCCCTTCTCATGTATATATCCTCCATAGTTGTATCTAGTTTGTTTCCCTTCCGTCCCCTCCAATATCCACTGTTGCTGTAAATACATCAATATGTAGATACGAAGCAGCTGTTTGCACATCTTTCAAAACCCTCAGCCTTGTTGTTTGTGGGCAAGAAAGCATGTAGAACAGAGAGTAAAGTATAGTCTAGCCACTGCCTGTGCACATTTTCTGGTTGTTACCAGCTAGATGGCTAGTACAATCCAACACACCTTAACTTTGAAGAACTCTATGCAGTCTGCCAAAAGGGTGTGGGGCTGCAGGGTGAAGGGAGTAATAGGGCTGATCTCCTGCTGCAAGCTGTCAAGGACAAACAGGGAAATGCTTAGAGTAGGGAAATTATGGCAGACATCAGCAGATGTGGCCCCCTACCTGAGGCCAGCAGTGGAAATGTCTACCTAGGATCTTTGTCAAGTGACACCTGTGATGGGAACTTGGTTCCATCCTCAAACATAGAGCTGGACTTGCAGAATACTAGGTTTGCACCAATGCTAATGTCACGGACCATGCAGCCCCATGAACCCCAGCTTTCCCTGAAACCAGATATCTGTTGGCAGCATTGGTATAGGATAATGGGCAGATTGGGAACCCCCAGGGGACAGATCTACAGAATGCAATGGTGGGGTAGTTTGGCCATACTATGCCCCCCCCCCCCCCAAGAAGCATAGCCAGGTTTTGATGTCAGGAGAAGCAGACCATTTGTAAAATAGGCATCAGTGTAAAGCTAATAGACGTCAGTGTAAAGCTGAAGGGCTGATCCAAATAGGTTGCAGTTTTCCTTTCCCAGGGCTTGCCTCCTAGTAGTGTTGGCACCACAGTACCTGTCAGCCTGGCATATCAGAAAATCAACACATTTTTTTACAGAGTTTTGTATGCCAAAAACTGCAAACATTGTATTTGTAACAAATAAACACTGGTTATTGTCCATTGCCCTTATTAAGGCCATTGTCACACTTGACAGAGCATTCTGAGCTATGCCACAATCTGGCCCACTATTTCTCATTGGGATCCCAGCTCCTGCAGCAATTTTCTGTGAATGGCTGAGACTTGCTGCAGGAGCTGGAGTTGGGTGGTGGTGGTGGTGGTGGGGGGGGGGGGGGGGTAGGCCCACCAATAGGCATGGCAGGCATTTCATGGGAGTCCTCAGCTGCTGTTCCTGCACCCGTCTTCCCCCTCTAGTGGGGGCATGTCCCTCCAGGGGTGCTCCCTCTCCTCAGCCTCCACAGGTTCCATTTCTACCTCTTCCCATGCTCTTGTGTAGGGCAGGCTGGTCCTGGGCAGGCTCTTCAGCGGGTGGAGGGTGTCCTGTGTGTATAAAAGGTTTGCAATTGAGATCAAAACATCCTACATGGCTTGCATAGTGGTGCAGCTGGCTATCAGGAAGCAAAGACAGAGACAAATGTGAGCAGTTGTAACCTGGGGGGGACATATCAGAGGAGTGGCACGAATGAGATGACATAGCAGGAAACCTCGGAGGCAATATCAGAGGTGTTTGTCCCCTGAGAGGGTGATCTGGCTATGGGCACGCAGGATGGGTTCTGGGCCAGCTGGAGGGCCCTGGATGAGCAGGCACTGGCTGGGAGGTAGTATGGCAATACACTGTGGATTGGATGGGGCCACTGTTAGTGTTTTTGTGAGGGATATGGGTGTGTGAGCGTGCGTCCCCATACCTACAGTTGGGTGGGAGATGGCAGGGGACCCTGTCATAGCTGCAAATCCTTCAGGCCACCTCTGTTGGGATCCCAGGATAAAGGAAGATTCCAGACATCAAGGTGGAAATCTAGGTTTGGAGGTGTCTATCTGTGGGGTACTGATGGCTAGCTATTTTAAGGCCCTCACTGATGGTGATGGCTGCACATCACCCCATGACTCATGCCCATACTTTGAGGGTGCCCAGGGGTGGAGGAAAGTGTACACATAGGTGAGAGGTTCCATAGCAGGGAGACTTCAGGACCCCCCAGCTTGGGCTTTGAGGGATGTCTCACAGGGCAGCATACAATGGTATATTCAATGAGTGTAGGTTAAGGGGTATGAGAGACCATCCATTTGGGGCGGCAATCGATGTGTAATAGCCCTCTGTGGTCAGTGTATTGTCCTCCTTGTACGCTCTTTTGTCAGATGCATGGTTGGTATAGGGGTAAGGGCTGTGTGCCCACGAAGCCCTAACCCTACATCAACCATTAGAATAGCCATACTGGGTTAGAGCAATGGTCAATCTAGCCTAGTATCCTGCTTCCAGCAGTGGCCAATCCAGGTCACAAGTACCTGGCAGAAACCAAATTAGTAGCACCATTCCATGCTACCAATCCCAGGACAAGCAGGGGCTTCCCCATGTCAATCTCAATAGCAGACTATAGACTTTTCCTCCAGGAACCTGTCCAAACATTTTAAAACCCAGATACACTAATCGCTGTTACCATATCTTCCAGCAATGAGTTCCAGAGCTTAACTAGTCTTTGAGTGAAAAAAATATTTCCTCCTATTTGCTTTAAAAGCATTTCCATGATTTTCTGGGCGGGATTGGGAGGTTTCAGTTTGTTTGATTTGTTTACTATTATTCTGGGATGGGGTTTTTGCATGGGGGGGGGGGGGAGTTGGACAGGGAGATCAGAAAGGGAGGGATGAGAGTGTGGATTTTCAAATAAAGAGACATTAAAGGGCAGCTGGTGCTTGGGGGGCATGAGGAGAATGGAGGCAGGGATGTTTTCCCCACAATTTAAGCTTCCCCCCCCTCCTTGTTTGGTACTTATTTTCAAGAGGAATTTCAGAATTTTAAACTTATATCCTGGAATGTGGGAGGTATAGGGTACATAAGTACATAAGTGCTGCCATATTGGGACAGACTGAAGGTCCATCAAGCCCAGCATCCTGTTTCCAAGAGTGGCCATTACAAGTTACAAGTACCCAGTACAATACATATTTTATGCTGCTTATCCTAGAAATAAGCAATGGATTTTCCCCAAGTCCATCTTAATAATGGCTTATGGACTTTTCCTTTAGGAAGCTATCCAAACCTTTTTTAAAATCATTTAAGTTATCTGCTTTTACCACATTCTCTGGCAACGAATTTCAGACTTAATTACAAGTTGAGTGAAGAAATATTTTCTCCAATTTGTTTTAAATTTACTACTTTGTAGCTTCACTGAGTGCCCTCTAGTGTTTTTGGAAAGAGTAAACAAATGATTCACGTTTACCCTTTCCCCTCCACTCATTATTTTATACCTCTATCTCCTCTCAGCTGTCTTTTCTCCAAGCTGAAGAGCCTTAGCCGCTTTAGTCTTTCCTTCATCTCATCCCCTCTATTATTTTCATTGCCCTTCTCTGTACCTTTTCTAATTCCACTATTAGGCTCATTTTCAAAATCGGAAGATGGACGTCCTTCTCCCAGGGATATCCAATCGGTATAATCGAAAGCTGATTTTGGACATTCCCAACTGCACTCCATCAAAGGGACGGACAAAGTTCAAGGGGCGTATCGGAGGCGTAGCGAAGGCGGGACTTGGGCTTGCCTAACACTTGGACGTCCTTGACCCATAATGGAAAAAAAAGAAGAACGTTCCTGACGAACACTTGGACGACTTTACCTGGTCGTATTTTTCTTACAACCAAGGCACAAAAAGGTGCCCAAAATGACCAGATGACCACCAGAGAGAATCGGGGATGACCTCCCCTTACTCCCCCAGTGGTCACTAACCCCCTCCCACCCTGAAAAAACATCTTTAAAAATATGTCGTGCCAGCCTCTATGCCAGCCTCAGATGTCATACTCAGGTCCATCACAGCAGTATACAGGTCCCCGGAGCAGTTTTAGTGGGTGAGAGCACTTCAGACAGGCGGACCCAGCACCATCCCCCACCACCTGTTATGTTTGTGGAAGAAACAGCGAGCCCTCCAAAACCCACCACAAACCCACTGTACCCGCATCTAGGTGCCCCATTCACCCGTAAGGGCTATGGTAGTGGTGTACAGTTGTGGGTAGTGGGGTTGGGGGGGGGGTTGGGGGGCTCAGCACACAAGGTAAGGGAGCTATGTACCTGGGAGCAATTTATGAAGTCCACTGCAGTGCCCCCTAGGGTGCCCAGTTGGTGTCCTGGCATGTCAGGGGAACCAGTGCACTAGAAATGCTGGCTCCTCCCATGACCAAAATGGCTTGCATTTGTTCGTTTTTGACATGGATGTCTTTGGTTTTGAAAATCGCTGAAAATCAGAAACGTTCATGTCTAGGGACGTCCATCTCTAAGGATGACCAAATTTAAGGATTTGGATGTCCCTGACGGTATTTTCAAAACGAAAGATGGACATCCATCTTATTTTGAAAATACGGGTTTCCCCGTCCCTGGATCAGGATGTTTTGCAAGGACGTCCAAATCGAAACGTGGACGTCCCTTGCGAAAATGCCCCTCTATATATTTTTTGAGATGTGGTGACCAGAATTGCACATAGTATTCGATGTGCAGTTGCATCATGGAGCAATACAAAGACATTATAACGTCCTCATTTTTGTTGTCCATTCCAACTACTGGTCTAACATTCTATTTGCTTTCTTAGCTGCCGCACACTGAGCAGAGGGTTTCAATGTATCATCATCAATTACACCTAAATCCCTTTCCTGGTTGGTGTTTTCTAATATGGAACCTTTCATCACATAACTATAGTTCGGGTTCCTCTTTCCCACATGCATCATTTTGCACTTGCTCACATTAAACGTCAATTGCCATTTGGATGCCCAGTCTCCCAGTCTCATAAGGTCCTCTTGTAATTTTTCACAATCCTCTTGCAATTTAACAACTTTGAATAACATTGTCAGCAAATTTAATTATTCACTAGTTACTCCCATCTCTAGAT
Organism: Microcaecilia unicolor; assembly: GCF_901765095.1. Lineage (NCBI taxonomy): Eukaryota > Metazoa > Chordata > Amphibia > Gymnophiona > Siphonopidae > Microcaecilia > Microcaecilia unicolor. The sequence goes on along the minus strand of NC_044039.1, from coordinate 81,534,958 downwards.
CATTTATACATATGTTAAAAAGTAGCAGTCCCAGCACAGACCCCTGGGGAATCCTACTATGTACCCTTCTCCATTGAGAACACTGACAACCATCATCCAAATCATTTCCACCAGAGGTAAATCAACGAGGCCACTTTCTGGTCGGAGCTAACAGATTCCCTCACTACTTGCATCTCCTACACATGGTTCGATCAAATCCTGCTGGGACACCATAGTGAAAGCCACACTAAACAAAATGACTCCATTTACCACTGAAAAGGTCAAGACATCCAGAAATGTGCCATGGTTTACAGAGGAACTATCCATCCTAAAAAAGAAATGTTGATGCCTTGAAAACAATGGAGAAAGAACAAAGATACTACTGATAAATTCAAATGGAAGTCAGTCTTCCAACGCTAGAAAAAGAAGGTAGCCGACTCAAAACACCAATTCTATAGCAGCCTTATAGGTCAAGTTGATCTTGACAACAAAAAACTTTTCTCCTTATTTAGTTAAAACACTAGCTTCCACTAATAAGGATGAACTTTCACAGAAAATGCATCCCACTGCCCAAGACCTCGCTGATCATTTCGCCAATAAGATCTTCCAAATTAGGGCCAAATTACCTAAGGCTACTCCAACAGAGGAAAATAGCCCAACCCATAGTTCAGCCTTAATCGCCAGAGATCCTACAACCCAAGGACTCAAAACTGACCAAAACTGGGATACTTTCAACTACTAATAGGTAAGGATGTAAGATCAACACTGTTGAAATGCTCCCAAGCCAACTGCTCCCTGGATCAATGTGTCACGTCTGTGGCCGTGACCACCCTCATACTTACCCCTGTTTCTGGGAGTCAGTGGCTTTGCTGGCTTCTGCTTGTCTCTGTGTCTGTCTTAGTTTCTCTCTGGCTCTGTGTGCTGATTGCCTTAACTGGACCTCACCTGGGTGGGCTATGCCTCTTCCAAGATGGCTGCCGACTCCTCTATGCCAGTATCCAAGATGGCTCCCGCTTGTTCTTCCTGTGGGCTGACTTCTCTGAGTGTCAAGCCTCTGTTTGGAAGCAAGGTGATTGCTGCAGCTGTGCCTCTGGTGTTGAAGGGCTTTATTAATCACTAGAGACTGCAGCCCTGGCCTTTGCATTTCGTCTAGGGCCCTGGTATGTAGAGTGCGCTGTGCACTGCTACATTGTCCAGCTCAGTGTGAGTTCCTAGTGTTTGACTAGTTAGCTTGGGCACAGCTTTGCTTGTTAGCCTGTGTACAGCTTTTCTAGTTCTCCTGTGTTTGCTCAGTGTGAGTTCCTAGTGTATGACTTGTTAGCTTGGGCACAGCTTTGCTTGTTAGCCTGTGTACAGCTTTACCAGATCTCCTGTGTTTGCTTAGTGTATGCTTTGAACCTGCTTACTGCCGGAACCTGGACATTCCCTGCCTGTCTGCCTTGCTTTCGCCTAGGTGCCTGGGGGCACTTCTGTATCCTGATTCTTGCTGTTCCTGCTTACAAGTTCCAGTTCTGGTTTTTCCTGTAAGCCCTGCCGGCTGCCCGAACCTGAGGGCTCAACCCTCGGGGAAGGTGGCTAAGCGTAGGTGAAGCCTAGGTCCAGTGTGTTCCTATCCAGCGGGTTCCGGTCCCATGGGTTACAGTCCAGTGGGTTCCGCTCCAGTGTGTTCCAGTCCAGCGGGCTCCACTCCAGTGCGCACCCGTCCGGTGCGTTCCAGTCCTGGGTATTCCTGTGTAGAACTCCAGTCCGGGGTTCCGGTCCAGTCTTGTCTCGTTTCTACCTTGAAGGTGATCTTGCCTGCCACTGCCGCTCCATGGTAGTGGCCCAAGGACTCACGAACCTAGTGCTCCCGGGGAAGAAGCCTGACAGTATGCCAAGGTCCTCGGGAACGCGACAGGATGCAAAGGCCATGAGTTCGGCAAGATCATCGGTCCAGGTGGGCTGCCCAGTCCCGGTTCGACTCCTGTTCAGAGTTCCTGCTCCAGTCCAGACTCTGATTCCAGTCCGGGTCCCAGTCCCGGTCCAGCTCCTGTCCAGAGTTCCAGTTCCACTTCAGACTTGGATGCCAGCCCGGGTCCTAGTCCCGGTTCCGTTCCTGATTCCAGCGTGGGCGTCCAGCCCATAAGTTTTGCTTCAATTACTGCTCTTGAGGATGGATGACGTTCCAAGAGGACTGTGATAGACCTTGTTCTGATTCAGCCTTGGAGATACCCCCGAAGCTATAGCTGAGAGAAGGCGTGTTCAATGGCTTGGGGTCTGGAGAAACCCATTTTTTGCATTGTACCCTGCTAGCATGCTCTGGGGATACCATGGCCGTTTCCTCTTGGACCCTGCTCGGCGGACAACTCCTGAAGCTAACGCTAGAGAGACATCCCAGTCCGGCCAGAGGGGTGCGTCCAGCCCTGCAGCTGAATCTCTTCCAAGTTCCAGTATCAGCCAAGAGGCTGAGTCCAGTTCCAGTTCCAGCCAAGATGCTGAGTCCGTTCCGAGTTCCAGGATCAGCCAGGAGGCTGAGTCCGTTTCCAGTTCCAGGTCCGACCAAGAAGTTGAGGTCGCCCTAAGTTCCAGTGTCCGTCAGGAAGCTGACCTCTTGCTGAGTCCCAGTTCCAGTCAAGTTCCTGAATCCAGTTCCAGTTACAGTCAAGGGGTTGATTCTAGTCCGGGTCCCAATCCCGGCTCTGTTTTGGATGCCAACCCAGGTTCCAGTTCCAGATCTGCTTCTGTTCAGACTTCTAGTTCCTGTCAAGGACTGGGATGCCACTTCGGGCCCCAGCCCAGCTTCTGATGTCAGCTGGGGTAGTGGCTCCAGCCTTGTTCCTGCCATTACATGGAATTGCCAAGAGGTCCAGGACATTGTGGGTTCCCTCAGGGAAGGGTTCCTTTTGAATTTTGTTCCACTTGATGCATCCACGTTCCTGAGGTCACCCCGTGGTGATTCGAAGGAGCCTCCTGGTCACAAGTTCTACATTTGTCTGCCAGTTTTGAACTTCTTTGTGACTTCCAGTCCAGTGATCTATGTCTGGTTTTTGAGACCCATTAGGAAGTTTCACCATAGTTACCCCTGGACACCTGAACTCCTCAGGGAGACCGAGAGGGGGGTCTTGAGGAGGGGGTACTGTCACGTCTGTGGCCGTGACCACCCTCATACTTACCCTGTTTCTGGGAGTCAGTGGCTGTGCTGGCTTCTGCTTGTCTCTGTGTCTGTCTCTGTCTTAGTTTCTCTCTGGATCTGTGTGCTGATTGCCTTACTGGACCTCACCTGTGTGGGCTATGCCTCTTCCAAGATGGCTGCCGACTCCTCTATGCCAGTATCCAAGATGGCTCCCACTTGTTCTTCCTGTGGGCTGACTTCTCTGAGTGTCAAGCCTCTGTTTGGAAGCAAGGTGATTGCTGCAGCTGTGCCTCTGGTGTTGAAGGGCTTTATTAATCACTTAGAGACTGCAGCCCTGGCCTTTGCATTTCGTCTAGGGCCCTGGTATGTAGAGTGCGCTGTGCACTGCTACATTGTCCAGCTCAGTGTGAGTTCCTAGTGTATGACTTGTTAGCTTGGGCACAGCTTTGCTTGTTAGCCTGTGTACAGCTTTACCAGATCTCCTGTGTTTGCTTAGTGTATGTTTCTAGTGTTTGACTTGTTAGCTTGAGCACAGCTTTGCTTGTTAGCCTGTGTACAGCTTTACCAGTTCTCCTGTGTTTGCTTAGTGTATTGCTTTGAACCTGCTTACTGCCGGAACCTGGACATTCCCTGCCTGTCTGCCTTGCTTTCGCCTAGGTACCTGGGGGCACTTCTGTATCCTGATTCCTGCTGTTCCTGCTTGCAAGTTCCAGTTCCGGTTTTTCCTGTAAGCCCTGCCGGCTGCCCGAACCTGAGGGCTCAACCCTCGGGGAAAGGTGGCTAAGCGTAGGTGAAGCCTAGGTCAGTGTGTTCCTATCCAGCGGTTCCGGTCCATGGGTTACAGTCCAGTGGGTTCCGCTCCAGTGTGTTCCAGTCCAGTGGGCTCCACTCCAGTGCACACCCGTCCAGTGCGTTCCAGTCCTGGGTATTCCTGTGTAGCACTCCAGTCCGGGGTTCCGGTCCAGTCTTGTCTCGTCTCTACCTTGAAGGTGATCTTGCCTGCCACTGCCGCTCCATGGTAGTGGCCCAAGGACTCACGAACCCAGTGCTCCCGGGGAAGAAGCCTGACAGTATGCCAAGGTCCTCGGGAACACGACACAATGCCCAAAACACCTACTCAAATCCATCCCTATGGAAGCAGTAAACTGGTTACTCGATCTCAATGAGCTGTTAAAAACTGTCTCTCTTCCTCCTGATATGGGAAAAATTGTTCTCATTCCACTACTGAAGGGGACCTCCGATTCCAGGGCCGTCTGGCTGTCCCTCCCTCCCTCCGATTCCAAGGTCCGCCCTCCGCCCGTCCAAATTTTAAAAGCCCTCTTTTTACCTCGTTAGTGAAAAGCGTGCACTGCTGCAGGTTCGTTGCTTCAGCCTTCCTTTCTGTCTCTCGGCTCTGGTCCCGCCCTCATTTCCTGTTGAGGGCGGGACCAGAGCCGAGAGACAGAAGGAAGGAAGGCTGAAGCAACGAACCTGCAGCAATGCATGCTTTTCACTGACAAGGTAAAAAGAAGGCTTTTAAAATTCTCTATGAGCTGACTGCCTTTCATATGTATCTTTTAAGGGTAGGGGGGAAAGAGGGGAGAAATGGTGACGGCTATTTGTTTGAAAATACACATCGAAACCAATTTTAAAATATGTTAAAAAGCAGACTTTAAAAGAAAAACTTCTGTGCTTGAGTAACTTTCAGGGAACATCTATTAAAATCTAAACTGCTCAAATTTTACAGCGCTTTAATAGTTCAATTACTGAAATAGATTAAGGATATAGAAATGGTTATTAACAATTCTTGAACATGCGTCTTTTATTTCAATTATAATTCAAGTGTCCTGGAGATCATGTGTTAGCTAAAGCTTGTGTTTGGAAGATATATGTTATAATTTTCAAAAACGGGCCAGCCAGCTATATTAGCATTGTTTCGGGGGGGGGGGGGGGGGGGGGGGGGGTGGGGCTATGAGCCCACTAGTGGAGTTTGCACAACCTATTAAGTCGAAAGACCCACTCGGGATATTTGACCGGGAAAGTCCATCGTGAAAAGGACAACAAAACAGTCTCGTTTAAAAGGTTTTAAATGAGCAGCAAAATACTTGTTGTAGACGTATGTGAAAAGCGCGTTTTGGTTTTGAAAATAACTTTATTTTATGGTGTCCCATGATCGTGCTATAGCTCAAAAGCAGGCTTTGAATGTAAACATCTGTGAACTATGCCCAGTCTAATCCTCTGCAGTTTGAACACAGCAAGGACAGTCGAAGAGTTTGAGGGCTATACCTACACCGTACCTTAATTTTAAAAAATTTGACATTTTACGGGATGAAGAACCCCGGGAGAGAAGAGGAACAGGGGAGGGATAGGAGATAGGTGGGGAAAGGGGGAGGGGGAATGTTTCTAAAATTTGGTTAAAGTTTATTGCTAGATATGCATGATCTCGTTTAGGAATGTTGTTAAGGACTTTTGAGACATGCGACTCTGTACTTTATTTCCTAATAAAAATGATTTAAACATAAAATTCGGACAGAGGGAGGTGGGCCTTGGAACTCGAACGGAGGGGGGGCCTTGGAACTCGTAGGGAGGGAGGGCCTTGGAACTCGGAGGGGGGCCCTTGGAACTCTGAGGGAGGGAGGGCCTGGAACTGAGAGGGGGGGCCTTGGAACTGGAAGACTGGGCATCCAAATGGCAGATTAAATTTAATGTAGACAAATGCAAAGTGATGTAACATCTTCCTGCAATTTTTCATAATCTGCATGCATTTTGACAATGTTGAATAGTTTTGTGTCATCTGCAAATTTAATCACCTCACTCGTTCCCATTTCTATATCATTTATAAATAAGTTAAATAGCACCAGTCCCAGTACAGATCCCTGTGGCACTCTACTATTCATCCTCCTCCATTGAGAAAAATGGCCATTTAACCCTACCTTCTGTTTTCTGTCCAATAATCAGTTCTTAATCCATAGGAGGACATTGCCTCCTATCCCATGACCCCTTCATTTTCTCATGAAGTCTCTCATGAGGAACTTTGTCAAAAGCTTTCTGAAAATCTAGATACACTACTTCAACTGGCTCATCTTATCAAAGAAATGAAGTAAATTGGGTGAGGCAAGACTCCCTTGGCTGAGCCCATGCTGACTCTGTCCCATTAAACCATGTTTGTCTACATGTTCCATAATTTTATTTTCTATAACAGTTTCCACTATTTTGCCCGGCACTGAAGTCAGGCTTACTGGTCTGTAATTTCCCTGATTACCCCTGGAAAAAAAATCAGCATCACATTGTTCACTCTCCAGTCTTCAGGTACTACAGACTCCAGTCCAGGTGATTTATCACTCTTTAATTTGACAAGTTCACCGAGATTTCTTTCAGTTCCTCCACATCGTCACCCCTGAAAAACATTTCAGGTACAGGTAGAATTCTTACATCTTCTTCCATAAAGACAGAAGCAAAGAATTTTTTCAATCTCTCCGCTATGGCCTTGTCCTCTCTGAGTGCTCATTTTGCTCCTTCCTGATCTAATGGTCCCACAGATTCCCTCACAGGCTTCCAGCTTCTGATATAGCTGAAAAAAGTGTTACTATGAGTTTTCGTCTCCATGGCAAGTTTTTCTTCATATTATTTTAGCTTTCTTTATCAATGCTTTGCATCTGGCTTGACAGTGCTTATGTTGCTTCCCATTTTCTTCATCCTTCCTGGCTGTTTACTCTTTTTTTCCACCTTTGTTAAAACATGGAATACATCTAGTCAGAGATTCCGTGATGGTATTTTTAAACAACATCCACGGCCAGTTTAAAATCCTAACCTTTGCAGCCAATTCTTTCAGCTTCTTCTTATCCATTTTCCTCATTTTGTCATAGTTGCCCTTTTGAAAATTAAAAGTTGCTACATTAGATTTCCTTAGTGACTTCATTGCAAGTGCAAGGGTCTGAAATACAAATCAATGCATGCATCTACCTTTTCCTATACGAGCATGCAACTCTGGAACGCGCTGCCACGTAACCTGAAAACAGTCTATGAATTGACCAATTTCCACAAACTACTGAAAACCTATCTCTTCGACAAGATATATCACAAAGATCAACATGTGTAACTGTATAATCTAACATGTGTAACTGTATAATCTTAAAACTTCCAGACTGTCTACTATGTCTTATAATGTCTTTCTGTTTTAACGCCTTCATGTATTTCACCACATGTAACACAAAACCCTCTGTAAACCAAATGTATATTCACTGCTATTTCCAGTATCCATGACGAATTGTAAGCCACATTGAGCCTGCAAAGAGGTGGGATAATGTGGGATACATATGCCATAAAATAAATAAATAAATTTCAGATATCAGATCAAACTGTTTGACCCCGAGCTGACAAAGCTAAGTTTTCTCATTTAAATACTAATGCTTTGAAAATATTTGATGGAAGAGAGTTGTAAAGAAAAAAGTTTTTAAGAGACTGATGACAATCCAAGTGCTTGGTTCTGAAGCTGTAAAAAAAACCCTTCAGCAGCTTTGAGTTGCATTACTGAGGTATCCTATATAATAATTCTCACCTCCAATGTTCTAACTTGCTGCCTGTATCCGTGGCTTTCTTTGGAGTTGGTCTGCTAGGCTCCGTAGATCAGGCTGACGTCACGTAGAATGCCAGAGCCGGAGGAGGAGGGGCGAAAGGGGCAGGGCACAGGGGTGGAGGCAGAGCTTGAAAGAGAAACAGAAGCATTGAGGGGCGGAGTAGCCGAGAGCATCGTGACCAGTGGCAGGGAAAGAAAGGTCAGAGTCCTCCTTGGGCATGAGCGGAGGGGGCAGAGCCACGGAGAGCGTGCTGCTGTGCCGAGCCGGCGTGCGGGTGTGCTCGCACGCTCCTGTGCTGGGCGCGGGGGGAGGGGGGACCTCAGGAGTCAGAGCAGCGCGAAAGAAGAGGAAAGTAGGTGACAGCCGCGGCTGCCCCACTGTACCAGTGACTTCATAGTAAGAATCCTGAAAGGTAACTTTAAAACAATACAGGAACGTAAGACCTTTGAAGTCAGAATGATCAAATATTTTGACACCCACCAGACAGAACTTAACAAAGATCTGGGTTTTCTAGCCCATTATAAACCACTAGTAAAAAAGGCCCGTTTCTGACACAAATGAAATGGGCGCTAGCAAGGGTTTTCCTTGGAGTGTGTATGTTTGAGAGAGTGTGTGTGAGAGTGACTGTGAGAGAGAGAGAGAGAATGAATGTGCAAGTGTGTGTGTGTGACACAGAGAGAGTGAGACTGGGTGCGAGTGTGTCTGTGAGAGAGAGAGAGTGTGTGTGTAAGAATGAGAGTGTGTGCCAGGGGCCCCCCCTCCCTCCCAGTTTCAGGGTCGGCTCCCTCCCAGTTCCAGGGTCGGCCCCTCCCTCCCTCCTTCCCTCCGAGTTTCAGGGTCCCTGCCTCCCTCTGAGTTTTATATACAGACATTGAGAGAGAGCATCTTTTAAAGCTTTTTTTTTTTTTTTTAAATAAGCTGTACCTTCTGTTACTTTAATGCATGCATTTCTCCGTCCCTCACTCCTTCCCTCCCAGTTCCAGGGCCCCCCCTCTCTCCAAGTTCCACGGTCGTCGGCTCTCCCTCCCTCCCAGTTCCAGGGCCCCCCATCTCTCCCAGTTCCACGGTCGTCGGCCCTCCCTCCCTCCCAGTTCCAGAGCCCCCCTCTCTCCCAGTTTCACGGTCGTCGGCCCTCCATCCCTTCCTCTCTCCCAGTTCCATGGTCATCAGCCCTCCCTCCCCTCCAGTTCCAGGGCCCCCCTCTCTCCCAGTTCACGGTGGTCGGCCCTCCATCCCTCCCTCCCTCCCAGTTCCATGGTCATCAGCCCTCCCTCCCTCCCAGTTCCAGGGCCCCCTCTCTCCCAGTTTCACGGTCATCGGCCCTCCCCTCCCTCCCAGTTCCACGGTCTTCGGCCCTCCCTCCCTCCTTTCCAGTTTCCAGGGCCCCCCTCTCTCCCAGTTCCACGTTCATTGGCCCTCCCTCAATCCCGCCCTCCCTCCCAGTTCCAGGGCCCCTCTCTCTCCCAGTTCATGTTCATCTCTCTCCCCAGTTCCACAGTCGTGGGCCCTCCCTCTCTCCCAGTTCCACGTTCGTCAGCCTTCCCTCCCAGTTCCAGGGCTGGCAAAGCATGCAGGCTCGGCCCTTCTCTGTCTGACAGCTCTGGTCCCACCCTCATTTCCTGTTTCTGCAATGGTGGGACCAGAGCTGACAGACAGAGAAGGGCCGAGCTTGCACGCTTTTCCGGCCGCTGTAACCCCGACGCGGTAAGTGAAGATTAGTTTTAAAAGCGGAGGAGGGTGCCTGGAACTTGAAGGAGGGAGGGCCGACGACAATTGTGGAACTGGGAGAGAGGGGGGCCCTGGAACTGGGAGGGCCAACGACCGTAGGAACTGGGGAAAGAGGGGGCCCTGTAACTGGGAGGGAGAAGGGAGGGCCGACAACCGGGGAACTGGGAGAGAGGGGGGAACTGAGGTAGGGAGGGCCGACGACTGTGGAACTGGGAGAGAGGGGGGCCATGGAAACTGGGAGGGCTGATGACTGTGGAACTGGGAGAGGGGGGGGGGGGCCCTGGAACTGGGAGAGAGAGAGGGAGGGATGGAGAACGTTGGAGGAGAGTGACGACGGAGAACGTTGGAGGAGAGTGACGTCAGGGAGATGGTTATTGGCGCAGGTAGCCTCATTGGAACGTTGGAGGAGCAAATTATTATATTAGATAAAGTTGTAATGCTCTGTTTGTCTCCATGCATATCTACCTGTCTCTCACCCATCCACCCCCATTCTGTTAGACTGTCACTGTTATGCTTTGATGTTTCACTTTTATATACTGTCATCTACCAACATTTGCTTATTTCCGATCTGATGAAGAAGGGCAACCTTTGAAAGCTAATCAAGAAATGTATTAAGTTATGTCCAATAAAAAGGTATCATCTTATTTTCTTTTCCATGTTTTATTTTATTTCTATTGCTTTAAAAGTGTACTAACACGGCTACTACACCTCTCTACTGAGGTGTGACCAGAGAGGTGTGACCCCACCTAGAGTATTGTGTTCAGTTTTGGAGGCCGTATCTTGCTAAGAATGTAAAAAGAATTGAAGCGGTGCAAAGAAAAGCTACGAGAATGGTATGGGATTTGCGTTACAAGACGTATGAGGAGGGACTTGCTGACCTGAACATGTATACTCTAGAGGAAAGGAGAAACAGGGGTGATATGATACAGACGTTCAAATATTTGAAAGGTATTAATCGCAAACGAACCTTTTCCGGAGATGCGAAGGCGGTAGAACGAGAGGACATGAAATGGAGATTGAAGGGGGCAGACTCAAGAAAAATGTCAGGAAGTATTTTTTCACGGAGAGAGTAGTGGATGCTTGGAATGCCCTCCCGTGAGAGGTGGTGGAAATGAAAATGGTAACGGAATTCAAACATGTGTGGGATAAACATAAAGGAATCCTGTTCAGAAGGAATGGACCTAAGGAGCTTAGCTGAGATTGGGTGGCAGAGCCGGTGGCAGGAGGCGGGGATGGTGCTGGGCAGACTTATACGGTCTGTGCCAGAGCCAGTGATAGGAGGTGGGACTGGTGGTTGGGAGGCGGGGATAGTGCTGGGCAGACTTATACGGTCTGTGCCGGAACCGGTGGTGGGAGGCGGGGCTAGTGGTTGGGAGGCGGGGATAGTGCTGGGCAGACTTATAGGGTCTGTGTCCTGAAAAGGACAGGTACAAATCAAGGTAAGGTATACACAAAAAGTAGCACATATGAGTTTATCTTGTTGGGCAGACTGGATGGACCGTGCAGGTCTTTTTCTGCCATCATCTACTATGTTACTATGTTACTGTATGTTTAAAATACATAATCAAATCGATATTATATCTACCTCTTCATTTACTGCTATATACTTCAAGTCTCCTATCTTATTTTTAAGGCTTCAACTGTCTTCTTTTCCTGCATCTACAGGTTGCTTTGAACTTAACTAGAAGGCAGTTGAAAAACATGAATCAGAGAAGTGGAAATGGACTACAGAAGAAAGCATATGGAGGAAAAAGGGAAAAAGTCTAGATAAAAAGGCAATTAAGAGAATGTCAGGAAAAAGATGAAAGAGAAGGGGGTAAGTACAGAGAATGGAAATGAAGGATTAGGATAGGGAGTATATTAAATATTAAGGACAAGAGGACAGAGAGAATAGGAGATAATGGGAGCTCTGGAGAAGGGCGAGAGTGATGTAAAGCTAGAAGATAAGTGAAATGAAAAGGTAAGAGGGTAAAAACCAGGAAATGAGAGGTAAAATAGATATGAGTGAGTAAAGAGGGAGATAAAAGAAAAATGGAGAAAAAAAAGGAAACAGTGTCAAGAGACATGTAAAGGAGGAATGTAAGTCAACAGTAGGAGAGAAGAAATAAAAGACACTGAAAAAGAACGTAGAAGAGGCTGACAAAAACAATGGAGAACAGAGAAATAAGATGATGAGACAACAAAGGTAAAAAAGAAAAACATTTTCATTTTTAGGGACTGTCAGCTTGGGATTTGTGCACATCTCTTTTTTTATATGTTTGCAAAATACAGGATGAAATGCATTTCAGTTTTTCTTTTTCCAGTACTATACTTCTCAGCCTAGTTTTATGGGAAGTTTCTATTTCAGTTTTTTCTGCATTTTCTGTTTCTAATTGTGATCTATTATTCTGGTGTGGTATGATGGTATAATCTATATTTTAGATGTGTGCCTGAGATGAAGGATTCAGCTCATGTGTGGGGATCTCTAGCATTTAATCTTACCCTCTGTTTTCTATCCAATAACCAATTCTTAATCCACAGGACATTGCCTCCTATCCTATGACTCCTTAACGTTCTCAGGAGTCTCTCATGAGGTATTTGTCAAAAGGTTTCTGAAAATCTAGATAGCCTACATCAACTGGTTCACATTTATCAACATATTTATTTATGCCTTAAAAAGAAACGAAACAAATTGGTGAGGCAAGACCTCCCTTGGCTGAATCCATTTTGACTCTGTCTCACTAAACTATGTTTGTCTACGGTTCTGTAATTTTATTCTTATAATAGTTTCCACTGTTTTCCACAGCACTGAAGTCAGGCTTACCGGTCTGTAATTTCCCAGATCACCCCTGGACCCTTTTTAAAATCAGCATCACATGGTCACCCTCCAGTTTTCAGGCACTACGGACGATTTTACGACAGGTTACAGATCACTAGCAGCAGATCAGCACTTTCATGTTTGAGTTCTTTCATTACCCTGAGGTGCATACCATCCAGTACAGGTGATTATCACTCTTTAATTTGTCAACTTGGCTCAGTACATCTACCAAGTTCACAGAGGTTTCTTTCAGTTCCTCCACATCATCATCCCTGAAAACCATTTTCGGTACAGGCAGATCTCTTACATCTTCTTCTATAAAGACCAAAATAAAGAATTCTTTCATCTCTCCACAATGGCCTTGTCCTTCCTTTTGCTCCTTCCTGATCTAATGGGTCCCACAAATTCCACTACTGTGGGTGTCTGGAGTTACTTTTTTTATTTCCCTTGCCATAGTGGTTACAATGTGCTAGGCAGGTGTATGTTACTTTCCTGGGGCACTTTTGTATTGGTCACTGGAGGATTTTGGTGAAAGGGCTTCCCCCTCCCCTCTTCCTTTCCATGTTATCTCATAGGTTGATGGTTGGCTACAACACATTCTAGTAGATATGGTGGTTCTGGGCACAATGTTACAAGGTTACCTGCATACTCTATCCCCCAAAATTGATCAGGGTCAGAACTGTTATAGGGGTGCTATGTATGTGGTACTTACGTCAGGCCCGGGGGCACTCCCGCATGCGCTGGATTAGGGTGGGGTCTTCACACCAGACATGTCTGTACCAGTGCTGGAGTGACTCAAGGTCTCAATGAATTCCAAAGCATCTGCAAAACATAAGTTGGTGGAGACAATGTTCAGGTGATGGGCCTTCTTGGCATCAAATATGTTATTATTTTTGACATGTTGTGCAAAGTTCCTCATATAGACTATGACAGATTGGAGGGGGTGCTGAGGGGGTGCATATGGATTACACAGGCTCAGGTGATGTGTGAACTGAGATGTTGGAAGAGGGTGGCATGGTGGCCTTTCTGTAGAGCATGGGCACTGTTGTTGGGAGGTTGTTGTTGGGAGGTAGGGATGGGCAATGGGTAAGGCAGGTGTGCCTTTGGGAAATTCAGTATACTTTAGTGAGCTGCTGCCAACGTTCCCATCAGTATGTAGGTGTGAGCCAGGATGCAGGCGGAGGGGGTTTAGGAGTCCAAATATGTGCAGCCCCTCATTTTAGCACTGCATGGTTAGTGGAGGGGGGCCCCATAATTACTTGTCCTTGAATATTCTGTACATTCTGATTTCAGCAATGTTTTTTTTTCTCTGTTATGAAAAAAAGCAATAATATGTAATGCAACAACAAAGGAATCTCAGTGCATGTGACGCTGCCTATGTATGGAGCTTGTACATGAGTGGTGCTATGACCCTGGGGGGCAGTGCTTCACACTCACCTTTCTAGACTGCTCATTATAGATCTTCATGTCCTCATGGAGACACCGTGTGGGGGTAGGTGGCATTGATATTTCATTATATATCTCCATGCCTCTGGTACAAGAGGACTAATAGCTCTGTCTCCTCCACAAAGAAATTTAATTCCCTTCTCAAAGACATAGCTGGGCACTCTGATGAACGTTCCTCCATGTGCAGAGGTATATATGCATATTTTGCACGTGGAGGGAATATCCTGCAGTTGTCACAGATGTTTTTTGAACATGGGGACCAGAACCGCCATTGTATGTGTGGTGTATTTTCAGTTGGCAGAAATATTTATCTCTGAACATCTATGAAGTTTTCAGTATCTCCTTTCAAAACTTTTTTTTGTAAATATTTTCAAATATCGGAAAACCTTTAGAGTCCTGTTTACTAAGTTGTGCCTTAGGCACGCTATCATTTTTAGAGCATGCTAAAGATTAGAATGTGCTAATGCTAGACACATATATTCCTATGGGTGCTAAAAATGCGTACGCACCTTAGTAAACAGAGCCCTTAGTTTTTTCTTCCATTATAGAGTTCACTTTTTAAATGTTTTCCAATAAACATTTTGCCATTTGAAAGTCATACTGAAAATGCCCTTCCATACCTAAGGAAACTAAATACTATTAATCAATTATACCTATGAATTATACAGAGCGAATGCTACATACCTGTAGAAGGTATTCTCCGAGGACAGCAGGCTGATTGTTCTCACTGATGGGTGACGTCCACGGCAGCCCCTCCAATCGGAAACTTCACTAGCAAAGGCCTTTGCTAGTCCTCGCGCGCCGATGCGCACCGCGCATGCGTGGCCGTCTTCCCGCCCGAACCGGCTCGTGTTCATCAGTCCCATATGTAGCAAGACAAAGACAAGGGAAGACACAACTCCAAAGGGGAGGTGGGCGGGTTTGTGAGAACAATCAGCCTGCTGTCCTCGGAGAATACCTTCTACAGGTATGTAGCATTCGCTTTCTCCGAGGACAAGCAGGCTGCTTGTTCTCACTGATGGGGTATCCCTAGCCCCCAGGCTCACTCAAAACAACAAACATGGTCAATTGGGCCTCGCAACGGCGAGGACATAACTGAGATTGACCTAACAATTTATCCAACTAACTGAGAGTGTAGCCTGGAACAGAATAAACATGGGCCTAGGGGGGTGGAGTTGGATTCTAAACCCCAAACAGATTCTGAAGCACTGACTGCCCGAACCGACTGTCGCGTCGGGTATCCTGCTGCAGGCAGTAATGAGATGTGAATGTGTGGACAGATGACCACGTCGCAGCTTTGCAAATCTCTTCAATAGTGGCTGACTTCAAGTGGGCCACTGACGCTGCCATGGCTCTGACATTGTGAGCCGTGACATGACCCTCAAGAGCCAGCCCAGCCTGGGCGTAAGTGAAGGAAATGCAATCTGCTAGCTAATTGGATATGGTGCGTTTCCCCACAGCCACTCCCCTCCTGTTGGGATCAAAAGAAACAAACAATTGGGCGGACTGTCTGTTGGGCTGTGTCCGCTCCAGATAGAAGGCCAATGCTCTCTTGCAGTCCAATGTGTGCAGCTGACGTTCAGCAGGGCAGGAATGAGGATGGGGAAAGAATGTTGGCAAGACAATTGACTGGTTCAGATGGAACTCCGACACAACCTTTGGCAAGAACTTAGGGTGAGTGCGGAGGACTACTCTGTTATGATGAAATTTGGTGTAAGGGGCCTGGGCTACCAGGGCCTGAAGCTCACTGACTCTACGAGCTGAAGTAACTGCCACCAAGAAAATGACCTTCCAGGTCAAGTACTTCAGATGGCAGGAGTTCAGTGGCTCAAAAGGAGGTTTCATCAGCTGGGTGAGAACGACATTGAGATCCCATGACACTGTAGGAGGTTTGACGGGGGGCTTTGACAAAAGCAAACCTCTCATGAAGCGAACAACTAAAGGCTGTCCTGAGATCGGCTTACCTTCCACACGTTAATGGTATGCACTGATTGCGCTAAGGTGAACCCTTACAGAGTTGGTCTTGAGACCAGACTCAGACAAGTGCAGAAGGTATTCAAGCAGGGTCTGTGTAGGACAAGAGCGAGGATCTAGGGCCTTGCTGTCACACCAGACGGCAAACCTCCTCCATAGAAAGAAGTAACTCCTCTTAGTGGAATCTTTTCTGGAAGCAAGCAAGATGCGGGAGACACCCTCTGACAGACCCAAAGAGGCAAAGTCTACGCTCTCAACATCCAGGCTGTGAGAGCCAGAGACTGGAGGTTGGGATGCAGAAGCGCCCCTTCGTCCTGTGTGATGAGGGTTGGAAAACACTCCAATCTCCACGGTTCTTCGGAGGACAACTCCAGAAGAAGAGGGAACCAGATCTGACGCGGCCAAAAGGGAGCAATCAGAATCATGGTGCCTCGGTCTTGCTTGAGTTTCAACAAAGTCTTCCCCACCAGAGGTATGGGAGGATAAGCATACAGCAGACCTTCCCCCCAGTCCAGGAGGAAGGCATCCGATGCCAGTCTGCCGGGGGCCTGAAGTCTGGAACAGAACTGAGGGACCTTGTGGTTGGCTCGAGATGCAAAGAGATCTACCAAGGGGGTGCCCCACACCTGGAAGATCTGGCGCACTACTCGGGAATTGAGCGACCACTCGTGAGGTTGCATAATCCTGCTCAACCTGTCGGCCAGACTGTTGTTTACGCCTGCCAGATATGTGGCTTGGAGCACCATGCCGTGACGGCGAGCCCAGAGCCACATGCTGACGGCTTCCTGACACAGGGGGCGAGATCCGGTGCCCCCCTGCTTGTTGATGTAATACATGGCAACCTGGTTGTCTGTCTGAATTTGGATAATTTGGTGAGACAGCCGATCTCTGAAAGCCTTCAGAACGTTCCAGATCGCTCGTAACGCCAGGAGATTGATCTGCAGATCGCGTTCCTGGAGGGACCAGCTTCCCTGGGTGTGAAGCCCATCGACATGAGCCCCCCACCCCTGGAGAGACGCATCCGTAGTCAGCATTTTTGTGGCTGAGGAATTTGGAAAGGGTGTCCCAGAGTCAAATTGGACCAAATTGTCCACCAATACAGGGATTTGAGAAAACTCGTGGACAGGTGGATCACGTCTTCTAGATCCCCAGCAGCCTGAAACCACTGGGAAGCTAGGGTCCATTGAGCAGATCGCATGTGAAGGTGGGCCATGGGAGTCACATGAACTGTGGAGGCCATGTGGCCCAACAATCTCAACATCTGCCGAGCTGTGATCTGCTGGGACGCTCGCACCCGCGAGACGAGGGACAACAAGTTGTTGGCTCTCGTCTCTGGGAGATAGGCACGAGCCGTCCGAGAATCCAGCAGAGCTCCTATGAATTCGAGTCTCTGTACTGGGAAAAGATGGGACTTTGGATAATTTATCACAAACCCCAGTAGCTCCAGGAGGCGAATAGTCATCTGCATAGACTGCAGAGCTCCTGCCTCGGACGTGTTCTTCACCAGCCAATCGTCGAGATAGGGGAACACTTGTACTCCCAGCCTGCGAAGCGCCGCTGCTACTACAGCCAAGCACTTCGTGAACACTCTGGGCGCAGAGGCGAGCCCAAAGAGTAGCACACAGTACTGGAAGTAACGTGTGCCCAGCTGAAATCGCAGATACTGTCTGTGAGCTGGCAGTATCGGGATGTGCGTGTAGGCATCCTTCAAGTCCAGAGAGCATAGCCAATCATTTTCCTGAATCATGGGGAGAAGGGTGCCCAGGGAAAGCATCCTGAACTTCTCCTTGACCAGATATTTGTTCAGGGCCCTTAGGTCTAGGATGGGACGCATCCCCCCTGTTTTCTTTTCCACAAGGAAGTACCTGGAATAGAATCCCAGCCCTTCCTGCCCGGATGGCACGGGCTCGACCACATTGGCGCTGAGAAGGGCGTAGAGTTCCTCTGCAAGTACCTGCTTGTGCTGGAAGCTGTAAGACTGAGCTCCCGGTGGGCAATTTGGAGGTTTGGAGGCCAAATTGAGGTTGTATCCTTGCCGGACTATTTGAAGAACCCACTGATCGGAGGTTATGAGAGGCCACCTTTGGTGAAAAACTTTCAATCTCCCCCCGACCGGCAGGTCGCCCGGCACTGATACGTTGATGTCGGCTATGCTCTGCTGGAGCCAGTCAAAAGCTCGCCCCTTGCTTTTGCTGGGGAGCCGAGGGGCCTTGCTGAGGCGCACGCTGCTGACGAGAGCGAGCGCGCTGGGGCTTAGCCTGGGCCGCAGGCTGTCGAGAAGGAGGATTGTACCTATGCTTACCAGAAGAGTAGGGAACAGTTCCTTCCCCCATAAAAACGTCTACCTGTGGAGGTAGAAGCTGAAGGCTGCCGGCGGGAGAACTTGTCGAAAGCGGTATCCCGCTGGTGGAGCTGCTCTACCACCTGTTCGACCTTCTCTCCAAAAATATTGTCCGCACGGCAAGGCGAGTCCGCAATCCGCTGCTGGATCCTATTTTCCAGGTCGGAGGCACGCAGCCATGAGAGTCTGCGCATCACCACACCTTGAGCAGCGGTATAGCGGTATCATATACCCCTCCGGCCAGGAATTTCCTGCACGCCTTCAGCTGCCTGACCACCTCCTGAAATGGCTTGGCTTGCTCAGGAGGGAGCTTGTCCACCAAGCCCGCCAACTGCCGCACATTGTTCCGCATGTGTATGCTCGTGTAGAGCTGGTAAGACTGAATTTTGGCCACGAGCATAGAGGAATGGTAGGCCTTCCTCCCAAAGGAGTCTAAGGTTCTCGAGTCTTTGCCCGGGGGGGCCGAAGCATGCTCCCTAGAACTCTTAGCCTTCTTTAGGGCCAGATCCACAACTCCAGAGTCGTGAGGCAACTGAGTGCGCATCAGCTCTGGGTCCCCATGGATCCGGTACTGGGACTCGATCTTCTTGGGAATATGGGGATTACTTAGAGGCTTGGTCCAGTTCGCCAGCAATGTCTTTTTTAGGACATGATGCATGGGTACTGTGGACGCTTCCTTAGGTGGAGAAGGATAGTCCAGGAGCTCAAACATTTCAGCCCTGGGCTCGTCCTCCACAACCACCAGGAAGGGGATGGCCGTAGACATCTCCCAGACAAAGGCCGCAAAAGACAGACTCTCGGGAGGAGAAAGCTGCCTTTCAGGGGAGGGAGTGGGATCAGAAGGAAGGCCATCAGACGCCTCGTCAGAGAAATACCTGATGTCCTCCTCCTCCTCCCACGAGGCCTCACCATCGGTATCAGACACAAGTTCATGAACCTGTGTCTGAAGCCGTGCCCGGCTCGACTCCGTGGAAACACGGCCACGGTGTGAGCGTCGAGAGGTAGACTCCCTCGCCCGCACCGGCGAAGCTCCCTCCGCTGACGTCGTCGGGGAGCCTTCCTGGGAGGCGACCGCAGTTGGTACCGCAAGCGGCACTGATGTTGGAGACCTCACCCCGGGCAAGGGGCCAGCCGACGCCTCACTCGACAGTACTGGTGGCGCAAGCACCCCCGGTACCGGAGGGGAAGGGCGCAACAGCTCTCCCAGGATCTCTGGGAGAACGGCCCGGAGACTCTCGTGCAGAGCGGCTGTGGAGAAAGACATGGAAGCCGATGCAGGTGTCAAAGTCAGAGTCTGTTCCGGGCGTGGAGGCTGTTCCGGGCTGTCCAAGGTGGAGCGCATCGACACCTCCTGAACAGAGGGTGAGCGGTCCTCCCAGTGCCGATGCCTACTGGGTGCCGACTCCCTCGGCGACCCAGAGCTCTCGGTACCGACGCGGGAAGGAGACCGGCGTCGATGCTTCTTTGACTTTTTCAAACGAAGCATGTCACCGGAACTTCCCGGTACCGACGAGGAGGACGTAGAATCCAACAGTTGCTTCCTCGGGGCCGAGGCCGAAGAAGGTCGGTCTTGGGGGGGCTGTACCGCAGGAGCCCTCAGGGTAGGGGGAGACCCACCCGAAGGCTCACCGCCACCAGCAGGGGAATGGACAGCCCTCACCTGCACTCCAGTCGAAACACCACCGTCCGATGACATCAGCACTAGAGGAGGTCCCGGTACCACCGACGCCGACGCAGTCTTCCGATGTCTCGGCACCGATGATGCAGAGGTTCGATGCCTCGATGCAGTCGATACAGTCGCCGCCGAGGTCGGAGGTCTTGACGCTGCCGACGTCGATGCACTCGATACTCCCGGTGCTGTTGCCGACGAAGAGCCCGAGAACAACACGTTCCACTGGGCCAATCTCGCTACCTGAGTCCTTTTTTGCAAAAGGGCGCAAAGACTACAGGCCTGCGGGCGGTGCCCAGCCCCCAGACACTGAAGACACAATGTGTGCCTATCAGTGAGCAAGATTACCCGGGCGCACTGGGTGCACTTCTTGAAGCCGCTGGGAGACTTCGATGACATGGGCGGAAAAATCACACCGGCGAAATCAAAACTCGTAATTGCGGTAAGGCACCAAAAAGAGGGAGAGAAAAAACTGGACCCGAGGCCTCAAAAGGGCCTACCCCGAAAACGAAAGAAAACTTAACGGGGCAAAAACTGGAAATACGGGAAGGGGAAAAAGACCGAAAGGCCTTTCTCCGAAATCCCTTTTTTTTTTTAAGTAGCGAAAAGTCAAAAAGACGCGCGAGGGTCAACTTAAGGGGTGCGAACGGCGCAAACACCGTACCGAGCGCGGACAAAAGAAGACTGACGAACATGAGCCGGTTAAGGCGGGAAGACGGCCGCGCATGCGCGGTGTGCATCGGCGCGCGAGGACTAGCAATGGCCTTTGCTAGTGAAGTTTCCGATTGGAGGGGCTGCCGTGGACATCACCCATCAGTGAGAACAAGCAGCCTGCTTGTCCTCGGAGAACATTTATGTGTAATTTTATCATTTTACAACCTACTATAAATACAAAAGTAACTCACTTCAATAAAGAATGTCTTTACCTGGATCTCCTAGGAGTAGGAGATTAATCAGAAGCAGATAACATTGTTGGCATATTATTAATGAAAATGTGCTTGTTACAACAAAAATATATCTTACTGTCAGAAAGGTGAAACAATATTTAAGGTCTTCAGATCACAGAATTCCCAGAGACAATCTTCTGCATTATACAGGTGTCTTGTCTTTATTGGGACTTTGGAGATCACATTCTTAAGTGGCCTATGGGTCTCTGCAATCATGTTATGTTTGAAATACAGCCACACTGACCTAACATAATAATAGGAAGAGTGCTGAAATTGCTGGAGCAAATTGTGAGAGGCAAAAAAAAAAAAAAGGAATGAAGAGACAAATCAGGGAGATAGACAAAGAGGAAAGGAGCATAGTGGAGGATAGATAAAATGTGGTTCAAAAAGAAACCTGGACATTTTTCTGCCATAATGGAAAAAAAGCAAACACAACCAGGGCTAAAAGTTAGATTTGTTAGTAAGTCACAAAAAAATGTGCCCTAAATGATGATATGATCACTGGAAGGATTACAGGATGACCACCCCCCTTACTCCCTCAGTGGTCACCGACCCCCTCCCATCCCCCAAAGATGTGAAATAAACAGTGCATACCAGCCTCTATGACAGCTTTAGATGTTATGGCCAGTCCTATCAGAGCAGCAAGCAGGTCCCTGGAGTAGCATAGTGGTCAGTGCAGTTGACTGTAGAGAAGTCCATATCCCACGCTAACTGGTAGCTGCATACGTCTAGTAGCACTATAAAAATGATAAGTAGTAGTAGTAGTGGACTTCTGGTGGAAAGTGTGAGCCCTCCAAAACCCAACAAAAAGCTACTGTACCCACATATAAGTGACACCTGCAGACATATGGGCTATTGTAGTGGTGTATAGTTTACAGTAGGTTTTTGGTGGGTTTTAAAGGGGTTACCATACAACATAAGTGGCTAACAGTGAGATATGTACCTGGGACCTTCTATGTGAAATCCACTGAAATGCCCTCTAGGGTTCCTCACTGCTCTGCTGGGATGTCTGTGTGGCTAGTCTGCTTAGAATGCTGTTCCCCCCCCCCCCCCCCCCCTCCCCATACATCGCAATAACTTGTTTTTGTGCACTTTCCCCTTGGATTTTTTTTTAATGGTCCTAGAAGATAGGCACACTGAGCGCAAACACATCTAGCAAATGGCCATTTTCAAAAGAAAAAGTTGGACATTTTTCTGGTTTGAAAATGGCCATGTTTGCTGCTGGATTTCTGGCCATTTTTCGTAAAACGTCCAAAATCAGATTTAGATGTCATATTGAAAATGCCCCTCTTAATCTATTGTCATGCACAAATCATAAACATTTTTCTCCTTCTCCACCTTGTGACCTAAAATCAGTGTAATGAAATCTACTGTGCAGACCTGCTTCTTTATGCAAGCAGGGTCACAGTAAATTTGCAAAACCAGAGAAAGATTCAAGCCAAACCCAGATGTTGAATCTGGCACATGAGCAGAGTTAAACTGGCATGTTGATCATTAATAGAGATTAATGTAGTTGGTGAAAGGTAGCTCCCTAAATTGGGTTCTCAGATTTTTTTTAAAGTTATTGGCTATGTAGTTGAAAAAAAATTTAAACAGTACTCTTGAAAGAAAATGTGTAGACTCATATCACTATCAGCTAACTGTAAATCCTAGGCTTATTAAAACAGTATGCCAACTTAGAGTGTTATATAATAGATAGCTTGGAAGAAATACAAGTTGTAAATTCACTTTTTGGGCTTTGCAAGCATCACAAACCATGACAACATAGCTAAGAGCAGTTTGTTAATGTCAGTTCATTCCTGAGAGTGAATTCTATCTTGTACTCAATTTTTAATGGAATGCTTACTTTTAAAGTAATACAGGCAAGGTAATATATAACAGGAAGCCTAGACTGTGAGGGCACGTGAGGTACCTACGCACAGCCTGTTTTATAAAATTACATCTCCGAAAACTTTCACACAAAGTTTTATCAATTCTGAGACAGACACATTTCTTCCTAAGGGGCCCTTTTACTAAGCTGCGGTAAAAAGGACCCTGCACTAGCAGCGGGGGCTGTTTTTGAAGCACCAAGGCCCTTTATACCACAGCGGGTAAAAAAGCCAAAAAAAAGAGATGGCCATGTGGTAAGACTGCACTTACAATGTGGCCATGCGGGGGGGGGGGGGGGGGGCTTAGAGGGGAGAACGTACCACCACCCACTGAGGTGGCGGTAAGGGCTCCCAAGCTAACCCGACGGTAACAGAGCAGCGTGCAACACTGCCCATTTACAGCCAGGTTAGCACCTGTGGAAATATTTTTCTAATATTTCCACTAGCACCAGAAATGCTGCACGCTGGGGGTGGAACTACCGCCAGCGCCTGCATTGGACTGGTAGTAGCTCCAGATTGACACGCTGTAAGCCCACGGTGGGCTTATCACTGCTTAGTAAAGGTAAAATTAGTCCTTACCTGATCATTTTCTTTCCATCAGTCCCAACAGATCAATCCAGAGATGAGTGGGTTATGTCCCTCTAACAGCAGGTGGAGATAGAGAGAAATTCAGAAATTTACTACCGGTATATGTGGACCTGTGCATTCATCTTAACTTCAGTAATGTCGATACCAAAGCAATGGAAGAAGATAAATCCAGCATGAAAGACCTCACCTGCCTCTATAAAGGCCAAGTAGGCAGCTCCTCCACCGCTCCTGCGGAAGGAAAACATCTGAAGTGGTATGCTGTAGCGTGAAGGCTTGTTCAATTTCCTTTGGATTTTGAAGAGTCTATACAAACAAGAACAACAAAAAATAGCCAGACAAAATCAACCAAGGGCAGGCCTCTGGATTGATCTGTTGGGACTAATGGAAAGAAAATTATCAGGTAAGGACTTATTTTACCTTCCATAGCCTCACACAGATCAATCCAGAGAAGAGTGGGATGTACCCAAGCAGTCCTCAAGTAGGGCGGGACCACAAATACCGAATAAGCTCGATCTCCAGCAGCGCTCACTAGGAGGCAGGAGCTACAGACAGCAACAGAACCGGGCACGAAAGAAAGAGGAACCAGCTACCGAACAAGCCTCCACGGACCGAGGCTGCCAAGGCCACACTAGTCGTGACAATGCAATACCCAAGGGCCCGAGCAGACCAGCCAGGCACGGTTCCAGGTAGACCACTGGAAGGGAGACCATGCGTACCCATCAGGGACATGAAGTACTCGATCCTCTGAGACCAAGCAATACTCCCAAACAGAAGAGATTCAGAGACTTGCCTCCTGGAAACCCTAAGCCTACAGAGCCAGGGAACACCCCAAGAAGGACATTCATAGAGGAGGCTAGGCTCACCCGTCTGGAAGGCACATGGCTCAACCGTGGAGCTAGACACCAAAGCTAAATGCAGCTCCAAACCACCAACCGAGTGGTGTTCCAGCTCGACTGCCAAAAATGAGTTTGGCTCACCAGAAACCATAATCAGACTCAACTGACAGACACGGAGCAAAGCCCGAGAGCCAGAAACAGAGCACAGCCCACTTCCCCACAATGGAGCAAGGCGTAAGCTGCCAAAGAGACTCAAACCCAACCAGGAACCTCTGAGCAAAGCTCAGACTCCCGAGATGGAGCCAGGCTTGCCAGCCATAGACCAAATTACTATAAACCACCAGGGGCACAGCATGAGTCAAGCCCAAGAAATGGAGCCAGACTAGACCGCCAATCAGAGACACATCAACCCCATTACATGGAGATGTGGAAAAGGCTGTCTCCCAAGTGAAGACTCCCGGTCTGAAAAACAGAAGCAGGACCGCACAGTATCATCGACATTGGATAAACTTCCCCAAGGCGGCCCACCCAGCAGAGACTGATCAAGGCCCGGCATCTATAGAAGGAGTGAGGTACCAAAAACCTGGACTAAGCAAGACGCCAGATTATGGAGCCATGGCAAGGTCCAACCTCTAACTAGCGAGCACCACACAACCCAAAGGGCTGAGTGAAGCCTCGACCAGAGGAAGGCCCGATCCTCCATGACAGAGCAAAGCTCGACCACCAAAGATGGAGCAAGCTTCGACTGCGCCAGGCTCAACATCCATAGAGGGAGCAAGGCTTACCCTCCAGAGATACTGAACCAGGACCAGCCCCCAGAGACAGAGCAAAAGTGAATATACAGAGACGGAGCAAAGCCCGACGTCCCGAGAAGAAGCATCAGCTGATAAGCTGATAACCAGAAACTGTAAAGGTTCTAAGCCAGAGACTGAAGCAGGCCCAACATTCAAATACAAAGGGGGGGACTGACGCCAGGAGATGGTCAGAACCAGGCTCGACGGTCAGAGACAGAGCAAGGCGCGTCGCGCAAATACGGAGCAAGGCTCGACGTCCAAAGACGGAATAAAACTCGACCGCCAAAGGTGGAGACAGGTTTGATGCCAAAGCAAAGCTTGAGTCCCAGAGACATAGCCATACTCAATGCCCAGAGAAGGGGCAGACTCAATGCTCAAGGGCAGAGGAAGATCCTACGCCCCCCTCATATGGATCGACTCAACACCCGGAGATGGAGCAAGCCTGCCGTCCAGAGGTGGAGCAAGGCTCGACATTCAGAGATGGAGTAAAACCTGATGCCAAAGCAAGGCTCGAGTTCCAGAGACATAGCGAAACCCGACGCCCCAAGACGGAGACAGACTCAACGCCCAAGGGCGGAGCAAGGCTCCAAACTGGAAGCCAGAGCAGGACTTGACGTCCGGAGACTGCGACCAGCTCGATGTCTACAGATAGAATAAGACGTGACGTCCGGAAGTGGAGCAAGGTTCACCATGCGGAGCCACAGCAAGGTTCAATGTGCAAAGACAGCGCAAGGCTATGGAGATGGGCTCGCCACCCGGAGACAGGAACAGGCTTGCTGCCCGGAGATGGACAGGGCTCACCAGCAGTAGACAGAGTAAGCAGAGCTCAACGCCCGTAGATGGAGCATGCCCATCCAAAGGCGGAGCAAGGCTCACCGTCCAGAGACAGAGCAAAGCCCAACATCCGGAGCTGGAACCAGGTTCAATGCCCAAGCAAGGTTCAAGTTCCCGAGACATAGCCAAGTTTGCCGTCCAGAGAAGGAGGCAGACTTGACTCCCAAGGGTAGAGCAAGATCCGACGCCCCAGAACGGAGCAAGGCTCTACGCCTGGCGATGGAGCAAGGACCAACATCCAGAGACAGAGCAAAACCAATGTCCAAAAATGGAGCAAGAAGCCACTATGAAATGGAGCACGATATTCACAGAACTCTGTGTTCTAGTTCCTTGCTAACTGTGGAATGACTGCACATGTACGCCATGGTGTGGTAGCAAAGTTGCATCCCCGAGAGGAATCTGCCAACATTTTGGAAGTTTCCTGATAACACTGAAACCTTCTCCCTAGACGCCTGTCACTCCAACTGGTGGACTGCACCATGCTCGTTTTTTTTTTTTTTTTTTTCCACTAGAAGAAAAAAAACACCACAGATGGTGCAAGGGGTAGAATGCCTGTAGTTAGACTGGACAGCATTCAGGGCATTACCCAGAATAAGGTACAGCCCCTGTCAACAGTTGGGCGATGAAGTAAAAATCACAATTACAGACTATGAACAGCTCAAATTCAAAATGCTATCAATCATAGACAAGGAGGACCCAGACCTATAAAGCCTCACCTAGGCCATGTACCACATAACAGCCCATGGCAATGGAAATGAACAGGAATGCCACCAAGGAGCTAAAACCCATGGAAATCCCATGAAAACCCATGTAGCCACGCCAGCAACACTGAGGTCACTAAGACGCCCCAAGAGAAATGAACAAGGGCTGAGAGCCCCGAGCAACCAAAGTCACTGGAGCCAGAGAAGGACAATGAGGCTGGATCGGATAAGTGGACATGGCCACAAAATGAAGGCAGGCATCGGTAGCTTGAAGTAGCGCTTCGCGGAGCGCCTCCCGCTCAGCAACCTGAGAAAGCCGAGACTGACAGAAGATGCTGCTCACAGTATCTGCCTGCTGAATCAACTGAAAAGTAGTAATGTGAGGGAAAGGAACCCCACGATGCCACCAAAGGCCAAAATTGCTCCTGGAGAAGGCGGGAGGCTAAAACCCAGACTTCCTGTGGGACAAAAACCGCCCGAAGGCCAAACTGAAAACGGCAGCACAGAAGAAAAAAAGGGCGCTGGATACCTGTCAGATGCACCAGAAAACTAACCCCCACCCCGGCAAAAGCTGCTGCGTGCCTCCAGGGGAAGGCTAAGAGAAGCTCACAGCGTAGCAGGAAAAAACAGCCTGAAAGCACCCAGAAAGGACAGAGAGCCCTGTTGCAAATCCTACTGTTAAGGGCGCAAACCAAGATGACGACTCCAGGAGGAAAAACCGCCCCAAGCCCGCCAAAAGAACAGCGACTTCCTGTCTGAACCAAAAGGCCACGACCGTAGGCGCCAGGGACCGACAAACATGAACATTGCGACTGAAAAACATCGGCTGGGCCCCCACCAGGGAAAAGTACGCAGGAGCCTCATAGACACGGTACCAGGTGACTCACCCAGTACCAGCAATCATAAGTACATAAGTATTGCCATACTGGGACACACCGAAGGTCCATCAAGCCCAGCATCTTTGTTTCCAACAGTGGCCAATCCAGGTCACAAATACCTGGCAAGATCCTAAAAAAGTACTAAACATTTTATACTGCTTATCCCAGAAATAGTGGATTTTCCCCAAGTCGAAACCGAGCCCGAGAGGACCCCATGCGAGAAGCTGACTTAGGCTTATCCTCCGGCAAACGACGGCCCTTAGAATCTCCCAAATCCTTAACAATCTTGTCCAAATCCTTGACAAACAGAAGCTCACCTCGAAATGGCAAACGAGCAAGGCGAGACTTAGACGCCACATCCGCTGACCAGTGACGAAGCCACAACCAGCAGCGAGCCACCACAGAGAAGGCCACCTCCTTCACTGAGGCCCAAAGAATATCATAGAACAAATCCGCCAAATAAGCGAGTCTAGCCTCAAGCGAAGGCAAGACTGCCACCAGCTCTTCCGAGGAGGCTGTCTTCTGCACCCAGGACAGGCACGCCCTGGTTGCGTAGGACCCGCAGACTGACGCCTGCATGCATAACGCTGCTACGTCGAATGACATCTTTAAAGCAGATTCTAATTTCCTGTCTTGCGTATCCTTAAGTGCCGTACCACCTTCCACCGGCAATGTAGTCTTCTTAGTAACCGCTGTAATCAACTAATCCACCGTGGGCAAACGTAAAGTTTCCCGCTCTCCATCCGGAAGCGGATATAGACGCGTCATGGCCCTTGCCACACGCAGCCCTGCCTCCAGCGTGTCCCACTGTGCCGCAATGAGCACCTTCATTGCCTCATGAATGTGAAAGGTTTGGGACGGCCGCTTAGTCCCTGACATAAAAGAGGGGGCTACAGAGGAGGGGAGACCGCTATCCGGAGCCGACATATTCAAAATCTCCATAGCCCTGACAATAAGATTAGACAATTCCTCCTGGCGAAACAACTGTGCTGCCGTGGGATCATCTCCCCCCTCAGAAGGCAACTCCCCCTCCTCTAGCAATTCAGACTGGGTCAGTTGGGAAACATCTAACAACCGACCGTCATCTACCTCTGTGCACACTGAAACTGAATCCACCCCCTGCGTATCCACGCATGGGCATTTAGTCAGCGATGGAGGGGAAGCTGAAAAACCCTCCTGAGAGACCCTCAAAATACCTTCATTGTCCGGTACCCACCCGGATCTCTTGAGTAAGAAGGCTTTGTGCAACAACAACACATACTCGGGGGGAAAAGGGTGCTCCAGTCTCCTCTACCCCCCTGTTCCCTATCTGAGAGCCCTCAGAAGGTAGGGGTACCTGGCGCCGAGCCGCTGCACCCAAAGGCCCTGCAGCTGAATCCCCCTCCGAATCCAAGATGGCGCCCGACGAAATGCCGTGAGGAGAATCAGCGTGGGAAAAGAGGCGCACCACCTCAGTAATCTCCACCACTCCCCCAGAGCTCGCTGTTTGCGCCCCAGCCCCAGCAAAACGCGTCTCAGCTGACGGACGCCCTCACGCTCCGGGCACGGAATCCGCTGCCGCCCGCGCCTTCAAAGGCGCAACGTTACCAAAATTATCTGCCGCCGTGCGGGAACTCTGCCCGACTGGGTGAGACAACCGCCCGGATGATCCCCGCAAAGGGGCTGATGGACCCGTGACCTGTTCCGGCCTCTCTCGCCCCTCTGCCGTTCCTCCCTGCACCGGAGAGTCCCGAGGACAGGCATCACACAGTCCAGACGCTGCTCTCCAGTTCCCACACCGGGAGCAGTGTTTAACTGATTCCGACGCGGCTGCCATGTGCCCAGCTGACCAAGCAGCACAGGAATCTGCCTGCCCGCTAACAGAAGGGCTCCCCCCGGTCTGGCTTGCAGCAGACCCCCTGCTTCCTGTGAGTGCCAGCCAAATAACACACTAGGTGTGTGTTTTTTTTTTTTTTTAAACAGGAGATCAACAACTCATGTGCCCCAGGAATGGAACCAGCGGGAGAAGGGAGGAAGGGAGGGACCTGGCACCACCAGGTATCCCTGCTCAGCACCTCAGCGAGCCCTCAACCCCGCAAGGTATCTCAACTCATCCCGAGGGAACGGGCGAGGAGCCCCAAAATCCAGAGCTGCAGAGTTATGACCATCCACCTGCTAGACAGAGAGAATACTGAGGTTTGGGTGGCTACACATGACCACATATAGAGCCTCGGAAGTTCTCTCTATCTCCACCTGCTGGCAGAGGGACATAACCCACCAGTCTCTGGATTGATCTGTGGGACGCTATGGAAAGCTTACCTTTGTACGTTCATGAAATAACACCTAACAATGAGCCAATCACATGACTCATATGGCTTCACCTTGTGCTAGTATGGAAAAGGAATTTCTTTTAAAAAATTACTAAACAAGTTAATATCCAAAGAGATCTAGCTGGCTAAGTGAAAACTTAAGGCCCTGTTTACTAAAGCGTGCTAGCGTTTTTAGGGCATGCTCAAAATTAACATGCACTAACTGTGTAGACGCCCATAGGAATATTATGGGCATCTACATGTTTAGCACATACTAATGATTAGAGTGCACTAAAAACACTAATGCATCTAGCGCAGTTTAGTAAATAGAGCCCTTAGACATCTATATCAATACATATGAAAGCTGACTGGGTGATTTGATTACATTTAATTGGTCATATTTTGGGAAGATTTGGAGTAGAGTGAGAGCAAGGTCAAAATATTAGGCAGCAGCTCTAGATGCTTGACTTGGCTGGCCTTTTTAGCAGCTACAAAAGCCCTTTTTATTGGGGGGGTGGGGGGAAGAAAGGACATGTGGTGCAAGGATCCTCTTCCCAGCCTCTCATAATTTCTTCATCCTTTCAAATAGAAAATATCCCTGAGGTGGTGACCCTTCCTTAAAGGAGGCAATTCTATAACTGGGCATCTCCACTTAGGTGCATCGATTCTATAAAGGAACTAGGTGTCTAGATTCCATTATAGAATCGTAGCATACCCAGTATTGGTATGGCTAACATTTAGGCACCCACAATTATACTAGCTCTGAAGCACCTAATGCAGCAAGGACGTATATAATTACAGTATTCTGCAAATAACCCATACTCCTCCCCTCTGTATGCCCCCTTTTAAATACATGCTATGTAAATTAAGCAGGTATTTGCAGAATAACACTTCAGCATCTTGCTAGCACTTCCATGGCTGCAAAAGTGCTAGAGCTGCATTTCACTCACCTAACACTCCCATATTTATAAGCTCCTAGATTCCAGACTTGCCCTTCAATATGGTAATTTTCAAGGGTGTTTACATAGATAGAGATGTGCTTTATGCACAAAAATAGCCTGTTTCAAAATTACCTGCACATAGGTATTCCTGAGGACGAAGATCAGGAAGGGTGGCACTTACACAAATGCTTTTGAAATTCAAAATGTGTGAATTTTAGACTGGGAGTACCAAAGTTAAAACTTAAACAATTTTGCAATGAAGGACCATTAGTCTACAAACCAAGATTTCCACTGAGCTCATTTGGATGGTTAAGAGATTCTTTGCATGATATTTCAGAATACAATTCCCCTGAAGTAGAAAATATGGGATATTGCAGAGCAAAAAAAAAAAATTTGGGGACATCTTCAGCAACTGGAACATCCTTTGGAGTGTTCACTTTAAGATAAATGCTAATTTTTAAATTAAGAATATTATTTGCATTAACTTTTGAGTCTGCATATACACAGGCCCCCCTCATTCTATAATCTTGTGCATATAATTTTAGGCTTAGCACCCAAATTTGCACATGTAGGTTATAGAATAACTACATTTACATTCTATTCTATTAATGTTTTTGTGTTCTGCCCACATTCTTTGATTGGGTGACAGGAGAATTGAATCAGGGACGAGCTATGGACGTAATCTACTTAGATTTCAGCAAAGCTTTTGACACGGTTCCCCACAGGAGGCTCTTAAATAAACTGGAGGGGCTGAAGATAGGACCTGAAGTGGTGAACTGGATTAGGAACTGGTTGACGGACAGACGCCAGAGGGTGGTGGTGAATGGAATTCGCTCGGAGGAAGGAAAGGTGAGTAGTGGAGTGCCTCAGGGATAGGTGCTGGGGCCGATTCTGTTCAATATATTTGTGAGTGACATTGCCGAAGGGTTAGAAGGTAAAGTTTGCCTATTTGCGGATGATACTAAGATCTGTAACAGAGTGGACACCACGGAGGGAGTGGAAAACATGAAAAAAGATCTGAGGAAGCTAGAAGAATGGTCTAAGGTTTGGCAATTAAAATTCAATGCGAAGAAATGCAAAGTGATGCACTTAGGGAATAGAAATCCACGGGAGACGTATGTGTTAGGCGGGGAGAGTCTGATAGGTACGGGCAGAGAAAGGGATCTTGGGGTGATAGTATCTGAGGATTTGAAGGCGACGAAACAGTGTGACAAGGCGGTGGCCGTAGCTAGAAGGTTGTTAGGCTGTATAGAGAGAGGTGTGACCAGCAGAAGAAAGGGGGTTTTGATGCCCCTGTATAAGTCGTTGGTGAGGCCCCACCTGGAGTATTGTGTTCAGTTTTGGAGGCCGTATCTTGTTAAGGATGTAAAAAGAATTGAAGCGGTGCAAAGAAAAGCTACGAGAATGGTATGGGATTTGCGTTACAAGACGTATGAGGAGAGACTTGCTGAACTAAACATGTATACTCTGGAGGAAAGGAGAAACAGGGGTGATATGATACAGACGTTCAAATATTTGAAAGGTATTAATCCGCAAACGAACCTTTTCCGGAGATGGGAAGGTGGTAGAATGAGAGGACATGAAATGAGATTGAAGGGGGGCAGACTCAAGAAAAATGTCAGGAAGTATTTTTTCACAGAAAGAGTAGTGGATGCTTGGAATGCCCTCCCGCGGGAGGTGGTGGAAATGAAAACGGTAACGGAATTCAAACATGCGTGGGATAAGCATAAAGGAATCCTGTGCCGAAGGAATGGATCCTCAGGAGCTTAGTCAGGATCGGGAGGCGGGGCTGGTGGTTGGGAGGCGGGGATAGTGCTGGACAGACTTGTACGGTCTGTGCCAGGGCCGGTGGTGGGCAGCGGGACTGGTGGTTGGGAGGCGGGGATAGTGCTGGACAGACTTGTACAGTCTGTGCCGGAGCCGGGGTTGGGAGGCGGGGCTGGTGGTTGGGAGGTGGGGATGGTGCTGGGCAGACTTGTGCAGTCTGTGCCGGAGCCGGTGGTTGGGAGAAGGGGCGGGTGGTTGGGAGGCGGGGATAGTGCTGGGCAGACTTATACGGTCTGTGCCCTGAACAGCACAGGTACAAATCAAAGTAGGGTATACACAAAAAGCAGCAAATATGAGTTATCTTGTTGGGCAGACTGGATGGACCGTGCAGGTCTTTTTCTGCCATCATCTACTATGTTAGTTACTATGCCCACATTCCAATTAGGATTCGTAGCAGATCACTTACAAAGAGTACCTCAACATTCGAGGTATGTACTGCTATCTAAAGTTCAAAAATATCACATAGTTAATTTGGCAAAGAAAAAAAATAAGTTTTAAAGCCTTTTTAAAATGAAAATAAAATGAAATCTGTCTTAATTCTTGGGGTAAGGTATTGCAAATGTCTGCACCCTGATACAGAACAGAATGTGTTCATGACGACATTTTAACCAAATGTTGCTAAAGATGGATAACCTACTTGTAAGGTTCCTAAGAAGTAAGAATTATGTCTATAATTAGGGATGACAAGTAGTTCTATGACTTATTCAGAGTTTAAATTGTGAAGCAATTTAAAAACTAAAAAAGCCATTTTAAATTGGATACGTGTATTTATAGTTAAACAGTGAAGTTCTGCAAAAAGTGGAGTTAACACTGGTAAAATTTACCTGCCCTATAAATCATTTAGCCACAGTATTTTGTAACAGCTATAAGTTCAAGACTTTATAGACAGCCTGCCACCTGTGACTTCCCCTACGGTCCCAGCACCCCCATCTCCCTCCTTCTTAGACCTATAAGCAGTCCCCACAAGTCCGGCAGCCTTATCTCCCATTCATTCGGTTCAGAGTACTCTATCCCCTATTCCTGCTTCTTTTCGAAGAGCCTCCTCTTGGACATTTTTCCAACCACAAGCCCTAGTATCTTTGTCTAAAGTACTTTCAGGGATGGGACCAGGAGGGTGGTATTGGGTGCACTAGACCCAATACCACCCTCCTGGTTACAGATCTCAGAGCTCCAATTACTACCTAAGCTTCTAGTAATAAATTTGAGTTTCCTCTCTGGTCGTCCCCACTCGATGGAAATCTACGTTAGTGCACCCCATTCTGAAGAAGTCCTCTTTAGACCCGCAGTCCCCTGCTCATTATTGTCCAGTCTCTAACCTCTGCTTCCTCTCCAAAATATTGGAGAAAATAGAATTTACTCAGCTGTCATCTTAAATTTAAAAAAATCCCTCATTCTCCACCCTCGTCAGTCCGGTTTTAGTGCCCACTTTAGTACAAAGACTTTATTAACAGCGGTGTTAAATAAAATCTGTTTCCATCTGGACAAATACAGTGTTGGGCTTGCTGTTTCACTACACCTATCTGCAGCCTTCAACCTGGTAAATCATCATCTGATGTTGTCCCATCTTGGGTCTCTGGGCATCTCTGACTCAGAGCACTCATGCTTCACTTCTTTTCTTTCCCACTACTCCTATTAAGTCATCACCACCACATCCTCTACCCCCTCGGGCCCATTGACTTGTGGTGTTCCGCAAGTCCCCTTCTCTTTAATATATTATTAAGCCCAATTGCACACTCATCCAATCCACAGTTGTCTCGGTTCACTTCTATGCTGATGACATCCTGGTACTTTTCCCTACTAGCCCTTTAAACCCCAGTATCAGCTCACTTCAACATTGTTTTGATGCTATTTCTTCCTGGCTCTCTGCCCACCAACTTATACTTAACACATAGAAAACTGTTGCATGCTGGTTCACGGGAGGGTTGTCTATTCCCTCCATCCCTTTAACTCTTTGCGGTACCTCCATTCAGCCAGTTAACTCTTTCCGATACTTGGCTCTCATCTCACTTTCACTCAGCAAATCTCCCACTTAGCCAAAACTAGTTTTCTAGTCCTCCAACAATTACGATCAGTCCGATGGTACTTCGATCAAGAGACTTTTCACTCCCTTGTCCTTTCACTGTTAGTAACTAGACTTGCCTATTACAACATAATCTACCTTGATTGCTCGAACAAAGCTTAAAAGACTTAAATCTACACAAAACACTGCTATAAGATAAATAACTCATAAATAAGTTCAATCATGTAACTCACTTATTCCAGAAATTTCATTGACTCCCTATTAAGAAACGGATCATTTTCAAGTTACTCACAGTGGCATTCAAAGACTACAGATTAGATCTTTCAGATTACCTAGCATTACTGACCATTCCATATTCTCTGGCTCGTCTTCTGTGGTCGATTAATGATCATCATCTTGTTCTCCCAAGCCCAAAAGCTGCCTAGTTAGAATTTACTAGACATCATGCCTATTTCTATGCCACTCCTTTTCATTGGAATTCTCTCCTGCTAACCATTCGTGCTGAATTGTCCTACAATAATTTCAACACTGCTATCAAAACCTGGCTCTTTAATCAAGTCTTTAGTGTTCCCTGTTCACGACAGGAGGAATCAAATTCAGACTCATGGCCTTTCTTCCTTTTCTCTCCCTTTTCATTTTCCCCTCTCCTTTTCCCTTTTGCCTTCCTTGACCCTTCCTACTCACTCCTCTATAGCTTATGCCTCCTTCTTACATATGTATGATTTATTCCTTTCCTATCTATATTGTAGTTCCTTTCTGCCTATTTAAGTACCCTTAGTTTTGTGAACTGCTCAGGTCTGCAAGTTAGATTGAGCAGTATAGTAAATTCTAATAAACTATAAACCTTTCGGGAGTTTAAGTGTAATGTTGCAATATAATGAATTGCATTAATCTAATTGTGGAAGTAAAATGGATTGAGTTATAATTCTAAAACTCTCTGCACTGGGAGATGATCGTAAGGCTTGTAGCTGTCTCAATCTGAAAAAAAAATGTTTTAGTCAAAGTGCTACTTTATTTCTCAAAGGGTAGCTTGGAATCTACAATAACTCCATGAACTTTTGAGCTATTTTCAATTTTTAAAGAGACTCACCAGAGGGTAATGTAAACTCTTTCTTTGGGATATCTGCATAATTACTGAACCAAAGTATCTTTGGTTTTTTTTGTTTAGTTTTAACATTCTTTTTTGCTTGTCCAGTCATCTATTAAAAAGATGTAGAGGCTCATTTTCAAAGCACATAGACGTACAAAGTTACTTAAGTTACTATGGGGCTCATTAATGAAAGAGAAAAATATCCAAAAAGTGTCATAAAGCGCCATTTGGACGCTTTATGACACTTTTTGGACCTATGCAGATAGGTGTAGTGAAATCAAACACAGCCTCCAAATAATGAATTCATGGGCGGATGCATTCCAACTAAAGCTCAATACAGAAATAAACACAATGTCTCATCCTCTCCTCACAATATAACACGAACAACCCACCACCATAAACACCCAGACTACACCCTTCCTGTTTCGGACAGCCTGAAAATCCTTGGAGTTACAATTGACCGAAATCTCACACTAGAAAGCCATGCGAAAAACACAACAAAGAAAATGTTCCACTCAATGTGGAAACTCAAAAGAGTAAAACCTTTCTTCCCAAGGAAAATATTCCACAGCCTGGTACAATCAATGGTGCTAAGCCACCTAGATTACTGCAATGCCATCTATGCCGGATGCAAAGAACAAATCATTAAGAAACTCCAAACTGCCCAAAACACAGCAGCCAGACTCATATTTGGAAAAATGAAATACGAAAGCGCCAAACCCCTAAGAGAAAAACTACACTGGCTCCCACTAAAAGAGTGAATTGCATTCAAAATCTGCACCCTGGTCCATAAAATCGTTCACGGTGAAGCCCCGATCTATATGTCAGACCTCATAGACCTGCCAACCAGGAACACAAAAAGGTCAGCACGCACATTCTTGAATCTACACAACCCCAGTTGCAAAGGACTTAAATACAAATCAACATATGCATCCAGCTTCTCCTTCATAAGCGCGCAACTATGGAACACACTACAAAAGGTTATAAAAACAATGCAAGACCTAACAATCTTCCGAAAATTACTGAAAACCAACCTGTTCAAAAAAGCATACCACAATGATCCATCCTAAATACTAGACAACGAAACTCCACCACAACTAGACAAAACCGAACTCTCTACACTTGACTGCTTCATTTACGCTGCCACTAATGAACATTATGTATTACTCACTACCACTTTACTTCTCATGCAGGAAATGAACTCTCTATATTTGATTGTCTAACTTACTCTATAATCTACTCTATCATGTATGAACTTTAATGCAACACTACTTTGTAATCTACCTTACCATTTATGAACTCTAATGCAATATCAATCTGTATTTCTCAATCCGGAAATGGCGATCGCCACTCCGGCACAATGTAAGCCACATTGAGCCTGCAAATAGGTGGGAAAATGTGGGATACAAATGCAACAAATAAAATTTTTTAAAAAAATTTTCTTCTCAAAACATCCAAATCAGTATTTTCGAAGCCTGTTCTACAGACATCTATCTATGCATTTCATCTGCATTGCATCCAAAACTCAAGGGCGCATGTCAGGGGCATTTTGAAGGCGGGATTAGGGCATTCAACCCTTCGATGTCTTACAGCCATAATGGAACAAAAAGAAAATATCTAGGGCAAAATCTTCAATGTTTTGGTCTAGACCTGTTTTTCTTTTTTTTTTTTCTTTTTTTTATTTATAGAAGTCTTTATTGAGCATTGTTAATACAAAACAAAGCATACTCAACTCAGCACAATGCAAAATGGAACAGGTATGCTTAATGTAACACAGAGTACATAACGGAAGAATGCACAAGGGAAATATCAATGCTATGACAAATACCGATTATACTTCAAAAATTTTCAGTTTTATTGTGATAGATCCCCCTTACCCTAACTACCCACCTCCCCTAATTCACCCAATAGACCCCCTCCTCCTCCCCGCCCCCCAATACCCTCCCTTCTACCCCCTCCTTTCATCAGAACCAGTCACCTTTTATCCAGAACACACATTCAAAAAGGGTCTCCAAACCCCTTCCCATTTAATAAGAATAAGAAAATAAATGTAACCTAAATGACCAGATGACCACTGCAAGGATTCAGGGATGACCCACCTTTCTCCCCCAGTGGTCACTGACCCCCCCCCCCTCCCACCCCAAAAAATGTGAATAAAAATAATAATCACCAACTTTTATGACAGCCTCAGT
Source organism: Microcaecilia unicolor (assembly GCF_901765095.1). NCBI lineage: Eukaryota > Metazoa > Chordata > Amphibia > Gymnophiona > Siphonopidae > Microcaecilia > Microcaecilia unicolor. The sequence goes on along the minus strand of NC_044039.1, from coordinate 81,497,552 downwards.
TGTTTTAGCCAGGTCCATTAGAGCAGCATGCAGGTCCCTGTAGTAGTGTAGTGGGGGGCGCAATGCACTATAGACAGGTGGACTCAGGCCATACTCCTACCTGTTACACTTGTGGTGGAAACTGTGAGCCCACCAAAGCTCACTGAACCCACATATAAGTGCTCCTTCACCCATAAGGTGTACAGTTGGAGGTAGTGGGTTTTACATGGGTTTTGGAGGGATCAGCAGAGATGTGTACCTGGAAGCATTTATATGAAGTCCACAGCAGTGCCCCTTAGGATGCCCTATTACCAGTCTGCTAAAAATGCTAGTTTCTCCTACATCCCAATGGCTTGATTTTATGCGTTTTTAATTTGTGCATTTTTTTTTTTTCAAATTGGCCTAAAAAGATAAAGAAATTTAATATATCTTCAAACTGCTGTAAAACAGAGCTCAACAAAAAAAAATATCATCTGCATATGATAAAATAGTGATGCCTAGGTCTGAAAGCAGCTCGTCCAAAGAGCTAAGGTAAACATTAAACAAGAGTGGCGATAGCCGGGAGCCCTGCAGAGCCCCACATCCTAGATTCTATTGTGATAACATTAAACTTTTTCCTCTTACACAGTATTTCTGCTTTGTCATAAATTCCTCAAACCACGTCACAGTGGCGTAGCCAGACCTGAGATTTTGGGTGGGCCCAGAGCTAATATGGGTGGGCACGCACTGTCTATATAAGTTTGAGTAGTGTCTCTTGGGATCCTACAAAATAATGCCTTAGAATTCACTTGATGCCCAACAGCTGCCCTGCATCTGTATAACCACATATATACTTAATGGAAAAATTGATATTTTTAAATATAATTACATTATCCCACAATCTCTCCACTGCAAAATGCTATACACAAACTTGTGCAAAAACACACTCATATCCTTACTAAACCATAACAGCACTAATTCTAAGGACAGGACGAGCTACAACCTTATGCTTGAAAAGGCAGAACTGTAATTACACTAGGCTCTAAAACACTAATACACTACCTTGTGAAATAAAAAAGGCAAAACAAAAAGGGCTGCAAATACTACACGCTAGCAGAATACTGCACCTTGATCACACATGAAAAACACATGACACAACAGACATGACACAAGGAACTAGAAATCAAAAAATATGAAGGCAAAATACTGAACTGGAAAGTTAACTCAAGAAGTCAGACTCTGCATGCAGCAATACCAGAAAAATTGAAACTTACATGCAAAATATCACAGATTCACATTTCCAAAAGCTGACATATTCCAATTAATAAATTCTGAATAAAATACTTTTTCTACCTTTGTTGTCTGATCTATTTGCTTTGGTCCCAGTGTCTTCTGTTTTATGCAGTGTCTTCTTTCCATCTGATATTTTTTCTCTCACCATGTCCACCATCCTCCTGTGTCCTTATGTGTCCTGTCTACCATCTGTAGCCCTGTCCCTATCCTTCCTCGAGTTTCAGTATCTGCCCTCAACGTGTTCCAAACCAGCCCTTAAACTCAGCAGTTTTCCCTCCATCCATATCCAGCATTTCTCCTTACGCCCCTCCATCCATGTGCTTCTACTTCCTCTGTCTTCCCTCCCCTCCATCCTTGTCCAACATTTTTCCTTCTGTTCCCTGCCCGCCACTCCATCCATGTCCAGCATTTCTCCTCTCTTCCCTCCCCTCCATGCGCATCTCCTCCCTGACTTCTCTCCCCTCCCTCCATCCATCCATCCAGCAACTCTCCATTCTCCCCTGCTCTCTCCTCCATCCACCTATATCCAGCAAATGTCCTCTGTCCCCTGCATTCATCCATCCATGTTCAGCAATTCTCCTCTCTCCTCTGCCCTCCCCTCCATCCATCCATACCCAGCAAATTTTCTCTCTCCCCTTTCCCCTCCATCCATCCATGTCCAGCAATTTTCCTCCTTCCCCTGCCCTCCGCTCCATGTCCAGCAATTTCTATTCTCTCCCCTGCCCTCCTTTCCATCCATCCATGTCCAGCAACTCTCCATTCTCCCCTTCCCTCTCCTCCATCCATCCATACCCAGCAAATTTCCTCTCTCCCCTTTCCCCTCCATCTATCCATGTCCAGCAATTCTCCTCCTTCCCCTGCCCTCCGCTCCGTCCAGCAACTCTCCATTCTCCCCTGCCCTCTCCTCCATCCATCCCCAGCAAATTTCCTCTCTCCCCTTTTCCCTCCATCCATCCATGTCCAGAAATTTTCCTCCTTCCCCTGCCCTCCTCTCCATCCATACATGTCCAGCAACTCTCCATTCTTCCCCTTCCTTCTCCTCCATCCATCTCCAGCAAATTTCCTCTCTTCCCCTACCCCCTCCATCAATCCTGTGTCCGGCAATTCTCCTCTCTCCCTGCCCATCCTGTTTATTTCAATCCCCTTCCCTATTCTATCTGGCGTCTCCCCACCCCCCCCCCCCCCCTCAAAAGAACGACAAAGTGGATGCAGCAGCTCACAGGTTTTGAGTGAACAGCGATGGCTGCGCGGAGGAGTGGAAACCAAATCGCTTTTCTTTCTTTACAATGGACTAGATGGGCGGGCTGGCTGGCTCACTTCCACTCCCGAAGTTGCAGCATAAAAGCAGCAAGCCAAGCAGCGGAGCCAGTCTCGACTCCATCCTTTGCTTCCTGCCCTCTCTCTCTGTGCCGTCCCGCCTTCCTCTGATGTCATTTCCTTTCAGGCGGGCGGGACGCTGAGAGGGCAGGAAGCGAAGGACGGAGTTGAGACTGGCTCGCTGCTTGCTGCTTTTACGCCCGCTCGCCGCTGCGGGCAAAAAAACGAAGTTGTTGTCGTCGTGGAAGGTGAGGGTCGCAAAAGACTGGGCGGGCCCGGGCTGAGATTGGGTGGGCCTGGGCCCACCCAGGCCCACCCGTAGCTACGCCCCTGCCACGTCAATACTGTGCCTATAATCCCAAATTCACAAAGTCTACACAACAACAAGGAGTGATTAATCGCATCAAATGCTGCGGAATTGTTACATGCCTAAATGAATTGACAAATAGCTACTTATAAGCACTAACAACACATTATTGGTAATAACTGGGTTCACTGGCACTGTTTTGCACTAATTTGCATTTACGAATGTAACTACACTTAATCAGCCAATGGCAATCAATATTTTGCTGACCACCACTGGTGCTAAACTCAGAAATTCAATGCCAGGCTATGACTGGGCACCGGCATTGAATTTCCAGGTTCACGGAGCCAGCTAATACATAGCGAGTTAAGTGCAATATGCAGCACTTAACCAGCTATGGGTTACCACATAAAGATAGGACTGACTTTTATGCAATCCTATGTATGCAGTTACATCCTATGTATGCAGTTACATGGCCGGTTAAGTTCTGAATATCAGCACTTAAACAGCCACGTGCAGATTCCACTCCCAGAATGCCCTCCAAGTTGCCAGTTTTTTCAGTGCAAGCCGGTTATTTTCAGTGGCACTAACCAGTTACGTGCAACTGAAAATAACCAGTTACATGCAACACGAGTCATTTCCGGCCTGTTAAATCGTGTTGAATATTGACCCCTTGGCGCACAAATTCTATAGTGGTTGTGGATGTGAGAGGGGAATGGGTGAGTTAGGAGTGTGCCCCGAACTTATGTGCTAAGATTATGGAATACAGCGAAGTTGCTTATCTGTAGCAGGTATTCTCCGAGGCCTGCAGGGCTTATATTCTCAGAAGTGGGTAATGGGGCGCCATGTTGCCCAGACTTGGCTTTATGACAAGCCATAAGACCTTTTGTGGAGTGCTGAGAGGTGCTCCACTGCGAATGCGTGGGTGTCTTCCCACCCACCGCTTGGGCGTGATTACCAAAGTTAAATACTACAGCAAGAAAAAATAAAAAGAGAAGACAACTCCTAGGGGAGGTGGGAGGGTTTGTGAGAATATAAGCCCTGCTGTCCTCGGAGAATACTTGCTACAGATTAAGTAACTTCGCTTTCTCAGAGGACAAGCAGGACATTAATTCTCACAAGTGGGGTATCCCTTGCATCCAGACTCACCAAAAACAAATACTGGTCAATTGGGTCTCGCAACAGCGAGGACAAAACTCAGATTAACCTGGAACTATATACTGAGTGAGAGGGCAGTCTGAACAGAGCAAAACAAGCCTTGGGGGAGGGGTGGAGTTGGATTGTACACCCCAAACAGATTCTGCAACACTATCTGCACGAATCTTGGGGATAACACTGGAGCCGCACACGTGACTCCGCTGGAGGTGGTATGCTAGGTGCGGTAGATCAAACTGACATAAGTGCCACTGATTGGCTGCGCCTCGGGTGAAGTCACCAGCCCGACGCCCAGCAACAAACCGCAACCCAGTCAGCAGCAAACAGCGACCCAGGCAGGGGGAGGAGTAGGGAAACTCGCTGTTTCCCTACTCCTCCCCCTGCCTAGGAATCGCTCGAGACTGGCTGCCAACCTCCCGAACCACCCGCGCACAATAACCGCCCCTCAAAAAACCGCCGCCGCCCTCCCTCTCCTCTCCAAGTCCGGATTCGGACTGTCAGAGAGGACGAAGAGGGAGGGTGGCGAGACGGCGAGTGTCCAATGTGGAGGAGGCGGGTGAGGGCGGGGGTCAGGGTCCAATGGCAAAGAGGGGGAGTGAAAGAGCAGCGGGTCTGACTCCCGCGCAGCCGTCATCCCCGATCACTCAAAACAAAGCAAGCAAACCTATGAGATGCTGCAGGACGTTTAATAGACAGGAGTGGAAGTGAGCAAACCAAGTCTATGGTAAGCAAGGAAGCCCATTGGTTAATCTCTGTTTCCACTCCCCTACGCAGCCGTCATTGGTATACACTCAAAAACAAGCAAATCTAGCAGCTGCTGCTTCACATTGTCGTTTTTAAATTGTTGTTCCATCTGAAACAAGCCTAAAGTGGTTTCAACTGGATAGACAGTGCCTTAAAATGTGGAGGACAAAAGGAGGGGGGAGACAGACCCTGCAACTGGGAGGGAGGGGGGGACTCTGCAACTGGGAAAAAGGGAGGGAGGGAGGGAGGGGGGACCCTGCAACTGGGAAAAAGGGAGGAAAGAAGGGAGGGGGGGACTCCCCTGCAACTGGGAGACAGACCGGGGGGACGACGACCCTGGAACTGGGAGGGTGGGGGGACCCTGGCACATACTCTCATTCTCACACACACACTCGCACCCAGTCTCACTCTCTCTCTGTCACACACACACACACTCGCACATTCACTCTCTCTCACACAGTCACTCTCACATACACTCTCTCAAACATACACACTCCGAGGAAAACCTTGCTAGCGCTCGTTTCCTTTAAACAGAAACGGGCCTTTTTTTACTAGTATACCCATAAACATGCAGATAATCTGGAAGTTATTCCATTAAGCCATGCTCTGCATTTCCCCCTCCCTCACCCCAAAACACACACCATCTTCCATGAGTGCCATATTCCTTTCTCTGTGGGCTGGTTCTTAATTATTAATTCTTAATTATAGTAAGTGACAGCAGATAAAGACCTGAATGGTCCATACAGTTTACCCAACAGTATTTCATTTTATTTCTTGTACATTCTACTGAAGTCCTTTTACCAAGCTGCAGTAAAAAGGGGCCCTGCGGTGGTATAGGTGCGTGGATTTGCCACGTGCCAGGGCCCCCCTTTACCACAGCGGGTAAAAGGAGTTTTTGTTTTTAAAAAAGGAAACGGTTGTGCGGTAAGTTAAGCACGTGCTGTGCAGGCATTTCCTGGGTTAGCCCTTTCCAACTTCTAATTAAGAAGCGGTAAGGGCTTCCACACTAGCCTAGCTATAACCGGGCAGCATATGGCACTACCCAATTACCACTGGGTAAGCCCCTGGTGCAAAAAAAACCCCTATATATATTTTTTGGAGGACTGGAAATGGCACATGGCACACACTGGAACTACTGCAGGCTCCTGCGGTAGTCCAGCAGTAGGGCCGATTTGCTGCACGCCATTGCCGTGGTAGCCCTATCAAGGCTTTGTAAAAGGACCCCTTAGTAACTGAACCATATAGCTTTCATAATGGTTGTTATATATAAAGGGAAAGGGAAATGGGACATGACATACTGCCTTTCTGAGGTTTTTGCAACTACATTCAAAGTTAGGGTTACCATTCGTCCGGATTTCCCCGGACAAGTCCTCTTTTTGAGGGCACCGTCGGGAGTCCGGGCGGATTTCAGCATTTCCTTGATTTGTCCGGGTTTCTTGGGTCATCACACAGTGTGATGACCCGAGAAACCCCGACAAATCAAGGAAATGCTGAAATCCGCCCCGAACTCCCGACGGTGCCCTCAAAAAGACACACACAATCCTCTGACGAGTCCGACCTCACCTAACTCCTCCTCTGATGCACGCGTGGCGGCGTGGGGCCGACGCAGGCAGGCTAGAGGCAGCGTCTGTGCTTGTGCGTGCCAGCCAGCGCCTGCCTGCTGATCAGCATCAGCTGATGTGATGATCCTGCACACTGCACGCAGGCGCAGCGGCTTACTGCTACTGCAGCCTGCCGCCTTCTCTTCAGTCGCCGCCATAATAACAGAGTCGACGTCAACGAGTACGAGGCTGCAGCGTCTGAGGACGGTCTGGTCTTCTAGTCTTGTGCCCCTTGCTTGCTGCCCTTAGCCGCCGCCATAACAATGAGGTAAGAAGATTAATACTTTTCCCAATACCTGAGATTTCTTCAGCTGCTTCTAGGACTGCTGAACCTGTTGTCCTTCTAGAGTCATCTGTCTCTCTGTAGGGGACTAGCCTGCATCTTATTTACAGTCAGATCCCTCCAATTCTCTGCTCTTAAGCTTTCTAGGGCTTTCTAAGGGCAACGCTGATCCTCCCTCTCCCTCACATCCAGTCAAGGGGGACCTCTGCTTTTCCTGTTGTACTTTCTTTTCCTACTATACTCAGTAGGTTATCTCCCCAGTGGCTCCTGGCTGCCTCCTTCCCAGGTCTTGTGTGGGGTACAAGTACTTTGCTACAAATGCAAAGGATGATACTGTATGAATACACAAGTAAATTGCAGGCTGCATAATAATAGAATGTAAAGTAAAAAGGAAGTAGCAAGGAAGGAAGAGTAGGTGATGTGTCAGCAGAGTGGCAGGAAGACTGACAGAGACAGTAGGATTATGCCTTGTACCAAAGTCATCACTGGGGACGGGGAGGGGAATAGGGGGCAGGATGAGGATCCGAAAGAGATGTGCTGTGGGCGGGAAGGGGGTGTGGTGGGGGCGTGGCAGGGGGGCGTGGCATGTGTCCTCTTTTTCAGAGGACACAATATGGTAACCCTATTCAAAGTGGTTTACATATGTAACCCAGTGGGTTATATTTATTTTTTTATTTTTACCTGGCTTCACAGAGATTGTTGGTGGTCAGTGCTGTGACTCCAGAAGCAGTTCTGGACTTCCTGCATGGAGCTGCGCTGTTTGCGGCTTGCCCCAGTGCTCTGAGTGTTGGAGAAAAGTCTGTAAATGTATTTAGATGTGTGTTTAAACATGTGAAAGGTGCACTGTATGTGTGGTTTGATGGCACCAATGATTGTGGGATGTTTTGATCTGATTGTAAAGAAATTTTATGGAAAGTTATTTTCCAAAATGGAGATTGTGAAAAAAATGTTAATTAGCATCCATGAGGCAAACACCCTGTGTTCTGACACCTTATTAGCCAGCAGAGGTCAGCTGGTGACTCAGATACCCAGTGTCCCTTGCCAACAGCTTGCCAGGAAGTGGGGGGAAGGGCTGAAAAGACACTGGAGAGAAAAGATGTTTTTGGGAGAGCTCTGAGTGCATGACAGGATTTCTAGGCAGAAAAGTGTGTGAAAGTAAGTTTTTCTGTTAGCTTTAAATTCCTGAATACAGGTGAAGAGAGTTGAAAGTGAAAAGTGTTGGATTTGAGCAGAGAAAGAAAGTTCTAAAACTGATGGGTTTTTTGTGTACTGTTTAAGTATCTGCAAGGGAATTTCTCTGCCAGTGTTTAGTGCTGAAACACTGGCTGGATGCAGGTGAAGTGTGCTGAATGATTTGAACAAGAGAAAGAAAGAACTAAACTGTTTTTTTGTGTGTGCTGTTTAAAAGTTTTGCAGTTAAGACTGTGGTGGAGAGACCCTGTGCAAGGTTGTGTAAGACAGATTTATGCACGTGGTTCCCAGTTAAGCCACTAGGAAAACTGGTCTCCAAGCTTAAGGCTGGGCTTGCAGTATGTGTGTTCACATGCTGGTGCACTAGAGTGGAAGATTGCATACATTTGGAGAGACAAAGATGCTGAGAGCTGTGTGACTGCAAGATCCAATGAAGAGTGCCCTTCCTTAGTTAGGGAACTCAGTACTAGAACAGAGAAACTATTTAAGGCTATACAATTATTCTTTATTTTTTTAGTTAGCAAGCCACAGTTATCCCTGAGTCCCAGCTAGTGCTCTTTCTGCTGTTAATCAGGAAGGAAGGTTTTTTGTTGATTTCATTTAAAGGATGAGGCAGTAGGTTCCTGTACTGAAGAGGAGATCCTGAGCTCCAACATACAAAGGGGAAGAACAAAGAAGGGCCAAAGACAAGTTTTTACTCCTATGCAAAAGGACATTGCAAAAGGACACTGAAAGGTCACAGTTTAATCTGATTTACCTGTTGTAGAGACTGAATCTGGGTGTTCACACCTGAAAGACAAAGTAATTCAAAATAATTGATTCTTGAGACACACAATATAAAGGGAATTTATAGATTGGGGGAGAACAAATAAGATACTTTGAGTAATACTTGTCTGTTGGTTTCACTGTTGTTGTTCTACTGCTGCACCTGTAAGAATAAAATTATGCTATTAGTTTATGTATAAATTTATTTTTACGTTACAAAAGAACCTAATGTGTTAAGAACATCATTTTTTCCATACCCCAAATTGGGTTTAAATAAACAATTAGTAACTTGTACTTACCATCTCTGTCTGGTTACTGGGTCTTAAAACCCTTTTAGTTTTCTTTCCCTTCCATGGTCTAGGACTTTGAAGGTGAGGTTAGTTTAATTGTCTCCTCGCTCAGAGGTGAACTGCAGGCTTGAGGTATTGGGCCATGGGTAATAGTAGAGCTTGCAGGGCCTTCTGGGACAAGGAAGCTACACATATATTACCAGGGGCAATGGAGAGTTAAGTGACTTGCCCAGAGTCACAAGGAGCTGCAGTGGGAATTGAACTCAGTTCCTCAGGATCAAAGTACACTGCACTAACCACTAGGCTACTCCTCCACTCTGATAAAGATTATGAGTAACTAAATCATGTAGTTTGTTGCTGTTTGCTATGGTCCTCATTTTACAAGCCCTATTCACTTTGAAATATGCATAAACTGGTACTTAAATGTTTATCTTGCATAAGCGTCTTAGTCCCTATTTTGCAAAGTGGATATGCATGTACGAAACCCAGGTGCATGCAGATAGCAAGGTGGTGTAGTCTGGTTGTGTCATAGGTGGGACAAGGCAACATAGAAACAAAAACATGACGGCAGATAAAGGCCACATGACCCATCCAGTCTGCCCCATCCTCTGTAACCCCTAATTCTTCCTGTTCCTAAGCGATCCCACATGCTTATCCCATGCCTTTTTAAATTCTGGAACAGTCCTCGACTACACCACCTCCACCGGGAGGCTATTCCATGCCCCCACCACCCTTTCTGTGAAATAATACTTCCTTAGGTTAGTCCTAAGCCTAGTCCCTCTTAACTTTGTCGTATGCCCCCTCATTCCAGAGCTCTCCTTCATTTGAAAAAGGCTCTCTTCCTGTACATAAATGCCCTTGAGATATTTAAACGTTTCTATCATGTCTCCTCTTTCCCTCCTCGCTTCCAGCGTATACATGTTGAGGTTCCTAAGCCTGTCCCTATAATTTTTGCATTCAAGACCGCTTACTAATTTCGTAGCCACCCACTGGACCGACTCCAGGAGATGGTAACTTCTGGATTTCTACATTTACCCTGCTGTCATTTTTGGAGATCACCATTTATCTTATACGGGGGGGGGGGGGGGGGGGGGGGGGGGGGGGGGGGGGGGGGAAGAGGCAGAGATAGGGCCCTGGTACTGTAAAATAAGCCACGGCTCCTCATTCTTTGGCAACAACATCTATATTCGCACTTCCAAATGAACATTTATATTTCCACTATCTAAAATGATGCGGCATATCCATTAGCAAAACAAAATTTATAGTATGTGGACTTTCTAAGGCCCCCTTTTACAAAGCCGCGCTAGTGGCTGTCGTTGCGGTAATGCCGATATGGCCCATTCAAAGTGAATGGGCTGTGTTGGCCTTGCCACATAGATTTGTAAAAGGTGGCCTAAGTGTTTTACTCTGCTCTATATGGGTGGAAGCAGTTCTTCACAATCTGATGAATAAACTCTAGCATCTCACCTATGCACATGGGACCATGGGATAAAATATCTTCTTAAAGTTCATCAGATATAACCTTTCATTAATTCTCAGCTTGAAACAAACTGAAAAAATGTTTATATATCAGGAAAATTGTTTAAAAATGTGCACAAAAAAACATTTTGTTTCATTTGCTGATCATCTCTAGTCTCTTCAAAGAGGTCCATTCTTCCAATTTATCTACTTTATAGATGCATTATGCTAGCATTTGTTCAGTTTTCTTTCAATCTTCTAAATTTATACACTACTTGGTTTTTTTTGTTTGTTTTTTTTAATTAACAGTGATTCTCCTGCTCAGTTGAAGGACCTAACAGAAACACAGAGCATAGAAAAATGTGGCCCACCCAGTCTGCCTGTCCACACCATCCACTATCCCCATCACTCCCTTACAGATCCTATGAACTTGTCCCAAGCTGTCTTGAACTCAGATACTGTTTTTGTCTCCAAAACTTCCACAGGGAGGCCATTGCACAAATTCACCACCCTTTCTATGAAGAAGTATTTCCTCGGGCTACTTCAGAGTCTATCCCCTTTCACCTTCATCCTATGCTAGCTCATTCCACAGCTTCCTTTCAACTGAGACTCGCCTCCTGTGCATTTATGCTGCATAGGTATTTAAATGTTTCTATCATATCTCCTCTCTCCAGCCTTTCTTCCAAAGTATATATATATATATTGAGATCTTTAAGCCTGTCCCTGTACACTTTATGAAGAAGACCACTGACCGTTTTTGTAGCCGCCCTCTGGACCATCTATCCTATTTATATCCCTTTGTCCAAAAACGTTTCGGTCGAAAGATCACTTAATCATGAGTTTTACTCCTTTTATGAGAATTCATATTAAGAAAGTCTTTGAGGGTTCTATCCATTATCAAGTAGTACTATGTTGGAATATGATTCCTTTATAGGTCAAGCATTTGCCTACTTATGCATCTTTTCGTAAACATCTGAAATTGTTCCTATTTCAGAAATATTTGAAACAGTGATGTGTGTTTTATTCTTTAAGATATATGATATAATCTGGATTTTTCTATTATCATTTTTTTGTAAGGCACATAGAGCCAGTTAATGGGATTGAAACAGTCATGTATGTTTTACTTTTTAAGATATATGATAATATGATCTGGATTATTATTATTATTTTGTAAGCCACATAAAACCAGTTAATGGGACCGGCAGGTTATAAGAGCTGTAATCATTATTATGTCTAATCTGATTGAATTATGATCATTATTTTTAAGCTGCTCTACTACCATTATTATACCTTGCCAGGTCTTGGGTTCCACTAAGAGCTAAATCTAAATTACCTTCACTTTCCTTGGTTCCAGGATCAATGCCTTTGTGAAGTAGTCATTTTTGTCATCAGGATACATTGGGGGCTCATTTTCAAAAGAGAAAAACATCCAAGAAGTGGCATAAATCTGTATTTGGACGTTTTTCTCACAAAAACATCCAAACTGGTATTTTCAATACCAATTTTTAGACATTTTTCTATGAAGCCCATCAGAAGTGCGTTCAAATCACAAGGGTGTGTGTCAGGGATGTATGTTAAGGACAGGATGTTTTTCAGCCATAATAGAAAGCAAAACCATCCAGGATTATAACTAAGATGTTTTGAGCTAGACCTATTTTTATAATGACTAAGACACAAAAAGGTGCCCTAAAAGACCAGATGACCAGTGAAGGGAATCCCCTTACCCCTCAGTAGTCACTGACCCCCTCCCACCACCCAAAAATGTGATTAAAAACATTACTTACCAGCCTCTATGCCAGCCTCAGATGTAATACTCAGGTCCATTAGAGCAGCATGCAGGTCCCTAGCGTAGTCTAGTGGTTGGCGTAGTGCATTGCAGACAGATAGACCCAGTCCCATACACCCCCCCCCCCCCCCCCCCACACACACACCTAGTACACTTGTGGTGGAAACTGTGAGTCCTCCAAGACTCACCAGAAACCCACTGTACCCACATATAGGTGTCCCCTTCTCCCATAAGGAAAAATTATGTTCTTACCTGATAATTTTCTTTCCTTTAATCATACCAGACCAGTCCAGACTAATGGGTTGTGTCCATCTACCAGCGGAAGGAGATAGAGAAAATAGTTCCAAGTAAACGCCCCTTAAGGGTATCGTGCAGCCTGGAATATTCACTATTTTGAATAGCCAAGCAATGGTGCTCTGAAGTCTAGAAGAAAACACAGTTAATACCAAACAGGCATACTCTTGGAGCCAATATGCAGAACCTCACTGTTCCTGCTTGGCCAAAGGCAACTGCAACCTCCCCTCACAGTAAAGTAAGCGGGAAGGAATGGTCCATACTGAGCTTGCCCAAGCACATAGAGATCTACCCCTGAATCTGAGGAAAGAACTCCGTGTTCCCAAGTAACAGGAGTCATACAGAGCTGGCACAACAACAAGTGGCAGGAGATTGAATAGAGAAGATGAAGTAGGCAGTACTGTAGGACATCCCACCGTATTGAAGAGTCATGGAACAGCCAGGGATACCTAAAGGAAACAACACTCTGACAGACTTTAGCTAGGGAGGGCATCTGGATTTGTCTGGTATGATTAAAGGAAAGAAAATTATCAGGTAAGAACATAAGTTTTCCTTCCTTGTCATCTATACGAGACCAGTCCAGACTGTTCAGTTCTGGTCACCTCATCTCAAAAAAGATATAAATGAATTGGAGAAGGTGCAGAGAAGGGCGACAAAAATGATAAAAGGGATGGGACGACTACCCTATGAGGAGAGGTTAAGACAGCCAGGACTCTTTAGCCTGGAGAAAAGGCGGCTGAGGGGTGTTATAATAGAGGTTTACAAGATAATGAGTAGGGTAGAGCGGACAGATGTGAAGCGTTTGCTTACACTTTCTAACAATAATAGAACCAGGGGACACAAGATGAAATTAGAATGTGGTAGGTTTAAAACGAATCGGAGAAAGTTTTTCTTTACTCAGCGCGTAGTTAGACTCTGGAACTCATTGCCGGAGAAGATAGTGACGGCAGCTGGCCTTGCTGAGTTTGAAGGGGGTCTGGATAGATTCGTGAAGGAAAAGTCCATTGATCATTATTAAATTTGGGATTTTTGCCAGGGGAGAAAAGAAGAATGCAGAAGGTTGAAAAATCAACAAAGCTATACACACAGCAAAAAACTGATCAGCAGAAAAGGATTCGAATATCTGAACCACCAGGCTACCAAAATGGAACAGAGTTAGACACTAGAACTGAAGCCATAGGACGTAAAACAAACCTCCTGAGCAAAAGAAAAATTACATACCCCTGTCCCGAGAGTAGCAAAAGAAGCAGCAAAAGATACTCATGTCAAAGCCCCCCCCCCCCCCCCCTTGGAAGGAAGGCAACTGTCGTATCTGAGCAACAAGGAGAAGAACTGTCTCTCCTAGAACAGAATCCACTTCTCTGAACCCTGGAAGGACAAAAACTATCTCCCAAACCTGCCGGTCTGCCTTGAGTCCAAGATGGTTGGATTAAGTGACCCTAACAAGTACTAGGAGTACGCAACCCCAAACAGCGCGCCACATTTCATAGAAGAAAGGAAGCAAGGCCCAGGAATCACCCAGACTCGTGCCTAGTGAATCAAACTCTACAGAACAAGAAGAGACTCCAGAGTCAAGAAAACCAACTAACTGGAGCGCTAGTCTCTCCAGGAGAACCATGAAGAAAATAGCAGCAGCATACCAGGGTACAACCGTAGAAAGAGAGTACTCCTCAACCAGTTCGCTCTGGACTTAGGGATGAAAGAACAGATCCAAGAGAACAAAAGGAGAGAAAAAGAAAGACAGTCGAGAGCCACACTGTGGGGGAAAGACCCCCAAGGTGCCAAGTAGCCACAAAAAGAGAAGACAAATTCAAACTCCCAGCCACCAAGAGGCTACGGCAAGAAAGGGTGCCACAGGAATGGTAGCTAACAGGAGACAAGACAGCCTTGTCTAGCAATCTAAACTGTGCTATGCCACAGCTGTCAAGAAGTTAGTACATAAGTAAAGCCACACTGGGAAAAGACCAAGGGTCCATCAAGCCCAGCATCCTATCCACGACAGTGGCCAATCCAGGCCAAGGGCACCTGGCAAGCTTCCCAAATGTACAAACATTCTATACATGTTATTCCTGGAATTGTGGATTTTTCCCAAGTCCATTTAGTAGCGATTTATGGACTTGTCCTTTAGGAAACCGTCTATCCCCTTTTTAAACTCTGCCAAGCTAACCGCCTTCACCACGTTCTCCGGCAACAAATTCCAGAGTTTAATTACGCGTTGGGTGAAGAAATATTTTCTCAGATTTGTTTTAAATTTACTACACTGTAGTTTCATCACATGCCCCCTAGTCCTAGTATTTTTGGAAAGCGTGAAAAGACGCTTCACATCCACCTGTTCCACTCCACTCATTATTTTATATACCTCTATCATGTCTCCCCTCAGCCGTCTCTTCTCCGGGTTACTGTATCCAACCCATAGAAAAAAGCTGGGGTTGACCGACAAGGCGAAACAGTGCCCAACAGGGAAAGGTGAAAATACGCTCCACAGTCAGAGATTGAACTGTGCTCAAGGGACAGAAACGAAGCTGTGCTCATCAGACAGAATAGGATCCATGCTCAACGAGAACAAACAGATTTGCACTCAAAGCACACAAACTGAGCCACGCACCACAGGCAGAGAAAGAGTTGCACACCTCTGACAAAGATAGAAATGCACTGAACAAGCAGAGAATAAGCTGAGAGTAACAGACAGAGGATGAGCAGTGCCTCACTGAAAGAACTGGATGTTAGATGTACCTGCTGAACTGAAGCTGCGATAGCGATGGAACTGTGTATAAAACGCAGACAAGGAGCTGCTTTCCACATGCAAACAAGGAGCTGCGCTCTGGATGCCAGCAAGGAGTTGCGCTCCCAACACTGGTAAGGAGCTGTGCTCCAGACACCGGCAAGGAACTGCACTCCAGGCGCCAGCAAGGAGCAGCACTCCACACGCTGACAAGGAGCTATGCTTCCTACGCAGACATGAAGCTGTGTAGCACCTGCAGTCATAGAGCTGTGCTCCACATACCACCCTGGAACTTTGCCCAATTTGCAGAGAAGAATTGTGCTAAACACACAGAGATAGAGCTACACTCAACAGGCGGTGGAGCTGTGCTCTGCACGCAGACAGGGAGCTGCTTTCTATATGCAAAGAGACAGCTGCATGCCACACACAGACAAGGAGCTGCGTTCCACAGGTACATAAGTAAGGCCATGCTGGGAAAAGACCAAGGGTCCATTGAGCCCAGCATCCTGTCCACGACAGTGGCCAATCCAGGCCAAGGGCACCGGGCAAGCTTCCCAAACGTACAAACATTCTATACATGTTATTCCTGGAATTGTGGATTTTTCCCAAGTCCATTTAGTAGCGGTTTATGGACTTGTCCTTTAGGAAACCATCCAATCCCTTTTTAAACTCTGCTAAGCTAACCGCCTTCACCACTTTCTCCGGCAATGAATTCCAGAGTTTAATTATACGTTGGGTGAAGAAACATTTTCTCCGATTTGTTTTAAATTTACTACACTGTAGTTTCATCGCATGCCCCCTAGTCCTAGTATTTTTGGAA
This sequence comes from Microcaecilia unicolor, assembly GCF_901765095.1. Lineage (NCBI taxonomy): Eukaryota > Metazoa > Chordata > Amphibia > Gymnophiona > Siphonopidae > Microcaecilia > Microcaecilia unicolor. Next base: position 81,481,571 of record NC_044039.1, on the reverse strand, counting down.
AGCGTGAACAGACGCTTCACATCCACCTGTTCCACTCCACTCATTATTTTATATACCTCTATCATGTCTCCCCTCAGCCATCTCTTCTCCAAGCTGAATAGCCCTAGCCTCCTTAATCTTTCTTCATAGGGAAGTCGTCCCATCCCCGCTATCATTTTAGTCGCCCTTTGCTGCACCTTTTCCAATTCTACTATATCTTTCTTGAGATGCGGCGACCAGAATTGAACACAATACTCAAGGTGCGGTCGCATCATGGAGCGATATAACATCCTCACACCTGTTTTCCATACCTTTCCTAATAATACCCAACATTCTATTCGCTTTCCTAGCCGCAGCAGCAGCACACTGAGCAGAAGGTTTCAGTGTATTATCGATGACGACACCCAGATCCCTTTCTTGGTCCGTATTCTACATGCAGACACAGGACTGCGCCCCACACTGAGACATGCAGAGAAAGAACTACACTCAACATGCGACAATGGAGCTGCGTTCAACATGCAGAGATGAAAGGTTGCAGAATAAGCAGCAAAGGAACTTCACTCAACATGCCATGATAGAGCTGGAACTGTGGAACTGTGCCCAACATGCAGCGATGGAGCCATGCCCAACATTGAATGGTGGAACTGCATGGAATAATGAAGCTGTGCTCAACATGCAGCGATGGAGCAGTGCTCAACATGCAACGATGGAGCTGCGTGATGGAGCCACGCTCAACATGCAGCGATGGAGTCGTGTTCAACATGCAGCGATGGAGCCGTGTTCAACATGCAGCGATAGAGCCGTGTTCAACATGCAGCGATAGAGCTGTGTTCAACATGCAGCGGTGGAGCTGTGCTCAACATGCGGCGATGGAGCTGTGCTCAACATGCGGCGATGGAGCTGTGCTCAACATACGGAGATGGAGCTGTGCTCAACATGCTGCGATGGAGCTGTGCTCAACATGCAGCAACGGAGCTGTGCCCAACAAGCAAAATGCATAGATGGAGACCCGGGGAACAGCCAGAGAAGAAGGTGCTGCCAGGAGTCCAAGAGGAAAGGAGCACAACTTGTGGAAATGCAGACCTGGCGCTGCACTCCCTTGGCTCAGAGGGACTAAAACTACAAGAGGAGAAAGCCCCATGCCCCAAGAGACACTCTCGGCCCCCAAGTGGTCTCTGAGGCACAATGACCGCCCTCCTAGGCAACCGATACGGAGCAGTAGTCAATGTAGAGAAAGGACAATGGAGCTGCGTTCAACAAGCAGAGATGAAAGGTTGCAGAATAAGCAGCAAAGGAACTTCACTCAACATGCCATGATAGAGCTGGAACTGTGGAACTGTGCCCAACATGCAGCGATGGAGCCATGCCCAACATTGAATGGTGGAACTGCATGGAATAATGAAGCTGTGCTCAACATGCAGCGATGGAGCAGTGCTCAACATGCAACGATGGAGCTGCGTGATGGAGCCACGCTCAACATGCAGCGATGGAGTCGTGTTCAACATGCAGCGATGGAGCCGTGTTCAACATGCAGCGATAGAGCTGTGTTCAACATGCAGCGGTGGAGCTGTGCTCAACATGCGGCGATGGAGCTGTGCTCAACATGCGGCGATGGAGCTGTGCTCAACATACGGAGATGGAGCTGTGCTCAACATGCTGCAATGGAGCTGTGCTCAACATGCAGCAATGGAGCTGTGCCCAACAAGCAAAATGCATAGATGGAGACCCGGGGAACAGCCAGAGAAGAAGGTGCTGCCAGGAGTCCAAGAGGAAAGGAGCACAACTTGTGGAAATGCAGACCTGGCGCTGCACTCCCTTGGCTCAGAGGGACTAAAACTACAAGAGGAGAAAGCCCCATGCCCCAAGAGACACTCTCGGCCCCCAAGTGGTCTCTGAGGCACAATGACCGCCCTCCTAGGCAACCGATACAGAGCAGTAGTCAATGTAGAGAAAAGACAATGGAGCTGCGTTCAACAAGCAGAGATGAAAGGTTGCAGAATAAGCAGCAAAGGAACTTCACTCAACATGCCATGATAGAGCTGGAACTGTGGAACTGTGCCCAACATGCAGCGATGGAGCCGTGCCCAACATGGAACGGTGGAACTGCGTGGAATAATGAAGCTGTGCTCAACATGCGGCGATGGAGCTGTGCTCAACATGCGGTGATGGAGCTGTGCTCAACATGCGGTGATGGAGCTGTGCTCAACATGCAGTGATGGAGCTGTGTTCAACATGCGGTGATGGAGCTCTGCTCAACATGCAGAGATGGAGCAGTGATTAACATACGGCGATGGAGCTGTGCTCATCATACGGCGACGGAGCTGTGCTCAACATGCAGAGATGGAGCAGTGATCAACATACGGCGATGGAGCCGTGCTCATCATACGGCGATGGAGCCGTGCTCATCATACGGCGATGGAGCCGAGCTCATCATACGGCGATGGAGCCATGCTCATCATACGGCGATGGAGCCGTGTTCATCATACAGCGATGGAGCCGTGCTCATCATACGGCGATGGAGCTGTGCTCAACATACCGTGATGGAACTGTGCTCAACATGCAGCGATGGAGCTGTGCCCAACAAGCAAAATGCATAGATGGAGCCCCGGGGAACAGACAGAGAAGAAGGTGCTGCCAGGAATCCAACAGGAAAGAAGCACAACTTGTGGAAATGCAGACCTGGCACTGCACTCCCCTGGCTCAGAGGGACTAAAACTACAAGAGGAGAAAGCCCCATGCCCCAAGTGGTCTCTGAGCCACAATGACCGCCCTCCTAGGCAACTGATATGGAGCAGCAGTCAACGTAAAGAAAGAACTCCCGCCTGTTCGGAAGGAAGGGATCCTCAGGAGCTTAGCAGAGATTGGATGGCAGAGGCAGGGCTGATGGTTGGGAGGCGGGGTTACTGCTGGGCAGACTTATACAGTCTGTGTCCTGAAAAAGACAGATACAAATCAAGGGGCTGGTGGTTGGGAGGCAGGGCTAGTGCTGGGCAGACTTATACGGTCTGAGCCCTGAAAAAGACAGATACAAATAAAGGGGCTGGGGATGGGAGGCGGGGCTAGTGCTGGGCAGACTTATACGGTCTGTGCCCTGAAAAAGACAGATACAAATCAAGGTAAGGTATACACAAAAAGTAACACATATGAGTTATCTTGTTGGGCAGACTGGATGGACCATGCAGGTTTTTTTCTGCCATCATCTACTATGTTACCATCCAGCTTATTTTAGAAAGTGATCGCCGGCCATCTTCTGACATAAATCGGGAGATGGCCGGCGATCTCGGAAAAGCGGCGAAATCGGTATAATCGAAAGCTGCTTTTTTGACAGCATCGCCGCTTTCCCGTCACCTCGCCAGCGAAAGTTCAAAGGGGCGTGTCGGTGGTGAAGCAAAGGCGGGGTATGGGCGTGGCTACCAGATGGCCAGCTTTCGCGGATAATGGAAAAAAAAAGCGACGTTAAGCAGTATTTCGCGGGCTTTACTTGGTCCTTTTATTTTCACGACCAAGCCTCAAAAAAGTGCCCCAACTGACCAAATGACCACTGGAGGGAATGGGGGATGACCTCCCCGTAGTCCCCCAGTGGTCACCAACCCCCTCCCACACGAAAAAAATAAAAATAAAGCAGTTTTTTGTCAGCCTGTATGCCAGCCTGAAATGTCATACCCAGGTCCCTGACAGCAGTATGCAACTCCCTGGAGCAGTTTTTAATGGGTGAAGTGCACTTCAGGCAGGCAGACTCAGGTCCATCCCCCCTACCTGTTACACTTGTGGTGCTAAGTTTTGAGCCCTCCAAACCCCCCAACACCCACTGTACCCACATGTAAGTGCCCCCCTTCACCCATAAGGGCTGTGGTAATGGAGTAGAGGTGTGGGGAGTGGGTTTGGGGGGGATTTGAGGGGCTCAGCACCCAAGGTAAGGGAGCTATGCACCGGGGAGCTTTTTTTGTATTTTTTAAACATTTTTAGAAGTGCCCCCTAGGGTGCCCTGGCATGTGAGGGGGACCAGTGCATTACAAATGCTGGCTCCTCCCATGACCAAATGCCTTGGATTTTGCTGGGTTTGAGATGGCCGGCATTTTTTTCCATTATTGCTGAAAAACAAAACCGGCCATGTCAAACCCAGCGAACTCTGGCATTTGGCCGGGCTAAACCGTATTATCGAAAAAAAAGATGGCCGGTCATCTTTTTCGAAAATACGGTTCTGGCCAGCTGTAGCACCGCCGCCAAAATAGATCCACCAGCGACGTTCGATTATGCCCCTCTATGTTACTATGTAAGCATCACAGATCTGGAATCCTCAGCCATAGGGAGCAAAATGCAGCCATAAGGCAGTAAGGAAGAAACAACTCTCGCCAGGCCAGGAACATAGAGGAAGCTGGTCACTAACACCAAACCAAGGAAAAACCAGCTAAGGGAGAGTCAAACTCCACATCTAGAACAGAGCCACTTCCCTGAAGAAAAGTAGAGAAAGGCGCAGAGCTAAGAGGCGATAATCCAGATGCACAGCAATAGATCTGCTCAGCAGGAAAGAACTGCGCCCCTTTCAGAAAAAGGAAGGAGTGCTAAATGTGCCAGGAGAGAAGCACCTGAAACTAGAAAAGTCAAAATCCGCCTGTGCTAGGCTAAAACTCCCATCCAAAAGCAAGGGAAGCAAGGAAGAGCCGTGGCAAACTAGTCTTAAAAAGGCACATTTCCATAAAGAGACACTGAATTGAGTCCAAGCAAACGATTGGCAAGAATGGCGCTCCTGAGGGTACTCAGAAGAGGGGTTTGAGCTAGCAGTTGCACACCAAGGGCAACTCGGACCCCTGCCAGAAGAAAAGTACCCTGCAGACAAACCAGAGCAGAAAGGAGGGATCCATGGGGATGAGAGAACCAGAACCTCCCTATAGAAGGGAGGAAAAACTGCTGCCAAAACAAGAATCAAATAGCAGGGGGCCAGAAGCAGCAGAGACTGGACGGTCTGAAAAAGAACTGACCAACAGCTGCGTAAGGCTGACAGGAATGAAAAAATAGCCCTGGACTAAAAAGACCGAGCCTGCAGCCAAACGGAGCCAGCGAGAGACTTCCCCCACTTTGGAAATGGCAGAGGAAGATATCCGAACCGCAAAGGTACAAGTTCCAGCAACGGGGCTACCCTCTGAACCAGCCACCATCTAGAACCGTGAAGAGGAGAAAAACAACTGAGTTTTGTGATCCAGACACGAGCCGTGCCCCACAAAAAAAAATCAAAGCAACTGGTACCAGCTCAGAAGGGTCCAAGATCAGAATCAGACACTGGCCAACGAAATTCAAAGAAACTTCCCAAGCGGTCCCCTAGAATACATTGCCAAAGGTGGGAAAATAAATCGGGTAACAGGCAAGAGAAAGAAGGAAAAACAAAGTTTCTTTTTTTTTTTTTTAAACAATCTTCTTCACTACTGACGGGAATAAATAAAGGTTTACCTCAGGGGCAGAAAAAGAAGGGGAAAAAAACAGTTTCTTCTTCCTTTTTTTTTTTTGTAAACAACCTTCTTCACTAGTGACAGGAATTAATAAAGGTTTACCTCAGAGGCAGAAAAGGAGGGAAAAACAAAGTTTCCTTTGTTTTTTGTTTGTTTTCAAACAACCTTCTTCACTAGTGACAGGAATAAATAAAGACTTACCTCAGAGGCAGAAATTCAAATACACCTACCACCACAAAAGAGAAGAACCCCACAGGGGATACAAGTTACTCCATACCACAATCAACCACCCTGCTAAAAAGACAGCTAGGGGAGGTAGGGGAGGGGAGGGAACCAGGGTCACTGGATATAACCCTAGCTGTCAGATGAGGAACTTAGGACCACTGAGTATCATCTAAAACTAGCCCCAACACAGCTACCAGCTTACCCCATGGCTCCACTGTCACCAGAAGAATCTGGGACAGGAGCTACCAGCCAGCAATCCAGAGCAGCTGCACGATCCGACCACCATCCGCTAGGAGACAGAGAAAATACCACACATTCCAGGCTGCACGATACCCTTAAGGGGCGGTTTACTTGGAACTATTTTCTCTGTCTCCTTCCGCTTGTAGATGGACACAACCCATTAGCCTGGACTGGTCTGGTATAGATGACAAGGAAGTGTTATTGTAGTGATGTATAGTTGGGGGTAGTGGGTTTTGGGGGCGCTCATCAGACAAGATAAGGGAACAACGGTGAGATGTGTACCTGGGAGCATTTATTTGAAGTCCAATGCAGTGCCCCCTAGGGTGTCCCTTGCTCTCCTGGGATTTCTGTGTGGCCCGTCTACTAAGAATTCTGGCTCTTCCTGTATCCCAATAGTTTGATTTTGTGATTTTGTGCATTTTTCACTTGAACATTTGGACATTTAGAGCAAAACGTCCAAAGATAAACTTGGGACATCATATCAGAAAAGCCCCTCTTTATCTCCCTGACATGAATGTATGAGATTCACCCAACTGACACTGAACTCTCCTATTATTATTGTATTTTTAGTTTTAGTATCCTGTCTAATCTGTCAGTATTCATAATATATTTCACTATTTTGTTCAGATGGATGGTGTTTTACCCTCATCACTATACTCCATCCTCGTTACATATGGAATTTCTATCAGGTTGGTCAGTAAAAATCTTAAATATCCCTTGAGATTTCCAAGTACTCTGTAGCAAGATTTTGAAAATCCCATGTCAGAGCGTTTTAAATTCTAAATTGTTTCTTGATGTAATCACAGTGTCTTGGAACCTACCATCAAAAAAGATAGGTCTTGATTTGAGTCATAGATAGTTGAGTCCCTATAAGTACTAGTGGAGCTGATAAGCACAGATAAGACTTGAGACATTAATGGCAAACCCTACTGATTTCCAATAACTTGACTGGAATCAATACATCATCTCAGCCTAAAATATGCATTTGAGTAACCAATCATGTAAGAATGGCCAATTCTATATGAAAAGTAGGCACCTGCTTATCTTTATAGAATACTAGTGCAAATGGTTAAAAATACATATACATTTACCCCCAAATTCCATATGAAGTGGATATTGCACCATTCACGGAAGAAAGTGTTTATAAACAGCTTGAAAATCTGAAAGTGGACAAAGCTATAGGGCCAGATGGGATACATCCCATTATACTGAGAGAGCTCAGAGAGTCTCGGTGAGACCTCTTAAGGATTTATTTAATAGATCTTTAGAGACGGGAGAGGTTTCGTGGGATTGGAGATGAGCTGTTGTGGTCCCTCTTCACAAAAGTGGGAACAGAGAAGAAGTGGAAAACTATACGCCAGTATGCCTTAAATCGGTGGTAGGAAAAATAATGGAGCCGCTGCTGAAGGAAAGTACAGTTAACTTTTTAGAATTCAGTGGATTACAGGATCCAAAGCAACATGGCTTTACCAAGTGAATCTGATTGACTTATTTGACTGGGTGACCAAAGAACTAGATGAAGGACATGTGTTAGATGTAATCTACTTGGATTTCAGCAAAGTCTTTGATATGGTCTCTCATAGAAGACTTGTGAATGAGCTGAACTTAGGACCCAAAGTGGTGAACTGGATTGGAAACTGGTTGACCAACAGGCAGCAGAGGGAGGTGGTAAATTGAATCCACTTGGAGGAAAGGAAGGTGAGCAGTGGAGTACATCAAGGGGTCGGTGCTGTGGCCAATTTGTTTAATATATTTGTAAGAGACATTGCTGAAGGATTAGAAGGAAAAATTTGCCTTTTTGTAGATGATACAAAGACAATCAATAGATACCCTGGAGGGTGTAGAAACCTTGAGAAGAGATCTACAAACATTGGAAAAATGGTCAAGGATCTGGCAGTTAAAATTTAATACTTACATATCAGGGAAACACATTTTTTAAAACGTGCTAATCAAATTAACAATCTATAACGGCACATCAACTTCTAGAGTCAAATTTAACCTTATTCTAATAACAGACTCTTTCAAAAAAGCACATATGAAATAAAATATTCAGTTGTTTATTATAATATCTATAATGACTAACACATCAACATTCTAATCATTATACAAATGAACTGGGTGGGACAATCCCTTTTCAATGAACATTTGATCTGGTCATAAGCCAACTCTTCCAATAAAGCTTAATGTTCCCCCCCCTCCCCCCACACAGATCAATAGTCACTGATGGATGAAAGCATAGTCCTAAATAAATACACAAACCAGTTAAATGAACCTCCTCTTCAATGTGTATCCCGATAACAGTCACTGATAGTGATAGATGACAAACACGATCTTCCACAACTTCATTTAAATAAACATCTTCTTCAGTGTATATTTAGATTACAGATGACTCCTTGATGTGGTTAGTCACATAAAACTGCAATGACCACTAATATTCAAACTATATCAATAGATGTTCCATATTATATTTCCTTTCAAGCACTTCCTTAACTCATGCAGAGTTTCGCATTAGTGTTTCTTCAGAAGAAACCGCTGTTACAAAGACAATACACAATATTCAAATGGGTTGAAAGCAGTCTAACTAACATGCTCAAAACACACATTAACATTTTCAACTTCTTTATTTACCTTACTGCTATGGCCATCATCCCCAGTCGGATGCCAAGTCCAAAGTGTTATGCTTACAAAACCGGAAGTTTAACCATGTTCAAACTGATGTGAAATTTAAAGGCAAGCACACGGTCATCTGATCTGATTAGTTAATGCCATTCCACCTTACATCTTTGAAAACTAAGTAAAAGAAATTTATTTCATTCCCTTGTGAAAGATTGGAAAATATAAAAAAAATTTTGAAAAATATGAATACTATGAATATATGAATATTTGAGACCTATGACGAAAAAGGTTAGAACTCTGTCACCATAGAAGAATAATGTTATGGTGATTTACAACTAACTTTGAGTCTATCTCTGATGGTCTGAAGAAAAAACAATATATATAAAAAAACAATATACAGTAATTATATAAACTGTGCACTTCATATGAATATTGAATTACTGATAAAATATTACAATTAGTGGGCATTGTTTGTATCTTTAGTAAGGAAGAAGCAAGCATGCGGTGGATGCACATCAGACTACTTCCTCCTCCTCTGCTGGCCTGGGCCCACTGCTTATTTGAACCACACACGGGACTCTATACAGATACACAGTGCAAATATGCAACTGGGCCCAGACCACCTGTGGAGGAGAAAGTGGTCTGATGTGCAGCTGCTTGCTTCTTCTTTAATGTCTCATGGTCCAGGAGGAAAACACAGCAAGGTGGGTAACAAGGAGAGAAAGAAGAGGTAGAGCAAGAGTGAGCAACCTCGGTCTTCGACCTTGAGGACTGAAGTTGCCCACCCCCTCAGGTAGAGGATGAAGGCTAAGAGGAGGGAGAAAACAAGGAGGCAGAGAAAGTTGTGGGAATGGAAAAGATTGCAGGGGAAGTGGGTAAGAAAAAGCTGGGGAGGGTGGAACCTGAAGACTGATAGTACTGGGGAAAGAGAAAGTTGGGGGACTGGTCAGGCTTTACGACTGGGGAAATTCTGCATGAACATATTACAAATGAAGAATGCAGAATTTTTAAATATTGTGCGCAGAAGTTTTCAGTTTGTGCTGAATTCCCCTAGGAGTAATAGGTAGGGTTCTTGCTGTTTGACTCGTACCATTAGTGCTATTGTTGTATGACATATTTGCTATATATATGTTGAGTTCACAGTTCAGATTTCTTCAGGATTTATATTCACAATGTGCTTGCTTGTTGTTGGATGGATTTTATATTGCGATTGCTCTGATGACATGAGAGTAAGAATAAGTACATAAGTACATAAGTAATGCCATACTGGGAAAGACCAAGGGTCCATCGAGCCCAGCATCTTGTCCACGACAGCGGCCAATCCAGGCCAAGGGCACCTGGATTGGCCGCTGTCGTGGACAAGATGCTGGGCTCGATGGACCCTTGGTCTTTTCCCAGTATGGCATATTTTTTGTGTGTTGCGACTTTCATGGAGAAATGTCCTAGTTATGCTCTACACCTATTTGGTGTGTGTGTGTGTGTGTAGTTTGGACTTCTGTGGATGCAGCGTATGTTACATTTAACTCAGAATTGCAATACTATCCAGCTTATTTTCGAAAGAGAAAGACGCCCATATTTCGACCCAAATCGGGAGATGGGCGTCTTTCTCCCGTGTGCAACCAAATCGGTATAATTGAAAGCCGATTTTGGTCGTCTTCAACTGCACTCCGTCGCAGGAACGAACAAATTTGATGAAGGCATGTTGGAGGCATGGAGAAGGCGGGACTGGGGCGTGGTTATCAGCCGAGGAGAGATGGGCGTCTTTAGCTGATAATCGAAACAAGAAGGGCGTTTTGGACGAGAATTTGGTCCGCTTTATTTGGACCCTTTTTTTTCAGGTCCAAGTCCCCAAAAAGTGCCCCAACTGACCAGATAACCACCGGAGGGAATCGGGGATCACCTCCCCTGGCTCCCCCAGTGGTCACTAACCCCCTCCCACCCAAAAATACCCACTTTAAAAACTTTTTTTCCAGCCTCTATGCCAGCCTCAAATGCCGTACCCACCTCCATGACAGCAGAATGTGTTCTATCCTGTGACAGCCTTTCCCTGGTTCTGATGTGGCTCTCGGGTGAGTGTGACACCTTTTCTGTTATGCGCACTGCAGAGTCACATCAGCAATGCATTGTGGTGGGTGTAGGGTATTGGGCTCCGTGATTCCAGTAGCTTGTGTTAAATGCTCACGATGTCAGTAGTTGGTAGGCTCTACTCCCATGGTGCTTTCCCCCCTGCTTACTGGGTCAGAGTGTGCCCTGTTTTGTTTCCGGTAGTCCATGAGGTAGTGGCAATTTTTACATAAGTAAACATAAGTACATAAGGAATGCCATACTGGGAAAAGACCAAGGGTCCATCGAGCCCAGCATCCTGTCCACGACAGCGGCCAATCCAGGCCAAGGGCACCTGGCAAGCTTCCCAAACGTACAAACATTCTATACATGTTATTCCGGGAGTTGTGGATGTTTCCCAAGTCCATTTAGTAGCGGTTTATGGACTTGTCCTTTAGGAAACCGTCCAACCCCTTTTTAAACTCTGCTAAGCTAACCGCCTTCACCACTTTCTCCGGCAACGAATTCCAGAGTTTAATTATACGTTGGGTGAAGAAACATTTTCTCCAATTTGTTTTAAATTTACTACACTGTAGTTTCATCGCATGCCCCCTAGTCCTAGTATTTTTGGAAAGCGTGAACAGACGCTTCACATCCACCTGTTCCACTCCACTCATTATTTTATATACCTCTATCATGTCTCCCCTCAGCCGTCTCTTCTCCAAGCTGAATAGCCCTAGCCTCCTTAATCTTTCTTCATAGGGAAGTCGTCCCATCCCCGCTATCATTTTAGTCGCCCTTTGCTGCACCTTTTCCAATTCTACTATATTTTTCTTGAGATGCGGCGACCAGAATTGAACACAATACTCAAGGTGCGGTCGCACCATGGAGCAATACAACGGCATTATAACATCCTCACACCTGTTTTCCATACCTTTCCTAATAATACCCAGCATTCTATTCGCTTTCCTAGTCGCAGCAGCACACTGAGCAGAAGTTTTCAGCGTATTATCGACGACGACAGCCAGATCCCTTTCTTGGTTCGTAACTCCTAACGTGGAACCTTGCATGACGTAGCTATAATTCGGGTTCTTTTTTCCCCACATGCATCACCTTGCACTTGCTCACATTAAACGTCATCTGCCATTTAGTCTCCCAGTCTCGTAAGGTCCTCTTGTAATTTTTCACAATCCTGTCGCGATTTAACAACTTTGAATAACTTTGTGTCATCAGCAAATTTAATTACCTCACTAGTTACTCACATCTCTAAATCATTTATAAATATATTAAAAAGCAGCGGTCCTAGCACAGACCCCTGAGGAACCCCACTAACTACCCTTCTCCATTGTGAATACTGCCCATTTAACCCCACTCTCTGTTTCCTATCCTTCAACCAGTTTTTAATCCACAATAGGACATTTCCTCCTATCCCATGACCTCCAATTTCCTCTGTAGCCTTTCATGAGGTATCTTGTCAACACCTTTTGAAAATCCAGATACACAATATCAACCGGTTTCCCCTTTGTCCACATGTTGTTTACTCCTTCAAAGAATTGAAGTAAATTGGTCAGGCAAGATTTCCCCACACAAAAGCCGTGCTGACTTGGTCTCAGTAATCCATGTCCTCGGATGTACTCTGTAATTTGTTTTTAATAATAGCCTCTACCATTTTCCCCGGCACTGACGTCAGACTCACCGGTCTTAATTTCCCGGATCTCCCCTGGAGCCTTTTTAAAAAATCGGTGTTACATTGGCCACCCTCCAATCTTCCGGTACCATGCTCGATTTTAAGGATAAGTTGCATATCACTACCAGTAGCTCCGCAAGCTCATTTTTCAGTTCTATCAGTACTCTAGGATGAATACCATCCGGTCCAGGAGATTTGCTACTCTTCAGTCTGCTGAACTGCCCCATTACGTCCTCCAGGTTTACCGTGAAGTCAGTAAGTTTTTTTTATTTTTGTTACATTTGTACCCCGCGCTTTCCCACTCATGGCAGGCTCAATGCGGCGGGCAATGGAGGGTTAAGTGACTTGCCCAGAGTCACAAGGAGCTGCCTATGCTGGGAATCAAACTCAGTTCCTCAGGACCAAAGTCCACCACCCTAACCACTAGGCCACTCCTCCACAAGTTTCTCTGACTCGTCCGCTTGAAATACCATTTCCGACACCGGTATTCCACCCAAATCTTCCTCGGTGAAGACCGAAGCAAAGAATTCATTCAGTCTCTCCGCTACGTCTTTGTCTTCCTTGATCGCCTCTTTTACCCCTCGGTCATCTAGCGGCCCAACCGATTCTTTTGCCGGCTTCCTGCTTTTAATATACCAAAAAAAATTTTTACTATGTTTTTTTTGCCTCTAATGCTATCTTTTTTTCGTAATCCCTCTTGGCCTTCTTTATCTGCGCCTTGCATTTGCTTTGACACTCCTTATGCTGCTTCTTGTTATTTTCAGACGGTTCCTTCTTCCATTTTCTGAAGGCGTTTCTTTTAGCCCTAATAGCTTCTTTCACCTCTCTTTTCAACCATGCCGGCTGTCTTTTGGACTTTCGCCTTTCTTTTCTAATTCGCGGAATATGTTTGGCCTGGGCCTCCAGGATGGTATTTTGAACAGCGTCCACGCCTGTTGTACAGTTTTTGCTCTCTCAGTTGCCCCCCTAAGTTTTTTTTAAACCGTTTTTCTCATTTTATCATAGTCTCCTTTTTTAAAGTTAAATGTTAACGTATTTGACTTCCTGTGTATAGTTACTTCAAGGTCGATATCAAAACTGATCATATTATGATCACTGTTATCAAGCGGCCCCAGTACCATAACGCCCCTCACTAGATCATGCGCTCCACTAAGGACCAAGTCTAGAATTTTTCCTTCTCTCGTCGGCTCCTGCACCAGCTGCTCCATAAAGCTGCTCTTGATTTCATCAAGGAATTGTACCTCTCTAGCGTGTCCCGATGTTATTTATTTATTTTACAGCACTTATACCCCACATAGTCATGGAATTTTAGTCTTGGCCTTATATGGACCGACCCATTATCAACCCAACTTTTATCACTCTTTAATTCAACTTTGTTTGCTGTATCAGTCTTTACCACTGGTAGTATTAGGTGACTTTAACTTGATGCATGACCCAGAGGTGGACTGTTTAGCCCCGCACTTGAGCCATTACAGTAGTGCCCATGCAAAACGTCTTCCCTCATTTTTGCGCTCGTTAATCTTAATTGATGCGTGGCACTCTCTTCACCTGGGAGAGAAAGATTTTACACATTTATCCAGGGCTCACAATACTTTCTCGTAGTTTGACTATGTTTTGGTGGAATGCTCCCTTTTGCCTCCCATTTGCAGTCACTATTGGCCCAGGGGAAATTTTAGATCATGTACTGGTGTGGTTTGACCTTGAAGCACCTGTCAATAGCCATCCTGCTTATAGCTGGCGTTTTCGTTCCTATTTATATCATGATAAAGATTTCCAGAAGTACATACATGATAAATGGGAGACTTATGTCACACGTAATGAAGCCCACTTAAATCAGCCTACACTTTTTGGCCAGCAGCCAAAGTAGTCCTACGAGGCAACATCATAGCCTATGTGCATGCGAGAAATAAGCGACTAGCATCTAGCATTCTGCAGTTAGAGAGCCAATTAAGGAATGCCAAAAAGGAGTATGCTAGATGACCTTGTCCCTATACAAGAGAGCAGTTCACAGCTACACAAATTTCCTTGAACTCTTTATTACATGAAAAAGCTGCTCGATCACTGATTTTTCGGAAGTATTGTTTTTATCATTATGAAAATAAATCAGGACGCTTGCTAGCACTTGTAGTCAAAACATGGTCTCAAGCGGTGACAGTGTTACGGGACTTGCAAGGGGTAGTTTATAATAAGAGTGAAGGAGTGTGGTAGCCGTGTTAGTCCACTCTTAGGGTTATCAATAGAAATCAATAGAAATTTCTATTGATAATAATAAGAGTGAAGATATTGCCCATATATTTAAGGAGTTGTTGTTGTTACATTTGTACCCCACGCTTTCCCACTCATGGCAGGCTCAATGCAGTGGGCAATGGAGGATTAAGTGACTTGCCCAGAGTCACAAGGAGCTGCCTGTGCTGGGAATCGAACTCAGTTCCTCAGGACCAAAGTCCACCACCCTAACCACTAGGCCACTCCTCCACTTTTCACAACTCTATGAGGGGAGGCAGCTTCCAGACCTTTCAAGCCTTAACAAATATTTAGAGGCTGTGAGAATCTTCCTAAATTATCCAGTCAAGATTCATGGATAGTGGAGGATCCCCCTTCAGCTAAAGAAATACAGGCTGTTATAAAATCTCTTAAATTATTCTCCTCTCCAGGCCCTGATGGGTTCTCCGGGGAATTTTATAAGATGTTACCTCCAGAATTTTTAGGTCTATTGTCTTAGTATTTCGCAGCCGTGGTGGATGGTGGCTTGTTTCCCCCTTATGAGAATAATGCTTTAATCACATTACTCTCCAAGCCAGGCTGACCAGCGGATTTGGCGGATTCATGTCATCCCATTTCCCTGAAAAATGTGGATATAAAAATATTATCAAAATTTTTAGCAGATCAATTAGATCAATTTTGGGTTTTGGGGGCTGGGTTTTCAAAGCTCTAAAGGCACCAGCAGCAGCCATTTTAGTAAACAGGTTGAGAACCTCTCCTTTTTGCATTTCCTGGGGTACGAGATAGGGATGCCCTTTGTCTCCACTACTTGTTATCCATAGAACCATTATTGAAAGATTTAAAATCTAAAAAGGACATAGCATGGATTCAGACTCATGATCATCTCATCAACACATTTGCATTTGCTGATGACCTGTTGGTCTTGTTAACTGGCCCTAAACAATCATTGGTTACATTAATCCATTATGGTCGACTGTCTGGTTTTATCTTAAACTTATGTAACTCTCAGGCCCTAGAGGTGCAGGCAGGCAAAGGGGATGGGATGACTTCCCTATGAGGAAAGGCTAAAGCAACTAGGGCTCTTCAGCTTGGAGAAAAGGCGGCTGAGGGGAGATATGCCAGAACCGGTGGTGGGAAGCAGGGCTGGTGGTTGGGTGGCGGGGATAGTGCTGGGCAGACTTACATGGCTTGTGCCCTGAAAAGGACAGGTACAAATCAAGGTAAGGTATACACAAGAAGTAGCACATATGAGTTTGTCTTGTTGGGCAGACTGGATGGACCGTGCAGGTCTTTTTCTGCCGTCATCTACTATGTTACTATGTTACTATATGATAGAGGTCTATAAAATAATGTGGAGTTGAAAGGGTAGATGTGAAACATCTGTTTATGCTTTCCAAAAATACTATGACTAGGGGGCATGCAATGAAGCTACAAAGTAGTAAATTTAAAACAAATCACTCAACGTGTAATTAAACTCTGGAATTCGTTGCCGGAGAATGTGGTAAAGGTGGTTAGCTTAGTAGAGTTTAAAAAAGGTTTGGACAGCTTCCTAAAGGAAAAGTCCATAGATCATTATTAAATTGGACTTGGGGAAAATCCACTATTTCTGGGATAAGCAGTATAAAATGTTTAGTACTTTTTTTGATCTTGCCAGGTATTTGTGACCTGGATTGGCCACTGTTGGAAATAGGATGCTGGGCTTGATGGGCCTTTGGTCTGTCCCAGTATGGCAATACTTATCTACTTATGTACTTATGCTCCTGTTGGGGGAGTGATTTTAAACTGAAGTGGGTAGAAGGCTCATTAAAGTATCTTGGTGTTGTGATCTCTTCTGATTTGAGACAACTTTATAACAGTAATGTTTCTAAACTACTAAAACGCACACTCACACTAAATTACAAGCTTGGCGTGCTTATCCTCTCACTTGTTGGGTAAATAACTTTATACAACATGATAATTATTCCTAAATGGTTGTACATATTTCAACAATTACCATTATACTTGAAAGTATCAGATGAAAGACAACTTAACCGATATCTATAGGGATTCTTATGTCGTGGTGGGTGAGCATGTCACCCGCTCTCCACTCTTCAAAACCCAATAGATCATGGGGGGCTAGGACTGTTAAGCCTTAGACATCATACAGTTGCCAGTGCCATGAGGCATATCAATGACTGGTTTCGTAGCACATATGAGTTTTCTGAAACAGGCCTGGAATTACAATTGATGCCTTCAACTCATTTTAGTTGTTTCATATGGGGGGGGGGGAGAGCTCCCTTTGAGCTTAGAGTCTCTGGTATTCTTCCAACAGTAAAGGCAACTTGGCGCTGGATATGTCATCATCACCAATTATCCCTTAAGGTGACACTGTTTCTCTCGCTTTGCAATAATCCTGCTTTTCCTCCGGGACAACTACAAGCAACCTTTTTCAGATGGCGAGAGAAAGGAATGATATACATATTACAAGTAGTGACTGAGGAAGGTCCACTTAAGCCTTTTTTTAATGCTCCAAAGAGAATTTAATATATCAGCTAAAGACATTTTCTTTTATTAACAACTACAACAGTATGTTCAAAGTCTGCCCTGGGAAGATTTAGCGAAAATGTACAAGAGGAATTGGCCTCTGCATCTCTCTGGGGGCTCAACAAAAGTACCCCTGTCATTTTATCATTGACATATCGAGATACTGCAGCAGAGCTTAATTATAATCAATACTCCTCTTTGTGGAGTGTTGACCTGTCTATTAATTTATCTGTGTCAACCTACCGAGATCATATCCTAAGGATTCGGCAATGTGCTAAGGCAGCGGAACTCTGGGAGATGCAATATAAATTTGCATTATGGAGCTTACGTGACTCCCAACAGGCCTTTCATATGGGCATCTATCTTCTGGTGCTTGTTTGAAGTGTGGAGTACTGGGAGTATCTTAGGACATACGTTCTGGAGATGTTCAGCCACTCAGATCTTTTGGAGATGCTTGTAACCACTGTCTCACAAATTGGGCTCTCAGGTTGGCATATGGACCCTCTTTGCTTTTGGGCTTCCACTGTTAATGACACCTATACCAAGTAGAACGTGGGGATTTGTAGAGTGCACCATAATAATGGCCAAAAAAACCCATTTTACAGTCATGGTTATCCCACCGCCGTCCAACTGTGCAACAGTGGAGAGTAAACATAATAAGGATGCTGTAGATGGAGAGACTGGAGGTACAAGATATAACATCAGCTAGGGTTTAGAATTTCAAAATCTTTGGGCCCCTTTCTGGAACACGATGACTTCATCAGCACGCAGTAGATTGCTGAACATGTAAGTATTAGAGGAGGGAGGGAAAGGATGGGGAGGAGAAATCTGCTAGGGGGGTTTAACAATGTTTGATATGCAAATGTAAAAGCAAAAATGAATATCTGAATGACTTTGATGTTCTTGTTGCACTGTGGTCCCAGCACAGGCCCCTCCTATTGCAACTTGGCTTTATAACCCTAAGTAGAATTCATTCACTTTGCAGCATTTATCGATAACAGCCCTTCATACCCTTATTCAAGCTCTTTTAGTGCTGAGACTAGACTACTGTAACCCTGTTTACACTGGCATTACTAAACATCAATTACGCTATCTTCAGACCCTTCAAAATACAGCTGCTTACCTCCCTGTCAAGCACATAAATCTGATCACGTTTCTCCTTCACTGCATAGTCTACGCTGGTTGCCAGTTTACTACTGAATTCAATTCAAGATGAATTGTTTGCTTTGATCGTTAGACTCTCATTGTCTTGTATTACTATCACCCAAGATGGCCCGATATGAATCCACAAGACACTCTGTATTTTTCTTTTTGACCCCTAAGTCTTGGAATTCTGTTCCACCCTATTTCCAGTCTGAACTGTCTTTTCCTCAATTAAAAACCTTTCTTTAGAGCTGGCTTATGGAGTAGCTCTCTGAACTGTTAGAGAACTTCTGGTTACTGGATGATGGGGGTGATCTCCCTCCCTTTTTCCCCTTCTAAGAACTTTTAACCCTTATGTATTGCATGAGTGATTTCTTTCCTGTCTAATTTTATGATGATCCTTTCTGTATTTCTATTGATTTTATTTGGTTTGTAAATTACTTTGACCTATTTACCAGGAAATGTGGTATAGCAAATGTGTCTCAAACAATAAACAATACCTCTCTTGAAATCCCAAATAATATTTTTGTAGAATCACTGCTGTAAGATAGGGAATTGGTTGTTCTTTTTTTTAACATCCTATTTTCTGAAGTAATTTCATTCTAAAGATTCAACCTTCCTGTTAAAGCTCAAAGTTGCTGACCCTGCCACTTTGCTCATCTTTGTCACCAGCAGCTTGGTGCATAAACCATGCAAACGAAAATAAGTTCTTCTTAACTGTTTCCTTTCTGTGAGCCAGGTCACCCAAAGTTGGGTGCACAATTTTGGATGCAGATGGCAGATCAGCACATAAACTAATTGGCTAAATAGGAGATAGCAATCAATTATTGGTGTTAACAAGATGTTATGCTTCTGCTAAACAGGCTAAGGAGAGGCTGGAACCCACTCTGCTAACACAATGAGTGGATAAAGATGGCGACCTGATCGGACGCCTAGCCAAGGAGCTCCGCCGAGGATCGCCGGGATCGACCAGAGAAAGCGACCCGGTAGACCCCGCTGAGGATAAGGAGGTGGAATATCTCCTCGGGAGCGGGGACCACAGAAGGAGGAATCCGAAAGTGGAGGTAGAGGTAGAAACTCACCGGGACTCCACAAACATGGCGAGTGAGTCGGGCCCTCCCACAAGGCCGCCAATTCGGCACGATCTCCGGGGTCGCTTAGAAATCGCGATCCGGGAGGCCCCGCTGAGAACAAGGAGGTGGAATATCTCCTCTGCAGCGGAGACCCCCGAAGGAGAAAGACGAAATCGGAGGTAGAGGTGGAAACTCACCGGGATACCACAAGAACGGTGAGTGAGTCGGGCCCTGCCACAAGGCCGCCACCTCGGTACAATTCCAGGATCGACCCTGTCCAGGCTCCCGGCCGACGCCCGGTGTCTGGCGATCTCGCCCCAACCGAGCGAGAGAAGGATCACTGCTCGGGACGGAGGTAAAAGCTGAACTCTCACCGAGACCGGATTGACAATGTAGCTGACGCCCGGTGGAACGGAGCCGCTCAATCGGGGAGTGACGAGGCTCCAAACCAGTTCCAGCCCCAAGTAGGGCAAATACGTAAACGAATACGGGGGACTCCCCGAATAGCCCTAAGAGGTGAGAATCGGCGGTGGCAGCGCAGACGGGAACAAAAGGTGGAAAGCGCAGCGACCGAGAAAACGCGCTGGGAACCCATAGCCGGAGACGAACGCCACAGAGCAAGGGAATCATACAAGCCGAGCAAGCCTCAATACACCCCAAGAACTGGATGTAGTTACTTTGCGCTGATCTAATCGCATTCACAGCCTACAGCAACGACCTAAACGTAAATGCTTTGTCTTGCTTTGCTTTGCCTTGAACTTTAGATAAACAGGCTGCTTCGTTATAACTGCATGGCAAAGGGAAAATAGCTGCACGAACTGCTCACAATAATGATGCATTTGTGATTGCCTAGCTTTGCTCTGCTTTGCCTTGAACTTTAGATAAACAGGCTGCTTCATTATAACTGCATGGCAAAGGGAAAATAGCTGCACGAACTGCTCACAATAATGATGCATTTGTGATTGCCTAGCTTTGTCTCGCTTAATGATGCATTTGTGATTACCTAGCTTTGACTTGCTATGAATGTTAGTAAATGAGCTGCTCTGCTTGATGTAACCTAAAGAAAAATAACTGCACACACAGCTTACAGTAATGATCTAATTGCAGTAATGACTTAATTGCAGTAAGGATTTAAATTGCAAATACATTTAACACATTTAATGTTAATATATAGTGTTACATATAGTGTTCACTCAACGCAAATGAGCTTTGCTGCTAAGAGCTACTTTTTTTTTTTTAATCGAACAAGACATCGCTTCACCCTGAAAGCACCACTCATTCTGAACTAAAGCAAAGTGCTATACCGTAAATGCGCTGAATACAGGGACCTAGATGTAGATACCGCACCGCGGATACACCATACACTGCACAGTACACTCTACATATTGCCGCTCTAGAACTCTCAGCAGCACACAAAAGCTGATATGAACCCCACCACAATACTCCTAACCATCCACTGTTTCATCCGACTCTAACACCCACATACAACCCACGATACAGATAACAACAATCCCATAACCTATAAATCACACATCACACACGCACACATCATGTCAACCCCAAAAAAACAACAACGATGACGACAAACCTACTATCCATAGACACCAACAAAGGATACCAAACAAAGAAGACACCAAATCCATACACCAAGACAACAGACAACTGATAAAAATCACCACAACCCTGAATATAAGGGAACAACACCAATTAATACAAATAGGCTATACTAATGCCAGATCAATAATCAAAAAAACCACAACGATAACTGACTGGATAATGGCAGATCATCTTGACTTCCTCCTCATCAATGAAACCTGGATCCATGACTCAAAAGACCCAATAATCCTAGAGCTCTGTCCACCAGGCTACAAAATTACCCAATGGACAAGAGAAGGAAAGAGAGGCGGAGGCCTAGCTATAATTTACAAATCCCAATTCGTAATCACAACAACAGCTGAATCGATCCTTCCCCAACTCAAAATAGCCTCTGTCAGAATCACCCACCCCAATCTGCACGATCAACTAAACATAATCCTATTCTACAGACCCCCGGCGAACTGGCAGGATACCCAAACACACTTCACGGACTTCATATCAAACACCTGCCTGTCTTCTCAGAATATCCTCATAGCAGGAGACATCAACCTCCATCTCGAAGACACTACTACAAATAACGTACGCGAATGCAAGGAATTCCTCAAGTTATGGGAGATCCACTGGCCTAATATGCAACCCACCCACAAGAAAGGACACATGCTAGACATGATCACTCACAAATTCTCATCAGAAGCGAACCTCATAATTAGAGACACAAAATGGACAGTTACACCATGGTCAGACCACTACAAGGCAAACACTTCCCTCCTCTGGAAAAAAAAAGAGACGAAACAAAAACAAGAAAAAAGAACCTATACCACAAGAGGCAAAATAGACCCTCTAACATTCTGGCAACAAATATATACTGACGAATGGACAACAACCACGGAATCACCTCAATTCCTACAAGAATGGGACAACAGATGCAGAACAGTTCTAGATAAGATAGCTCTGATCCAAACGAGAACTTCACATAGGAAAAGATCGATCCCATGGTTTAACGAAGAACTGAAAGAACTAAAAACACAGGTCAGAAGACTAGAAAGAGCATGGAGCAAAAAAAAAGACGAACACACACTCAAAGAGTGGAAACAACTACAAAGAAAATACAAATACAGCATTAGAAATACTAAAAGAGCATATTACAAAACTATAATAGGACCAAATTACAAGGACACACACAAACTCTTCTCACTCGTAAACAATCTCATAAACACCACAAGGGTCACCACGAATAGCGCAGACACCCCATCAGCAACCAACCTAGCCAACTATTTCAATGAGAAAATCATAAAGCTCCGACGAATGATGCCAAGTAACACCACTGAATTTACAAGAATCCTCGAATGCCTAGACCCAACACCCGGGGAATACCCAGCCGATCGGTCATGGACCGATTTTGACTTGATCTCAGTAGATGAACTCACACACGGGCTCAGAAAATATGCCAAATCTCAATGCAAACTCGACATTTGCCCTATCAACCTAATAAGAGCCGCGCCCAAACAATTCAAAAAAGACCTCACGAACCAAGTAAACTATAGACTCCTAAATGGCCTCTTCCCCACTGAAAATGGAAATATCCTACTCACCCCACTGCCAAAAGATACAAAAAAAACCGCAATGGACCTAACCAACTACCGACCAGTCGCTTCTATCCATAGGCGTAGACTGGGGGGGGCGAGGGGGGGCAATGCCCCCCCCCAAACGACGCGAGGCGCCGCCGCGCCATTAGTTAAAAAAAAAAAAAAAAACACATGCAGGCAGGCACGCGCTCCTCTCGGTCCACTTGGCTTCCCTGCCCTCTCTATCTGCATCCCGCCTTCCTCTGACGTCATTTCCTTTCGGGCGGGACGCAGTCGCAGACAGAGAGGGCAGGGAAGCCAAGCGGACCGAGAGGAGCGTGTCCGTCTACCCCTCTCTCTTCCTCCCTCCCTCCGGCGCAGGCAGCAGTCTTCCAGCGTTCCTGGCAGCGGTAGCGTTGTACACGCTGCCTTCGGCTCTGCCCCAAAGCCTTCTCTTCAAGTTCCTGTTCCCGCATAGGTGGGAACAGGAACTTGAAGAGAAGGCTTCCGGGGCAGACCGAAGGCAGCGTGTACAACGCTACCGCTGCCAGGAACGCTGAAAAAGCTGAAGACTGTTGCCTGCACCGGAGGGAGGGAGGGAGGAAGAGAGGGGGTAAACGGAGTCACCATCTTGGACCTCGCGGGGGGGGGGGCAGTAGAAGATGGATGGGACTGGGAGGGGTGGGAAGCAGAGGGAAGGAGCAGGAAATGAATGGGACTGGGAGGGGTGGGAAGCAGAGGGAAGGAGCAGGAGATGAATGGGATTGGGAGGGGTGGGAAGCAGAGGGAAGGAGCAAGAAATGAATGGGACTGGGAGGGGTGGGAAGCAGAGGGAAGGAGCAGGAGATGAATGGGACTGGGAGGGGTGGGAAGCAGAGGGAAGGAGCAAGAGATGGATGGGACTGGGAGGGATGGGACTGGGAGGGGTGGGAAGCAGAGGGAAGGAGCAGGAGATGAATGGGACTGGGAGGGGTGGGAAGCAGAGGGAAGGAGCAGGAGATGAATGGGACTGGGAGGGGTGGGAAGCAGAGGGAAGGAGCAAGAGATGGATGGGACTGGGAGGGGTGGGAAGCAGAGGGTAGGAGCAAGAGATGGATGGGACTGGGAGGGGTGGGACTGGGAGGGGTGGGAAGCAGAGGGAAGGAGCAAGAGATGGATGGGACTGGGAGGGGTGGGAAGCAGAGGGAAGGAGCAGGAGATGAATGGGACTGGGAGGGGTGGGAAGCAGAGGGAAGGAGCAAGAGATGGATGGGACTGGGAGGGGTGGGAAGCAGAGGGAAGGAGCAGGAGATGGATGGGACTGGGAGGGTGGGGAGCAGAGGGAAGCCTACTGGAAAGAAGACACTGCATAAAACAGAAGACACTGGGATCAAAGCGAATAGAAAAACTAAATGATCAGACAACAAAGGTAAATAAAAGTATTTTATTCATAATTTATTAATTGAAATGTGTCAGCTTTTTGAAATATGCATCTGTGATATTTTGCCTGTAAATTTCATTTCCTTCCTCCATATTAGCATATTCATTTGCATATTTATATATGCAAATGATATGCTAATATGCTCCGCCCATTCTTTGCCCCCCCCAATGAAACAGTCAAACTACGCCTATGCTTCTATCCCACTAACAACAAAAGTAATGGAAGGTATAGTGACGAAACAACTTACGGAATACCTAACCAAACACTCAATTTTACACGAATCTCAATCGGGATTCCGCTCAGACCTTAGCACTGAAACTGTATTAGTGTCTGCAATGAACTCATTCAAAACAACAATTGCAACCGGCAAGAACATACTCATCCTACAATTCGACATGTCTAGTGCGTTCGACATGGTGGATCATGAAATATTACTACACTTACTAGAATACTTCGGAATAGTAGGCCGAGTCCTCAAATGGCTCGAAGGATTCCTCACTACCAGATCCTACCAAGTAACAATGAACATTGACAGATCACCACCTTTGACCCCGGAATGTGGAGTTCCTCAAGGTTCCCCACTTTCACCAACCCTTTTCAACCTAATGATGACACCATTAGCCAAACTCCTAGCCAAGCAAAACCTGAACCCCTATATATATGCTGATGACGTCACGATATATATCCCGTTCAAATGTGATCTAAAGGAAATAACTAACGAGATCAACCAGAGCTTCCAAATCATGCACTCCTGGGCGGACTCTTTCCGGTTAAAACTGAACGCAGAAAAAACTCAATGTCTAGTTCTCACTTCCCAATACAACACGAATAACTATCCTACCATAACTACACCTTACTGCACACTTCCAATCTCAGAAAATCTGAAAATTCTCGGAGTCACTATTGATCGAAACCTTACACTAGACACCCATGTGAAGAATACAATGAAAAAAATGTTCAACTTGATGTGGAAACTCAAAAGAATAAAACCATTTTTTCCAAGAAACATCTTCCGCACCCTAGTACAGTCTTTAGTGTTAAGTCATCTGGATTATTGTAATGCTCTATACGCAGGCTGCCAAGAACAGACCATCAAAAAACTCCAAACAGCTCAGAATACCGCAGCCAGACTTATCTTTGGAAAACCTAAATATGAAAGTGCAAAGCCCCTAAGAGAGAAACTACACTGGCTCCCGCTCAAGGAACGAATCGAGTTCAAGATCTGCACAACTGTACACAAAATCATTCATGCAGAGGCACCTTTATATATGCTAAATCTAGTGGACCTACCGCCCAGAAACGCGAAAAGATCGGCCCGCAAATTCCTTAATCTGAACTTCCCCAGCTGCAAAGGAATGAAATACAAACAGGCCTATGCTACTACCTTTGCATACAAAAGCACACAGTTATGGAATGCACTACCTATGCAGCTACAGACGTCAGTAGCCAGGATCTACTTTAACCTGCAGTTTCAGGTAAATGCTGCTTTGGCATTAGGGTCTTCCTGCTATAAGCCTCTGACCTTTATTTCTTGTGAGCTGGTTGCTCTGTGCTCTGGGGGGAGTCTGTTTCCTCCCTCTTTGTGTTTGTCTGGTTGCTGGCTTGTCAGAGTTTTCTCCGTGTTCCATCTTTGTGCTTATTAGCTACTCTCTGCAGCTGGGCCGTGCTCTCTGTTTGACTGGTTGTAGTGTTTGTCTTCTGTGTCCTTCTAGCTTGTCTATTTTAGTTATATTTCTGTTGTGGTCTTGCCTTTGTTTCTTTGGGTGTGTGCTATTGTTAGCACTGCAGTCTCTGTCCTGGCTGTGTGGGTTGTTTGTGCCTTATTGTACTTATTATTGCTTGTAAGTGCTGTTATCAGTGGTCATTAGCGTGCTAAGCTTGTTAAATTATGTGATAGGAGTGTACTACCATCCACCTGGACAGGATGAACAGACAGATGTAGAAATGTTATCAGAAATTAGGTAGGCTAACAAACTGGGCAACACAATAGTAATGGGTGATTTCAATTACCACAATATTGACTGGGTAAATGTAACATCAGGGCACGAAATAAAGGACTGCTTTATGCAGCAGCGGGTATAGGAGCCAACAAGAGAAAGAAAAATTCTAGACCTAGTCCTTAGGGGAGCACATGATCTGGTAGAGGAGGTAATGGTTATGGGGTCGCTTGATAACAGTGATCATAATATGATCAGATTTGATATCAGCTTTGGGGTAAGAACACACAGGAAATCCAATACATTAGCATTTGACTTTCAAAAGGAGACTATGATAAAATGAGAAGAATGGTGAAAAAAAAACGTAGGGGAGCAGCTGCGAAGGTCAAAATTTACATCAGGCGTGGATGCTGTTCAAAAATATCACCCTAGAAGCCCAGGCCAAATATATTCTGTGTAATAAAAAAGGACGAAGGAAGACCAAATGACAGCCGGCATGGTTAAAATGTGAGGTGAAGGAAGCTATTAGAGCTAAAAGAAAATCCTTCAGAAAATGGAAGAAGGATGTGACTGAAAATAATAGGAACCAGCATAAGGAATGTCAAGTCAAAAGCAAAGCGCTGATAAGGAAGGCAAACAGGACTTTGAAAAAAAATTGTGTAGGACGCAAAAACATATAGTACTTTTTTTTTTAGGTATATTAAAAGCAAGGAGCTGGCAAAAGGATTGGTTGGACCGCTAGATGACTGAGGGGTAAAAGGGGCACTCAGGGAAGACAAAGCCATAGCTGAGAGATTAAATGAATTCTTTGCTTTGGTCTTCACTGAGGAAGATGTGGGAGAGATACTGGTGCCAGAAATGGTATTCAAAGCTGATGAGTCAGAAAAACTAAATGAAATCTCTATAAACCTTATGGATTTAATGGCGCAATTTGACAAACTGAAAAGTAGCAAATCTCCTGGGCTGGATGGTATTCATCCCAGAGTACTGATAGAATTGAAAGATTCACCAGTCTGGATCTCATCTGCAACCTTTTTTAAAAATCAATTTTACATCAGGCCACCCTCCAATCTTCCAGTACCATGCTTGATTTTAAAGATAAATTACATATTACTAACAATAGTTCCACATGTTCATCTTTCATCAGTGAAGGGCAAAATGGTAGAGACTATTATAAAGAACAAAATTATAGAGTATATTCAAAAGCATGGATTAATGAGACAAAGCCAACATGGATTTTGTGATGGGACTGGGAGACTGGGCATCTAAATGGCAGATGACCTTTAATATGAACAAATGCAAAGTGATGCATGTGGGAAAGAGGAACCCGAATTATAGCTATGCACGTTAGGAATCACCGACTGGTAAAGAGATCTAGGCGTCACCATTGATGATATGGTGAAACCCTTTGCTCAGTGTGTGGCAGCGGCTAACAAAGCAAATAGAATGTTAGCTATTATTAGGAAAGTAATGGAAAACAAAAATGAGGACGTTATAATGCCTTTATTTCACTCCATGGTGCGACTGCAACTCAAATATTGTGTTCAATTCTGGTCACCACATCTCAAAAAAGATATATTGAAATTAGAAAAGGTACAGAGAAGGGTGACGAAAATGATGAAGGGGATGAGATGACTTCCCTATGAGGAAAGGCTAAAGCGGCTAGGGCTTTTCAGCTTGGAGAAAAGATGGCTGAGGGGAGATATGATAAAGGTTTATAAAATAATGAGTGGAGTGGAATGGGTAGACGTGAATCGTTTGTTTACTATTTCCAAAAATACTACGATTAGGGGGCATGCAATGAATCTACAAAGTAGTAAATTTAAAACGAATTGGAGAAAATATTTCTTCATTCAACATGTAATTAAACTCTGGAATTCGTTGCCAGAGAGTGTAGTAAAAGCAGTTAGCTTAGCAGGGTTTAAAAAAGGTTTGGATAGCTTCCTAAAGTTAGTCCACAGACCATTATTAAAATGGACTTGGGAAAAATCCACTGCTTATTTCTAGAATAAGCAGCATAAAATGTATTGTACTGTTTTGGGATTTTGCCAGGTACTTGTGACCTGGATTGGCCACTGTTGGAAACAGGATGCTTGGCTTGATGAACCTTCAGTCTTTCCCAGTATGGCAATACTTTTGTACTTATGTAGAATCTGCACTGATTTTGGCGCCAATCTTTAGGCGCGCTATATAGAATCTAGGTGTTAGCAGCAATTTTCAGTCCACTAACTGGTTAAGTAACTAAAAAGTTAAGACAGCAAAACAGCTGTTCTAACTTTATGCAGCAAATTAACTGGGTACCAGTCTGAATATTGGCTAGTGCCCTGTTAACTTCCAAATTGGCGGTCATACCCGGATTTTCCATGCTGGGAGCTGTGCATACCCTGGCACTGAATATCTAGAGTTAGTTCAGTCCATGGCCCAAGATGACTAATGGAGCCAGAAAAAGATTAAATAATGTGGGTAGAAGGAAAGATCCTTTAAGAATCCCCACATTCCAGAAGATGAGGCTTATCAGCATTCCATTCTATAAGTTTGATCAGTCAAAAACAAGAGGTACTATTTAATGCAGTATCATTTAGGCCTAATACAAACTAAAGGAGAGCAATAAATAAGTAGAGGAGTGGCCTAGTAGTTTGAGCACTGGTCTCTGACATCCAGAAATGCCCATTTCAAATCCTGCTGCTGCTCCTTGTGATCTTGGGCAAGTCACTTAATTCTCCATTGTTGTCTCAGGTACAAATTTAGATTGTAGGTCTCCTGGAACAGGGAAATACCCCAGTGTACCTGAAAGTACTCACCTTGAGCTACTATTGAAAAAGGTGTGAGCAAAATCCAAATAAATAAATAATGATCCACTAGATCAAACACTAAGTTCATATCTAATGCTAACAGCAATGTGATATTACCAACATCCAGATTAATGGCTATTTTGTTAATCAAGGTAGATTCTGTACTATGTCCAGGAAATCCATCAATTGGAGTAAAATTATTTTCTTGGTAATCCTTGAAAGAAAAGGCAAAGTAGAAATAGATCTAAAATGAGATACATCTGCTTGATTCAGCTGAGATTCATTTAAAAGAGGTCTGACTCTGGAACAATTAGGTACAGTGCATGGAGCTAATTCAACCAGGGATGTCTTATAAAATATGCTGGAACAGCAGCATGTAAACAAATTTGTTTATAAGAGTGTTCTTTCTAGACCTACTAACATCAGTGAGTAAAAGGCTTTCTTGGAATGTCTTAACTCTGTGGAGCCTATGCTATTTGAGTTGCCCTATACAAAAAGGATAGTGATACAAGTCTTAATTGATGCCAATTAACACTAATAATTAATTGCTAGCATTCAATTATTGGCATTAATTGGCTTGTTAATCTATTGAAATGCACATGCATCTCAGGATCATGTCCAAATTTGAGCACAGAAAATTGGTAGCCCTGTACAGCATCTGTGTGTGTGTGTGTGTGTGTGGGGGGGGGGGGGGGGGGGGGGGGGGGGGGGGGAGGGGGGGGTAAGTGACTTGCCCAAGATTACAAGGAGCAACAGTGGGATTTGAACTGGGTTTCCCTGGTTTTCAGCCAATCACTCAGGTTTATTTCTATAACAGCACAGAAGTCCAGAATAATAATTCTTTTTGGCTTGATGTACATCTATAATCTGTCTTTCTTTGATCTGTAGGGGACATGGCAAAGCTGAACCTTTGTTTGGGCCATCATCTCTCTGTATGGTGGTAGACAAGGATGTAGCATTTGTACATAAATGGCCACACAGATGTCTCTGCAGAGCAGAGGGGCAGCCTAGTGCTCAGTGTAGTAGACTTTAATCCAGGACACCCAGTTTCATATGCCACTGCAACTCTGTTATTTTAAATGGTGAACCCTCCAGAGACAGGAAAATACCTACTGTACCTGACTGTACACCACCGCAATAGCCCTCAGGCTTGCAGGTGTCTTTAATGTTTAGGTACAGTAGGTATATCTCTGTTTCTGGAAGGCTCACAATTTAAAGGTTTAAAAAAAGAAAGCGTAGAAGTGGGATTTGAACCTAGGTCTACTTGGTTTATAGTCCACTGCACTATTAGGCTGCCCTTCAGACTTGCTTGCTGCTGTGTTCGGAATTACAACAATACCTGATGTTGTCAGAGGGCCAATTTTCCCTTTCCAGTGTCAATTTCAGGGGTGAGAGAGGGGTACAGTAACCACTGGGAAAATAAGGAAGAGTAATGCCTTAATCCCTCCAGTGGTCAGCTACTCAGTCAAGGCACCTTTTTATACACTAGATGTGATTGAAATAGAACTTAGGACACCCTTCTTTTTTGGCTTGGACATTTTTTCCCCATTCGATTATCACTGTTGGACATCCTAATTTTGGGCCCTTTCTAGTCCTGCCCTAAACACACCCCCTCGCTCTCTGTATGAACTGCAGTGTAGGATGTCCAAATTCTGTCTTTTGAAAATCGAAATTTGGATATTTTTGGGAGATAGACTCTTTTGGGCCATTTTGAGACATCCATCTGCTATGAAAACGAACCCCTTACTGTCAAATGTTATCACATTTGTGTATTTCGATCTGATGACACTTAAGTAAGCCTGAGGCCTATGATAGTAGCTCTATAGACAATATATCTGTGAAGTGCATTCCTCCTTCAGCTCAGGGATTGCACAGTCTTGGCATTAACAGATTATTATTAATAACCTTGTGGACAGGGAGGAGTCTTCTTGTACATATACAGTGCACTCCATTTAAGTGCACGTCGGATAAGCACATGCTCTGTTTAACTGCACTTCGGTCCCGTTTTTGGCGCCATCAATTTGTATGGGGAGAAACTTCGGTTTAGAGCACCACTGATAAGTGCAAGATTCGTTTATATGCATGGTTTAATACCGCTCCTCTGCAGGGAAGATGGAAGCTGATTGGCGCGTTACAACCAACGAGATTTCAAATTTACCACCGCTTTAACTGCCACAGTTAGAATAAGCGAAAGAATGTTCTTAGAGTGTACACTAGAGTCGTCGTCGCGGCGGAACTGTAAGACTTTAACACTGGCTGAATGAATAGAAGTTCTTAAAAAATTAGAAAACAAACAAAGTCAAGCATCTATTGCTAAAGAATAAGGTGTCAATCACAGTCAAATTTCACGTGTCCTGAAGCAGAAAGATCAGCTTCTGGAAGACTGGCAAAACAATACAAATCCACAACAGAAACGTAAAAGGGCGGGAAAAGCTGAGGAGGTAGAAGATGCTCTTCTTCGGTGGTTTTCTTGAGTCAGGAGCAGACAGTTTCCTGTCAGTGGTCCACTGCTTATGGAGAAAGCTAATCAGCTAGCTGAAAGTCTTGGACTAACTGAATTCAAAGCCACCGTTGGATGGTTGGAAAGATGGAAGGAGAGGAACCACATAAAATTCAAGAAACAGCATGGTGAGAAACAAGACGCTGATGACTTTGGTGCTGAAAATTGGGTTGTTTCAGCTCTTCCTATCATCTATTCAAGAAACAGCATAGTGAGAAACAAGACGCTGATGACTTTGGTGCTGAAAATTGGGTTGTTTCAGTTCTTCCTACCATCTTGAACGAAAGTGCACCTTGTGACATTTTCAATGCTGACAAAAACGGTCTCTACTGGCGAGTGATTCCTGATGGAACACTTGCATTCAAACATGTCGAAACTACTGGAGGTAAAACGTCGAAGGACCGACTGACGATCCTCCTTTGCTGCAATATGGATGGGAGTGAGAAGTTGGAACCCCTCGTCATTGGAAAGAGCAAACAGCCCCGTTGCTTCAAGAAAGTTAAGCGACTTCCTGTGTCATACGAGGCTAACGCAAATTCATGGATAACTGGGGAAATTTAGAAGCAGTGGCAAAAGAAGTTAGACACTAGAATGTGGTCACAAAAACGTCAGATTTTGTTGCTTTGTGATAATTGTGCTGCACACAGGGATGATGTCAGGCTGCCTAATGTCAGGTGGTCTTCCTGCCACCAAACACTACTTCTCTGATCCAACCTATGGATCAGGGCATAATAGCCAATTTCAAACAACATTATCGGGCTCTTGTGCTACGTCGTCTGATGAGCGTTATGGATGACCAGACTGGGAAGGATAAACGTGCTGTTGAACTGGCTTGTAATCTATCACTGTTGCATTCCCTACATATGCAGAAAGAAGCCTGGAATCATGATACACAGGCAACCATTGTGAACTGCTACAAGCAGGCAAGCTTTGTTAAGGATGTGGAATGGGACAAAATAGATGCAGCTGTTGGAAACGCGTCAGATGAACAGGTTATTGACATCGCAGCCAGTGTTACTGAAGAGGAGTTTCATTGCTATGTAGCTGTTGATTACGATCTACAAACAGCTGACGACAGCACTGATGTCGCGATATGTGCCTACACGCAGGCAACAACGGCTGATGATGAAACAGATGATGAAATGAGCAGCGAGGCACATGCTGACAAAATTCAACAACCTCCTCCTGTCACTTTTGCAAGAGCACTCGAGAGTCTCAACACTATGTGGGCCTATCTGGAGGCCACTGGATGTCAGTGCTATGACAGTTTTTACCGTCTGGCAGACATGGAGGGGCATAATTGAACGTCGACGGCGATCGATTTTGGTGGCGACGCTACAGCTGGCCAGAACCGTATTATCGAAAAGATGGCCAGCCATCTTTTTTTCCGATAATACGGTTTAGCCCGGCCAAATGCCAGAGTTCACTGGGTTTGAGATGGCCGGTCTTGTTTTTCAGCGATAATGGAAAAAAATGCCGGCGATCTCCAACCCGGCGATATCCAAGGCATTTGGTCATGGGAGGAGCCAGCATTTGTAGTGCACTGGTCCCCCTCACATGCCAGGACACCAACTGGGCACCCTAGGGGTCAGTGCAGTGGACTTCAGAAAACGCTCCCACATGCATAGCTCCCTTACTTTGGGTACTGAGCCCCCCCCCCACCCCCCCAAAACCCACTACCCACAAATGTACACCACTACCGTAGCTCTTAGGGGTGAAGGGGGCAACTACATGTGGGTACAGTGGGTTGTGGAGGGCTCCCATTTACCAGCACAAGTGTTACAGGTGGGGGGGGGATGGGCATGGGTCCGCCTGCCTTAAGTGCACTGCGGTACCCACTAAAAGTGCTCCAGGGACCTGCATACACGCAGGCCTCTAGGACTTGTTGCTGCTATATAACCTTGGCACACCAGTTGACACCTGAAGACTAATCTCTTTGAAAAAGTCCTTTATTTGAATAAGCACGTTTACTCACAGTTAACTGCAGATCAGAGGTTGTGCCCTACTGGCAAAGAGTCTCCCTGGTACTGAGATTAGCAGTAGGTCAGAGCTGGCAGAATGGTGTACAATGCCCTCTTTCAGCAACATTCAAGGTAATAACTACATTCTCTAACGTGGGTAACACATGAAAGGGATCTAAAACTGGCTTACAAAAATGGCCACTACCTCATGGACTACCGGAAACAAAACTGGACACACTTTGACCCAGTTAGCAGGGCGAAAAGCACCATGGGAGTAGAGCCCACTACCCTACACCCACCACAATGCATTGCTGATGTGACTCTGCAGTGCACCTAACAGAAAAGGTGTCACACTCACCCGAGAGCCACATCACAACCAGGGAAAGGCTGTCAGAGGATAGAACACATTCTGCTGTCATGGAGGTGGGTACGGCATTTGAGGCTGGCATACAGGCTGGCAAAAAAGGTTTTTAGTTTTATTTTTTTAGTATGGGAGGGGGTTGGTGACCACTGGGGGAGTACGGGGAGGTTATCCCCGATTCCTTCCGGTGGTCATCTGCTCAGTTGGGGCACCTTTTTGAGGCTTGGTCATGAAAATAAAAGGACCAAGTAAATCCGGCAAAATACTGCTGAACGCCGCTTTTGTTTCCCATTTTCCGCCAAAGCCAGCCATCTGGTAGCCACGCCCATGCCCGCCCATGTCCCGCCTTCGCTTCGCTGCCGACACGCCCCCTTGAACCTTCGCCGGCGAGACGACGGGAAGCGGCGATGCTGTCAAAAAAGCCGCTTTCGATTATACCGATTTGGCCGCTTTTGAGAGATCGCCGGCCATCTCCCGATTTATGTCGGAAGATGGCCGGCGATCACTTTCGAAAATAAGCTGGATAGTCTATGGAACTCACAGACCCAAGAGTGTACAGAGGACTATAACTGATTACTTCAAGTAAGCCTAACGTCAGTTAATGGAGACTGTATACTGTACGTATAATAATAAACAGTACTGTACATATGTTTATCAGATGTCAAGCTTCTTTGGGTCACAATGGTTAAGTGCACGCTCTGGTTAACTGCATGCATTTCTTTAGTCCCAGACCCTTGCACTTAAGCGGATTGCACTATATCTAGTTTTTGAAGATCTTTAAGAAGCCAATCTACAATTCCAAAGCTGTATGAGAATGCATCACTTGGTACTATATTACATTTTTTCTGACATTTAGATGCCCTTTTCCACAGTGTCACAAGGTCGTTCAGTAATTCCTTACAGTGTGCTTATGTTTGCCCAGGATCATAAGGAGCAGCCACGTGAGTGGGGAGGGTTCATCTGCCTGTTTGTCCACCATTCATATGCATGTTTAAACTATAAATATAGATGGATAGACAGACAGACAAGTGAACCCTCCCCATCACACTCTTTTGCTTGAGTTAAACATACCTAAAAAATTACAATAACAATATAAAATAAACTATTTATCCTACTACCTCATTAAAAGCAATAGAACATGATTCATATCATCATTTTCCTCACAATTTGTTCATAAAACCATATCCCATTGTTCTTCACTTCCCTTGAGACACTATTAGGATCTTTATTCATATCAATCTTCCTTCTTCATAACTTGTTAAAATAAAACAATGTCTTAAAAATCTTAGGGGTCCTTTTTACTAAAGTATGGTGAAATTTGGGCTTAATGCAATTTAACACGGGACTTTCCTGTACGCTAAGCCCATATTTAAAGCAGCAATTATGGCTCTTGAAAAATATTTTAATGCAGGTCATGTGATCATGTTGTCATTAGTGCATGACACCTGCAAAAAATTAATGCGGGAGCACTTTCTGCCTCCTATTTAAAAATTTGTGCAGTACAAAAATACACCTAGGTGTCTTCTCTAAAGTACACCTACATTTTATAGAATTGGCTTAAATTTCCAAGTGATATATAGAATACGCTGAGCGCCTCTCCACGTGACCAAATTTGATCATGTCCATTTAGGCCATGTTTTACTTAGCGTAAGTCCCTATGCCTAAATTAGGTGCAGAGCAGGTGTATTCTATAATAATGCACATAGATTTTTGAAATGCCCACAACCATGCCCCCTTTTTAATTATGTGACTTGGAATTTACACGCATCATGTCGGTGAATACACTCAGTGAGTTGCATGCACAGGGCTTTTTTTGAGGGGGTACTTGGGGGTACTGAGTACCGGCACCTTTTCCACTGGTCTGCAAAAATTGACCCATGGAACCCAAGTTTTATGAAAGCTCAGGCTCTACACACCAATTCTGCCTTGTCATAGGTTCTGTGACTGGTTGCAGGGGGCCTGGCTATTGTGGGGAGGGTCCCTCAATGATTATCCCCACTCCTGAAGGGTGGCCTAGCATTTGAGTACCGGCACTTTTCACTAGAAAAAGTGCACTGTGCATGCATAAATCTTAATGCCATTAGTGGTAGAGTGGGTGAGTATGGAAGGGCAGGGGAGATTCTGCCCTTTATATGATACGGTTGTGGGGCACGGTAGGGCAGAGGGTATGCTGGGCTTTATATGAAAGGATAAGGCATGGGATATACTGCCATTCTGTGGTTACAATCAAAGTAGTTTACAGGTATTTATTGTGTACCTGGGTCAATGGAGGGTTAAGTGACTTGCCCAGAGTCACAAGGTGCTGCAGTGGGAACTGAACCTGGTTCCCCAAGTTCTCAGTCCACTGCACTAAGCATTAGGCTATTCCTCCTTACCATGAGGGGTAAGGAGGGGGTTATGCAAGGGCAGAGGAGGTGCTGGGCTTTATATGAGGGGGTTGGGGTATGAAAGGGCAGGGGAAATGCTGGTTTATGGGATACTTTCTGCAGTGGCGTACCAAGGGGGGGGGCGGTGGGGGCGGTCCGCCCCGGGTGCACGCCGCTGGAGGGGTGCTGCAGCGCGCGCCTGCTGCAAGAGTTCGCTAACTTCTCTCGTTCGCTGCAGCTCCCTCTGCCCCGGAACAGGTTACTTCCTGTTCCGGGGCAGAGGGAGCTGCAGCGAATGAGCAAAGTTAGTAAACTCGCAGCAGGCGCACTGCTGCGGCCCCCCCCCCCCCCCCAGCGGCATGCACCTGGGGGGGGCTCTTTCGCCAGGGGGGGTGTTCGCCGGGGGGGGGGGCGCTGCCCCGGGTGTCCGCCCCCCTAGGAACGCCACTGACTTTCTGTATCTTCCTGGCAACCTTTTTTTCCTTTTTTTTATTGAATGTTTGTGCCTGCTCAGGGTTCTGAAGAACACCCCCTCTGCTGTTGACAGCTATATTTAGGTACTAGGTAAAAGCCAGATGATCGGGATCCGCCTGATCCAGTCTATAACACCTAAAATCCAGAGGATCTGCTTTTTCCCTTCTTTGCTTAGCTGTGTTCCCTGCACCCTCTGCTACCATGGCCTGCTTTGTGCTGGCTTTTCCTTCTCAGGAACCTAAGCATTTTGCTTTCTTCACATTAAAGATGGATCTGGAGGTCTCCGGATCCTGCTTTGGCCTGCCTTTGAACATCCCCAGGTAGGTTGATTCTTAGCAATAAACTCAGATCTTGAGAAGACGTTCAGATCCACCTTTAGTGTGAAGAAAAAAAAATGCCAAGATTCCTGGACAGGATAAGCCAAGGCATAGCAGGGTCTCCCTGAGGCAGCAGAGGATCCGGGGATGTGGCTGACTGGGTAAAAGCCTGATCTTTTATTGAAGCCTGATTTAGTACAGGAACAGTGCTGGGCAGACTTTTATGGTCTGTGCCCTGAAAAAGGCAGGGATAAATCAAACTCGGGTGTACATATAAAGTATTACATACCATGTAAAATCAGTTTATTCTTGTGGGGCAGACTAGATGGACCGTTCAGGTCTTTACTGCTCGCATTTACTATGTTACTATGTTAAGATAATATAGACCGGGAAAGGGAGGGGTAATATTTATCAGCACCATTCTGTTCCCCCACCCTTCCCCTAATTTACTAGGATTCATATTGATGGACCTTGTTGGGCAAGAGGTGTTTTATTTTTGTTACTGGTGGAATATTAATTTACAGATGTGTATACGCTAGTATGCTATCCTGCTTATTTTCGAAAGAGAAAAACGCCTATAGTGCGACCTAAATCGGGAGATAGACGTTTATCTCGCAAAGGCACCCAAATCGGTATAATCGAAAGCCAATTTGGGCGTTTCCAACTGCACTCCGTCGCGGAAATGAATAAAGTTGACGGGGGGGGTGTCGGAGGCATGGTGGAGGCGGAACTGGGGCGTGGTTATCAGCCGAGGAGAGATGGGCGTCTTTAGCTGAAAATCGAAAAAAAAGGCGTTTTTACTGCGATTTTGGGTCACTTTTTTTGGACCCTTTTATTTCACGAACAAGTCCCAAAAAAGTGCCCCAATTGCCCAGATGACCACTGGAGGGAATCGGGGATGACCTCCCCGGACTCCCCCAGTGGTCACTAACCCCCTCCCACCAAAAAAAACCCACTTTACAAACTTTTTTTCCAGCCTGTATGCCAGCCTCAAATGCCGTACCCACCTCCATGACAGCAGAATGTGTTCGATCCTGTCACAGCCTTTCCCTGGGTTAGATGTGGCTCTCAGGTGCAGTACAGGGTCACATCAGCATTGCATTGTGGTGGGTGTAGGGTATTGGGCTCCGTAATTTCATTAGCATATGTTACAGTCTCATGATGTTGGTAGTTGGTAGGCTCTTCTCCCATGGTGCTTTTCCCCCTGCCTACTGGGTCAGAGTGTGCCCTGTTGTGCTTCCTGTTGTAGTCCATGCGGTAGTGGCCATTTTTGTAAGCCAGTTTTAGTTCCCTTTCCTGTGTTAGCCACGTTACAGAACTTAGTTCTTACCTTGAATGTGGCTGAAAGAGGGCATTGTACAGCATTCTGCCAGCTCTGACCTACTGCTCATCTCAGTACCAGGGAGACTCGTTGCCAGTGGGGCACAACCTCTGATCTGCAGTTAACTGTGAGTAAACACGGTTATTCCAATAAAGGACGTTTTCGGAGAGATTAGTCTTCAGGTGTCAACTGGTGTGCCAAGGTTATACAGCAGCAACAAGTCCTAGAGGCCTGCGTATATGCAGGTCCCTGGAGCACTTTTAGTGGGTACCACAGTGCACTTCAGCCAGGTGGCCCCAGGCCCATCCCCCCCTACCTGTAACACTTGTGCTGGTAAATGGGAGGCCTCTAAAATCCACCGTACCCACATTTAGGTGCCCCCTTCACCCCTAAGAGCTATGGTAGTGTTGTACATTTGTGGGTAGTGGGTTTTGGGGGAAGGGGGTTGGGAGCTCAGCACCCGTGGTAAGGGAGCTATGCATGTGGGAGCTTTTTCTGAAGTCCACCGCACTGACCTAGGGTGCCCAGTTGGTGTCCTGGCATATCAGGGGGGCCAGTGTACTACCAATCCTGGCCCCTCCCACGACCAAATGGCTCGGATTAGGACATTTTTGAGCTGGGCGTTTTTAGTTTCCATTATTGCTAAAAAAAAAACAAACGCCCAGCTCAAAAACGTCCATTTTTTCGAAAATACGGTTCAGCCCGCCCCTTCACGGACCCGTTCTCGGAGATAAACGCCCATGGAGATAGGCGTTTCCATTCGATTATGCCCCTCCACGTCCACTATTCAGCAAAAATCCGCTTAACTCACATGACACATCTTTGCAGAATATATTTAAACACTGTGGCTAGAGACAGTGTCCCATAAGTTTTTTTAACATTTCATGGGTATCCATATAATTTATTTGTGAGTTTTATTTTGGGGTAGAAAGTAATCTTGCATTTTGCTCTCTACAGTAGATAATGCCTTTTTATTTTTATTTCTCCTGTGTTGTTCTGCTTATAGAGAATGTGATTTCTCAGTGTTCCCTGTTCTAATTTTTGGTCCTTTATTCTGTACTTGGAGGAGGTTGATCTGTGTTCTGCATGTGTCCACGGTGAGAGATTCTGATGGTATATAGTTTGAGTGAGGATCCATAAGAGTCTGACTTGTCTGGCTTTTCCAATAGGAAGCATACTGTTGTTCTGTATTTTTACTGCTGCCTTTATAAAGGTACCGTTATTGATATTTGTGTGTTCAGAAAGTTTGCTATATGGGCTCTGAGTAGCATCTTTGCAGGATTTACTGTTACTTCATAAAGTATGTGGCATTGAACAGTTTTTGTGTTGCTATTATTGAGGTGTTGCCAGAATCTCTGGTGAGCGCTGGGTAGAGGGAGCGCTGGCAGGTTCAAAACCTCTGCTTTATGCATGCAACTCCTTCTTCCCATGGTGTCATTATATTATGCTTCCCTTCCACTATCCATTTTTTAGGAGGTAAGGATCTTCCGTGTTTATCACAAATGTTATGGAAGTTCATCATGATTTTAGCTTCCAAGAGTGGCAAAGTTCCTGACAGTGTTCCCAAAAAGAAAGAATTTCCTGACAATGTTCCTACTTAAAAAAAAAACACATCTAAAAGATCATTGCAACGATGAAGATAGAAACAAAAAAACACATCTAGAAGAGGATAGAAGGAACACTGTCAAGAACTCCAGGGACTTGAATTGGTGAAAGTCAGCCTCAAAAAGGAGAGTAAGCAGTAGAACCAGAGGAAGAGAAAAGACAATTTCAAAGGTATTTCCTTATTTTATTAATACAGCTTAGTAAGGTATTTTATATTTGTTATAAAGCAAAGTAGAGGGATATGTATCACTGCAATAATTATTTTTCAGGAAACTGTGATGTGTGTTGAGAGGCTGACCAGACTCAAGTCTACTATAATGACAAAGTTTAAGTTATGGGATGATGTGACTATATTTCAAAATGTCAGTGTTTCCAAAGTTTTCATATGTGTGTGGGGGGTTTATGTTGATGTAGGACAAACTGTTTACTTAGAAATCCATTATCTACTGCTAATAATCATTTCTACACAGCACTGTATACATTATATGCAGATTGTAAGCTCTTTTGAGCAGGGACTGTCTTCTTCATGTTCAATTGTAAAGCGCTGCGTACGACTGGTAGCGCTATAGAAGAGATTTATAGTAGTAGTAGTAGTAGTACTACTATTTCTGTCCCTACAGGGCTCATAATTTAAATCTTTGCACCTGAGGCAACAGAGGGTTAAGGACCTCTTTTACCAAGCTGCGTCAAAAGGGGGACTGTGCTGGTGTCGGCGCGTGTTTTTGAAGCACTCTGAGGCCCCATTTTACCGCAGCGGGAAATAGGTAGGTCTTTCTTTTTATCAGGAAATGGCTGTGTGGCAAGTGAAGCACTTGCTGTGTGGCCATTTCTGGGGGGAGGGGGCCCTTACCGCCACTCATTGAGGTGGCAGTAAGGGCTCCTGCACCATCCTGGCGTTAACCACTGCCCGATTACTGCCAGGTACACACTGGTGCTACAAAACTAAAAATATTTTTGTACCACCGGATATGACACGTACTGGGGGTGGGAACTACTGCCGGGCTGATACAGTGGCTCGGCGGTACTTCCTTTTCAGCGAGCCATAAGCCTATCACCACTTTGTAAAAGGGGCCTTAAATGACTTGCTCAAAGTCACAAGGAGCTGCAGTGAGAATTGAACCCAGGTTGCCAGGATCAAAGCCCACTGTACTAACCACTAGGCCACTTGTAAGTTAAGGCATCATTTAGGAGTATACCAAGCACTACTCATACCTATATGCCTAGTGCCTCCCCTCATGTTAAGTTGGGGCCCCCAAAAATGTCAGGTCTGGCTATGCCCCTGGTGCCAATTAACGTCAATGATTGGTTATTAGCATCCAATTATTGATGGTTAACAGCTCTTTAGACAATTAAAGTTATGTGTGCATCCCTGTAGCATGCCCAAATCTGGGCACCATATATAGAACCTGGAGATAATAGCTTAACATTCTTTAGTAAAAGGGCCTCATATAAAATAAAAGATGGTTCTTCTCATAACTTCACTACGCACAAATGTTTATCATTGGAGCCTTCCCCATAACTGTATGCTGTCTACTGACCACAAAATCTATATTTATTTATTTAATAACATTTATATTCCGCTCTATCTTGCATATTCTAGGCGGATTACAAAATACGTACATAATCCATTACACATTATCCCCGGGATTCTATATATCATGCCTTTAATTTCCATGTTGATATCAAAGTGTATTCTATAACAGTGTGCATAACTTAATTGGTTAACTAGCTAATAAGCGTTGTCAATTGGATGTTAACAAGCAATTATCAGCATTAATTGGCAAAAATTTACATGCACAAATCGCTAAGTGTATTCTGTAATGTGGTGTGCTTAAATTCTAAGTCACATTGTTGATAAGGGTGTGTGGCCATGGGTGGGGTGTGGGTGTTTCTAAAATCTATGCACTTTGTTATAGAATACATCCGCTTTGTGCCTAATTTAGGCGTTGGGATTTATACCAAGTAAAATGTGGTGTACATGGTCATGACTAAATTTGGTCACGTGGAGAGGTGCTCATGTATTTTATATACTGTGTAGAAATCTAAGCCTATTTTATAAAATATAGGCATGCTTTAGAGAATACACCTAGGCGTATTTTTTTTCTGCATGGAATTTTCAGGCACCATATATAGCATCTAGCCCTGTGTACATAATTCATACTATAACTGACATAATCCTCAGTTAACCTTCATCCTCAGAATGTAGGGCCAGATTCTATATAAGGTGCCTAAAAAATCCACACGGTAAGTATTCCCACTTAAGCTTATACTATAAGCGGCGCCTAGATTTAGGCGCGGTATATAGAATACGCTTAGTTGATATCCCAGTGCCTAAAACTATATGCCTCCATTTACACCAATGAAAACATGTTGTAAACCCCTGCACATAGATTTAGGCACATTGGGCCATATTCAATAACTACATATGTAAATTTTGGAACGCCCACGAAACACCCATTTCCCTTGTCCAGGGCTAATTGAGCATATTCAGCAGCACTTAACTAAATAGTGCTGCTGTAAATGTCTAGTTAGCACCCAAG
This sequence comes from Microcaecilia unicolor, assembly GCF_901765095.1. Lineage (NCBI taxonomy): Eukaryota > Metazoa > Chordata > Amphibia > Gymnophiona > Siphonopidae > Microcaecilia > Microcaecilia unicolor. The sequence continues at coordinate 81,439,620 of NC_044039.1, read as the reverse complement.
CCGAAACCAGCTATTCTGGGGGTACTCTGGGGGCAAAATCAGCATTTAGCTAGTTATGAGCCTCTCTTACAAAGCTGTACTACCGATTCTCGGTGTGGCAAATGTGAAGCCCATTCAATTCCTATGGGTTTCCTCTCATTTCCTGCGCAGAAATTGTTATCGCGGCTTTGTAAAAGAAACCCTAAGTGAATAAAAGTCAGTGCTGAGTATCGCACCTAACTGGTTATGTTTTCACTGCCCATATATACCTGAAAATTCAATGCCAGAGCCTAGACATGGCCTGGTATCGAATTTTGGGGTTTTTACTGGCGGTAGTCAGCTAAACACTGACTGGTGCCAGCTGAATATCAGGCCCCACAATTATAGCTTTTGAAAGTTATACTCTCTTCATCATATCAATGCAAAATAATCTAAGGATGTTAATAACTGAATGCATAAGGAAATTGATTGTCAAATCTACACGGAGTTTTAAGTAAATGATGTGTTTTGAAGGGGAGGGAACATGGAATGAATAGTGTGCCTGGAGGCCCTTCCAGCCATAGCATATATCAAAGTCTATTTGTTTAGATATGTAAAGAATTTAGAGAGGAGTAGGAATAGCTAAGGAAACAAATGAATTAACAGAAGAGTAGGCAAACAAGATATCTAGACAAAACTATGCACCAATGCTTATAAGAAAAATTATGTTCCTTTTCTCTCATTCCCTGTATGCTCTCTCAGGTTTGGTGGAGGTAATATGGTGTCAGCATGAGTTTAATAAGAAAAACTTGTTGAAATAAAATAAAAATAAAGTTAGAAAAAAGTTTGTAAGAGCTTTAGTGTTTGTATCCCAAAGGTGCAATTTTAATGTTTACCTTTAAATAATTATCACAAAATACACAAGAGGAAGAGACAATACCATGAATCTCAATATAAAATAAGATTAGTGTTAAATACAGTCCATTAAGCAATATAAAATATATGAAATGTGCAAAAGTATATGCTCAGACATAAGTGCCAATGTACATCAGATGGTACAGGCAACTTGATATTCCATCACTGCACAAACAACAACATTCCATCTTTGCACTCAACTTTTTACAAAAATTCTTCAAAGTAGCAATCAAGTCAATAATGAGCACACTTTTCTTAAAGATGTAGTCAATGCAAAGTCTATAGCCTGTACTGCAGAAAATGCACAGTGAAACATAAAAATCAACTGCACCCTCAACACCAGGGTTTCATTAGGAAGAAGCAGAAATCACTATCACTGAAATAAAAATGATCATTATTATTATATCGCTTTATTTCCAGCAAACTCACATAAACTTTCAAAAATTCTCTCTCTCTTCTGTTCATGTAAAAAGAAAACCCATTTTCTTTAAATAAATGCAAAATCATTTCTTCAAATAATGTACAGCTACATATCATCAGTGCAATAATGCAGGGCTTACACCACCATTATTAACTACCAAAGGACACCAATTAAAATGTAAAAGCTGCACATTGCTCTAGAAAACTGATGAAACATTCATTCATTGGATATTCATTTGGGGGTCCTTTTACAAAGGCACGCTGAAAAATGGCTTGCCTTAGTGTATGCACAGGTTTTGGGTGCGCAGAATCATTTTTCAGCGCAAATGGCCTCTTTTTTTTCCTGAAAATGGACTTGCGACAAAATCAAAATTGCTGCACGTCCATTTTGGTTCTGAGGCCTTACCACCAGCCATAGACCTAGAGGTAAATAATTTGTGCGGTAATGACCTATGCACATCAGATGCCACTTGGCGTGCATCTGGTACGTGTGCCAGAAAATAAAAAATATTTTTCAGTCGTGTGTAGTGGACACACGCCAAAATTGAAATTACCGCAAGGGCCAAATGGTAACCAGGCTGTAACTCAAATTTGGCACACGTTGGGCACGCTTAGGCACCTACGCAGCTTAGTAAAAGGGGCCCTTGGTTTATCTGAGTAATGGCCATTTGATTTCTTTATTTAAGCCAAAAGGCTTAACAGTTCACCAATCAAAAATGAAGTGCTGTTCTTTATTTATCAGTCTTTGAGAAATATTGCCACCATGATAAACATGAAACTGAAGTAGTGCCACAAAACGAAGTTCTAAACGTAAATGACAAGCCACTTCCCAGGGGCGTAGCTACAGGTGGGCCTGGGTGGGCCCAGGCCCACCCATTTTTGGCTCAGGCCCACCCAGTCTCAGTGATCACCAATCAGGTGCCAGCTGCCCTCCACATCACATCGCTGCTGCTCCAATCGCTTAGCTCAGTCAGCTGTGTGTAGAAAGTACTGAAACAAATCTTGTGAGCTGAGCCCTGCAGCTCTGGTGTTTGTTTTTTTTTTTTAATTTACCAGCACTACAACAGACTTTCAGCAAGCAAAGCAGCAGCCCTCCTGCTGCACTGCTGTGTTTGCTACTGCTTTGCTCTGCTCTGGAGTCGGGCATTGGGGTCTTTGTGTAGTTCGCTCCCTGCTGTGCTTACCTCGTCGCTGCTCTGCTTCCCTTCCTAACAGGCAAAAGGTAAAAAAACAGCAATTCCTTTTAGTGTTCCGCTCACTGTTTGTTTGCTGGATCCTGCACAGCTCAGGTCTCAGTCAGCCCCCGCCAGGACCCAAACCTGCTGCAAAGTCAGGGGGAAGTCCCGGAGGAGGCCGGTGCTGCAATGAATTTAGCAGCTGGGGAAATCTGGGCACTCATTATCCTCCAGCCCCAGGCACCAGGAGTGAGTCAGTAGCCAATGTAGCTGCATTGGATTGAAGTCTACTCCCCCCATTGCCAACCTTAGCCACTGCTAGGAGCCAACTTGGGCCTTCTCCCCAACACTGAACCACATGCACACACTGAAATCTACAGGACACTTTCTCTGCACTGGACTCGGGTAAAAAAAAGAAAGAAAAGAAAAACAGTTTTATATTTAATGGTGGTGGGCTTCTGGGTGTGTGTGGTCTTCACAATGTTTAAAGAAAAGCTGTATATTTCCTGTTGGTGGGGTGAGCACTGCAGTGGCCAGGTAAAAAAAAAAAAAAAATGTGTATATATATATATATATGTATATATATATACTGTATATATTTTATGTTGGGCTTCTGGGTGGGGGTGGGTGACTGGGAAGGGAAAAGGGGATGTTAGACTATGGGGGAAGAGAGAGGAAAGGGCAGGACTGTTACCAGACTATGAGTAGATAGAGGTGGGCTGATGCTGAGCTATGGGGGGAGTGGGAGGGGAAGGACAGGGCTGATGCCGAGCTACAAGGAGGGATGGGGAAAGGGGTAGTCAAGGGTAGGGCTGATGCTGGGATATGAAGGGTAGGGAAGGGCAGGGATGCAGGGATGCAAGTTATCCAGTTCAGGCTGGAGATTTGGGGCAATCCTGTTTTTGAATTTATATCCCAAAACAGTATGGGATTTGTAGTGCCCATTGAGTGCTTCGAGTCCCATAATGCAACAGAATGGAGTGGGCAGAAATGCAGGACAGCCCCAAAATTTCCAGCCTGGAACTGGGTAACTTGGCATCTCGGGGGCTGATGCTGGGCTACGGGACAATTCCTAATTTTTGATCCTTTATTCTGTAATTGGTGAGAGTTGTTCTGTGTTTTGGCATATGCTTTGTGTGGGGAACCTATATCAATCTGACTTGTCTGGCTTTTACAATTGGGACATATATTCACTGCTGCCTTTTGTGTGTTCAGAATTGGTGGTGTTAAGGTTTGCTACATAGGCTCTAAAAAGCTTCATAAGATTTAATGTTACTTCACAAATAATCTGGCAGGGAAGGGATTTTGACAATGTTACTATTACTGAGGTCCTACCAGAATTGAATTCACTTTTTTTCAATGGGAAAACTGTAAGAGAAAACATCTTAGCTGTGGCCTATGACAGATCTGCCAAATATTTTTAGGCCAGTGTCCAATTTGCCATTGTTGTCTAAAGTTTTAGAAAAGGTGGTTTTAACACAGTTTAATCAGGCATTTACATTTGTTATAAAGCAAAGTTTGACGGATATGGCCATTGCTATAATTATTTTGCAGGATACTGTGATGCGTGTTTGAGATGTTTGCCATTATAGTAGACTTATGTCTGGTCAAGTTTAAGTGCCTGTTTGTCTAGTAATTGCCTAGAATTGTGGGCTAGTGCAGGATAGAAATTTTTAAAATAAATTTAAAATGGTGGTGTTCCATTAAGTATATACGCAGTTTATGTTGACACAGGACAACTGTTGGGCAGGTTATTTACTTATCCTTCATCAAGTGCACTCTAAGGCATTATTTTGTAATATCCCATGAAACACTACTCATACCTGCATACATAGTGCCCACCCATATTAGCTCTGGGCCCACCCAAAATGTCAGGTCTGGCTACGCCACTGCCACTTCCAATGAGCTACAAGTGAGGGCCTCCAGTTTATTAATTTATAAACAACTAAGATGTTCTGCAATTCTTAGCTTCAGTTTCCTCTGAGTTTGACCAATATACATCACAAAACACAGGCAGATGATGCAATTAATAAGTTGGGTAGAGTTGTAGTCAGTATGAATGGTTAAATAAAGAGAGATTCAAAGCATTTGACTCAAATTTTGAAAGATATTCAGATATTTGATACATCTGTTAGTCTGGTTTACTCTCAACATGATAACTCTTTAGACTATATTCCACAGCTACATGCAATATGGTTGGTAAAAGAACTATTTAAATGGTGCCAATTTGTCTATGCAGAAAACTGACTTAATACTCAGCATGGCACAATTTGTGATACAAAAACAATATTTTTCTTTCCAGAATCAATATTTTTTTACAAACTAAAGTGGTAGCTATGGGGGCAACTGTAGCACCTACCTTGTCTCTATATGGAGAGGTTTGAACAGCAATATGTTTATTTTGTCTGAACATTACTCTGATGTATTGATGTGGGAGAGATTCATCAATGATATTTTTGACGTGGCAAGGGGACTTGAACTAAGTTTTTAGATTATTTGATCACATGTGACTCAAATCAGGGGGTAGCTACGGGTGGGCCTGGATGGGCCCAGGCCACCCAGTTTAGACTCAGGCCCACCCAGAAGCAGAGTCCGTCAGCTCCCGGGCCCCGACAGCAGCCCAGCCCCCCCAAACAGCTTGCCACCGCCGATCGCGATTCCGTCTATCCCCTCTCTTCCTCCCTCCCTCCGGCGCTGCAGTCTTTAATCTACCTGGGATCCCGGCAGCATTAGAGATTATCCACGCTGCCTTCGCACTGCCCCGGAAGCCTTCTCTTTGCAGCGTCCCTTGGTCCCACCTATGCGGGAACAGGAAGTTGAAGAGCAGGCTTCCGGGGCAGTGCGAAGGCAGCGTGGATACATCGCTAATGCTGCCGGGATCCCAGGTAGATTAAGAATGCAGCACCGGAGGGAGGGAGGAAGAGAGAGTTGGCTATGGCGGGGCAGTTTCCAGAGGCATTTCTCCTTTTAAAACGGGTATTTACCTGCAAAAGGATTCCCTCTGAAAATGGCTCTCCCTCCTAGAGTGTAAAGTGAAATAAGCTCGCTGGGAGCAGTATATACTCCCCTGGCTGGGGACAGGCCCTAGAAAAGGAAGTACTCATGAGGTTTGTTTTGAATTTTGAAATGTGCTTGTTTTACTCCTGCGGTCATGTGGTGATAAAAGTGTGTAGGTACTTTAGTATCCACATTGTGAACGCCAGCTGTATTTTCAAAAGGGGACTTTGTAAATAGTTTTCTTTGAACTTCACGTTCTTATCAATTTTTACATTCAAGGGCACTTTACTTTTGACACCAAATTAGTTTTCCTGGTTCCATGCGAGGGGGTAGACGGAATTGCGTGGTCCTGGACCTCGCGGGCGGGGTGCAACTTGAACTGGGAGAGGTGGGGCACAGCAGAGGGAGGGGTGGTGAGCAGAGGGAAGGAGCAGTAGATGGATGGGACTGGGAGGGGTGGTGAGCAGAGGGAAGGATGGAACTGGGAGGGGTGATGAGCAGAGCAGAAAGGAGCAGAGGGTGGATGAGACTGAGAGAAATGGGGCACAGCAGAGGGAAGGAGCAGGAGATGGATGGGAGGGAAGGGCAGGGGAGAGAGGAGAATTGCTGGGTATGGATGAATGCAGGGGGGCAGGGGAGAGAAGAGAATTGCTGGGTATGGATGGATGGAGGGACAGGGGAGAGAAGAGAATTGCTGGGTATGGATGAATAGAGGGGGGCAGGGGAAGAGAAGAGAATTGCTGGTATGGATGGATGGAGGGGAGGGGAGCAGAGAGTTGCTGGACATGGGTGGATGGAGGGGAGAGGGAGGGTTGCTGGACATGGATGGATGGAGGGAAGGGCAGGAAGAGGAGGGTTTGCTGGACATGGATGGAGGGTATGGAAGGGCAGGAGAGAGGAGGGTTGCTGGACATGGATGGAGGGTATGGAAGAGTGAGGAAGGAGATGAGATAAGGGAAAAGGAAGAAAGGAGAAACTGCACATGGATGAAGAAAATAGGCAGAAGCTGGATCCACTGGACAGTCAAGTCTGCGGAGGACCCAGCTTTTACTTACGGATATAGAGCAAGAAGTGAAGAAGAAAGGCGGAAAGTAAAGAAATAAATGGAAAGGAAGCCCTGGAGACGGAGTTAAGAGGACAGATAGCAGCAGAATCAGATACTGGGCCAGCATGATCAGAAAAACAAAGTCACCAGACAACAAAGGTAGAAAAAAATCATTTTATTTTCATTATAGTGTTTGGAATATGTCCACTTTGAGAATCAGGTGCTCAACATTAAAAGTTTATATTTATTTACTTATTTATGGCATTTTATCCCACAATAATCATAAATTAGATTGGAACCTGGGATCATTTAATGTTTTTTTTCCTGGAGAGAGTAATGCATTGCCTCCCCCCCCCCCCCCCCCCCCCCCCCCCCCCGGCCAGGCTCTCTCCCTGGCTATAGCCAGCTCTGCAATTTTGAGGGGAGGTGCACAGGTGGACGGGGGAGGGGCACAGAGGTGGACCGGGGAGAGAGCCTGTTCTTAAACACTTACCAGCACACCACTGTCTAATGCCCACCCATCGAACCTGTTGGCCCACCCAAAAATTGACTTCTGGCTACGCCACTGACTCAGATATTAGATTTACTCTGTTTACTGGATATTTGACTAAGAAGTTTTGGATATTTGTATTACTTACCAGGCTGAGAAATCCTCCACTACAATGTTTAGAAACATTAGTGATCGTAACTCTTTACTTCATTATAAAAGTCATCATCTGAAATGTCTGCATGATGGAATCCCTATGAAACAGTTTTCAAGTCTGAAACAATTATGCTTTCAGTGTTTCAGTGGAAGAGTTTAAATGTCAAGCCCGGATTATGATGCAGCGGTTTCTTGAACAGGGTTATCTGTAATCCCTTTTGAAGTAAGCATATAAAAGAGCTCTAGTCACACATAGATGCTGGCTTTTTAATTTATTCCCTCCTGAGAATCACAGTAATAATGTTATACATGTGCTTCCTGTTTCATCTCAAGCTTCTACTATTTGTCAGATCAATTGTAGGAACTGGAATGTTTTAGGATATCTTTCTGTGTTTGCTCAAAAAACTTGCTTTGTTTATAAGCGCAGTAGAAACTTGAGGGATATGTTTACTCAATATAATATGTTTATGTTTATTTGTCCCACTTCACTTGTTGTAGCACCTGGGCACTACAGTTGCGGACACTGTGTATATTGTGCACATGCTGTACAGACTGATCATGTAATAAATCCATACTGACTGCAACTCTACCCAAGTTACTTATTATATCATTTGCCCATGTTCTTTGATGTATATTGGTCAAACTCAGAGGAGAATGAAGCTAAGAATAGCATCACTTGATGAAAAACGAAGGGTTCCCTATGGAAAGTACTGTCCAATGAAGTAGGGAAGTAGGACTCCAGAAGTAAAGAAGTAAAAGTTTTTATTTCCAAATGCACATTTGTAGTGGTATTTTGGCATTCTTTGTGACGACATTCATTGATCATTGCAGTGGCTTTGTGCTATATCTTTTCTGTGGAATAACATTGAGAAGTTAAACAGATACGTAGACTCCTGAAGCAGGCATATTGTTGCTAAAATATTGGATTGTGTCAAGTCCATTTTATCTGTTCCTTGGCAATAAAGACTATTATTTATCTACCTCTGGAGTCCTACTGGCTTTGGTTGCCCTATATCCCTTCCCTACTTCATTGCTAAGAATAGCAGAACATCTTAGTTGTTTACAAACTAAGAGACTGGAAGCCTCTCTTGTAGCTCAATGACAAATAGCTTGTCATTTGTCTTCAAAACGTATTTTGTGGCACTACTTCAGGTTCATGCTTATCATTGTGGCGATATTTCTCAGAGACTGAAAAACAAAGAACAGTGCTTCATTTTTGATTGGTGAACTGTTGAGCCTTTTGGCTTAAATAAAGTAATCAAATGGTCATTGCTCAGATAAACCAAATGAACACCCAATGAATGAATGCTTCATCGCTTTTCTAGAGCGCATGTGCAGCTTTTAAATTTTGTTTGGCATCCTTTGATAGTTAATAATAACGGTGTAAGCCCCATGTGATTCCCCTGATGGTATGTTGCTGTATATTATTTGAAGAAACATGTAGCCAAAATGGTTTAATTGGACAGAGTCAGCATGGGTTCAGCCAAGGGAAGTCGTGCCTCACCAATCTGCTTCATTTCTTTGAAGGTATGAATAAACATGTGGATAATGGTGAGCCGATGTAGTGTATCTAGATTTTCAGAAAGCTTTTGACATAGTTCCTCATGAGAGACTCCTGAGAAAATTAAAAAGTCATGTGATAGGAGGCAATATTCTTCTGTGGATTAGGACTTGGTTATTGGACAAAAAAACAGAGGAGGACAAGGCCATAGCGCAGAAACTGAATGAATTCTTTGCTTTTATCTTTATGGAAGAAGATGTAAGAGATCTGCCTGTACTAGAAATGGTTTTCAAGGGTGATGATGTGGAGGAATTGAAAGAAATGTCGGTGAACCTGGAAGATGTACTGAGCCAAACTGACAAATTAAAGAGTAGTAAATCACTAGATGGCATACATCCAAGGGAACTCAAAGGACTCAAGCATTGATCTGAGGTTAGTAAAATGTAACCTGTTGTTAAAATCATCCATAGTACCTGAAGATTGGAAGGCAGCCAATGTGATGCCGATTTTTAAAAGGGTTCCAGAGGTGATCCGGGAAATTATAGACCGGTAAGCCTGACGTTGGTGCTGGGCAAAATAGTGGAAACCATTATAAAGAATAAAATTATAGAACACGTAGACAAACATGGTTTAATGGGACAGAGTCAGCATGGGCTCAGCCGAGGGAAGTCTTGCGTCACCGATTTGCTTTATTTCTTTGAAGGTGTGAATGAATATGTGGATAAAGGTGAGCCGGTTGATGTAATGTATCTAGATTTTCAGAAAGCTTTTGATAAAGTTCCTCATGAGAGACTCCTGAGAAAATTAAAGAATCATGGGATAGGAGGCAAGGTTCTGATGTGAATTAGGAATTGGTTACTGAACAGAAACAGAAGGTATGGTTAAATGGTCATTTCTCTCAATGGAGGAGAGTGAACGCTGGAGTGCCGCAGGGAATCTGTACTGGGACCAGTACTATTTAATATATTTGTAAATGATATGGAAATCAGAACAACAAGTGAGGTGATCAAATTTGCAGATGATACAAAACTATTCAAGGTTGTTAAAACAAGTGTGGACTTTGAAATACTGCAGGAAGACCTTAGAGAACTGGAAGACTGGGCGTCCAAATGGCAGATGAAATTTAATGTGGACAAATGCAAGGTGATGCACATTGGAAAGAATAATCCGAATCACAGTTACGTGATGCTAGGGTCCACCTTGGGGGTCAGCACTCAAGAAAAAGATCTGGGTGTCATTGTAGATAATATGCTGAAATCTTCTGCTTAGTGCGCAGCGGCGGCCAAAAAGGCTAACAGGATTCTAGGAATTATTAGGAAAGGGATGGTGAATAAGATTGAAAATACTATAATGCGTCCACACATTGAGTATTGCACCTAACAGCTTATGTTTTCAAATTCAAAGGGCAGGGATTCCTAAAAAACCTACCTGCCCTTTGTAATTGAAAATACAATATGTATGCAGCACCCCTGCTGGCAGGAATGTAGAATGAAGATTCCTATATAGATTAGAAAAAATGTTGGTTAGAAGCTATCCTGCTGACTCTCCCTCATCAGGTGTAGCAAGGCAGGTTTTGATAGCTATATATGCTGCTCTCCTATCTGCTCTGGAGACAATGGGATCATCTGTAGGCAGGCTGTGGGAAGAAGTGGCCTGCTCAGTTATTGTACATGTATCTCTTAACCCCAACATCAGAGGCATACATTCAGTTCCTGCTGTGGGCAGCTTGACTGTACAGGGCTCAACAGGTGAAGCTAAACAGCTCCAACAGACAGAACCACATTTATTTATTTATTTTTATTTATTTAAAATATTTATAGCCTGCATCTTATCCTCCACTCTAGGGTGGTCACAATAAAAATGGTCACAATAAAATACACTTAAAATAATATAACAAAATCAAAACAATATCAAAAAGCAATGACAACACATAATAAAATTTACAACAAAAATGCCTGGGAAAATAAACGAGCGTAAGTTGTTTCCTAAACTGTGTTACTGAGCTAATGCATCGTACTTCAAAAGGCAGAGAATTGCATAGATGAGCACATATAAGTATTGCCATACTAGGAAAGACCAAAGGTCCATCAAGCCCAGCATCCTGTTTCCAACAGTGGCCAATCCAGGTCACAAATACCTGGCAAGATCCCAAAAAGTACAAAACATTTTATACTGCTTACCCCAGAAATAGTGGATTTTCCCCAAGACCATTTAATAATGGTCTATGGACTTTTCCTTTAGGAAGCCGTCCAAACCTTTTTTAAACTCTGCTAAGCTAACCGCCTTTACCACATTCTCTGGCAATGAATTCCAGATTTTAATTACACATTTGAGTGAAGACAACTTTTCTCCTTCGTTTTAAATTTACTACATTGTAGCTTCATCGCATGCCCCCTAGTCCTAGTATTTTTGGAAAGCGTGAACAGACGCTTCACATCTACCTGTTCAACTCCACTCATTATTTTATAGACCTCTATCATATCTCCCCTCAACCGCCTTTTCTCCAAGCTGAAGAGCCCTAGCCGCTTTAGCCTTTCCTCATAGGGAAGTCGTCCCATCCCCTCTATCATTTTCGTCCCCCTTCTCTGCACCTTTTCTAATTCCACTATATCACTATACCTTCCATATAAAAAATAATGGCAGAGTGATAAACATCCAGTCTGATTTGTCTGAATGAGGGTAGATCAAGTAACATTTTATCAACAGAGTGTAGGCAATGTGTTGGATGGTAAATTCTCAGAGGTATCAATAGAAAGTGGAGTTTCATTATTCAAGGTATGGAGAGGCATTTTAAAAGGATGTCCTGCTCATAACGTCCAAAAAAGAAATAAATCCACCTCAGATCAATTTTGAAACAAAAAACACATTGGGGGTTTCCTGTTCAAAAATACACGAGAATATCTAAAATAAACAGCCATTTTACAAACTGAAATTTCCAAATTATGAACGCAAAAAAAAAGTGAAAAGGACATCTCTCTGGCAACATTTTAAAAAATAAAATGACCACATAGACTTCTATGCAGAGCAGGGAGCAACCTAGTGGTCAGTGCAGTGGACTGTAAACCAGAGCACCCAGCTTCATATCCCCTACAACTCTTATTTTAAATGCTAAGCCCCCCAGGAACAGGAAAAAATCTACTGTACCTGACTGTACACCACCGCAATAGCTTTCAGGCTTGCAGGTATATCTAGTATATATAGTAGGTATATCTCTGTTTCTGGAGGGCTCACAATTTAAGGGGGGGAAAAAGGGCTAAAGTGGGAATTGAATCTAGGTCCCCTGGTTTACAGTCCACTGCACTGATCACTAGGATACTCCTCAGACTTGCTTTCTGCTTTGTTCAGAATGCCCATAATACCTGATGCTATCATAGAGCCTGGTATTCCTTTTGGTTTCACTTTCAGGGGAGAGGATTGGAGGGGGACAGCAACCACTGGGGTTTCATGGGGGGGTCATGCCTTTATCTCACCAGTGGTCAGCTGCTCAATCAGAGCACTGTTTTGTACCCTAGACATGACTGAAACAGGTCTAAATAAAAACGTCCTTCTTTTTAGACTTGGACACTTCTTCCGAATCGATTAATGCTGTTGGACATCCTAATGTTGGGCCCTCCTTAGTCCCGCCCAAAACACACCCACAACATGCCCCTTTGTTATTTGGATAAACTGCAGTGTAGGACGTCCAAATTCTACCATTCCAAAATTACAATTTGGACATTTTTGGCAGATGGCCATTTTTTTTGGCTATTTTAAGACATCTATGTGCTTTGAAAATGAGCCCCTTAGGGCTAGATTCTATTCATGATGCCTAAAAAATTCAGTGCTGAAAAAAATACACCTGGGAGTATTCTATATACCATGCCTAAACTTAGGCACAGTTTATAGAACATGACTAGCACCCATTTCCTGTGACTATACTTAGTGGTGGCCATTTATGCCAACTAAAACCTGATGTAAATGCTGATGCCTAAGTTATTCTACAACACTGCATGTAAATGCTAGGAATGCCTATGACCTCTCCATGCCCCTCCCTTGGCCACACCCCCTTTAAAGATCTGCATTTTAGAATTCATATGCATCACTTTATAGAATACGCTTAGAAAGTTGCGCACCTAAATTCTAATTAAAGCCAATTAGTGGCAATAATTGCTTAAGTGGCAATTTAATCAGTGCTGATTAGTTTGTTAAGCTAATTAAATTGCGTGCACAAAACAGAATAAGAGCAGATTTGCACACAAAAGTTAGGTCGCACTATATAGAATTTGGGTGTTAGTGTATTAAATGTAACCAACGAGCAGCTGCTTTTTGCACAGATTGTAATGCACAAAATATGTAATTGGGGAGAACTTAAATGTACAGAGTTAGGAGAAACTAAAGCCTGTAATAGTGTATGGAAATTGAAATCTGAAAGTAGACTTTAGAGTCATCTGATCAGCTTTTAACTTAAAAAATGTCTTAACATTATTTCAGAGATAAAGAAGAATCATCATAACACCCAAATATTTGATTCAGGAACAGCAGAAACCTCAATGTCATTTACTCAAACAAGAGGAGAAATATTAATCAAGTCAGAAGTGTTAGATAGAAACAAAATCTGTGTTTTGGTGAGATTCAGTTTAAATCTATTTGCACTCATCCAAGCTTTTACTATGTGCAAACTCATGACAAGGTACTGTAAAGTATCATCAATGGTGCTTTTCGCAAAAAAATAAAACTGTACATCAGTGTATATTCTTTATTACAAACCTAAACAGATTAAGATACGGCAAATGGAAGTCATTCATGTATAGACCAAATAAAATGGCAGAACCCTGAGAAACACTGGCCAATACAAATTTCCAATTGGATTGGTTGTTTTTGTTTGATGAACACAGAAACAGTGATAGGATAAAAAAGATGTGAACCAATCCCAGACGATTCATTGAATATCCAATGATTGCATCCAACTAAGCAAAAGGCCCTGATGAGTAGTGTCAAAAGCAGCTATAATGTTGAGAATCACCATAAAATATTTAGTTCCACAGTCAAAACTGACATGAATAAAATCAAATACTTAGATAAATAAAGTTTCAGTAGAGTGCTTCAGACTAAACCAAATTGATTCATGCCCAAAATATTATTTGTATGTAGAAAGTATTTCAGTTGCTGTGAAACTACTTTTTCAAGGATTTTGGCACAAATTGTAAAGAAGAAATTAGATGATAAATTTCTGTCACATTGGGGTCAAGTTTTTCATTCTTTAATAAGAGACAAATGGCTGCCATTTCAAAATATGTGGTACCATACCTTCTGTCAAAGATTTATTAATAATCTTGGCAACAGATTATGAAAGATCATCTCTAAGAAATTTTTCTTAAAGTCAGAGAACAATTGTCTAAAGGACAGACTGGGGTGTTCAGATTGCACATTATAGTTGTGAACCTGTTCAGCAGAAACCTAAGATAATTCACTCCAAACAATATCAGATGCATGAGAAGCTTCCAAAGGGAGATCAACATTTTCAAATGAGACTATAATGGCATTCACCAGGAGAAAAAAAGTATTTTAAAAAATTAATAAATAATAAATTCCCCTTCCCCTCCCTGAGGCCATGTGGTCCAGGGCACACCTGGCCTAGGCAACCAGCACAGGGAGGCTCTTGACAGATAGCACTCCCCAATGGACCAATAATACCCGATCCTAAAGAGACATTCAGCAATGTCCTTTTCTCCTGCTACCATCTTGACCCTAGTAGTATGTTGGTACACACTGCTAGAAGTTTATCTGCCAAATAAGGAAAGTACCATGTATCACTATGATGGTGGTGGTGAAAAAAAGGGGCAAGATGGAAGCAAAAGAAGAAGACACCACTGGATGCCTTTCCAGGACAAGGTAAGTTATATTATTCCATGGGGGATGCCACAGGATCAGATACTCTCTGTGCTGTGTGCCTGGGCCTGGGATGCCCTGGGCCAGAAAGCCTCAGGGGTAAGATGATTACAGGGCCCCCTTGAGAAAAAGGGAATATCTCAGGAAAGAGACCTCTAATACTTCTCCAAAGAAAGCCTGATATTCAGTCAGCAGCAACCAGCATTTTACTGACCGCCACCAGATTTATACCCAGAAATTCAATGCTGAAACATGTACTGCACTGAATTTCTAGGTATATGGAGCTGGAAAAAACCATAGCCAGTTAAAGGGTCCTTTTACTAAGGTGCACAAATGGATTTAGTTCATGCTAATGATTAGCCTGTGTTACATGATAAGATGCCCATTATATTCCTATGGGCATCTCATCATTTAGCGTGCACTAATTGTTAGCATATGCTACATCTGTTAGAGCATATTTATTTATTTATTTAATTTAGAGCACTTATACCCCACCTTTTCCCACAGAATGCAGGCTCAAGGTGGCTTACAAGAGACTAGAAAGGCTAATGCCAAACCAAAAAAATGCACATATAATAGTTAAACAGAGAAATAGAGGGGAGAAAAAGAAAAAAAGAGGAGAGATAAAGAAGTCCAAAATGGTCCGTCCATTTGATGTTGTGAAGGCGGCGACACGCTGTGACAGAGTATGGTAGCGACGCAGTAAAAAGAACCTTAAGTGTGATATTTGGCACTTAACTGGCTATGAAGAACTGCATAAAGATAGGGCTACATTTTATGCGGTCCTGATTATGCGGCTATTTTAGCTAGTTAAGTGAAGAAAACTGGTACTTAACCAGTTATGTGATGAAGCCAACCCAGAATGTTCCAAAAATAGCTAGTTTCAGTTGGGGCATTAACCAGGCATTTTCAGTTGCACTATCTGGTTAAGTGCCTAATTAGCTTCTCCTGATTGTTTAAACTGTTTTGAATATTGGGCCCAGAATCTTTGGTTCAGCTTGCACAAAAGGGGAAGTAAAAAAAAGTGCCAGAATTTAGTGTTTCTTTTTTATATCAGGAAGAATTCTCGATTCACTGGATTTGCAAGAGAAGACTCCCATTTAGTAAGATGGTTTTGGTTTAAGAGTGGATTTTTCTTCACCCTTTCTGCACCAGGAATACGGTTAGCATAAGAAAACCAAAAGTAAACAGCCAAGCTAATAAATATCACAGTTTGTTACATTGGTCACATAGTGGGTTTGGAAATGGGGAGTTTCTTCCTCTGGAATCCCAGGCCAAATATATCCCATGTATTAAAAAAGGAGGAAAGAAGACCAAAAACGACAGCTGGCATGGTTAAAAAGTGAGGTGAAGGAAGCTATTAGAGCTAAAAGAAAATCCTTCAGAAAATGGAAGAAGGATGTGACTGAAAATAATAGGAAACTGCATAAGGAATGTCAAGTTGAATGCAAAGCACTGATAAGGAAGGCAAACAGGACTTTGAAAAAAAATTGTGTAGGAGGCAAAAACACATAGAGGGGCATAATCAAACGAAAACGTCTATCTCCATGGGCGTTTATCTCCGTGAACGGGTCCGTGAAGGGGCGGACCGAACCGTATTTTCGAAAAAAATAGACGTCCATGTTTTATTCGACAATTTGTGAGCTGGGCGTTTTTGTTTTTCAGCGATAATGGAAAATGAAAGCGCCCAGCTCAAAAACGAATAAATCCAAGGCATTTGTTCGTGGGAGGGGCCAGGATTCGTAGTGCACTGGTCCCCCTCACATGCCAGGACACCTACTACTACTACTATTACTACTATTTAGCATTTCTATAGCGCTACAAGGCATACGCAGCGCTGTACCCTAGGGGGCACTTTTACAAAAACAAAAAAAAGGTAAAAGAGTTCCCAGGTGCATAGCACCCTTCCCTTGTGTGTTGAGCCCCCCAAATCCCCCTCAAAACCCACTGCCCACAAGTCTACACCATTACTATAGCCCTAAGGGGTGAAGGGGGGCACCTACATGTGGGTACAGTGGGTTTGGGGGATTGGACGACTAAGCATTAAGCAGCACAATTGTAACAGGTAGGGGGGCATGGGCCTGGGTCCACCTGCCTGAAGTCCACTGCACCCCCTAACAACTGCTCCAGGGACCTGCATACTGCTGCCAGAGAGGTGGGTATGACATTTGAGGGTGAAAATAAAAAGTTGTGAAACATCATTTTTTGTGGTGGGAGGGGGTTAGTGACCACTGGGGGAGTCAGGGGAGGTCACCCCCGATTCCCTCTGGTGATAATCTGGTCATTTAGGGCACTTTTTGGGGTCTTTCTCTCCTCTCCCCTGCCCCCCTCCAGCCATCCACACCCACCCAGTGATTCTCTCCTATCCCCTGCCCCCCTCCAGCCATCCACACCCACCCAGCGATTCTCTTCACTCCCCTGCCCCCCTCCAGCCATCCATACCCACCCTCAACAATTCTCCTCGCTCCCCTGCCTCCGTCGGAGCAGCCGCAGTGAAAGCCCATCTCTAGCCTTGTAAGCCTTCCCTTCATTTCCGTCAGTGTCCCGCCCTTGCGGAAAGAGGAAATGACGTCAGAAGAAGGCGGGACACTGACGGGAACGAAGGGAAGGCTTACAAGTGAAATATTCAGATCCTTTTCTCAATAGAGAAACCTCAAACTTGTAAATTTCCACCAATCTCTTTTCACTTATATTTTCTCATTTACCACATAATCAGGCACTCTTTTATAATTTCAGTCAACTTAGATCAAACAACAATTCTCTCTTTCAATTCTTTACACACGGAGCTCAAAGCTGCATGTCTGTCTTGGCCAAATCATCAGTTGCTCTCTTCTCTGTGTTCTCAGGCAGAATACTAACAGGAGCTGATCATCCAATCAGAGAGCTCTATTTGAATGCAGATTAACATACAGACACTCTAATGGGAATTTTTAGTCAAAAACACTAGATAAACCCTTCGTTTTTGGATCAAACTTCACATTTTTTATAAGAGCCATGCCCTAAAATTAAGGCTGTAAACATTTCCAACAATTTTTACCCATAAATATGCAAATGAGAACCTCCCAAAAACGGACTAATTTGCATATGGCTTGAGCAAATTTGAGTACATAGCATACCAATCCCACTTCCCAGCACCTAAATTCTGCAATTAGATTTAATACAAATACTTTTAAAACTTATTTTTAGCACTTTTAAAATTTCAGGGGTCAGTGCAAGTCTCTTTGGTATGAACTGCTCATGTGCAGGAAGTCATCCTCGTTAAATATCTCCCTGGCAACCCAGGACACCTCCAGCCAACCCCCCTGCTCTCCCAGCAGTAAGGTAAACAAATTAAACCAATTTCTACAATTGGTTACACAAGGCTAGAGATGGGCTTTCACTGTAGCTACTGCTGCGACAATGGACGTAAATCAACAATTTAACCCCCCCAGAGCAGCAGGACTGCCGGGAGAAACAGCTGTTCCATCCTGCTATGGAAGCCTCTTATACCGGGCACCTATGGCGCTAGACATTTTCATTTTGTTCCATTATGGCTGTAAAACATCCAAGTTTTAGGCATGCCCTAAGCCTGCCCTAATCCCGCCTTCACAATACCCCTACATGCCCCCTTGTGATCTGGATGTACTGCAGACGAATTGCATAGATAAAATGTCTACAAAATAGGTTTCAAAAATACTGATTTGAATATTTTGAGAAGAAATTGACCAAATGTTGCTTTTTGACAGTTTTTAAACGTGTTTCTCTTTCAAAAATGTGCCCCATGGAGAGGCATAATCGAACAGGGCCGGCCATCTTTACGGACGGCCCTACAAAGTGGCGTCCCCGACCGTATTATCGAACAAGATGGCCGGCCATCTTTCGTTTCGATAATACGGTCAGGGCCGGCCAAATCTTAACATTTGGGCCGGCCTTAGAGATGGCCGCCATTGGTTTTTGCCGATAATGGAAACTAATGGCGGCGATCTCAAACCCAGCCAAACCCAAGCCATGGGAGGAACCAGCATTTGTAGTTCACTGGTTCCCCTCACATGCCAGGACACCAACTGGGCACCCAAGGGGGCACTGCAGTGGACTTCAAAAATAGCTCCCAGGTGCATAGCTCCCTTACCTTGGGTGCTGAGCCCCCCAAATCCCCCCCCCCCAAACCCACTCCCCACAACTGTATACCACTACCATAGCCCTTAGGGATGAAGGGGGACACCTACATGTGGGCACAGTGGGTTTGGGGGAGGGGGTTGGAGGGCTCCCATTTACCACAAGTGTAACAAGTGGGGGGGATGGCCTGGGTCCACCTGTCTGAAGTGCACTGCACCCACTAAAAACTGCTCCAGGTACCTGTATACTGCTGTCATGGAGCTGGGTATGACATTAGAGGCTGGCAAAAAAAATGTTTTTTAATATTTTTTTGGGGGGTGGGAGGGGTTGGTGACCACTGGGGGAGTAAGGGGAGGTGATCCCCGATTCCCTCCGGTGGTCATCTGGTCAGTTCGGGCACCTTTTCAAGGCTTGGTCATGAACAAAATGGGACCAAGTAAAGTCAGCCAAATGCTCGTCAGGGCCGGCTTTCTTTTTTCCATTATCGGCCGAAGCCGGCCATCTCTTAACCATACCCCCGTCCCGCCTTCGGTACACTGCCGACATGCCCCCTTGAACTTTCGCCGGCTCCGCGATGGAAAGCAGTTGAAGCTGTCCAAAATCGGCTTTCAATCATACCGATTTGGCTGGCTTTAGGAGATTTGTGTCGGAAGATGGCCGGCCTTCTCCTTTGAAAATAAGCAGGACACCCATCCAAGCACTCAAGTTATGATAAAACATAAAATCTCAGAGCATTAAATAATACTCATCATGCATGTCCTTGGTTTCCAGATGCCCTTCTGGATTCTTCACCAGTCAATTGTGCATCTGTGAATCTTGGGGTTCCTTCAACATGAATGTACCATGGCTACTTCTATAGACCACCAGCAGAACTGCTTTGATCAGATCAATCTGCAGAAAGAATATGCTGAGATTAACATCTGACATTAAAAAAGATAGACATTTATCTGACACTATTTTTAGGTGATCCCCAAACTCTGGTTGTAGTAGGCCACATCAACTATTCATAGAACACATAACCATGGAGACCTTCCTGAAAGATCTAATCTTATAAATTGTTACTTACAGGAATGGGAAGAATACATTATTGAGTATCCTCTGTAGGTGCTGCTTTTCCATGAATGGTCCCACCACTATCATCACAATTAGGCAGTCAGAATATTAATGTGCAGCTTGTGGAATGATGTCTCTCCCAGTACATTACCGAAACGGAATGGCAATTGTTGTTCTTTAACAGACCTTGCTCATTTCACACCAAATAACACACCTGAGGTCAACAATGGATTATGATATTCACCTAGAGAAGCTGATTTAAAAAAACATGCCAGGAATATAAATCAACTCCATTGACACTGATATTGCTGGGATAGATTTGTCTTTGTGTAATCCTCACTGGCTTCTGAGACTGATCACCATCCCTGATGAGAGCGTGAGCAGACACATCTTCCTTGAGACAGGTGTACAGACCCTGAGTATACCTGGAAACGTCAGTAGAAGAGGAGCCTGGCTAAGTTTTAAGTATCCAGACTTGTTTCAGCCACCTTCTGTGTTCTGCCCCATATGCATGGAGGCAGGGTGCTTGTTGTTTATATGTGTTTTGTGCTCTTTAAGTAGGATACAACTACAAAGTGATGTAATTGTAGTTCTCTTCCTGAGCACCTGTCCCTGTTCCCTATGCCTTGAGGGACTTTTCCTATTGGCTGGCCCTTTGACCGTGTATATTATGGGTTGTAGCATGCCCATTCTTTCTCCATTGAGTGAAAGGAATCTGGCTGTAGCATGCTTGTTAAGAACTGTTTATAACACTCTGCCTTGCTGTTTTAAGCCTTTCAAAACCCTTGTCACATAACCAAATTTTCACCATTTAAAAGTATTTACAGCATCGACTCCCAGCCAGTGGCGTAGCTACGTGGGGCCTGAGGGGGCCTGGGCCCCCATAGATTCCAGCTTGGACCCCCCTCCCGGCGAACCTGCCCCCGCCGCCGCCTACCTTCACTTTTGCTGACGGGGGACCCCACTCCCTGCCAGCCAACGTCCTCTCCATACTGCTCCTGCTGTTGCATGCATTGCTGACGTCCTGTACGTTGTACTTGCAACGTCAGACTCAGAGAACAGAACTCTGTTCTCTGAGTCTGACGTCCTGCAAGTACAACGTGCAGAACGTCAGCAATGCATGCAACAAGAGCAGGACGGAGAGGACGTCGGCTGGCGGGGAGTTGGGTCCCCCGCCAGCAAAACTGAAGGTAGGCGGCGGCAGGGGAGGGTTCGCGGCGGGAGGGGGGTCGGAAAAGACGTGGGGGGTGGCAATGGTGGCGGGGGAGGCGGCGCCGGGGGGAGGGCTAAAATGTGCCCCCCTCGGGCTTTGGACCCCCTCCCACGGAAGTCTGGCTACGCCCCTGCTCCCAGCTGGAAGAGCACGGAGCTGGAAGTTTCCTAGCAGACAGAAGTCCAGCAGTGAGAGGGGTGTTATCTAGTCTTTTGCACTGAGTGTGATTATCTCCCAGTTGGTGATAGGTTATATGTGTGTGCTAGATGCAAAGAGCTCCTAGCTCTCAGAGAATGAGTCCATTCTCTTGAGGCTAGAGTAGCAGACTTGGAGGAGCTGAGGGAGACAGAGAGGTACATAGATTGTTTATTGTTTATTTACTTACTATACCGTCACTTATTGCAATAACAAATCAGAACAGTTTACATTTAAAAAAAATATACATTAACATACTTTTTAGTTTAAGCTAGGAAATCCATCATATGATAGTACAGTACAAACAAAAACATCCACACTAAAGAAGTAACTAGACAGACATTAAGTAACTAGACAGACATTATACCATTCATACACAATTTTCTAAGGTTTTAGTACTTCTTATAGAGTTTGAGCATCTTTCCTATCTGAGTGGTTTTCTTTCTCATTATCATATTATATTTTCAAAAACATTTTGAAAAAAGTAAGGTTTTAGAACTTTGCAGAAACAAGAATATGATTCTTCCATTCTAATAGATTTTGGAAGGCAGTTCCATAGTGCAGGGGATAAAAAGAAAAAGGATGAGGCTCGCGTGGATTCCCATCTAGTCCTTGAGGGTGAAAGAATCACTAATCTATTGTCTGAAAGTGAGCGAAGCGTGCGTGTCGGTGTGTATGGAATAGTAGGTTTGCAAGGTAAGATGGGATAGATAGATGAAATGTTTTATATGTCAGAATGAGAACCTTAAATTTTACTCTAACCTCTATCAGAAGCCAGTAGAGATGATATAAAAGAAGCGTAATCCAATCATATTTTGAGGCTCAGCAGATAACATGAGCAGCTGTGTTTTGAATCGTTTCTAAGCGTTTTAAATTGACCTTCGTAATACCTGCATAAATAATATTACAATAATCGAGAGGCGTTATGATATAAGCATACATTAACATATGCATGGAATCCTTATCAATTGAGTTTCTAATAGAATGCAATTTCTATAGGTGATAAAAGGACTTTTGTACTACATCAGATATTTGTTCATTGAAAGAAAGAACAGAGTCTATGATCACGCCTAGATATTTAAAGGATTGTACTGGAACTATTTGCCTATCAAATAATATAGGTATTAGGGATGGTACAGGGCTATGGCCTGTTATCCAGGATGCTATCATCTTATCAGGATTTAGTATTAGGTAATGCTTAGTGAGCCAACTAGCCACCTCTTTGAGGCATTCCTGAGGCGTAAAGGGATGTTGTAGAGAAGTCCCACCTCCAGTCTGGCAGCCTTGGAGGAGTGAGGCCTTCATCACCCAGATGAAGTTGGAAATAATCCTGTAGCCAGGACCAGTCCACCAGGGGATGCAATATCCTCTCCTGCCGAGAGGGCATCTCCAGGAGCTTCTGCCCAGGAAGGAAGGGTTAGGACTGCTGTTGTAGTTGGTGATTCGATTATTAGGCATGTAGATAGCTGGGTGGACGTGAGGATTGCCTGGTGACTTGCCCGCCTGGTGCGAAGGTGGTGGACTTCACAAGTCACCTAGATAGGATCTTAGATAGTGCTGGCAAGGAGCCAGTTGTCTTTGCACATGTAGGTACCAATGACATAGGAAAATGTGGGAAGGATGATCTGAAAGTCAAATTTAGGCTCTTAGTTAGAAAGCTGAAATCCAGATCCTCCAGGGTAGCATTTTCAGAAATGCTTCCCATTCCATAAGAAGGGCCCATGAGGCAGGTAGAACTCCGGAGACTCAATGCATGGATAAGACGATGGTACAGGGAGGAGGGTTTTAGATTTGTTAGGAACTGGGCAACATTCTGGGGAAGGGGGAGCCTACTCTGAAAGGATGGGCTCCACCTTAACCAGGGTGGGACCAGGTTGCTGGCATCAGCATTTAAAAAGGAGATAGAGCAAATTTTAAACTAGAAACTGGGGGAAGGTCAACAGTTGCTCAAAAGTGCATGGTTTGGAATAAGGTATCTTTCAAAGATATCACCAAAACAGGGAAGATAAGGTATCCTTATAGCAAGCTTGCAATAGAGAGAATAGTAGACCAGCCTAGTGGTTAGTGCAGCAGAGTTTGAGCTTGGGGAACTGGGTTTGATTCCCACTGCAGCTCCTTGTGACTGGGCAAGTCACTTAATCCTCCATTTCCCCAGGTACAAATAAGTACCTGTATATACTATGTAAACCACTTTGAATGTAGTTTCAAAAACCACAGAGAGGCAGTACATCAAGTCCCATTCCCAATTACTCCAAAACTGACTGCATAAATGTAACATCAGCGCATACTAGAGAGGTGAAATTCCTTGATGGATTCAAGGACTGTTTTGTGGAGCAGCTGGCTCACGAGCCAACAAGAGGAGGAACCATTACAGATCTAGTCCTTACTGGAGCGCATGATCTGGTGCAGTAGGTAATGGTACTGAGGCCCTTTGATAACAGTGTTCATAACAAGATCAGATTTGATATAAACTCTGGAGTATGTACACACAGGAAATACAATACATTAGCATTTAAATTTCAAAAAGGAGACTATGATAAAATGAGAAGAACGGTGAAAAAAGAACCTTAGAGGAGCAGCTTTGAAGGTCAAAAATTTACATCAGGCATGGATGCTGTTCAAAAATACTATCATGGAAGCCCAGGACAAATATATACTGTGTATTAAAAAAGGAGGAAGGAATACCAGCTGGCATGGTTAAAAAGTGAGGTGAAGGAAGCTATAACGGTTAAAAGAAAATCCATCAGAAAATGGAAGAAGGATCTGATTGAAAATAATAGGAAACAGCATAAGGAATGGCAAGTCAAATGCAAAGCGCTGATAAGGAAGGCAAAGAGATACTTTGAAAAGAAGATTGTGTTGGAGGCAAAAACGCATAGTAATAACTTTTTTAGGTATATTAAAAGCAAGAAGCTGGCAAAAGAATTGGTTGGACCGCTAGATGACTGAGTGGTAAAAGGGGCACTCAGGGAAGACCATAGAATTCTTTTAATGAATTTTTTGCTTCACTGAGAAAGATGTGGGAGAGATACTGGTGCCAGAAATGGAATTCAATGCTGACGAGTCAAAGAAACTGAATCAAGTCTCTGTAAACCTTGAAGATCTAATGGGGCAATTTGACAAATTGAAGAGTAGCAAATCACCAGAGTATTGATAGAATTGAAAAATGAACTTGTAGAGCTATTGTTAGTAATATGTAATTTATCTTTAAAATCAAGAATGGTACTGGAAGATTGGAGGGTGGCCAATGTAATGCCAATTTTTTAAAAAGGATTCTAGAGGAGATCCTGGAAATTACAGACTGGTGAGCCTGACGTCAGTGCTGGGCAAAATGGTAGAGACTATTATAAAGAACAAAGTTACAGAGCATATTCAAAAGCATGGATTAATGATACAAAGTCAACATGGATTTAGTGAAGGGAAATCTTGCCTCACCAATCTACTATATTTCTTTGAAGGGGTGAACAAATATGTGGATAAAGGTGAGCCAGTTGATATTGTGTATCTGGATTTTCAAAAGGCGTTTGACAAAGTACCTCATGAAAGACTCCAGAGGAAATTGGAGAGTCATGGGATAGGCGGTAGTGTTCTATTGTGAATTAAAAACTAGTTAAAAGATAGAAAACAGAGAGTAGGGTTAAACGGTCAGTATTATCAATGAAGAATGGTTAATAGTCGGGTTCCACAAGGGTCAGTACTGAGACAGCTGCTTTTTAACATATTTATAAATGATCTAGATATGGAAATAACTAGAGGAAATTAAATTTGCTGACAACACAAAGTTATTCTAAGTTGTTAAATCAAAAGAGGATTGTGAAAAATAGTAAGAGGAACTTACGAGACTGGGAGACTGGGCATCCAAGTGGTAGATGACGTTTAAAATGAGCAAGTGCAAGGTGATGCATGTGAGAAAGAGGAACCCAAACTATAGCTACGTGATGCAAGGTTCCAAATTAGAATCCATCAACCAGGAAAAGAATCTAGGAGTCATCAGTGACGATACATTGAAACCCTCCACTCATTGTGCTGCAGCTGCAAAGAAAGCAAATAGAATGCTAGGTATTATTAGAAAAGGAATGGAAAACAAAATGAGGATGTTATACTGCCTTTGTATTGCTCCATGGTGCGACTGCACCTTGAATACTGGGTGCAATTCAGGTCACCACATCTCAAAAAAGATATAGTGGAATTAGAAAAGGTACAGAGAGGGGCAACAAAAATGATAACGAGAATGTGACAACTTCCCTATGAGGAAAGACTGAATTGGCTAGGGCTCTTCAGTTCAGAGAAAAGACGGCTGAGGGGAGATATGATCGAAGTCTATAAAATAATGAGTGGAACGGGTAGAAGTGCTTGTTTACTCTCCAAAAATACTAGGATTAGGGGGTAGTGGATGAAGAGGAGTGTGGAGATTTTGATGGGTGTACAGGTATTAGGGTGTGCAGTGGATGAGATCTGGTGAGTTGAATGGTTGAGTTTAATTTGGTGTGTAGGAGGTGTCTGTTGAATGAAAAGCATATTGCTTTATTTGTTATCTGAGAGAGGTCTAGGATCTGTGAATGAAGGGTGGAAGGGTGAAATAAGCTTCAGTAGGTTGAGCAAAAGGGAAGAAGCAACAATTTGAAAGCTGTGATTCCAGAGAGTCTTTAGTGGTGGGGTGGAGATAGGAACCCCAGCAGCATTTAGGAGTCCTTTTACTAAGTTGTGGGGAAAAGGGCCCTGCACTAGCTGCAGGAGCCATTTTTCCCGCACGCCAGGGCCCTTTTTCTTACAGCCGGTAAAAGTCCCTCACCCCCCCCAAAAAATGGCTATGTGGTGAAATAACTTTTACAATGTGGTGGGGAGCCCTTACCGCCACCCACTGAGGTGGTGATAAGTGCTCCCGCACTAACTGGGCAGTGCACGGCGATATCCGATTACTGCCAGGTTATCGCTTCACAAGCCATTTCCGGGGGTTTGCTTTTCCCCCAGAAATGGTGCGTGCTTGGGGCAAGACTACTGCCGGAGGCTGCATTGAGACAGCGGTAGTCCCAAAAAAGTGATCAGTAAGCCCATGTTGGGCTTACCGCCTGTGAAGAACCATTGTGTTTTAAGCCTGTAAAATGTATTGGATATTTTCTTGCATTGATTGTTTTCTGAAGTGTGTTTCTCCTATTTGGCCAGCAGGTGGTGCTTCTTTGCTGTAAAACTGTTACAGAGAACTGAGGGGGCCTTTTACTACTCTGCGTAGCCGCCTACCAAATGACCTGGGCAGTAATTTCATTTTTTTATTTTATTTCCCAACGCGCGGCACTAACCAAGTGGTAATCGGCATTGTACATGCGCTGACGATTATTACCGCCCGGTTAATGCGTTAGATCTTACTGCTTAATGAATGGGTGGCAGTAAGGTCTCAAGCCCAAAATGGATCTGCACCAATTTTCGTTTTGCCAAAAGTCAATTTTTGGCCCCCCAAAAAAGGCCTTTTCTGCAGGTGCACTAAAAAATGAACCTGTGTGCATCCAATACACTCGTCTACACCAGCACAAGACACTGTTTGGGGAATCTAAGTAAAAGGACCCTTGAGTGTTTTTTCTTTAGTTTGACACAAGCAGGAAGCAAGAACAAATATATATTTGAAATCTTGTTGACCGGGCTCCCATTGAGCCAGGAGCTCATCTTATTTGGACTTTACTGGTTTTGAGTTCAGTCTTGGCCTGGAAGGAAAGAGAGAAGATCTCTTTGCTGAGGCTCTGTGAACATTTCTATACCCTGACCTTCCCAGGTCAGACAGTATATAGATGTTCAGTTAGTGTTATAATTGATCTATATTTCTGTTACCTGTTATTGCTTGCTAATTGCAGATTTTTTGATCATTGTTCCAGTGTAAGAATAAACACATTTGTTTGCTTGTTCTGCTTGTCTGGACTCATAAAAAATCCTAGTGGTTTGTGTGTCGGGTCTGTGAGTGCTTTCTGGGAACTGTGGGACCACTGGGAGTGTGGCACCCAGTAACCTAGAAATCACTGGGGATAATTGGAGAACGGGAGACTCGCCCAGAGGCAGTTGTGACCCAGTCAGTGGGAGGAGGGTGCTAGTGTGAAACACAACCGGCAGGTGTTTCATGACACCGTGGCTCTGTCAAAAAAAAGGGCCCCTTAGATACATATTTGGTGGTAGCTGACTGTTGGGTGGAGAAAAGGGTGGTATGTAATGCCGAGGCTGACAAAAGTAGCAAGTTTGGGAGAATGAGCATAGTGGAGTATGCATGTTCACAGCTCTCTCTTTCTCTCTCTCCATATATTTATATATACATATACACCTGCATAGACAAAGGTTTTCTACTATTACATATATAGATTTTCTGTCTATATCTGAACATCTCTATATAATAAAAGGCACCTCCAACGTTCTGAAGCCTCATGCCGGAAATTGAGGCGCCAGAGATATCCGGTTTGCCCTGAGTGTCTGGCCTGCCCTCGCGTCATAACGTCATGACGTCGAGGGCGGCGCTATGACAATCGGCCAAACGCCATCTCACTGACCCTCGGCGGACATTTCCCACCTCCGGAGGACTAACATCGCCCGCACAACGTCGGAGAGAGGCAGGCGGGGACGCAAGCATCGGCGACACGCAATCTCACTCCCCTTGCCCCTCGGCAGCCATTTCCCAACTTCGCAGGACTCCCATTGCCCCGCACAAACTCAGAGACATGGAGGGAGCGATGCAGGCAGGCAGCCTGAACGTCGGACACACGCAGGGAGCCAGCCTGCCTGCCTGCCTGAATGTGCCAGGAAGGGAGACAGCTTCAGTCGGAGGGAGCGCCACGACCCTGAAAGGCACTGAAAGGGGGGGCACTCGAACCTCAACCTGCGAGGAGGAAAGGGGGAAGGGGGAAAAACGCCGGCAGACGGAGGGACCACCATCCTGAAAGCCCAAGGGAGGCGGGGCCAACACCCTGAAGCTGGGATTCCCTCTCACACACACACTCACATTCTCGCACAAACACGCCACACACTCTCTCACTCTGTCACACTCACACATTCACTCTCTCACACACTCACTCTCACACACACTCTCTCAAACATACACACTACGATACAGAAAAACGCCGCCACAGGGCCCACGATCCTGCAGGCCGGGGGGGGGGGGGCACGACCCTGAGGCTGGGAGGGGGGAGGGGGACGAGAAGGATATGGGAAAAGGAAACACAGGGGGGGAGCAGGAAGGATGCCAACACACGCAGGGGGGAACCCTGCGGCACACTCTCTGTCTCGAACACACATTCTCACACAGACAGTCTCACTCTCTCACACACACACAGTCGCAAATTCACTCTGTCTCTCACACACTCACTGTCAAACATATACACTTCCATGAAAACCTTGCTAGCGCCCGTTTCATTGCTCTCAGAAACGGGCCTTTTTTACTAGTCTTTATATAAAGCTATTTTGTTCAAATTATAGCATATTTGAGATTAATGTGAGTTTTAAAATTGTCATGTATGTTCTGTTACTTGTGTTAGCCAAGTAATGTCTCTTTAGTTTTCACAGTAGCTTCAATCTCCATTTTCAACAAAAAAAATAGCAAATGCAATAATATTTCATGTAAATTCTTCTACATTTCAACAATTCTATATTGATGTATTAGCCAGTGCCTGTAAAGGGCATGCTAAGATTCTTTCATAACTGGTCATAAAGCTGATGAATTGGATCAGAGAGACAAATTTCTAAAAATATTTTTCAGAGATAAACAGTAAAATATCACAGTAGGCACTCTCTTCAATGAGCCAAGCTGGACAAGACTGTAGTTCCAAGACTGTGGCTGAATTTATTCATCAAGTAGCTTCAGAGAAAATAGTGACCACAGACTTCACACTTCTCTCACTATACAAACAAGTTTCACAGAAAAGTTTCAGTGTCCACCAAAATGTTCTACAGAATCCAGCACAAATTGTATACAGGATGCAAAGAAGCAACAAGAATATTCGTAGTCAATACAGAGAGCATCATTTAGCAATCTACTAAAATGCATGCACATGGTGACAGTAGATCAGTTACCAACAGTCATGAGTGCACAGCTTTCTCTAACCAAGAAGGAAGCCAATTTTTCTTTGGCAAAATGTAGCAAAGTGATTAGTAATTGATTCAAATATCACCACAGTATAAACCAGTCATAAAATGCTTGCAGCAGAGGCACAATCAAATCCTGTTGTTAGGATACGTGATCACACCTTATAACAGAGCAATTACTCCTAGATTCTACATCGTGTACCTAGCATTCTGTGCCAAAATCCAAATGTTCCTTCCTCGCCAAAATCAGAAGAAATCTGGATAGTCGCTGGAATAGGGGCACTGTCAGGGTTCCCATTATCCCCAAGGGCTAAATTCCTCCTCAAACAACTGAAACCAAGGTACTAACATTATCCTCTTCAGATTTGCTAGTTACAGATAGCAAAGTTATAGCAGGCTGAGGAGGTGGCGTATGTTCCAGAGAAAAAAAAAGAGGCAGCTGTAGGGAGCATACAATTCCTGATTACCCCAGTGCTGAAACCACTCTCACATGTTGATCTAGAGGACCATGCACAGAAGTCTCTCCAATTTTGCTTTAACTTATACTCTGTGCTTTCTTCTTCTTCCCCATAATGCTGAAGATAATTTCCTGCTCCTGCTGCTCTAGGCTCCGAAGGGGTGCTCCTTCCCTAGATTTATTTATGTCTAATATTGATCCAACAAATTTACAAAAGTCTGGCTTTCTTATTAAAACAACAAATAATGCTTATCAAGCTAATTTATTTTATTTTTTTAATCCAAGAGTATTTCATTGTTAATTTGTTATAAAAAAGAATATAATGCAATAATATGAACATAAACATGCTGTAAGGTATAACAGAGTGAACAAAAGATTTATACATATATATTCATTGGTATAATGTTGTGTGATTCGGAATAGGGTAAGGCTTCCAAAGTTCTTTCTCCAAGAAAAGCCATGTGGGCTTGTTTTGTAAAACAGTAGGAAATCTGGGAAGGATACATCTGAAAGATGTATGGGGTTTTTAAGGAATTTTAAAGCATTTTTAGGTGTTTTTCATTCCATAAAAATTGTGATAGTAGTTTGTTTAGTTGTTTGTAGAATGTGTTAGTAAGCAGGATTGGTAGCATAAGGGTAAAAATAATCTTAGGCATTAGCATCATTTTTATGGTTTCAAGGCTAATTTTATTTATTTATTCACCTTTTTTGAAGGAATTCACTCAAGGTGGTGTACAGCAAGAATAAGTCAAACATAGGCAGTAGATAATTGCAGAAATAAAATTATTCAAATAAACAAGGTATGGCATAGTATGCTACATTCATTGTCGGAGAATGTGGTAAAGGTGGTTAGCTTAGCGGAGTTTAAAAAAGGGTTGGGCGGCTTCCTAAAGGAAAAGTCCACAGACCGTTATTAAATGGACTTGGGGAAAATCCACTATTTCTGGGATAAGCAGTATAAAATGTTTTGTACTTTTTTGGGATCTTGCCAGGTATTTGGATCTAGATTGGCCACTGTTGGAAACAGGATGCTGGGCTTGATGGACCTTTGGTATTTCCCAGTATGGCAATACTTATGTACAATGTCAACACAATATGCAATAAAACACTTTAATAGACAGCATAGAATGTAAGAAAAGATGGAACATATAGATAGATAAGACAGTAACAGGAGACTAATTTAAAGAAAGTTGCAGGTGAAATCAGAAAGGTTCTTGAATATCATCTCAGCTAGGTTTAGATGAACCTAAAAAAAACATGGCTATTGGATTAGTTTACACGTTCAAACATTTGCACTTCTATAAAGTTAATGATGGCTACAATCAACAGATCTCTCTATCAATAATTCACTGAAATTTAAATAAAGAATTTGTTCATATTCCAGGTTCAATGCCAAGGTAAACATAACAGGCACATCAACATGAGGACACTGGTTTATTCAGTTTGTTTTAGCTAATGTCCAAAGTAATTCAACCAGCCATTTCACTACAAATTCACTGAAGCATGTGATACAAAGCAAATAGAACTTCAGAATGCTAACATGAATGCAGGAAAACACATATTCAGAATCTGTTGAATCTGTATATGACTACATACAGAAAAATGTCTCTCTCTACAGAGATAAATTATCTTAATAATATCTTAAACCATCAAAACAACAATTAAAGGTATAATCAAAATATACCTATCTATATCTACTATATATATGTATGCATAGGTGTACGGGAGGGAGGGAGAGAAAATATTTGGACAAAAAAACACCCAAGTTCTGGTTTAATGCAAAGTTATAAATGTCATACTTTTGAACCAAACTCTAGAGTCAATTTAACACTGGGGCAATTCACTCTGCCACTTTTTACTGAGGTCAGAATATCTAAGCATTATGTTTCACTCCAGGCTGACAGTGAAAGTCCACATCAGGGTGATGGGTCAGAAGTTCTGACCCTGTTGTGCTACATGAAGCATCTTTTACTGCCCTCTGGTTTAAAGGTGGTGATGGCAAAGCAGGTGGCAGGCTTTGATTTTCTCAGTTAACTCAGTTTATTTAGGCCTCCATAATGTGCTAACATGTA
Organism: Microcaecilia unicolor; assembly: GCF_901765095.1. NCBI lineage: Eukaryota > Metazoa > Chordata > Amphibia > Gymnophiona > Siphonopidae > Microcaecilia > Microcaecilia unicolor. Next base: position 81,407,961 of record NC_044039.1, on the reverse strand, counting down.
TATTTGCAGAGACTTTTAACTCATCATCTTTAAAGCCAAGATGCCCCTTTTTTTCTAAAGTGTGTATAGTAGAATACGAACCTGCTAAACACCTTTCATTGCCAGGAAAGGCACAATTCTCTATTTATTTAGATTTTGCTCACACCTTTTTCAGTAGTAGCTCAAGGTGAGTTACATTCAGGTACTCTGGATATTTCTCTGTCCTAGGAGGGCTCACAATCTAAGTTTGTACCTGAGGCAATGGAGAGTTAAGTGACTTGCCCAAGATCACAAGGCGCAGCAGTGGGATTTGAACTGGCCACCTCTGGATTGCAAGAACGGTGCTCAAACCACTAGGCCACTCCTCCACTCCATTCTATCCCCTCCATCCAAGATTTCAATAATGATTAATACCCACAATAGATCTGTTTCCAAATGCAAGTCCCATGTTTCAGATAATTCTTCCTTTTGAGATTCACTAGGAGTCTTATATTTCAAAAATGCCCCCCCTCCCCCACACATATAGACATTTGAGAAACTATGAGAAAGACATATGTGAGAAAATGGGTGGTATAAGGCTGAATTTCTTTAAGAACACTCCCTCATTGAAGCACGGTAGCATTTTTAGTATGCCCATAGGAATATATGGGTGTCTCTTGCATTTAGCACATGCTTATTTTTAGTGCATGCTAAAAATGCTAGCGCATCTTTGTAAAGGACCCCTGAGACAGAGCTACCTTAAGAATAGGTATATTAGTCTGTCTAGACAGAAGGGCGGGGTACAGAGAATAGTAAGTTAAAAGTCCTCTGGCAGAATAGAATGGGGAGACCCTGAGCAAGAATTATAAATCTTAACTGGGTGTTCCACGCTGAGGCTGCAGTACCTGAGGAAGAGGGAAGCAGAGTGATCTTTCAGCAGATGCTTTCATCACCCAACTGTAAGCAGCAGAAGCTTACTCCAGGTAGGAGAAGTTTTACCTGGAAACCCTGTGAGTTATTAATCCTTGCTGTAGGCAAGCCTGGGTGTGATTAATGTGGAGCCTATCAAGGGCAGGACTGTAGAAAGACTGCAGAAACTTAAAGAGACATTAGTTTGTCCAGTCTGTGAGTTAAACAGGCTTGTATAAATGAAAATACAATAAAAGTGGTTTGTTCGGGGGTGCTGCTGAGCAGGAAGAGGCAGCTTGGTAACTGAGCTCCTGCTGATTCACTGATATAATCAAGTATCCAGCGACACTGCATCATAATCCTTCTTTTTAACATCAAATTCAGAAAGTGCTAACTTGCATGTATCATGTTGGCGACAGAGGCGTAGCTAGGTCAGGTGCCAGGGGAGCGACTGCTCCCCCAAACTGACTTCAGACAGTGACGGCGCCTATTTTTCAGGCAGTCCGTCGCAGCTACGAAGTGTGCCTATGCAGTGTACGTGCATGCCTCTCTGCTCCCTCTGGCGCCACAACCTAGCTACGCTTCTGGTTGGCGAACAAGTCAGGGAAAAGACACAGAACACCAAAAAAAGATCAAGCCAACAAACAGGTGAGGCCTCTGAAACACTACTAGAAGAAATTCACTCCTTAAAGGAAATGATACTAGAAAATAATGAAAACTTACAGGAGATAAAAGAAGATATATCTTCAATAAAATCTGAATTACTAGTAAAACATGCCCGTTTCTTGCGGCAGTGAAACGGGCGCTAGCACGGTTTCCGTCCGGACCTCCCCCCCTTCCGTACTCACCCCGTCGGCTTTCGTCCGCCATTGTTGCGGACCTGGGCATGCCACCGTCAATCTGCTGACATTGCTGCGCCCGGACCTCCCCCCATCCCTACTCACCCCGTCGGCTTTCGTCCGCCATTGTTGCGGACCTCGGCACGTCGCCACCGTCAATCTGTTGACATTGCTCCGCCCTCGACGTCATCACGTTTGACGCGAGGGCGGGGCCCCAATACAGTGTTTTCGGTGGCTTCACCACCACGAAGGCTTCGAACCGGAAGGGAGTGCCCGGAGGACCTGACAGTGACGTCAGTGTCCTCAGAACGTTGAGGGTGAGTTTTATTATATAGGATCTCAATTCAGATCTTGTATTGAAATCTTGGAAACAAGCAAGATGCTGCAGACAATAATATCAAACAATTACAAAGATAATACAAATGTACTGGGATCCTTGAAAGACAGATTGAATACATAAATAATCGTGTGAGAAGAAACAACATCAGAATTTTGGGAATACCAGAAGCGGCTGAAGTTAATAATATTACTAAATATTTGGAATCCTTCATACCTTTGCTACTGGATTTACAATTTGAACGATGCTTTGAAATAGAAAGAGCTCATCGGGTCCCGTTAAGGCCTATACCACAAAACAAATACCTCAGGCCTCTCGTTATGAGAGTGCTCCGATATGAACATGTGGTTACCATCATGCAGCGTGCTTGGATACGTGCTCCAATTAAAACAGACGGATCAACAATTCAGTTCTTACCAGACCTTCACAAGAACATGGCGAAAATTCATAAACAATTTTTGGAATTCTGCCCTAAACTTAAAGAACTAAATGCATGATTTGGTCTATCATATCCTGCATGTATGCACGTCACCATCAACAACCGCACTAAGGATTTCACAGATCCAAGCGCCATGGCATCGTTTATTAAAGATCTCTCTCCCACTGCGATTGACATGGTATGAATGTTTGTCTGTAACTACATCATGATGGATATTAATATAAATTCTGTCTAAATATTGTTGTGAATGATATATCTAATACAGCTAATTGCATTGCAACAGGAAAGCTAATATAAGATTCTATATTGTTGTATCTTTTCCCTCTTTTCCTAATCATACAAATCTAATGATAAGTGAATTCTCCTTTAACACAGAAGGTACAAAAAGAATCATTTATCGCTAATGGTAGTACTTTAAACAGTAATATCTAATGTATAGCTGTAACAGTCAAGCTTCCAGGAAATATCTTTAGAATTGCATGTTAACACTCATACTATCATGAATGGATTTTATGTGTATCAACTATCTTGTTGTTATTGGAAACTTTGGATTCCTTCTTGTCTTTCTGCCTCTCAACAACATCCTAAGGCTGGCACGACGAGTTACTTTGCAGTATTCCAGTTGCCGCCGATATATGGTGTGATCAAATTTATACTAAATTTGAAAGGGACATCTATATAAACCTTTTCCTCCTGCTGATCCTGTTTGGGAATGCAACATACATCTGTAAGCAATCTCTCTGGTTTGTCAAATTTAAGAGTCGCTTCACACCTTCTCATATTATATCATGTAAATTAGTAAATTAACATTTACAATCATTTGGCTATTTGCAGATGGATGGACGGAGAGTCTTATATCCAGCAATGATTTGTCTGAATATGTTTATGCTGACCTGCTACAGCTTTCAAGTGTTTTCACACTTTTGGTTGCTTTATTATGTATAATTGTTTCTATGCTACTCTTTTTAAAATGAAGTATAGAAGCATATACTATACCACAGTTCAAAAATTATGTTAATTGAATACAAGGTTATCATACATGATGTTCATAAATATAATTCCAATTACTGCTATAAATATAGGATGCTACTAACTATAATATATGAAGCTATATAACATCAGTGAATCAGCTGAGGTCACAAGCGCATCACCTTACTCAGTAACCTATATTTTTTCTTTACCGTCATGCAATTGTTAGTTATGTTCAGAATGATGGTAATTTATGCTAACACATTTGTGTCTAAAGGTGTTCTCATCTGGTATACTGTGCATATCGCCATTCTGCTCAAGGTATTTATAAAATGCATTATCAACATCACTACAGTCAACTGATCATAGCATTACTACATGTAAAGATGAGCTTAAAGATTATTTCTCTAAATGTTAAAGGTTTTAACAATCCAATCAAGAGGAGGAACATATTAACCAGCTTAAATACAGATTTACCTGACATTCTTTTTCTACAGGAAACCCACCTATCCACAAGTGAGTCTGCTAAACTTAAAACCGTTTTCTCTCCAGCGGATGGGAGAAGAAATGAAGTAGCAACATTTATAAGAAAAAGATCTGATATCAATATTCTTTCACATTTGGCAGACTCCTGTAGAAGATAGGTTAAAGTTAATATAGAAATCAATGACATATATTTAACGCTTATTAATATATATGCTCCAAATGTAGATAATCCAGGCTTCTTTAAAATAATTGCTGATCTATGTATTCGAGAAAGTTCAAGCAAATGTATAATTGGAGGTGACTTTAATCTAGTGCTGTATCCATCTATAGATAGGAAGTCTGCTATATCATATAAATGTACAACATCATGGGGTACTCTTTAAACAGCTTGCATTGATTGATATATGGAGGTATCAATACAAACTAGAACATGAATATACCTTTTACTCTAATCCACACAACTCATATTCACGATTAGATTTCTTTTTAATTAATAAATCTTTACTTAGTTCAGTATCAAACTCAAAGATTGGTACAATATGTTTATCAGATCATGCACCCATATCTATAACTCTCAATTTAACTACAAACATAACAGTTAACAGAATATGGAGATTTAATGCATCGTTAGATAACTCTGACTTTAAACCCACCATTGAAAAGGCAATTGAGTTTTTTCAGTTCAATAAGCCAGAAAACACAAATTGGATCTCATTATGGGATTCCTTCAAAGTATACATCAGAGGTGTCATAATATCTTACTCTGCTTCTCAATATAAGAAAATTGTTAAAGAAATAAACAAACATGAAAATTCTATTAAATCCTTGGGAACTACTTCATCAAGCCAACCCAACAGATATGCATATTATTCTGATAATAACAAATCAGGACAATACCTAAACTCCAAAGCTGAAAAGAAAAATATATTGGCTATTTTAGACAGTAATAATATAGTACAATCTAAATCAGAAATAATTGTTTTAGACATTGTTACACATCCTTATATAAGTCTGAAATATCTGATAATCATGGTAATTCATCATTTCTCGAAAACCTAGACTATCCCATTTTGGAAGAAGCAGATAACTGTAAAGGAAATTGAAATTATATTTTAAAAAATGGCACCAAAAAAAGCCCCTAGGCCTGATGGACTAACAGTTGAATTTTACACAGCTTTTATACTCAAGCTCGCACCTATTTTGAATTCTTTCTTTTCATATCTTATAGAATCCGGTGATATTAGAGGTACATTCACAGAAGCTAATATAATAGTACTCCCAAAACCAGACAAGGATCCTTTGTTAATACAAAACTATAGACCACTCTCATTAATTAATATTGATGCGAAAATTTATGCCAAACTAATTGCAGAATGTTTGCATTGTGTTCTTCCCAAACTAATTAAGAATGATCAATCTGGATTTATGCATGGGAGACTATTGTGGCATAATATCAGACTGTTTACTAACACAAAATTCTCCTGAACCGGTCATTGCTATAGGATTAGATGCTGAGAAAGTATTTGACTGTGTCAAATGGTCCTTTATGTTTTCTGTTTTGCAGTGGTATGGTTTCTCTAAAGAATTTCTCCAAATGGTTAAAGTACTGTATTCTAAACCCTCTACAAGGATTCAGATTAATAATATATGTTCTCATCCATATTATCCTACAAGAAATACAAGAGTCTTTGGGGCAGGAACGAGTGGGGTTCGTTCCTGCCCTATACTGCTGCTCCATTTGCAATGGCTGCTGAGACTGCTTCATGAGGTCCCAGTAGCCATTTTGCGATTGGAACCAGCACAAGCAGGAGACTTGCTTCTGCCCATGCTGGTTCAATTCGAAAAATGGCTGCCTGGACCTCCTGCAGCAGTCTTGTGAGGCTGCTGTGGGAAGTCTCAGCAGCCATTACAAATGGAGCAGCAGTACAGGGCAGGAATGAGTGGGGTTTGTCCTGCCCCTGAAGACTCCATAGATCACCAGGCCTTCCTAAGGTAGGCCCAGGGAGGACCTACAGGTGGGAAGAGGGGAAGGGGGAGGAGAGTGAGGGGGGCCGTTGCCAGGGATGGTCACTCAGGAGGGGGACTTTTTGTTTGAGAGTGGGAGGCTTTCATATGCAGTACTTACAAATGGAGGAAGTGTTTCCAATGTCTGTGTGGGTGCCCACCTAGGTAATAGTGATCATCACACTATATGGTTTGATATAAGAGTGAAAGTGGAGTGCAGACGTACAAAACTCGAAGTACTACAGTGGTGGAAATAAGTATTTGATCCCTTGCTGATTTTGTAAGTTTGCCCACTGACAAAGACATGAGCAGCCCATAATTGAAGGGTAGGTTATTGGTAACAGTGAGAGATAGCACATCACAAATTAAATCCGGAAAATCACATTGTGGAAAGTATATGAATTTATTTGCATTCTGCAGAGCGAAATAAGTATTTAATCCCTCTGGCAAACAAGACCTAATACTTGGTGGCAAAACCCTTGTTGGCAAGCACAGCGGTCAGACGTCTTCTGTAGTTGATGATGAGGTTTGCACACATGTCAGGAGGAATTTTGGTCCACTCCTCTTTGCAGATCATCTCTAAATCATTAAGAGTTCTGGGCTGTCGCTTGGCAACTCGCAGCTTCAGCTCCCTCCATAAGTTTTCAATGGGATTAAGGTCTGGTGACTGGCTAGGCCACTCCATGACCCTAATGTGCTTCTTCCTGAGCCACTCCTTTGTTGCCTTGGCTGTATGTTTTGGGTCATTGTCGTGCTGGAAGACCCAGCCACGACCCATTTTTAAGGCCCTGGCGGAGGGAAGGAGGTTGTCACTCAGAATTGTACGGTACATGGCCCCATCCATTCTCCCATTGATGCGGTGAAGTAGTCCTGTGCCCTTAGCAGAGAAACACCCCCAAAACATAACATTTCCACCTCCATGCTTGACAGTGGGGACGGTGTTCTTTGGGTCATAGGCAGCATTTCTCTTCCTCCAAACACGGCGAGTTGAGTTCATGCCAAAGAGCTCAATTTTTGTCTCATCTGACCACAGCACCTTCTCCCAATCACTCTCGGCATCATCCAGGTGTTCACTGGCAAACTTCAGACGGGCCGTCACATGTGCCTTCCGGAGCAGGGGGACCTTGCGGGCACTGCAGGATTGCAATCCGTTATGTCGTAATGTGTTACCAATGGTTTTCGTGGTGACAGTGGTCCCAGCTGCCTTGAGATCATTGACAAGTTCCCCCCTTGTAGTTGTAGGCTGATTTCTAACCTTCCTCATGATCAAGGATACCCCACGAGGTGAGATTTTGCGTGGAGCCCCAGATCTTTGTCGATTGACAGTCATTTTGTACTTCTTCCATTTTCTTACTATGGCACCAACAGTTGTCTCCTTCTCGCCCAGCGTCTTACTGATGGTTTTGTAGCCCATTCCAGCCTTGTGCAGGTGTATGATCTTGTCCCTGACATCCTTAGACAGCTCCTTGCTCTTGGCCATTTTGTAGAGGTTAGAGTCTGACTGATTCACTGAGTCTGTGGACAGGTGTCTTTCATACAGGTGACCATTGCCGACAGCTGTCTGTCATGCAGGTAACGAGTTGATTTGGAGCATCTACCTGGTCTGTAGGGGCCAGATCTCTTACTGGTTGGTGGGGGATCAAATACTTATTTCCCTCTGCAGAATGCAAATAAATTCATATACTTTCCACAATGTGATTTTCCGGATTTAATTTGTGATGTGCTATCTCTCACTGTTACCAATAACCTACCCTTCAATTATGGGCTGCTCATGTCTTTGTCAGTGGGCAAACTTACAAAATCAGCAAGGGATCAAATACTTATTTCCACCACTGTAGATTTCAGACATACTGATTTTGGTAAAATGGAGGAACACCTGAAGAAGGAATTGATAGGAGGTGTGGGTGAAGTGGAAAAGCAGTTGTCCAAGCTGAAAACTGCTATAAATATGGCAACTGATCTTTACGCAAGGAAAGTAAACAAAAACATGAGAAAGAGGATGCCTATATGGTTCTCTGAACAAGTGGCTGAAAGAATAAGGGCAAAAGAAGTTTCGTTCAAGAAATACTGAAGAACGAAACAAGAGGATCACAGACAAGATTATCAGATTAAACTCAAAGAAGCGAAGAGGGAAATATGGCTAATGAAAGCACAGGCAGAAGAAAAAATGGTTAAGAGATGTTAAGAGAGGTGACAAGACCTTTTTCAGATATATTAGGGAAAGTAGAAAAGATAGGAATGGAAATTATAGACTGAAAGATGCTGAGAATGGCTATGTGGAGAGTGATGAGGATAAATCGAACATGCTAAACAAATATTTCCCCTTGGTATCCGCAGTGGCGTACCAAGGGGGGGTGGGGGCGGTCTGCACCGGGTGCACGCAGATGGGGGGGTGCCGCATGTCTGTCAGCAACGCTCGTTCCCTGCTCCTTCTGCCCCGGAACAGATTACTTCCTGTTCCGGGGCAGAGGGAGCAGGGAACGAGCGAAGTCGACAGGCGCGCGGCACCCCCCCAGGAGGTACAGATGCACCCGGGGAGGTGTCATTTTGCCAGGGGGGGGAGGTGTCCGTCGTTTCGCCGCTGGTGGGGGGGGGGGGGTGCCGCGCGACTGTTGGCAACGCTCATTCCCTGCTCCCTCTGCCCCGGAACAGGAAGTAACCCGTTCTGGGAGTAGAGGGAGCAGGGAACGAGCGTTGCCAACAGACGCACGGCACCCCCCCCCCCCCAGCAGGTAAAGATGCACCCGGGGGGGGTGTCTGTCATTTCACTGGGGGGGGGGTGTCGCGCTGCACCCGGGGGGGGGGCACATCGGCGATCCGCCCCGGGTGTCAGCTACCCTAGGAACGCCACTGGGTATCCGGGAGAAGGACTGTGGTTATCTGCTGAGGGAGTATCAGGTAATGAACAGGATTTTGTACTGTTAATGGCAAAAAGCATTTATAAACAGCTTTAGAAACTGAAAGTGGACAAATCTATGGGGCCGGATGGGATACATCCCAAGATACTGAAGAAACTCAGAGAAGTCCTGGCAGGACCTCTTAAGGATTTATTTACTAGATCTTTAGAGATGGGAGCAGTTCCCTGGGACTGGAGACAAGCTGATGTGGTTCCTCTTCACAAAAGCAGAGACAGGAAAGAAGTGGGAAACTACAGGCCAGTGAGCCTCCCGTCGGTGGTAGGAAACATAATGGAGTCACTGTTGAAGAGAAGGATAGATAACTTCCTAGAAGCCAACGAGTTACAAGACCCGAGGCAACATGGCTTTATGAAAGGACAATCCTGCCAAACAAATCTTATTGACTTCTTCAACTGAGTGCCCAAAGAATTGGATGAAGAATGCACTCTAGATGTAATCTACTTGGATTTCAGCAAAACCTTTGATACAGTCCCTCACAGAAGATTCATGAATAAGCTGAGGGGACTGAACTTAGGACCGAAAGTGGTGAACTGGATTGGAAACTGGTTGATCAACAGCTGGCAAAGGGTGGTGGTAAAAGGAATCTGCTCAGAGGAAAAGAAGGTTACTAGTGGAGTGCCTAGAGATGTCAGTACTGGGGCCGATTCTGTTTAATATATTTGTAAGAGACATTGATAAAGGATTAGAAGGAAACATTTGCCTTTTTGCAGATGACACGAAGATAGCCAATAGAGTGGATACCCTGGAGGTAGTAGAAACCATGAGAAAGGATCTCCAAACATTAGGAGAATGGTCAAGGATCTGGCAGTTAAAATTTAATATCTATCAAAAATTAAATATTCCAGAATTAATTCTGAAGTATTTAATTTTTGATAGTATATAATTTGCTCCAGGTTATCTTAGAATATCCCCTGAGTTTGGATTATTGTATAGTTAAAATGTAATGCCAAGTAGTGCAAAGTGATGCACTTGGGTGTAGAAATCCAAAAGAGATATACCAGATAGGAAGGGAGAGATTGGTAAGCACAGCTCAGGAGAGAGATCTTGGGGTGATGGTGTCTGAAGATCTGAAGGTGATGAAACAATGTGACAAGGTGGTAGCCATCACCAGAAAGATGCTAGGCTGCATAGAGAGGGGTACAACCAGTAGAAGAAAGGAGTTGTTGATGCCCCTCTACAAATCATTGGTGAGGCCCCATTTAGAGTATGGTCTTTTATTCACTGCGGTATAAGGGGGCCTCGGTGCATGGCAAATCCATGTGCTGACGCTACCGCAGTGCCCCTTTTACTGCAGCTTTTTAAAGGGGCCCTTATTTGTAGTTAGTGAGGCTCTATCTAAGTTCTGCACATCTGACTAAATTGAGGTATTCTGCTTATATGTTGTTTTTGTGTAGAGAATCCTGCTTGCTTGGTTTTCTCAATAAGAGGAGTACTCTACAGACCGGTGTCATATCTGCAATACTGCTTTTTTGTATGACTATGGCTGGTTGTAGGGGGTGAGGCAGAACAATAGACAGTTATCCCACCCTCTAAAGTTGGCCCTGTATGAGAGTACAAGCAATTTCTTTTCTAAGAAAATATCATTGACAATCCAGTACTGTTATTGAAGACTTGGGACACAGATATAAACAACCTGTAAGAACAGAAAAAAATACTTGAAATCAATATGCAATCTAAAAACATACTGGGGAGCAAAGTGAATTGGACTTGATGTACTGCCATTCTGTGTTTTATTTTTTTTTTGCAACTACATTCAAAGCAGTTTGCATATATAGTATACACAGGGCAGCAGAGGGTTAAGTGACTTGCCCAGAGTCAGGAGGAGCTACAGTGGGAATTGAACCCAGTTCCCCAGGATCAAAATCTGCTGCACTAACCACTAGGCTACTCCTCCACAACTGCATAATACATTTTCTCAAGAAGGTATTCATTTTTTGCAATAGGTTTTTGAGTACTACCAATGAAAAAAAATAGCATTTAGATTTTACAATCTAACATTTTGTATTTAGAACTATTTTATTGCTGAAGTACAGCTTCTGACACCTGAAAAGCTATAGTGAGTCTACCTTTTAATAAGGATTCAGCTTTTTTCTTCAGAAATAAACTTTGTATTAAAATTAACTTTAAGCCTTTAGATTAGATTTATATTTCATTAGCCTTCATTTGGATTTCTAAATTCTCTTTCATTACAGATGGGAAATTTATAATGTGTAACCCAAAATGATGATTGTATAGTAAATCTCTGAACGTGTTTTTCATTAAACCTTCAACTACCATTCCAAGCTCTGTTTGATCTCTTTATCAGTGTTATTTTATACCAACCATTTCTGTCCAGCAATATGATCAAAAGAGGCTATTAGAATACATTTCTTAGAATAAATGTATAGATGTCAGCTAAAAATGGTCATGGTTTATTATGATAATCTTGAATGCTTCAGGAAGAGCCCTAGTTGATGGCTTGTAGCCAAGGACTGCCTCTGCAATAAAAAAAAACTAAACTAAATTGGGAGGAGATATAAAATATGAGAAAATTCTCAGCTAGCTTTGGATAAATGCTTACAGTGCCAGATTGCAGGTTTAGGTCTAAATTACCTAATACCCCATAGAAAGCAGTACAGAAAACCACTGGGTCAAAAAAAATGAAAGTTACTTATTAGTTTTGAAACTACTGAATGCTTGTAATCTCTTATTTGTTGTCAAATTCTATTTCTATTCACCAAATCGAATTGGCCCATGTAGGCTGGTGTTTTAATAGCTTATAGTTTATCAAAATTTACTATACAGCCCAACCTAACTTGCAGATCTAGGAGGTTTACAAAGCTAAGCTTTTCTGCATATACAGGCAGAAAAGAACTACAATATTGGATAGGAAAGGATTTTACCAAACATACACAAAAGGCACTCTCAAACTAAAAAGCAACGAGTTGGGAGGGTCATGGGAAGAAAACAGAGAAAAGAGAGCGGGGCGAGCTGTGAATCGAATCTTCCTATAGTGGGTCAGGGAGTGTGTTAAAGGCTTGGTTAAACAGCCAGGTTTTTATAGCAGACAAACTTTTTGAATGACTGTTTGGCATGAATAGCAAGAGGAAGAGAATTCCAATGGTATCTAATAGTCATGTAATCTAGTAACCATGATGTCTAATGGTATCACACACATTACATGAGCCAGTTGAGTCCTACCATATATATGATGTGCATTCCTTATAATGCATTTGGGTCATTAGTGTGTTTTAAAAATTGTGGTGCACACTAAAGTGATTTAATATGCACTAACCTATAAATTTATTGCACGATTAGTGCACATTAAAACCCTATAGTGTATTAAAAATCACTATTAAAATGAATGTGTAAAGCTAACTGAAAACACATCTGTAAATTAGGAAAAATTCTGGAAAAAATGAAAACTGACCCTTTTTTCGGTTCACACTGCACATACATTCCAAGTATAATGCTGTTACAAAAATAAATCTAAATGGCAACTCAAAAATAAAGGGGCCTTTCTGCTAAGCAAGACTAAAAGGGGCCATGTGCTAAGATTAGCACATGGGTTTTCCCCATGCACTGAGGCACTTTTTAGTGCAGGTGTAAAATGGCTACATTTCTATGCTTTATATTAATGGCCAGGTGCTAATTTTGAAATTAACACTTGGCCATTACTGTGTGAGCCCTTACTGACACTTATTTAGTAGACAGAAAAGGTTCATGCTCTAACCATCTGCTAATTGGTTAGTATGCGGCAATGTAGCCGTGCTAACTGATTAGCACTAGACATGCCTGCTCTCCACCCTATAAATACACCCCTGGTCTTAAAAAACTAAGTATTTTTTAGCACCAGGGAAGCATGCGCAGATGCCTGAACTACTGCTGGGCACCTAAATGCGCCCTGTGGTACTGCGTTTTGGCACATGGGAATCACACATTAGTGCTTACTGCCACTTAGTAAAAGAACCCCAAGTCTTTAACCAACAAGGTGAGTAATATTTTCTATGTGAGAAAGCAAACTTATTAACAATGTTGTTAATTATCTAAATGTTGTTCTTCATCCCTTCCCTACATATGTGTAAAGTATTTCACATAGCAATTACTACATTACACCCTTTCATTAACTTATTAAATTGTTCTTAACCACCATTATAGCCACTGGTTATAAAGATTAAAATACATTTAATTCTTCAAGAAACCCCTGAATCTGTCACCACCACCCCAATATTTGAAGTAAAACAGCAACAGTTTCATGGGACACAAATGCATTAACATGCATCCAAGACAGGAAGCATTTGCTGAATATACTCCAGATATTCAATATACTCAATCAAAGCCTCCAAACCATGCACTCCTGGGCTAATGCGTTCAAACTAAAACTCAATGCAGAGAAAACACAATGTCTTGTACTAACCTCTCAACACAACAAAAACACCCACTCCAAAATAACCACACCATACTATTCTCTTCCCGTCGTGCAAAACTTAAAAATTCTTGGAGTGACTATCGACCGAAACCTCACACTTGATACTCATGTGAAGAATACAACGAAGAGAATGTTCCAATCAATGTGGAAACTCAAAAGAGTAAAACCTTTCTTCCCGAGACATATCTTCCGCACCTTGGTACAGTCAATGGTAATAAGTCACCTGGACTACTGTAATGCACTTTACACCGGCTGCAAAGAACAAATTATCAAAAAACTCCAAACAGCCCAGAATACAGCCGCCAGACTCATATTCGGAAAAAATAAATATGAAAGTGCTAAACCCCTAAGAGAGAAACTCCATTGGCTCCCACTCAAAGAAAGTGTTGAGTTTAAGATCTGCACGATAGTACACAAAATAATACACGCAGACGCCCCAATCTACATGCTAAACCTTGTGGACTTGCCTCCCAGAAATGCTGTAAGATCATCCCGCAAATATTTCAATCTGCACGTCCCCAGATGCAAAGGACTGAAATACAAGATGACACACGCCACCACCTTCTCCTACTTGAGCACGCAGCTGTGGAATGCTCTACCTAGAGACCTGAAAGCTATTGACGAATTAACTAACTTCCGCAAATCCCTGAAAACTCATCTCTTCCAAAAGGCCTACAAGGAAAATACATAGCCTACAAACTACTTCAACAAATCACACAGTTACCACAGCTCACCTCTAACTTACCCAACACTTTCCGTCTATCCTCCCTTACCTAATCTTTAAACAGTAATAATTGTACTTATTATCATGAAATGACTATGCCTATCTTCTCTTACCAACATTCTAACTATAAGAATTGTACTTGTTATCACGAAATGATTATGTCATAACCACACTCTGTAAGCCACTTTGAGCCTAGAAATAGGTGGGAAAAGGTGGGATTCAAATGCAATAAATAAATAAATAAATATATATATTGCTAGTTTGATTTGTATCCCTTTCTCTATCCCTGCCCCCAACCCCTTACACATAGGCAAACCTTCATGCTGGGTTATACTATCCCTGATTAGAAACTAAGGCTAGATTTACTAAAATATGTTGAGATAGCACATGCTATCAATGTTAATGTGTGTTTTTTGTAAATATGATCCAGTGCATAAAATGGAATCTATGGTAAATAATGTTCACTAATACAGTACTATCAAGAAGGGAAAGTTCAAAACTCCACAATAATGCAAAAGCAGCAAAAAAGGGGTGGACAAAAAAACACAAGCAATGTGTAATCCAAAAACAGCCTTTACTTAAATGACCCGACACAGTCATTGTGTTTCGGCTAGACAGCCTGCATCAGGAATCTATGAAAATAAGAAAGGCTGACTGAATGGTGGAAGCACAGCTCAATGGAATGGATAAAGCACTTGACTGAAGTTAACAAGCAGTCCAAGTGCAAATAAAGCACAAATAATAATCCAAACATAGCAGTTACAAATCTGGCAGCGGTCACAGAATAACGCTTTCAAAAAAACCTACAGACTCCTGATGCAGGCTGTCTAGCTGAAACACGGTGACCATGTTGGGTCATTTATGAGGCTGTTTTTGGATTACACATTGCCTGACGTGTTTTTCTCCATTCCTTTTTGATGCTATTGAACTAATACACTACTGCACGTTAATAAATCTAGCCCTCAATTTTAATCTGCCATGTTTAACATCTGGAAATTTTGTGGGAAGTTTGGCTAATGGAGAAGACCAAGAAGAAGAGAATTAAAGTGGCAAACACTTCAATATGCTTTTTGGTAGAGTTGCCTTTGAACACTCTCAATATTTTGAATTCTATGTAGATTTTTGGACATTTTAGATGCATCTCCACATGTAAATAGCTGCATTTATATATGTAGATTGTATACATATGAAAATGGTGATTTCAGAAAGCTACTATGTACATGGAGAGATCCATACAACAGAGATTTCAAGGGAGTGTGGTGGAATCACGGTTTGAGACAAACATCTATACCTGTATTCCCCATTTTACAAAGAGAATATACTTCTATGAGTAAATATTTCCCCATTGGGTTTTATACTGGTTCAAAGTCATACATAATTTTTATAAAGTGCTCAATTTGGCCAGGACTTTATATGAGGGATTGTGAATAATTCTCCTTAATCCCTCATTGTTTATTTCTGCCTCCAAAATAAAGAAAAATTAATTGGCAACATTTATACTTTTGTAAAGTGAGACAAATACATGTGGAAGCTGTGCAGTTTGTAATACTCATTTCTGAATGTCTAAATTTCAATCTCAATGTTCTTTGTAAAATAGGCCTTCAAGTCTATTTAAGGAAAGGAAAGGAAAAAGTGAACGGAATGATATATTGCCTTTCTGTGGTTACAATACTTACTCATGTTCTTCAAAGCCTGCATTAAAAGGTTTGAAAATATGGCTCTATAGAGAATCAATACTATAATTTTCAGACTAAAAAGGACTTGCTTCTATCATGTTCTCTTCTGATCCTCTTCTCACTCAACATATACTTGTTATTTCTCTCTTCCTCATCTGGCAATTCTCTCCTGTTGGTGACCTTTCCCGTTCCTAACCCACAACTGTGCTTTTTCAAATTTAATGCATTGTTTATCTGGAAGAGAGTCTTCCTGAGTTGGCACATCCTGCGGCTTCTTTGGCTATATTAAAATCCAGATTCTAAACTCACAGGGGTCGATAATCAGCCGGCAGTGATCAGCGTTTTGCTGACTGCTGCCGGCGCTAAACCCGGAAATTTAATGTCAGGCCATGTCTGGGTTTATGAAGCCAACTAACACCTAGCTGATTAAGTGTGATATTCAGCTTTTAACTAGCTATGTTACCTCATAAAGGGGCCTTTTTACTAAGCTGTGGTAAAAGGGGGTCTGCACTAGCGTTAGTGCGTGTTTTTGATGTGTGCAGAGGCCCCCTTTTACCTCAGCAGGCAAAAGGCTGTCTTTTTTTTTTGAGGAAAAGAAATAGTCGTGCGGTAAGTGAAACACTGTGTGGCCATTTTGGGGGAGGGGGTAGCCCTTACTGCCACCCATTTAGATGATGGTAAGGGCTCTCACGCTAATTCAGCAGTAACTGGGCTGCACATGGTGCTGCTCAATTATCACCAGTTAAGGTCTGAAGCTATCATATTTTTGTAGCAATGAAAATGGTGTGCTCTAGGGGTGGGAACTACAGCTAGACTCCTGCTTTAGAACAGTAGTTCTGGATTGGCGCACGCTTACTGCTGCTTAGTAAAAGGACCCCAAAGATAGGAGTGACTTTTATGTGGTACTATTTATGTGGTTAACTTGACCAGTTAAGATCTAAATATCAGCACTTAACCAGCCAAGTGCTGACTCTGCAGCCAGAACTGCCTCAAAATAGACATTTGAGTTCAGCACTAACCGGTTATTTTCAGCAGTGTTGAACGGTTCCCAACCCACCCACCCACCCTCCTGAACTCAGTTCCCAACCCCCACCCCTAGCTTCCCTCTCTCCAAGGTGATCTTTCTGGACACCCTCTGCATATCTCCTTGCTCCCACCACATGAATCTGATCTCCCCTCAAAACCCCAAGACACATACAATCTCCCCTCGCAAGGTCCCCCTTGAAGGACTGACACACTCATCCACTAACCTCAACCCCCTTACAGCCAGTAATGTAGCTAGGTCTGAATGGGCCCCAGGTGGAAAATTAAGATGAGCCTCTGTAACAAAGAAGGGCACTTAGGGCCCCTTTTATCAAGTTGTGGCAAAAGGGGGCCTGCGATGGCAGTGGCATGTGTTTTTGACACTCACCGAGGCCCCCTTTTACTGCAGCAGGTAAAAGGTAGGTCTTGCTTTTCTGCAGGAAATGGCTGTGCGACAAAAAAAGCACTTGCCACACAGCCATTTTGGGGGGGGGGGGGGGAGCCCCTACCGCTACTGGAAGTTTGTGTGTTGGGTCTGTGAGTGCTTTCTGGGAACTGTGGGACCACTGAGAGTGTGGCCCCAGTAACCTAGAAATCACTGGGGATAATTTGAGAGCAGGAGACTTGCCCAGAGGCAGTTGTGACCCAGTCAGTGGGAGGAGGGTGATAGTGTAGAGTACGAGTGGCAGGAGCAGGCAGACTTGAGCTGTGCTGGGGTTAGACCCTCTAAGTGGCCATGGGGTAACCCCAAGCAGGTGGCTAGGTATTTCGTGACAGTGTGGTAAATGCAGTTCAGTAAAAGGACCTCTAAATGTTATTTGAAAGAGCAAATATTTCAGTTGTAAGGTCCTGATAGGTAGCTTGCTTCCTACTAGCTCTCTAAACCACGTCTCACCTATATGTATACATACATATATATATATATATATATATATATATATATATATATATATATATATATATATATAAGCTGGTGATTAATTGCCATTAACTCTTCGGTTTAACATGCAGGTTCTCATGGCGATTATTTTTACAGCATTTGGTTACATGTCTCATCAAGTTAGCTTGCGGCAAGTTACAGTGAGATATTATTGTGTCAATTCAACTAGAAGTGATCAACATTTCACGCAAAATTACAAATCAAAATATATATGTACCTTTCCTCCCCTTATATATTTCCACAGCATCTTGAGTTTCTATAATCATGGAACAAATAGGGCATAAGTTTGAAGTATGAATTAACAATTACAGTCATAGAACAGAGATTAAGACAGGACTCTTCTAGTTCTAATCATTCTTCACAGGCTGAAGTGCATCCATACCCCTTCTGAAAAGCCCCTCCCAGAAGAACCCCCCCCCCCCTGAAGATCCCTGCCTTGGAAGAGCACCTCCTCTTGAAGACCATCCCCCAGTAGTATCCATCCTCTCCCCAAAACCCCCAACCCCCCTCATAGGTCCCCCCAGGCCTACCTTGTATTCACCAGTGGTGTAGGTTAGGTTGGGCAGGAGTGATTCACAGTTGCTCTGGGTTCAAAATGGTGGCTGCAACTCCTAATAGAAGTCTTGCAGTACTACCACTAGGGTCCTAAATCCTAGTGGTAATACTGTGAGACTAACGATACAGTCAAGACACAGATAGGAGCTTCTGGATATTGCACCTGCTTACCCTACCCTAGACCACCAGGGAATTTTTAAGGTAGGTCTGGGAACTAAGGGGATTCTTGAAGAGGGGGTGGATGCTCTTGTGAAAGCTCAGGGAGAGAGAATGCTCTTGTGGCAAAATGCTCTTTGGAAGGGGCTTCTTCTAGGAGGCATAGGAGCTCTTCAGGAGGAGAGATTCTTTTGTGGGGCTTCAAGAGGGAGCCTGGGGGGGAAGGGGGGGGTGGTTCTTTGGGGGAGTAGGTCTTCAGGAAGGGAGTGGATGCTCTTGGGGAGGGGCTTTGGGAGGTGATCAGTAAAACTACCCCCCTGATATTTAGCCTGCTATCTGGTTAATTAACCAGGTTGTACACTGAATATTGCCACTATACAGTTAACTGCCTTAATAGTGCCATAGAAGTCAGAAGGGAATATTTAGCAGGTGTTGTGGGAGTGGGGAATCAGCAAAACTATCTCCCACCCCCTGATATTCTGGCTGATACCCAGTTAGCTAACCAGGTAAAGTTAGGCCTTCAAGCCTACAAGTTACCAGAATTTGCTTGTTTCTTACTTCCTTGATGGAGTCCTGTTGTACTTATTTCTTTTCCAGTCAATTCCTGTCTTTCGTACTCGCTCTTCAGTGAAGGCTCTTTCCCCAGCTCTCTCCACCCAGCCTGACCAGCCTTAATCTTTTGCTAAAACTTGCCAGCCACTAGCATCTGAAGGCTCAACCTGAGAAGAAGGGCAGCAGAAATCTTGTTCGAGCCCAGAGCACACTTTCCAATGGCTCAGTAGAAGGTCTTATTATCTTTCTGTAAATTGATTCCCAGTTTGCTAGATATGATTAGTGAACTTAACACCACAACTAGAAACACAGACAGAAGTCTGCCTCACATTATACAGTTCTAATGTTCTCTTAGCTTGATAAGTAACATATGTGTCCTATGTAGTGAAGAAATCAACAAATAGAAGAGATAAAACAACCCATCCAGAACTGTTTACAAATGCACACAGAAGTTCTGACCATCACTCTTGGAGAAATTGTGTTTGACTTCATCATATCTGGATTGTTTAATTGTTCCTTGTGGGAGTTACTTCTACAGTAATAAGCATCCTATCCCATTGTAGAAAATTAAATAAGTGTTACATCATGTTATCAATTATATTAACAAGAACCTGAATAAACCTCATTCTGAACATAAAAAGAACATCAGAAGAACAAATATTTTGCAGTCTATTAACAAATGAAAAGCTTTTCAATGTATACAAAGCAGATATAAGAAAAGAAAATATGTAATATTTTTCACTTACCATTAGAACGATGAATACAGGTGTGCTGGTTATCACTCAAGAAAAAACCCTCCTTGCATTGACATTCATAGCTGCCCATTGTATTGACACAGATCTGCTGACACCCACCGTTATTATCCAGACATTCATCAACATCTAGTGTTAAAACATTTACCAAACCATGGTCAATCATCAGTCATTAGAAATATCTTAATTTTTGGAAAAGAAAACAAAACTTGTGCAGTAAATTAGTGCAATACTATTTACAAGATGCCATCACAGTCGATGCATTCTCATTCTTTCTTTGGATCATAAATGTTAAAATAAACAATAAGTGGATGATTTTATAAAGCTTTTTTAAACATGTAATGCAGGTTTTAAATATGGGTAATAATTCTTATAAAATTGTGTGTGTGTGTGTGTGTATATATATAGACATAAAAATAGGCACATTACAAGATTCTACCAGGGCACATAGTTTTGGCATAGCTGGGACAGAGTTCCAATGCATGTGTGTATTTGATACAATATGGTGGTGATTTTAGAGTTGTCTAG
This sequence comes from Microcaecilia unicolor, assembly GCF_901765095.1. Lineage (NCBI taxonomy): Eukaryota > Metazoa > Chordata > Amphibia > Gymnophiona > Siphonopidae > Microcaecilia > Microcaecilia unicolor. The sequence goes on along the minus strand of NC_044039.1, from coordinate 81,387,788 downwards.
ACTGAGATGGCAAAAATGCACCAATTTGCAGCTTATGTTATAAAGGCTCATAGGTAGTTAAAACACTCCCACGTACATTTATACCTATTTGGGAGAAAGGGTGGGTAGATGTGCACAGTGGCACCTGTTTTATAAAGACTCACCTGAATTCTATATATGGCATCCAAAATTGGGTGCCGATCCAAGATATGCATCCAATTAAATTGGCCAAGGAGTTATTTAGAGCCAATAAATTGGATTCTAATTAGCATTAATCAGCACCAAGTTGGACCTGGGCACACAATTTGCTATAACAATGTGTGCCCAAATCCCACAGCATGCACCCCATAAGGGGCGTGGCCATGGGCATTCCTAATTTGTGTACATTATTATAGAACACTGGGAGCATGCGCCTAAATTAAGCACCAGGAATTATACTTTGTTTCAGCAGGTGTAAATCCTGGCACCCAAATTTTGGCGCCAAAATTAGAACTCAATGCTAATTCCATCATGGGTGCTTATATTTGAGTGCTCATTATAGAATAGCATTGCACACCAATTTTTTTTGTGCTGATTTTTGAGCACCATTTACTGAATGTAGCCCTATATGGGTAAAGCATGACTCCACCCAAACTTTGCTTCAGAACATAGGTACACTAAGAGCCAGATTCTATATAAGGTGCCTAAAAAAATCTATCTGCGCGGTAAACATTTCCGACTAAGCGTTTTCTATAAGCGGCACCTAGATTTAGGTGCAGTATATAGAATACAATTAGTTGATATTACAGAGCCTAAAATTACGCACCTCCACTTACACCAACAAAAACATAGCATAAATCTTTCCATGTAGATTTATGCACACTGGGCCATATTCTATAACTCTGCACGTAAATTTTAGAACTCCCATGAAACGCCCATTTCCCAACCCATAGCCATGCCCATTTTGAACTGCATGCCTTAGAATTTAGGCACAGTCCATTACAGAATACGCTTAGTTGTGCATGTTAATTTTAATTATTGCCAATTAGTGCTCATTATTGCTTGTTAAGTGCTGTTATCAATGCTGATTAGCTTGTTAAGCCAATTATGTTACACACCCACATTGTTATAGAATATGCCTGGATTTCAGTGTGGCTCTCTAGGCATGTTATATAGAATTCAGAAGTAAGGGGGTAATCCTCTAAAGGTTGCCTAAAGTTAAGCGCCAGGATGATGTGCGACTTCTATAATGGCAGTTGTGACATTATAGAATTGTAGCTTAAATCCACAGTTTTTGGGTCCTTTTACAAAGGTGTGCTAGCATTTTTAGTGCACGATAGAAATAAGTATGCACTAAATGATAGAGATGCCCATATATTTCTATGAGCTAAACGTGCTGTGATTGGCTCAGAGACTTCCAGGTCTCTCAGCTGAGTGAAGGACGTCCAAAAAGGCTGTTTTTATTATTGCGGGGGGGGGGGGGGGGGGGAGGCCAACCAAAAAGGACGTCTTTTTGGATGGACGTCCTCAACTGCACTCTCCTGCTACGATCGAGCCGCATCGGAGCCTTCCTGCAGCAGGCCGTGGAGGGCGTGAGCAGCGCGGCGTCTTCCTTTCAGGTGGCACAGGTTTTTGTAGGACGTCCAAAAAGAACGTCTTTGGAATGGGGGAGGGGGGTTTCAGGTGAAGGACGTCCAAAAAGGACATCCCTAACATTTTTTTCTTCTGATTTGCCCCGAGAGGTGTAGACCTTCCGTTAGGTTTTTCACGGTAAGGGGATCGGAAAACCATAGTGCATCTCATTATAATAGCCTTGCAATAGCCTTTGGATCATCTTCATTCCGTTTTCGTTAGCTGCTACCGTGATCGGAAAATGGCTCGGAGAAGCCTTTAGTGCATGCCAGGGTTTACTACTTGCTCGTTAATGGCTCGTTAATGGCTTGTTAAGTTTAGTGCATCTGGCCCTGACAGGGCCGGTCTTAGCAAGTGCGGGGCCCTATGCAGACCAATTTGATGGGGCCCCACCCTAGCTCCGCCCCCTCCCTAGCTCCAGGGCCGGCCACCCTTCCCTCCAAGCTCCCAGACCGCTCCCTCCGAGCTCCAAGGCCCCCAGCTCCAGGGCCTCCCTCCCTCCCAGCTCCAGGGCCCCCCTCCCTCCCTCCCTCCCAGTCATTTTTAACATCCCCCTCCAAAATCCAGTACTAGGTATGCCGAGAATACAAAACACTCAGGACCTATAGAGCAATTCTACCATACCATAAGCAGTCATTTCTACTAAATCACACAAAGAAAAGGAAAACATCTTAAAACACTACAGTGAGCACTAGAGCATCAATTCACCTATTGTAAAATGAAACCAGACAGAATAGTACAGATCGTCGTCAATCCTGCACAGTCAATGCCAAGTGAAAGCCATGTCTTTTTCACAAACACAGATACACCCTAATCCACGATAGAATAAGTAGTAATATTAAAACTTTCTATTTAGACAAAAATTAAACTGAACCCCCAAGATGCCAGACTCTGCATACAATGCAACACCACAGAAACAGAAAATGTCCCCTAGTACTATGCAAAATATAAAGACAGCAGATGTAAATTTGAAAAAAAAAACCTAACAAATACCAATCACCACTTTACAAATTAACAAATAGAAATAAAACAAATATAAAAAATAAAATAATACCATTTTATTGGACTAATAGATTTAGCTTTCAGAGGCCAAAACATCCTTCCTCAGGTCAATATAGTATAGTACTGTTACAGTATCCTATCCTGACCTGAGGAAGGGGGTTTTGTTCTCCGAAAGTTAGACAAAATGTATTAAAATTAAAATTAGTCCAATCAAAAGATTACCTTGTTTACATGTTCTATATTATAAACATTTATTAACACATCTACAATACTACTTTATCCTAAAGAAAAAAATAAAAAATATATATTTTATTTACAGTTTGTTGTCTCAGGTTTCTCCTTTCCTCATCTTCTTTTCACTGTCTTCCTTCCATCCAGCATCTGTCTTCGGTCTCTCTCTGCCATCCAGTGTCTGCCCTCTCTGCTGTCACCTCCATCCAATGTCTGCCCTCTCTCACTGCTCCTTCCATCCATATCTGCACTCTATCTCTGCCCCTTCCATGATCCATCCACCATCTGCCCCTGTCTGCCCTCTCTCTCCCCCCCATCCATTCACTGTCTGCCCTTTCTATCCCTTCCATCCACTGTCTGCCCTCTCTCTCTCTGCCCCTTCAATCCACCATTTGCCCTCCCTCTGCCATCCATCCAGGGTTTGCCCTCCCTCTCGCTCCCCATCCAGGATATGCCCCTCTCTCCGCCCCTTTTTTTCAGCCTCCAGTTCCAGCCCCACTATCCCACCAGTCCCGAGCTTCAGCCCCCCAGCCACTTCTCCCTGTCCCCTTTTCAGCCCCCAGTTTCAGCCTCCAGTCCCAGTACTAGCCCCCTTATCCCACCTACCCTCCTTTTCAGCCCCCAGTTCCAGCCCCCTTCATCCACATGCCTTGTATTAGGGCCCCCTTTTCAGAACCATTCTCCCACCTGACCCATGCATGCCCCATTTTCCCACCAGCCCCAGGCCCCATATGGCCCCTTCTCAGACCCCAGTGACAGTCCCCTTCTCCCATCCAAGAACCCCAGTCCCCTCCCCACCCGTCCCCTTCAACCATCCAAGAACCCCCTCCCCGCCCCCTTCTCCCATCCGTGATCCCCTCCCCATCCCCAGTCCCCTTCAACCATACAAGAGCCCTCTCTCCACCCCCTTCTCCCATCCGTGAATACCCCTCCCACCTCAGTCCCCTTATCCCATTCAAGAACCCCAGTCCTCTCCCCACCTGTCCTCTTCTCCCATCCGAGAATCCCAACCCCAGTCCCCTTCAACCATCCCCCTCCCCACCCCTTCTCCCATCCGTGAATACCCCTCCCACCTCAGTCCCCTTATCCCATTCAAGAACCCCAGTCCCCTCCCCACCCGTCCCCTTCAACCATCCAAGAACCCCCTCCCCACCCCTTCTCCCATCCGTGAACCCCCTCTCCACCTCCCCATTTGAGAACCCCCACCCTACCCTTCCCCCACCTGAGAACACCCACCCCCACCCTTCTCCCATCTGAGTCCCTCCCCCCCCCCCGACCCACCTACAAGCTGAGCTCCATTCTGCCGCCCACCACCCTCACTGCCTTTAAAAAAACAATTTGGAAGCATCGAAGAGACAGTGACAGGCAGCGCCTCGCGTCTGCCCTGCTACTAAAAATCTCTTCAATGTCGTTCGGGCCTTCCCCACATTGAGTCCTGCCCGCCCTCGCGGTAATTGGAAGTTACCTCAGAGGAGGGCGGGACTCAATGTGGGAAGGTCCAATGACGTCGAACAGATTTTAGTAGCAGGGCGGGCAGACGCGAGGCGCTGCCTGTCACTGTCTTCGGCGCTTCCAAATTGCGTTTTTAAAGGCAGGAGACAGGAGTGACAGGAGAGCAGTGACTCGGAGCACCCCCCCCCACACCCGCTGACATCGGGGGGGCGGACCGCCCCCACCACGCCGCCGTCGCACATCGGATTCGTTGGGAGGGAGGACGGAAGGATGGACTGGAGCTCGGGCAGGCGGGGCCCCACTGAGCGCGGGGCCCTATGCGGCCGCCTCGGTCGCCTCGCCTTAAGACCGGCCCTTGGCCCTGAGTATAATTGGATTTCATCCAGCTTGCTGGATGGGTAAAATGAAAGTCCTTTGGAGAGTACAGAGACTTCATGCTGTGATAATTGATGGTTCAAGAGGTTTATTATCCCCATCTGATCTGCATCTCCAAAGGTGTGATCAGTGTTTCTTGGTTTGTTTGGGCTCTGATTTTCACATGCCTCAGATGTATATCCAAGTGTCTCCAAGGTGTCTGGGGATGTTGGTTTTTCATAGCTGTTTCTGTTCCAGGATAAGCTGTTTTTCTGTCTTTGATTCTGCAGGAGAGAAGACAGTTTTATTTCTTTTTTGCAGATAGCGATGTATTGTTTTTCCAAAAACAGAACAAGTCAGACTACTACAGATCTGTACACAGAAACTAAACACAAGCAGAATACCTCACTTCAATCACTCCTGCGGAATAAAGTCAGAACTTCAAATACAGAACAAGCAACCACTAACGAGAAGTAGAAACTTTGAAAAGTCTGAATGCAATACAACACTGGAGAAACAGAACTGCACCAATTCCAAGGAATCAAAGTGCAATAACTTTGTCATGGTCATCATAGCCAAGGTCCGTGCCTTGCTTGTCTGTGCTGTGTTCCTCCTTCTTAACATACTGAAATTACCTGCAGTTCCAGTTAGTGACATGTGGGGTCACTGTAGAGTGGTGGAGGCCAAGCTGGTGATGTCATCAGCACTGAGCACTTCTTAAGCTGGCTTCTGAGAGTGCCCAGTCTGGCAATTACCCTGCTAGTTCCAACTTCTGTTTCTTTGTGGCGCCGTGGCCTGAAGCTTGGCCTACAGCTTTTTCTTATGCTGTGTTCCAGTGGAAGTCCGCTTTTAAGCCAGGGAGTCCTGAGGAGTAAAGCTTTGCCTACAGCTTTCACCTATTGCTGTATTCCTGTGAAGCCTGCTTTCAAGCTTGGTGGTTCTGAGGAGTAATAGCTCTGCCTTCATCTTTCACCTTACCTTAGGTCCAGTGAAGCCTGCTGCCAGGCCTGTGAGTCCAGAGCCTCCCATGCCTCAGTTGAGATTCCAGTCGTCCACCGTGAGTCCTTACTCGCTGTATGCAGCGAGTGGCTTTGTGCTGTGTTTGGGACTGTGTGGGCTGGATGATGGGGAATGCTGCAGGTGCAGTGGCTAAGGCCACATTGTGAGGTATCTGTGGATGAGGGAGCGGTGCTTGGAGTGTGGAGGGGTCTGTGTGGGCTGATCCTAGCTCTTGGGTGCTGTGCAGGGCCGTTGATACTTCTAACTTGGGAGCATCGGCTCAGGTTTGGCTTCTTTACCTTGCTTGCCTTGGGAGCGTTGGCTCAGGCTTTGTCACTTTATCTTGCTTGCCTTGGGAGTATGCGGCTCGGGCGCCTTAGTGACTGCTTGTCTTAGGTGACATCCCTAGTCTTCTGTGAGTGGACTGTCCCGCTCTTGCCTCCACCTGCGATGCAGGTCCTCAAGAGACTCTCTCTTTTCTCTTTGTTTTGCTTATGCTCCACTCTGGTTTTGAGGGAGCTTGCCACGGTTGTTCCGTGGCTCATCTGAACGCACGGACAGAATGAACCCTTTTCTTAACCACTAGCGGTGTTACCTCTGTCAATCAAATATTGCCTGTTTGTCTTTGTCCCGCTAGGGTGGGCCCTTTTGCCTAGTGTATTGTGTTCTATTGTATGCCATATGTTTGCACTGCTCTGCTAGTATTGAGATGTGCAGCTAGGCTGCTTGTGTTTGATTTCCCCATACAGCTAGGCTGTTTTACTTTACCTTTACTGTATATGTTATGCTTTGCATTGCTTCAGCCAGGTTAGACTATATAACTAGGCTGCCTGTTCCTTTCTGTGCCATTTGGCTACCCTTTTAGCCCAGTGTTTTTGCTGCTAATAAAGCTGCCTCAGTTCATCTCCACTTGTGGTCCGGTCCAGTTCTTGGGAGCACTCTTAGTTCTGAAGGAATTTGGTCTACCCAGAGGTGGTTGGGTGATTCTCATGCAGCCACCTCTGGGTCAAGGGTTCACAAACTTTATCCATGAAAAGGCAGCACTGTAAATATTATACCAGGCCCTAAAACACCAGTTCACCACCTAGTGAGAAAAATAAAACAAACAGGACTGGTAACAGATTTCATACTAGCAGAATACTACACCTTGATTACACACATAAAAAATGGACACCTCAAAAAATAAGAAACAAGGGACTACAGATCTGTAATAGAGATATAATGTCAAAAGGCCAAACTAAAAACCTCAAGAAGTCAGATTCTGCACATACAGCAATAACAGAGAAACAGAAACTGAAATGCAAGATATCAAGATGCACATTTTCCAAAGCTGACATACCAATTAATAAATTCAGAATAAAATACCTTTTTCTACCTTTGTGGTTTGAGCATTTTATTTTTCCATTTTCTTTGATCCGAGGATCTCTTTTCTGCTTTTCTGTTTTTTTGTTCTCTCTTTCCAGAGACTTCTTTCCAGTTGACATTTCTTCTCTTTCCATGTCCACCATCCATATTCCCCCATGTCTCTATCCATTCTGTCCAGAATCTCCCCACTTGTGTCCCTGTCACTATCTTCCCCCATATTCAGCATCTCCCCTCTGTGTTCCTATCTTGATCTGTCCAGCTTCTCTCTTCAGTTTCTCTATCCCTCCTCCTGTGTCCCTGTTTCTGTCACCGCCCAGCATATTTTCTCCGTGACCCTATCCCTCCCCATGTCCAGCTTCTCCTCTCTCTCTTCTCCCACCCACCTTGCTCCTGGGGGCCAGCATCTCTCTCTCTCTCTCTCTCTCCCCTGCCCTCCTTGACAGTGCAGCATCTCTTTCTCCCTCCCTCCATTGGCCAAGTGTCTCTTCCCCTCTCCCCCAGGTCCAGTCTCTTTCTCTCTCTCTCTCTCTTTTCCCTCCACCTACCTCCAGGTATTGCATCTATCCATCTCTCTTTTCTTTCCTCTTCTCCAGGTCTGGAATCTCTCTCTCTCTCTCTCTCTCTCTCTCTCTCTCTCTCTCTTTTCTGCCCTACCCCTGCTTCTAGCATCTTTCCATCTGTCCACCCCTCACCCCCATCTGGAAGCAGCCTGTCTCCATCACTGCTTATGACCCAACCTGTTTGAAGACCATGAGAGGGGATGGCAGGAAAAGATACTGGAGTCATGGGAGGGGGGAAGGAAGAGAAAGGAAAAAGAGAAATGCCAGACTTCAGGGACGATGAGCTAGGAACCAGGTTGTGAGGAGGGCACTTCAGTCCAGAAGCGGGCAGCCCCTACCATTTGGCAGCACTGGGCTTTTTGCCAGGTTTGCTCAATGATAATTACACCTGCATACATCACAATTCCACACTGGGAATGCCTATGTGTCATCCTGTCAGCTCATATATGCACCTATTTGACCACACAATTTTTGAGAGCTCTTTTCTGCCTGCAACACATGTGGAGAAAGCTTTATAAAATTATCCCTTAAAAATACTACTCAGGAAAAATGAGAAAATGTTCAGAATTCTGAAGTGCTAATTGATTTCAAACTCAAAATGAAATGCTGACTATTTTTTTTTAAAGAAATGTTAAAGTTGTATAGAGGACTCTAACCCTCTGCCAACCATGTTGTGCTCTGACAGACTCATTCAATTTAGAAAGATATACTTTAGACTTATAGTATGTCTAGCAGGATCAACAGACAAACATAAAAGGTGATATTGGATGAAAGAGTCTTTATAGAGTTCCAGTTTGAAGAGAGCAGCATGCTTCAATTACAAAAATCATAATCTGCTACTTTGCCAGCTTGTTTAATGAAAGTACTTCATAAACCTTCATGTTCTCTGTCTGCATTTACACTTTAATTGACAAATATATTCAACAGCAAAAACATTGCTACTGGGTTTTTGACATTTCATTTTTTAATGTTACTATTTTATATGATTATACTGATTAAAAAATCTTTACTTACTAAGGGGTCCTTTTACCAAGCTGCGGAAAAATAGCCCTGCGCTAGTGACGGAGGCTGTTTTTCCAATGCACCATGGCCCTTTTTACCGCAGTGGGTAGAAAGACCCCAGGGCACACATGGCCATGTGGTAAGAGAACTCTTACCGCATGGCCATGTGACATGGAGCCCTTACTGCCACCCATTGAGATGGCGATAAGGGCTCTCGCGCTTATCCGGCGGTAACCAGGCAGCACACAACAATGCCTGATTACCGCTGGGTTACCATTGCGCAAGCCATTTCCAGGGGTTTTCTTTTTCCCCCTGTGATGGGGCCCTTGCAGCCAAGGGCTCTCTCCATCCAATCTCCTCCTGCACTAGAGGTTATGTTTGGGTTCCAACTATCTCAGTCAGTTTACAATAAACTTGACTGTAGCTCATGTGATGAATACCTTGTGTAGACTCTTTCCAATTGGAGGTGCACTGGAGTTGTTGGATCATAGGACATCTTGATTGTCCAGAAGTAGCTCCTATATTGTTTGGGAAGGCAGTTAAACCGGCATCTAGTTTCACATACCTAGGTGTCCTCATAGATTCCAAGTTAACATTTGAAAAATCAGATTGGCAAGGTAGTGAGGGAAGGTTTTATGGTTTTAAGGAGACTACGTTCATTTAAACATTTGTTTAATGATAAAGGGAATGGAATGCCTCTCTTATGAGGAAAGGCTAAAGAGATTAGGAATCTTCAGCTTGGAAAAGAGATGGCTGAGGGAGGATATGACTGAAGTCTTCAAAATCTTGAGTGGTGTAGAATGGGTAAAAGTGAAATTTTTCACTCTTTCAAAAACCCAAGGGAATGGAACAGTTTAGGGGGTGAAGAAATTTTTTGTATATGAAAGAGGAACGGGCCATGGGTGAGACTGAATGTGATGAACATAAGGTGGCCAAACAGATAGAAAAGGTGACAGCAAAACCTAGAAGGATGTTTGGGTGCTTAAGGAGAAGAATGATCAATCAAATCTTACAATGTCCCATAAGTACTTAATATTGCAGGGGTACAATATCACAAATAGAAATAAACCCAATGCATCAAAGACAACTCGGTATGAGATACCAAAATGGAAACTGTGAAAAGAAGCCTTGGCAGTGACTCGTTTAACATCGGAACCACTGCCCAACGGTTCATTTATTTCATCATCAGCTTCATCACTTTCAGGGTTACCTTAACTCACACTTTTATTGACTTGGATAACACTTCAAAATATCAAAACTTATCTTGTTTTTTCTTCACATGCCACCACTTTTTTGATCATCTTGGGACTCTCCACTAGTGATCCTTTTCCATGTAGATAAATGAACATTTAGTCCTACTCTCTGTTTCCTGTCTTTGAGCCACTTTGCAATCCACAAAAAGGAATGGTTTCTATCCCATGACTAATTTCCTCAGAAGCCTCCCAAGGGGTAGAACATAAATGTCACACAATTGTGGTGCAAAATTCCCCCCTCCCATCACAAGACTATAACCTCTCCCCTCCAAAATGATATCACAAACTTATGATCCCCCTAATCCTCAAACAAATGAAATGCCTACAGAAAGTAGTTGCCACTGTTATAATAAAGCAAAAATGTGTATCTGTCCATTTTAGTTTACAAGTGGAAAAACATAATAAACAAATAAACAGTTACTACAGCTAAGGCGACACTATATCAAGTCAGTTTTATAATCAGTTCAGCATTGCAAATACCACATAGAGTATTGCTGAGTATGCTGAATTGTTCCATGACACTCATTTGTCCTGCCATAGTGATGAAAAATGAATCAATCTTGTTTTCTGGAAGTTCACTTAAATCCATATCATTTTCATCACATCACTCCACACTCTCGCCATTTTTATCATGTGCTATAATCACTATCATTTCATGTTGCTGACAGGCAACCACTCTTAAATGTCTGACTAATTTAGCCAGAACAGACTTGTGTGTGGCTGTGTGGTTTTGCACCATCACCACAGGCATAATGTAGTGATGGCATGTTTTAGATATTTTATCTCTCAATACAGACTGGTCTGAAGGACAGTAGTCTCTTTGCGGATGATACCAAACTCTGCAATAGGGTGGACACCCTGGAGGGCATGAATGACATAAGGAAGGACCTAGCAAAGCTGGAGGAATGGATCAATATTTGGCAACTAAGGTTTAATCCCAAAAAACACAGGGTCATGCACTTGGGTCGCAAGAATCCAAAGGAACAGTACAGTATAGGAGGTGAAGTGCTTCAGTGTAAGAAGGAAGAGTGGGACTTGGGGTGATTGTGTCTGATGACCTTAAAGCTTCCAAACAGGTAGAAAAAGCAATGGTCAAAGCCAGAGGGGTGCTTGGGTGCATAAAGAGAGGCATGACCAGCAGGAAAAAGGAGGTGATAGTGCCATTGTATAAGTCTCTAGTGAGGCCCCATTTGGAGTACTGCGTGCAGTTCTGGAGACACCTATGGAAAGATATAAACAGGATGGAGTCGGTCCAGAGGGCGGCTACAAAATTAGTAAGCGGTCTTGAATGCAAAAATTATAGGGACAGGCTTATGAACCTCAACATGTATACGCTGGAAGAGAGGACAGAGAGAGAGAGGAGACATGATAGAGAAGTTTAAATATCTCAAGAGCATTTATGTACAGGAAGAGAGCCTTTTTCAACTGAAGGAGAGCTCTGGAATGAGGGGGCATATGACGAAGTTAAGAAGGAATAGGCTTAGGAGTAATCTAAGGAAATACTATTTCACAGAAAGAGTGGTGGAGGCATGGAATGGCCTCCTGGTGGAGGTTGTGGAGTCGAAGACTGTTCCAGAATTTAAAAAGGCATGGGATAAGCATGTGGGATCGCTTAGGAAAAGGAAGGGGTTACAGAGGATGGGCAGACTGGATGGGCCATATGGCCTTTATCTGCCGTCATGTTTCTTTGTTTCTATTGTGAAATATTGTAGCTGAAAGATAAAGGATATTGTTCAAAGCTGCAAAGAGAGTTCCTGAATGAATGACAAATGGAATAACATACAAGTTTCTATCCCTAAGTCTAGTTGAACAATAGATAAAGGAGGTGGAAGAAAACTGTAATCCCATTGAAATATGAGCTTCTTGATTTAAGCTGCACTTTTTGTTACCACATTTCACAGTCTGATTCAGGTATTGGTTCAATCACCCAGATATTCCATCAGTTTTGATCTCTGGACAACACATTTTCCTCAACAAGTTCTGATTTTTCTGGTTCAATATACTCAGCAACAGTTGGATAATTGTCAATTATCAACTGTAACCAAATTTCAGCCAGTCTTCTCAGTGAAACTGTAATTCGTTTGTTCCAGGTCTGTGTCCATGGTATTACCTCTTTCATCTAAATGTCAGCCATTGTGATCATGAGGCAGGATTATTCCATTAGTTTTCTATTTAATGGTGCCGTCTTTTGTTCAACCTTGTTGAATGCACTTTGCCCAAAAGCATTTTTTTTGCAATAAACATAGCATCCAGAACATGCTGAATAAAGTGATAAATGCCAACCTTCATGACTTTTTGGAAGTGTGAATTTTCATTGGGCCTCTATTTCAGTTGATACAAAAATGAGTTTTACTACATATTCAATACCACTCTTAGTTATGGCTTCAGGTTCAATAACCTTTCAAAGTCTAGACCATGACAGTGAGTTTACGACAAATGTGTTTCTAATCTGATTGCAATATACATTGGACCTGATTAACTAATGGCTTCCTTGTTCCCAAGATTGTCAAGCATAATGTGAATTTCTGCATAGACAAATGGGATCAGTTTATGTCAGCTAGCCAATACCCCCTTGTAGTTTAAGGATATTGGACTGGATATACTGCCTTTCTGTGGTACAATCACGGCAGTTTACATATTCTATGCAGGTCCCAATGAAAATCCACGCTACCAGAAGTAATAAAGGTTGGCATTCATCACTTTATTTAGCATGATGTGGACACTATGGAGCTCATTTTCAAAGCAGAATAATGTCTGAAAGAGGCCAGACAGATGTTTTTCTGATGAAAACGCACAACTTGCCATAATAAAAGGAAACATCTGAAAATATGTAAGGGGTCTGTGTGTGCCCAAGATGTTTTGAGAAGGGGTGTTTTGGGGGCATGTCATGGCCAATGTTACAAGGTGGATGTTTCTCAGCGATAACGGATAGGGGGGGAGACGTTTTGCGGCGGAAATGAAAATGTCTCAATTTAAACCTGCTATAAATGCAAATAACTCAAGCCACAACCCGTCTTTGGACCCATTTGTGCTTTTGCTGAGTTGAAGAGTGGAGAGGTAGATTTGGTTGTGTTCTGAAAGAGAGTGGAGAGTTGCTGAGTGGTTTGTTAACTTTGTTTGTCTGCCCATTTGAAACTTTTCTCCCTCACATTTCATGCCATGCCTGCTCCCTATCTTATCTCCTGCACTCCTTGCCCACACCTACTAGCCCCCCAAACACACCCATCCCTTGCTCTCTCATAGGCCTCCTCCCCCTCTGCTGTGTCCTTGCCCCATTAACCCCTCACTGTCCCCCTCTCAGTGTTTGTCTGGCATGGATGTCCAGCTGGTGTGGTACCTGGTCAGCTCTGTGGGACGGGGAGGGGTCATTGTCAACTTCCTGGTCTGTCTGCTGCTACTTGTTAGGTTCTCAGGTTCAAAACACGCAGGCACAGACTCTGGAGTAATTGTGAGCCCTTGGGCTGCTGACGATGAGAGGCAGCAGCAGGCAAAACCCACCAACCAACACTGGGCTAGAACACACCGGACTGGTACGCACTGAACTGGAACACACTGAACTGGAACGCACCAAACTGATACGCACTGAACTGGAACACACTGGACAGGAACACACAGGACTAGAACCAGGCTTCACCTACACTTAGCAGTCGTTCCCCAGGGGTTGAGCCCCTGGGTGCAGGCAGCCGGCAGGACTTGGAGGGAAACTGGTACTGGAACTAGCAGGCTAGAACACCAGGAATCAGGATTCAGAAGTGCCCACAGGCACCTAGACAAAAGCAGGGCAGACAGAGTTCAGAAGTGCCCACAGGCACCTAGACAAAAGCAAGGCAGACAGGGGTTCAGGGTACTCAGACAGGAGGGAAAGGAAGCCAAAAGCAGACAGGATACAGAAGTGCCACCAGGCACCCAGACAAGAGCAAGGCAGAAGTGCAACTGCACAAGGGATTCAGGGTTCTCAGACAGGAGGGAATGGAAGCCAAAAGCAGACAGGATTCAGAAGTGCCCACTGGCACCTGAACAAGAGCAAAGCTGCAGTGCTAACTGCACAAGCGGTTCAGGGTTCTCAGACAGGAGGGAAAGGGAGCAAACAGCATTGGATTCCGGATAGGATTCAAGGCAAGCAAGACAAGGCAGAAGTGCTAACAGCACCAAACACTAACCTGGACCTTTGGCGTTTGCAAAGGCCCTGAATGGAAGAACACCACTTCCTTATCACGGCCTGACTAATGATGTCACAGCTACAGGACTCAGGCAGAAAGCATACTGAAGCACAGAGAGGCTCAGCACACACAGGTGGAGTATAGTGGAGCAATTAGAGCCACGCTGGAAGCAGCCAGCACACAGAGACAGAGGCAGAGCTAACTCAGGCAACACACACAGGTGCAGTATAGTGAAGCAATTAGAACCATGTTGGGAGCAGCCAGCATACAGAGACAGAGCTAACTCAGGAAGGACAGACAGAAGCCAGCTAAGAAGCTGACCACCAGAAATATGGTAAGTTTGAGAGGGGTCACGACCACAATTGTAACACTACTGTCTGTCCTCTGGCAGGGGCTGTTTTATTTATTGGGCAAAGTTGTGTAAAATGCAACAGACCATAAAGATTTTTGCTACCTTCTCTGAGGAGTAAAGGAGTTCCCCCACACGCACACATACAAATGGTCAAGGCATTGAAATCTATTCTTGAGCTGACCAAATGTCTGTTCATGATTGCCTGGGTGGTCTGATGGGACTTATTGTATTCCTTCTCCACCTCATTTTGGGGGTGCACTATAAGAGTCATGAGCCAGGATCACAGGGGGTAGTTTCTGTCACCTGTTTGGAGGGGGCAGACATGGGTGTGTATTGGTTGGTATGTGCAGCTTGTGGAGTGCAAGTAATGGGTGTGGGTTCTGGGGGACATCTTGGGGGAGGGAGTGCAGTGATCTTGGGAAATTGGGGGGGTGGAGAATCCCTGTACTTTCCTATCTAGGAGCCAACCACTGGTGATCTGTACTCAATCAAACCTCCGGTAGATTACTGAGTGTTATAGTATATATGTATCATGGGAGGACCCTGGGAATTGAGCATACACATCCACAATCTCCTCATGGGTATGGCACACCACCTGCATGTTCATGGAGTGATAGGATTTTCTATTTCTATAGGTCTCCTCATGTGCCCAGGGGAGGGGGGCATCTGAATGAAATGTGTGTGCAGTCAGTGATGCCTATGACCGAAGGGAGTGGTCCATGGAGTAGAACTGAGTCATGTTATTCTGGAGGGCAGTAGTAACAAAAATGATATACGATGGGGTGTGGGTGAGGAAGGCATTGAAGGACTGGGAAAGATAGTTGGAGGTAGTTGGCTAGGTAAGGCCTACATTGACTGCTAGCACTGACTGAAATGTGCCAGTGGCAAGAAAGGTGAGGGAGGCAGTGACCTTATGGTGGACTGGCACTGGATTATTCCTGCGTGTCCTGGTCTGGAGGAGGGGTTGTAGCTGCTGACAGAGGTGCTGTATGGCAGCCCTATCAAAGCAGTACCCAGTAATGCACAGCTTGGTCAGTGACGTCGAGGAGCCAGGTCCTGGGCCTAAATACTCTCTGAAAGGGGTATCTCCTCCTAGCTCTCCCCTCCAGCCATATCCAACAAAGCATCATCCACAATGGCATTCAGCACATCCATGGTTAATGTGCAGGTGTCTGCCTTAAAGATTGGGTTTTAAAGAAGAATTGTAGGTTATTGATAAACACAGAATTAAAAAAAAGAAGAAGCAAACTTTATTAACTAATCTCCTTACCCTTCCCCCCCCCCCAGTTTTAAAAACTTGAAATTTTTGCCAAAGCATTAACAGATAGACTCTAGGAGGTACAGCAGGGCCTAGTTCAGTCCTCATAACCACCCCTCTCCCCAACTCCCACCCACCTCTAGCTCCACCCTTCATTTATAGTCAATTATTCTAATTAGGACAACAAGAGGATAGTTTTCATTAGAATTTTAATTACATTTAATTAGTTTTAGAGAAG
This sequence comes from Microcaecilia unicolor, assembly GCF_901765095.1. Taxonomy (NCBI): domain Eukaryota; kingdom Metazoa; phylum Chordata; class Amphibia; order Gymnophiona; family Siphonopidae; genus Microcaecilia; species Microcaecilia unicolor. Next base: position 81,371,972 of record NC_044039.1, on the reverse strand, counting down.
CAAACAATAAATAAATTACATATTATACCATATAATCTTTAAGTCTAACAATACTAGAGAGGGTTAGGAAGCCATAGGCCTCCTAGTTGTTTAGGTAAAAACAAAAACCCAGATTGTAAAAGCAATATTTTCCCCTGGCAAATATACTAAATTAAATAGGAACATAATCTAGCAAAACAACTTTGTCGTAGAAAATAAACATCATAAAAATATTCAATTTACCCAATCGAGAGACAAATCCTTCCATTCAGTGTGTACAAAGATCTTCCTTTCTGAGTGTCTGAAATAGCCTTTCATAATTGAATGTATATAATCACTTTAAGCGATTAGAGGTATAAATCCTTAAATGTAATGTAAGCCTGACAATATAGAGGGGTTAACATGCAATTTGTAATATTAATCAAATATCCAAAGATCATATCAAATTCTTTGAGAAATTTAAATAAAGGAAAATGAGAATATTCCAAATATTTCAGATAAAGTATAATATTGTCAGAATATAGACAGACTTTATGCAATTCACCACCAACTAAGAAGGCTTTAATTTTATCAGTTTCTCAACAAACTAGCTAAGGGTTCAAGTGCAAGAGCAAATAACAAAGGTGACAGAGAACAAACCTGTCAAGTGCCTCAACCTAATCTAAAAGAGGGGGACAGTCTTCCATTAACAGTCACCATAGAAATTGTGACAAAATATAAAGCTCGTACCCAATTAACAAAATTTATTCCAAAGCAAAAGCACTCTAAGACATGAAATAAATAAGGCCATCCAAATTTATATAAAGTCTTTTCTGCATCAAATGAGATTATAACTGAATCATTTTTTTCTTTTAGCGGTCAGATAAACAATATTTAAGAGGCATCTATTATTATCAAGTCCATATCTAGCAGAGATAAATCCAGTTTGATCTGGATGAAGCTCTTTGTTATTTCAATACAATTTGTACTCTGGTATCACAATATCCCATTATCTTTCTTCTACCAGGTCTTAGAGATACCTATTCCCCAGATTCTATATAGTGTGATTAAATTTTCACGTGCAAATCCAGTTGTATTCTGGATTTGTGTGCGCAACTTAGTTGAATGAGCCAATCAGTGCTGATAATTGCCAATTAACAAGCAATTACACTACTTGACATTAATTAGATTTTACATATACAACTGTCTAAGGGGCCCTTTTGCTAAGCTGTGTAGGCAGATACGCGCATTCTACGCCTGTCAATTTTGAACTACTGCCCGGCTACCACTTGGCCCTGGTGATTTCATTTTTTATGCATGTCCAGTAAGCATGCTGGAAATTTTCGGGCGTGCAGCATTAACCAGGCAGTAATCGGCACTGTAAGCACGTAGACCATTACCACCCATTTAAGGCGTGAGACCTTACCGCTAGGTCAATGGGTGACGGTAAGGTCTCAGGCCCAAAATGGATGCACGCCAATTTTATTTTGCCACATGTCCATTTTTGGCCAAAAAAGGCCTTTTTTTAAGGTGCATTGAAAAATGGACCTGCGCATATCCAATACACGTGTCTACACCAGCGCAGGCCATTTTTCAGCGCACCTTAGTAAAAGAACCCCTAAATGTATTCTGTAAAGTAATGAATGCAAATTCTAAGGTGCCTAGTTGAAAAAGGGGTATGGCCATGGGTGTGAAATGCGCAGGTTATGGGCATTTCTAAAATCTATGCACGTTGTTATAGAATATACCTGGTATGCACCTAAATTTGGCATAGGAATTTATACCAAGATTTACTTGGCATAACTGCCCAATACTACATTTAGCTGTATAGATCGGCGCTAGGTATATTCTATCAACCGTGCCTAAATTTAGGCTCAGTTTATAGAACATACCTAGGCGTATTTTTTTGTGCCAATTTTTTAGAATCTACCCCATTATGTCTAATTCTTAATTTACTGCCATACATTCTATCTCTCCCATCTTATTTTTTTGAATAATTTAAAGCAAGTTTTTTAAATATGTATTTACAACTTGCATAGCAGTTGATGAAGATAATTTGGAATCATATATGTTCTGTGCCTACTTCAGTTTTTGTCACATACTCAAGGATATTCTAATTTCTGCATTTGACCAATATCTTTTGAAGATTTTATTCTGAACCATGCTTTCCTGACTGACTGTTGGCTTTCCTGACTATTGGCTTACCCCAGGTTCTTAACAGTTGTGAGTTATTTAGTTACTTAAGGGGGTCTTTTACAAACCGCGGTAGTATTTTTAGCGCGTGGTAGAAATCAGCTGGCGATAAACGCCGAGATACCCATAGGAATTTAATGGGCGTCTCGGCATTTACCATCAGCTGATTTCTACTGCAAGCTGAAAATGCTGCCACAGCTTAGTAAAGGACCCCCTAAAGTTACTAAGGGAGTAGGGATATCTAAAATTAAATAAGACATGAAGATTATTTGGTACATTTTATGTGATTTTATATTTGCTTCTCAATTAACTGCAAATAATCTGTCATTAACTTCCGGATTCTATATATGGTGCCCAAATTGATCTCCAATATTTGGGCACCAATCCAAGATGCATGCCCAACTAAATTGGTTAATGTATCAATAATTAGGTGCAAATTGGCACCAATTTGAATTTGTTCTTGCTATGTGCTGTTCTGTAACAATATGTGCCCAAATCCCATAGGGAAGTGATGGCGAACCTTTCAGAGACCGAGTGCCCAAACAGCAACCCAAAATCTAATTATTTATCGCAAAGTGCCAACAGGGCAATTTAACCTGAATAACAGGTGCCGGTACTTATTATGGGCGGGGTAACCATATATGACTCCACCTCCGTGATAGCCACACCCCTTACACCAGCCATGGCGCATATAAACAGACATCATTGAAAATATTATACTAGTATAGGAGAAAAAAATAACATGATTTTTTTTCATTATAAATCATTTCTGTAAGCTGTTACAGCTCCAGTATACCCAGTGCAAAATAAGACAGCAGATGTAAATTCTCAAATTGGACATATTCCAAACACTAAAATGAAAATAAAATGATTTTTTTCTACCTTTGTTGTCTGGTGATTTTGTTTTTCTATCCATATTGGTCCTAGTCTCTGATTCTGCTGCTCTCTATCTGTTCTCTTAACTCCATTTCCAGGGCTTCCTTTCCATTTATTTCTTTACTTTCCTCCTTTCTTCTTCATTTCTTGTCCTCCATTCATGTCCAGCAACCCTCCTCTCCCCTCCAGCCACTCTCCTCTCCCCTCCAGCCACCCTCCTCTCCCCTCTAGCCACCCATGTCCAGCCGCCCTCCCCTCCAGCCACCCATGTCCAGCCACCCTCCTCTCCCCCCTGCCCTCCCAGCACCAGGCAGGCCTCCCTCCCACCAAGCACCAGGCCTCCCTCCCACCAAACACCCAGCATCAGGCCTCCCTCCCACCCAGCACCCAGCACCAGGCCTCCCTCCCTCCCACCCACCCACCCACCCAGCATCCAGCATCAGGCCTCCCTCCCACCCAGCACTCAGCACCAGGCCTCCCACCCAGCACCAGGCAGGCCTCCCACCCAGCACCCAGCAGGCCTGCCTCCCACCCAGCAGCATCCAGCAGGCCTCCCTCCCTCCCACCCAGCACCATCCAGCAGGCCTCCCACCCAGCACCATCCAGCAGGCCTCCCTCCCTCCCTCCCACCCAGCACCATCCAGCAGGCCTCCCACCCAGCACCATCTAGCAGGCCTCCCTCCCTCCCTCTGAGCACCAGGGCCCCCCCTCCTCCGAAATTTAAAAGGCATACCTGGTCGGGGTTAAGGCGGCGTCGGCAGTGGCAGCGAAAAGTGTGTTGTTTGCTTGGCGCGCCTTCGGCCTTCCCTTCTGTCTCTCAAGCTCTGGTCCCGCCCTTGCGGAAACAGGAATGAGGGCGGGACCAGAGCTTGAGAGACAGATGGGAAGGCCGAAGGCGCGCCGAGCAAACAACACACTTTTCGCTGCCGCTGCTGACGCCACCTTAACCCCGACCAGGTATGCCTTTTAAATTTCGGAGGAGGGGGGCCCTGGTGCTCGGAGGGAGGGCGGGCGGCCGGATGCTCGGTGGGAGGGAGGGCGGACCGACCAGCGACGGCACGCGTGCCAACAGAGAGGGCTTTGTGTGCCCTCTCTGGCACGCGTGCCATAGGTTCGCCATCACTGCCATAGGGCATATCTCAACAGGGGGTGTGGCCATCAGTGGTATATGGAAGGATCAGGGACATTCCTAAAATTTGCACACAGTGTTATAGAACAATGTTTCCCAAGTCCGGTCCTGGAGTACCCCTTGCCACTCAGGTTTTCAGGATATCCACAATGAATATGCATGAAAGAGATCTGCATATAATAGAAGCTGTGCATGCAAATCAAGTTCGTGCATATTCACGTTGGATATCCTAAAAACCTGACTGGCAAGCAGTTCTCCAGGACTGGACTTGGGAAACATTGTTATAGAATACTTGGGATGCGTGTCCAAATTGGGCAATGGGAAACACCTGGTTTTCAGCAGGTGTAAGTCCTGGTGCCCAAATTTGAGCGCTGAAATTGGCACTCAATACTATTCTATAATGAGTGCTGATCCTTAGGAAATTAAGAACATAAGAATAGCCATACTGGTCAGCCCAATGGTTCATCAAGCCCAGTATCCTGCTTCCCACAGTGAACAATCTAGATCACAAGTACCTGGCAGAAACCCCAATTAGTAGCAACATTCCATGCTACCAATCCCTGGGCAAGCAGTGGCTTCTCCCATGTCCATCTCATTAACATACTATTGACTTTCCCTCCAGGAACTTGTCCAAAACGTTTTAAACCCCAGATACACTAACCGCTGTTACCACATTCTCAGGCAACAAATTCCAGAACTTAACTATTCTTTGAGTGAAAAAAACTATTTCCTCCTATTTGTTTTAAAAGTATTTCCATGTAATTCATTGAGTGTCCCCTGGTCTTTGTATTTTTTGAAAGAGTGAAAAATCGATTCACTTTTACCTGTTGTACACCACTCAGGATTATGTAGACCTAAATCATATCCCCCCTCATCCATCTTTTTTTCAAACTGAAGAGTTATAGCTGGAATATATATGTTCTGGGCTTCCATGATTATATTTTTGATCAATATCACACCTGATGTAAATTTTTAATCTTTGCAGCTGCTCGTCTAAGGTTTTTTGTTTTTTTACCATTTCTTCATTCTATCATCGCCTCCTTTTTGAAAGTTAAATGCTAACATATTACATTTCCTGTGTGTACTTACTCCAGTTATTAAATCAAATCTTGTGACATTTGTGAGCCCTTGGCCCAGAGGTGGCCGCGTGAGAATCACCCAACCACCTCTGGGTAGACCGAGTCCTCTCAGAACTAAGAGTACTCCTAAGAACTGGACTGGACCACAAGTGGAGAAGAACTGAGGCAGCTTTATTAGTAGCAAAAAACACAAGGCTAAAAGGGTAGCCAAACGGCACAGAAAGGAAAACAGGCAGCCTAGCGATACAGTCTAACCTAACTGAAGCAAGGCGAACATAAAACATAGAATAAGGTAAAGTAGAACAGCCTAGCTGTATAGGGAAATCAAACATATGCAGCCTAGCTGCGCATCTCAATACTAAAAGAGCAATGTAAACATATGGCATACAGCAAAACTCAACAGACTAGGCAAACGGCCTGCCCTAGCGGGTTAAAGACAAACAGGCAATACTTGGCTGACAGAAGTAACACTCCTAGTGGTTAAGGAAATGGTTCATTCTGTCAGTACACTCAGATGAGCCGCTGAACAACCGCGGCAAGCTCCCTCAAAACCAGAGTGGAGCAAAAGCAAAACAAAGGAAAAAGAAAAAGTTCCTTGAGGACCTGCACTGCAAGTAGAGGCCACCTAAGACAAGCAGTCCCTGAGGCGCCCAAGCCGGATGCTCCCAAGGCAAGCAAGATAAAGCAACAAAGCTTGAGCCGATGCTCCCAAGGCAAGCAAGGTGAAGAAGCTAAACCTGAGCGATGCTCCCAAGGCAGAAGACTCAACGGCCCTGCACAGCACCCAAGGGCCAGGATCAGCCCATGTGGACCCATCCGCGCCCCAAGCACCGCTCCCTCATCCAGAGATACCTCGAGACGTGGCCACAGCCGCTGCACCTGCAGTACTCCCTGTCATCCAGCCCACACAGTCCCAAACACAGCACAAAGCCACTCACTGCATACAGCGACCAAAGACTCATGGTGGGCGACTGGAAACTCAGCTGAGGCACGGGAGGCTCTGGACTCACAGGCTTGGGAGCAGGCTTCACTGGACCCAAGCAAAGGTGAACGCTGTAGGCAGAGCTTTTTTTTTTATTAATTTTTTTTATTTATAACCATTTAAAAATTTACAAGTGATGACGGAGAGGAAGTGACGTCACCGGGTGAAATGGCAGCCTAGTCCCATAGCTCCGTCTCCCAGTGCCTGAAAAAATCACTTAAACTTCGCTAAAAGTGGGAGAAAACAGCTGGAAAAAGACTATCTGAAGCTTCCCCAATACAAAGATTGCTATGAGCAAGACACCCGCGACGCGCAAGAAGGAAGGTGAGCTGTCTGAGAAAAGCATGGCCGCGAAGCCCGCCAAGCGCCATGGGTCGCCCGACTGCGGCTCACCTTCTGACTCCGACTCAGCTTTGTCCCTAGCTGAAACCCGCAATCCGCCCCCCAAAAAAGGAATGTCCAGCGAACTGCGTAAATTCCTATCAAACATCCAAGAAGAGATCAAACACTCAAAAGATGAAATATTGGAACGCATGGATTCGCTGAGCACAGACCTTTGCGAGTTGGGGAGCCGGGTGGAGGACGCTGAACTTAAGCTGGAGGAGCACTCAGAGACTCTAACTAAACACACCACCTTGTTGCATGAGCTGGAAAAACAGAACTTGGACCTTGAATACAAATTAGATGACTTGGAGAACAGGGGTCGCCGGAACAACCTCCGATTTCACGGAGTCCCCGAGTGGGGGGACACGGAGGATGTACTGGTAATCACGCAGACCATGTGTGCAACATTAATGGGCCAAGAGGCAGGCGAGATGCCAGTGGAGCTTGAAAGAGCCCATAGAGCGTTGGGAGCACGAAAGGACCAGCAGCTGCGTGATATCATTGTGCGCTTCCACAGATATGAAATAAAGGAGAAGATCCTGGCTTGTGCAAGAAAGGCACAGAACTTTGAATTCGGAGGAGCAAAGATCTTGGTCTATCAGGACCTGTCGCAGTATACTTTGCAACAGCGACGCCAGATGAGACCAGCACTGGATATACTACGTAAACACCAACTGCAATACAGATGAGGATTTCCCTTTTCCCTGAACTTTACACTGAAGGGCAGTAAATATCGAGTGCGCACACTACTAGAGGCTTGGGAGGCCCTGCACGCAGCAGAGTTGGTGAGCTCTTCGACCCCGCCAGGAGAGATGGCGACTGCTACACGGGCCAAACTTCAGGGCTGGCAGCATGTGTCTGGATCGTCTAAGAGGGGCAAATCCAAGCGCTGACTGGACTGAGTTGGAAAGGTGGCATATGGACTGTATGTTGGGGTAACTTGTATACAGTTTAAGCTAACAGTGTTCCGTTGCAGGTTGAGCATCTGGTTTGGGGTTACTTTAACTGTTGAACTATAGCCTTCTGACACATGTAACGTGAGACGTGTGTGAGCTGTAGATGTGTTATGTGAAGAAGGGGACATGAAGAAGAAGAAGGGTGTTATTAACACGAAAAGGGTGATTTGTTATGTTGAGAGAGATGTGGGGGGGAAAAAAGGGGCTGATATTAGATATGGGAGGGGACACAAGGGGCAAGAGGGGGGGAGGGTTGTGAGGCTGGGATGCTGTGAATGCGGTGAATAACTTCCTTGCCGCCCATCCAGAGGGTTTGTGCCTCTGGCTGGTGTCAAAGTTGGGGATGTACAGAGGGTGGGGGACATGGGTTGGGGTGGAACAGGGGGAGGGGGTAGAGGGAGGTAGGGGTCTTAACCTGAGGTTATGGGCGTACATCACTCACATAGGGAAACAAAGAGGTCTGATGTATGGGGTTGCTCATAGCTCCAATAACATTTTGTAATGGGTACAGACCTGAAAATAGACTTAATATGCCACAAAAGAGGCAGAAACTTTACAGGGAGCTGCTACAGCTTAAACCACATATAGTGCTGCTGCAGGAAACACATTTGCGTCATAAACATGAACGGTATCTCTCTTGCCCAGGTTATTCAGGAACATACTGTGCGTCAGAAGGGGCCTCAGCGAAGGGGGGTGTAGCAATATTGTTGCACGACTCTATGGTGGCACGGGTGGAACAGATCAAAAAGGACCCAGGGGGATGATTCATCTTTACACAACACTGGATCAGGTGAACCTTACGGTGGCCTCGATTTACACGCCTAACAGTGGACAGGTGGAGTTCTTTACTAGAGTACGAAATTCCCTGACCCCTTTTGTTAAGGGTTCCTTGATAATGGGGGGTGACTTTAACGCAGTGGTAAACCCTGGGCTGGATCGAACAGGGGTAACAAGGAGAGAGGGGAAAAAAGAATCACAGGCACTAGGTTCCTTGGCATATTCACTTGGAGCTCTGGACCTGTGGAGGCTGACACACAAAACGGAAAGGGACTATACTTGCTACTCACATGTGCATGACTCATATTCCCGAATTGATTACATCTTTCTGGACACCACATTGGTAGAATGGGGCCCTGATGCTGGCATTGGTAGTATGACACTATCGGATCACGCCTCAGTGTGGGTTACTTTGCCAAATATTCGACCTGAACTTAAAGATAAACGCTGGACATTGAACACTAGTTTACTGCAGGAGGGGGAAGTGGTGGAGGGATATAGAAAGGTATTAAAAGAGTATTTGGAATTCAACGTGAACTCAGGCCCTCCAATGCCAATAGTGTGGGATGCTCTGAAAGTGGTTTCCCGAGGGTACTTCTTGAAGCTAGCTAGCTCACGTTCCAAAGCTCGTAGGGCGCGGATAGCGGCCTGTCAGGTGAAAATACACCAATTGGAGCAGCAACATAAGACGAGTGGGTCACCACAGGTATGGCAAGAGTTGTGTATAGAGAGAATGAGGCTGGACTCCATCTACTCGGAGCAGCTTGCTTTGCTGCGAGCAAGACAGAGAGTGAGGCTGTATGAGTTTGCAAACAAGGCAGGGCGCCTTTTGGCAATACGGTTACGTAGGCAAAGAGTGGATAGAACGATTAAACAAGTGAGAAATGCTACTGGTGACCTATTGAGTAAAGCTACACACATCCGTGCACGATTTAGAGACTACTACCAAACATTATACGAGCAAGAGATTACCCCCTCCTTGGAACTCGTTGAGAAATACCTGAGAGAAATTGAGCTCTCACCGTTGTCTAGGCAACATAGGGATTTATTGGAGACGCCGGTCACTTCACAGGAGGTTGGGGAAGCTATAAGTGGTATGCCTTCTTGTAAGTCTCCTGGACTTGATGGCCTTCCCAACGAGTTTTATAGAAAGTTTGCACCTGAGATGGCTCCGTTGCTTGCAGAACTATCCAACCAGGTGGGGGCAGGGGGGACTTTACCACCCACAATGCTTGAGGCCTGGATAGCAGTGATACCTAAACCAGGTAAAGACCATAGAGAATGTGGCTCCTACAGGCCTATATCTGTCCTAAATGCAGATGTCAAAATACTGGCAAAGGTGCTGGCAAACCAGAAGGCGCCTTTGCTACCGACGCTAGTACACCCGGATCAAGTAGGCTTTGTGCCTTACCGAAAGGCGATGGACAATGTACGGCGCACACTGGACCTCATGTACTTGACAAAGAGAAATCGCAGACCCTTGTGCCTTCTCAGCCTAGATGCTGAGAAGGCCTTCGACCGTGTCCACTGGCCTTTCACGTATAAGGCCCTTGAGAGCATGGGATTCGGCAGAAACTTCCTGGGGTGGATACAGGCGTTTTATAACTCGCCTAGAGCCTGTGTAAAAATTAACGGAGGCCACTCTGAATTGTTTACGTTGCACAGAGGCACACGGCAGGGATGCCCCCTTTTCCCCCTGCTCTTTGCAATGGTTATGGAGCCGTTTGCATCACGAATACGACAAGATTCGGAGATCTTGGGGGTACTGGTAGGTGGGAGAACACATAAAATTGCATTATTTGCTGACGATGTTCTAACTAAACCCCTGTCAACATTCCCTAGACTTCTCCAAATTATCGATGAATACTCTGCGGTATCTGGGTTCAAAGTAAACATGGCAAAATCTGAGGCTCTCAATGTTACGCTGCCCGCTGAGACAGTATCACAGTTAATGGCATCCTATCCATTCCGATGGGCTCGTCGGCAGGTTAGATATCTAGGGGTAAACTTGACCTCGGCTTTATCGGAGCTTTTCACGGCAAACTATAAAGTGTTGGCCAAGACCATTGCTGAAGATATGGAGCGATGGGATGAGCTGGAGACTTCCTGGTTCGGACGGATAGCTATTATTAAGATAAATGTGCTGCCTCTACTACTATATTTGTTCCAAGTGCTGCCTGTGATGATGCCCAGGCGATTTCTTGCATCTTTACAGGATCGCATCGTGCGCTTCGTCTGGGCAGGAAAGCACCCAAGGTTATCACGTACCCTGCTGTATCAGGATAGGAAGAAAGGCGGGATGGGGGTTCCGAACCTCCACTGGTACTACAGGGCGGCCCAGGGGAAGGCAGCCATAGAATGGTACCAGGACTACCCAGATCGGCAGTGGGTCCACATTGAGCAACAATCCGTGGAGTCTACGCCATTGGGGGCGCTTATGTGGCTGCCGAGGTCTTTCCGTCCTATGAGAGAGGGGGTGTGCTCCTCGATGGAGGTTATCCTACATTACTGGGATAAGTTGTTTCACGGAGGCCGCAGTGTACTCTCTCATTTGACTCCAATCGCGTATAACCCCCTGTTCTTGCCAGGGAACACGAAAGGGGCCTTTACTAGGTGGTACGAAGAAGGACTGCATACTTGGGGCCAAATATTTGATGGAACTACACAGTTTAAATTAACAGATCTAAAAGCAGAGTTTCCCGGGGTGGAAGGAGACGATTTTGCATACTACCAATTATCACACTTCCTCTGAACCGAGGCAGTGCGCCTGGTGATCCAGAAAGAAAAACTCCCCTTGAGGTGATCTGTGAAAAATTAACCACGTCCCGTGGCTTGATTGGTAGCCTATACAGGTGTGTCATTGCACAGGTCCCGATTTACAGTAAACACAGGAGGGGGTGGGAAAAGGAACTGGGAGTGACACTGGGTGACCGGGAGTGGGATAGAATTGAGCGGGCGGTGCTAGGTGTCTCTACACATGTGCCACTTAAAGAGAATGCAGTAAAAGTACTGTTTAGATGGTATCTCACTCCGGATCGTCTCAGGCATATGTACCCTACAGTATCAGGTCTATGCTGGAGGGGGTGTGGTGTGAGTGGCGACATGGGGCACCTCTGGTGGACCTGCACTAAAATTAAAGCATTCTGGAAGGCGGTACATAGTAGGATGCAGTGCTGGTTGGGGTCTTCTATCCCATGGAAGCCCAAGGTGTTCCTTTTTGCCGCAAAAGTGGATGGTTTAAAATCTTGTCAACATCAACTGTTGAAGCAAATGATAGGAGTAGCTCGAGTGACAATTGTTCACCACTGGAAGCACCCGGGGGTACCTTCAGTTGTGAAATGGCACAATAAACTGAAATATGTGTGTGAGATGGAAAGGCTCTTAGCAGTTAGAAAACATCAGACAAATAAATGGCACTCGATATGGAAGCTTTTTGTTAATGCTGCAAGCACTGTTTAGAAAGTGAGAAGTGTACGTGAGTGTATGGAAATTTTGGTATGATCCCTTAGTTGAGTGGGGAGGGGGGGAAGAGGAAGTTGGGGTGGGGAGGGTTTTGGGAAGGGAGGGTTGTCTATTTCGAAAACCTATTATAAATATTGAAGTTTATAGCAGATATGTAAGAATATAATGTTATACTAGCGAACTATACTATATGATACTAGTATTATATGGATTCTGATGAGACAATGTGTTATAGTTTGCCAACTACTGTATGATGTTAACACTGGAACCTAGATAAAGACTTCTTATAAACAAAAAAAAAATTTTTTTACAAGTGATAAAACAACTTGCCGGAAATACAGAGAAAGTAATATATAGGAATTATTTCAGTCAGGTAATTCTATTCTCTTCCTTAGACCACTAAACAGGGAGAGTGAAACAAGACAAGGAGATCAATTAAACAGTAAACAGAAAAGTGGTATTAACCTATTATCCCCAGATACTACTCATCTAATTCATTATTCCACATTGATCACCTGGTTGGTTTCTTCAAGGCCAATACGGTGTATAGTCAAATCATTTCATTGAAAACATACTCATTGTCAAATATTAGTTAGAAATAATACGTCTGATTACATTCTCTCTCTTTTAAAAACCAGAAGTTATTTAACAATACATAGGTCTTTAATTCAAATCCCACTGATTAAAGTAATCCCAGTTTTCACAGGCTTCACTCTTTTCAAAGTAATAATTGAGGAAATATTTCTGAGGAAACCTTTAGGAGTCATACCCGGAACTCTGGGAAAAACAATAATCTCGATATTAATCTATAATAATATTCATTTTATTATTCAAAGTTTCTGGTCTATTATCATTTTCAAAATCATAACCACTTCTTGCTTGTGTAGAATCATTTCTTATATCAATTTTTCACTCTCAAACGGTTCAGTTAAATTGTCCATGTAACTAATAAAATTGTATCTGAAACAAAATTATTTACTGCCACCGTTAGGTCCCGAAGCACCTTCCAGATGGTATTCAATGTAACCTCCACGGGAGCCAAAAACTCCAAGTTGATTTCTCTTAGGTGTTTATGAGTGGTTCCGCCGATTCAGGTTCTGCTGTAAACGTCCTCCGTTTCAGCATATGCCTCTAACTCACTCCTCCACTCCTTTGGACATGGTGGTTGAATAATTCGGGAGCGATGGAGTTGTTTTTTACAGGTCCAAGAGCGTCGACGCTCCTTCGCCGGCGCTAATCAAAGGACTCGCCAACCCTTTCATCTGTGGGCAGTTCGTCGCGCAGCGGTCCTGCACTTGCTGCTCAGGGGAGAAAACGCTGGCCATTGGCGGCTGACCGCCGGTTGTCCCCTTCCTCTCAGTTAAGGTAACTGCAATTGCAGAGAGGAAATTTACGTAAAGAAGACGAAACTTCAGAGGGCAGCTGGGCCATTGGGCATACGAACTTCAGGTCGCCGTCTTACCACTCTCCCAGTTTGGGACACTCTTTCTCCTCAGAGGCCTGTCTGATATGGGTAACCCTTCAGCATAGCCCTCTGAGTCATTGAAACACAGAAGCCCCTCCACCACTACAAGGTGGTGTCCCTTCGGAGGGGCAAGCAGAGCTTTTACTCCTCAGGACTCCCTGGCTTAGAAGCAGACTTCCACTGGAACACAGCTTAAGGAGAAAGCTGTAGGCTAAACTTTACTCCTCAGGACTCCCTGGTTTGGAAGCAGACTTCCACTGGAACACAGCATAAGGTGAAGCTGTAGGTCAAGCTTTACTCCTCAGCACTCCCTGGCTTGGAAGCAGACTTCCACTGGAACACAGCATAAGGAGAAAGCTTCAGAACTCAACCTCACAAAGAAACAGTAGTAGGAACTAGCAGAGCGCCTGGGTCCCATCAAGGATAATTGTCAGAACACCGAGCACTCTCAGAAGCCAGCTTAAGAAGTACTCAGTGCTGATGACATCACAAGCTTGGCCTCCACCACTCTACAGTGACCCCACAGGTCACTGACTAGAACTGCAGGTAACTTGAGAAGGTTTAGAAGGAGGAACAGGGAACTGACGAGTGCCCTGACGAGCAAGGCACAGACGTCACCGATGATGACTGTGACAAATCTGATCTTGTTAATGTTGTCAACAGTGGCGTTCCTAGGGGGGGCGGTGGGTGCGGTCTGCCCAGGGCCGTGCCAACGCGGTAAGCGAGGTAAGCGTGGCAGGGGGGTGCCGTCCTCTGGGGGGCGCCCCGCCACGCCATGCTTGCCTCGCCCTCCCGCTCCCATGTCCCAACTGCCCGCCCTCTTCTCCCTCCAACAAAATCTCTTTTAAATTTACCTCCGTCGGGCTGGCAGGGCAGCGAAGGCGCAGCGTCAGTGAAGGAGGCGGCGCTCCCGACGTCTCTATTAGTCTTCCCTTCGCTCAATGTCCCGCCTTCTTCTGACATTGAGCGAAGGGAGGACTAATAGAGACGTCGGGAGCGCCGCCTCTTTCACTGACGCTGCGCCTTCGCTGCCCTGCCAGCCCGACGGAGGTAAATTTAAAAGAGATTTTGTTGGGGGGAGAAGAGGGCGGGCAGTTGGGACATGGGAGCGGGAGAGCAGGGGAGAGAGGACAGCGATCATCTTCACGGGGGGGGAGGGCACGCGCACTCCAACCGCTTGTCTGCGGGGGGCGCCACAGACCCTTGGCACGGCCCTGGGTCTGCCCCGGGTGCACGACGCTGAGGGGGTCCCACGCGCGCCTGTCCTCCATTCATTCCATGCTTCTTCTCTGCCCCGGAACAGGTTACAGGCATGCGCGGCACCCCCCCAGTGGTGTGCACCCGGGGGGGGGGGTTCTTTCACAGGGGGTGTCGCGCTGCACCCGGGGGGGGGGGCGAGGCGCATCAGCGATCCACCCCAGGTGTCAGCCCCCCTAGGAACACCACTGGTTGTCAAGTAGCCCCAGCACTATAACCTCTTGCACCAGATCATGTACTTCACTAAGGACTAGGTCTAGAATTGCTTTCCCTTTCGTTGGTTTCTGAACCAGTTGCTCCATAAAGCAGCCCATCATTTCATCTAGGAAATTTACCTCCCTAGTATGCCCTGATGTTACATTTATCCAGCCCATGGCCTTATTTTTCTTTCTCCACTACTGATACAGTTTTTCTTCTTAGCCATCTTTCAGTGTCTTCTCTGTCACCTAAGGTCACAGGTCACGCGTCTTCCTGGTTCTCATGGCCCAAAAACTGAAATGCTCTAATAGTACTCTTGATTTTTTATAATTTTCCCCTTCTTATCCCCAACCTTTTAGCCTTTCTACTTCAGTATGTCTTGACCTGAGCTTGTACTCTTGCCCTATTCTGGGAACTGTTTTGCAACATCCCACAAGTTTTTCTCAATCCATGCAAATCTGTACTAAATTGAACTACACTGCTTTAATATAGCCATGGGGAGAATCTTGCACAAAGCTACATGCCATAGCAGTTTATAACTATTAGATCTAGATTAAATAATAATCATCTAATCATAGATAAAGAGGCCCTTTTATTAAAAGGTGTTAAGCACTTAGGACCTCTTAATAAACCGCACTAGCAATTCCCATACAGCAAAAAGTGAGGCAGCCCATTCACCACACTGGAAATCGCTAGCACAGTTTAGTAAAAGAGGCCCTTAGCTCAAGGACTATTACTAATCACATCCTCTCCAAAAGACATTACACGATGTGATACCCGTAAGCGAGCCTTCTCCAGAGTAGCCCCCACACTCTCGAATGCACTGCTTGAAAGGCTCCACTTAACACAAGACTATGTCTACTTCAGGAAGCAGGTGAAAGCTTGGCTCTTTAACCAGGCCTTTAATGGAGAAAGTAACTAACTTGTTAGTCTCACTCACACACACACAAGGGGTGAGACGGGCTGCACATACTGCAGCAGAACATGTTTTTCCACTCCTACCCTTAGAGAGATAATATTTAACCATCTCTCTGACCTCATGTGCAATTTTCTTTAAATTACATAGTAACATAGTAACATAGTAGATGGCGGCAGAAAAAGACCTGCACGGTCCATCCAGTCTGCCCAACAAGACAACTCATGTGTGCTACTTTTGTGTATACCCTACTTTGATTTGTACCTGTGCTCTTCAGGGCACAGACCATATAAGTCTGCCCAGCACTAGCCCCGCCTCCCAACCACCGGCTCTGGCATAGACCGTATAAGTCTGCCCAGCACTATCCCCGCCTCCCACCACCGGCTCTGGCACAGACCGTATAAGTCTGCCCAGCGCTATCCCTGCCTCCCAACCTCCAGTCCCGCCTCCCACCACTGGCTCTGACACAGACCGTATAAGTCTGCCCCGCACTATCCCCGCCTCCCAACCTCCAGCCCCGCCTCCCACTACTGGCTCTGCTATCCAATCTCGGTTAAGCTCCTGAGGATCCTTTCCTTCTGAACAGGATTCCTTTATGTTTATCCCACGCATGTTTGAATTCCGTTACCGTTTTCCTCTCCACCACCTCCCGCGGGAGGGCATTCCAAGCATCCACCACTCTCTTCCTGACATTTTTCTTGAGTCTGCCCCCCTTCAATCTCATTTCATGTCCTCTCGTTCTACCGCCTTCGTATCTCCGGAAAAGGTTCGTTTGCGGATTAATACCTTTCAAATATTTGAACGTCTGTATCATATCACCCCTGTTTCTCCTTTCCTCCAGGGTATACATGTTCAGGTCAGCAAGTCTCTCCTCATACGTCTTGTTACGCAAATCCCATACCATTCTCGTAGCTTTTCTTTGCACCGCTTCGATTCTTTTTACATCCTTAGCAAGATACGGCCTCCAAAACTGAACACAATACTCTAGATGGGGCCTCACCAACGACTTATACAGAGGCATCAACACCCCCTTTTTTCTGCTGGTCACACCTCTCTCTATACAGCCCAACAACCTTCTAGATACAGCCACCGCCTTGTCACACTGTTTCGTCACCTTCAAATCCTCAGATACTATCACCCCAAGGTCCCTCTCCCCGTCTGAACCTATCAGACTCTCGCCACCTAACACATACGTCTCCCGTGGATTTCTATTCCCTAAGTGCATCACTTTGCATTTCTTCGCATTGAATTTTAATTGCCAGACCTTAGACCATTGTTCTAGCTTCTTCAAATCCTTTTTCATGGTTTCCACTCCCTCCGGGGTGTCCACTCTGTTACAGATCTTAGTATCATCCGCAAATAGGCAAACTTTACCTTCTAACCCTTCGGCAAGGTCACTCACAAATATATTGAACAGAATCGGCCCCAGCACCGATCCTTGAGGCACTCCACTACTCACCTTTCCCTCCTCCGAGCTAACTCCATTCACCACCACCCTCTGGTCACCTTATTTTCTAACTCTTCTTACTCTCTTACCTATCTATATGTTCCATCTTTGCTTATACCCATCACTATCAATTAAAATGTTTTACTGCATATTGTGTTGACATTGTAAGTAGTATACTATGCCATACTTTGTATTGTTATTTGAATATTTTTACTGATGTAATTGCTTATTGCTCATGTTTGATCTATTCTTACTGTACACCACCTTAACTGAATTCCTACAAAAAGGCGGTAAAAAAATTCTAATAAATAAATAAAATAAATGCATGGTTAAACATGCAAAAACAGGCTACTGTGTGATCAATTTAAGAGGTTTTGTGGTAGTTTGCTTGTTTCTGTGCATTAAACCACACGTTACTGAATTTTTCAGTCAATGGGCATAGCATTGGTGGAGAGTAGGCACTGAAGTATTATCTAGCGTGTTACACTTACCAAGTGCTAACTAGTTAATACAGAGTTAACGCAGGACACTTACCACCTCCCAAATAGGAGGTGCTCAGTGCTTCTGCATTAATCGGAAGTAGGTACCACGTGTTAAGCAGAATGTTAACATAGAACCTGCAATAAAAAGATAGTGGGAATGCCCTTTCTTGATGCAACATTTGTTTTGTGCTTGCTGCTCATTAAGGGCCCCTTTTACTAAGCTGCGGCATAAAGTGGCCTGTGGTAGTGTGTGTAAGTGTATTTGGCACATGCAGGGCCAGTTTTTACCACTTCTGGGAAAAAGGGCTTTTTTTTCAATGGGCCAGGAAAAAGGCCTGAAGTAAACTGAAACCAGCACGTGCCCATTTACGGCCGGAACCTTAAATGCCACCCATTGATTTGGAGGTAAGAACTCATGCGCTATACATGCAGTGACTGGTTGGCGCGTGCCAACAGCTGATTAATGCCAGAAATGCCTTGTGTGGTAGTAAATAAAAAAATAATTTGTCCCGGCGATATGGGCGCATGTGAAATCTGAAATTATCACCAGGGGGCGCGTCAGCCTGGCGGTAGTCTCATTTTGGCACATGCTGAATGTGCGTAGAGCCAACTGCACCTTTGTAAAAAGGGCCCCTAAAATTCTGCATTATAGTGTACTAAGTCCAAAACAACGCATTTTAGTAAAAAGGCCCCAAAGTGAACTGGCAGATACAAACATATATACTTGTTTCTTTTAATGTTAATTTAAATTTTGGTTTCATATTGTTTCATGTAATTGACTGCATTTAAATCTGTCTAGGAAACAGACTGTTCGACATTTGGAATCTGTGTCTGCAGGATACATACATTTAGGTTTCAATATCCTGATTATCAGAGGAACAAATTGCCCATTATTGTGTAGGAAGCAATTTCATAAACTTCCAGATGCTAAATGTCATCATATTGTAGCACTAATTGATTTAAGATTGCCTAACCACTGACATGATTAAAGAACACATTTTGTTTCCTTTTAGCTGTATTTATTTTTCTTCTCTTGACAGCTGTATGCAATGTGCTGAGAGATGAAGGTTTAATGAATGAGTCTATTTTCCTTTCTTACCCAATAGTTCAAGTAGGATTTTTAGGGGCTCTTAGTGGCCTAGTGGTTAGAGCACTGGTCTTGCAATCCAGAGGTGGCCAGTTCAAATCCCACTGTTGCTCCTTGTGATCTTGGACAAGTCACTTAATGCTCCATTGCCTCAGGTCAGTGGCGTACCAAGGGGGGGGCGGTCCACCCTGGGTGCATGCCGCTGGGGGGTGCCGCGGCGCGCACCTGCTCTGAGATCGCTGATTTTGTAACCTGTTCCAGGGCAGAGCAGAGGGAGCTGCAGCGAATGCGCAAAGTCAGGGTACTCTGAGCAGGCAAGCGCTGCGGCACCCCCCCCCCCCCCAGCGGCGTGCACCTGGGGGGAGGGGTCCGCGCTGCATCATGGGAGGTGCTGCACCCGGGGGGGGGGTCTGCGTTGCATCAGAGGGGGGGGTGCTGCACCCGGGGGGGCGAGGCGCCGCCCCGGGTGTCCGCCCCCCCTAGGAACGCCACTGCCTCAGGTACAAACTTAGATTATGAGCCCTTCTGGGACAGAGACATATCCAGTGTACCTGAATGTAACTCACCTTGAGCTACTACTGAAAAAGGTGTGAGCAAAATCTAAATAAATAAAGTGTGCTGAAATCTGGGCTTAACACATTCTAACATGGAGCTTTCTGCATGCCAAGCCAAGATTTAACATGGTACTTTTTATGGCTTTAACATTTTTTTTTCATATTTGCAGGTCGAGCACTATTTAGGGGACATGAAGTGTGCCTGTGTTAAGCCAGTTTTATCCAGTTAGCACACAGTAATCATAGCGTGCTAGTCATATAGTGTAGGAATGTGCACTTCCCACCCATAACATGTCCCTCCAGAAAAAATAGTTTTAAAAAATAGTTAATGTGTGGTGACTGCAGCTTTACTTTGGTGCTCTGTTTTCTGTTATGGTGAAGAAGAAAGGGAAGCTGTATGTCCTTTTGAACTGTAGCCCAAGTCTCTTCTTCAATTGTTAGTCCAATTAACGTTTACTTTCATCAGAGCCAAACTCCATCTTTAGTGATTGAGTTCTGGGCTGAGCTGAAGCCATGACCAGGAGGTGTGTCAGCAGACTTCGGGTCTGACATCTTACTGACTCATGACTTACAGACACCCCCGCCACAATCGCTCCTTGAAGCATTGCTGGTTTCAGAGACTGGTGCCAGATGCAAGACATTGGTGTCCCCAGCTCGTGGAGGGATAGAGTCAGCATTACAGGAAGAGGTTTTCACTTCTCCGGGTCTACTTTTGCTAGAAGCGGTATTGGGTGGAGCTGCAGCATTGGATATGGATGGTGCTTCTGCTGCTGCTGGAAGCAGAGCAATGGTTGCTGAGCTTGCTAAGATCTTGTACTGGAGGCCCTCAGTGTCTTCCTTGAAGAACATTTGGACTGCAGTTGCAGAGATGGGTAAGGCCCTCTTGACACAGATTGTGGCTGTAAATACTAATATTCAAGTTAATGTCTCTTCGCTGACTGCCTTACAAGCGCAGGTGCCCCATGCTGAGCAAACAGGCACCAAAAATACTGGTCAGATTAAAATGCTTCAAGAGGTTAATGTATCCATTATAAATGAAAATAATATTATGAATAGGAAGATTGAGAGTTTGGAAAACCATACTAGACTGTCCAGCTTATTTTCTAAAGAGATCGCCAGCCATCTTCTGACACAAATCGGGAGATGGCCGGCGATCTCCTGAAGTCAGTCAAATCGGTGTAATCGAAAGCCGATTTTGGCCTGCTCCAACTGCTTTCCGTCGCGGGCCCGGTGAAAGTTCAAGGGGGTGTCTCGGCACAGTAGCAAAGGCAGGACGGGAGCGGGACGGGGGCGTACGTTGAGATGGCCGGCTTCGCCCGATAATCGAAAAAAGAAAGCCGGCCTTGACGAGAATTTGGTCCACTTTATTTGGTCCCTTTTTTTCAAGTCCAAGTCCCAAAAAAGTGCCTCAACTGACCAGATGACCACCGGAGGGAATCGGGGATCACCTCCCCTGACTCCCCCAGTGGTCATTAACCCCCTCCCCCCCTCAAAAATACAACTTTAAAAACTTTTTTTGCCAGCCTCTATGCCAGCCTCAAATGTCATACTCAGGTCCATCGCAGCAGTATACAGGTCCCTGGAGCAGTTGTGGTGGGTGCAGTGGACTTCAGGCAGGTGGACCCAGGCCCATCCCCCCCCCACCTGTTACACTTGTGGTGGAAAATGGAAGCCCTCCAAAACCCACCCGAAACCCACTGTACCCACATGTAGGTGCCCCCTTCACCCCTTAGGGCTATGGTAGTGGTGTATAGTTGTGGGGAGTGGGTTTTGGGGGGGGGGGCTCAGCACCCAAAGTAAGGGAGCTATGCACCTGGGAGCTATTTTTATTTTTTACTTTTTAGAAGTGCCCCCTAGTGTGTCCGGTTGGTGTCCTGGCATGTGAGGGGGACCAGTGCACTATGAATCCTGGCCCCTCCCACGACCAAATGCCTTGGATTTGACCGGATTTGAGATCGCCGGCTTTGGTTTCCATTATAGGCAAAAACCAATGCCGGCCATCTCAAACCCGGCCATCTCTGAAATTTGGGCGGCCCCAACCATATTATCGAAAAAAAAAAGATGGCCACAATCTTTTTCGAAAATACGGTTGGCTCTGCCCCTTCATGGCGCCATCCTCGGAGATGGCCGGCCATGGAGATGGCTGGCGCCGTTTGATTATGCCCCTCTATGTAACTTTCAGGTAATACATTTTCCCAAATTATCTTTGATTTCACCTAGAGATATGTTTAAAAGATATATGAGAGAGATTCAAAAGGTGCCAGAGGAATCTATGCTCCCAATATCTCGCATTTACTATTTTCCTTCCACAAAAAAGGAGACACTTACACCTTAAGGGGAGCAAGTTCCTGAAGTTGATGTTTTGAATATTTCTGAAATACTGGAGACTTCTGGAACTGAGGCTGTATTCCTTGGCCACCCTGGTATAACTTTGGCTTTGGCTTCGGTTTCAGATTGTGACTGGCTACTCCATATGTTCTTCAATAAAAGGGGTATTCCTTTTCTAGGTTCACAGATAAGGATTTTTCTTGACCTCTGTAAAGAGACCCAGAGAAGAAGAAAAAGTTTTCTCTTGCTGAAACCTGGAGTCCTCTTTTTCCTTAAGTATCCATGTAAACGTATGATTAAATTTCAGTCAAGTATGTATTCTTTGATCACTCTCAGTTAACTTGTCCCAACTTGACCCTTGTCCCAACTATCTTTTGAAAGGTGCCCCAACATGTTTTATTTCAGATCTCACCACCCACTTAAACTTCCTACTTCAGCGAGGCTCCTTTCCCACCAGACATGGCAATATATTACTAACACCTATACCAAAAAAAACCAAAAAACCTGCAAATGATATTACCAACTACAGTCCAATTTACTCCATCCCTCTAATCACAAAACTGATGGAAAACAGAGTGACCTCGCAACTCGACGAATATATTAAGAAATTCTCCATCCTGCAGCAATCACAGTCCGGCTTTCATTCGGCCCATAGTACTGAAACGGTTCTTCTTACCTTAATATCCAAATTCAAACAAGAAATAGCAATTGGAAACCGTATCCTTCTCCTACAATTTGACTTATCCAGCGCTTTTGATCATACTATCCTAACTAAACTTCTGGACAAACTTGGGATCAGTGGCAATATCATCAACTGGATAAAAGCTTTATTACCACAAGATCTTACCAAGTCAAAGGAACTACAAACATATCTTCCCCATGGTCATCTGAATGCAGGGTTCCGCAGGGATCTACACTTTCCCTGATACTCTTCAACCTCATGATGATTCCCCTAGCCAAGTTACTAGCCAAACATGGCCTTAATCCCTTCATCTATGCTGACGACATCACTATATTTATTCCCTTTAAATCCAATCTATCTGAAATCTCCGATAAAATAAATATAGGCATGACCACCCTAACCTCTTGGGCTAATGCTTTCAAGATGAAATTAAACAAAGAGAAAACACAGTGTCTAGTCCTTTCATCTCAATACTCTCCACTTCTCTCAACTACTTTTAGCACCCCAGACGTTAAACTCTCCATATCTGACAACCTAAAAATACTTGGAGTAACGATTGATAACCATTTATCATTCGAAAACCATGCCACATTCATCACAAAAAAATGTTTAATATGATGTGGATTTTGAAATGAGTGAAATCATACCTTCCCCTGGACACCTTTCGGAACCTAGTACAATCCACAGTACTCACGCATGCAGATTACTGTAACAGTGTTTTCTTAGGATGTAAGACCCTAATCCTGAAGAAACTTCAGACTACCCAAAACACGGCAGCCAGACTTATCTTTGGCAAGTCAAGATTCGATAGCGCAACACCTCTTCGAGAGAAGCTTCATTGGCTCCCATCAGAGAAAGAATAAATTTTAAAGTCCACACTCTGATTCATAAGATAATATATGGAGAATCCCCTAACTACATGAATAACCTCATCGACCGAGGAGAGATGGGTGTCCTCGGCCGATAATCGAAAAAAGAAAGGCATTTTAGCACGAATTTGGGTCACTTTTTGGACCCTTTTTTTTTCACGAACAAGTCCCAAAAAAGTGCCCTAAATGACCAGATGACCACCGGAGGGAATCAGGGATGACCACCCCTGACTCCCCCAGTGGTCACTAACCCCCCCCCCCCCCCCACCCAAAAAAAACAACTTTAAAAACTTTTTTTCCAGCCTGTATGCCAGCCTCAAATGTCATACCCAGCTCCATCACAGCAGTATGCAGGTCCCTGGAGCAGTATTAGTGGGTGCATGCACTTCAGGCAGGCAGACCCAGGCCCATCCCCCCCTACCTGTTACACTTGTGGTGGTAAATGGGAGCCCTCCAAACCGCCCCCAAAACCTACTGTATCCACATCTAGGTGCCCCCCTTCAGCCATAAGTGCTATGGTAATGGTGTAGAGTTGTGGGCAGTGGGTTTTGGGGGGATTTGGGGGGGGCTCAGCACCCAAGGGAAGGGAGCTATGGACTTCAGAGGTAGTTAACTTTTTTTAATTGTTACAAGTGCCCCCTAGGGTGCCCGGTTGGTGTCCTGGCATGTGAGGGGGACTAGTGCACTACGAATCCTGGCCCCTCCCACGACCCAATGCCTTGGATTTGTTCATTTTTGAGCTGGACACCTTCAGTTTCCATTATCGCTGAAAAACGATACTGCCCAGCTCAAATCTGCACAAATCAGATGCATTTGGCTGGCACAAACTGTATTATTGGAAAAAAGATGGACGCCCATTTTTTTTCGAAAATACGGTTTGTCCTGCCCCTTCACGTACCCGTTCTTGGAGATAGACACCCATGGAGATGAGCGTTCGCGTTCGATTATGCCCCTCTATATCTTTTTTGAGATGCGGCGACCAGAATTGAACACAATATTTGAGGTGCGGTCACACCATGGAGCGATACAAAGGCATTATAACATTCTCATTTTTGTTTTCCATTCCTTTCCTAATAATACCTAACATTCTATTTGCTTTCTTAGCTGCAGCAGCACAATGAGCAGAAGGTTTCAACGTATCATCAACGACGACACCTAGATCTCTTTCTTGGTCTGTGACTCCTAACGTGCAACCTTGCATGATGTAGCTATAATTCGGGTTCCTCTTTCCCACTTGCATCACTTTGCACTTGCTCACATTAAACGTCAACTGCCATTTAGACATCCAGTCTCCCAGTCTCGTAAGGTCCTCTGGTAGTTTTTCACAATCCTCCCGTGATTTAACGACTTTGAATCACTTTGTGTCATCAGCAAATTTAATTACCTCACTAGTTACTCCCATCTCTAGGTCATTTATAAATATGTTAAAAAGCAGCGGTCCCAGCACAGACCCCTGGGGAACCCCACTAATTACCCTTCTCCATTGAGAATACTGACCATTTAACCCTACTCTCTGTTTTCTATCTTTTAACCAGTTTTTAATCCACAATAGAACACTACCTCCTATCCCATGACTCTCCAATTTCCTCTGGAGTGTTTCATGAGGTACTTTGTCAAACGCCTTCTGAAAATCCAGATACACAATATCAACCGGCTCACCTTTATCCACATGTTTGTTCACCTCTTCAAAGAAATGTAATAGATTGGTGAGGCAAGTTTTCCCTTCACTAAATCCATGTTGACTTTGTCTCATTAATCCATGCTTTTGAGTATGATCTGTAATTTTGTTCTTTATAATAGTCTCTACCATTTTGCCCGGCACCGACTTCAGATTCACCGGTCTATAATTTCCCAGATCTCCTCTGGAACCTTTTAAAAAAAGCGAAAGCTACATACCTGTAGAAGGTATTCTCCAAGAACAGCAGGCTGATTGTTCTCACTGATGGGTGACGTCCGCGGCAGCCCCTCCATTTGCTAGGCCTCGCGTGCGACCGTCTTCCCGCCCGAACTCGCTTATGTTCGTCAGTCCAGTAAATAGCAAAACAAAGACAAGGGAAGACACAACTCCAAAGGGGAGGCGGGCGGGTTTGTGAGAACAATCAGCCTGCTGTCCTCGGAGAATACCTTCTACAGGTATGTAGCTTTCGCTTTCTCCGAGGACAAGCAGGCTGCTTGTTCTCACACTGATGGGGTATCCCTAGCCCCCAGGCTCACTCAAAACAACAAACACGGTCAATTGGGCCTCACAACGGCAAGGACATAACTGAGATTGACCTAACTTTTTAAACTAACTGAGAGTGCAGCCTGGAACAGAATAAAATGGGCCTAGGGGGGTGGAGTTGGATTCTAAACCCCGAACAGATTCTGCAGCACCGACAACCCAAACCAACTGTCACGTCGGGTATCCTGCTGTAGGCAGTAATGTGATGTGAATGTGTGGACAGATGACCACGTCAGCTTTGCAAATCTTTTCGATAGTGGCTGACTTCAAGTGGGCCACCGACACTGCCATGGCTCTAACACTATGAGCCGTGACATGACCCTCAAGAGTCAGCCCAGACTGGACGTAAGCGAAGGAGATGCAATCTGCTAGCCAATTAGAAATGGTGCGTTTCCCGACAGCAGCTCCCCTCCTGTTGGGATCAAAAGAAACAAACAATTGGGCGGACTGTCTGTGGGGCTGTGTCCTCTCCAGATAGAAGGCCAATGCTCTCTTGCAGTCCAATGTGTGCAGTTGACGTTCAGCAGGGCGGGTATGCGGACGGGGGAAGAATGTTGGCAAGACAATTGACTGGTTCAGATGGAACTCCAACACCACCTTTGGCAAGAACTTAGGGTGAGTGCGGAGGACTACTCTGTTATGATGAAATTTGGTATAAGAAGCATGAGCTAATAGGGCTTGAAGCTCACTGACTCTACGAGCTGAAGTAACTGCCACCAAGAAAATGACCTTCCAGGTCAAGTACTTCAGATGGCAGGAATCCAGTGGCTAGAAAGGGGGTTTCATCAGCTGGGTGAGAACGACATTCAGATCCCATAACACTGTAGGAGGTTTGATGGGGGGCTTTGACAAAAGCAAACCTCTCATGAAGCGAACAAATAAAGGCTGTCCCGAGATCGGCTTACCTTCAACACGGTAATGGTATGCACTAATCACACTAAGATGAACCCTTACGGAGTTGGTCTTAAGACCAGACTCGGACAAGTGCAGAAGGTATTCAAGCAGGGTCTGTGTAGGACAAGAGCAAGGATCTAGGGCCTTGCTGTCACACCAGATGGCAAACCTCCACCATAGAAAGAAATAACTCTTCTTAGTGGAATCTTTCCTGGAAGCAAGCAAGACACGGGAGACACCCTCTGAGAGACCCAAGGAGGCAAAATCTACGCTCTCAACATCCAGGCCGTGAGAGCCAGGGACCGGAGGTTGGGATGCAGAAGCGCCCCCCTCGTTCTGAGTAATGAGGGTCGGAAAACACTCCTCTCCACGGTTCTTCGGAAGACAATTCCAGAAGAAGAGGGAACCATATCTGATGCGGCCAAAAGGGAGCGATCAGGATCATGGTGCCTCGATCCTGCTTGAGTTTCAGCAAAGTCTTCCCCACCAAAGGTATGGGAGGATAGGCATACAGGAGGCCCTCCCCCCAATGCAGGAGGAAGGCATCTGACGCTAGTCTGCCATGGGCCTGAAGTCTGGAACAGAATTGAGGGACCTTGTGATTGACTTGAGCGGCGAAGAGATCCACCAAGGGGGGGCCCCACACTTGAAAGATCTCGCGTGCCACTCGGGAATTGAGTGACCACTCATGAGGTTGCATGATCCTGCTCAATCTGTCGGCCAGACTGTTGTTTACACCTGCCAGATACGTGGCTTGAAGAAACATGCCGTTCCGGCGAGCCCAAAGCCACATTCTGACGGCCTCCTGACACGGGGCAAGATCCGGTGCCCCCCTGCTTGTTGATATAGTACATGGCAACCTGACTGTCTGTCTGAATTTGAATAATTTGATGTGACAGCCGATCTCTGAAGGCCTTTAGAGCATTCCAGACCGCTCATAACTCCAGGAGGTTGATCTGTAGACCTTGTTCCTGGAGGGACCAACTCCCTTGGGTGTGAAGCCCATCGACATGAGCTCCCCACCCCAGGAGAGATACATCCGTCGTCAGCAGCTTTTGTGGCTGAGGAATTTGGAAGGGACGTCCCAGAGTCAAATTGGATCGAATTGTCCACCAATGCAGGGATTGGAGAAAACTCGTGGACAGCAGGACTACGTCCTCTAGGTCCCCAGTAGCTTGGTACCACTGAGACACTAGGGCCAATTGAGCTGATGTCATGTGGAGGCGGGCCATGGGAGTCACATGCACCGTGGAGGCCATGTGGCCGAGTAATCTCAACATCTGCCGAGCTGTGATCTGCTGATGCGCTCGTACCCAGGAAACAAGGGACAGAAGATTGTCGGCCCTCGCTTCCGGAAGGTAGGCATGAGCTGTTTGAGAATCCAGCAGAGCCCCTATGAATTCGAGTTTCTGAACAGGAAGAAGGTGGGACTTTGGATAATTTATCACAAACTCCAGTAGCTCCAGGAGTCGAATAGTCATCTGCATGGACTGTAGAGCTCCTGCCTCGGAGGTGTTCTTCACCAGCCAATCGTCGAGGTAAGGGAACACGTGCACTCCCAGTCTGCGTACAGACGCCGCTACCACAGCCAGGCACTTTGTGAACACCGTGGGCGCAGAGGCGAGACCAAAGGGTAGCACACAATATTGAAAGTACCATGTTCCCAGACGAAATCGGAGATACTGTCTGTGAGCTGGCAGTATCGGGATGTGTGTATAAGCATCCTTTAAGTCCAGCGAGCATAGCCAATCGTTTCCCTGAATCATGGGAAGAAGGGTGCCCAGGGAAAGCATCCTGAACTTTTCTTGGACCAGATATTTGTTCAGGGCCCTTAGGTCTAGAATGGGACGCATCCCCTCTGTTTTCTTTTCCACAAGGAAGTACCTGGAATAGAATCCCAGCCCTTATTGCCCGGGTGGCATGGACTCGACCGCATTGGCACTGAGAAGGGCGGAGAGTTCCTCTGCAAGTACCTGCTTATGCTGGAAGCTGAAGGATTGAGATCCTGGTGGGCAATTTGGAGGCTTTGAAACCAAATTGAGGGAGTATCCTAGCCGGACTATTTGGAGAACCCACTGGTCGGAGGTTATAAGAGGCCACCTTTGGTGAAAAAATTTTAACCTCCCCCCGACCGGCAGATCGTCCGGCACAGACACAAGAGCCTGCGCATCACCACACCTTGAGCAGCAGCCCTGGACGCGACATCAAAAGTGTCATAAACACCCCTGGCCAGGAATTTCCTACACGCCTTCAGCTGCCTGACCACCTGCTGAAAAGGCTTGGCTTGCTCAGAAGGGAGCTTATCCACCAAGTCCGCCAACTGCCGCACATTGTTCCGCATATGAATGCTCGTGTAGAGCTGGTAAGATTGGATTTTGGCCATGAGCATTGAAGAATGGTAGGCCTTCCTCCCAAAAGAATCCAAGGTTTTAGAGTCTTTGCCCGGGGGCGCCGAAGCATACTCTCTAGAACTCTTGACCTTAAGGGCCAGATCCACAACCCCAGAGTCATGAGGCAACTGAGTCCACATCAACTCAGGGTCCCCATGGATCCGATACTGGGATTCAATCTTCTTGGGCATGTGGGGATTAGTTAGCAGCTTCGCCCAGTTCTCCAGCGGTGTCTTCTTGAAGACATGATGCATAGGTACTGTGGACGATTCTTTAGGTGGCGAAGGATAGTCCAAAAGCTCAAACATTTCAGCCCTTGGCTCATCCTCCATAACCACAGGGAAGGGAATTGCCGTAGACATTTCCCGGACAAAGGCTGCGAAAGTTAGACTCTCAGGAGGAGAAAGCTGTCTTTCAGGAGAGGGAGTGGGATCAGAAGGAAGACCGTCAGACTCCTCATCTGAGAAATATCTGACGTCTTCTTCTGCTTCCCACGAGGCCTCACCATCGGTGTCGGACACTAGTTCATGAACCTCTGTCCAAAGCCGTGCCCGCCTCGAATTCGTAGACACATGGCCACGGTGGGAACGTCGAGAAGTAGACTCTCGCATCAGCGGTGATGAAGCTCCCTCCATCAACGTCGTCGGAGAGTCTGCTTGGGAGGCAGCCGACGCGGGCACCACAAGCGGTACCGGCACCGGAGACCTCACAACAGGCAAGGGGCCAGCCGTCGCCTCACTCGACGGCACTGGTGGCACAAGCACCCCCGGTACCGGAGAAGGGCGCAACAGCTCCTCCAGGATCCCTGGAAGGATGGCCCTGAGGCTCTCGCTTAGACCGGCTGTCGAGGAAGGCTGGGAGTCCAGTACAGGCGACGAACTGAGAATCTGCTCGGGGCACGGAGGCGGTACTGGGCTGTCCAGGGTAGAGCGCATCAATACCTCCTGAATAGAGGGTGAGCGGTCCTCCCAGCGTCGATGCCTAGTGGGTGCCAACTCACTCGGCGACCCAGAGCTCTCGGTACCACGACGGGAAGGTGACCGGTGCCGATACTTCACACGAAGCATGTCACTGGAACCTCCCGGTACCGACGAGGAGGACGTCGAATCCAAACGTCTTTTCCTCGGGGCCGGGTCCGACGAGGTCGATCCCGGGGGGACTGTACTGCAGGAGCCCTCGAGTCAGGGGGAGACCTACTTGAGGGCTCATTGCCACCAGCAGGGGAATGGACAGCCCTCACCTGCATTCCGGACGAAGAAGCAACCTCCGACGACATCAGCACCAACGATGATCTCGGTACCGTCGACGCTGGAGCACCGGTCGATGACCTCTGTACCGCCGACATCGATGCACCGGCCGATGGCCTCAATACTGAAACCGTCGAAGCACCGGGCGAGGCCCCGAACAGAACGTTCCACTGGGCCAATCTCGCCGCCTGAGTTCTCTTTTTTAACAAACAACAGAGAGTACAGGCCTGAGGACGGTGCCCAGCCCCCAGACACTGAAGGCACGAAGCGTGCCTATCAGTGAGCGAGATAGCCCGGTTGCACTGGGTGCACTTCTTGAAGCCGCTGGGAGGCTTCGATGACATGGGCGGAAAAATCATGCCGGCGAAATCAAAGTTTGCGATGATGGCAAAGGCACCAAAAATAAAAGGGAGAAAAAAAACCCGTACGGGCGGCCAACAGGGCCGCTAGCGAAAGGAAACTTGTACGGGAAAAACAACTCGAAATAAAGGAAAGATTTTTTTTTTTCGAAGAACACGCAAACTAGTAAAAACAAAGAAGACTTCCGAAATGGAAGGACGGAAGAAAAACGAGAGGGTCTCCTCAGGGCATAGAACGACGGTAAACACAGCCGTCCCGAGCGCGGAAAAAAGACCGACGAACACAAGCGAGTTCGGTCGGGAAGAAGGTCGCGCATGCGCGATCGGCGTGCACGCGCGAGGCCTAGCAAACGTCTTTGCTAGGGAAGATCTCCGATTGGAGGAGCTGCCGCGGACGTCACCCATCAGTAAGAACAAGCAGCCTGCTTGTCCTTGGAGAAATTGGCATTACATTGGCCACCCTGCAATTTTCCGGTACCAGCTCGAATTTTAAGGATAAATTACATATTACTAACAATAGCTCTGCAAGCTCATTTTTCAGTTCTATCAGTAGTCTGGGATGAATACAATCCGGTCCAGGAGATTTGCTACTCTTCAGTTTGTAGAACTCTCTATTACATCCTCCAGGTTTACAGAGAATTCATTAAGTTTCTCCAACTCGTCAGCTTCAAATACCATTTCTGGCACCGGTATCCCACCCAAATCTTCTTCGGTGAAGACCGAAGCAAAGAGTTCATTTAATCTCTCCGCTACGGCTTTGTCTTCCCCGATCGCCCCTTTTACTTCTCGGTCATCTAGCAGTCCAACTGATTCTTTTGCCGGCTTCCTGCTTTTAATATACTTTAAAAACTTTTTACTATATGTTTTTGCCTCCAACGCAATCTTTTTTTCAAAGTCCCTCTTAGCCTTACTTATCAGCACTTTGCATTTGACTTGACATTCCTTAAGCTGTTTCTTTTTATTTTCAGTCGGTTCCTTCTTCCATTTTCTGAAGGATTTTCTTTTAGCTCTAATAGCTTCCTTCACCTCACTTTTTAACCACGCCGGCTGTCGTTTGGTCTTCAGTCCTCCCTTTTTAATACGCGGAATATATTTGGCCTGGGCTTCCGGGATGGTGTTTTTGAACAACATCCACGCCTGATGTAAATTTTTGACCCTTACAGCTGCTCCTCTAAGTTTTTTTTTACCGTTCTTCTCATTTTATCATAGTCTCCTTTTTTAAAGTTAAACGCTAACGTATTTGATTTCCTATGTATACTTACTTCAAAGCTAATATCAAATCCGATCATATTATGATCACTGTTATCAAGCGGCCCCAGCACCATTACCTTCCGCACCAGATCATGAGCTCCTGTACCAGCTGCTTCATAAAGCTGTCCTTGATTTCATCAAGGAATTTTACCTCCCTAGCATGCCCCGATCTTACATTTACCCAGTCAATATCGGGGTAATTGAAATCACCCATTATTATTGTGTTGCCCAGTTTGTTTGTGTCCCTAATTTCCTTTAACATTTCTGCATCTGTTTGTTCATCCTAGCCAGGTGGACAGTACACTCCTATCACTATCCTTTTTCCCTTTACACATGGAATTCAATCCACAGTGATTCCAAGAAGTGTTTTGTTTCCTGCAGAATTTTCAATCTATTTGATTCAAGGCTCTCCTTAATATACAATGCTACCCCTCCACCAATTCAATCCACCCTATCACTACGATATAATTTGTACCCCGGTATGACAGTGTCCGACTGGTTATCCTCCTTCCACCAGGTCTCAGAGATGCCTATTATATCTAATTTTCTTTTAGTGCAATATATTCTAACTCTCCCATCTTATTCCTTAGGCTCCTGGCATTCGCATAAAGACATTTCAAACTATGTTTGTTGTTCCTATTTATATCATGCTTAGTACTTGACAGTATTAATTTGCAATCTTTTGTCTGATTTTTATTTTTATTTAAGGACACCTGCCAGCTTATAATTGAAAAAGAAAAATGCCTATATTGCGACCCAAATCGGGAGATAGACGTTTATCTCACAAAAACGAATAAAGCGGTATAATTGAAAGCCGAATTTGGACGTTTTCAACTGCACTCCGTCGCGGATGCGGACAAAGTTGATAGGGGCATGTCAAAGGCGTGGTGAAGGTGGAACTGGGGCGTGGTTATCGGCCGATCAGAGATAGGCGCCTTTCGCCGATAATGGAAAATAAATATGCGTTTTTAGCGAGAATTTAGGGCACTTTTCCTGGACCCTGTTTTTCCACGAATAGGGCCCCAAAAAGTGCCCTAAATGACCAGAGGACCACTGGAGGGAGTCGGGGATGACCTCCCCTGACTCCCCCAGTGGTCACAAACCCCCTCCCACCACAAAAATATGCCGTTTCACAACTTTTTATGTTCACCCTCAAATGTCATACCCACCTCCCTGGCAGCAGTATGCAGGTCACTGGAGCAGTTATTAGGGGGTGCAGTGGACGTCAGGCAGGTAGACCCAGGCCCATCCCCCCACCTGTTACACTTTGTGCTGGTAAATGGGAGCCCTCCACACCACCCCCCCAAACCCACTGTACCCACATGTAGGTGCCCCCTTCACCCCTTAGGGCTATAGTAATGGTGTAGACTTGTGGGTGGTGGGTGTTGAGGGGGATTTGGGGGGCTCAACACCCAAGGGAAGGGTGCTATGCACCTGGGAGCTCTTTTACCTTTTTTTTTTGTTTTTGTAAAAGTGCCCCATAGGGTGCCCGGTTGGTGTCCTGGCATGTGAGGGGGACCAGTGCACTATGAATCCTGGCCCCTCCCACGAACAAATGTTTTGGATTTATTCGTTCTTGAGCTGGGCGCTTTCATTTTCCATTATCGCTGAAAAACAAAAACGCCCAGCTCACAAATTGTCGAATAAACACATGGACGTCTATTTTTTCCCAAAATACGGTTCGGTCCGCCCCTTCAAGGACCCGTTCTCGGAGATAAACGCCCATGGAGATAGACGTTTTCGTTCGATTATGCCCCTCCTGATCTACTACGGTCTCTTTTGCAACCTCACTATCAGGATGCCCTATCTTCCCTGTTTTGGTAATATCTTTTAAAGATACCTTATCCCGAACCATGCGCTTTTGAGCGACTATCGGCCTTCCACCCGTTCTAGTTTAAAAGCTGCTCTATCTCCTTTTTAAGTACCGATGCCAGCAGCCTGGAGCCCATCCTTTCGGAATAGGTTCCCCCTTCCCCAGAATGTTGTCCAGTTCCTAACAAATCTAAAACCCTCCTCCCTGCACCATCGTCTCAACTACGCAATGAGACTCCGGAGCTCTGCCTGTCTCTTAGGCCCTGCGCATGGAACGGATTTGAGCTTTCTCCCTAAGAGCCTAAATTTGGCTTCCAGAACCTCTTTCCCACATTTTCCTGTGTCATTGGTACCCACATGTACCAAGACAGCCGGCTCCTCCCCAGCACTATGTAAAATCCTATCTAGGTGGTGCATGAGGTCCGCAACCTTCGCACCAGGCAGGCAAGTCAAAAAAAGACAATTGAGAGGGGATATGATAAAAGTTTATAAAATTATGAGTCAGGTGGAATGATTAATTAATAAATGGTTTTTAGTATTTCAAAAAACACTAAAAGAAGGGGACATCATAAAACTAATGATAGTAGACTGAAAATAAACTGTAGAAAGTTTTTCATGCACCACGTAATTAACCTGTGGAATCTGCTGAAGGAGGATGTGGTCAAGACAACTAACAGTGAGGTTCAAAAGAGATCTGGACAAATTCTTGGGGTAAATGTTCTTACACAAATTATTCGCTAGAGAGACCTGAAAGCCATCACAACTATGAGAAATGCATCTACTGTTTCGGATTTGCTGGGTACTTGTGACCCAAATTGGCTACTGTCAGAAGCAGAAGGATGTGCTTGATCCACTTTGGTCTGAGTTAAAATGGCTTTCTTATGGGTTTCAGGTCCTTGAGCTCATCTGAAATATTTTCATTAACTTCTAGCATAGCAAATTGGATGACTTTCTGTTCCTTCTTTTAATTTTTATTTTGCCAAAAATGGGAGAGCAGATGGACATACATATACCTCTTCATGTATATTTGTTTTCTAAAATCCTACAGTTAAGAAAGCATAAAGAGAGATAACTAGGCTCACACACAGGTTAATAACTTAGCTAATGCTCTGTACAGCATAGATCCAGGAAAGCCTCATTTGCTTCAAAATATGCTCATTATCACCCAATAGTATACTACTTTTAAGTCTCCTACACAGCCTCTTCACCCAGCTGAATAGCTGTTAGACACAGCCTCCTTCTCTTTCTCAAACTGGGTGAATTCTGATTTTTATGAAAAATGTTTCTGCACTTATTCTCCTTCCTAAAATATAATAATATGAAACAATCACAAAGAAACCAAAATGCTTCAGGTGAACCCCTTTCACCTTTTAAAACAAAAGATCTATTCAGCAATATGAGATACTTTTATATTTCAAGTGTAAAAAGATCAAAGTGTGCAATGAATCCTCTATTGCCCTCAGGGGCTTCAGTATCTCTACTCTCGTGCTTTGTGTAAAAAATTAGTCCCTGCTTGAAAATATTGTATCAGATGGATAGTACTCAAGGTGATGTTTATATCACAATACAACATAGAACATACAACTATGGACAGTACAAGTTCCAGTTATTAAAGTTCCCAATACAATTAAGCAACTTTTGCCTGGGAAGTCGCACTGGGTGCCATGATTATGTGTATGTGGGGGGTGGGGGGTCAGTTAAGGTTTGGTCTAGGGTCTGAGGAGTAAGAGGGAGGAATCCTATCTCCTCTGACCTGCAGTAATCTCCCACTATATTAAATTGGTAGAATAAAAATAAAAAGGAGATCAGTTCAAAAGCAGATGGAAAATTAAAATAAATTTTAAGTTAATGATAATACAAACTACAAGAGACATAAGAGCACCTAAAATAAATAAATAAATAAATAAATAAAAGCAGGCCTGTGAAAAAAACAAAATAAATGAAAATGCATAAGTCTTAATATGTGCTGAAATCACAAAGCAGTACGCCGTCACTGAAGCTTGCCGTCTGTGCTGGTTTTTTCATCTACTCTTTCTTGTCCTTATATGAGTATTGCAATTGTTCCTTTTGGGAGGATACATTTTAGTTGTTCTTTTCGGGAGGATACATTTTAGCCCCTGACGCAGCCCTCTGTGGGCGAAACACGGCCTGTGTCGGGCAACTTTCTTATATACGATATCGCTAATAAAATCCTTTGGATATCACTTTGATCTGCTCGTTTAGTTTCTACAATACTGCAAACCATTTTCAGCACACCTTTGTAAAAGGACCCCTCAGATCCTGATGCAGTGCATTTATGTTCCATGAGCTAGGCTGTCACATTTTGCATGTAGACACCTTTTCTGATGCAATGCACAGCATTTGAGCAGACTTTGTGTGTTGGACTGGAAGTGCCCGTGGGCTATAGTTTGGATACTCCTGATCTAGAACATTCATTTTAGTAAATTGCCAAGTAAAAGATTCTCAGTTTACATTGTAATTACTCTTCCCAAATGGAAAAGTAATAACTATTATCAAGATCCAACATAAATAAATTAATGATGCTTATCAGTTGTAGTACTATTTTAGTATTCATTTAAGATCATAAAACATGATTTTAAATTCTGATATTTAGCAATCTATTATAGAGGAATAATCTTCAGAACAACTCACCCAGACAGTTGTGACCATCATGGGCCAACATGAAACCATCATAGCAGGTACATCTGTAATTGCCAGGAATGTCGATACACTCATGGACACAACCACCATTATAGTCATTATCACACTCATCAATGTCTGCAACACAGAAAACAAATCATTTTAATAATACACTAGCATACCCAATTCAGTTATGAAGAATTAAGTCACACAGAACAAATATGGATACTTAGGGGGATAAATATATAAAGATTTTTCCATGGGTAAAGCTGGTTTACACCAGGTAAAGGTCTTTTATATAACTATGCATTTGTTTATGCATGTGTATGTACGTGTTCCTACAAGATTGCAAATAAATAATTATACACTTACTGCACAATGTAGTCATTCCCAGTGTCACAGTTTGGATGGAGTAGAGGCAGAGTTACAATATACACACATGCTTAAGTTTACAGTGTCATACCTAACTGTGGACCCCTTTTACCAAGCTGCGGCAAAAGGGGGGCCTGTGCTGGCATCAGCGTGTGTTTTTCACGCATGCTGAGACCCCCTTTTACCACATAGGGTAAAAGGGAGGTCTTTCTTTCCTACAGGAAATGGCCATGCAGAAAGTAAAGCACTTGCCGCTCAGCCATTTCAGTGGGACCCTTACTGTGACCCATTGAGGTGGCGGTAAGGGCTCCCACGCTAACCTGGTGACAACCGGGCAAAAATAAATTAATTTTTGTAGCACCAGATAGGACGTGGGAAGTACCGCCGGGTTGCTGCAGTTGCCCAGAGGTACTTCCTGTTTAGCGAGCGGTAAGCCCGTGTTGGGCTTACCGCCGCTTAGTAAAAGGGGCACTATAGGCACAAGCACTTACACCATATTAAAGCCTGGTAAGTCCTAGTGTTCTACAACCTAAAAGCCTAACTGCTAGGTAGACCCCTGACCCACCCATGCCCCTCCAACATCCATTCCCCCTGAAAGTTGTGTATGATAGAATTTGCACTCAAAGGGCCAGATTCTATATATGACATCTAGAAATTCTGCACAGAAAATATTTACACCTAAGCATATTCTATAAGGAGCACCTATATTTAGGTGTGGTAAATAGAATAAGCTTAATTGATATCCTACCGCCTAAAAATATGCACCTCAATTTACACCAATGAAAACGTGGTGTAAATCCCAGCACATAGATTTAGGTGCATTGGGCCATATTCTATAACAACGTGCGTAAATTTTGGAATGTCCGTGAAATGCCGCATTAGAATTTAGTCACAGTGCATTACATAATATGCTTTGCAAGTTAAACGTGTAAATTCTTATTACTGCCAATTAGTGCTCATAGTTGCTTGTTACGTGCTGTTAACAATGTTGATTGACTTGTTAAGCCAATTAAGTTACACACGTTGTTACAGATTATGCTTGGATTCAGCATGAAATGCTAGGCGTGCTATACAGAATCTGGGGGAAAGGTTCTAGAATAATGAGTAAGGGCAGCTGCGCATGCAACTGTTAATTAGTGCCAGGTTTCAGCAGGCATAAGACTGATGCCTACAGGTCTGCGTGTAAGTACTATTCTATAGAGTGTTCACGCTTTACAGAATAGTGCTTAGTGATGATTTTTCTCCAGCACCTAATTTTGAGCACCATTTGTAGAATCCAGCCCATAATGTGTTCTTTATCCCCAAACAGAGGGTGTAGCTAGGTGGGGTGCAAGGGGAGCAGCTGCTCCCCAAATGTATTTTGAATAAAAATGGTGCCTATATGGATCAGCCCTTCAGCTTCACAATGATGCCTTTTTTATCAAAGGTCTGCTCCCCCTGACATCAAAACCTGGCTACTCTTCTGCCCCCAAATCAGTGTGCTGTTGTGAGTAGGAGAAACCTTCAAGGGCAGACTATTACAGTTTTTTAAAATAGATTTTTGTGCCAACTCTATGGCATAGTAGGATGGCAAACAAATATGTACTCCAATTATACATATTTTTCCATTAGAAAGATTTTAAGTGTTTTTTATTATCCTGACTAAAATTGAAAAAGTATTTTTAGTTACTAGTGAAGTCGCTGATTACTTCATTTATCTCAATTACATTTAAATTGTTCTTTCCTGAAACCAATATCACACAATCTGATAGCACAAAGGAACAATCTATTAAGCCGCAAGTACCCCTCCCCCACAGGCCCTCGCCACAGGCCCCCCTTTTTTCTCTCTTCCTTCATTCTCTCCAAGTAACTGCTATCACCATATATCTCCTTTAACATTCAAAGTACTATGATAAACATGGGGCCTGCTGCTATATTCCTATCACACCAGCATCTCTATCTCTTGCTGATGGCACGGTAAGGTACATGTGCTGTCACATTCCTGCAGTGGCCACTTCTCCTTCTGCTCCTACAGGTGTTTCTAATTTGAACAGGAAGCCTACATAGGAGGCAGCACAACTGTGTCAGAGACTATGTCACTGGTATTGTAGTGATAGCTAGGGTTGCCATGATGCTTTGGAAGATAAGAGGGATGCAGGGTGGTGACAGAGGTCTGCGAAGAAGAGAAGTGCCAAATTCTGAAGACACCTGGACAACAAAATTCCCTGTATCAGCCTTGGTGGTATTGAAAAAAACTCAGTAAGGGGGTAGGGAAGGTCTGATTAAGTGGAGTAAAGGGGGAAAATGGCCTACCTAGTAGAGCAATGGTTTTCCAACCTTTTTTTTTAGTCAGAACACCTCATGGAATATGCTCACATCTGTGACCCACTGAATACATGACCTTCATAGTAGATGATGATGGCAGAAAAAGACCTGAACGGTCCATCCAGTCTGCCCAACAAGATAACATAGAGGCTCATTTTCAAAGCACTTATAGCCTCCCAAAGTTCCATAGAAACCTATGGAACTTAGCCTCCCAAAGTGCTTTGAAAATATGCCTCATAGTAACATAGTAGATTATGGCAGAAAAAGACCTGAACGGTCCATCCAGTCATGGACCTTTAGTCTGATACTGTATTAGGGGTATTTTCGATATGACAAGTAAATCCAATTTTGGACGTTTTCTCCAAAACTTAAGTGGTGAACTCAGCAATTTTAAAACTAGAAAAACTTCTATATTATTTTGTTTTGAAAATGGCCATTTCCTAGACGTTTTTGTGCTCTATGCGTCTATCTTTTTGCACTATTTAAAAAAAATGTCCAATGGAAAAAAACGCACAAAAACAAGACATTGTGACATATGAGGAACCAGTATTCTTAGTAGACTGGCCACACAGACATCCTAGCAGAGCTGTGGAGCACCCTAGGGGGTACTGCAGTGGATTTCACATAAAAGGTTCCAGGGACACATCTTAACATTATCCTCTTATATAGTATGGTGAGCTCTCCAAAACCCACCAAAAATCTACTGTACCCAACTGTACACCACTACAATAGCCTTTATGGCTGCAGGTGTCACCTATATATGGGTACAGTAGGTTTTTGGTAGGCTTGGACGTTTTCCGCCACAAGTGTAATAGAGTGGGATATGGGTCCAGGTCCCTTTCTCCCTCCCTCCCCCCTGTCTTCCAGCTCCAAGGCCCCCCTCCTTCCCCCCTAGCTCCAAGGCCCCCCTCCCTCCCCCCTCCGGGGCCCCCCTCCTTCCGAGGCCCCCCTCCCTCCGCGCTCCAGTCCCCTTCCCTCCGTATTGTAAACGTCATCTTACCTCGTTGGGTTACAGCAGCAGGCAGCAGCAGTGAAACGCATGCGAGCTGTGCGCTTCAGGAGCCTTCCTTTCTCTCTCTCTTGTCTGGTCCCGCCCTCATTTCCTGTTTCCGGGAGGGTGGGACCACAGCTGAGAGAGGGAAGGGAAGGCTCCTGAAACGCCGAGCAGCTCGCAGCTCGCATACTTTTCACTGCCGCCGCCTGCCGCCATAACCCCAACGACGTAATTTTGATGATGTTACAATTCTGAGGGAGGGGGAGTGGAACTCGACGGACGTTCAGGGTGGAGTCGCCCCGCCTCTGGACGACGTAACAATATGTAAACTTCAGAGGGAGGGGGAGTGGAACTCGACGGGTGTTCGAGGCGGAGTTGCCCCGCCTCTAGACTGTTCTTTCAATGTTCGGACTCTACTGCGCATTTGCAGGTGAGTCAGTCACGTCTCATTTATATGTTTGATAACATATCCTGTGCTAACATATAATTTACAGAGTGATTCTACGAAACTCATGGTACTTTCCAAGAGCAGGTAATTTTAAAAGGTATAAATTTAATTACATGAGAAAACAAATTATTTCTAAATTAAAATGCAACATCTGGGGATATATGATACTAAAATTTAAAATGTTGGGCATGATTTCTACCTCCATTTTGGAACAGTTTAACAACATAGCCAGCTCCTCCCCCTGTTTAAAGGACCATTTTGTATAGGATATCTGGGGAAGAATTGAGACATCTAGGTCAGGGCATGCACAGTTCCCCACATATAACAAAAGGCTCTGGAAAATGCGAAGACTTTTGTAAAATACCTAGAAGGATATGCAGGGGTACATGCCCTTTTGCTGGCACATCCAGCAAGAGCAACAATTTCACAAAGTATAAATGAAAAAAAAATTTGGCTAGCAACAGTTTATCTAATGGTCAACTGGTCTAATGACAATTGGTTTAAGGATGCAATTTGTCTAAAGAGACTATGAGGCATATTTTCAAAGCACTTAGCCTCCCAAAGTTCCATAGAAACCTATGGAACTTAGCCTCCCAAAGTGCTTTGAAAATATGCCTCAATATGTTTAAATGTTAATTCATCTAATGAACAATTGGTCTAAAAATTAAATAATCAAGATAAAGATGTGAAATTATACATTTTTTTTTGTTATATTTGTACCCCACACTTTCCCACTCACGGCAGGCTCAATGTGGCTTACATGGGGCAATGGAGGGTTAAGTGACTTGCCCAGAGTCACAAGGAGCTGCCTGTGCCTGAAGTGGGAATTGAACTCAGTTCCCCAGGACCAAAGTCCACCACCCTAACCACTAGGCCACTCCTGTGGAAATCCACTTTTTTAAAGTCAATAATGAGAATATGCCACATGCTTTAATCTAATCAAGGCATTAACCCTATGTGGCATTGCCCACAGTTAGCGTGTGGCTAGTATGATGCCCATGTAACTGAAGCAGAAACAACAACTTGAAAGGTAAGCTGAGAATTGGCCTAGCAGTCATGTTGACTGTGGTCCCCTGACACCCACTCCCCTCATATCACCACCACTCCTCAAAGATGTCATAAACAAATTGCGATGGAAGGAGCAAAGTCACTCCCCATCGCTTCATCACTGACTTGCAAATAAAAACATTGTGAACAAAACGAAATCTCTTTTAATGGACAATCATGTAAGCTGCATCAAAAATTTGTAGGAATACAGTGTGGCCTCTTGCGTGATTCTAATATATGTTTTACAAACACTTAGGGCCCTGTTTACTAAGCAGCGTTATAGGTGCGTTAATGTTTTTAACGCGCGTTAACCATGTATGTGTTAACTATATATGTGCCTACAATATCCCTATAGGTGCCTACATGGTTAGCATGCGTGCTAAGGGTAGGCGCACTAAAACCACTAACACACCTTAGTAAACAGTGCTCTTAGAGTATCATCCCGTGGTATTGATGTATACAGGGAATATATATATTTAGTGTTACAAACAAAAATTGTCCCTCACTCATACCTATCCTTGAAGTTTACCTAAAAAATTGTGTGGTGTCCCTACTGAAAACTAACCTGTTCAAGAAGGCATACCATAAACATCCATCCTAAATACTAAATAATAAGACTGAACATGAACTAGACAAGACCGAACTCTTATTACTGACTGACCAACCACATTGCTATTATTGAATAAGCACTACCACTTTAATCCTCATGTCGAAAATGATTTCTCTATAGCTGATGACCTAACGTATGTTACAATCCAATCTATCACCCAGGAACCTATTTGCAATACCATAATGTATTCTTCTTTACCATGTATGTATGCACCCTAATGTAATACCATTTGTAATTCTGTTAACCATTACGGCAAATGTAAGCCACATTGAGCCTGCAAATTGGTGGGAAAATGTGGGATACAAATGCTACAAATAAATAAATAAAAATAAATAAACATATGAATCACTCTTCTGAACTTCTGGTTTCAAAAAAAGTGTCCACAAACATGGGCAGGGGCTCCAATTAAAGATTGTTTTGAGGTTTAAGTAGGTCTGCTGGGAGGCCCTGTTCATACTTTTATTTATTTAGGTAAAAAATACA
Source organism: Microcaecilia unicolor (assembly GCF_901765095.1). Taxonomy (NCBI): domain Eukaryota; kingdom Metazoa; phylum Chordata; class Amphibia; order Gymnophiona; family Siphonopidae; genus Microcaecilia; species Microcaecilia unicolor. The sequence continues at coordinate 81,329,819 of NC_044039.1, read as the reverse complement.
TAACAGGTACCATGGGATCAGTTTTATTTAAAATCAGAAAAAATACACAAGGATAGCTAAGTGTTTGTGGAATTGTACATTGATATAATTCGTGAATTATCAGCAGCATTTATTGGGACGAATGAGGGTTTGATGTGGAAATTTTTGTTTTTTGATGACTAAAACAGACTGAGGTCTCATTCTCCATTAAAATAATAATAATAATAAAAAAAATATATATATATATATATACATATACATATATGTGGTATAAGTCTATATAGAAGAAAGTTTATTTAGCCCTTCAAGAGGAACCTTTTTCAAGTTCAAATATATTTATTGAGTATTGAAAGAAAGGTTACAAGAAGCAACAAATTACAGACATGGTACTAGCAACCAAATTGTACCATATTAACAATAACAAGAATAAAGATATTTGTGATCCTCCAAGGACACTAAGGTCCTCCCAATGATTATCACTAACCACACCCTCTCCAAAAGCCATTACACTATGTAATACCCTCAAGCGAGCCTTCTCCGGAGTAGTCCCCATACTCTGGAATGCACTGCCTGAAAGGCTCCGCTTAACATAATGCTATCTCTACTTCAGGCAGCAGGTGAAAGCTTGGCTCTTCAAACAGACCTTTAATGGAAAAAGTAACTAACTTGTTAGTCTCACTCACACACACAAGGAGTGACACGGGCTGCATATACTGCAGCAGGACATGTTTATCCACTCCTACCCTTAGTGAGATAATATTTAACCATCTCTCTTACCTCATGTACATCTTTCTTTAAATTAGTCACCTTATTTTCTAACTCCTCTTACTTGCTTACCTATCTATAGGTTCCATCTTTGCTTATACCCTTCACTGTCAATCAAAATGTTCTATTACGTATTGTGTTGACATTGTAAGTAGTATACTATCAGGCTTATTTTCGAAAGGGAAGGACGCCCATCTTCCAACACAAATCGGGAGATGGGCGTCCTTCTCCCGAGGTCGCCCAAATCGGCATAATCAAAAGCCGATTTTTTGCGTCCTCAACTGCTTTCCTTCGTGGGGACGACCAAAGTTCACGGGGTGCGTGTCGGCAGTGGTTAAGAGATGGCCGATAATGGAAAAAAGAAGGGCGTCCCTCACAAGCATTTGGTCGACTTTACTTGGTCCCTTTTTTTCACGCCAAGCCTCCAAAAAGGTGCCGAACTGACCAGATGACCACAGGAGGAAATGGGGGATGACCTCCCCTTTCTCCCCCAGTGGTCACCAACCCCCTCCCACCCAAAAAACAATATTAAAAAACATATTTTTCCAGCCTGTATGCCAGCCTCAAATGTCATACCCAGCTCCATCACAGCAATATGCAGGTCCCTGGAGCAGCTTTTAGTGGGTGCAGTGCACTTCAGGCAGGTGGACCCAGGCACATCCCCCCACCTGTTACACTTGTGGTGGTAAATGGGAGCCCTCCAAAACCCACTGTACCCACATGTAGGTGCCCCCTTCATCCCTAAGGGCTATGGTAGTGGTGTACAGTTGTAGGTAGTGCGTTTTAGGGGGGGTTGGAGGGCTCAGCACCCAAGGAAAGGGAGCTATGCACCTGGGAGCAATTTGTGAAGTCCACTGCAGTGCCCCCTAAGGTGCCCGGTTGGTGTCCTGGCATGTGACCTGGTTGACAGTAGCAAATTTACAGCACAGAGAGCGTTCCAGAAGCTTGGGGAGGGACTGAAATCTTTGGTTCGGGACTGTGGCTTTTCTGAAGTAATTCCTATGTGGGGGAAGGAAGAGGAAAGACTATGCAAAACAGTGGAATTCAATAAGTAGCTTGAAGTCTAACAATTTTTATCCAGAAATATGCAACATGAGAACCTCCCAAAAATGGACTAATTTGCATATGATTTAAACAAATTTGAGTACATAGCATATCAATTCCCATCGCCTAACACCTAAATTCTGCAATTAGATTTAATGCAAATACTTTTAAAACTTATTTTTAGCACTTTTAAAAACTTAGGTGTCAGTGCAAATCTCTATGGTATGTTCTGCTCTGTGCAGGAGTCTCTATGATATCAACTGCTCATGTGCAGGAAGTCCTCCTGGCTAAATATTTCCATGGCAACTCAGGACACCTCTAGCAACGCCCCTGCTCTCTCAGCAGTAAGGTAAACACATTAAACCAATTTCTACAACTGGTTACAGTAGTGTTGTTATTTGATTCTGAGTGAACTGGTCTTGTTAGCTGTGCCTCAGGGCACAGCCCTGTGCTGTGTGTGTGGTTCAGGGTTGCCAGGTGGAAAATTTTTTCCCCACCCAAATCAGCCCAAATCCAGCCCAAAACCCGCCCAAAGTCAAACCCCGCCCCTGACACCCCCCCCCCCCGCTGTCATCAACCCCGCCCCCGCCGTCATCAACCCTGCCCCCGCCGTCTTCGGCCCCGCCTCTTCCGTCACCGGCCCCGCCTCCCCATCATCGGCCCCGCCTCCCCTGTCATCGGCCCCGCCCAGAATGTCACTAACCCCGCCCAAAACGTCAGTAGCCCCGCCCCGCGGCCCGAAAAAAACACTCAAAAAACCGCCGAAAGACCCAAAACAAGCCCAAAAAACCGCAACCCACCGCGGGCAAAAGTTTCCCGCGGCGGGTCGCAGAAAACCGCCCAATTGGGCGGGAAAACCGCCCACCTGGCAACACTGGTGTGGTTCTTGTTTGAACCTGAATGGATTACTTTTCTGTTAGCTATGCTTCCAAGCACTGCCCTAAGACCGGCCCTGGCTTTTGCAAGAGGAATCAGCATGATGTTGAAAAGAGTAGGGGAAATGGGGGAGCCCTGAGGTACTCCACAGGAAGCTTTCCATGGTGTAGAGATGATAGATTTGGATTTGACACAGTACGTTCTCATTGACAGAAAGCCCTTAATCTAGTTAAACACGTTACCGGCTATTCCAAATGTATCCAACGGGTGAAGATTATGATCTACCATGTCAAATGCACTGGACATATCAAATTTAAGAAGTAATACTTTATTCCCAGTAGATATTAATTGCCAGGAGGGTAACTAATACTATTTCTGTACTATACTGTGAACGGAAACCCACTTGAATAAGAAACCATAAACTTTCTATTTAGACAAAAATTAAAACTGAACCCCCAAGATGCCAGATTCTGCATACAATGCAACACACCACAGAAACAGAAAATGTCCCCTAGTACTGTACAAAACATAAAGACAGCAGATGTAAATTTGAAAAAACTAACAAATACCAATCACCATTTTACAAATTAACAAATAGAAATAAAACAAATATAGAAAATAAAATAATACCATTTTATTGGACTAATACATTTAGCTTTCAGAGGCCAAAACCTCCTTCCTCAGGTCAATACTGTATACTGCTGTTACAGTATCCTATCCTGACCCAAGGAAGGGGGTTTTGTTCTCCAAAATTTAGTCACAATGTATTAAAATTAGTCCAATAAAAAGATTACCTTATTTCCATGTTCTATTATAAACATTTATTAATACAGCTACAATACTACTTTATCCTAAAGCAAAAAAAGAAACAAATATATTTTATTTACAGTTTGTTGTCTCTGGTTTCTGCTTTCCTCATCTTCTCTCCACTCTCTCCCTTCCATCCAACATCTGCCTTCGCTCTCTCCCTGTCCCTGCCATCCAGTGTCTGTCCTCTCTCTCATGTCCCCTCCATCCAGCATCTGCCCTCTCTCTCTGCCCCTTCCAACCACTATTTGACCTCTCTCTGCCTTCCATCTAGCGTCTGCCCTCTGCTCCTTCCATCCACCATCTGCCCCTCTCTGCTCTCTCTCTCCCCCTTCCAACCACTGTCTGCTCTCTCTCTCTCTCTCTCTCTCTTTCTTTCTTTCTCTCTCTCTCTCTCTCTCCCTTCTATCTACTGTCTGCCCTTTCTCTCTGCCCCTTCCATCCACCATTTTCCCTCCCTCTCCCATCCATCCAGCATCCAGGGTCTGCCCTCCTCTCTCTCTGCCCCCTCTTTTCAGCCCCAAGTTCCAGCCCCATTATCCCACCTGCCCCCAGTTTCAGCCCCAGCCCACTTCTTCCACCTGCCCTCCTTTTCAGCCCCCCAGTTCCACCCCCACTATCCCACCAGTCCCCCATTTCAGCTCCTAGTTTCAGTCCCAGCCCTTTTCTCCCACCAGTCCCGAGCTTCAGCCCCAACCACTTTCTCCCTGTCCCCTTTTCAGCCCCCAGTTCCAGGACTAGCCCCCTTATCCCACCTACCCTCTTTTTCAGCCCCCAGTTCCAGTCCCCTTAATCCACCTGCCTTGCATTATGGCCCCTCTTTTCAGCCTCAGCCCATTCTCTCATCTGCCCCCTTTTCAGCCCCAGACCCACCTGCCCCAGGCATGGCCCCATTCTCACTCCTGCCCCCTTCTCAGATCCTAGTTCCAGCTCCAGCCCCCTTCTCCCAGCTGAGCCCCCCCCCCCCCCCCGACTCAGTCCCCACCTGTCTACCCTAAGCTCCATCCTCTCTGCCACCCGGCACCAATGCTCTTTGGGTCGGGAGCAGTGGGAGCAGATCACCCCCCCCCCCTCGTGCTGACACCCCAGGCGGACCGCCCCCATCATCCCGCCCTTGGATCGCCACTGGAAGCCTTGCTCTCTTCATGGATCACTTTCAGTATTTGGTCTGTACATCTTGTAGCTGAAGATCCTGGAAGACATTTCACTAGGTTGGAGCCCCTGAACTGTGTTCCTAAGTTAATGCCTTAGTGCAAGTAATATCACAAATGTAGACAGAGTGATTAGCTCTTCCTCAAAAGATTCCAGGAAGGCAGTCAGATTTAGGCTGTTCTGAGAAGTTGGAGATAAAATATCTTGTCCTTCCTCCACCACCTTCTTCTTATTTGGAAGCAAATAATAGGTTCAAACAATAGGAGGCAGTGACTGAAGGGGGACTTGTAAATGTTCCAACATAAATCTTCTGAACATATCCTGAGGGGAGACTCCTGGTTTCCTGTGGAAATTAATCAGGCGCAGATTCCTGCATATAACTGTATTCTTCAGGTTCTTATATTTTATAAGTAAAGTTCAATTGTCCTTGACAACAGCATTACACAAAGTGCCCACTTTACTTAACTTGTCCTCCAGTTTCTGAGTACAAGTCTCCATTAGAAATAATCAGGATTCATGATTTTCAACCTTTGCCTTCAATTTCAAAACTTGAGTGCCACTATGCACTAATTGTCTTGACAGATTTTGGTCCAGAGAGACAATCAAAGTCCACAAATCTTCCAAAGATAGCGAAGAACATTGTACTAGATTAAATTCAAAAACAGCCTCCACCTGCCAAGTCACTGCTTCCTTTAGAGGGAAAGCCAATGAAGCTGATCCTTCCAGGCCTCCAGTAGAGACTTGCTCACTGGTCATCTCCAGAAGTTGCAGCATTGAATGTCTGTCGGGGCAGCAGCATTAGCAGCATTCTCAGCAAGCACTGTCAAATGGGAAGTGAGATCATTTTCCCACGCCTACCTATCCACAGGCGACGCTTCCCTCACGCCTGCAGGGTTACATGGCAGGTTCCTCTCTTCAGGGGTCAGCAAAACGCTGTGTTTAGGAAGGCTAGTGGTAGGCAGGTTGCCCCCAGCTTCCCTCAGTGAACCATCCCTGGATGATACAGCCTTCACCACAAAGGCATCCATGGTCGAGGAAAATGAGAGAGGGGGCATTTGGGACACCAACAAAGCGGCACCCGACTTTCCTTCCTTTTCACTTGCTTAGGCATAAGGTAAGGAACTCAGTGTGGACACATCCTCTCCCCTAGGAAGCCATCATGTATTTCATAGATTTGCCTCCTTAATGCAGCTCCATATATTCTCCTATGTATAGAGCAATATGGACACCCTATAACTTTCCAAGTTCAGAAACAACGAATGTGGTAAATGCTGGTCTTGTAATACTGAAAACGGGAACACTCTCACATGTATTATTTTCATGTGCACAATTCAGAACCTTCTGGCTTACCATCAGTTCATTTCTGAAAATAAATGAAAATTTAACATACATCTTTATAATTTTGGGTGCTACTGGCCTCTCTAATAGCTTATCTGATAATAAGGAGAAACTGTTAAAGGTATTACTAAATCTAGTCCTTAAGAAGATATTACACAATGAATGGATAACGCCTGGTGGAATACTGCTCTGTTGCCCCTCCCCACCCTCAAGCTCCATCCATCTTCAGCTCCATGCCTTTCCTCCACCCACACCCCCTAGCCCCATTCATCTTCCCCTCCGCCCGCACCCCTAACCCATTATCATCTGCTCCATTCCCCCTCCACCCACACCTTCTAGTCCCATCCATCTTCTACCTTCCAATGTCTCCTGTCCATTCCTGTTAAGCACCTCCCCACTGTCCCCCATCCCTATTTCCCCCTGTTCAGTATCTGCCCTCATGTCGCCATCCTTCTCCTTGTGTCTATGTTCTTCTTCCTGTCCATCTTCTCCCTCTTCTTTCCCCTTTCTTCTGCACCCCCACCCCAGGGCCAGTATCTCTTCCTCTTCTCTCCTTTGCCCCCTCCCTATGGTACTGTATATCTCTCTCTACCCCTCCTCTCATGGATCCAGCATCTTTCCCTATCTTTCCCTCACCTCCACACCTGTCCCATCGTTCTCTGCCCCCCATTTCCAGTATCTGTCTATCTCTCAACCATGTCAACCATGTGAGATTTTCAGCTAGAAAGCAAATAACTTGCTTTGCTCTTATGCTCTGGTAAGCAGTTTGTTGCTTTGGATGTTTTGTGAGAATGTTGTAATGATTTTGTACATTTTTTCCTCTAATAAAATACAGCTAAATATAGAAGACCTAGAAATTAGAATTGAGGGTTTCTGTCCCTCAAAGTGGTTCCTAATTTTCCAGGAGCAAAAGAATGAAGGGGGTAGGGAACATTCACCATATCAGGCATTTGCGGAAGATGAAAATAGAAAATTGTGGTGAAGAAGCAATTTCCCCTCCAACCCCCCACCCCCCACACACAAACTCTTTCCATCTATTATCTGCCTACCAGACATGACTAATTAAATAAGCAACAGTTCTACTAGTGTTTCTATTTTTGTACAATACTCTTTTTCAAAGGCTGGTAGACAGAAAAGAGGAGAGTTCCTCTTTATGTCTTGAATAGACTGTGTGCTCTCTCAAGTAGAGACTGTTACATGCTCATGTACAGCACTGTGTTCATTTAGTAGCACAATACATCCCTCTTTTCGATTTGTCTCTTGCACAGACTGCAATAGGAAAGATCAGTATGGGTACAATTTCATCAGTCTGCCGCTGAATGATTTGGTCCATACTGTATCCTCTTTCATGACTTCTACTAGCTCTCAGGATTAATGCCCCTTATGTATAGTGAAAGCAGGAAGAAAAACATTTGGTAAATTGTCAAATTACGATAATTAATAGCTCTTGAATAAAATGTGTTTCCTGCTGCTTTGAAATCAGCAGCAATTTATCCAGTAGTTAAACCTAAATTAAACCCTATTGACTATAATTATTAGCCTGTGGTTAATTTATCATAGTTAGGCAAATTGATTGAGAGAACAGTTGCTGTTCAATTGTTAGATTTTATTGAATAGCCAAAGTTACTTACCCAATCCAGTCTAACTTCACACATGGCCATGAAACTAAAGCTGTTTTACTGGCATTGTCTGTTAACTTGTAACACAGCAACAGAGTAAATGACAGCAGATAAAGACCTAAATGGTTCATCCAGTCTGCCTAACAGTCACACTCATTATTGAGTCATGATTAAACCAACAATGAATGTGATATAAAATACTTGATCAATGTCTCTCTTTCACATTTCTGAATCATAGACCGTAGACGTCTGCCCAGCACCGTCTTCATGTTCCAGATTGCTGGAGTTTCTGTCGAAGCCCTCTCCAGCCCATCTTGAACTATAGAGGCAGACTGATGATACGAGCAAGTGGGCAATGCCTTGGGCCCAGAGGCTCTGGGGAGTCCAGATGCTCTCTCCTCCTGCAAACTACAGTCCCTCTGAGCCTCAGTGAGTCCTCCCCGGTCCCACTTTCAAGGACCCTGGTGATCTAGTTGCCTCTTTGGGGCAGGAAGGAACCACACTCTTTCCTGCCCACTGCCACCTCATTTTCAAAATGGCTGCCAAGACTTCCCAGACTCACAAGATTACCGCAAGAAGTCTTGGCAGACATTTTGAAAGCACAGCAATGCCGGGTAGAGCAACTTTCCTGCCCTCGAAGAGGCCAATAGACTACCAGGGCCCTTCAAGGTAGGACCGGGGAGGGAACACTAGTGTACGGGGGGGTGGGGTGGAGCAGCGGTGTGTGGTAGGGCGGGGCAGCAGTGTGCAGATGAGGATGCATGGGTAGCGCCCAGGGGGTGCCCAATGATCTTTGCTGCCCAGGATCCCAGAGCACTGTCAGGCCTCCCCTGTTAAACTGGATTGCCGTATATAGAATGCAGACCTTACAAGTATGCCCAGCACCGGCCTTAGTTCTTTACAGCTGGAGTCGCCATTTAAGCACCACTCAACATGCAAACACACATGCAGCCATTTAAGTTTTGATTTTTATACCATTCATTTTCTAATTAGAGATCCTCAGTGTTCATCCCGCACCTCTTTGAATTCCTTCACTAATTTTTATTCCACCACCTCCATCGGGAGGGTATTCCAGGCATCAACCACCCCCTCTGTAAGAAAGAATTTCCTGACATTACTCCTAAGTCTAAACAAACAGATGGGGTTCACACTTTCCACAGAAACGGAACACAATAAAAATTGGGTGGAAAACACCCAAAATCAAGTGATCAATCACGGAATCAAGGTAAGATGCTCCAAAAGAAACCTTTATTCTGACCCAACACGGTCCGTGTTTCGGCTAACTTGCTCAGGGGTCAAATCAATCGATGAGTGCTCAATTACATATCAATAAATGGAGCATTTAAATATCTTGACAAGTGCTTTGTAAAACGTGCTGTCAATACAGATAATTACAGCACGTTTTACAAAGCACTTGTCAAGATATTTAAATTGAGCACTCATCGATTTTGGGTGCTTTCCACCCAATTTTTTATTGTATTACTCCTAAGTCTACCACCCTGAAACCTCAGTTCATGTCCTCTAGTTTAATCATTTTCCCTTCTCTGGAAAATATTTGTTTCTAATAACTTTTCAAGTATTTAAACATCTGTATCATATCTCCCCTGTCCCTCCTATCCTCTAGGGCAGGGGTAGGCAACTCCGGTCCTAAAGACCCGCAGGCAGGTCAGGTTTTCAGGATATTCACAATGAATATGCAGGAGATAGATTTGCAAGCACTGCCTCCATGGTATGCAAATCTATCTCATGCATATTCATTGTGGATATCCTGAAAGCCTGACCTGCCTGCGGCTCTCAAGGACCGGAGTTGCCTACCCCTGCTCTACAGTATACATATTCAGGTCTTCCAGTCTCTTTTCATACGTCTTTTGGTGCAAGCCCCATACCATTTTTGTTGCCTTCCTCTGGACCGTTTCAAGTCCTTTTACATCCTTAGCAAGATATGGCCTCCAAAATTGAACACAATACTCCAAGTGAAGCATCATCAGTGACTTATACAGGAGCATCAGTACCTCATTTCTTCTACTGGTTATGCCTCTCTGTATACAGCCTAGCATCCTTTTGGCTACAGCCACCGCCTTGTCACACTGTTTCGTCACCTTCAGATCTTCAGATACAATCACCCCAAAGTCTCTCTCCCTGTCTGTGCATATCAGCATCTCACCTCCTAGAACATACGGCTCCCTTGGATTTTCACTACCTAAGTGCATCGCTCTGCACTTCTTTGCACTGAATTTTAATTGCCAAACATTAGACCATTCTTCTAACTTTTGCAAATCCTTTTTCATGTTTTCCACTCCCTCCAGGATGACCTCTCTGCAGTGCTTTTTTTGTAGAAAAAAAGGTGCCGGTACTCATTGTGGGCGGGGTCACCACATATGGCCCCACCCCTATTATAACCACACCCACATTGGTCACACCCCTTATACAGCCATGGCGCATATAACAGACATCATTGAAAATATTATACTACTATAGGAGAAAAAAAATAATGTGATTTTTATTCATTATAAATTTCTGTAAGCTGTTACAGGTCCAGTATCCCCAGTGCAAAATATGACAGCAGATGTAAAGTCTCAAATTGGACATATTTCAGACACTAAAATGAAAATAAAATGATTTTTTTTCTACCTTTGTTGTCTGGTGACTGTTTTTCTGATCATGCTGGCTCAGTATCCGATTCTGCTGCTATCTGTCCTCTTAACTCCGTTTCCAGGGCTTCCTTTCCATTTATTTCTTTACTTTCCGCCTTTCTTCTTCATTTCTTGCCCTACATCCGTAAGTAAAAGCTGGGTCCTCCACAGACTTGACTGTCCAGTGGATCCAGCTTCTGCCTATTTTCTTCATCCATGTGCAGTTTTTCTCCTCCTTTTCCTTCATCTCATCTCCTTCCTCACTCTTCCCTCCCCTCCCCTCCCCTCCATCCATGTCCAGCATTTCTTCTCTCTTCCTGCCCTCTCCTCCATCCACCCATGTCCAGCAACCCTCCTCTCCCCCTGCCCTCACCTCCTTCCACCCATGCCCAGTGATTCTCCTCGCTCCCCTGCCCCCCTCCAGCCACCCATGTCCAGCAGTTCTCCTCTCTCCCCTACCCTCCCCTGTCCATCTCCAGCATGTCTCCTCTCCCTGCCCTCCCCTTCATGTCCAGCAATTCTCTCCCTTCCCCTGCCCTCCATGCCCAGCACGTCACCCTCCCCTGCCCTCCCCTCATCCATGCCAAGCAATTCTCCTCTCTCCCCTGCCCATGACCAGCATGTCTCCTCTCCCCCCTGCCCTCCCCTCCATGTCCAGCATTTCTTCTCTCTCCCTGCCCTCTCCTCCATTCACCCATGTCCAGCAACCCTCCTCTCCCTTTGCCCCCCTCCAGCCACCCATGCCCAGTGATTCTCCTCTCTCCCTTGCCCTCCCCTGCCCATGTCCAGCATGTCTCCTCTCCCCCCTGCCCTCCACTCCATGTCCAGCGATTCTCCTCTCTCCCTGCCCTCCCCTCCCCTCCATGTCCAGCAATTCTCTCTCCCCTCCCCTCCATGCCCAGCACGTCACCTCCCTCCCCTGCCCTCCCCTCATCCATGCCCAGCAATTCTCCTCTCTCCCCTGCCCATGTGAAGCATCTCTCCTCTCCCTCCTCCCTGCCCATGTCCAGCGATTCTGCTCTCTCCCCTGCCCATGTTCAGCAATTCTCTCTCCCCTCCCCTGCCCTCCAAGCCCAGCACTTCGCCTCCCTCCCCTGCCCTCCTCTCATCCATGCCCAGCAATTCTCCTCGCTCCCCTTCCCTCCCCTGCCCATGTGAAGCATGTCTCCTCTCCCTCCTGCCCTCCCCTGCCCATGTCCAGCGATTCTGCTCTCTCCCCTGCCCATGTTCAGCAATTCTCTCTCCCCTCTCCTGCCCTCCATGCCCAGCACATCGCCTCCCTCCCCTGCCCTCCCCTCATCCATGCCCAGCAATTCTCCTCTCTCCCCTGCCCATAGCCAGCATGTCCCCTCTTCCCCCTGCCCATGTCCAGCGATTCTGCTCTCTCCCCTGCCCATGCCCAGCAATTCTCCTCTCCCCCTGCCCTCTCCTCCATGTCCAGCGATTTTCCTCTCACCTGCCCTGCCCTCCATGCCAGCAATTCTCTCACCCCTGCCCTGCCCTGCATATCCAGCATGTCCTCTCTCTCTCCCCTGCTCGCCCCTCTCCAAGTCACAGCGATTCTAGCGACCTATCCGGTCTGGAAGTGAAAGCAGCAGCACTGCTCACTGGCTCGCAGGCAGGTTCCTCTCCTCTTGCGTCGCTTCCCTCTCAGCGTGCCTACGAGGGTGGGACGCGCTGAGAGGGAAGCAACGTGAGAGGAGAGGAACCTGCGCCTGCGAGCCAGTGAGCAGCGCTGCTGCTTTCACTTCTGGACCGGACAGTTCGCCGGAATCGCCGCGACTTGGAGAGGGGCGAGCAGGGGAGAGAGAGAGGACATGCTGGGTATGCAGGGCAGGGCAGGGGTGAGAGAATTGCTGGCATGGAGGGCAGGGCAGGTGAGAGGAGAATCGCGAGCGGGACCTCAGGAAAAAAGGTGCCGGTACGCCGTACCGGCGCGTACTGGCACAAAAAAAGCACTGCCTCTCTGTTACAAATCTTGGTATCATCTGCAAAAAAGGCAAACCTTAACTTCTAACCCTTTGGCAATGTCGCTCACAAATATATTGAACAGAATCAGCCCCAGTACTGATTCTTGAGGCACTTCACTACTCACCTTTCCTTCCTCCCTCCGAGTGAATTCCATTAACCACCACCCATTGGTGTGTGTCTGTCAACAAGTTCCTAATCCAGTTCACCACTTTGGGTCCTAACTTCAGCATGTAATGTTTATTCAAGAGCCTCCTATAAGGAATCGTGTCAAAGGTTTTGCTAAAATCTAAGTAGATTACATGTAGAGCACATCATTGACCCAATTCTCTGGTCATTCAGTCAATCAGATTCGTTTAGCATAATTTACCTTTGGTAAAACCATGTTGTCTTGAATCTTGTAACCTATTGGATTTCAGGAAATCCACTACCCTTTCCTTCAGCAATGCTTCTAATAACCAAAGTGAGGCTTACCAGCCTGTAGTTTCCAGCTTCTTCTCTATCACCACTTTTGTGAAGAGTACATAAGTACATAAGTAATGCCACACTGGGAAAAGACCAAGGGTCCATCGAGCCCAGCATCCTGTCCCCAACAGCAGCCAATCCAGGCCAAGGGCACCTGGCAAGCTTCCCAAACATACAAACATTCTATACATGTTATTCCCGGAATTGTGGATTTTTCCCAAGTCCATTTAGTAGCGGTTTATGGACTTGTCCTTTAGGAAACTGTCTAACCCCATAAGTACATAAGTAAGAGGAACCACATCCGCTCTTCTCCAATCCCATGGAAACTCTACCATCTCCAAGGCTTTAATGAACAAACCTTTACAAGGACCCACCAGAACCTGTTTGAGCTCTCTCTTGGATGGATCCCGTCAAATCCCATGGCTTTGTTTACTTTCAAATTTTAAAGCTGTTCATAAACACTTTCTTCCATAAATAGTGCTATATTCACTCCATTTTCATATGTTCCATTGCCAGCCAATCGTGGTCCTTCTCCAGGATTTTCTTCCATGAACACATAATAGAAATATTTGTTTAGCATGTTTGCTTTTTCCTTATCATTCTCCACATAATGGTTCACAGCATCTTTCAATCTCACAAGTCCATTTTTAGCCTTCCTCCTTTCATTAATATACCTGAAAAAATTCTTGTCTCCCCTCCTTACATTTCTAGTTATTTGTTCTTTCGTTTGCACTGTTGCCAGACGTATATCTCTCTTGGCTTCTTTCAGTTTCATCCTCTTCTTAAGTTTTTCTGCATTTCATAAATGCCAATTTTTTTGCCTTTACTTTCTCAGCCACTTTCTTAGAGAACCATATCGGTTTCCTTTTTCTCTTGCTTTTATTTACTCTTCTCACATAAAGGTCAGTAGCCATATTTATAGCTCCTTTCAGCCTCGACAGCAGGCTTTCCATTTCTCATATGTCCTCCCATCCCATCAGCTGTTTTGTTCAGGTACTCCCCCGTTTTACTAAAGTCAGAATTTTTGAAATCCAGGACTTTGTGTTTTGAATGGCTGCCGTCCGCTTTAGCTGTTATATCAAATCAAATCGTTTCATGATCTCTACTGCCCAGATGGGCACCCACTCAGACATTAGACACACTTTCCCCATTTGTGAGCACCAGATCCAGTGTCACTCCTTCCCTCATGGGTTCTGTCACCATTTGTCTGAGCAGAGCACTTTGAAAGGCATCCACAATCTCTCTACTTCTTTCTGATTCCACAGATGGAACTTTCCAAGCTGCATCCAGCAGGTTGAAATCTCCCAGCAACACCTCCCCTTTCTTTCCCTACTTTTAGATATCTGTAATAAGATCTTTATCTAGTTGCTCTGATTGTTTTGGAGGTCTGTAGACAACAACCATGTGGACAGAGGTTCCATCTTCTCTACTACTACTACTACTACTACTATTTAGCATTTCTACCCCATGTCTACCCCATGTCTCTGGATAGCAACAATATCTAAGTCTGCCTCTAACATCAGGTCTTAAAGATCATAAACTTTGTTGCTTAGATGTGAGCATTTGTGGTCATTGCTTTCCAGTTACATTTCAGTGTGCAACCAATCTCATCTTCTATTTAGGTTTTTGTTTAGTCTCACTTTCTACTGTGTTGGTAAGAAGTGATTTGCTAACATTGTTGTTTGCATTGCTTACTTTTCTACTTTCACATCTTGTCTTTTGCTGGGGGTGACCACTAGAAGTGACCTGCATCCATATGCCACCCCCACCTTCTAGTTTAAATGCCTAGAAACATGTCTGAATTTCTCAACAAAGATTCTTTTTCCTGCCACAATGGGATGCAGCCCAAAGTTGCAATATAGTCTTTTGTTTTTCCATGTATTGCCCCATCCTCCTATGTACCTAAATCCTTCTTGATGACACCAGGCTTTGAGCCACCTATTGGTTCTCAGTATTTTGTAAACTTTTCTCTCCCTTTTCAAAAGTAAGTAGTACTTCAGAAAAAGCTACCATTTGTACCAAAGAATTTAACCCCTCCTCCAGCTCCTGAAAAGCTTTCTGTGTTAAAAATGGTGTATTATTGGCCAGGTCATTTGTTCCCAGGTGGATAAGAACATCAGTGTTAGACTACTTATTTTCTTCTCAGTGTTATACATGGACAAATATCAGCCATACTGAGTCAGACCAATGATACCCCTAGCCCAGAATCCTGTTTCCAACAGTGGCCAATCCAGAAACCCAAATAGTAGCAAGATTCCATGCTACCAATCCCAGGGCAAGCAGTGGCTTCCCCATGTCTGTCTCAATAGCAGACTATGGATTTCTCCTTCCGGAACTTGTTCAAACCTTTTTTAAACCCAGATACATTAACTGCTGTTACCACATCCTTCTGCAGTGAGTTTCAGAGCTTAACTATTTGCTGAGTGAAAAAATATTTCCTCCTATTTGCTTTAAAAGTATTTCCATATGACTTCATTGAGTTTCCCCCAGTCTTTGTACTTTTTTTTTTTGTTTTTTTGTTACAGTTGTACCCCGCGCTTTCCCACTCATGGCAGGCTCAATGCGGTGGGCAATGGAGGGTTAAGTAACTTGCCCAGAGTCACAAGGAGCTGCCTGTGCAGGGAATTGAACTCAGTTCCTCAGGACCAAAGTCCACCACCCTAACCACTAGGCCACTCCTCCACTAGGCCACTCCACTCTTTATGAAAGAGTGAAAAATCAATTCACTTCTACTCATTTCACACCACTCAGGAATTTGTAGACCTCAATCATCTCTCCCTCAGCTGTCTCTTTTCCAAGACAATCTTAACCTATATTTAATATTAGGTACAACTGATCTTTGTAAACTATTAGAATGCCTTACATTGTTAAGAACTAGTGGTATTGTATGAAACTGGTTCCATTCTTTTCATCTTAATAGAAAGCAGTATGAGATGATGGAAGCTAATATTTCTGATTCCCTACTGGTATCATGTGTGGTCCTACAAGGTCCAATAATTTCACCTTCTTTATTCAATGTATATCAGTTTCCTCTGGATAAAATTATCCATACCTATCAAATAAAATATTTTTTGTATGCAGATAATTTACATTGCATGTTCCCTTGAGTCCTGATTGACTACTTTACATAAGTACATAAGTAATGCCACACTGGGAAAAGACCAAGGGTCCATCGAGCCCAGCATCCTGTCCACGACAGTGGCCAATCCAGGCCAAGGGCACCTGCAAGCTTCCCATATGTACAAACATTCTATACATGTTATTCCCGGAATTGTGGATTTTTCCCAAGTCCATTTAGTAGCGGTTTATGGACTTGTCCTTTAGGAAACCGTCTAACCCATTTTTAAACTCTGCCAAGCTAACCGCCTTCACCACGTTCTCCAGCAACGAATTCCAGAGTTTAATTATGCATTTGGTGAAGAAACATTTTCTCCGATTTGTTTTAAATTTACCACACTTTAGTTTCATTGCATGCCCCCTAGTCCTAGTATTTTTGGAAAGCGTGAACAGACGCTTCACATCCACCTGTTCCACTCCACTCATTATTTTATATACCTTTATCATGTCTCCCCTCAGCCGTCTCTTCTCCAAGCTGAAAAGCCCTAGTCTCCTTAGTCTTTCTTCATAGGGAAGTTGTCCCATCCCCGTTATCATTTTAGTCACCCTTCGCTGCACCTTCTCGAATTCCACTATATCTTTCTTGAGATGCGGCGACCAGAATTGAACATAATACTCAAGGTGCGGTCGCACCATGGAGCGATACAACGGCATTATAACATCCTCACACCTGTTTTCCATACCTTTCCTAATAATACCCAACATTCTATTCGCTTTCCGAGCCGCAGCAGCACACTGAGCAGAAGGTTTCAGTGTATTATCGACGACGACACCCAGATCCCTTTCTTGGTTCGTAACTCCTAACGTGGAACCTTGCATGACGTAGCTATAATTCGGGTTCTTTTTTCCCACATGCATCACCTTGCAGTTGCTCACATTAAACGTCATCTGCCATTTAGCCGCCCAGTCTCCCAGTCTCGTAAGGTCCTTCTGTAATTTTTCACAATCCTGTCGCGAGTTAACGACTTTGAATAACTTTGTGTCATCAGCAAATTTAATTACCTCGCTAGTTACTCCCATCTCTAAATCATTTATAAATATATTAAAAAGCAGCGGTCCTAGCACAGACCCCTGAGGAACCCCACTAACTACCCTTCTCCATTGTGAATACTGCCCATTTAACCCCACTCTCTGTTTCCTATCCTTCAACCAGTTTTTAATCCACAATAGGATGTTTCCTCCTATCCCATGACCCTCCAATTTCCTCTGTAGCCTTTCATGAGGTACCTTGTCAAATGCCTTTTGAAAATCCAGATACACAATTATCAACCGGCTCCCCTTTGTCCACATGTTTGTTTACTCCTTCAAAGAATTGAAGTAAATTGGTCAGGCAAGATTTCCCCACAGAAAAGCCGTGCTGACTCGGTCTCAGTAATCCATGTCCTCGGATGGACCTTGAGTCCACACCTTGAGTATTGTGTTCAATTCTGGTCGCCGCATCTCAAGATATAGTAGAATTGGAAAAGGTGCAGTGAAGGGCGACTAAAATGATAGCGGGGATGGGACGACTTCCCTATGAAGAAAGACTAAGGAGGCTAGGGCTATTCAGCTTGGAGAAGAGACGGCTGAGGGGAGATGTGATAGAGGTATATAAAATAATGAGTGGAGTGGAACAGGTGGATGTGAAGCATCTGTTCACGCTTTCCAAAAATACTAGGACTAGGGAGCATGCGATTAAACTACAGTGTAGTAAATTTAAAACAAATCGGAGAAAATTTTTCTTCACCCAACGTGTAATTAAACTCTGGAATTCATTGCCGGAAAATGTGGTGAAGGCGGTTAGCTTAGCAGAGTTTAAAAAGGGGTTGGACGGTTTCCTAAAGGACAAGTCCATAAACCGCTACTAAACGGACTTGGAAAAATCCCAAATCCCAGGAATAACATGTATAGAATGTTTGTACGTTTGGGAAGCTTGCCAGGTGCCCTTGGCCTGGATTGCCCGCTGTCTTGGACAAGATGCTGGGCTCGATGGACCCTTGGTCTTTTCCCAGTATGGCATTACTTATGTACTTATGCTCTGTAAGTTTGTTTTTAATAATAGCCTCTACCATTTTCCCCAGCACCGACGTCAGACTCACCAGTCTATAATTTCCCGGATCTCCCCTGGAACCTTTTTTTAAAATGGGCGTTACATTGGCCACCCTCCAATCTTCCGGTACCACGCTCGATTTTAAGGATAAATTGCATATCACTAGCAGTAGCTCCGCAAGCTCATTTTTCAGTTCTATCAGTACTCTGGGATGAATACCATCCGGTCCAGGAGATTTGCTACTCTTCAGTTTGTTGAACTGCCCCATTACATCCTGCAGGTTTACCGTGAAGTCAGTAAGTTTCTCCGACTTGTCCGCTTGAAATATCATTTCCGACACCGGTATCCCACCCAAATCTTCCTCAGTGAAGACCGAAGCAAAGAATTCATTCAATCTCTCCGCTACGTCTTTGTCTTCCTTGATCGCCCCTTTTACTCCTCGGTCATCCAGCAGCCCAACCAATTCTTTTGCTGGCTTCCTGCTTTTAATATACCGAAAAAAATTTTTACTATGCTTTTTTGCCTCTAATGCTATCTTTTTTTTCGTAATCCCTCTTGGCCTTCTTTATCTGCGCCTTGCATTTGCTTTGACACTCCTTATGCTACTTCTTGTTATTTTCAGATGGTTCCTTCTTCCATTTTCTGAAGGCATTTCTTTTAGCCCTAATAGCTTCCTTCACCTCACTTTTCAACCAGGCCGGCTGTCTTTTGGACTTCCGTCTTTCTTTTCTAATTAGTGGAATATGTTTGGCCTGGGCCTCCAGGATGGTATTTTTGAACAGCATCCATACCTGTTGTACAGTTTTTGCCCTCTCAGTTGTCTCCCTAAGTTTTTTTTTTCCACCGTTCTTCTCATTTTATCATAGTCTCCTTTTTTAAAGTTAAACGCTAACGTATTTGACTTCCTGTCTATAGTTACTTCAAGGTTGATATCAAAACTGATCATATTATGATCACTGTTATCAAGTGGCCCCAGTACCATAATGTACCTCGCCAGATCATGCGCTTCACTAAGGACCTCTCTAGCATGTCCCTATGTTACATTTACCCAGTCTATATTTGGATAATTGAAGTCACCCATTATTATCACATTGCCCATTCTGTTTGCGTCTCTGATTTCTTTTATCATTTCTGCGTTTAACTGCTCATCCTGGCGAGGCGGACGGTAGTACACTCCTATCACCGTCCTTTTCCCTTTTATGCATGGAATTTCAACCCACAATGATTCAAGGGTGTGATTTGTGTCCTGCTGAATTTGTAATCTA
The DNA here is from genome assembly GCF_901765095.1 of Microcaecilia unicolor. NCBI lineage: Eukaryota > Metazoa > Chordata > Amphibia > Gymnophiona > Siphonopidae > Microcaecilia > Microcaecilia unicolor. The sequence continues at coordinate 81,310,762 of NC_044039.1, read as the reverse complement.
TCTGAGTCAAGGCTCTCGTTAATATACAATGCTACCCTTCCACCAGTCCGGTCCACCCTATCACTACGATATACTTTGTACCCCGGTATGACAGTGTCCCACTGGTTATCCTCCTTCCACCAGGGCTCAGTAATGCCTATTATATCCAATTTTTCATGTAGTGCAATATATTCCAACTCTCCTATCTTATTTCTTAGACTCCTAGCATTTACATATAGACATTTCAGAGTATGCTTGTTGTTCCTATTTGCATGATGCTTAGTACTGGACACTACTGATTTGCCATCTTTTGTCTGATCTTTAGTTTTATTTAAGGGCACCTGGCCTACCACGTTCTGTTGTGCAACCTCACTATCCAGAAACCCTATCTTCCCTGTTTGTGAGGTATCCTTGAAAGATACCTTATCCCGAACCATGCGCTTTTGAGCGACTGTCGGCGTTCCCCCCCATTTCTAGTTTAAAAGCTGCTCTATCTCCTTTTTAAATGCCGATGCCAGCAGCCTGGTCCCACCCTGGTTAAGGTGGAGCCCATCCTTTCGGTATAGGCTCCCCCTTCCCCAGAATGTTGCCCAGTTCCTAACAAATCTAAAATCCTTCTCCTTGCACCATCGTCTCATCCACACATTGAGACTCCGGAGCTCTGCCTGTCTCTTGGGTCCTGCGCGTGGAACAGGTAGCATTTCAGAAAATGCTACCCTAGAGGATCTGGATTTGAGCTTTCTACCTAAGAGCCTAAATTTGGCTTCCAGAACCTCTCTCCCACATTTTCCTATGTCACTGGTACCCACATGTACCAAGACAGCGGACTCCTCCCCAGCACTATCTAGAATCCTATCTAGGTGACGCGTGAGGTCCGCCACCTTCGCACCAGGCAGACAAGTCACCAGGCGATCCTCATGTCCACCAGCCACCCAGCTATCTATATGCCTAATGATCGAATCACCAACTACAACAGCTGTCCTAACCTTTCCCTCCTGGGCAGCACTTGGAGACATATCCTCGGTGCGAGAGGATAGTGCATCCCCTGGTGGGCAGGTTCTGGCTACAGGAGTACTTCCTACTTCACCAGGGTGATGCTCTCCTTCTTGGAGACCTCCCTCCTCCAAGGTAGCACAAGGGCTACCAGACTGGAGGTGGGACTTCTCTACAACATCCCTGTAGGTCTCCTCTATGTACCTCTCTGTCTCACTCAGCTCCACCAAGTCTGCTACTCTAGCCTCAAGAGAACGGACACGTTCTCTAAGAGCTAGGAGCTCTTTGCATCGGGCACACACATATGACATCTCACCAACTGGGAGATAATCATACATGTGACACTCAATGCAAAAGACTGGATAGCACCCCTCTCGCTGCTGGACTGCTGACTCCATCTTAGTGTTTTTGAGCTTTTCAATAATTTAAAACTAACTACAGTATTAAGGATATTAGCCTAATATAAAAGTGTCTTTTAGTTTATATAGTATATTGTGTAATTTATTTAGTGTTTCCTTCTTAGATGGTAATGAAATGTATTTAAAACTCTGTAAGAGCACTCCTTGCTTGTTACCCTAATTAAAATAACTGACTATAAATGAAGAGTTGTCCTAGGGGAGGGTGGGTGGGAATACTAAATTAGATCCTGCAGTGGCTGTTAGATTCTATCTGTTAATGCTGTGGTACAAAGCTTTTAAAACTAAGTGGAAAAGACTATGGAGATTAGTTGTTAAAATTTGCTTTTTATATTTTTATTTCTGCCTAACACTAACCTACAATTCCTCCTTTAAACCCCAATCTTTAAGTTCCCAAAGCACAAAGCAAAGTAGTGTTCACTTACCAGAGAAATGTCCTCCTCTCTCAGAACTTCTCAGAAAGAAAGTTCAGTGGGGCTTTCCTCTTTATATAGTTTTGAATCTAAGGGGCCTCTTTTAAACAGGCTCTTTTAAGTTGATTCAGCAACCTATGCAAATATTCTATTTCCCCACAACTTAATTATCACTTAATTGAGGTCGCTGGATGAGCTAACTCTCCAGCAGCCAAGGAACAAAAAAATAACTGCCTTTTAGAACAAAGGAATTCTGGGCTGTTTAGTTTCTACCTCTAGAAAAGGTTTCAGTTTAAAACTATGGGGAAAATGCCTATTTCTAGAGAAAAGTTCAGTTTAAAACTATGGGAAAAGGGTTTGTATACTATCCTGCTTATAATTGAACGAGAAAAACGCCCAAGTTCCGACCTAAATCGGGAGATGGACGTTTATCTCACAAAAACAAATAACACTGTATAATCGAAAGCCGAACTTGGACGTTTTCAACTGCACTCCATCGCGGAAGCGTACAAAGTTGATGGGGGCGTGTCGGAGGCGTGGTGAAGGCGGGACTGGGGCATGGTTATCACCCGAACAGAGATGGGCGCCTTTCGCAGATAATGGAAAAAAAGTATGCGTTTGTAGCTAGAATTTAGGGCACTTTTCCTGGACCCTGTTTTTTCACGAATAAGGCCACAAAAAGTGCTCTAAATGACCAGATTACCACCAGAGGGAATCGGGGATGACCTCCCCTGACTCCCCCAGTGGTCACTAACCCCCTCCCACCACAAAAAATGATGTTTCACAACTTTTTATTTTCACCCTCAAATGTCATACCCACCTCCCTGGCAGCAGTATGCAGGTCCCTGGAGCAGTTGTTAGGGGGTGCAGTGGACTTCAGGCAGGTGGACCCAGGCCCATCCCCCCTACCTGTTACAATTGTGCTGCTTAATGCTTAGTCGTCCAACCCCCCCCCCCAAACCCACTGTACCCACATGTAGGTGCGCCCCTTCACCCCTTAGGGCTATAGTAATGGTGTAGACTTGTAGGGAGTGGGTTTTGAGGGGGATTTGGGGGGCTCAACACACAAGGGAAGGGTGCTATGCACCTGGGAGCTCTTTTACCTTTTTTTTTGTTTTTTGTAAAAGTGCCCCCTAGGGTGCCCGGTTGGTGTCCTGGCATGTGAGGGGGACCAGTGCACTACGAATGCTGGCCCCTCCCACGAACAAATGCCTTGGATTTATTCATTTTTGAGCCGGGCGCTTTCATTTTCCATTATCGCTGAAAAGCAAAAACGCCCAGCTCACAAATTGTCGATTAAAACATGGACGTCTATTTTTTTCGAAAATACGGTTCGGTCCGCCCCTTCAAGGACCTGTTCTCGGAGATAAACGCCCATGGAGATAGACGTTTTCGTTCCATTATGCCCCTCCATGGCAACTAGTTAATGATGCTTGCTTTTCTCTCTCTCTCTCTCTCTCTCTCTCTCTCTTTTTATTCCCTCCTTAATACTAAACTAGGTCCTGCTTGCTTTCCCCTCTCTCTCTTTTTTATTCGCCCTTAATACTACATTAGATCCTGCAGTGGCTGTTAGATTCTATCTGTTAATGCTGTGGTACAAAGCTTTTAAAACTAAGTGGAAAAGACTGTGGAGATTAGTTGTTAAAATTTGCTTTTTATATTTTTATTTTTGCCTAACACTAACCTACAATTCCTCCTTTAAACCCCAATCTTTAAGTTCCCAAAGCACAAAGCAAAGTAGCGTTCACTTACCAAAGAAATGTCCTCCTCTCTCAGAACTTCTCAAAGACTTATCTGTTATCTAACTGCAGAAGGATATTAGGGGCCCTTTTACTAAAGAGTTGCTGTGTGGCAACCTGTAACAACCAATCAAACAAGAGTAGAGGCTGACCAAAGGACAAATCCTATACTGCAGATAGTGCTTAAAAGACACTTTATTTGTTGCTTGGACAAAAAGACCCGACACGGTCTGTGTTTTGGCATCGCAAAACACCTGCCTCAGGAGACACAATAGTATTCAAAGGATTATACTATGCAAACAAAGCTGCCTTGAGAGAAAATACTGGACAACCAGCATTCCCCGAAGTAGTCCACTCATTGACTACCTCTACCTGTTCGTCCTTTGTCCCTCTAAGTGGAGTGAATCAATTTTTCTATCAAACAATGGAGTTCTTTTTCTTTTTCTTATATGTTTTGTAGTATTTACACCGCTCTGCCCTGCATAGTCAGTTTGAGTGGTATAGAAAGCACTAATAAACTATTTCTGAACATGCAAAAAAAAAGTTTTGTGGATCAAAAAATGAATTCTCTATTTGTAAGGAAATAACTAGTATTTCCAGTTAAAGGGAAATTCTATAAAAGGCACTCATACAAATTTTGTATGTGTTCCAGACCCTTGAGGCAGGTGCTGTGGAGTGCTGAAACATGGCCCGTGTCAGGTCATTCGCAATAAAGACTGTACCATTGGGTTATTTGCAATAAAGACTGTACCATTATTCCAGTTCTGAAGGCCATTTTCTGCTTTGTTCTGTTGTATTCTGTGTACTATTGGGCCCTCTCTTTTTTGCTGCTCTAAAAAGAATAGGCAGATGGGCACGCCTTTTACAGAATAGATGCATCTACTGTAACAAAAGTAAGTACTCATATGCAGTGGGGCATCCGGCGAATGACGTGCATTGTTGCATGTACGTGACATACACATTGATGATGAAACATGGGGACACTCACAAAATGGCTGCCGCCACCACCACCAGGATACCTAATTTTGGATCTGCTGACACCCTTCTCCTGACCAAAGTGTTTGGGAACCAAGGGACGGGAACACAAATTGCTCCCTGTGCCTGTCTATAGGAGGGATCAGCAAAAAATGATGAGGGCCTGGGAAAGGCTGTAAAAAAGGTTTATCAGGAAAGCATCTGTCCCCAAAGAGGTAAGCAGCAACAGAGGGACAGAGCTGGAAGGAGAGCACTAGATAAAATATATTAAAGGAAATATATATGTCTGAAACTGAATCCTTGCAAAAAATGGCACTCAAAGGGTTGATTGGCAAATGGGCCAGATATATATCACCAGAACATACTCAGAGCAGGATAGGATTAGGGCTGGAAAAGGGTAGAGGACATAACATGTGGACAGGACACATATGACCCAGCAGCATTCGCACAGGCACATTCTACTTCACCTGCTGAAATACAAGACCCAGGAACAAGCAGAGGGAATAGATATTGAGATGTTGTTCACCACAATCATGTTCCACTTTCAGTCAGTAGGCAGAATGGGTATATGGCTAGGGCATGTTGCTGGAGTTCACAATGACAACCCAGTTTTACCTTTTCCTCACTAGTGATTAGAAGGGAGGCAGTAGGGCCTCCATCTTCAAACATTCAGCGCAGGTCAGAAACTTTATAGGTTCTGTTTCCTGCGGCTTCAACCTCACTCCTTGTGCCTGATAACTCAATGGTCTGGGTGACACAATAAACAGGCTTTTTACTTCTAGGATTTATATTGATAAGGCTTGGCTTGAAGGCTCTCCTCTAATGGAAAGATCAAAGTCCAGGGAGCTTCTGGAATCTAAGACAGTTGCAAGACAGAGTTTGTTTTAGAGTCAGATCGCCAGTTCTGCATACTCAACAAAAAGCTCACCCATACCACTTGGGATCAGGCTTTCTCACAATCAATCCCCCCATATATTAGTCTTGGGGCATCATAACTTGAACACAGTGATTTGGATCCATAATCTCTACCCGATGCTTGTATATTGATCGTCCCACAATCCACTCCTGGTATTTTCTGTTAACATATCTTTTTACTCTGGGATCATTTTGTCCAATATGATAACTTGGGTCCGATCCCAGACTGAATACATGGCCTCACGGAGCCACTCCTCCCTCCAAGCATCCACCACACTCATGACAGGCAATGACACATAGGCCCCAACCCCACATACCCTCTGCTCAGTATGTGGCGGCAGCTAAGAAAGCAAATAGAATGTTAGGTATTATTAGAAAAGGAATGGAAAACAAAAATGAGGACGTTATAATGCCTTTGTATCGCTCCATGGTGCGACCGCACCTCGAATATTGTGTTCAATTCTGGTTGCCGCATCTCAAAAAAGATATAATGGAATTAGAAAAGGTACAGAGAAGGACGACGTAAATGATGAAGGGGATGGGAAAATTTCCCTACGAGGAAAGGCTGAAGCAGCTAGGGCTCTTCAGCTTGGAGATATGATAGAGATCTATAAAATACTGAGTAGAATGGAAAGGGGAGATGTGGATTGCTTGTTTACTCTTTCCAAAAATAATAGGAATAGGCGGTATGCAATGAAACTACAAAGTAGTAAATTTAAAACAAATCAGAGAAAATTTTTCTACACTCAATGTGTAATTAAACTCTGGAATTTGTTGCCAGAGAATGTAGTAAAAGCAGTTAGCTTAGCAGGGTTTAAAAAAGGTTTGGATAATTTCCTAAAAGAAAAGTCCATAAGCCATTATTAAGATGGAAGGGAAAATCCACTGCTTATTTCTAGGATAAGCAACATAAAACGTATTGTACTTTTTTGGGATCTTGCCAGGTACTGTGACCTGGATTGGCCACTGTTAGAAACAGCATGCTGGGGTTGATGGGCCTTCGGTTGGTCCCAGTATGGCAATACTTATGTACTTATGTTCCATACCAGCCACTTTAAGTGTATGTCTGCCTGGTTCACTTGGGGAAGCATCTGTCCTCTAGTTCTCCCCCAATCAACCCAAGGCTCCTCCAGCATCTCCTTTGGCACTGGATTTTCAAGCCAATGCCCTTCCTTGTTTTTTCCCAGGCAGGGTTACTGTGACCTGTTCCCCATAATAATTGAGTTACTACTATGTCTATGCAACAACCGCTTCACCTCAGGTGCTCCTTACTGTCCACTCTGTCCCTAGAGCCCCAGGAGCAGTCACCTCACAGGTTCCAGTAGCAAGGCAAAGGTATTCCAGCAAAGTGGCAGGCTTCGGGAAGCCTCTCTCTCTATCCAGTGGTATTTTCTATAGTATCAGATGTTCCCTACTATCAGTTTGTGGCCATACCCTGGGCCTGCCCCTCAGCTTAGATACTGGGGGCTCCATCCAAGTATCACCCCTTTCACTTTGGGCGGCACTCTCTCCTTCGGGGCCCAAAACTCCAGTTCTGCTTTTCCTCTCTTCTGAGGCTCTTTTCTCCTCACACAGTATTGTAGGGCATGCGGGAGACAAGCACATCCAAAGAAATTGTTGCTCGCCTCCCCTCTTACTATGGCCTCCGACGCAACCATCCCACTAGGCTCACCTTCAATTTTCAGATGCACCAAAACAGATACTCTCTCCTCAGGGTTCAACTCTCCCCAAGGCGCCTCCTCAGTGGCAGATCTGCGTCACTTCTACTTCCATGGAATCTCAACTTTTTCTACCTCACTCCTCTCTACTGGCTCCATATGGCCTTCGACCCTGGCACTGCTCACACGAGTCTCTTTCAACTTAGCAAACCTACGCTGCAAGTAGTCCAGTTGCATTTGTAGCAATACCCCCCGAGTGTGGTGGTCCTTCATCCCCTTGGGGCTTAGTGGGGGAGGTTTTGTTGGAATGTAATTGTATTTTGCATGCATTGCCTGTCACCTATTATTTCTCTGTGATTACTCTGTGACCTCTGATGTGAATTACTTAGAGAGGTCACACTGCTATGCAACTTCCTGTGGGGGTCAGACACAGCAGATGCAGCACATGCAGCACATGGAGCACATGGAGCTCATGATCTCTCCTAACCTGAGAGGATCTATGGTGGTGTGAGCATCCATTACCATCTAAGCACATGGAAGGAGCTGATAATACAAATGTATAGTAATATGTATATATATAAGCCTGTCTGATTATAATCTAACTACAAACTGTGAGTAAACAGATGTTTTGTTACTTCAACTTTAAAGTGACTCAGCAGTGAATTATTCAGGGGTGAATGAGAGAGAGATGAAGAAAGAAATTAACATTTCTAAAGCTGAAGCTGTGTGTACTAAAATCTGCTAATTATTTACTACAAATAATCCAACAAAAGGGTTATGGGCCCAGGATCCAGGAATTGAAAAAGAAGAGAAATATTACCAGGCAGAAAAAAAGGCCACATTTTTCTCTTAAGTTTTAAAGGAAAGATTCAGTCTGTCTCTCTCTCCCCCCACACAGCAGACAGAAGGCTAAGAAAATGGCTGAGGGAAGAAATTCACCATTGTTCTATTCTCTCAAGGTGCCTAAATTAACTGAGTTTAATTATCAGCAGTGGGAACTAAGATTCATATGTCTCCTTCGAGCAAAAGGATTAAATATATGCTTAGACCAAGACAGAACAGCTGAAAATATGGCTGAATGGGACAATGCAAACTATTATGTGAAGTGCATGCTTTTGGAAGCTCTCTCAGAGAAACAAGCCATATTAGTGGAGGGAAAAGATACACCAAAGGACATTTTATATAAACTGAGAACTATGTATGCAACTACATATGCAAAGCAGCAACCAATTTGGTTGGCAGAGTTGAATGAAACCAAATTAAGGGATAAAAGTAAATGTAATGATCACATTATGCATCTTATGTCTTCATTTCAAAAGCTAGAACTTTCTGGAATTCCCATGTGTGATGCATTGAAAAGAGCATTTCTTTTTACCTCACTATCAAAGAAGTTTGATGTTTTTAGGTCTGTAAATGAGGCCATTGAAGGGCAATCTTTTGAACAGGCAACATCAAAACTAAGGCAGGAATGCATAATAAATGATTCTGAGGAGATGTGTTCTCAAAGCAAGTCAGAGAGAAATGAAACAAATTTCTTGGCAAAGAACAGAGGAAGGCGGAGCTATGGGAAAACTCCACCCAAGGGCAAGCTGATTTGCTACTCATGTGGAAAGGAGGGACATGTATCTAAATGGTGTAAGGAAACACAAAACACTCCCTCTAGCTCACCTAAGCCAATGGAACTAAAGAATTTTCAAACCAGGAAATGTATGAAGGACAAAGATAAACACAAGGGTTTTCTAATGGCAGAAAAATCTTTGACTATGGTAAATAATAATTCAAATGAAAGTACTTGGATTTTGGATTCAGGGAGCACATGCCATTTAACCAATTGTAAGGATTTCTTTCAGGAAATGTGTCCAGAGGAAGGTATTCTTAAAACTGCAAACGCAGGGACTGCTAAGATCCAAGCAAAAGGGATTGGATTCTTAAAATGCAAAGTGTCTAATGAAGTTAAAGAAATTCCTGTAAGTGATGTCTTGTATATTCCCCAAGCAGTTTGTAATATGCTTAGTGTATCTACATTAGATAAGAAGGGATTTGCGATTCATTTTGAAAATAGTAAGTGCACAATCTCTAAAAATGATGAAGTGTATGCTGAAGCTTTTATGCATAATGATGTTTATAAACTGAGCATTTCAGGTGAAGCCTCACATATGGCGCAAGTAAGGAAGAATGATGGTAAATGTAGTCTGGAAATCTGGCACAGCCGCCTGGGACATCGTGATTCTAAGGTGATCCAGGATCTTTACAGTAAGCAACTGGCCACAGGCATTCAGATAAGTGCAGATGCTGGTAAAATGGAGAAATGCATAGACTGTGTTACTCAAAAAGGTGTGAGACCCTCATTTCCTGCATACACAGGAAATAGGAGTAATAAAGTGCTGGACTTAATACACAGTGACTTATGTGGACCGTTTAATATCCCATCATTGGGAAATAACAGATTTGTGCTAATATTCTTGGATGATTTCTCTAGATATTGTGTGGCCTATTTGCTGAAAGAGAAAAGTCAAGTCACAGACATGCTGAAGAAATACGTAGCCATGGTGAGCAATAAATTTGAAAGAAAACCAAAGGTTCTTCAGACCGACAATGGTGGTGAGTTCACTTCACAAAGCATGCGCACATTTCTAGAACAAGAAGGCATTCAACATATCACAACAGTAGCTTATACACCAGAGCAAAATTCTGTTGCAGAGAGAAAATTTAGGTCACTTGTGGAAATGACCAGATGTATGCTGTCAGATAGCAATCTCCCTAAAAGACTATGGGGGGAAGCCATTCTCACAGCAGTGTACCTACAAAACAGAATGCCAACTAAAGGCGCTGAGCGCACACCACATGAGACATGGCATGGTAGGAAGCCAAACCTGTCACACATAAGAACATTTGGAAGTACAGCATATGCTCATATACCAAAGCAAAGAAGGCATAAGCTGGATTCCACAACAGAAAGGGGCATTTTAGTTGGCTATGCTCCAGGACACAAAGGATATAGAATTTTGAATCTGAAAACTGGCATTGTTGGCATAAGACATGTTACATATTTTGATGAAAACAAGAGGGTTGATAAAGGCTGGATTATCCCAGATGAGCCTTATCATCCAGAATATGAAACTAGAACCATAATAGACATGCCAGTGTATATAAATGCCATACCAAGGCAGATGTCTGAAAGCAACTCATCTGTATCTAACGAGGAACAGGCAGAGGAAGCAGACACAGAAAGGATCATTGAAGAAGACAGTACAGTTGGAGAAGGGGAATCAATTGGAGAAGTACTCTCAGATTTAGAGGATGCGGAAAGGTCAGACCAACCTGTAGTCAGACGCTCATCCAGGGAAAACAAAGGTGTTCCACCCCCAAGACTGTCTTACCTAACAAAGTCAGCAGAAGCTCAAGAGCCCTTAACATGGGATGAGATTGAGAAAATGCCAGCAGAAGAAGCTGCTGAATGGCATAAAGCTGCACAAGAAGAAATTGATGCATTGGATAAAAATAATACTTGGATTCTTACAAAATTACCTCCTGGCAAGAAAGCTATAGGATGCAAATGGGTATTCAAGTTAAAAAGGAATGCACAAGGAAAAGTGGAAAGGTATAAAGCCAGATTAGTCGCAAAGGGATATCTTCAAAAATATGGAGAAGATTTTGATGAAGTGTTTGCACCTGTAGTGAAACACACGACAATTAGAACACTTCTGAGCATTGCAGTCTCAAAAGGCATGCAAGTCAAACACATTGATGTGAAAACAGCGTTTCTTCATGGAGACATAACTGAAGACTTGTACATGGAACAGCCAACAGGTTTCATAAATACAAAACAAAGACAGCTAGTGTGTAAATTAAACAAAGGTCTTTATGGATTAAAGCAAAGTGCAAAATGTTGGAATGAAAAATTGCATGAAATATTGACCAATTTAGGTTTTAAGCAAGGTGAAGCAGATAAATGCTTGTACACTAGGTGCACAAATGGACAATATGCATACATTTTAGCTTTTGTTGATGATCTGCTCATTGCAAGCAAAAGTGAGCAAGAGTACAAGGACATTGTAAAGTGTTTAAACCTCAATGTTGAGATAAAAGAACTTGGTAATGTGTCATACTATCTTGGTATAGAAATTGAGAAACAAAATGATGGTTCTTATCTTCTAAGCCAGAAGCAGAAAATAAATGAGCTTATTGAAAGTTTAGGTATGCAAGATGCCCAAGTTGTAAGCACTCCCATGATCACTGATTTTCTGAAGGATGAAACAGTAAGAGAACCTTTACCAGATAACATCCAATATAGATCAGCCATAGGTAAGCTTTTATATCTAGCTACCACATACAGGGCTGATATAGCAAATGCAGTAGGAATTTTGAGCAGAAGGGTCAGCTCACCTACCAAATCAGATTGGACTGCAGTTAAAAGGATGGTAAGGTATTTAAAGGGTACCATTGATTGTAAATTAAAGATTTCAGCCAATAGTAATCCAAAACTAATATGTTACTGTGATTCAGATTGGGCAGGAGATCATTCTGATTATAAATCCACAAGTGGATATGTGTTTATGTATGGAAATGTACAAATTTCATGGGCCAGTCATAAACAAAGTATTGTGAGTTTGTCTTCTACAGAAGCTGAATATGTGGCTGTATCGGAAGCGTGCAGAGAACTGATGTGGATTGAAAAACTTTTGCTGGATTTCGGAATAGCTGAAAAGAGACCAATCCAGATAATGGAAGATAATCAGAGCTGCATCCGACTGTCACAGAATGACAAGGTTCAGTCACGCACCAAGCACATCGCAACGAAATACCACAACGTGCGAGAGTTGGTGAAAGAAGGGGTCATCAGTCTACACTATTGTCACACCAGTGAGATGACAGCTGACATCATGACCAAACCGTTACCCAGAGAACATTTTGTGAATCTGCGTATAAAGCTTGGACTTTGTATGAATAAATAATTGCATGACAGTTATGCATGAGAAGGGGTTTGTTGGAATGTAATTGTATTTTGCATGCATTGCCTGTCACCTATTATTTCTCTGTGATTACTCTGTGACCTCTGATGTGAATTACTTAGAGAGGTCACACTGCTATGCAACTTCCTGTGGGGGTCAGACACAGCAGATGCAGCACATGGAGCACATGGAGCTCATGATCTCTCCTAACCTGAGAGGATCTATGGTGGTGTGAGCATCCATTACCATCTAAGCACATGGAAGGAGCTGATAATACAAATGTATAGTAATATGTATATATATAAGCCTGTCTGATTATAATCTAACTACAAACTGTGAGTAAACAGATGTTTTGTTACTTCAACTTTAAAGTGACTCAGCAGTGAATTATTCAGGGGTGAATGAGAGAGAGATGAAGAAAGAAATTAACATTTCTAAAGCTGAAGCTGTGTGTACTAAAATCTGCTAATTATTTACTACAAATAATCCAACAGGTTTCTTCATGAATTCCATGACCCTCAAAACCAAATGGCCCAGGAGCAACTCCAGTTCAGCCCTTTTGATCTGATAATCCTGGTCATCTATCACAATGGGTTCCTGGGGGAAACCCCATCGTGATGCCTCTTGGATCCTCCTGCCTCTTCCCAGGTACCCACAGTTTTGGCGTGCTTAGCTCTGTCTGTTAGCATGGGTGGGAGGTTTGAATTTTTTTTACCGGGCTGGTTTCTGCAGTCTCTCCAGCAATGGAATTTGTAATCCCAGGTCAAATAATTTGCAATCCATGGGAAAATCAAATGTTGATGCAATTCATTAGTAAAAGCAGATTTGGAATCCACAAAAGTAGTGCCAGTCTTTCTCTCAGTCACTTTAGATTCCTCTTCCAGTACATCCAAACGCCAGCTAACACTAGAAAGTTTATCTTTTACACCCGTTAAAATCCCAGTGGTGCCTCCATTAAACGGCCCCTTCCTGGCACTTCCTCGGGTCTGGGATCCAAACAGGCAGGGAGCCTCCTCAACAGGCAGACTTCTTTGGACCCTTACCTCACAGTTGATGCTCGGTGCCTCCATTTGGGAAAAAGAAATGGTTAGTGGGTTCAGAGACCCTCGTCTCCTCCCAGGAACTCAGTCTTTGGCTCAAGCCACCTGTGGGATAAAAGCTGGCAGTTAATTAGAACGGCCCCTGAGGGCCATTGGTTCCCAAGGCACTTTCCAGGATTAAATCACTCCACAGCCCGGTGATTTATATGAAAATCTGTAACTTTTATTAACTTCTGCAACCAGCAGCTCAGACAGTTCAAACCAATGAAATAGATAACAGTCCAATATAAACTTGACGTGATTTTGGCAGACTATTTACAGGGATGCAGATCAGAAATATATATACTTTATACAGAACCTCTCCTTGTCCATCCCTTCCAATCAGCAATCAACCCCACATGGGCTTTCTGCCTCCTGCGCACAGGTTCCGGACTCTTGATGTCCCTGCTCCCTTAAGAGATAGAACTCTCCCCAGTTCCCGTCTCCAGCTCCTGGAAGTGAGCCCCTTGATCCACTTTCCAGAGCTCACTCTCAGCCTCTGTCCGTCTGGACTATGACTTCTCTCCTTCTCCAAACCCACAGGTTGCCAGTTCTTAATCAGGGACTCCCCCTTACTCCACACTGGTCTCCGGCAGGGGAATTTTGGACAGCCAAAAGGCCATGTGCAAGCACATGGTAATACTTTTATCACCCTCTAACTCATCTCAACATGTCACTCATCCCTGTTGCTGCACCATCTTGCTGCATTTTATTTCCTAATCTGTCCCCTTGGGCTGGGCTTACTTCCCACCCAGGGACCTCCAGGATACTCCCCCCAGTGTCCTTCTTCCAGGGCTCTATCCTCCCAGTAAAACAGAGGGGTTACATATAAGAGGCTTGGGGAGGGTAAGCTTTCCCAAAACCCTGGCTGGCAGACAGGAGCAGGAGTTGGACCACTGAATACTGATAGGAAGGCTGAGACCATGGCAAGCACTAGAACCTTGCAAAGGAACTGCAGAAAGTTCTCTGCTTGCTACAGTTGCTAATTCCCCACTTCCTGTCTCTAACTGGACCTAGCCAGCAGCCATGGGGAAATAATTTAGCCAATTCCTGTCTTGGAAAAAGAGTGGGGACATAGAGAAGAGATTGTAAGAGACTGCTGTCTGTTTGGTGCAATAACAGGTGGAAATAACTAAGTAAGGTGGATGCACAGTAGCACACAAGCAGCATCAGCTTTAAAACAGTGTGTGCCATGCAACATCAAAATCCAGGGCAATTTAGGGTACGAGAAAATGAGGCTGTCTGAACTACAGCAGTGCGGGGGGGGGGGGGGGGGGACAAGGGGAGGCAGAGAGACAGCACTGTGAGCTCTCAGCCTCTGCTATTCTTTTCTCAGTCATTGGAACAGAACAAGGAGGTTTGATTGAGAAAAGGAAACAGCATGACGTCAAAAAGTTGAAGCCACTTAGGTTGCTCTGTGTTTCCTCTTCCCCCTGTAGCCATTCCTTTTGCGTTCACTCAAAGCAAGCAAACCTATGAGCTGCTGCATCCACGCTGTCGTTCTTTATTGTTGGTAGCATTTTTATTTAATCTCACGTATATTTTCAAACATGCCGGCTTGTGCAGCATACAGATGTGCACAGAAGGATAATAATGGAATAACGTTTTATAAGTAGAGCAGTAATTTATTATAAATCATAATCAGTGTACCATTAGGAGGGGCTGGTTATAGGGGCACTCTAACATGTGTTAGCATGTTTATCTCCTGGTAAAGGGCCATCAAAACATACATAATGTTATGAGAATCACATGCTCAACATTCAGAGTTTCTATCTATCTATTTACTTACTTATATCTCACGTTAAACATGAATTAGGTTGAAACCTGAGAACACTGAAAATCTTTTTTTTTCCTTTGCCTAGATCAAAAGAGACAGATAGTTTGTGGAAAGCAGTGGTATATTATAAAAATGCACTTAATGTTGTTTATTACTATTATTTAAAAGAAAGATATTAAATAATGAAGGCAAAGCTATACAGTCAACATCGATTGACCAGATACACCACACCTCAACAAAATGACAACAACCTAAATGAAGGAAGACAACCAACATACAGACGACCACCACAGAATGCAAAGAAGGGCCCAAACAGTGGTGTGCTAGTAAATTTTTAACAACAGGCTCTCTCCCCGGTCCACCTCGGCGCCCCCCCCCCCTGTCCACCTCTGCGCCCCCCCCCCCCCCAAATTGCAGAGCTGGCTATAGCCGGGGGGGGGGGGGGCAATGCATTACTCTCTCCAGGAAAAAAAATTGAATGATCCCAGGTTCCAATCTAATTCATGTTTAATGTGGGATAAAATGCCATAAATAAGTAAATAAATATAAACTTTTAATGTAGAGCACCTGATTCTCAAAGTGAACATATTCCAAACACTATAATGAAAATAAAATGATTTTTTTTCTACCTTTGTTGTCTGGTGACTGTTTTTCTGATCATGATGGCCCAGTATCCGATTCTACTGCTATCTGTCCTCTTAACTCCGTTTCCAGGGCTTCCTATCCATTTATTTCTTTCCTCCTTTCTTCTTCATTTCTGGTCCTCAGCTTCTGCCTATTTTCTTCATCCATGTGCAGTTTTTCTCCTCTCTTCCTTTTCCCTCACCTCATCTCCTTCCTCACTCTTCTCTCCCCTCCATCCATGTCCAGCATTTCTTCTCTCTCCCCTCCTCTCCCCTGCCCTGCATGCACCCATGTCCAGCAGTGACCCTCCTCTCCCCTGCCCTGTATGCACCCATACCCAGCAACCCTCCTCTGCCCTGCCCTGCATGCACCCAGATGTTCAGCAGTGACCCTTCACTCCCCTGCATGCACCCATGTCCAGCAGTGTACCCTCCTCTCCCCTGCCCTGCATGCACCCATGTCCAGTAGTGACCCTCCTCTCCCCTGCCCTGCTTGCACCCATACCCAGCGACCCTCCTCTGCCCTGCCCTACATGCACCCAGATGTCCAGCAGTGACCCTCCTCTCCCCTGCATGCACCCATGTCCAGCAGTGACCCGCCTTTCCCCTGCCCTGCATGCACCCATGTCCAGCAGTGACCCTCCTCTCCCCTGCCCTGCATGCACCCATACCCAGCGACCCTCCTCTGCCCTGCCCTGCATGCACCCAGATGTCCAGTGACCCTCCTCTCCCCTGCATGCACCCATGTCCAGCAGTGACCCTCCTTTCCCCTGCCCTGCATGCACCCATGTCCAGCAGTGTACCCTCCTCTCCCCTGCCCTGCATGTACCCATGTCCAGCAGTGACCCTCCTCTCCCCTGCCCTGCATGCACCCATACCCAGCGACCCTCCTCTGCCCTGCCCTGCATGCACCCAGATGTCCAGCAGTGACCCTCCTCTCCCCTGCATGCACCCATGTCCAGCAGTGACCCTCCTTTCCCCTGCCCTGCATGCACCCATGTCCAGCAGTGACCCTCCTTTCCCCTGCCCTGCATGCACCCATACCCAGCGACCCCCTCCATCCACCCACACCCAGTAGCGACTCCTTTTTCCCCCCTGCCACCCCCTCCCGAGTTGTTTCGCAAATTATTCTCCTCCCTCCCTATCCGGTCCCTCACCGCCCGCTTGTTTTTTGAATTCTTCAGGGCAGGCAGTCTTGCCTGCCCGCTTCCAGCGCTGACTGTCCTCCCTTGCCGATTCGCACTTCAAAATGGCCGCCGAGACTTCAGCCGAAGTCTCGTGAGGCCGCCTCTGGAAGTCTCGGCGGACATTTTTAAAGCGCAAATCGGCAAGGGAGGACAGTCAGCGCTGGAAGCGGGCAGGCAAGACTGCCTGCCCCTAAGAATTCAAAAAACAAGCGGGCGGTGAGGCGGAACCGGAGGGAGGGAGGGAGGAGAGCCAGAGCCAGCTCGCTATTTTCAACAACCGGCTTGCAAGCCGGAAGAAAATTTAACAACCGGCTCTTGCGAGCCGGCTCCAGCACACCACTGGGCCCAAACAAACTCACCTCAACTAAGAAACAACAACTAATAAAAGTCCAAACAACACCAAACGTAGAACCCATTCCAAACACTCCAAGTGGGTTACATCAACGCCAAATCCGCAGTAAACAAAACAGCAATTCTAACAGACTGGATCATGGCAGAAGACCTCGACCTACTCTTCATCAACGAAACCTGGATCCATGGCCAAAAGGACCCCATAATCTTAGACCTCTGCCCTCCAGGATACAAAATCACACACTGGACCAGAAAGGAAAAGAGAGGCGGAGGAATAGCACTAATTTATTGATCACACTTTACCACCGAAACCACTGCCGAGTCCTTGTTGCCTCAACTCGAAATGGCCACCATCAGAATTCACAACATAAACCTCCGCGATCATTTGAACTGTGTCCTGTTTTACAGACCTCCAGGTAATTGGAAGGAAGGCCAGATTAACTTCATGGACTTCATTTCAAACACACGTGTAACCAATTCCAATGTACACTTCTCCTTTCTTCCTCAAAATGTACCACCTGTTCCTCTGATCCCATTCCCACCCACCTTCTTAATGCCATCTCACCTGCTCTTATTCCTTTTATCTGTCACATTCTCAACCTCTCACTTTCCACTGCAACTGTCCCTACTGCCTTTAAACATGCAGTGGTCACACCTCTCCTTAAGAAGCCTTCACTCGACCCTACTTGTCCCTCTACTTACCGACCCATCTCCCTCCTTCCTTTTCTCTCCAAATTACTTGAGCGTGCTGTTCACCACCACTGCCTTGATTTTCTCTCCTCACATGCTATTCTTGACCCACTACAATCTGGTTTTCGCCCTCTTCACTCAACCGAAACTGCGCTTACTAAAGTCTCCAATGACCTATTACTGGCTAAATCCAAAGGTCTCTATTCCATCCTCATTCTTCTTGATCTTTCCGCTGCTTTTGACACTGTCGATCACAGCATACTCCTCGATACCCTGTCCTCACTTGGATTCCAGGGCTCTGTCCTTTCCTGGTTCTCTTCCTACCTCTCCCTCTGCACCTTCAGTGTTCACTCTGGTGGATCCTCTTCTACTTCTATCCCTCTGCCTATCGGTGTACCTCAGGGTTCTGTTCTTGGTCCCCTCCTCTTTTCTATCTACACTTCTTCCCTTGGTTCATTAATCTCATCCCATGGCTTTTCCTACCATCTCTATGCTGATGACTCCCAAATCTACCTTTCTACCCCGATATCTCACCTTGCATCCAAACCAAAATTTCAGCGTGCTTGTCTGACATTGCTGTCTGGATATCTCAACGCCACCTGAAATTAAACATGACCAAAACCAAGCTTCTCATTTTGCCCCCCAAACCCACCTCCCCACTCCCCCTGTTTTCTATTTCTGTTGATGGCTCTCTCATTCTCCCTGTCTCCTCAGCTTGAAACCTTGGGGTCATCTTTGACTCTTCTCTCTCCTTCTCTGCTGATATCCAGCAGATCGCCAAGACCTGTCGTTTCTTTCTTTACAACATTCGTAAAATCCGCCCCTTTTTTTCCGAGCACTCTACCAAAACCCTCATCCACACCCTTGTCACCTCTCGTTTAGACTACTGCAATCTGCTTCTTGCTGGCCTCCCACTTAGTCACCTCTCCCCTCTCCAATCGGTTCAAAACTCTGCTGCCCCTCTTGTCTTTCACCAGGGTCGCTTTACTCATACTACCCCTCTCCTCAAGTCGCTTCACTGGCTCCCTATCCATTTTCACATCCTGTTCAAACTTCTTCTACTAACCTACAAATGTACTCACTCTGCTGCTCCCCAGTATCTCTCCACACTCGTCCTTCCCTACACCCCTTCCCGTGCACTCCGCTCCATGGATAAATCCTTCTTATCTGTTCCCTTCTCCACTACTGCCAACTCCAGACTTCACGCCTTCTGTCTTGCTGCACCCTACGCCTGGAATAAACTTCCTGAGCCCCTACGTCTTGCCCCATCCTTGGCCACCTTTAAATCTAGACTGATAGCCCACCTCTTTAACATTGCTTTTGACTCGTAACCACTTGTGACCACTCACCTCCACCTACCCTCCTCTCCTCCTTCCTGTACACATTAATTGATTTGATTTGCTTACTTTATATTTTGTCTATTAGACTGTAAGCTCTTGGGAGCAGGGACTGTCTTTCTTTTATGTTTGTGCAGCGCTGCGTACGCCTTGTAGTGCTATAGAAATGCTAAATAGTAGTAGTAGTAGTAGTAGTAATAGGAGACATCAACCTTCACCTAGAAGACCCAAACTCAATCAACGCACGAGAATGTAAGGAATTTCTCCAATTATGGGATCTCAAATTGCCACAAATGCAGGCAACCCACATCAAAGGGCACACACATGATAGCATCTCACACAAACTTTCAACAGACCAGAACTTAATAATAACAGATATTAAATGGACAGAAACACCCTGTACTGATCACTACAAACTAAACCTATCCCTACACTGGCGGAAGAAGGGATCACACCAAACACAAGAACACACATCCTACGTAACAAGAGGTCAAGTAGACCCGAAAGCATTCTGGCAACAGATATACAACAATGATTGGTCAGCTCAAACTGACTCCATATCATACCTCATGAAATGGGATAAAAAATGCAAACGCATAATAGATGAAATAGCACCCTTAAGAACAAGATCTTCTTGTAAGCATAACTCGATACCATGGTTCACTGATGAACTGAAAAAGCTAAAAACACAAACCAGAAAACGCGAACGAGCATGGAGTAAAACAAAAGATGAATGCACACTCAACACATGGAAACAATCACAAAGAAAGTACAAATATGCTACAAGACAAACCAAACGATCATAATATAAAAATAAAACAGGGACAGATTACAAAGACATGAAGAAACTATACCAACTCGTGAACAAACTCCTAAACACCAACCTGGTCACCACATCAAATACAGTCATCCCATCTGCAGATAAATTGGCTGAGTACTTCAATGAAAAAATTGTAAATCTACACAACACGCTACCTCAGAACAACATTGACATCAAAAACTATCTTGATGAATTGGACCCAAACACTGGAGAATACCCGGCTGACTGAATATGGGTAAATTTTGCCCTCCTTGACGTCAACACAGTTGCACATGCGATCAGCAGGTTCTCCAAGACCCACTGTAAACTAGATATCTGCCCCAACTACCTAATGAAATCCATCCCTGACCGCTTCATAGTAGACCTCACATCCCAACTAAACCACATGCTACAGCACGGTCTCTTCCCCAAGAAAAATGGCAATATCCTACTCACCCCGATACCAAAAGACACCAAGAAAAAAACAAATGAAATCACTAACTATCGTCCAGTAGCAACCATCTCATTGTCAGTCAAACTGATGGAAAGCATGGTAGCCAAACAACTCACAGAATATATAAACAATTTCTCAATACTACACGAATCACAATCAGGCTTTCGCCCTCTCCACAGCACAGAAACAGTACTAATCACCCTCCTAGCCAAATTCAAGCAGAAAATAGCAATAGGCAAAAATATCCTCCTCCTCCAATTCGACATGTCTAGTGCACTCGACATGGTAAACCACAATATATTAATAAGGCTATTAGATAAGTTCGGCATTGGAGGAAACATACTTAGCTGGATCAAGGGTTTCCTAACCACAAGAACATATCAAGTAAACTCAAACTCAAACATATCATCACCGTGGAAAGCAGACTGTGGAGTACCACAAGGATCCCCGCTATCACCGATCCTCTTCAACCTA
Organism: Microcaecilia unicolor; assembly: GCF_901765095.1. Lineage (NCBI taxonomy): Eukaryota > Metazoa > Chordata > Amphibia > Gymnophiona > Siphonopidae > Microcaecilia > Microcaecilia unicolor. The sequence goes on along the minus strand of NC_044039.1, from coordinate 81,289,951 downwards.
ATGATGACCCCACTAGCCAAGTCCTTATCCAACCAAGACCTTAACCCTTTCATCTATGCAGATGATGTCACAATAAAACAAAGGGGCAGACGATCTGCAAACTCCAAAGTGGAAACTGTACAAAGCAGATCGTAGATAAACCAAAATATATTTTATTGATACGATAAAGATAAAATATGCATACAATAGCCCGACACAGGCCGTGTTTCGCCCAACTGGGCTGCTTCAGGGGCTATATAGTAGTTCTTCACTACCAAACCAGAGATATGCTGGTAAAAGCAAATGTATGGACAATATCCTGAAAAAACGGCTCATCCAGAGACGCAGAAACAAATGATTATGGACCTGAGGTCGTATGAGCAGCCTCTTATCTCCGAATCTGTCACAATATACATTCCTTACAAATCCAAACTGACAGAAATCACCAACAAAATTAAGACCAGCTTGAACATCATGGACTCTTGGGCAAATGCATTTCAACTAAAACTGAACAAAGAAAAAACACACTGTCTCATCCTCTCATCCCAACACAGCGCAGACAATCCCACAACTATCAACACCCCAGATCACACCCTCCCTATCTCGGACAGCCTGAAAATCCTCAGCGTCACACTGGACCGCAACCGAACACTAGAGAACCAAGTGGCATTCACAACAAAGAAAATGTTCCACTCAATGTGGAAACTCAAACGCGTGAAACAGTTCTTCCCGAGAGAAACATTCTGCAACCTGATACAATCAATGGTACTAACAGGCTTATTTTCGAAAGTGATCGCCGGCCATCTTCTGACATAAATCGGGAGATGGCCGGCGTTCTCTCAAAAGCAGCCAAATCGGTATAATGGAAAGCGGCTTTTTTGACAGCATCACCGCTTTCCCGTCGCCTCGCCAGCGAAAGTTCAAGGGGGCGTGTCGATGGCGTAGCAAAGGCGGGACATGGGCGGGCATGGGCATGGCTACCAGATGGTCGGCTTTCGCGGATAATGGAAAAAAAAGCGGCGTTAAGCAGTATTTCTCCGGGTTTACTTGGTCCTTTTATTTTCACGACCAAGCCTCAAAAAGGTGCCCCAACTGACCAGATGACCACCGGAAGGAATCAGGGATGACCTCCCCGTACTCCCCCAGTGGTCACCAACCCCCTCCCACACTAAAAAACACAATTATAAACATATTTTGCCAGCCTCCATGCCAGCCTCAAATGCCGTACCCACCTCCATGACAGCAGAATGTGTTCTATTCTCTGACAGCCTTTCCCTGGTTGTGATGTGGCTCTCGGGTGAGTGTGACACCTTTTCTCTTAGGTGCACTGCGGAGTCACATCAGCAATGCATTGTGGTGGATGTAGGGTAGTGGGCTTTCTCCCATGGTGCTTTTCCCCCTGCTAACTGGGTCAGAGTGTTTCCAGTTTTGTTTCCGGTAGTCCATGAGGTAGTGGCCATTTTTGTAAGCCAGTTTTAGATCCCTTTCATGTGTTACCTACGTTAGAGAACTTAGTTATTACCTTGAATGTTGCTGAAAGAAGGCATTGTACAACATTCTGCCAGCTCTGACCTACTGCTAATCTCAGTACCAGGGAGACTCTTTGCCAGTGGGGCACAACCTCTGATCTGCAGTTAACTGTGAATAAATGTGCTTATTCAAATAAAGGACTTTTTCAAAGAGATTAGTCTTCAGGTGTCAATTGGTATGCCAAGGTTATACAGCAGCAACAAGTCTTAGAGGCCTGCATGTATGCAGGTCCCTGGAGCACTTTTAGTGGGTACCGCAGTGCACTTAAGGCAGGCAGACCCAGGCCCATCCCCCCCTACCTGTAACACTTGTGCTGGTAAATGGGAGCCCTCCAAAACCCACTGTACCCACATGTAGTTGCCCCTTCACCCCTAAGAGTTTTGGTAGTGTTGTACATTTGTGGGTAATGGGTTTGGGGGGGGCTCAGCCCCCAAAGTAAGGGAGCTGTGCATGTGGGAGCTTTTTCTGAAGTCCACCGCACTGACCCCTAGGGTGCCCAGTTGGTATTCTGGCATGTCAGGGGGACCAGTGCACCAGAAATGCTGGCTCCTCCCACGACCAAATGCCTTGGATTTCGCCGGGTTCAGGATGGCCGGTATTTTTTTCCATTATCGCTGAAAAACAAAACCGGCAATCTCAAACCCGGTTGAACTCTGGCATTTGGATGGGCTAAACCGTATTATCAAAAAAAAAAAGATGGCCGGCCATTTTTTTCGATAATACGGTTCCGACCAGCTGTTGCGCCGCCGCCAATATAGATCGCCGGCGATCTATTTCGCCGGCGACGTTCAATTATGCCCCTCCACGTCACCTAGACTACTGCAATGGAATCTATGTGGGATCCAAAGAACAAACATTAAAGAAACTTCAGACCACTCAAAACATAGCAGCTAGGCTCATCTTCGGAAAAACGCGATTTTAAAGTGCAAAACTCCTCCGCAAAAAACTACATTGGCTCCCAATCAAATAATGCATCACTTTCAAAATCTGCACTCTGGTTCACAAAATTATCTACGGTGAAGCCCCGGGATACATGACCGAATTGATCGACCTACCAACAAGAAACACATCCGAATCACACGAACTTACCTAAATCTGCACTACCCAAGCTGCAAAGGACTCAAATACAAATCAACTTACGCATCCAGTTTCTCCTACATAAGCACACAACTGTGGAACGCATTACCAAAAGCCTTGAAAACTACATACGACCACCTAAACTTCCGGAAAAAAACTAAAAACTAACCTGTTTAAAAAGGCTTACCCTACCAATCCAACATAAATGCCTGATCTCTGCACCAAAATACATAATGGACATAACACAACTCTCCCGATGTACAATTCCTAAATGTGGCTGTGCCACATGAACTTTATTTTACCACAATATCACTGTGTATTTGTTTACACCGGAGTCGGCAAATGCCGCTCCAGCACTATGTAAGCCACATTGAGCCTACAAATAGGTGGGAAAATGTGGGGTACAAATGTAACAAATAAATAAAATAAATAAATAAATAAAGCTACCTTCATGCAGAAGTCCAGAGTCAGTCTAAATGTGCCAACATTTTTCCAGTTCTGTGATATACATTTACTAGCCATTGAGCCCGTGTAAGTGGGCTAGTTTTGGAATGGGGGGGGTTCGGAGGCCCCCCCCCGAGGTTGACGCCCCCCCGCCCCCTCCCTAGTCGCCGCCGGTAACCCCCCCCCCCCGGCCCGAGCACTGTCTGTTATTGAACTTACATCACACCACGTAGACGCAGCAGGCACATCAGCAAAGCTGCCATCAGGACGGGCTTCCTTCTCTGCCTGTGTCCCGCCCTCATGTGACGTAACGCGGTGAGGGCGGGACACACAGGCAGAGAAGGAAGCCCGTCCTGACGGCAGCTTTGCCGATGTGCCTGCTGCATCTGCGTGGTGCGATGTAAGTTCAATAAGAAAGACAGTGCTCGGGCCGGGTGGAGGGGCGGCGGTGGCGGCGACTCCGGGTGGGGGGAGCGGTAGCAGTGACCTCGGGGGGGAGGGGGAGGGCGGAGCGGTTGCGAGTACATCTGCGGCATGCGCAGTAGAGACTTCCCGCTCTGTCCCGCCCCCCTCATCACATATTGATGCAGGGGCAGGGCAGAGAGGGAAGTCTCTACTGCGCATTTGCGAGTGAGTACGACACTTGCCTTTTATATGTTTGATTTCTTCAAGTCAGTTTTCAACATTTTCTTAGTTATTACCCAAATGTGAACACAATTATAATGTTAATTAATTAATAAGTTACTGAATTCTATTATTCTGTCTCACTGTATTTCCAGTTTTGGCACAGTATGAGTCATCACAAGGACAAAATATAAGAAAACCAATGAACTACATTAGGGGCTTAAAGCCCATTTAGTTATGTTTAAACAAATAAGAGATCTGCATGAAAGAAAATATTTATTTTTTATTATTTTGACTTATGAAAATCACTTATCCCTGAAACATGCTCAAAAAGCAGAATAACCCATTTGTACAAAAGAGATGAGATGAAGATGTGATTCCAAGTGCCCCAATGAAAAGAGAGTTTAATTTTACTTCCAATCTTTATAATACCAGGCTTCCCAAGGCAGATTACAACAATTAAGATGAACCCATCAGTAAACAGGATATCCTCACTGAAATTTGGCCATGTAGTACTGTATTGTATAGAACAGTGTTGAACAATGAGCACAACATTGTTGAAAAACTAGCACAAAATACAAAACAGACTTTATTAGTGCTGTTTCCACCAGCTGCAATAATTTTTGAAGCTGTTTTACTGATAATCAGTTTTGATTTCATGATATTTATATCTACATATGGGAACCTTTGAAATAAATAAAAAAAGCTGTCAAATAAGTTTAAAAAAATCTTTTGTCCTCCACCTTTTAAGGCACCGTCTATCCAAGTGGAACAGCTTTTGACGTAACAGATGGACCACACATAGGCGGTCCATTATTTCTAATAAACTTTTACTATTGCTTTCAATAGCATTTGCTATTGTTTAGAGTGTACCTGTGACTCCGCCTACTGCCAGCAAGCTACGTCTACTGACTTCAACCCATATAATGGGCTAGATAGTCTCATACCGTCTCCTGTTCTCAATCTAACCTCCATGGAGCAGAGACTGAGAAGCTGCAATCTTCCTCCTCCTTCTCTGCAGACCTATGAGATGTTTCCTCAGCATGAGGAGGGGGATGGGGAGGGCTGTCTCTGGAGACACCTGGGAAATCTTTATGTGCCTCTGTCTCTTTTCCCATACTCTATGTTGCCTGGAAGAAGATAGACTAGAGCAGGAAGCAGAGGGGAAGAGAGAAGGGGTAACAGGAAAACAAAGTGAGTGAGTAGGCTACCCTTCCATACCAAATCTCAGGTTGACTGTAAATTAAAAGTTCTCAGGTGATGCATGTGAGAAAAAAGAACCCGAATCATAGCTACGTCATGCAAGGTTCCACGTTAGGAGTTACGGACCAAGAAAGGGATCTGGGTGTCGTCGTAGATAATACACTGAAACCTTCTGCTCAGTGTGCTGCTGCGGCTAGGAAAGCGAATAGAATATTGGGTATTATTAGGAAAGGTATGGAAAACAGGTGTGAGGATGTTATAATGCCGTTGTATCGCTCCATGGTGCGACCACACCTTGAGTATTGTGTTCAATTCTGGTCGCCGCATCTCAAGAAAGATATAGTAGAATTGGAAAAGGTGCAGCGAAGGGCGACTAAAATGATAGCGGGGATGGGACGACTTCCCTATGAAGAAAGATTAAGGAGGCTAGGGCTATTCAGCTTGGAGAAGAGACGGCTGAGGGGAGACATGATAGAGGTATATAAAATAATGAGTGGAGTGGAACAGGTGGATATGAAGCATCTGTTCACGCTTTCCAAAAATACTAGGACTAGGGGGCATGCGATGAAACTACAGTGTAGTAAATTTAAAACAAATCGGAGAAAAGTTTTCTTCACCCAACATATAATTAAACTCTGGAATTTGTTGCCGGAGAAAGTGGTGAAGGCGGTTAGCTTAGCAGAGTTTAAAAAGGGGTTGGACGGTTTCCTAAAGGACAAGTCCATAAATCGCTACTAAATGGACTTGGGAAAATCCACAATTCCAGGAATAACATGTATAGAATGTTTGTACGTTTGGGAAGCTTGCCAGGTGCCCTTGGCCTGGATTGACTGCTGTCGTGGACAGGATGCTGGGCTCGATGGACCCTTGGTCTTTTCCCAGTATGGCATTACTTATGTACTTATGTACTTAGGTATGTTCCTGAGGTGTGCACGATGCAATTTCTGGGTATAAATCAGCTGCTGAAAAGAAGCCATTACCACCTGACCAAGCTGATGCCACTGCTGCTATGGCAGAGTCATTAGGAAGGCCCAAGGGAATGCTTGGTTAACCTTACAACCACTGCTGATAAAGAGGCTTAGGGCTAGTATTAAAGATCAGTTAGTGGGGGCGAGGGGGTACAGAAAGAAAGGAAGAAATATTTGGCAATTGGGTTAGAGTCCATGTCCTAAACAATTTATAATCCAAGATGTTGAGCAGATGATGAGAAAGGAGCCAGAGATTTATTATAAGAACATAAGAATAGCCTTACTAGGTCAGACCAGTGGTTCATCTAGCCCACTATCCTGCTTCCAACAGTGGCCAATCCAGGTTACAAGTACCTTGCAGAAACCCAATTAGTAGCAAGTTTCCATGCTTCCCCACGTCCATCTCAATAACAGACTATGAACGTTTCCTCCAGGAACTTTTCCACACATTTTTTAAACCCACATTTTCCGGCAAAGAGTTTCAGAGCTTAACTATTCGCTGAATGAAAAAATATTTCCTCCTATTTGTTTTAAAAGTATTTCAATGAGTGCCCCCTAGTATTTGTACTTTTGAAAGTGTGAAAAATCGATTTACTTTTGTAGCATGATACCAGAGTTAATGTTGGGCCAGATACAAATATAAAAAGCACCTCTTTATCCCACCTGGAAAACTGAACAAAAGCTTGGCTGGGTGTGGATACCTGTCCATCAGCATAATAGTAGCCACAGAGACTGGGGTTTGTGAAACACCACCTATCCTCAAACAAACTCAGACTGAAAGCCCAGTTATCTGACAAAAGAAGCCCCTCAGACAGACTCTTGTAATCCTGTCACATGCCTTATGGATGTGTATCTGCCACAGAGGTCCAGACAGGAAGTCTTATGATGTCATAAAACATGGGACCAGTTACCATGCCCCATCTAAAAACCAGATGAAGCCAATTCTCAGACACCCCACCTGACTAGGGTCCAGCAAGAGAATATAAAAAGACTAGAAAAGGCCCAGCTCTCTCTCTCTTGAGATCTGCTGCTCTTGGGACCTGCTTCTTTCTGCTGAACTTCACACACACACACCCTGACAAGAATTCTCCAGGCAACAACCACAGCTTTGCAAGAAAAGACATCCTCAGCACAGAGGATTCCTTCTTCACTCTCTCTCAGCTTCAGCAATTCTGCAACAAAGACTTTGTAAGTTAATTTATGATCCAGACCTGTTATCTTGTCGCAAATGTCTCCTGTAAGCAAGATTCCTTAAAGCTGCTCTCGTTTGTAACATTACTTCATTGCCTATATTGTAAATAAACCTTTTTAAAGTTAAATATATGGTCTTTTATGTTCAGCGCACGTGTTCTTAAACCTTACAGTGCAGGTTAATGTAATTTCACAAATATAATATTTAATTCCCCCTTTTTGTTACATATCCTTATCTTATTACCTTATAGGTAATTGGTGGAGAATAGAATAAAATATAAAATATTATTATTTATTACATTTTTAATGGTTAAATATGTACAGCCTTTATGTGAGGCCACATGGTCGGAACACACGTTCTTAAAAACTAGAAATACAGCACATGTTGCGACCACATGCTCTGAGTAATTCCCTCTATTCTTACATATTCTATTCCTATAGAGAAATATCTATTATATTTCAACTCAAATAACATACATTTAATGGTGGAGAAACGCGGGCAGGGAATATTATGTGCAAGATAAGAGTGTTCTTCCTAAAAGTTATATAATTACCGAAATTGTATTTTGCTGCTTTACAGAGAACTGAGTATCGGGTTTCATTAATTAAAATTCCAGTTGATAAGGTTCAGGGTATTTAGGATGTTGCGCTGGATGGACGTTTGGTCTTTCCCAGTGTGGCAATACCTAGGTACTTATGCACTTATGTACTGCATAACCATGTTTTGGCATAAAAAGAAAACCGATTTTGCAGCTTATTTTGAGGACGCCACACATACACACACTATCCTATGTGTAGATAACCCCATCTTGTTTAAGCAATGCGTGGTATCCTCTGGCCCTAACCCTTGGACTCGTAGTGTAGCAGACGATATTAGTGGCACCTCTGATATTGAAACTAAATTTGAAAAGTATTGTTCCTTATATTCAGTTAAGTCAGAGCGTAAGAGAAATGCTTCTTGTCTTTGGTTGATGTGGGCCACATGTAAGAAAGTTTTAAAGGAGCATGCAGAACTGAAAGAGAAATTATTAGCCAAAGAGAAAGAACGCATGCAGATAGATACAGAAAAGGATTTTTTAATCACGATGACCACTTGCTTAAATTATCAATTAGATTCTTTTAAACAGCAGGTACAACAGCAGACAGCCCAGGAAAATCAAATGCAGACCCAAATTTCAGCTTTAGAAATACAAGCAAGCCAGGTCCCAGGTTTGAAACATTTAGTCAGAGAGTTAACACTGCAGACTCCCACTCTAGGTGATGAGGCTGATCATGCACATTGTCACAGAGAGATACAAACAAAACAAAACAAAAGCTTCAGGACTCTCGTCTGCAGGTTTCAGCCATTACGGGTCTCCCATGTGCCCCTCTAGGCCCAAACACGGCTACAGCCATGTCTGTGGCAGCTGTGATAAAAGTATCCCAGTCTCAACCCATAGGAGGAGGGCTCACACAAACAATTAGCTCCCAACCATTATCACAGACAGATATTGAAGTGATAGCCAAGCAGGTAGGCAAGATAGACCCCAATAATTTTCCCCGTGCTTGTGTTATGCTATGGAAGTTAGTGCAGGAAGAGAAGCTTGATACAGAGGAATTGATTAAAATTATTTGCCTCTGTATTAAACCTGAATTTGCAGAGCAAATGGAAAAAGCTATTGGGTTGGCAAAGCAAATAGGTTTTTCCTTACTCACTTTGGCAACAGCTGCTTGTGTCTCTTTTGGCACTAGAATGTTTAAGGCCCAAAGTGCAGTTATCCAACAAGAGAGAAATGAGAGTACTGAAGATTATGTTAGGAAAGCAATACTATTACTGGTGATGACAGGACTAGCTGAGGGAAGAGATTCAATAGGGCAGATACCAAAAGATCTTTTAGATGTGCAAATAGATACTGAGGATCTCAGGGAAATTTGTTAGGGCATGCATCCTGCTATTGCAAGAGCTCTATGCTCGTGGGCCCCAGGTGAGCTGGCCTCTGCTAAAGATTTATGTGTGAAGGCAATGAATGTCCAGAAGTATCAGCCTTATGCCTCACACCCAGTGGCAGCAGCTGGACCCGTTTTATACCCTGATTTAACTCCATACCAGGAACAGGCCCCAACACTGCTTCCGACATACCAGTCTAATTTAAGTACTCATAAAAGTAAGCTCTCAATTAAATATTCAGCTCCTCAACAAACAGATGCACCACCTGGGCTGCATTCTGACCTAAGCTTCCATAAAAGTAAACCTTTAATAAAAAAAAATCAGCTCCTCAATACATAGATACTGAAAACCGCAAGCAAGCATGTGACATTTTGAAATCTCATGGTGAGAATATTTCATATTGGGAAAACAAACCCACCAGTGTCCTTACAGCAAGAGCCTTACAGATAGCTAACCAGAATTCTTATAAAAAGAGAAATCTGCCACCAGATAAGCAGGAACCTATAACTGCATGTCCTACTGTACCAGAAACTGACATTCTTTCAGCCCTTCTTGCAATGTTTGATGCCTATGGAACATGAGGAGACGCGTCTAGCCTGGACTGGACTTCTCCACAGCATGATCCACTCTGCAGATGACAGTGGGATCCAGGTGGCTGATTTTTGGTATAGGTTGGACAGGAATATATATTAAAACTGATTTTTGGTATAGGTTGGACAGGAATATAGGAAAAGGCTTTTACACTGAAATACCTTTGTAATATTGTTTAAGATTTAAAATGTCTCTCTGTAATAAGTAACTCCCACTTGAGCTGGAACTGAATATTGTACTTTAATTTGAATTAACAAGATATGCTTATTTTTGTAGAAGAAACTAAAGCCTATCTATATCCAGCTTGCATGCCATGGTCTAAGATCTTGGGAAGGAACTGTGAAGGAGGGAACATTTTACCAGGACCGTGGAGCCATGTGACCTTTTAAATTAATGTGAAAGAGTCTTTTTCTTCCCCTCTCAGAGTTCAAGCCTTAAATCCAGGATTTTTATGGGCCAGGAATTGATACATACATGGCTATCTCAGATACATTTTAAAATAAACAGATCTGTGCCTTTTCTACTTATGAAATAGTGATACCATGTATAAGTTTTGCTTATTTTGCGCATAAGTACTTCTCAATGAATGAAACTGCTTTGGTAATCCAAATTGGATGCCGCATATGCTGCTTTTGTGTTTATTTGCAGGTTAAGCCCAATCCTGAATCCGGAATGGACCGATCGGATACATAAGGCCTACTAGAGCTCTGTGTTTGTCTGTCATGTGGTCTTCAGTTTTATCTGTTTATTTTATTGTATGGTATACCCAAAGAATTGCAACACCACAGACATTCCTAGACCCTCCCCACTAGCAGCCCTTCCATTAGTCCAAATTATGCCATGTCCTTTTCCAAAACATGTTCACTATTATTGAAGCTATGGTGTAAACACTCTGATTATAGCCCAGCTCAGGCTTGTCTAACCATTTTATTAGTTCCATGAATTGTTATTTAATGTCATGTATATTTAAAATTATGAACAAAAAGTTTCTCTTTATAGGCCCTACCAGATACAATCAGTGTAGTGAATGTTTCTGGCTTTATAGTTTATTCTGTACCACAACCAGAACATACACATTGTCTCTCTCCTGAATAACATATTAGTTGTGTGTTAAACACAGTTAATGTATCTCTTCTGAATGCCCTACTAAGTACACTAAACACTTCAGTATTGTCTCTATCAATTCGCTATATCAAGTATGAATATTGTAACCGTTTTTACTACACTCAGTACACATACAACATTTCTCCCTGAAAGATATCTCATGGTGCCATACCATGACCCTGTTTTCGCTATTCGGTCAATGATCAATTAGATATTATTTTACAGGATTTATGTATTTCCGTAGATAGGATTAATTATTTTGTATATGATAGTAACCTAGGAAGTCATTATGATAATTGCATGCTTAATGGTACCTGTGCCTTTTGTCTTTCTAATGATAACAGTAGTATAGTAGTCCCTTATGCCCATTATTGTTTATGTATTAGAACTATCTGTCCTTTTATTATTGCTAATGGTATGCTGTTCATAGTAATTGAAGGTTTAAATCTATGTATATGTGATGTCACTAAAATTACAGGATGTGATTTTAGTTATTCCAGACCAATAATGCAGTATGTTTCCAATGATCTATCCATACCCACTCCTGAACTACTACCTATTCCCTTAGGTTTTAATGTAAATTAATACATCAGTTAGCTCCTGAGATAGAGAACATAGGGAAACGTTCATGGTGGGATACTTTCCTTGGAAAGTCAAATACTGGGAATAATGTACTGAATAGATTGTTCCATCCCATTGTGGTGGTATTGATTGGTCAGTTGCTCACTCTTATGCTAATGATTTGGCTAGCATGCTGGGTTAAGAGAAAGTTTCACCAGATCCAGAAGATGACCTTTTACAACCAGATCTACAGTGCCATACCATGAAGATATCGTGTGGCATCAACTTGGGAGCAACCTATGTCCCTGAGCAGTGGCAAAAATGAGCTGGTCTCTAGGGGTGGTGCATATGAGGCACATGAGTGTAATTGCAAGCCTGCTAAAACAGAGCAAAGCCAGACTCTGCCCAAAACCACCTAACTGAATAGAAGCCTAATTGAACTGATGCCAGATGACCACAGAAAACTTGATCAATGGTGAATACCTAGCAATCTAAATGTAAGTAATGAGCAGAAAGAAAATTAATAATAATGAGTATTTGCTTATAATAGTCACAATTCCTATTAGGTGACACGTTCCAAGGTTCAATATCCACTATTCAAAGATTCACTTCTCCCAATATACCCATGTAAATAGTCCAATATCTTTGCTATTGTTTTTTTGAATTCTGCTTCTGTATTAGGTTAAGGTTAAGTTTGTAACTTTTTATAGTTATTTGTGATTCTCCATTCCAATATTGTGTTAATATTGTCTCTAAGAATCAGAATGTTGGGCCAGATACAAATATAAAAAGCACCTCTTTATCCCACCTGGAAAACTGAACAAAAGCTTGGCTGGGTGTGGATACCTGTCCATCAGCATAATAGTAGCCACAGAGACTGGGGTTTGTGAAACACCACCTTTCCTCAAATAAACTCAGACTGAAAGGCCAGTTATCTGACAAAAGAAGCCCCTCAGACACAGTGGCGTAGCTAGGTGGGGCGCAGGGGGAGCGGTCGCTTCCCCAAATGGATTTTTTTTAAACGGCGCCTATGCGCATGCTTCTGTCTTCCCATTTTGCACATGGTCAGGAATGAACCAGATCATTGTCATCATCATCGTCGCCGCCTGCACCGACAACAGACTGCTGCTAACTGAAGAAGTGATCAGCCCACTGCCTGAGCCCACTCACACAGCAACATTAGCACAACAAAGGAGCTGGATGGTCTGGACAACAATCTCTCTCTCGACGTCGGTTTTCCACTTCTCCTCCAAGCAGTGCAGCACTGTGGGGGCAGGGACGGGGTGGGGCTGCCCTAGGGGCCTCTCAGGCATGGCCTGCTGGTGCAGACTTCAGCTCAGCTGTTCGGCGCTGGACCTCAGACTCAGTGAGCTTTTCTCTGACTCCTGGGCTGGCTGTGATGGGGTAAGGGACTGTTCCACTCTGTGCTCTTTTGTGCTGGCTGGCTGACTGTGTGTTGTGTGCCGGGGATGGAATAGGAAGTGTTCCACCTCCGTGGCACTGGCTGTTTCGGCTTCTAAAATATCTCAGGGCGGGGGGAGGAGGGGTAACAGAAAGAAAGTGATCGATAAGGGGGCGTGTCAAGATGGCTGCCTAACCGGTTGGATGGTAGAGAGCTCTGAGCGTTTGGGGAGGAAATTACTCTTCTTTCAAAAAAAAAAAATGCCTCATTCTAAAAGAAAGGGGAAGCTAAGGTTAGTTCCTCAGCCTACCTTGACGTCTTCCCCAGCCCAAGCGTCTCTTGAGCAGTACTTCCCCGGTTTTTCCAGGTCCTAGAGGGAGGAGGATCCCATAGCGGGAGTTCCCGGAGAAGCGCGATCCCCGCTGGGAGAAGAAACCTCCCTTTCACCACCATCTACGCTGCTGATTCCTCCGTGTCCAGCGTTGACGGCGTCCCTGGAGGGAAACCCCGCCGATCCCGGAAGTGTATCAGAAGGGGCAACCAGCGAGGACCCGGGCATGCAAAAATCGATTCTGAAGCCTGAAGGAACTTGGTTTCCTTCAGTGAAAAACCCGGAGGTGACACTGGAAACGATTGGGGTGATGTTGGACCAGATGAATACTACACTGCAAAAAACTTCAGGTGACGTGGTAAATTTAAATGCCAAGAAGAGCTAAAAGCAACTGTTGAATCTGTTAAAGAGAACTTAACAAAGCAAGTGTCTAATCTTGGAAAAGAAGTAGAATCGTTTAAGGAGTTTAAGGTTATGTTTGTCAAAGATAATACGGATATGAGAAGAAAAATTGAACAATTAGAGAACTATAACAGACGGCTTAATCTCTGTCTGTTAAATTTTCCTAAACTATCGGGGGTAACCCCGATAGATACATTTAGAAGATACCTGAATGAGATTCTCAAAATTCCCCTTGAAGCTATTCCTCCGGTGAACAAAATTTACTTTATTCCTAAACCAAAAGGGGAATTGCGAGGAACAGAAAACATTACTCCTGACTTACAAAATATCTCTGACATATTGGAACAATCTTCAGAAATAATACTTGATAGAGCTACATTGTTAATTTCCCTTGTATTTGAACAGGATTATAATAACATATTAAGACTATATTTTCGCAACGTTAAGGCTCAATTTTGTGGATCTAAGGTCTGGATGTATCCAGACGTGACTAAACAAACACAACAAAAAAGAAAAGCATTTCTTGCTTTGAAGCAGAAGACAATCGATATTGGTGGCTCTTTCTTCTTGGCATATCCATCTAAGTGTGTAGTTAAGTTAGGTCAAAACAAATATACTTTCTTTTCACCGGAACAACTGAAATCATTTCTAGAAATGAAGCAGTTGAAGTAATATAAATAATCTGGAGTATAAGACAGCTTTTACTTAATAATATTGTTTATTTTCTTTGAATACTTCTCTGACTCTATCACTCCCTCCTCACTATTGGGGTCTAAGAAAGGTTAAAGCATTTTCTATGTTAAAGTACAGCTAATTGGTAACTTTTTTGTCCATTGTAAGATTTTTCTTTTTTGATGTTTTTCTTCTCTGGTATGAAACTGGTAAAGCATTGGATGAGAACGTTAATGATGTATATTATTTGCCTGTGTTTCTAAGCAAGGATTACCTTGTTAATTGCATATTAAATTTATAAATAAAGAAAAAATAAAAAAATAAAGAAAAAAACAAAAAGAATGTGATCGATAGACAGGCTTCTTAGGTCTTGTGTGCCGTGCAGCATGAAAACAGGGGAGGGGGGTTAACAATGCAATAGATCATGGGCAGTCTTAGCCAGAGCTGCAGGAAAATGGAGGGGAGAGGGGGAGCTGGGTCTGGGAGGGGAGATGAGAGAAGAGAGAGACACACACACACCTCTCCAACCTATAAAATAAAAAATTAAAAAGGATAGGGGTGGGGAGGCACACACACAGTCACAACCTTGTTTTGCAGCCCATAAAATAAAAAAAGGGGGAGTGGGTGGACTGGAGACAGCAACACACACAAATTCTCTCTCTCTCTCTCTCTTTTTTTCCCAGTCCATAAATTACAAAAATAAATTAAAGGGGAGAGAGTGGTAGGGGACTAAGTAGTGACACACATAGACACACAGACACAGCCTTTTTTTCAGCCTATTAAAAAAGAGAACGAGAGGGGGAGGCACACACACACACTTTTTTTTCATCCCTTAAAATAAATTTAAAAAGGGGACATGCTGGAAATAAAATATACTGTGTGGTTGGGGGGGGGGGGGCAGAGCAAGATCGTCGACAAGAGTGGTCATCAAGGGAAGCAAGAGTGAGATTTCAGGTGGGGAGAAGCAAGGGAGACCCAGAGAGAAGAGGAGGGGGCCAGGGATGCAAGGGGAGATGTTGGACAAGGAGGTTGAGGAAAACAGGAGATCGGTTATTCCTATCTAGTCCATTATACGGACTTTAGTTCACCCAAAACAATACCAAATGCTAAAACAATAGCAAAAGATTATTTAAAAAAAATTGTGGTCTATATGCAGTGGTGTGCTGGTAAATCTTTAATAACAGGCTCTCTCCCCGGTCCACCTCGGCGCCCCCCCCCCCCTTACACCACTGCGCCCCCCCCCCCCCCCCGTCCAACTCTGCGCCCCCCCCATCCACCTCTGCTCCCCTCGTCCACCTCTGCGCCCCCCCAAAATTGCAGAGCTGGCTATAGCTGGGGGGGGGGGCAATGCATTACTCTCTCCAGGAAAAAAAATTAAATGATCCCAGATTCCAATCTAATTCATTTTTAATGTGGGATAAAATGCCATAAATAAGTAAATAAATATAAACTTTTAATATTGAGCACCTGATTCTCAAAGTGAACATATTCCAAACACTATAATGAACACAAAATGATTTTTTTCTACCTTTGTTGTCTGGTGACTGTTTTTCTGATCATGCTGGCCCAGTATCCGATTCTGCTGCTATCTGTCCTCTTAACTCCGTTTCCAGGGCTTCCTTTCCATTTATTTCTTTCCTCCTTTCTTCTTCATTTCTGGTCCTCAGCTTCTGCCTATTTTCTTCATCCATGTGCAGTTTTTCTCCTCTCTTCCTTTTCCCTCATCTCATCTCCTTCCTCACTCTTCTCTCCCCCTTCATCCATGTCCAGCATTTCTTCTCTCTCCCCTCCTCTCCCCTGCCCTGCATGCACCCATATCCAGCAGTGACCCTCCTCTCCCCTGCCCTGCATGCACCCATACCCAGCGACCCTCCTCTGCCCTGCCCTGCATGCACCCAGATGTCCAGCAGTGACCTTCCTCTCCCCTGCATGCACCCATGTCCAGCAGTGACCCTCCTCTGCCCTGCCCTGCATGCACCCAAATGTCCAGCAGTGACCCTCCTCTCCCCTGCACCTCTCCCCTGCATGCACCCATGACCAGCAGTGACCCTCCTCTCCCCTGCCCTGCATGCACCCATACCCAGCGACCCTCCTCTGCCCTGCCCTGCATGCACCCAGATGTCCAGCAGTGACCCTTCTCTCCCCTGCATGCACCCATGTCCAGCAGTGTACCCTCCTCTCCCCTGCCCTGCATGCACCCATGTCCAGCAGTGACCCTCCTCTCCCCTGCCCTGCATGCACCCATACCCAGCGACCCTCATCTGCTCTGCCCTGCATGCACCCAGATGTCCAGCAGTGACCCTCCTCTCCCCTGCACCTCTCCCCTGCATGCACCCATGTCCAGCAGTGTACCCTCCTCTCCCCTGCCCTGCATGTGCCCATGTCCAGCAGTGGCCCTCCTCTGCCCTGCCCTGCATGCACCCATACCCAGTGACCCTCCTCTGTCCTGCCCTGCATACACCCAGATGTCCAGCAGTGACTCTCCTCTCCCCTGCATGCACCCATGTCCAGCAGTGACCCTCCTTTCCCCTGCCCTGCATGCACCCATACCCAGCGACCCCCTCATCCACCCACGCCCACCAGCGACTCCATTTTCCCCCCTGCCACCCCCTCCCGAGTTGTTTTGCGAATTCTTCTCCTCCCTCCCTCCCTCCCGATCCGGTCCCTCACCGCCCGCTTGTTTTTTGAATTCTTCAGGGCAGGCAGTCTTGCCTGCCCGCTTCCAGCGCTGACTGTCCTCCCTTGCTGATTCACGCTTCAAAATGGCTGCCGAGACTTCAGCCGAAGTCTCGCGAGGCCGCCTCTGGAAGTCTGGGCGGAAATTTTTAAAGCGTGAATCGGCAAGGGAGGACAGTCAGCGATGGAAGCGGGCCCCAAAAAATTCAAAAAACAAGCGGGCGGTGAGGCGGATCCGGAGGGAGGGAGGGAGGGAGGGAGGAGAGCCAGAGCCGGCTCGCTATTTTCAACAACCAGCTCACAAGCCAGAAGAAAATTTAACAACCGGCTCTTGCAAGCCAGTGCGAGCTGGCTCCAGCACACCACTGTCTATATGTAAAAAGGCTAAAGCTGTTCCAGTTGGATAAGTAGTGCCTTAAAAGATGGAAAACACAATTTCTTTTCTTTTTAACTTATTTGACAACTTTTTAATTTATTTGAAAGCTTCCCATATCTAGATATAAATATCATGACATAAAAATTGAACATCACTAAGACAGCTTAAAAATTATTATATGCTGTTCTATACAATACAGATGGCAACATTTCAGTGAGAATATCCTGGTTCTTGAACTTAACTGTTCACCTTAACTGTTGCGGTAATCTGCCTCTGGGAAGTCTGGTGTCATAAAGATGGAATATACTGAAATTAAATGGAAGTAAAATTAAACTCCTCCTTTCATTGGGGCATATAGAATCACATCTGTATCTGTCTGTGTTGGTGGCCCTTTACTAGGTGAACGCATCTTTGCACGAATACAGGGGGGAGTCCCTGTAGCCAGCCCCTCCAAATGACACAATGATTTAAAATGTAGAACAAATTAGTACTCTAACCGATGAAACCAATACTTCCTCTGTGTACATCCATATGCTGCACAAGCCAGCATATTTGAAAATATAAGTGAGATTAAATAAAGTTATAGGCATAGCATGGAATAAAACCTAATATTGAATCTTAACAGTACTTCATCTGTTCAAGGAGACCAAATATGACCCACCAAGAAATGCTCCCTTATACCGTTATGCTATGAGTTTATCTGATTGATCAGACTGAATGGAATGTACAAGTCTTTATCTGCTGTCATCTACTATGTTAGGGCCATGCTCCTAAGTCAGTGTGCTAAATTATTGCCCTATTTTCAGCCATACTTAGGAGTATAACTTTTCAGCTGAAAATTCATCTTAATTAATGAGCTTGAAAGTTATGCCTACCATTTGTTTGCCTAGATCAGTGGTTCTCAACCAGTGTGTCAGGACACATTGGTGTGTCCCCAAGAGATGGGAGAAGTGTCACCAAAAAAATTTGGTATAGAAAGCAAGCTTGTGTTTCCTTTACAACAATCAGTGCCTGCAAACTGGAAAGACAAGCAATCTTGAGAGTCAGGTTCTCAAAATCCGTTACTGGTCCCTATTTCTGCTTCTTCATTACCTTCCAATAATAATGTTGCAGGTCTGCTATCCATAGATTCTATTTGTTATATAGTTTGAGTAGCATATTTGCAGGTTTTTATGACGTTTCACAGTATCTGGCAGTGGAGGGATTTTGTGTTGCTGTTACTGAAGGGAAGGATATCCATGCATTCTATCACAATTGTACCAAGGATAGATTGGTGGAAAGAAAACTAGGCAAAAGGAAAAATGGGAGGGGAGAGCAAGGCAATTGAAATATCCAGAGATGGGCATAACTCTCAGTAAGAGCATAAATCCTTTGAATATTGAGCTCATAATTGGTACTTTATGCTGGAGTTTCTGCATTTATTTGAGTTCAACTTTGTTTATTCATCTGGTTTTTCTCTCTGTTTTAAGAGGCATAATACAAAACTTGCAAGTTGATTAAAGTGTCTTAAGTTACTTCAGTAAAAAGGTATCAGTATATTTGCTTTGTATTTATTAACCTATATTTCTGTGCATTCAGATTCAGTACTGTACCAGCACTGTCACTAAATCCACCTCAGCATTTTTCTAAATGCTTCATATTGTATGAAATTCCACTTCACAGCACACAAATGCCAGTATCTTACCATGCTAATATAGGCTGCAAGTGTAAAAAATATTTGTTCGGTCTATGTTTGTATTAATGGCAGTATAGTGTAAAAGGTCAGAGAAGTTCCTGTTTGGTTGTTACCTTTATAGGAGAGTCATAGCCTAGGTACATTCCCCATGAAAGATGTGCTAATCTAAATGAGACCCAAAGCAGCCACCAGTGTCCCCTAGGCTTGGGGCATGTTAGCAGCGCCTTGTATTTTCCAAGAATGTCTAGTTATACCTCTGCTATGGCCTGCTAACTTCTGGCGCCTATTTTACAAAAGTCTGCTCCCCCAGACATCAAAACCTAGCTACGCCTCTGCTCAGACAGACTCTTGTAATCCTGTCACATGCCTTATGGATGTGTATCTGCCACAGAGGTCCAGACAGGAAGTCTTATGATGTCATAAAACATGGGACCAGTTACCATGCCCCATCTAAAAACCAGATGAGGCCAGTTCTCAGACACCCCACCTGACTAGGGTCCAGCAAGAGAATATAAAAAGACTAGAAAAAGCCCAGCTCTCTCTCTTGAGATCTGCTGCTCTTGGGACCTGCTTCTTTCTGCTGAACTCCACACACACACACCCTGACAAGAATTCTCCAGGCAACAACCACAGCTTTGCAAGAAAAGACATCCTCAGCACAGAGAATTCCTTCTTCACTCTCTCTCAGCTTCAGCAATTCTGCAACAAAGACTTTGTAAGTTAATTTATGATTCAGACCTGTTATCTTGTCGCAAATGTCTCCTGTAAGCAAGATTCCTTAAAGCTGCCTCTCGCTTGTAACATTACTACATTACCTGTATTGTAAATAAACCTTTTTAAAGTTAAATATATGGTCTTTTATGTTCGAAACCTTACAGTGCAGGTTAATGTAATTTCACAAATATAATATTTAATTCCCCCTTTTTGTTACATATCCTTATCTTATTACCTTATAGGTAATTGGTGGAGAATAGAATAAAATATTATTATTATTTATTACATTTTTAATGGTTAAATATGTATAGCCTTTATGTGAGACCACATGGTCGGAACACATGTTCTTAAAAACTAAAAATACAGCACATGTTGAGACCACATGCTCTGAGTAATTGCCTCTATTCTTACATTTTCTATTCCTATAGAGAAATATATATTATATTTCAACTCAAATAACATTTAAGATAATACTTTTACCTGTTCTACATCACTCAGGATTTCATAGACCTCAATCATATCCCCCTCAGTCATTTCTTTTCCAAGATGAAGAGCCCTAACTTCTTTAGCCTATCCTCATACGGGAAGAGTTCCATCCCCTTTATCATTTTGGTCGCTCTTCTTAGAACCTTTTCTAATTCCACTATATATTTTTTTAGATACAGCGAACAGAATTGAATGCAATACTCAAGGTGAGATCGCACCATGAAGCGATACAGTGGCATTATAATATTCTTGTTCGTATTTTACAATCCTTTCCTAATAATTCCTAGCATCCTATTTGCTTTTGTGGCCACCACTGCACACTGAGCAGAAGATTTCAGCATATTGTCCACAATCCTGCTTATAATCGAACGAGAAAAACGCCCAAGTTCCGACCTAAATCGGGAGATAGACGTTTATCTCACAGAAACGAATAACACGGTATAATCGAAAGCCGAACTTGGACGTTTTCAACTGCACTCCATCGCGGAAGCGTACAAAGTTGATGGGGGCGTGTCGGAGGCGTGGTGAAGGCAGGACTGGGGCATGGTTATCACCCGAAAAGAGATGGGCGCCTTTCGCCGATAATGGAAAAAAAGTATGCTTTTGTAGCTAGAATTTAGGGCACTTTTCCTGGACCCTGTTTTTTCACGAATAAGGCCCCAAAAAGTGCCCTAAATGACCAGATTACCACCAGAGGGAATCGGGGATGACCTCCCCTGACTCCCCCAGTGGTCACTAACCCCCTCCCACCACAAAAAATGATGTTTCACAACTTTTTATTTTCACCCTCAAATGTCATACCCACCTCCCTGGCAGCAGTATGCAGGTCCCTGGAGCAGTTGTTAGGGGGTGCAGTGGACTTCAGGCAGGTGGACCCAGGCCCATCCCCCCCTACCTGTTACAATTGTGCTGCTTAATGCTTAGTTGTCCAACCCCCCCCCAAACCCACTGTACCCACATGTAGGTGCCACCCTTCACCCCTTAGGGCTATAGTAATGGTGTAGACTTGTGGGCAGTGGGTTTTGAGGGGGATTTGGGGGGGCTCAACACACAAGGGAAGGGTGCTATGCACATGGGAGCTCTTTTACCTTTTTTTTTGTTTTTGTAAAAGTGCCCCCTAGGGTGCCCGGTTGGTGTCCTGGCATGTGAGGGGGACCAGTGCACTACGACTCCTGGCCCCTCCCATGAACAAATGGCTTGGATTTATTCGTTTTTGAGCTGGGCGCTTTCATTTTCCATTATCGCTGAAAAACAAAAACACCCAGCTCACAAATTATCGAATAAAACATGGACGTCTATTTTTTTCGATAATATGGTTTGGTCCGCCCCTTCACGGACCTGTTCTCGGAGATAAATGCCCATGGAGATAGACGTTTTCGTTCGATTATGCCCCTCCACGACACCTAAATCTTTTTCTTGAGTGTTGACTCCTAAGGTGGACCCTATCATCAGGTAACTATGATTTGGATTATTCTTCCCAATGTGCATCACTGCATTTATCCACATTAAATTTCATCTGCCATTTGGATGCCCATTCTTCCAGTTTCGTAAGGTCTTCCTGAAATTTTTCACAATCTGCATGTGTTTTGAGAACTTTGAATAGTTTTGTGTCATCTGCAAATTTAATCACCTCACTCATCATTCCGATTTCCAGATCATTTATAAATATGTTGAATAGGACTGGTCCTAGTACAGATCCCTGCAATACTCCACTATTCACACTCCTCCATTGAGAAAAATGGCCATTTTTGTAGAACATATGTAGAGTCTTACAGTAGTGATAAGTAGTCAGGTATGATATCTCCCTGCCTAAAGTGCTTACAATCTAAGAAACTGAGCAGAGCATGAGGGAAGTTAGAAGACAGCTGCTACAAACTAGAGATGAAAGGGTAAGAGACAACTATAGACTAGGGTCTCGATGTTCAGAAGCAAATGCGGGCTCCAAGGCCAGTAGCACTGGACTAGTACCCACATTTGTTAGCGCTGAATGCTGAGAGCCAATAAGCGTGTGAACCAAAAAGCTTGCTGGCTCACAGCACAATGAACATGCAAATGCATGCTAATCTGCTCTTTCTGTATTCCTCCCCGATGCTCAGAGGACAGCATGCTAAACAAGGGTGCTCTTTCCATCGTCAAACCTACGTCAGCTCAGAGCTGGCATAAGGGTTGTGCTGGGCCATGGTCTAAGGAATAGAGAAGGCAGCAAAAGGCATTGGAGCTCAATCCTCCTCGTTGATCTTTCTAAAATTACTTCCAAAAGTCCAATGACAGTGTCTGTCCCATGTGACTTCTGTGGCTGTCCCTTGTTTTTGTTTTTCAATTTAAAACCTGTTTAGTTAACTGCGGTACATCCCATGGAACTAAACTTGCATTTAAATTTTCATCTGGGGTTATTTTTTCATTCTTTTTTTTTAAACAGTTGTACAAGATGCAGGCCTAGCCCCATGGTTACATAAGTTAAAAGTTTTTTCTACTTATAGTAAGGGAAGATTTTGAAGCGTTGTCGGCACCTCTTCCTCCTCCTTCCCTCTTCCCTTCTCGTTTTCTGGGCATGCGCTGAATTAGCTGTGTTTAATGCACAACATTTGAGTGAATGCACCAGGCACCATCCCCCCTAACTTCCAAACAACTCCCTAATGCTCAACCTATGAATGCGCCTATATTTGCATCTCATTAGTGTTGAGTATTAGGGAGTTGTTCAGGCACGCTGTTCTGACAGTATTTCTCCGGCACTTCTCAGTATAGCGGCTGGAGTTTTGAGCATCGGGGCCTAGGGTAGATGAGCTATGTGGTAATTTGAAATAGGCAGATGAAACAGGTCAAACAGGCTGACTGAGACCCAGATGTACAAAGGCCCTGGTAAAGAATCGCTCTGTATCTCCACCTCGGTAAAAATTACTGATTTGGAAATCCCGAGGGATTTCCAAAGCGAATCACATGCAAATGAGAAGGTCGCTGGTTTTGCGATCAGCTCATTTGCATGCCATGGGTGGGGGGGGGGGGAACCAGTCGGCCAGCTGAGCATGCACGGAACAGTCAATCGCTAAGTGTGGCTATTCTGCACATGCTACAGATGGTTTTCATACACGCAGATAAGACTGCATGTATGAAAGCTGGTGTAGCTTTTTCTTTTCTTTTTTTTTTTTTACTGATACCGGGAGCCTGCACTGTGCCTTCCGTTCTCCTGCCTGCAGAAATTTAGGGGTGGGGGGAGCTGCAGATCCCCAATATTGGAGCAGCTTTTAGTCCTAAAGTGCTGAATACCGGTGCAGCTTTTAAGTGCTGATTCTGGCCTTCTTCGCCTGCACAGCCCACCACAGAGACTGTAGCCTGGTATGTTGTTTGAAAGGATGTTTTTTTTTCTTGACTGGTGAAATCTGGGTGCTCCGATGTGTCTTGTTCCTCCCTGCAGGTCCTTCTCCTCTAGCTGGAGTGGCAGAGGAGGTGGCTGTGGAGTACTTGCTATGAAGAACTGTCAGGATCGAACGCTCCAGACCACTCGTTAAATTTTCCATGCTAAAGGTAGTAGCTGCTTGTGTGCATTGTTCGGAAAATGGCCGTGCATCGCTTTGCATGCACATTTGTATAGTTATTAGCTTATTATAAACCTTTGCATACGATTTTCGTTAGCTGCTACTGTGACAGGAAAAGAGCTGTCAGAACTCTTTTGTGCATGTCTGGCTGTACTCTGTGCTCACTAAATCGGCTAGAACCAGTGTAAAAATCATGTTGCTGGCTTGTTAGGTTTTGGGCATCTGGGCCCCAGTCATGGTTTTGCCCCATTGCATGCATGGATTTGTAGTTCTGATTTTTCTCATTGATTGTGCTAAGAAAAATCAAAACTGCAACTCTATGCACGCAACAGGAGGGGGAAGGGAGGAAGAAACAAGGACAAAATAAGCATGTTTAATTGACCTAGGTAAGGTGACAACCCTAAAATGAGGGTTATTTTATATGTATTTTTAAAACTATTAATATTCTAGGAAAGATTGTTGGCCAGGGTGGGTAATATAGAGAAATACCCAGGGAACTACTGTGCCTCTTCACTGACAGTTCTACTGTAGAGACAGTAGGAACTCTAAGTTCTGACATGTCTGCTAGCATATGGCCATATCACTGAGTACAAGGGTGAGTGCCCCCTCTTTCACTGAAACTTCATAGAGGGGCTCCAGTCCCCTGGAATTGTCTGGAGTGTTGATTAGCCCAGGCAATAACCTGATTCTAAGGGCAATAACTTGACCCCACCCCAGACGAGTGGCAGTCCTTTCCTTATATTAACTCTGTCCTGCAGAATCTTGCAAAGCTTTCAGGCTTATTTTCGAAAGAGAAGGACACCCACCTTTCGACACAAATCGGAAGATGGGAGTCCTTCTCCCAGGGTCGTCCAAATCGGTATAATGGAAAGCCATTAATTTTTTCACAGCTACATGGGCATGAGAAAGTTAATGCACTTTAGTGCATAGGGGGATATTAGCTTGGAAATTAATTATCACTCTTACTTAAATAATTAACATGTGCTTAATTTGTTCCCAAAACAGAAAGCAGCAGGCAATTTTCAAGTGTACAGCCAACCTAAGCAGTCAGCTTATGCATACCTTTGGACATAGAAAAGAGAAAGCAGGAGACTATGGGGCTCATTTTCAAAAGAGAAAAATGTCCAAAAAATTGGCACAAAATCTCCTTTTTTCTCATAAAAATGTTCAAATTGGTATTTTTTATACCAATTTGTAGACATTTTTCTATGGAGTCCAACAGAAGTGTGTTCAAATCATAACGGGGTGTGTCAGGGGTGTGTTACGGGTGGGACCAGGGCGTTACTAACACTTGGATGTTTTTCTGCCATATTGGAACAAAACAAAAATATCCAGGCCTACAAAGTTGGACATTTTAGTCTAGACCTGACTTATTAACGAATAAGCCATAAAAAATGTCCTAAATGACCAGATGACCACTGCAGGAATAAAGGAATTACACCCCTTATTCCTTCAATAGTCACTGACCCCCTCCCACCCTGCAGATATGTAAATGAAACAGTACATACCAGCCTCTAAGACAGATTCAGATGTTATGGCCAGTCCTATTAGAGCAGCAAGCAGGTCCCTGGAATAGCCTAGTGGTCAGTGCAGTGCACTGTAGAGAAGGTGACCCAGGCCCATAATCCACTCTAACTATTACACTTGTGGTGGAAGGTGTCACCCCCCCCCCCCCCAACTTACTGTACTCACATAAGGGCTATTGTAGTGGTGTATAGTTGGGTACAGTAGGTTTTTGGGGGGTTTTGAAGGGCTCACCATACCATATAAGGGGGTAATGGTGAGATGTGTACCTAGGACCTTTTATGTGAAGTCCACTGCAGTGCCCACTATGGTGCATCACTGCTCTGCTGGGATGCCTGTATGGCCAATCTACTAGGAAAGCTGGCTCTTCCTACGTCCCAATGGCTTGATTATGTGCGTTTTTCACTTGGACTTTTTTTTTTAATGGTCCAAAAAGATAGATATACTAAGCACAACAACATCTAGGAAATGGTCATTTTCAAAGAAAAAAGATAGATATGTTTCTGGTTTGAAAATGTTCATTTTCATGTCTTGATTTCTGGATGTTTTCAGCAAAACGCCCAAAGTCAGATTTAGACGTCATATCGAAAATGCCCCACAATGTGAGTGTAAGTCCCTGAGAGGAGAAGACTGAAGAAAGAGAAATTCTATGCAGCTTATTGCCAGCCCCCTGACCCTTTCACTGCCCTTTCCCCTCTCTTTCTCTTCTCTACTTCAGCCTCCTGAAACAAGTGAGTCACTGGTTGCTTATGCTTACTCACTGAAATGTGGTAAGGTTTTACAGTTACAGTGCCACAAGATAACTGTAAAAAATAATGCACAATAACTGCAAAACCTCTCTGTTAATCATGGAGGGTGTTCTCAATGGCATAGCTAGGGGGGGTGCAAGGGCAGCGGTCGCTTCCCCAAATGGATTTCTCAAAACATGGTGCCTATACGCATGCGCCGCCACCTTCCCGCTCGCATGCGGTACCAGAACAGGAATGTGCTGGATCGTTGTCATCTGCTCAGCAGTACACCAAGAGAGCTGCTGTGCTAACTGCTGAGCCGCCCAGTGCCCGCACACTCCTGAGTCCTGACCGTCACCTTACCAGTAGGAACGGAGCTGGTGGCTGGTCTGGAACAACGGCGGCTGCGGCTGAGCTCTCTCCACCTCTCGATGTTCTCCTCCTGGCTTCAAGAACAGTGCAGGCAGCACTGTGGGGGAGGGGCCCAGGGTCCTCTTCAGCTCAGGCACGGCCCGGACGGTGTGTGGTGCAGGCTGCAGCCCAGCTGTTCGGTGCTTGGCCTCTTAACTGTGAGAGCTGTTCTTCTTCTTCTCTGAGGACCAGATGCACTAAACTTAACGAGCTAGCAACGTGGTTTTTAAACTGGTTCTAGCCAGTTTAGTGTGCAAGTAGTAAACCGGGACATGCACAAAAGGATTCTCCGAGCCATTTTCCTGTCACAGTAGCAGCTAACGAAAACAAAATGCAAATGAGCTAATTACTATTATATTGTGAATGCGATGCATTATCGTTTCCGACCCCATGCACAAAAGCAGTCCCTACCTTTACCATGGAAATTTTAATGGGAGGTGTGGACCTTCCGGTTCTTCATTAATCGCAAGTAGGAGAAGGGGAGAAACAAGGCAGGGAAGATGGAGCACAAAAAAAATATATACCACCTTACATGCAGCTTCTTTGCGTGTATGAAAGCCATGCCATATGTTTCTTTTTCAAATTACATTTTACTGGCAAGAAATTAGGGGGGAGGAAGTACCGAAATGTAAAGCATAAAAGTAATGATGACTTACCAAAAATGCAAGGAAGACAAGAGTCCATCAAAGAAACAGCGTCTGTGGAAAACGGGCTTGGTTCCACCCCCAGCTGTTCCTGCTGCTTCATTTCTATTGGCCGGCTGACATCCTAGAATGCCCATCTCCCTGAAGATGGATCCTCATGGCTGGCTGCTGTCCCAACTCCTCCTCCCTGCAGGGCTTCCCTGATGACATCACTTTAGAGCTGTGAACTGATTGGATCTGAACTTCCTGGTGTCCCACTCCACAGTGAGGGGCTAAACCAATTGGACAGCATCAACCTGGGATGTCCCGCCCACTCACTAGTGGAGGGGGACACCAGGAAGTTCGGATCCAATCAGTTCACAGCTCTAAAGTGATGTCATGAGGGAAGTCCTGCAGGGAGGAGGATTTGGGACAGCAGCCAGCCAATGAGAATCCATCTTCAGGGAGATAAGCATTCTCGGATGTCAGCGAGCCAATAGAAGGAAGCAGCAGGAACAGTTGGAGGTGGAATCAAGCCCTGATGCTGCTGATTCTTCACAGAAGAGTGGAGAGCAGCAGAGAGGTTTTTCCCATTTTTTTCCCAGCATCAGGAGGCAGGGAGCTGCAATACACGTATGCTCATCCACGCATAGTGACTGACTGTTCTGCGCATGCTCAGCTCACCAACTTGCTTCCCCCATATCGCATGCAAATGAGCTGGGTCACAAAAGCAACAAGCAGCTCATTTGCATGCGATTTTCTTTGTGAATCCCTCTGTGTTTCTAAATTGGTAAATTTTTACCAATTTGGAAACGCAGAAGGATCCTTAATTGGACCTTTGTGCATCTGGCTGTGAGTGGGGTAAGGGACTGTTCTGTGGCGTGTGCTGTGTGTTCTCTGTCTCTTCTGGCTAGATTGCTGACTGTGTGTGTGAGGTTGGGGATGGAAGAGTTCCACCTCCCAGACCCTGGCTGTTTGCAGAAGCTATCCAATATGCTGGCACAGGGGTTTGTTTTATGTTTTTTTTTTTTTAATCTTTTCGGTTCCTTTTAAATGGCCACCTGGGCAGATTTCAGAGAGGCCCCCCCCCCCCCCCCTCCGGTTCTCTCCAGCAAGCAGAGAGCTAATCATGCATGTCATGTTAGAGGAGGGGATGGGGATTACAGACATACACACTCTTTTTTTTCCAGCACATAAAATAAATTTTTAAAAGGGGACATGCTGGAAATAACATTCACAGTGTGGTGGGAGACCCAGAGAGGAAGTGGGAGCAGGAAAGCAAGGGGAGATGTTGGACAGGAAAGTTGAAGAAAACAGTAGATGGGTAAACTTGTTCCTATCTTGTCCATTATATGGACTTTAGTTCAACCAAAACAATAGCAAATGCTAAAGCAATAGCAAAAGATTATTAAAAATAAATGTGTGGTCCATCTGTAAAAAGTGTAAAGCTGTTCCAATTAGATAGGCATTAGGAGATGGCATGGGAATTTTGAGGGATGCTCATCTTGGCATTGGTAGGTATGAGTGGGGGTATGTTGATGGGTTGGGGGAATGAGTGAGGGTGTGAAACGTTTGGGGGGAAGTCTGAGACATAATGTGAATGACCTGGAAGACTGGAGAGGATGGGGGTACTAGAGAGGGGTATGGATCTCTGAAGGGATTGTGTGAGGGTGGAAATGGTGTTAAAAAGATGGTGGAAGAGGCAGTAGGACATGGGGTATAGGTAAAAAAGAATGACCTGGAGGCAAGGGAAAAAAGGAGAGACAGGGATGGAGATAGAACTGGGTCTGGTGAGGGAATGAGAGGCAGTGGAGGATAGCTGAGGGCTAAGAGAATGAGTACAGAGGATGAGAATGGGAGAGTAAGAAAGTGGGTGAAAGATGAAGAGGGGATAGGAGACTGGAAAAGGACAGGGATAGAGGGGGCAATGGGAGGGAGATAGGGAAAGCCAGTAGGTAGATGAAAAGTGAAAAGGAGACTAAGGATGAAGGTGAGAGAAAGGGATAATGAGAGTAAAATCAAAAGGGTGGACAAATGCAGAGAATAGAAAAGCAGGGGGGTGGGGAAACATAAAATGAAAGATCAGTGCCAAACAGATGTAGAGAAAGAAAGGAAGACAAGAGGAGAGAGAAGAAATGGAAGGCCAGTCCAGAAAAGAATTTAGAAGACTGACACATGAAAAGAGGAAAGAGGCTGGGACCAACCTAATTGTAGAAATAAAATGTCCAGACAACAAAAGTAGAAAACAATTATATTTATTAATACTTTTTAAGGACTGAGATGTGCCTGCTTTGTGAAATGTATATATTTTTTCTATTTTTATTTTGCAAATACATTTCTGTGTCTCGTTTACTAGTATTGTACTGCTTATAGTGTCTGGCTTTCTTGGCCAGGTGTGAAGGGGGATGGTCTCTATTTCAGCTTTCCCCCTGATGTGTCCATGTCTGCATGGTTTTTTTTAATGTTCCCTATTCTGTATCAGATGAGCATCTGTCCATGTCCTCAACTGAGGTGAAGGATTCTGTTAGCATGTAGTGTCTGTCTAGGAATCTATAACAGTCCAGCTTGTTCCAATTTCCCAGTAGCAGGTATATTGGTATTCTAGGGCCCAGTGTAATATTTACAGCACTGTCTTTTCATAGATGGGTTAGGGCTGTTATGGTTTGGTAAGTTTGGTGCTCTAGGACTCAGTGTAATATTTATATAGCACTATTTTTCATAGGTGGGTAGGACTGTAGCAGTGTGGTAAGTTTTCCGTAAATGCTTTATGTGTCTTTTTGCATGGTTTTTGTGTTACTTCACAGTGTCTGGCCCTATTTGAAAATAGGCTTTGGCAGCCCTTGTCACCCAAATTTAAAATGCTCAGGATTAGTGGTCTCCACATCCTGTAGAGTCACCACACAAACAAAAGCCCATCTGATTTAAAGTGTCTAGCAGTGGAAGGAGTATATATACTGTTTCTGAGGTGATGGTTACAATCTGAATATTTTTAGTTGCAGTTAAGAAGACAGGCTACCTGCTCCAGCCAGTCACAAGACCTCTGCTGGATCCCGCCTCTTGATGTAACTTCCTGTTTCCTTGTAGGCGGGATGCAGCAGAGGCAACCTGTGTTAATCATTGATGGCACAGCCACTACACCTGAGCAAAAACATCAGCCCGCTGCCTGGCTGACACTGACTGGCGCCTATTTTAGAAAGGTCTGCTGCCCCCGACGTCAAAACTTGGCTACGCCTCTGGGTGTTCTCTGCATTTGAAAGGGCTATCATGCAGTTAACTCAGAGAAAAAGTTGCTACATTGCATTAACTGTACCTCATGAGGTGGCATTAATTGTTCTGCATTATTTGCCATATTAAAAAGTTAGGGGTTCTTTTACTAAGCTGAAGTAAGTGCTAGCGTGCGCCTACCACAGCTTAAAAAGGCTTACTGGGGGATGTACTACCCACATTTTTTTGTGGAGAATGCATAAGAATGCATACCTGGGGGCCGTAGACCCCCGGGTTCTATATAGCGTGCCTAGCATTCTATGTTGAAATCAAAGCATATTCTGTAACAATGCGAATAACTTAATTGGCCTATCAGCATTGTTAACAGCACTTAACAAGAAATAATGAGCACTATTTGGCAATAAATTATAATTTACGCAAATAACTTGCTAAGCATATTCTGTAACACACTATGCCTAAATTCTAATGCGTGCAGGCAAAAAGGGGCACGGTTATGGATAAGGAAATGGGCGTTTCATGGATGTTCTAAAATTTAAGTACATCGTTATAGAATATGGTCCTCTGCACCTATATCTATGCACTGGGATTTACGCAACATTTTCACTGGTGTAAATGGAGGTGCATAGTTTTAGAATATCAACTAAGCATATTTTATATACTGCACCTACATTTAGGCACTGCTTATAGAATACACTTAGGAGAAATTGTTTTCCGCACAGATTTTTTAGGAGCCATATACAGAATCCCCTCAGAGAGAGTATGTCTGCGTTAAACAGTAAACGCATCTATATTACCATGCACTAACTAATTAGCACAGGACTACCGCTGGGGTCTCACCACCTACAAAATGGGTGGCGGATTGTGCTCAAGTGGTAATCATTTATAATGGCCACAAGCAAATGGTGACATTAGCACATGGCACAGGGAAAACCCACAAAAGTGTGTGCCATGGCCACTTTCTACTGCAGCTTAGTAAGAGGACCCCATGTCCTGCATTAACTCTGAAGCAATGGTCATCTCCTATTGCCTGCCCCAACATAACATAGTAAATGACAGCAGATAAAGACCTGTATGGTCCATCCAGCCTACCCATCAAGATAAACTTATTTTACATGGTATGCGATACTTTATATGTATACCTGAGTTTGATTTGTCCTTGCCATTTTCAGGGCACAGACCATAGAAGTCTGCCCAGCACTATTCTTGTACTAAAAGTTCTGAAGCTAACGTCAAAGCCCCTTAAAATTTACAGTCCAGCCCATCCATATCTATTCAGTCACGATCAGGGCGTAGACTGTAGAAGTATGCCCAGCATTGGTTTTGCTTCCCAATTACCGGTGTTGCCACCCAATGTCTACTAAGATTCCGTGGATCCAACATTTTATATATTAGCTGTTTTAGCAGCATCATTTAGTAAATAGGCTCCTTAAATTTTGCAATATTTACCTTAGCAAACTATGGAAAAATATGAAAATAGATTAAATTGATGATGCTATTTATGTTCTGGTGAACTTCATTATTTTCTTATACCACTTGAGAAAATCCTGAACAGTAAACAGAAGGGAACTATTTAACTAGCATATCCAGAATACCTGAGTGTTTCAAAGAATCAAGTTCAATTTTTCTAGAATAATACTTTGAAGTGGACTAACATTGCAACCACACATCCTTGTTCAGACTAAACAATCATTATCAGCTATTTAAACACTGTATTTAAAAAGGGCACACAGACCAATAGATTATGATTAAAAGCGCTTTAAATTGAAGAACCTAATTCATTACAGAGTAAACTTGCAGAAGTTTACTCTGTAATTTGAGAGAGGTCTATTTTAAACCAAAGAAAATAAAGCAATTAAAGGCTGATGTTCTAAAACACTTAAGCAGCAGTGTGAACCTTTTTTTTTACAGATTTAAAGCAAATAAGCATTCCAATCTGATTTAAACAAGTTCCACCCAATAATTTACTTACCTAATACTGCATCATAACAGTGTAACGTTTCCACACAAAACTGACACTAGTAATCCACATAAATGGAGTATGTGTTTGAAGATTTAGTTGATCTGAAACAGCACGATCTAATAAGATGTCTAACACAAATATTTGTAAACTTTTGGTAAAATTGATAAGTACCAGGATTATAAACAAACCCTTCCCCACTACAGCACAAGAAGGATAACTTTGTATAGCAAGTGTAAAGCCCAATTTTGCATAGACCCTCTAGGCACAACAAGGGACATTCAAGTCAGTTCATTTACAATTAGCAAGAAATTTTATAAGAGACTTGTTGAAAGTTGTAAAATATCTATAAGGTAATGGGAGAAATACATGTTGATTGACATGCATACATGATTTGAAAAATGGATGTTTAGGTTCATACACTTTAAAAACCCTTACCATTTTACAAAAGCCTTGAAAATACAGAGGCTTTTCAAAATACATATTACCCCAGTGATGAAGTGCATATATTTGATGGGAGGCACATCAGATGAAACCATTTTACTAAAAAAAAAAAGTTTGAAAAGAATGGCATCACTTGGGGCTTTGCAGGCATAGGTAGTGTTAATTACAATGACTATAGAATGACCTGCTCTTATGGGCTCTTATACAATTGCCATAGCCTGAGCATTAAAAAGTAGGTAGTAGATAGCTTCTTAGGGCTTAGTTTAGTCTTGGTACATGCAGGTACCAACGACATAGGGAGCATTTCTGATACTGCTAACCTGGAGGTTCTGGATTTCCACTTTCTAGCTAAGAGACTAAATTTGGCTCCCAGAACCTCCCTCTCACACTTTCCTGTTTAACATGCAGGACCCAAGACGCACGTAAAACTCAAGAGTTTCAATGCATGGATGAGACATAGTGCAAAGAAGAGGAATTTAGGGGGCCCTTTTATGAAGTGGCGGTAAGCCCAACGCAGGCTTACTGCTCGCTAAAAGGGAAGTACTGCTGGGCTACTGCAGCAGCCCAGTTGTACTTCTCTCCTCCAGCATGCATCATTTCAGTGCTACAAAATATTTCAATTTTTGTAGTGCCAGTGTGTACCCGGTGGTAATCATTGCACTGCCCAGTTACTGCTGAGTTAACACAGGAGCCCTTAGGTGGAGGTAAGTGCTCCACCCCAAAATGGCCACGCAGCAAGTGCTTCACTTGCCATGTGGCCATTTCTTGAAAAAAAAAACAAAGACCTGCTTTTTACCCATCTGTAGTAAAGGGGGGCCTTGGCATATGTCAAAAACACGTGCCGATGCCAGTGCAGGCCCCCTTTTGCCGCAGCTTCGTAAAGGGACCCCTAGATTTATTAGGAATATAGCAACATTCTGAAAAAGGGTGAGCCTAATCCGAGAAGATGGGATCTTCCTTAACTGGGGTTAAAACAGACAGTTGCTGTTAATGTTTAAAAATAAAATAGAACAGCTTTTAAACTAGAACCTGGGAGATAGCCGATCTCTTAGGCGCACATGGTTTGGAGTGAGTTATCTCTGAAATATATTATCAAAATGAGAAAGTTAGAGCATTCTGACAGGTTGCAACAAACACAAAAGTAAGCCAGGTGCCTTTAAGGGAAGAGCAGCTAGTGTAAAGATTGCAAATTATTCCTGTCAACTGTTAAGCAGGTTATAGGTACAAACAAAAAACACACTTTGAAATATATGTATACAAATGCTAGAAACATAACAGACAGGGAGAGTTAAGACTATATAGCATGGGATAAAGATATAATAGACATCTCAGGGACCTAGTAGAATAAGAATAACCAATGGGACACTGACACTAGGGTTAAACTCTGGAACTCAATGTCAGAGAATTTAGAAACAACAGTTAGCGCATCTGGGTTTAAAAAAAAGGTTTGGACAAGTTTGTGGAGGAAAAGTCTATAGTCTGCTATAGCGACAGACATGGGGAAGCCACTGCTTGCCCTGGGATTGATAGCATGGAATGTTGCTACTACTTGGGTTTCTGCCAGGTACTTGTGACCTAGATTAGTCACTTTTGAAAACAGGATACTGGGCTTGATGGACCACTGATCGGACCTAGTATGGATAGTCTTAGGTTCTTATGAGCCAGGGTCCCCTTCACCACAGTGCACTGCACCAACCACTAGGCTACTCCAGGGACCTGCTTGCTGCTCTAATAGGACTGGCTATAACATCTGAAGCTGTCATAGAGGCTGGTATGTACTGTTTCTTTTACATCTTTGGTGGAGTGGGAGGGGGTCGGTAACCACTAGGGGAGTAAGGGGGGGCATGTCTTTATTCCTCCAGTGGTCATCTGGTCATTTAGGGCACCTTTTGTGGCTTAGTCATTATTAAAACAGGTCTACCTCAAAACATGTTAGTTTTAGTCCTGGAAGTTTTTGTTTTGTTTCATTATGGCTGAAAAACGACAAGGTCTTATGAATGCCCAAATCCCACCCTTGACACGACCCCATCATTCCTCCTTGTGATTTGGACAGAGACAAACTGCATTGAAAATTGTCTGGAAAATGGGTTTTAAAAATACCGATTTGGGCATTTTGGTGCGAAAAACATCCAAATGCTGCTTTATGCCACTTTTTAGATGTTTTTCTCTTTTGAAAATAAGCCCCATTATCTCACACTTCACTGAACTATACCTTCTACATGGCAACCAGTGAGATCATCAACTTCTCTTTTATTTCTTCATTGGAGGAAACTGGTGGAATTTTCTATGCACAAAGACTATGCAAAATCCCACAG
Organism: Microcaecilia unicolor; assembly: GCF_901765095.1. NCBI lineage: Eukaryota > Metazoa > Chordata > Amphibia > Gymnophiona > Siphonopidae > Microcaecilia > Microcaecilia unicolor. Next base: position 81,255,258 of record NC_044039.1, on the reverse strand, counting down.
ATTCTAACAAGCACTATTTTCTAGAGGCTGCTCTGGGATGAGTGCTCTTTCTAGAATAGTGGTTAGTAGGGATTCAATTGCCCAACTTTGGGCATGAAGATTTATACCAACTGAAACGTGGTATAAATCCTGGTATTCAAGTTGGGTGTGAATCCCCAGAATTCTCTAACACTGCACACATCTTTTGTGAACAGCTCTGACCCACCAATGCTCCTTCGATGACCACGCCCCTTCTGGACTGCACACAAGAGGATTTGGATGTGGATCTTTATAAAATTGCATGCTGCCAGATCTGTGTGTAAATCTAAATTAGTGCCAATTAACATTAATAATCACTTGTTAACAGCCAATTATTGATAGTTAATGGCTCATTATCTAATTTATTTGCACATGGATCTCAGGATCAAGCCCAAATTTGGATTCCCAACTGAACGCCATTTATATAATCCAGGTGTATATGCTCCTAGGGCAAATTTCTTCTACAAAATTTGATTCGTACTTCAGTTACTTTAATAGTAAGAGTAGCATTTTCAACTGGGTGAAGGAGTTATACTTTAACAAAAAAACAAAATCAATTCAATTTTTTATTTAAGTTTTCAAAATACAGACCACAAACAATTAGAATAAGCAAGAAAAAAAACAGAAGAACATTGCTGAAGGTTTGAGGTTGCCACTTTTAGTAAATGAGTTAGGATTATCTGGCCCAGGTTTAACAGACAAGTACTTTCAAGTAAAAGTTTACTCATCAGCTTTGTAACCCATAAACAATGTTCATGGGTAAATTCTTTAGCAAACAACCTTGGCATGGGTCTGCCAAACAGGAACCAGCACAAATTAAATCACCTGGACTGGATGGTATACACACCAGGGTACTGCTGTTAGTGATTTGTAACCTGTCATTAAAATCATCTGTAGTACCTGAATGTTGGAGGTGGCCAATGTAACACCTATTTTAAAAGGGATCCAGGGGTGATCCAGAAAATTACAGACAGATAAACTGACATCAGTGCTGGGCAAAATAGTGGAAACTATTATAAAGAATAACATCACTGAACACATAGACAAATAGTTTAATGGGACAGAGTCAACATGGATTCAGCCAAGAGAAGTCTTACCTCACCAAGTTGTTTCATTTCTTTGAATATGTGAAAAAAACATGTGGATAAAGGTGAATCGGTTGATGCAGTGGATCTAGGTTTTCAGAAAGCATTTGACAAAGTCTTTCATGAGAGACTCCTGAGAATATTAAAAACCATGGGATAGAAGTGTTGCACTTGTGAGCTCCTATGCCCAGCGAAGCACAGATGAGACAACGCAGACCTGAGATCCGCAAGGTGGCCGAACAATTCCAAGACTTCACCTGGAGCGACCCCTTCCTCCGGGGGTTGAGCCCCCAGGCCCCGGGGTTGACAGGACTTCAAGACACCAGCCGAGAGAAGAGGCATGCCGAGCGCATGATTGAAAGTCAGGCAGAGGTCCAGGCAGGCAGCCATCAGAGCGATGGTCAGGATTCAGGCAATGGTCAAGGCAGGCAGCAAACAAAGCTGCCTATCCTCAGCTCCCTTCTGTCTGCCACCTGGTCCCCTGCATTAAAAAAAATCTTGAAATCAGCAATGCAGCGCCTCCTGTGTGAAAACGGCAGATCGCCTCGGGTGAGCCTTCCCTGTGTCCCGACTTCCTCTGATGTAACTTCCTATTTCCGCGAGGGCGGGACACAGTGAGGGAAGGCCCACCCAATTTCGAGATTTTTTTTTTAAATAAGGGTGTCGAATGGCAGACAGAAGGGAGCTGAGGGAAGGTAGGTGGAGACTGGAGACTGTGGGCCGGTGGCCTAGGAGCAGGAGAGGGAGGCGACAGAAGTACCGTTTGGGGGGAGGCAGAGGCGGGGCGGCAGTGATCCTTGGGGGGCTGGGGCGACCTTGTCCCGGGCCTGGCTCAGTCTCTCAGCGGCCCTGCCTCACAGTACACCAAAATAACTCGGGTTGGTCTACATGTTGGTTATTATGCTTTAAAAAATCTTCCCATTTAGAGATCAAATAAGTGTGAAACTCTGTATTTTTTGCTAAATAAATGGGAAACTGCCAGGTAGGAGCCCTCTGAAAATGTTGTGCTCACTCTAAATAAATCCACACCATTGAATGATCCGATGTTATATCCAGGCCAATAGCCGCCTCAGTGACCACCGTGAACAACGAAGAGGCAACCAGCACATAGCCCAATCTTGACAATGTATCATGAGCTTGAGATCTGCGAGTGAAATCTATATTTTTCGGATGCAATAATGGCCATGCGTCTACCAAAGAATAAGTACAGAACGACTTAAGGACTCCCTTCCTAGGCTGTGAAATCTGACCCCTCCCTGGCAGATTTGTGCAGTCCATCACTGGATCTGCCAGAATATTCATACCTGCCAAGACCAGCAAAGTTTTATCTTGATAAGGTAGTAATTGTGACGTAAGGGAACGGTAGAAAGTATTATAAGGGGTAGGGCCATAAAGTGTCAGCAAATACATTTATCTGCCCGTAATCAAAGCTTTAAGAGCAAATATCTACCTTGCCCATCCCGCAGGATAATCTCTGAGGTACAAGCTAGCTTCTTATTAATCAATACTGCTATACCCCCTTCATCCCCCTGCAGAGGCAAAATGTGCTTCCCTTACCCATGCTTTTTACAACTTGAAATGTTCTTCATCAAAGAGACGTGTCTCCTGAAGACAAGCAATATCTGCCTGTTGTCTTTTGAGAGCAGAAAGTATTTTTGTGTGTTTAATAGGGGAAGTAATGCCACCTACATTCCAAGTGATTATTCGAGTATATATGGCAGACATCCATATGTAGACATGGGAACAAGCACAAACTATTCATTAGTAACAGATTGAGGCGCCCATCCCTCACCTCAGTCCGATCTACATCCTCATCTGAAATGTGAAATCAAAGCATATAACATGAGGGGGAGCCACCCCTGCTCACAACTATACCTACTATCCCCTCCACACTTTTAAGGTCAGCCCATACTGAATCCCATTACTGATAAATCTCAATGTATACCACTCTTCCCCTACCCTTCCATACCTACCCCCCAACACCTTCCCCCCCATATCAACCCTCTGCATCTGTCCCACTCTCCAGCATGACAGAAAGAAATCACTAAAGATGCAAGGGGCCCCATACCCCTCCACTCCAAGCTCAGAAACAATTTCTACTGTCTCACCAAACTGATGGTTCCATATAAAATAAACAGACATTGTGACAGTAGCCTAGCATTACTCACTCAAGACACTGAACACTCTAAGACTCTAAAATTAAATGTGGATTATCAGAGTCTGTTAACCAGGGGCGTAGCCAGACACCCAATTTTGGGTGGGCCTGGGCCCAAGATGGGTGGGCAGAAGAACTCCGCCTTGTCCCACAAGTGATTTGGTCTCTCCCTCACTCGCCTGCATGCCATATGGTCTCTCAAACATCCCCTGCATACCTTTATATAGCAGCTTTTCACCGGCAGTGAGCAGCAACTAATACACACTGCTCAAGTTGAACCCACAGCCTTCCCTCTGATGCAACTTCCTGTTTCCGCATAGGCGGAAGTATATCAGAGGGAAGCTGTGGGGCTGGTTTGAGCAGTATGTATCAGTCGCTACTCACTGCAGGCGAAGATCTGCTATTTACAAGGTATGCAGGAGGACAGTTGTTGGGAGTTTTCAGCTGCTGGGGCTTGGGGATCCTTGCCATCATAGGTGTGCTGCTACTGGGTGGGCCTGAGCCCAAAATGGATGGACCTGGGCCCACCCGGGCCCACCCTTGGCTACGCCACTGCCGTTAACACAGTCTTACACTACAGTAGGGGAGTCAAAGGCTTGCCACTAGCCGTTCATGTTGATTTTTAAAAGTGCAGGGTACAAAAGCATGAAGTGCAAGCCTTTTTCTTGACACATTACACAGATAGACATAAAATTTTATCGCTGCTCCTGCAGCGCAATCGAGTAATCCTGAAAGATGAGAATAGATGTATCTTTATATTTCAAGGAGTTTCTCTTTTCTTTAAACCCCTGCAATATCTCCACTTTATGTACATAATTGTGCATTTTCACAATTACCCCTCTCAGCCATTGTCTGTCAGGCTGCAGGTGACCCAACCTATGGATATCGTCAATTGACGATGGATCCACAGATAAATTATTTGAGTAAAAAGTTATTTTTTCAACTACAACACTAAGGGCAATAAGATCTGTTTTTATTCACTCAACATTTTTGAATGCTGGTTCACGCTATTATATTGCCTCAGTTGCATTATTGTAGTGCTTTATATGGTGGATTAAACTCAATATTAGTTAACAAGTTGCAGTTACTACAAAACACTGAAGCTAAAATGATATATGGCTGCTCACGCTATAACGCCGTTGCTCAGAAGACTACATTGGTTACCAGTCTCTGCTCAGATAGCTTTAAGGATTGCCTGTATTGTATTTAGTATATTACAGGGGAACTGCTCTTCCCTCCTTTCGCAGTTCAGCTTATCCAGCTTTTCACAGGAATTCTACTCTATTTTGAGATTTCCATTTGTTAAGAAAGTTCGCTATAAGAGAATTCATGATGGCTCTTTTTCCTTTCAAGCCAGTAAATTGTGGAATTCTATACCTACACAAGTTTGTGTGTGTTCCAGTTATCTACAATTTTGTAAAGGATTGAAAACTTATCTTTTTAGTAAGTATCTGAATGAATATGTTTTGAACTTATGTAACCTGCTTAGATTCTTTAATGATATAACCGGGATATAAATACCCTGAACATAATAGAATAGTATTTTTGGAAAAAGTAAACAAGTAATTCATCTCTATCTAATCCACTCAGTATTTTATAGACCTGTATCATATCTCCCCTCAGCCATCTCTTCTCCAGGCTGAAGAGCTCTAGTCACTTTAGCCTTTCCTCATAGGGAAGTCATCCCATCTCCTTTATCATTTTTGTCACCCTTCTCATAGCAGAATTAGAAAAGATACAGAGAAGGGCGACAAAAATGATGTATCTTTTCTAATTCTGCTATATCTTTTTTGAGATGCGGTAACCAGAACACACAGTATTTGAAATGCGATCGCACCATGGAGCGATACAATGACATTATAACATTCTCATTTTTGTTTTCCATTTCTTTCTTAGTAATTCCTAACATTCTATTTGCTTTCTTAGCCGCCGCTACACATTGAGCAGAGGGTTTCAATGTACCATCAATGATGACACCTAAATCCTTTTCCTGGGTGGTGACGCCTAATGTGAAACCTTGTACCAAGTAGCTATAGTTTCAGTTCCTCTTTTCCACATGCACCACTTTGCACTTGCTCACATTAAACATCATCTGCCATTTGGATGTGCAGTTTCCCAATCTCTTAAGGTCCTCTTGCAATTTTCACAATTCTCTTGCGATTTAACAAACTTGAAAAACTTTGTGTCATCAGCAAATTTAATTACCTCACTAGTTATTCCTATCTCTAGATCATTTATAAATATACATCTCGTCTCTCCCCTTCTATCCGCCAACTCAACTCATTTTCCACCTCCATCCAGCTTTTCCCCGTCACCCTTTTTCCCCTTCCCCAGTCCCTGTGTCCAATATCTCCCTCTGTCAGCACCTTGTTTCTACCTATTTCCCCATGTCTAGTATTCCCGCTCTCTGCCCCTATTCCCCTCCAATGTCAAGCAACTCCCTTTTGTCTTCTGATTCCCCCATGTCCAGTATCTCCTCTCTGTCTTCCTACTCAACTCATGTCCACTATTTCCTGTCCCCCTGCAAACCCCATGTCCAGTTCCCTCTTTCTGCATCCTTATACCACCATGTCCCTTTTTCATATCTACCCAATCCAGAATCTCCTCTCTCTTGATCTTCCTCTAAGCCAGCATCTTCCACCATCCTGTTCCAGTACCCTCTCTTCCCCCATCCGAATCCAGCATCCCTTTCTGTCACTCTACTCCCACCACGTACCCCATCTCCACTTCTCCCCATGAACATATTCCCTAATGTAACCCTGCCCCTCTGGAATCAGGCAAACTCGGTCTGTTACCAAGATGTGTACTCTTCACCAGACAATGTACCTCTGACCAAGTCCTTTTCCCAGAGAGGGGGGAAACACAGAACAATACAGACTTCATTCAGATCGGATGTCTCCAAGCTGAAGGAAAATGATAAATTAGTTGAAATAATTGTGTTTTGAGAATCAAAGAGGTGTTGCATGATTAACTCCCCTATTTACAAAGCCACACTAGCGGCTACCATGAAGCAATACCGACACAACCCATTCAAAATGAATGGGCTATGTCAGCATTAGCGCACCGGCAGCCACTACTGCAGCTTTATAAACAAGGGGGTAAGTGTGATACAGATGTTGGTAGTAAATAAGAGTAACACTAAAATAAATTTGTGCAAAATGATGTTTTATTGTACTTGTATTTAATTTAAAACCTTGGTAAAACAATTTTTGAATCTTGTTAAGAATATTTAAATTTTGTTTAAAATATCTTAAAAACCTTTAAAATCAGCAAAATACTTTAAAAAACTGGATCCAGTGCATTGTTAAAAAATCTATTCTTACAATAACAATCGTTTACCAATTTCTTCAAACAGGACACTGCTTTTGTGTACAAAGGTAAACTATCAGATAAGTATATTTTTCTCAAATTTGAATTTTCTATCAATTGTGCAAAGAACTTGATACTTGTTTCTTAAATTGCATTTCTTACTTTCATAAGTTCCCCTTAAAGGCACCTTTTCAGGTAAGTTTGTCACCCCATTGTTTATATTAGAAAATTTCTATGTACAGTTTATTCTTTACTGGTGTAGATGATGGCAAGTGTTCTTTTTCTCACTTATTTGCAGGATTTTTCCAGCTTTCTTGAATACAAATCTCTTCATCTGTCTTGGCTGTTGAGTCTTCAAGGATGGCTCCAGGTGCTGTGGGTTAATGTACCTGTTTCTATCTTTACCAAATAAAAACGTGAAGAGAAACCCGAACCTGAATTTTGTTATTACTGTAATTTACTACAGCCCAAAAAATAAATACAATTCAGGTTCCCCGACTAAAAAAATTCTGTCTTTAAGAAAACTTAAGGCTAGTGCTGCATGTTTTTATTTAAAAGCAATCACTGTTCTGGGATTAGCATCCCTAACTAGTCTGAAGTACTTCTGCTGAAGAATTCTTCCAGCACACTAACACTTTTCAGTCAAACACCTTGATATCTATTCATTAAAGTGTTATGTCTGGTTAAAATTTTAACCAATCAGACTCAAAGAAAATTAGTCTGAACTTTAAAACTATTTTTCTATGAAATTTAAAAATGTTTACACAGGGATGCTTTAAAGTGCTTCTTAAGTAAAGTTATATAAGCACTTCAATTATTCACAGCTATATGTTCCTCTTTATTATTATTATTATTATTATTATTATTATTATGATATTTCTGAATTAGAATCACTATTTTCTTATAACTAGGTACTTATGCTATTACTAAATTTACAGCAGATTCAGCTGTCTGCTCTCTCTCTCTCTCTCTCTCTCTCTCTCTCTCTCTCTATTTTAAACAGAAGCCTATCACTGTACCTTAAGAGTACTATTTCCTGAAAATAAATTCTCACTTGAAATATTTTTTTTCAAGTCAATTCAATATTTAAGAATCCAAACTATTATAATTCAAATTATAATTACGTAGTTCAGACTTTCTTTAATTTTTGTCAGACGTTTCTCCAAATCAGCTCAATCACTAAACACTTAGATTAACTGCTTTTAGAATATCACCTTTGGACACAATTACCTTTCATTTAATTGTTAATTTACTCTTTATTTAACTACTCATTTTCTTCCTGTTTCTTTGTCACACACTTAAGTCTCCTTTTGCAAGGCAGTGGTACCGATTAGTATGTGCTGAAATATGAAGAATGGGAACTGAACGGGCTTCTTCCCATTCAGCACACTGCTAGTTGGTAGTTCTGCTTTGTAAAAGGAATCCTTAACATTTAAACAAAGTTCTGTTTGCTTTTAGAAATGAATTCTCTCTCAGATAATACCTTTTACTCTTTCACTCACACTTTATTGACTCTGAAGTCAATTTCTGGCAAATAAACTATTTTTTTCCTTTGCTCACTGACCTCATACAACACACACCTTTTCAGTTCAATGCGCTGGTCCCAACTAAACTAACATTCCTCTGTCACAGCATTCTGTCAGCAGAAAGGTTCATCTTTCTTCCCCATCATCTCTTTTCTACCACCCAGCCCAAGTCCAACATCTTACTACTCCCTACCATGTGACCAATCATATCCACTTTATTCCCCCCCCCCCCCCCCGATCCAGCATTTCCATTTTCCTCACCAGAATCTGGTCCAGTATTGCGTTTCTCTTCTCCCTGTTGCTTCCTGTGCCACTGATGTTTCCTATGATGTGTAGCAGCAGCAATAAAGCAAGTGAAGCCACAGAGCCTTCTATCTCAGCATGTATTGTTAAAGGCTTTGCTGTTTCTAGTCCCACCCCCTTTGAAGTCACTTCCTGATTTTAAGGGGCTAGATTTCGATTGGAAGTGCCTTTAGCAATGTTCACTAACATCAAAGGCCCTGCAGCTCCACTGTATTGCTGTTGCTGCATATCACAGGAAACAAGCAGCGGAGGAGCCATATTCACTACAACTGGACAAGTAAAGGGGTGGAAACCAGTGCTTTTTTGTGCCATATGCCTTTTTTTCCTAGGGTCAGATCACCTGCCCACCTTAGCTTCCCGACAGCCCTGCTTTCTGTCCTGCTGCCCCGCGACACATTTAAATCTTTTATTTTTTTTTTACCTGAAGTCGCAGTGCCACTGGCAGCATTAGTGAAAGCACCAGGCTCACCTCCTCCAGCCTTCCCTTCATTCCCTCTCAGTGTCCCAACCTCGCAGAAACAGGAAACTATGTCAGAGGAAGGCAGGACACTGAGGGAAGGGAAGGCTGGAGGAGGTGAGCCTGGTGCTTTCACTAACGCTGCTGCCGGCACTGCGACTTCAGGTAAAAAAAAAATAAAGATTAAGCACGTCACAGGGCAGCAGGAACAGAAAGCAGGACTGTCAGGGAGCTAAGGGCGGGCAGGTGTTGGCACTGGAACTCGATGGGGGCTTAAAAGGGGGGCAGGTGGAGGCTGGGGTGAGTTACTGGACATGAAGGGGAGGATAGGGGGCAAAGGAGAATCGCTGGACATGGAGGGGAGGGCAGAGGAGAATCACTGGACATGAATGGGAGGGGAGGGCAGGGGAGAGAGGAAAATTGCTGGACATCATAGATGGGAGGGGAGGGCAGAGGAGTATCACTGGACATGGTGGGCAAGGGAGAGAGGAGAATCACAGGACATGGTTGGGAGGGGAGGATAGGGGCAAAGGAGAATCGCTGGACATAGATGGGATGGGAGGGCTGAGGAGAATCTCTGGACATGGATGGGAAGGGAGGGCAGGGGAGACAGCAGAGTTGCTGGACATGGATGGATGGAGGGAAGGGCAGGAGAAATGCTTGACATGGATGGAGGAGAGGGAAGATAGGAAGGAGATGCACATGGATGGAGGAAAGAGATGATAAATACTGGACATGGATGGCGTGGAGGGCAGGGAAGAGAGGAGAAATGTTGGATGGAAGGAAAGACAGAGTAAGGAGATGCACACGGTTGTAGAGGACGGGATAGAGGAGAAATACTGGACATGGATGGAGGGGAGGGAAGACAGAGGAAGTAGATGCACATGGATGGAGTGGAAGGGGAGAGGAGAAATGCTAGACATGGATGGAGGGGAGGAAAGAGAGGAGGAGATGCACATGGATTTAGGGGAGAGAGGAGAAATTCTCGACGTGGATGGAGGGGAGGGGAGAGAATTGAAATGCTGGACATGGATGGAGGGAGAGAGGACAAATGCTGGACATGGATGTCAATAGAAATCAAACAAAATAAAACATGGAAAAGAAAATAAGATGATACCTTTTTTATTGGACATAACTTAATACATTTCTTGATTAGCTTTCGAAGGTTGCCCTTCTTCGTCAGATCGGAAATAAGCAAATGTGCTAGCTGACAGTGTATATAAGTGAAAACATTCAAGCATTACTATGACAGTCTGACAGGGTGGGAGGATGGGGGTGGGTAGGAGGTATGCATGGGGACATCAAAGCATATCATTGATATTCTAACAGGATGGGTGTGGATAGGTGAGGGGTGGAGTGATCAATAGAGAAATACAGCTTTATGGTTTATAATGGGCTAGGAACCCCAGATCCTTGTTAAGTCCTTTCTGTTGGGTGTTAAAATATTCAATCATTCTGACTTCAAAGGTCTTACGTTCTTGTATGGTTTTAAAGTTACTTTTCAGGATTCTCACTGTGAAGTCACTGGTACAGTGTCCTGGTCCTGTAAAATGCTGACCAACAGAGGAAGAGTGGCCTAGTGGTTAGGATGGTGGACTTTGGTCCTGGGGAACTGAGGAACTGAGTTCAATTCCCAGTACAGGCAGCTCCTTGTGACTCTGGGCAAGTCACTTAACCCTCCACTGCCCACCACATTGAGCCTGCCATGAGTAGGAAAGCACAGGGTACAAATGTAACAAAAAAATAATAATAATGCTTGAATGTTTTCACTTATATACACTGTCAGCTAGCACATTTGCTTATTTCCGATCTGACGAAGAAGGGCAACCTTCGAAAGCTAATCAAGAAATGTATTAAGTTATGTCCAATAAAAAAGGTATCATCTTATTTTCTTTTCCATGTTTTATTTTGTTTGATTTCTATTGATAACCTTAAGAGTGGACTAACATGGCTACCACACTCCTCTACTTAAGATGGACATGGATGGAAAGAGTAAGGTGATGCATACTGATGAGATGAGGGAAAGGGAAAAAAGGAGAAAAACTGCACATGGATGAATAAAATAGGCAAAAGCTGAATCCACTGTATACCTCCTCCAGTCAAGTCCGCAGAGGACCCAGCTTTTATCTATGGATGTAGGGCAAGAAATGAAGAAGAAAGGAGGAAAGTAAAGAAATAAATGGAAAGGAAGCCCTGGAAACTGAGTTAAGAGAACAGATAGAGAGCAGCAGAATCAGATACTGGGACCAACATGATCAGAAAAACAAAGTCACCAGACAACAAAGGTAGAAAAAAATCATTTTATTTTCATTTTAATGTTTGGAAGATGTTCAATTTGAGAATTTATATCTGCTGTCTTATTTTGCACTGTGCATACTAGAGCTGTAACAGCTTATAGAAATTATTTATAATGAAAAAAATCATAAGTTATTTTTTTCTCCTATACTGGTATAGTATTTTCAATGATACTGCCTATATGCGCCATGGCTGGTATAAGGGGTGTGGCTACTGTTGGTGTGACTACCATACGGATGGAGCCATAGATTGTGACCCCGCCCATAATGAGTACCGGTACCTTTTTTCCTACAAGAAATGCACTGTAGAAAACCATTTATTTGGGGTGGCAGTTGCCACACCTTGCCACTCCATAGCGATGCATATGAAAGAGAATCACCTTTATGTGACAAAAAGTGATCCTGTCACCAGAACCTGCCCTCCATGTGATGTAACATCCTCTCGCACCAAGGATGAGTCTCCAGAGGCATGTGCCAAGGATGGAAGGATTAGGACAGCAACTGTAGTATGTGATTCAATCATCAGGCATATAGATAGGTGGGTGGCTGCTGGACTTGTGGAATGTTTGGTAACTTTCCTGCCTGGTGCAAAGGTGGTGGATCTCATACATCACCTAGACAAAATTCTAGAGGTGGTGCTGGGGATGAACCAGCTGTTTTTGAACAAATGGTAATGACATAGGAAAATGTGGGAGTGAAGTTCTGGAAGCCAAATTTAGAATATTAGGTAGAAAGTTGAAATCCAGAACCTCTATAGTGGCAGTCTCAGAAATCCTGTCCATTCTATACGCAGGACTCAAGAGGCAAGGCAGAGCTCTTTAGAGACTCAATGCGTGGATGAGATGATGATAATGCAAGGAGGAGAGATTTAGATTTGTTAAAAACAAAAAGCAATATTATGGTGAAGGATGGTCTCTGCTGGAAAGAGAGGTTCCAGCTCAACCAGACTGCTGGCAAATATTTAAAAAAGAGATACAGCAGCTTTTAAAGAAGAACCTGGGGGAAAGTCAACAGTCGCTCATAGTTCAAAATGAGGTATCTTTGAAAGATATTATCAAAACAGCATCCCATTAGAGAGGTTGCAATAAAGGCAAAAGTAGACTAGGTTCCCATAAATAAATAGCAGGTAGATTTGAAAGACTGCAAATTATCACTGTCATCTGCTGAGCAAGTTGTTAATAACAACAAAAGCATTGTTTAAAGTGTCTGTATACAAATGCTAGAAGCCTAACTAGATGAAAAACTATATATAATAGACAATTCTGAAACCTGGTTGAAGGAGGATAGCCAATGGGACACTGTCATACCAGGGTACAAATGATATTGCAGTGATAGGGTGTATTAAACTGGTGGAGGGGTAGTGCTATATATTATATGCTTTATACTATACTATACTACACTATACTATACATTGCTTCTAGTCTGCAAATACCCGAGCATACATACATACCCAAAAAAAAAAAAAAACCTGGACCATAACATTCCAGGAAATAAATAATGGTACCTAACAAAATGAGTCAATTAACCTAGAAAAATTTCTCAAATAACCAAGTTTTTAAGATTTTAAGAAATGCAGATAATTAGAATTAATACAAATTTCCAAAGGTTACAACGAATCCCATACTGTTGCAGCTTCATAATATAATGAAGAATTGAATATAGATTTATTTATATTTAAGCTGTCTATTAGCTGGGAATTGCAAGGCATATTATACGAAGACTTCGAAAGAAGTAGATTAACCCAGTTAGCAAGATAGGAAGGCACTAACCCATTTAATACCTTATAAACAAAGGATCAAAGTCTGAACTGAGCCCTTGCCTCAAGTGGAAGCCAGTATAAATTCTCCAAAAGTGGAGCAGCTGACTGAAGCCTGGAAATTGAAAATAACAAATGCACTGCAGTATCCTGCAACAATTTTATTCTATTTATTAGCATTTATGAACAACCCACAAATACAATATTGCAGTAGTCCAGTCTGCTCAAAACCAATACTTTAATCAGCAACCTGAATTCAGAAAAAGCAAAAAATTTGCTTTTAAGTTCTGCATAGTATAATAAGACTTATGAACTACATGATTAAACTAGACATTTAAACTAGAGGGTCAGGGTGAGAAAAGGAAACAAGAGAATTCAGAAAGTCACCCCCAGAATAAACATGATTGCAGAGAGAAAGGTTAAAGCACCTAAACTCATTAAGCACATGGAAAGCAATGAGCACAAATGCTCGAAGTTTAAGTAAAAAGGTTCAAGACTTGCAAGCCCTGATGTTTGAGGAGAACTTGGATATTGTGGATATTACAGAGGCATGATTCAATGATTCCCATGAATGGGATGTGGCCATACTGGGCTATAATCGTTTAGGAAGGATAGAGAGGGCTGAAGAGGTCAAGGAGTGGTGCTGTATGTGAGAGACAATATCCGAGTGGCTGAAATGCGGGGAACCTGGGGAAAGGAAGAAGCTTTATGGAGCTGTTGGCATGGGAAGGCATAGGAGAAGTGGAAAATCAATGGTCAAATCTAAAGGCTGCTATAAATATGGCAACTGATCTTTATGCAAGGAAAGTAAACAAAACAAGAGAAACAGGAAGCCTATATGGTTCTCCGAACAAGTAGCTGAAAAATTAAGAGCAAAATAGGCTTTGTTCAAGAAATAGAAAAGAACGCAACAAGAGGATCATGGAAAAGATTATCGGATTAAACTCAAAGAAGCAAAGAGGGAAATACAGCTAGCGAAAGCACAAGAGGAAGAAAAAATAGCTAAAGATGTAAAGAGAGGTGATAAGACCTTTTTCAGATATATTGGAGAAAGGAGAAAAGATAGGAATGGAATTGTAAGACTGAAAGATAATGAGAATGGCTATGTGGAGAGTGAGGAGGATAATGCTAAAGTACTAAACAATTACTTCTCTTCAGCGTTCACGGAGGAAAATTCTGGAGAAGGACAGCTGCCGAGGGAACATCTGGGAATGGAGTGGATACTGCGCCATTTACAGAACAAAGAGTTTATAAACAGCTTGAGAATCTGAAGGTGGACAAAGCTATGGGGCTGGATGGGATATATCCCAGGATACTGAAGGAGCTCAGAAAGGTCCTGGTGGGACCTCTTAAAGATTTATTTAATAGATCTCTAGAGATGGGAGAGTTTCCGTAAGACTGGAGACGAATGTATGTGGTCCCTCTTCACAAAAGTGGAGACAGGGAAGAAGTGGGAAACTACAGACCGGTAAGTCTCAAGTCAGTAGTAGGAAAAATAATGGAATTGCTGCTGAAAGAAAAGATAGTTAACTTTCTAGAAGTCAACGAGCTACAGGACCCAGGGCAACATAGTTTTATCAAAGGACAATCCTACCAAATGAATCTTATTGACTTCTTTGACTGGGTGACCAAAGAACTGGATGAAGGACATGCTCTAGATGTAATCTACTTGGATTTCAGCAAAGCCTTTGATAGGGTCCCCCACAGAAGACTCGTGAATAAGCTGAAAGGGCTGAACTTAGGACCAAAAGTAGTGAACTGGATAGGAAACTAGTTGAAATACAGGTGGCAGAGGGTGGTGGTAAATGGAATTCGCTAGGAGGAAAGGAAGGTGAGCAGTGGAGTTCCTCACGGGTCGGTGTTGGCCAATTCTGTTTAATATATTTGTGAGAAATGTTGCTGAAGGGTTGGAAGGAAAAGTTTGCCTTTTTGCGGATGTAACAAAGATAGCCTGGAGAGAGTAGAAACAATGAGAAGGGATCTCCAAACGTTAGAAGAATGGTTGAGGGTCTGGCAGTTAAAATTTAATCTATTTAAATAAAAGGGGATATATTACTCAAAGCCAGAGCACTCCTATATAAATCACTTATTTAATGTGCGCCAGACATTTTTTTTTAGATATCAAAGTAGTCTTTATTATAACAATCCACCCCCAACATACAAACACCCCCTTGTTACTGAACCAGCTCAATCCTCCTTACATGGTCTATGCAACTAGTATTTCACAAAAACTATAAAAGCATCATGACTAATAATAATAATTGAGCTAGATTATCCATTCATAACCTTCACATCCTTACAGGGGCATAGCCAGACACCAAATTTGGGTGGGCCTGGGCCTAAGATGGGTGGGCAGAAGAACTCTGCCTTGTCCAACAAGTGATTTGGTCTCTCCCTCGCTCGCCTGCATGCCATATGGAGGGGCATAATCGAACAGAAACGCCTATCTCCATGGGCGTTTATCTCCGAGAACGGGTCCGTGAAGGGGTGGACCCAAGCGTAGTTTCGAAAAAATTAGACGTCCATGTTTTATTCGCCAAGTTGTGAGCTGGGCGTTTTTGCTTTTCAGCGATAATGGACAATGAAATCGCCCAGCTCAAAAACGAATAAATCCAAGGCATTTGTTCGTGGGAGGGGCCAGGAGTCGTAGTGCACTGGTCCCCCTAACATGCCAGGACACCAACCAGGCACCCTAGGGGGCACTTTTACAAAAACAGAACAAAAGGTAAAAGAGCTCCCAGGTGCATAGCACCCTTCCCTTGTGTGTAGAGCCCCCCAAATCCCCCTCAAAACCCACTGCCCACAAGTCTACACCATTACTATAGCCCTAAGGAGTGAAGGGGGGCACCTACATGTGGGTACAGTGGGTTCGGGGGGGGTTGGACGACTAAGCATTAAGCAGCACAATTGTAACAGGTAGGGGGGGATGGGCCTGGGTCCACCTGCCTGAAGTCCACTGCACCCCCTAACAACTGCTCCAGGGACCTACATACTGCTGCCAGGGAGGTGGGTATGACATTTGAGGGTCAAAATAAAAAGTTGTGAAACATCATTTTTTGAGGTGGGAGGGGGTTTATGACCACTGGGGGAGTCAGGGGAGGTCATCCCCGATTCCCTCCAGTGGTCATCTGGTCATTTAGGGCACTTTTTGGGGCCTTATTCGTGAAAAAACAGGGTCCAGGAAAAGTGCCCTAAATTCTAGCTAAAAACGCATACTTTTGTCCCATTATCTGTGAAATGCGCCCATCTCTGTTCGGCAGATAACCACGCCCCAGTTCCGCCTTCGCCACACCTCTGACACGCCCCCATAAACTTTGTCCGCATCCGCGACGGAGTGCAGTTGAAAACGCCCAAAAATCGGCTTTCGATTATACGGCTTTATTCGTTTTTGTGAGATAAACGTCCATCTCCCGATTTAGGTCGGAACTTGGGCGTTTTTCTCGTTCGATTATAAGCTGGATGGTCTCTCAAATATCCCCCTACCCTGCATATGGTATGCTTTGTTGGGTGTTTACAGATTATATGGGAAGTAGTTCCTCCTGAAGAAGTACCACAAAATGCGGTCACGCATAGAGGAACTGAGGAACGTTTGGGGACTTGGTCAATTTTAGAGGAACTGAATGAAGCTCTCCTGTACATTGAAGCGTCATTATAAAGGGAGTAAATTGAATCAATTAATTGAGGATTAAAGGTTCATCACAACTGCCTGACCTGGAGCAAACTGTGTTACCTCATTGAGGATTGACAGTTTTTTAGAGCATCATCAAAAGGGGACTTTGAGTTGCGCCCAATTAAGATTTCATCTGCTTTTGACACTGTCGATCACAGCATACTTCTCGATACCCTGTCCTCACTTGGATTCCAGGGCTCTGTCCTTTCCTGGTTCTCTTCCTACCTCTCCCTCCACACCTTTAGTGTTCACTCTGGTGGATCCTCTTCTACTTCTATCCCTCTGCCTGTCGGCGTACCTCAGGGTTCTGTTCTTGGTCCCCTCCTCTTTTCTATCTACACTTCTTCCCTTGGTTCATTAATCTCATCCCATGGCTTTTCCTACCATCTCTATGCTGATGACTCCCAAATCTACCTTTCTACCCCTGATATCTCACCTTGCATCCAAACCAAAGTTTCAGCGTGCTTGTCTGACATTGCTGCCTGGATGTCTCAACGCCACCTGAAATTAAATATGACCAAAACCGAGCTTCTCATTTTCCCCCCCAAACCCACCTCCCTGCTCCCCCCGTTTTCTATTTCTGTTGATGGCTCTCTCATTCTCCCTCTCTCCTCAGCTCGAAACCTTGGGGTCATCTTTGACTCTTCTCTCTCCTTCTCTGCTCATATCCAGCAGACCGCCACGACCTGTCGTTTCTTTCTTTACAACATCCGTAAAATCTGCCCCTTTCTTTCCGAGCACTCTACCAAAACCCTCATCCACACCCTTGTCACCTCTCGTTTAGACTACTGCAATCTGCTTCTTGCTGGCCTCCCACTTAGTCACCTCTCCCCTCTCCAGTCGGTTCAAAACTCTGCTGCCCGTCTCATCTTCCGCCAGGGTCGCTTTACTCATACTACCCCTCTCCTCAAGACCCTTCACTGGCTCCCTATCCGTTTTCACATCTTGTTCAAACTTCTTCTACTAACCTATAAATGTATTCACTCTGCTGCTCCCCAGTATCTCTCCACACTCGTCCTTCCCTACACCCCTTCCCGTGCACTCCGCTCCATGGATAAATCCTTCTTATCTGTTCCCTTCTCCACTACTGCCAACTCCAGACTTCGCGCCTTCTGTCTCGCTGCACCCTACGCCTGGAATAAACTTCCTGAGCCCCTACGTCTTGCCCCATCCTTGGCCACCTTTAAATCTAGACTAAGAGCCCACCTCTTTAACATTGCTTTTGACTCGTAACCACTTGTAACCACTCGCCTCCACCTACCCTCCTCTCTTCCTTCCCGTTCACATTAATTGATTTGATTTGCTTACTTTATTTATTTTTTGTCTATTAGATTGTAAGCTCTTTGAGCAGGGACTGTCTTTCTTCTATGTTTGTGCAGCGCTGCGTATGCCTTGTAGCGCTATAGAAATGCTAAATAGTAGTAGTAGTAGTAGTTGTTTGTGGGCAATTGGATTCAGATAATAGGCAGGCTTGATATGTAATGCTCTATAAGGATGTGAAGGTTATGAATAGATAATCTAGCTCAAATATTATTATTAGTCATGATCCTTTTATAGTTTATGTGAAATACTAATTATATAGACTATGTAAGGAGGATTGAGCTGGTTCAGTAGCAAGGAGGTGTTTGTATGTTGGGGGTGGATTGTTATAATAAAGACTACTTTGATATCTTTAAAAATGTCTGGAGCACATTAAATAAGTGAGTTAAAATTTAATGCCAAGAATTGCAGAGTGATGCACTTGGGGTGCAGAAACCCAGAAACCGTAGGAAAGATACTAAATAGGAGGGGAGAGATCAGTAAGCTCGTCTCAGGAGAGAAACCTTGGGGTGTAGGTGTCCGAGGATCTGAATGTGAAGAAACAAGGCGACGGCCATGGCCAGAAGGATGCTAGGCTGCATAGAGATGGGTATAACCAGCAAAAGTAAAGAAGTGTTGATGCCCCTCTACAAGTTGTTGGTGAGACCCCACTTGGAGTATTGTGTTCAGTTTTGGAGGTCGTATCTTCCTAAAGATGTAAAAAGACTGGAAGCAGTGCAAAGAAAAGCCTACCGTAAAAAGAGAGACTTGCTGACATGAACATGTATACCTTGGAGGAAAGGAGAAACAGGGGTGACATGATACAGAGGTTCAAATATTTGAATGGCATTAATCTGCAAACAAACCTTTTCTGGAGACAGGAAAGCGGTAGTACTAGAGGACACGAATTGAGATTGAAGGGGGGCAGACTCAGGAGTAATGTCAGGAAGTATTTTTTCACGGAAAGGGTGGTGGATACATGGAATGCTCTTCTGCAGGAGGTGGTGGAGATGGGAACGGTAAAGGAATTCAAACATGCATGGGATAAACACAAAGAAAACCTGTTTAGAAGAAATAGATCCACGGAATCTTAGCGGAGACTGAATGGCACTTGAGAAGCAAAACCAGTGCTGGGCAGACTTCTATGGTCTATCTATCCCTTGATCGTGACTGAATGGAATGTATGGGCTAGAGTGTAAATTTTAAAGGGCTTCGACGTTAGCTTCGGAACTTTTGGTACGGAAACAGTGCTAAGAAGACTTCTGCAGTCTGTGCTCTGAGATTGACAAGGACAAATCAAACTCGGATATACATATAAAGTATCGCTCACCATGTGAAATGAGTTTATCTTGTTTGGCAGACTGGGTGGACCGTACAGGTCTTTATCTGCTGCCATTTACTATGTTACGTTACTATCAGGCTTATTTTCGAAAGAGAAGGACGCCCATCTTTCGAAACAAAGCGGAAGATGGGCGTCCTTCTCACAGGGTTGCCCAAATCGGCATAATCGAAAGCTGATTTTGGGTGTCGGCAACTGCTTTCTATCGCGGGGACGACCAATGTTCGCAGGGTGGTGTTGAAAGCATAGCGAAGGCGGAACTTGGGCGTGCCAAACACATGGGTGTCATCGACCCATAATGGAAAAAAAGGGTGTCCCTGACGAGCACTTGGATGACTTTACCTGGTCCTGTTTTTCTTATGACCAAGCCACAAAAAGGTGCCCAAACTGACCAGATGACCACCGGAGAGAATCGAGGATCACCTCCCCTTACTCCGCCAGTGGTCACTAACCCCCTCCCACCCTCAAAAAAACATCTTTAAAAATATTTTGTGCCAGCCTCAAATGTCATACTCAGGTCCATCACAGCAGTATGCAGGTCCCTGGAGCAGTTTTAGTGGGTGCAGTGCACATCAGGCAGGCGGACCCAGGCCCATCCCCCACTACCTGTTACACTTGTGGTGGTAAATGTGAGCCCTCCAAAACCCACCATGTAGGTGCCCCCCTTCACCCATAAGGGCTATGGTAGTGGTGTACAGTTGTGAGTAGTGGGTTTTGGGGGGGTTGGGGGCTCAGCACCCAAGGTTAGGGAGCTATGTTCCTGGGAGCAATTTCTGAAGTCCTCTGCAGTGCCCCCTAGGTTGCCCAGTTGGTGTCCTGGCATGTGAGGGGGACCAGTGCACTACGAATGCTGGCTCCTCCCACGACCAAAGGGCTTGCATTTGGTCATTTCTGAGATGGGCGTCCTTGGTTTCCATTATTGCCAAAAATCAGAAACGACCAAGTCTAGGGATGACTATCTCTAAGGACGACCTAAATTTCAAGATTTGGGCGTCCCGCCCGTATTATCAAAACGAAAGATGGACATCCATCTTGTTTCGATAATACGGGTTTCCCCGCCCCTCCACCGAGACATTTTGCAAGGACGTCCTCAGCAAAACTTGGGTGTCCCTTTTGATTATGCCCCTCCATGTTACTATGTTTAACATGGTCTAAAAAGGTCATTAAATTATCAACTCCAACTCCTAAGATTCGTGAAGCCTTCTCAAAATAAAAAAAAAATCCACTTTATTTGAAAACTTTGTGAGAATTTTGAACACACAGGTCCTAACCATAAACATTTTTTCTCCTGATTATTGGTAATCCAATGATCAATAAGTCTAACTCAACCAGTCAAACAATCCAAAGTGGAAGACCAATCTTTAGAAATTGGTAGTAACAAGGTAATGTTGTCTGCATATATATAGAATGGTATTTTCAGCTGTTCAAGTACCTGCCCCAGAGGCTGAAGCATAACATTAAACGGGGAAGGGGATAATGCCGGCCCCTGGAGAACACAACCTGGCATTCAACAAAGATAAACAATTATGCCTTTTCACTATTATTATTATTATTTGTTGCATTTGTATCCCACATTTTCCCACCTATTTACAGGCTCAATGTGGCTTACATTATTCCGTAATGGTAATCGCCATTTCCGGTATGAGGAAATACAAGTTGATAATGCATTAACTATGTAATTTCATATAGCTAATACATTTTAAAACTATGATAGTACAGCTCCTCCCAAACTCAAATCACTCAGTCGAAGTAGCAAAAGATCATGCTCAACCAAACTGAATGCTGAAGAAAGATCAAACTGCAGGAAACAGAATAAAACTTGGAATCCTTATGAATAGAAATTCCATGTGTAAAGGGGAAAAGAATAGTGATGGTGTATAACACCATCCACTGATTCAGAGTAAACAGACAGATCTTGAAATGTTAGCAGAAATTAGGAAGGCTAACAGATTAGGAAACACAATAAAAATGAGTGGTTTAAATTATCCCAATATTAACTGGATAAATGTACGGTTTTTAGATGAAAAAAATGTTTGTTGCAGCTAAATCAAGAATGATCATGTGGAAGAGCAATTTTCTAGATCTAGTCCTTGGTGAAACACAGGATTTGAGTTAATGGTTTTGGGGCAACTGGTGATCATAACATGATCAAATTTGATTTAATAACCTAAGTGAGTACATATAGTACTACTACTACTTAACATTTCTAAAGCGCTACTAGGGTTACGCAGCGCTGTACAGTTTAACATAGAAGGACAGTCCCTGCTCAAGGAGCTTACAATCTAAACGACAAATGTACAGTCAGTCAAATAAGGCAGTCAAATTGGGGCAGTCTAGATTTCATGAATAGATATAAAGGTTAGGTGCCGAAGGCAACATTGAAGAGGTGGGCTTTGAGCAAGGATTTGAAGATGGGTAGGGAGAGGGCTTGGCGCAAGGGCTCAGGAAGTTTATTCCAAGCATAGGGTGAGGCGAGGCAGAAAGGGCGGAGCCTGGAGTTGGCGGTGGTGGAGAAGGGTACTGAGAGGAGGGATTTGTCCTGTGAGTGGAGGTTTCAGGTGGGAACGTAAGGGGAGATGAGGGTAGAGAGGTAATGAGGGGCTGCAGACTGAGTGCATTTGTAGGTAAGAAGGAGAAGCTTGAACTGTATGCGGTATCTGATTGGAAGCCAGTGAAGTGACTTGAGGAGAGGGGTGATATGAGCATGACGGTCTAGACGGAATATAAGAAGTGCAGCAGAGTTCTGAACGGATTGAAGGGGGATAGATGGTTAAGTGGGAGCAGTGGCGTAGCCAGACTGCCAATTTTGGGTGGGCCTGAACCCAAAGTGGGTGGGCACAAAATTTTCTCTCTACCCCCCTCCCCCAGGAAATATTTAGTCACACTTTTCAGTGAGCTTTCAGAGGCCAAAACCTCCTGCCTCAGGTCAGTATAATGCTGTTGCGGTATCCTCTCCTGACCTAAGAAAGGAAGTATTGGTCTCTGAAACTTTATTAACACAGGTACCATATTACTTTATCCTAAATTAAAAATAAAATTATTTTCTTTACCTTTGTTGTATGGCCATTTACTTTTTCTCATTGTGTTGCTCCCAGTCTCTAGATTCTGCTTTCCTTCGTCTTTCTGTTGCCAGGGTTTCCTGTCCATTCATCACCTATGGCTTTTCATCTTTTCCTCACCCTTGTTCGCCACATGCCCCTTCCTCTTATTCTCCAGTCTTTCCCTACTCTGTCCTCTCCCTCTTTCCATCCAGCAGTTCCCCTCTTTCTCTCCCCATCCTTCGTGTCTCCCCTCTTTCTTTTGCATCCAGCGTCTCCTTTTTCTCCCTACCCTTCCATCCAGTGTCTTCCCTCTTTCTCTCCTTATCCTTCCACTCATCTACCCTCTCTCCTGATCCTTCCATCTAGTGTCTCTATCTCCCCTCTCCTTCTATCCAGTATCTGTCTCTCTACCCTTTTCTGTTCAGTCTCCTCCCTCTCTTCACATCCTTCTAGTTTCTCCCCTTTCTCTCTGCATCCTTTCATCCATCTCCCCTCTTTCTCTCCCTATCCTCCCATGTCCAGCAGCTCTCTTCCCTCTAGTCCCTTCTTCCTCTTCCTTCCTTGTCCAGCAGCTCTCCAGCCCCTTCCTCCTCTCCCTCCCATGTCCAGCAGCTCTCTCCCTTCCATCCAATCCCCTCCTCCTCTCCATGCCATGTCCAGCAGCTCTCTCCCTTCCCTCTAGTCCCTTCTTCCTCTTCCTCCCTTGTCCAGCAGCTCTCCAGTCCCTTCCTCCTCCCTCCCATGTCCAGTAGCTCTCTCCCTTCCCGCCAGTCCCTCCCATATCCCAGCAGCTCTCCCTTCCCGTCAGTCCCTTCTTCCTCTCCATCCCATGTCCCAGACGCTCTCTCCCTTCCCTCCAGTCCCATCTTCCTCTCCCTCCCATGTCCCAGCAGCTTCTCCCTTCCCTCCAGTCCCTTCTTCCTCTCCCTCCCATGTCCCGACAGCTTCTCCCTTCCCTTCTTCCTCTCCCTCCCATGTCCCAGCAGCTTCTCCCTTCCCTCCAATCCCTTCTTCCTCTCCCTCCCATGTCCCAGTAGCTCTCTCTTCTTTCCCTCCAGTCCCTTCTTCCTCTCCATCCCATGTCCCAGTAGCTCTCTCTTCCTTCCCTCCAGCCCCTTCCTCCTCTCCCTCCCATGTCCCAGCAGCTCAGCCACTTTCCCCCCAGGCCCGCGAATCCACATCCTTCCCGCGCTGTCGCAGCCCTTTTGTCCCGCGGAGGCAGCGTTTCCTTCCTGCCCTGTCTTCTCCCCAGACTCCGCTGCATCGTCCCTGCAAGAGGAATCGTTTTCCTTTTCGGCCGTCGCACTGTGCTGCCATACACACAGGCAGCTTCGCTCCTCCCCCGCCGCGTTCATCCGGCCCTAACAGGAAGTGCATCAGAGAGGGCCAGAATGGACGTGGCGGGGGAGGAGCGAAGCTGCCTGTGTGTATGGCAGCGCAGCGCGACGGCCGAAAAGGAAAACGATTCCACTTGCAGGCCGGGACGATGCAGCGGAGCCTGAGGAGAAGACAGGGCAGGAAGGAAATGCTGAACGCTGCCTCCACGGGACAAAAGGGCAGCGACAGCGTGCGAAGGATGGGTGGGCCTGGAGGGAAAATGGGTGAGCCTGGGCCCGTCCAGGCCCACCCGTGGCTATGCCCCTGAGTGGGAGGCCAGTGAGGAGTAGGTTGCAGTAGTCAAGGCGAGAGGTAATGAGAGAGTGGATGAGAGTTTTGGTGGTGTGCTCAGAGAGGAAAGGGCGAATTTTGTTGATGTTAAAGAGAAAGAAGCGACAGGTCTTGGCTATCTGCTGGATATGCGCAGAGAAGGAGAGGGAGGAGTTGAAGATGACACTGAGGTTGCGGGCAGATGAGACGGGGAGGATGAGAGTGTTATCGACTGAGATAGAGAGTGGGGGAAGAGGAGAAGTGGGTTTAGGTGGAAAGACGATAAGCTTGGTCTTGGCCATGTTCAGTTTCAGGTGGCGGTTGGACATCCAGGCAGCAATGTCAGATAAGCAGATTGATACTTTGGCTTGGGTTTCCACAGTGATGTCTGGTGTGGAGAGATACAGCTGGGTGTCATCAGCATAAAAGATGATATTTGAAACCATGAGATGAGATCAGCAAGCCCAGGGAAGAGGTGTAGATTGAAAAAAGAAGGGGTCCAAGGACAGATCCCTGGGGAACTCCAACAGAGAGCGGGATGGGGGTGGAGGAAGATCCATGAGAATGCACTCTGAAGGTACGGTGGGAGAGATAAGAGGAGAACCAGGAGAGGACAGAGACCTGGAACCCAAAAGAGGATAGTGTGACAAGAAGTAAATCATGATTAACAGTGTCAAAAGCAGCGGATAGGTCGAGGAGGATGAGGATGGAGTAATGACCTTTGGATTTGGCAACGAACAGGTCATTACAGACTTTAGAGAGCGCCGTTTCTGTCGAGTGTAGAGGGCGAAAACCGGATTGAAGCAGATCGAGGATGGCATGAGAGGAGAGAAAATCGAGGCAGCGGCTGTGAACGGCGCACTCAAGTATCTTGGAGAGGAAGGGTAGGAGGGAGATGGGGCGGTAGTTGGAGGGACAGGTAGGGTCTAGTGATGGTTTTTGGAGGAGTGGTGTGACTACGGTGTGCTTGAAGGTGTCAGGGACAGTTGCAGTGGAGAGAGAGAGGTTGAGGATATGACAGATGGGGGGGGGGGGTGACAGTAGGAGAGATGGTGTTAAGTAAGTTGGTGGGGATGGGATCAGAGGAACAAGTGGTGCATTTCAAGGAGGAAAGAAGGTGGGCGGTTTCCTCTTCGGAGATGTCAGGAAAAGAGGAGAAGGAGGCCTGGGTTGGTTGGTTGAGGGAGTGGGTTGAAGGGTGAAGAGGAGGAGGTGGCTTGGTGGTGAACTCAAGGTTGATCTTTTGCACCTTGTCGCGGAAGTAGTCAGCCAGTGATTGAGGAGAGAGTGAGGGGGGTGGGAGCAGAGGGCACTTTGAGGAGGGAGTTAAGGGTGGCAAAGAGACAATGGGGGTTGGAGCTGAGAGAATTAGTCAATTGGGTGTAATAGTCCTGTTGGGCAAGGAATAGGGAGGACTGGAAGGAGGAAAGCATGAATTTGTAATGAAGGAAATCGGTATGGGTGCGAGACTTCCTCCAGAGGCGTTCAGCAGATCGGGCGCAGGAGCGAAGGTATCAGATGGAAGGGGTCAGCCAGGGCTGGGGATTAGTATGCCTTGTGGGACGGGGGATGGATGGTGCGAGGGTGTCCAGAGCACAGGAGAGAGTGGCATTGTAAGCGGAGACAGCTTTGTCGACAGACTCGGAGGACATGATGGAGGGGAAAAGATTAGAAATACTGGAGGATAAGGTGGGAGGGTCAATAGCCAGGAGGTTCCTGGAAGTAGTGGTTAATGTTGGGTGGGGCTGAGGGGGGTGATGAAGTGTGAAGGTGATCAGGTGATGATCAGAGAGAGGAAGAGCTGAGGCATAGAAATTGGAGGGTGAGCAGGTAGAGGAGAGGATGAGGTCAAGACAATGGCCATTTTGGTGAGTAGGGGTGGTGGAGCACAGCTGGAGGTTGAAGGAGAATGTCAGAGTGAGGAACTGAGAAGCGTGAGAGTCGGATGGGTCTTCAGCGTATATGTTAAAGTCTCCGAGAATGAGGGACGGAGATGAGGGTTCAAGAAAAACAGAAAGCCAGGCATCGAAGTCGGTGAGGAAGGAAGAGAGGGATTTATCAGGGGGGCGGTAAATGACAGCAACTCTGAGTGGCAGCGGGTAGAATAGACGGATGAAGTGGACTTCAAAGGATGAGAAGCAGTGAGACTGCGGTAGGAGGAGGGGTTGGAAATTACAGGAGGGCGAGAGAAGTAACCCGACGCCTCCTCCGTGGCCAACTGGGCGGGGAGTGTGGGAGAGAAGATAACCTCCATGGCATAGGGCCGCGACTGAGGCAGAGTCAATAGGGTTGAGCCAGGTCTCAGTTAGGGCAAGCAGTTGAAGGGAACGAGAGATGAAGAGATCGTGGCTGAAGGAAAGTTTGTTGCAGACCGAGCGGGCATTCCACAGAGCACATGAGAAGGGGAGGGAAGAGGGGGGAGGAGGGGAATAGAGATGAGATTGGAGACATCCCGGAATCGTTTGCATGGATAGGACGAGGACAGGTGTGGGGGACCTGGATTGGGATTGATGTCTCCCGCGGAAAGCAGAAGGAGCAAGAGAGTGCGGAGGAGGGTGGGGGAGGTAGGGCGACGAAGGTGACGAAGACGGGATGCGCTTAGGAGGAACGGGGATGGGTTAATGGCAGGAAGGAGGTGTTGAAGGTTGAGAACTAGGAAGGAGGAGGGGGACAGGAGAGATGGTGAGGTGGTGAGGGACGGGGGTGGGTAGGGAGTTCCAGCGGTAGACAGCGGTGGGGGGAGGGAAGAAAGATTAGGAAGGGACAGGGCAAGGAAGAGAATGTGTAAAGAGACCATAAGTAGTGACTGAGGTGTTACGGGTGCATATGTAGTGACTGAGGTGTTAAGCAATACGCTGCATAAGTCTAGTAGCGCTATAGAAATGTTTAATAGTAGTAGTAGTAGTAGTAGATAGATCGGGAAAGCTGGACTGGAGGCTTAAAACTGGGATGGCAGGCAGCAGGCAGGCAGGTAAGCTCGGTAGGAAGGTAGATAGATGTGCAGGCTTGAAGGCAAGGCAGGCAGGTAGGCTGGGGAGGCAGGTAGATAGATGTGCTGCTTGAAGGCAGGCAGGTAGTTGATGGGCAGGCAAGCAGGCAAGTCGATGGGCTGAGAAGCAGGCAAGTTGATGGGCTGAGAAGCAGGCAAGTTGATGGGCAGTCGAGCAGGAAAGTCAATGGACTGACAAGCAGGCAGGTTGGTTGATGGGCTGACAAGCAGGCAGGCTGGTTGATGGATTAGCAGGCAGGCAGGCAGGTTGGTTGAAGGGCTACCAGGCAGGCAGACAGGAAGGCAAAATCAAGACTTGAACAAGTTGGAACAGATGGACTGGAGCGGCTGGAACGGGCGGACTAGAGCAGGCAGGAACAGATGGATTGGAACAAGCTGGAATAGACGGACAGGAACAGGCTGGAACAGATGGACTGGAGCAGGCTGGAACAAGCTGGAACAGGCGGACTGGAACACACTGGAACAAGCAATGCAGATGGACTGGAACAAGTTGGAGCAGATGGACTGGAACTAGGTGGAGCAGATGGAGTGGAACAAGTTGGAGCAGAAGGCAGCGGAGTAGACGGATTGGAACAAGCTGGAATAGACAGACAGGAACAGGCTGGAACAGATGGACTGGAGCAGGCTGTAACGGACGGATGGGAACAAGCTGGAACAGGCAGACTGGAACACGCTGGAACAAGCAATGCAGATGGACAGGAACAAGTTGGAGCAGATGTACTAGAGCAAGCTGGAACGGATGGACGGGAACAAGCTGGAACAGGCAGACTGGAACAAGCAATGCAGATGGATTGCATTATATGTGATGAGGAACTGAGTCAGGCGTTATTTGTTGCAATTCTGTGCTTCGGCGCTTTAGGGGTTACCAGCAGAGCAGGTCACGTCCGCGTGGAGCATCCAGCTCCAGATGTATCAGTCTATTGTGCACAAGTCCTTTCGAGATCTCGCGCTTCTCTAGGATAGTATGCAGGCAGTTCATCTCCAGTGCGGTAGATCGATTCTGCTAGAGTAACGCCATGATCACGAGTCAGGCAGGAGTTCCTCAGTGCTGTTTCCTTCACACTGGAAGCCCACAAGATGATTCGGGGATGACTCGCGTTCCGCAGTAGCCTCCCGGTGTTGGTCAGGCAGGTGATCGGTCCTGTTCCCAGTCAGGAGAGTTCTGGAGTTCAGGATTTCCTCTGCACCGTTCCCTTCGTACTGGAAGTCTGTAGGATGTTCCTGAGTCGTTCCGCGTACAGCCGTAGCCTCTCACTGTTGAGCAGGTAGGTGAGCGGCCTTGATTCCAGTAGGACCAGTTCTATTGTTTTTCATTTTGGGGACCAAGCCTGGTGATCGTCTGGGAGGCTGCGTTCGGTCGGTTCTTTCTTTGGCTACGAGGTCAGTCTACTGAGCTGGCGATTATCCGTTTCAGCTGGGTCGCTTACCAGGTAATGGAGCAAGCGTTCCGCTTGTTCTCCTGGATCGGACTTTTCGGTCGGTCTGATCGTCCGCAGTCAGTCAGTTCGACCGTTGGCCACGAGGTCAGTCTGCTGGGCTGGCGATTGTCCCTTTCGGCTGGATCGTCTGCCAGGCAGTAAAGCAAGCGTTCCACTTGATTTCCTGGATCGGGCTTTTCGGTCCTCACTGATCTACGGTCAGTTTCAGCTAATCTGCAGTTGTTTTGCAGTTAGATGCTGTTAGATGTCGGGCATGGTCTAAGGAGCTTATTCTTCCGTGACCTTTTAGGAAACATGATGGCAGATAAAGGCCAAATGGCCCATCCAGTCTGCCCATCCTTCATAACCACTAACTCTTCCATTTCCTAAGGGATCCCACATGTTTGTCCCACACTTTCTTAAATTCCGACACAGTCCTCATCTCCACGACCTCTACTGGGAGACCATTCCAAGATTCCACCAGCCTTTGAATGAATAGTTTCTTAAATTCCTCCTAAGCCTATTTCCTCTTAACTTCATCGTAAGCCCCTTCATTACAGGGTTTTCTTTCATTTGAAAAAGGCTCACTTCCTGTACATTAATGCCCTCGAGATATTTAAATGTCTCTATCATAACTCCTCTCTCCCTCCTCTCTTCCAGCCAGGGGCGTAGCCAGACCTTGTGGTGGGAGGGGGCCAGAGCCCGAGGTGGGAGGGCAGATTTTAGTCTGCCACCCCCCCCCCCCCCCACTGCCGCATTGCTGCCCTGCTGCTCCCCACCCACTGCTGCAGCAAATACCTTGGCTGGCAGGGGTCCCCAACCCCCGCCAGCTGAAGCCTTGTCCAGCACCAGTCTTTGGCACCGCTGCATTGCCTGCCCTACTCTGTCTTCCCCTCATGTCCTGCATGCTCTTTTTAGTGAAATTGAGCAGTTTCACTAAAAGTAGCGTGCCGGAGGTGAGGGGAAGACAGAGCAGGGCAGGGAACACGTTGGCATGGAGACCGGCACTGGACAAGGCTTCAGCTGGTGGGGGTTGGGGACCCCCACCAGCAAAACCAGGGGTCCAGAAGAAATTTGAGGGGCCCAGGCCCCTGTGGCCCCATGTAGCTATGCCACTGCTTCCAGCATATAAAGATGTTGAGGTTCCTGAGCCTGTCCCTATATGTTTTACGTCCAAGACTGCTTACCTATTTTGTAGCTGCCTTCTGGATAGACTATATCCTGTTTATATCCTTCTGTGGATGCGGTCTCCAGAACTGCACACAGTACTGTAAATGAGGCCTCACCAAAGACCTATACAAGGGTACTATCACCTCTTTTTTCCTGCTGGTCATCCCTCTCCTTATGCACCCAAGCATCCTTCTGGCTATGACTCTCTCTCTTTCCACCTGTTTGGAAACTTTAAGGTCATCAGACACAATCACTCCCAAGTCCCACTCTTCCTTTGAGCACAGAAGCACTTCACCACCTATATTGTATCATTCCCTCAGAGTCCTGTGACCCAAGTGCATGACCATGCATTTTTTAGCATTAAATCTCAGTTGTCAAATATTGGAACATTCCTCAAGTTTCGCTAGGTCCTTCCTCGTGTCATCCACACCTTACAGGTTGTCCACCCTGTAGCAGAGTTTCGTATCATTCGCAAAGAGACAAATATTACTAGACAGTCCTTCCAAAATATCACTCACAAAGATGTTAAAAACAGCAGGCCTGATTAATGCCCGATTTGCGCCACACGGAAGAAAATAAAAAATATTATTTTGCCGCGTGTATTGGATGCGCATAAAAAATGGAATTACTGCACAGAGAACGTGGTAGCTGGGCGCTAGTTCCAAAGTGATGCAAATTGGACGTGCATAGGCGCCTATGCACCTTAGTAAAAGAACCCCATGGTGCTTTGAAAATGAGCCCCCAGGTGTCTTTCAATAAACAGCAGAAAATCTGCAATCTTGCAAATCTATTACTGTCAACTGCTGAACAGGTTATAAATAAGAACAACAAACATTGCTTCAAATGTCTGTATGCAAATGCCAGAAGCCTAAGAAATAAGATTGGAGAGTTAGAACATATTGCACTTAATGAAAAGATAGATATAATAGACATCTCTGAGACCTGGTGGAAGGATGATAACCAATGGAACACTGTCACACCAGGGTACAAATTATATCACAGTGATTAGTGGAAGAGTAGCATTATACATTCAGGAGGGCTTTGAATCGAATAGAGTAAACATTCTAGAGGACATAAAAACACATCTTGTAATCCCTATGGATTGAAATTCCATGTGTAAAGGGGAAAAGGATAATGATAGGAGTGTACTACTGTGCACCTAGCCAGGATGAACAGAGAGTTGCAAAAATTTTATCAGAAATTAGGGAGGCTAACAAATTAGATAACTCAGTAATAATGGGTGATTTCAATTACCCCAATATTGACTGGGTAAATGTAACATCAGGGTGTGTTAGGGAGGAAATCAAGGACTGCTTTATGGAGCAGCTGTTTCAGGAACCAACAAAGGAGGAAATAATTTTAGACCTAGTCCTTAGTGGAGGACATGATCTGATGCAAGAGGTACTGTTTCTGGGGCCATTTGAAAACAGGGATCATAAAATGATCAGGTTTGATATAATCTCTGGAGTATGTACCTGAAGATTGGAAGGTACCCAATGTATCATCAATTTTTTAAAAAGATTCATGGGATAATTTAAGAATAAAAGACCGATAAACCTGACATCAGTGCTCAGCAAAATGATAGAAACTATTATAAAAAATAACATTGCCAAACATATAGACAAATATGGTTTAATGTGTGATAAGCACAAACCAAAGTGGTCTCAGACAATTGGAAATGGACTCCTGGTTACAATAAGCAGAGGCTTCCACTTGTTCAACTGGCAGTCCCAACACACCTAAATGGAATCAGTAGACCAACTCCTCTCCAGGCCTGAGCCATGGAGAAAATAGAGTAATCAAGGCTTGAGCTTGAAGCTTGGAAGTCTCTCGCTTACTGTCCACTCTCATTCAGGGTGAGAAACTAAGGGCCTCTTTTACAAAGCCACTCTACCAATCCTGCACAGCAAATGAGAGGAAGCCCGCAGGAATTCAATGGTCTTCCTCTCATTTGCCATGCAGGAATCGCTAGCATGGTTTGGTAAAAGAGGCCTAAATGTCTAAGTTAATTCATTATTTATTTGTTACATTTGTATCCCAGATTTTCCCACCTATTTGTAGGCATAATGTGGCTTACATAGTTCCGGAGAGGTAGATTACAGACTCTGGAGTAGACAAATACAGAGTATATAGTATAATTAAATATGAAAAATATTTATTAAAGCAATCAGTAATCCTTCTCATTAAAGCACACAATTCCCTGAAATTATATATTTTCCCAGCATTCTTTGGATATGGAAATTAGTTCTTCAGTGGCTGCTAATGCTGCCCCTACCTTGGGGAAGGCACAATCAAAAAAAACCTTTGGTTGCTGCATTATTTCTACCTTAATCCCACAGGGTTCTTAGTGACCTTTCCTAGTAACATTCTACTGCTTCCTATACGGTTTAAAACATTGAATGTTCCCTCTTCATTATCCAAGCTTGTGTCTTTTAATTCAGCTGCTTTACTTTCACGCAGCCATTGCAAATACAAGCAGCATATAGTCCACTTGGCTTCTCTTTCTCAAGCATCATGCCCTTCTGCTGGCGTTCTGCTGTACCCTTTTTGATATCTTTATTGCTCAGTGTAGAAGCAAGTAAAGTGGGAAGGTCCCGCCTACATTGCTTTCTTTTGCCAAAAACCTCCCCATGACCGTTCCTAAACAAAAAGTACAGCTAAACTACCAGAGTATTTGCTCTCAAAGCAAAACTACATAGAGGTCACTCCAACTGTCTTTCCTTTACAGTCCATCTTCTCTAGAAGAGAGTTCAACAGGAGTTAGCACCAGCTTTGTCAGGGCAAGGCTTTACTTTTCTCCTCTGAATTCCCTTGGTTTTTTTCTCAGGGTTTCTCAGCATATGCTTCCCAGTCCTGGATAGGATCTTCCTTTCCTTCCCCTCCTCTTTCCCTTTCTCTCAGCCAAGGGAAGTTTATATATCCTACAGGGGAACTAATATCTCTCCTCCTCCTCCTCCTCTGTGACTGGAGCATTAAATCTCCTGGGTGGAACTGGGGAGAACAACTTGCTGGACCTTTCATCAACTGTCTGCCCTGGGTTCCCCTCCCCCTGCGTTTAAAGAGCCATACACATAAAGCCTTCCATTATCAAAGGATCTATTGGGCTGCTACAAGCCCTCCCAATAAGGAGGTACCACTCCAGGTTCTCCTGAGCTTTTACTTATTTGTATGTACATAAGTACATAAGCATCACCACACTGGGACAGACCAAGGGTCCATCAAGCCCAGCACCCTGTCACTGACAGCGGCTAAAAGAACAAGCAATTTGTCCCTCACCTCCTAGAAATAGTGTATTATTCCCTCGTCTATTCAATAACATTCTATGGACTTTCCTCCAGGAAGCCGTCCAACCTTTCTTTGAAGTCCGCTAAGTTAACTGCCTTAACCACTTTTTCCGGCAGCGAATTCCAGAGTTTAACTATGCATTGGGTGAAGAAACATTTCCTCCGATTCATTTTGAATTTACCACACTGCACCTTCATCGCATGCCCCCTTGTCCTAGTATTTTTGGAAAGCGTAAACAGATGCTCCACATCGACCCGTTCCATTATCTTATAGACCTCTATCATATCTCCCCTCAGCCGCCTCTTCTCCAAGCTGAAGAGCCCCAGCCTCTTCAGCCTTTCCTCATAGGGAAATCATCCCATCCCCTGTATCATCTTTGTCGCCCTTCTCTGCACCTTTTCCAAATCCACTATATCTTTTTTGAGGTGCGGCAACCAGAATTGAACACAATACTTGAGATGCGGTTGCACCATTTAGACGCCCAGTCTTCCAGTCTCGTAAGGTCCTTTTGTAGTTTTTCACAATCTTCTTGCGATTTGATGACTTTGAATAACTTTGTGTCATTGGCAAATTTGATTACCTCACTAGTTACCCCCATCTCAAGGTCATTTATGAATATGTTAAAAAGCAGAGGTCCCAGCACAGATCCCTGAGGGACCCCACTAACTACCCTTCTCCATTGCAAATATTGACCTTTTAATCATACTCTCTGTTTCCTTTCAACCAGTTTTTAATCCACAGTAAGACACTACCTCCGATCCCATGTCCCTCTAATTTCCTTCCCCCCTTATTATTATTATTTACACTAATAGAAAAGGCCCGTTTCAGGCACAAATGAAATGGGTGCTAGCAAGGTTTTCCTCAGAGTGTGTATGTTTGAGAGAGTGTGTGTGAGAGTGACTGTGTGAGAGAGAGTGAATTTGCGAGTGTGTGTGTGTGTGTGTGTGTGTGTGTGTGTGTGTGTGTGTGACAGAGTGAGTGAGACTGTGTGCGAGTGTGTGTCTGTGAGAGAGAGTGTGTGTGCCTGGGGTCCCTCCCTCCCACCCAGTTCCAGTGTCCCCCCTTCCTCCGTGTTCCAGGGTCATCGTCGTCCATTCCCCCCTCTCCCTCCCTCCCTCTAAGTTCCAGGGTCTTCCCCTCTTTTTTTTTTTTTTTTTTTTAGTTTTTGTACTGGTGGTGCATTCCCCCCCTCCCCTCTCGTCCCCTCCTCTGAAGTCCAGACCCCCATCACTCCCCCGTTCCAGACCCCCCTCCCAGTTCCAGAGCCCCCTCCCTCCATCCGAGTTCCAGACCCCTCCCTCCCACTGTCCGAGTTCAAGACCCCACCTCCCTGCCTCCCTCCCTCCAATTTGCAGATCCCACCTCCCTGCCTTCCTCCCTCTGATTAGCGGACCCCCCTCCCTCTGATTTCCAGATCCCCCCTCAGAGTTCCTGACCCCTGGACCCCCCTGTCGCGACTCTCTCGAGCCCCCCAAAACATCCCCCGCTGCTGTCGCGTACCTGTGCTGGCGGGGGACCCCAACCCCCGCCAGCCAAAGTCTTGTTCGCCGCCATGCAGCGTGGAGTCATGGAGGAATGATCAAGTTGGAATCAGTTTATGTTCGTGCGTCTGATGTTTGACGCATGCACACAAACAGATTCCAACTTGATCACGTCCAGTGACGTCAGCTGCGGCTTCGGAGCCCAAAGTTACG
Source organism: Microcaecilia unicolor (assembly GCF_901765095.1). Taxonomy (NCBI): domain Eukaryota; kingdom Metazoa; phylum Chordata; class Amphibia; order Gymnophiona; family Siphonopidae; genus Microcaecilia; species Microcaecilia unicolor. Next base: position 81,220,782 of record NC_044039.1, on the reverse strand, counting down.
GACACAGGCAGCCAGGTTCATCGTGAGTATTATTATATAAGATATCACTAATACCACAAGGTTCTAAGCAATTTACAATGATCAAAAAACCAAGATAATCACTTGGGAATTACACTTAAGTTACAAAGTATATATAGAATACCTTTCAATACAAAATGTAAGAAAAATCCTTAAGATACAGACACATAATCTTGAAATTTAGGTTGTCCCTAGAGATGGTCATCCTTAGACTTGGTCGTTTCTGATTTTCGGCGATAATGGAAACTAAGGACGCCCATCTCAGAAATGACCAAATGCAAGCCCTTTGGTCATGGGAGGAGCCAGCATTCGTAGTGCACTGGTCCCCCTCACATGCCAGGACACCATCTGGGCACTCTAGGGGGCACTGCAGTGGACTTCAGAAAAAGCTCCCAGGTACATAGCTCCCTTACCTCGTGTGTTGAGCCCCCCAAAACCCCCTCCCCACAACTGTACACCACTACCATAGCCCTTATGGGTGAAGGGGGGCACCTAGATGTAGGTACAGTGGGTTTCTGGTGGGTTTTGAAGGGCTCATTTACCACCACAAGTATAACAGGTAGCGGGGGATGGGCCTGGGTCCACCTGCCTGAAGTGCACTGCACCCACTAAAACTGCTCCAGGGACCTGCATACTGCTGTCATGGAGCTGGGTATGATCTTTGAGGCTGGCATAGAGGCTGGCAAAATATATTTTTAAAGATGTTTTTTTGAGGGTGGGAGGGGGTTAGTGACCACTGGAGGAGTAAGGGGAGGTGATCCCAGATTCCCTATGGTGGTCATCTGGTCAGTTCAGGCACCTTTTTGTGGCTTGGTCGTAAGAAAAAAAGGACCAGGTAATGTCGTATAACAGGTAGCGGGGGATGGGCCTGGGTCCACCTGCCTGAAGTGCACTGCACCCACTAAAACTGCTCCAGGGACCTGCATACTGCTGTCATGGAGCTGGGTATGATCTTTGAGGCTGGCATAGAGGCTGGCAAAATATATTTTTAAAGATGTTTTTTTGAGGGTGGGAGGGGGTTAGTGACCACTGGAGGAGTAAGGGGAGGTGATCCCAGATTCCCTATGGTGGTCATCTGGTCAGTTCAGGCACCTTTTTGTGGCTTGGTCGTAAGAAAAAAAGGACCAGGTAATGTCGTCCAAGTGTTCATCACGGATGCCCTTTTTTTCCCATTATGGGTCAAGGACGCCCATGTGTTAGGTATGCCCTAGTCCCGCCTTCCCTATGCCTCCGACACGCCCCCAGGAACTTTGGTAGTCTCTGCGACGGAAAGCAGTCGGGGACGTCCAAAATCGGCTTTCGATTATGCTGATTTGAGCGACCCTGTGAGGACGCCCATCTTGCGATTTATGTCAAAAGATGGGCTTCTCTTTCGAAAATAAGCCCGTAAGTGTGCACTAAAAACACTAGTGTGCTTTAGTAAACGGCCCTAAGTGTAGCATTGAAAATATCTTTTATATAAAAGTGTCTTCTGATTTTTTCTGAAACAAGAATTTGCATTTTCAAAATATAGAGCAATTTCCTTCCAGATTTTTGGAGCTTGAAAAACTAAAAGTATTATATGAATTATAAGTCTTTTTTCCCCTTTCACTGCCAGAAAGAAAAAAGGAGCATTATTAGTCAATCTCCTATGCTTATTTATATTAGAAAATTGAAAGTGTAAAAACATATATTCCGGAAAGTCACCATTTAAAACCTTCTATAAAATACAAGAAAATGTAAACATAATTCTCTCCTCTATATTTTTGTACCCTGTGCTTTCCTACTCATGGCAGGCTCAATGTGGCTTACATGGGACAACAGAGGAGGGTTAAGTGACTTGTGCAGAATCACAAGGAGCTGTCTGTGCCTGAAGTGGGAATTGAACTCAGGTCCTCAGGACCAAAGTCCACCACCCTAACCACTAGGCCACTGCAACTAGTGAAGATTAACATATCATATTTATTTAAGGAGAAAATTAGCTGAACTGCAATATTTTGAGTGATCTGCAATTGAACTCTCTGATACTAGCCAAGTGGGAAGAGGGCAATGGGATGCCAAGGCAGCATCTGAAACACCACAAATGACAGAGTCAACATGGATTCAGCCAAGAAAAGTCTTGCCTCACTAAACTGCTACATTTTTCTGAATGCATGAATAAACATATGGATAAAGGTGAGCCAGTTGATGTGGTGTATCTAGATTTTCAGAAAGCTTTGATTTGGGTTATTCTTTCCAATATGTATCACTTTGTATTTGTCCACATTACATTTTATCTGCCATTTGGATGCCCAGTTTTTTTCCAATTTCCTAAGGTCCTCCTGCAAATTTTCACAATACATATATGATTTAACAACTTTGAATAATTTTGTGTCATCTGCAAATTTAATCAGCATGCTTGTCATTCCCATTTAATTTATAAAGATTTTTAAGAAGCTCAGGTCCTAGTACAGATCCCTGAGGCATTCTCTTAATCCTACCCCCCCCCCCCCCCCCCCCCCCCGGTTTTCTATCTTTTAACCCGTTCTCAATCCACAACAGAGTTTTGCTTTCTATCCCATGGCTTTTTAATTTTCTCTGGAATTTCTCATGAGGGACTTTAAGGGTCAATAAATATATCACTAACCAAAATAGTATATTTAGTAAAATAATTTTCTACCATGAGGGGCGTTCCCAGAGGTAATCAGCAGTGTGGCCACATTGCTGCATGCTGCCCAATTACTGCATGAGTAGCGCATGAGCCCTTACCGCCTTTTAAATAGGTGACAGTAAGGGCTCAGGCAACACACAGTCATTTTCTACCCCATTTATTAAAAGGCCTTTTTCACGTCATGGTAAAAAATGGCCCAGCATGCACCAATTTCATGTGCCAGAACTAGCACAGGCCACTTTTTACCGTTGGTTAGTAAAAGGACCTCTAAGTACTCTAAGCCCTAACACAGGCTTAATGCATGAGAAAAGGCTTACTGCAAAACACATTAAGGGCCCCCTTTACCAAGCTGAGGCAAAAGGGGGCTGGTGCTGGCATCGGTGCATGTTTTACATGCGTGCTGAGGCCCCCTTTTACTGCAGCTGGTAAAAGGGAAGTCTCACCTTTCTGCAGGAAATGGCCGTGCAGCAAGTAAAGCACTTGCTGCGTGGCCATTTCGGGGGAGCCCTTACTGCCACCCAGTAAAGTGGTAGTAAGGGTGCCCGCATTAACCCAGTAGTGACCGGCTGCCCGATTACCAGGTACACTCCTGCTTACAAAAATAAATTTTTGTAGCACCAGAAATGATGGTGCGCTAGGGGTGGGAATTACTGCTGTGCTGCTGCAGTGGTTCAGCAGTACTTCCTGTATAGCGAGCGGTAGTGAGCAAGTTTACTGCCACTTAGTAAAAGGAGCCCTAAAGCATTTTGTGGTTATTTGCCTGTTTGCCCATGCTAACGCATGTGTTACATTTTAAAAACATATTTTTAATGGGGTGTGTCATGGGCACATTAGAATTAGCATGCATTAACTGGTTAACACTAGGTTAATGCAAGAGGTCTTAGAGCCTCCTAAATAGGAGGCAGTAAGTGTTCCCACATCAATTTTTTGCAGGTCTTGAACATTAATAGCCAGCGCTGGACCTGCAAAATTATAAAAAGAAAAAGCTATATTTGACTGCTATGTTAAAAATGGGCTTAGTGCACAATAAAGCCCCATGCTAAAATGTACTAAGCTCATATTTTTATGCATTTTAGTAAAAGGGCCCCAAATTTACTTAAAACATTCTGTGACAGAATAAAATCCTAATTATTTGATCTGTTTGATGCAAGAAGACCTACCTAATATTAGAAGTGACTGCATTTGCTAGACAAATATTTTAGGAAAAAACAAATATTTTTAAACAACAAGACCCTCTATGGTTTTGATGCACAACAATTAGCAGAAGCAGCAGGAACAGCTTACCAATAAACAGTACAATCTGAAAGTAAGCAGCTGTAGATCTGCATTAATCATTTCAGGAATTCAGCTATTTACAAAAGCCTTAACAGAGCAAACACATGAGAAAGAGTGAAGTTCTTACCTTCACATTGTTTCCCCTCTCCCTTATAGCCCGGTTTACAGATGCATTTATAAGACTTAGGTATATTTTGACAAATTGCATCAATGTGGCAGTCATCCGTCCCTTCAGCACATTCATCACTATCTATAGCCAACATGAAACAAGACAGAAAAAATGACTGCCTCCTCCCCAAAAGGACCAGTGAAGCATTCACAAAAATGTAATAACAAAGCATGCAGCTACCTAAATTCAAACTGGACAGATCCAGCCTCATTTGTAAATTCATGCTTTAAGAGCATACATTGTATAATGAAGAAATAACAGAAGCAATACAAAAGACATTAAAAAAAGAAGTAATTATGACCTCATAATTCATATGCCCTCAGCCCCCCCACCCAAAAAAAGCACCTTGAAATGGGGCTTACATTCTCTATGTCCTTTGATTTATTGGGAGCATTATAGGTTAGCCTGTCACCTTTGTCAATATAATGCTGACCAGAATTTTTATAACATTTTAAATCCGCATAAAACATTTAGAAAAAAGTATGCTGTATGTAAAATATGAGTGTGGAAGGGTAGTTTGTTTAAAGAAATAAATATATTGGGGTCTTGGCGGCTTTGATCATCAATATAAACTTTGAACTATAAAAGCTAATGAAGCTATGCTTACAAAACTACTATCCCCCCCCCCCCCCCCCGGAAGAAATCATCAAAAGCCTATTCTAAAGGCAGGGTCATTCCTAAGGTGTAATTAATTCTATACACATGTAAAATTAAATGAATGTGTGGCATAATAAAGAAAACATTTTCAAAAACACTATTTTCTTTCAAAGCTCATTATCCCACTTAGTGAAATAAGTGTTATTTCTCAGTTACAACAGCTTTTATAGGTTAATTAAGATACTCTATAAAATTTATTTTCTTTTGGCTCTTTAGGAAGTGTCATTAATTTCTCTTAGCATAAATTTAACTGTTCCTAATACTCTATAAAAATCAGAAGTAACTTGAATAAGCCTAATTGCAGATGGGAGGGGGGGGGGGAATGATGGCCTTTTGGAAGAATGTCTTCCAATGTGTGTGAACAGTCCCAAACCCCTAGCCTCAATGACAGAAAGTAGCCCAGGGCTATTGATTGATGCCTTGCTGTCAATAAGGAAAGTCTGCCTACTAGGGAATCTACTTAATTGATTCCTTCACAGTTTTAATGCATCAGGCCCATGTGGGGCTCTCTGAAAGCAAAGAAAAGTCATCTTCTGATGTATTTAAGCAAGATAAACTGGAATAAAGTAAATCAGGTATTATAAAGTGAATGGAAGAAATCTGGGTACAGCAGTTGCTTTCCAGTGATTAGATTAACAAATTTCAAAAACAAAATATTCAATAACTTGAAAAGAGGGGTTTTTGCTAATTTGAAATTCTAAAACTAATTGTTTGAAAAATGCCCACTCATTCTGGTGATAAATCTGAGATCCTTCAAAGTTCTTGATGGGAGCAAAACAAGTAGACATTACAGGACAGCAAAGGACTAGGACAACTTCAAACAGTACAAGATATCATATACTTTCAACCTTTATAGTAGAATTCCAAAATAAAAATGTTTTGAATTACTAGCAGTATTATATTTCCTTTTAAAGAAGCCTAACTTTCGTACAAGGGAGACAGCCACCACCGAAGTCTATATTTCTTCCTGGCACTTCCAGATCCATTTCAGATAAAGTTGTGATTTAAGTGATTTTCTTTGAGACCCTGAGGTCGTATACACTCAGATCGGATACAAATACAGATAAGATATAAATTTGTGAGAGGCTTCTTTGATTAGCTGCATCAACATCAATAAAAGAGGCAGCTGCATTTTTCACAAATACCTTAAAAATTAAAAGTGCCAAAGAGTATTACAATTCTTAGTGAGAAAGCCTAGTAGAAGAGAAACCATCACATTAAAAAAAAATCTTAACTGATACAAAATACAAATTACCTTTAATAGGACCGATAAAGTAACTTATTAAACATCGAGCACAAAACCATAGATTTGATTAGTAGCACCATTTTTCAGGAAGAAAAACTGTTCCAATTGATATATAGATATTGATATATAGATATATTTCAAAATCTTCATATGAAAAAAAAAAGCACGTTAGTTTTTTGCTTTCATTTGAGTAAATGTGCATTCAAAATATTATGCTCAGACAAAACAACAACAGTTTTTAACCTTTATAGGGCAGACACAGAGGCATCTGAATGTAATATATCAGGTTAGACTTTGCAAAGATAGCTACATAGTTTCAATCTTTTCACACTTTATTGTTGAATTTTTCATAACAGGATGCTTTTCTGCCTACGTACTGCAGAAATACTGTTTCTTTTAAAAACCGTTCTATGAAATTTGTTCCATCATGCAAATAAACATCAGGAGCAGTCAAAGCAAGTTCTCAACCACTTACATTATTAATATGAAACATAACATTCTCTCCACACCTTAGCAAAAGCTTTCTTATTTTTCATTCTATCACAGCTTCATGAGAATAGGAATAAAAAAGAAACAAGAAATCTTTTACCTGGGACTCCATTGCCTCTCGTAAACCTGCCATTATATAAGAGGGTGAAAAACAAACAGAAGTGCCACGAAAAACAAACAGTCCCCATGATAATGATATAATTCAATGGAGTTGTGTGTTTCTTTGATAAGAGACGCACTTGGGACTGGCAGAATGGAGCGAGAGAAACTAACGAGCTGACAGCCAGCTTCTGATTCGCCAAGGCCCAGGAAAAGTGGGTGGGAGAAAAAGGAGACAAGCCAATGTGTCTCGTTCTCAGATGCAGGGGTTTGGGGGTGGATGTTAAGGGCTGGTAGCTGAACTTCTGGCTGTTTTCCGACCCTGCTGTTGCCTTTCCTAACGTTCATTTTTCCCGTTTCACACTATTCCATTCCCCAGGTACATGATCGGAACTAGGAAATTACTATAATTTATTTTCTAGTCACTTTTCGATACCTGCTGGCTTATTTGAAACGATCATGTTTGATATTAAATCAGATGGTTAAAAAACATAACTTTGGTCTGCCTGTACGTCTGAAAGAACAGACTTTCCTTGATACTAATATTGTTGTATTAAAAAGGTTTTATTTATTCTATTTTAGTCGCTCCAGATCGGTTTACATGCTTGTATTTTCTGGGTTTCAAGAAATGTGTGCTAAAAGAAATGGGTACACGCAAACTAGATGCTATGGAGACAGTTCGGGAAACCCATCAACTGATCTTAACAAATAAGAAGGTTCTTCATTTCTCCAGCGAACCCTCCCTCCGGACAGAAAGGTCGATTTTGCCCGCTTACACTAAGACAGTTTTTTCTAATTTAAAGAACTACCACAGTGTTCATTTTTCAGACGTTCTACTTTTATAACATTTGGACACACGTAATGTTCTATTCACAAATTTCTTTTTTTTAATGGTTTGTTTTCACAAGTTTTGTTGGGCCACCACTGTAAAACAGTTCTGAGTAAATACCTTGCAACTTTTCATTTATCTTCTCAGTACAGATGCACTGCAAATGTAATTTTGCTATTAGACTTCATCATTCGAGAAAAAAATATAGCACTTGCTGCAATATCACTACTAAGGATAGGCACAGAAAAAAATGGTTTGTCTTCGGAATTCTTGGCTGATTTTCAGCATTTTTTTGATTCATTTCAAAGCTTTTTAAAATGTTTTTAAACTGAAGGTATGTAGGTACTTACACGCAAAAATTAATATACGTTAAACAGATTTTGTACCTATAAAATTAACGAGCTAATGAATGCAACCCTTAATTTCTATCCTCTTTTTAGGTACTTTTTATTCTTACAATAAGTTTTACAGAACTTTAATTATTCGCCATGGGGACACAAGTAGAGGAAATAGAACAAATGCGGTTTAAGTTATGCGACTTCACCAAGAGTGAGCAAAATCTTCAGTATGGCTTTGTGCTTAACACAGTTATGTCTTCTATTAAATTTACACTATCTAACTTTTTAATACTATTCATGTCTGTTGAATTAGCAAGTTTATCTATATTTTGTGCAGATTTGTTTACATTTTCAATGATATACAACAATTAAATCTGCAATTAAAAGGCCAGCTTCAGTTTTTATCCATTGTTATAAACTTTAAATTCTCATTTGTGTGCCATTATTTTGAGAAACACTGTCACTATAATTTTGAATTCATGATGCAGACATTATATCCATAGCTTCATGGAAAGTCTCTTAGGTTTGTACCTGATACCTTTTAGAGCTCTCAGCTCCATCTAGTGAACTTTAGTTAGTGATGCAGCTAAAGTATTTTAAATTATATTTTTTGTTAGCTGCATTTTGAACTTATTGGGAGACAGTTTCCTTTGTTCATATTGTGTAGCTAAGGATACAATATTTTGTAAAGACTAATTTTGGATTCTCACTAATCTTCTCTTACATAAGTTCATACAGTATTACAAATGTTTATATTTACTATATTTCATATTACTGGGTGTAAAAACATGCAATACATTTATTATATGTTTTTACAGCAAATCATATACATATTATAATGGATGAGTAGCCTGATGGTTATTGCCTAATATCTATATAGCAGAGGAGTAGCTTAATAGTTAAATGCAGTGGCCTGAGAACCAAGGGAACCAGTTCAATTCCCACTGCATCTCATTGTGACTCTGGCAAATCATTTAACCTTATGTAAGCCACTTTGTAATCACAGAAAGGAAGTATATCGAACCCATCCCCTTATATGGTAAATTACTATACAGAATAGATACTCTGCAGATTTGTCCAAGTAGGAAAGCCTTGGCCCCTATCTGAAGGGGCAGAACTAAGTTGGAGGCCTCCCTGACTTTATCCAGGTAGTGGTCTGAATATTGCCATATATACCTAGATATTTCGACCCACATAGCAGATCAGAGGATAAGGGAGGTAGAGACATAACTTTAGCACACCTCCAGAAGCCTCAAAGCCCCAGGAGAAACTGATAGGGGAAATCTGGGAATGGATCCTTACTGTGAAGAGCCCCTGCCAGTTCTTTGGGATAACCCATATAGGCAGAGCAGGTCTAAACCTTGGGGGAAGGGCAAAACTGGAAAAAGCTCCTGGGGCTGGCTTAGAAAACTACAATGTAGGGATGCTGGAAAATGTAGTCCTTGGCTGCCTCCTCCACATGAATAGGACGAGTCATTAGTTACCCCAGCAATTGAGAGAGAGGGTGGGGTAGAGAACACTCTGAAGCCAAGCCATAGGAATAACAGGGTGTTTGGCAGAGAGGACAGGGGAGGATAGCAGCTCCAGTCTGACCAAGAAATTCTCATGGAATGAGATGGAAGCCATGGAGATTGACTCTGAACCTGTAGATATAGCCTCAAAAGAGGAAATGGAATTTGAGTTGGGAAACTGAGGTAAGAGCCCAAGTTAAAGAGACTTATGCTTATAAATTGGCCTCTTTGAAAATTTACTAGAGCTGAGTGCATACATTTATACTCAAGATTTCAGTAAACTCAAATTTAGGAACATAAAAAGTGAGTGGCAACAGGAACAGGTTTAGGGTAGGAAAAAGAAGTTAGGAGCTGAGCACCGATTTTCAGCACTAGGTTCACAAATCTGAGCAAATGAATAGCTGGCCTAAATTTATGGACATTACTTTTAAGCTCCTAAATTAAGATGAATTTTCAGCTGAAAAAGTTATGCTCCTAAGTTTGGCTTAAAATAGGGCACAAATTTATACGGCTATCTTAGGAGCACAAATTTATGAGCTCTACATTTTCTGAATACTAGGCCCTTTGTGTTCTGCTAGCCATCTATTTTTACATCAGAAACAGTTTGTTTGTTTGTTTGTTTGGAAGGACAGTGGGAGAAACTGGTCACGGCAGTGAGGTCATGAGAGGGGGGCCTTCCTCTTGCCTATCCTTACCCTAGAAAGGTAATATACAATAAGGGGGAACACTAAAAGGGCAATTCTATAAATTGGTGCCTAAGTTATAGAATGGTAGCAGTTACACTCACGATTGGCACCACAAAATGGCATTTATGTGCGTAAGTGCAAGACACTATTCCAGTGGTTCCCAAACCTAATCCTGGAGGCACCCTAGCCAGTCAGGTTTTCAGGATACCCATAATGAATATTTATAAGAGCAATTCGCATGTACTGCCTCCACTGCACACAGATCTATCTTATGAATATTCATTGTGGGTATCCTGAAAACCTGACTGGCTGGGGTGCCTCCAGGACCAGGTTTGGAAACCACTGCACTATTCTAGAATATACGCACCAAAATCACTTAACATGTAGGTTCGGGGGCCGGAGAGTGGGATAGTCATGGACATGTCTCCAAGGTACACATGTAACTTATAGAATATCATAAATTATGCACTCTACAGGATACACCTATGCGCCAACTGTTATATTTGTCATTGACTTGGCATAGCTGTTGGCACCTAACTTTAGGTGCAACAATGCTGACACACTTTTATTTTATAATGGAATTTTCATTTCTGTCCCAGCAAGAAGAAGATTTTGTTTGAATGGACTGTGGGATGAAAAGTAATTCTCAGTCTGAAGTTAAGGGGCCCTTTTACTAAGCCGCGTAGGTGCCTATGCACACCCAATGCACATCAGCTTGGAATTACTACCTGGCTACTGTGTGGCCCTTGTGGTAATTTCATTTTTTACGTGTCTGCTACGCGCTCTGGAAAATAATTGTTATTTTCTGGCACGCAGCAGAAACCAGTCGGTAATCATCATTCTATGTGCGTAGATGATTACCACATGATTAATGTGTGAGACCTTACCACTAAGTCAATGACTGGGGGTAATGCCTCAGACCCAAAATTGATGCACACCAATTTTTATTTTGCCGCAGTCCTGTTTTCTGCAAAAGTTTTAAAAAGGCCTTTTTTGCAGGTGTTGAGAGAGTTGTTGCAGGGAGGCAGCAATGCAGGCCAAATATTGGGCTTGCTCATGTTGCAGTGTCAGATGTTCCCACTGGAGGTGATATTGCATTTATTGAAAGACTACTTATTCCCACTGCAGTGTTAGATGTTCTTGCTGCAGCTCCAGCTGCAGGTCCATGCAGTGCCTGATGGCTCCAAGATTGGCTACCACCTGTGATGTTTGGGAGGCTTCCTGGTCCTGCACCAGCCATAGAAGGAAATCTTCCTATTTCTCATACTTCTCTTCTACAGCTTCTTCACTTGGCTGGTATTTATTTATTTTATTTATTGCATTTGTATCCCACATTTTCCCACCTCTTTGCAGGTTCAATGTGGCTTACAATACATCATGAATGGTGGCAGTACACAAGAAAATATACATTTAGTATTACAGAAAGATCTTGGGTAACATGACAATGATAAAATATGATAGTAGTTTAACAAGCAAATATTATAAGACAGTTCTGGATATATGTATAGGTACAGTGGGGGGTGCAGAGCTTCTGGCCTCTCCAGCTGCCCTGCAACCAGTGCTGGCTCCTGCTGGTGGCTTCTCTTGCTGGTCTTTGGAGTTGAAGGCTCCTCCTTCTTGTGGTGGAGGTTACTCTTGGCTGCCATTCATCCATTGTTGACTCTTCTGGCTGCCCCTCAGGTGGTCTGTTCTGCCTTGCTGTTATTCCCCTGTGGACAATGTCAAAGAAGGATGGCCATAAGGCATTGATAGCATACATTATAGGACCAGTTGCTGAAGGATACAGAAGGTACCCACACTTACCCAACTTAACAGGTCAGACTGTTACTGAACTCTATTATGCATTCTATTTTCTCTCGTTAAGCATCATGGGCCCAGGACTGGCATTGAATATCCAGGGTTTTTTTTTAAACTGTTAAAAAGTTAATTCTTAAAAAGTTAACTAGTTAAGCTGATTCAGTGCTAACTGGTTAACCTTTTAGTGGTTAAAGATAGACCACACAACTAGCAGGCCTACTTTAACCGCTGAGCCTAACCGGCTAAGTCAAGTGATGTGGAAGTGCATTTTCAATATGACATCGTAAGTAGAGAGGTGTGGTAGCCGTGTTAGTCCACTCGTAAAGGTTATTAATAGAAATCAAACAAAATAAAACATGGAAAAGAAAATAAGATGATACCTTTTTTATTGGACATAACTTAATACATTTCTTGATTAGCTTTCGAAGGTTGCCCTTCTCCTTCGAAAGCTAATCAAGAAATGTATTAAGTTATGTCCAATAAAAAAGGTATCATCTTATTTTCTTTTCCATGTTTTATTTTGTTTGATTTCTATTAATAACCAATATGACATCTAAATCATGCCAGAGATGTTTACCGCAAAATGTCTAAAATCAATAGAGTATAATAGAAAAAATATATAAACATTTCCCTATGTATGAAAATAGTGAAAATAGACGTATGGAATTAAAACGTATCTGACCAGTGATGATAAATGTCTCCACTGTTCGAAAATATACAGCGAAGGACGTCCATTGTCACTAAATGTTCCCGCATCTCAAAAAATATGTGCGGCCATGGCAGGATATCCCCTCCATGTGCAACACGTTCATATATAGCTTTGCACGTAAAGGAACATCCATATCTGTACAAGGTGGATATGTATGTCCCTTAGGCAAGAGCCTAATTTCTCCCCCAAGAAGGCCCAGTTCCTTGTGTACAGAAGGCACCTCTTTAAGAGGCACCACCACCTGCCCCCCAGAAATGTGTCTATCAGGGCCTGAATTCATAATAGAGACACTCTGGCAATGTAAGTGTCCAGCAATGTCTGCCCCCCACCCCCTCCCCGATCACAGCACCATTAATGTACAAGCACCTTTGCGGTACATTTAAAAGCTCCCTCACCAATCCAAGGTCTAACTGTAATGCCTCATTCCAGAGTAATCTTGGATGTATATATGCACATACTTAAACATAGAATGGAAGGAAAAACAATGTCTATTGCTGAAATCTGAATGTACACTACATCCAATGCCCAGAAAGTATGATGGCCACTCCCTCTACTACCCATGCAGAATTATCATTAGGAAACGCACAGATCTGCACCCCTTCTCCACTTCCCTGGCCCCAATTACATAGTGATGGGAACATTGGCAACAGCATTCTTAAGTGCATGCAGATGCCTAAAGGAACACCAGCTAAACTTCCCTGCCCATTCCCACATCCCTGCATACTGTACATGCTGCATAGAAAAGGTCACCATGCCACTCTGTCCCCATGTCTATCCTAGCTCAAATATAATCTGTGCTTATATAATGCACCCCTCCCCAGTGGTGTGCTGGAGCCGGCTCGCACCGGCTCACAAGAGCCGCTTGTTAATTTTACTGGCATCTTGCGAGCCGGTTGTTGGCCAGTGCGAGCCGGCTTGCCTCTGCTCCCCCGCTGCCCCGGTCATCCATCATCTGTCTTCCCTGTGCTCCCTGACAGACCTGGTTTCCTTCCTGCGCCGCTGCTTGCCTTTAAAAATTTTATTTTCCTTCGAGGCGCGCCGGCGTTGAAGGGAAGGCAGCAGGCTCAGCTTGGTTTCAGCCTTCCGTTCCCTTCCCTTGCATCATGGCTCTGCCCTCGTGCAAACAGGAAATACGTCAGAAGAGGGCGGAACCATGATGCAAGGGAAGGGAACGGAAGGCTGAAACCGAGCTGAGCCTGCTGCCTTCCCTTCAACACCGGTGCGCCTCGAAGGAAAATAAAATTTTTAAAGGCAAGCAGTGGCGCAGGAAGGAAACCAGGTCTGTTGGGGAGCAGAGGGAAGACGGATGATGGACGAGCGGGGGAGGGGGGCGCTGGAAGAAGGCAGATGGAGGGGAGGAGGGCAGGGGGAGACGAGGGTTGCTGGACATGGGTGGATCATGGAGGGGATGGCAGGGGGAGAGGAGGGTTGCTGGACATGGGTGGATGGAGGGGAGAGGAGGGTTGCTGGACATGGGTGGATGCAGTGGAGGGGTGAGAGGAGGGTCGCTGGACATGGGTGGATGGAGTATGGAGGGCAGGGAGGAGAGGAGGGTTGCTGGACATGGTGGATGGAGGGCAGGGGAGAGGAGGGTTGCTGGGCATGGGTAGATGGAGGGCAGAGGAAAGGAGAGGAGGGTTGCTGGACATGGGTGGATGCAGGGCAGGGGGGAGAGGAGGGTCGCTGGACATGGGTGGATGGAGGGCAGGGGGGAGAGGAGGGTTGCTGGACATGGGTGGATGCAGGGCAGGGGGAGAGGAGGGTTGCTGGACATGGGTGGATGGAGGGGAGAGGAGGGTTGCTGGACATGGGTGGATGCAGTGGAGGGGGGAGAGGAGGGTTGCTGGACATGGGTGGATGCAGGGCAGGGGGGAGAGGAGGGTCACTGGACATGGGTGGATGGAGGGCAGGGGGGAGAGGAGGGTCACTGGACATGGGTGGATGGATGGCAGGGGGAGAGGAGGGTTGCTGGACATGGGTGCATGGAGAGCAGGGGAGAGGAGGGTTGCTGCTGGACATGGGTGCGTGGAGGGCAGGGGGGAGAGGAGGGTTGCTGGACATGGATGGAAGGGAGGGAAGAGTGAGGAATGAGATGAGAAGAGGGAAAAGGAAGAGAGGAGAATAACTGCACATGGATGGAGAAAATAGGCTGAAGCTGGATCCACTGGACAGTCAAGTCTGCGGAGGACCCAGCTTTTACTTACAGATGTAGGGCAAGAAATGAAGAAGAAAGGCAGAAAGTAAAGAAATAAATGGAAAGGAAGCCCTGGAAATGGAGTTAAGAGGACAGATAGCAGCAGAATCGGATACTGGGCCGGCATGATCAGAAAAACAAAGTCACCAGACAACAAAGGTAGAAAAGATCATTTTATTTTCATTATAGTGTTTGAAATATGTCCACTTTGAGAATCAGGTGCTCAACATTAAAAGTCTATTTTTATTTACTTATTTATGGCATTTTATCCCACATTAAACATGAATTAGATTGCCCCCCCCCCCAGGCTCTCTCCCCGGCTATAACCTGCTCTGCAATTTGGGGGGGGGCGCAGAGGTGGACGAGGGGCGCAGAGGTGGACAGGGGGGGGCGCAGAGGTGGACCAGGGAGAGAGCCTGTTGTTAAACATTTACCAGCACACCACTGCCCCTCCCCCATCTGCCTGTTGATAGCTGTCACAGAGTATGTGAGAAGCATTGCACAACTTAGCTTCCAAAATAATAATATATGTGAAAGCAAGAAGCACCATCACCTGAACCCTGGTCTACAAACATAGGCGGTCGGTGGTCCAACTGTTTGGGGAGGCTAAATGGGGCGTGGTTATGGGTGGTGCCGGGGGCGGGGCTTACATCCATAATTGTCTGACAACACACAGGAAAAATAAATAAATAAAAGTAAAATAGTCACAATTAATACCTTTAACAATTCAACATCAGATCCTCCAAAATATTATAAAACCATGTCTGATGTTATGACAAACAAACTAAAATTAATTTAAAGTGTTGACGTCACCTTAGTATGGGCAACACACAATCTCTCCACTGCAAAACACTATACACAAACTTGTGCAAAAACACACTCAGAAACTTACCAAACCATAACAGCACTAATTCCAAGGACAGGACGAGCTACAATCTTATGCGTGGAAAGGCAGCACTGTAATTACACCAGGCTCTAAAACACCAATACACTACCTAGTGAAAAAAACAAAACCAAAAGGGCTGCAAATAGTACATGCTAGCAGAATACTGCACCTTGATCACACATGAAAAACACATGACAACAGATATGACAAAAGGAACTAGAAATCAAAAGATATGAAGGCAAAATATTGAACTGGAAAACTACCTCAAGAAGTCAGACTCGGCATGCAGCAATACTAGAGAAATTGAAACTTACCTACAAAATATCACAGATGCACATTTCCAAAAGCTGACATATTCCAATTAATACATTCTGAATAAAATACTTTTTTCTACCTTTGTTTTCTGAGCACTTAGTTTTTCTATTTGCTTTGGTCCCAGTGTCTTCTGTTTTATGGTGACTTCTTCCATTTGATATTCTTTCACTCACCATGTCCACCATCCTCCTGTGTCCTTATGCGTTCTGTCTACCATCTGTGGCACCCTGTCCCTATCCTTCCTCCAGTTGCAGCATCTGCCCTCAAACCGTTCTGATCCAGTCCTTAAATTCAGCAGTTTCCCCTCCATCCATATTCAGCATTTCTCCTAACTCCCTTCCCCTCCATTCATCCATCCATGTCCAGCAACTCTTCTCTCTCCCCTGCCCTCCCCTCCATTCAATCATCCACCCATCCGTGTCCAGCAACTCTCCTCTCTCCCCTGCCCTCCATCCATATCTAGCAAATCTCCTCTCTCCCCTGGTCCTTCCATCCGTCTATCTAACAAATCTCCTCTCTCCCCTGCCCTCCCCTACATGTCCAGTGATTTCTCTTCTCTTCTCTCCCCTGTTCCGTCTACCCCCTCTCTCCTCATCCTTCCATCCATTTTCCCTCTTTATCTCCCCTCCCTTCTCTCTTCCTCTTCCCTCTTTCTCTCCATATCCTTCCATTCGTCTACCTCCCTCCCGATCCTGCCATCCAACGTCTACCCCCCACTTTCCCGATCCTTCCATCCGTTTTCCCTCTTTATCTCCCCATCCTTCTGTCTTCCCTCTTTCTCTCCATATCCTTCCATTCATCTACCCCCTCTCCCAATCCTGCCATCCAACATCTACCCCCTCTCTCCCGATCCTTCCATCCAGTGTCTCTCTCTATCCCCTTCCTTCCATCCAGTGTCTCTCTCTCTACCCTTTTCCATTTATCATGCCCCCTCTCTCCCCATCCTTCAATGTTTCTCCTGCTGTTAGTTTCTCTCCCTACCCTTCCTTCCAGCGTCTTCCCTCTTTCACCCCCCCCCCCCCCCACACACTTTCTCCTCATTTTCAGCAGCTTTTCCCTTTCTCCAGGACTCCAGCCCTTGTCCATGTCCCCTCCTTCTCTCCCCATCATACCTGCCTAGTGCCTCCCACTCCCCCTTCCACTGCTGCTTCTCCTCTTCAGCAGCAGCGCCCTGACAAAAAAAAAAAAAGGTAACACGCATTACACGCCCCCAAAGCAGGAATCAGCTGGGAGACACCACGCAGCTGCAACCACATTGGAGCCCCCAGGAGCATTGGGCAGGAACTGCAACGGAGAGATAATCACCTGACAGGGGCCGGCCCGCACACGAGAACTGCAACAGACCAACAGCTGGAACAAGCGTAGGGCTGTTCAGTAGCAGCTTTCCTTCAAGCATGGGCTGTCTGCACTGCAACCGCTCCTCTCTGTCCCCAGAGCAGAGCAGGAAGTCGATGTCAACTTTCTGCTCCTCCAGGGGCAGAGAGAGGAGTGGCTGCAGTGCAGACAACCCATGCTTGAAGGCTCCTACAGCCCGCTCTTGCTTCTTTACATTTTTTGTTTTGTCACGCGACTCGCGTTGAAGAGGAGAAGAGGAGACTTTCCCGCTTTGGCGGGAGTGCGGGAGATGACCCGCCAAAGCGGGAGTCTCCCGACTTGGCAGGTCTGGGTCTGTGTTGGGTGAGCGGGCGGGCCTCTGGCCTGGAGGGAAAGTGGCTATGTTTCGGGGGGGGGGGGGGCACTGCCTATGGGCGGGGAAGGTCACACAGCTAGGCTGGGGAGGCTTAGCCTCCCCAAGCCTCTTATACGGGGCGCCTATGTCTACAAACTTATGTTTTGAAGGCATTTTTTTTTTACTTTTTATGTATAAATTGTAAATTGCTTTGTTCTGCAGAAATTAAGCAAAACATTATGTTTTAATAAACATAAACACCTCCCTTGGACATGTAGGAATGAAACATGAGATGATCTATAACACAAAATCATACCTGTTATTTTATCTGAAAATAGATTTCTTGGCATGTAAAAAAAAAGCATATCAAACACAAAATAAAATATAACAAAGGTATAATGAGAACATAAGAATAGCCATACTGGGTCAGACCAATGGACCATCTAGCCCAGTATCCTGCTTCCAGCAGTCGCCAATCCAGGCCACAAGTACCTAGCAGAAACCCAATTAGTAGCAACATTCCATGCTACCAATCCCAGGGCAAGCAGTGGCTTAGTTCAAACGTTTTTAAAACTGAGATATGCTAACTGCCATTACACATACTCTAGCAACAAGTTCCAAAGCTTAACTATTCTTTGAGTGAAAAATGTTTCCTCCTATTTGATTCAAAGGTATTTCCATACAATTTCATTGAGTGTCCCCTAGTCTTTGTACTTCTTGAATGAGTGAAAAATCAATTCACCTCCACCTGCTCCACACCATTCAGGATTTTGTAGACCTCAATCATATCCCCCCCCCCAGCCGTTTTTTTTCCAAGCTGAAGAGCAATAACCTCTTTAGACGTTTCTCATATGGGAGGAGTTCCATCCCTTCTATCATTTTGGTCGCTCTTTTTGAACCTTTTCTAATTCCGCTATATCTTTTTGAGATACGGTGACCAGAATTGAACATAATACTCAAGGTGAGGTCACACCATGAAGCGATACAGAGGCAATATAATATTTTTGCATCCCTCTCCTAATAATTCATAGCATCTTGTTTGCTTTTTTGTCCGCCGCCGCACACTGGGCAGAGGATTTCAGCATAATATCTACAATGTCTACAAGGTCTTTTTCTGGAGTGACTCCTAAAGTGGATCCTAGTATCCGATAACTATGATTTGGATTATTCTTCCCAATGTGCATCACTTTGCATTTGTATACATTAAATTTCATCTGCCACTTGGATGCCCAGTCTTCCAGTTTTCTAAGGTCTTCCTGAAAATTTTCACAATTTGCATGTGTTTTGACAACTTTGAATAGTTTTGTGTCATCTGCAAATTTAATCATCTCACTCATCATTCTGATTTCCAGTTCATTTATAAATATGTTAAATAGCACCGGTCCCAGTACAGATCCCTGTGGCACTCCACTATTCACCCTCTTCCATTGGGAAAAATGGCCATTTAACCCTTCCCTCTGTTTTCTGTTCAATAACCAATTCTTAATCCACAGAAGGAAAATTGCCTCCTATTCCATGACTCCTTAATTTTCTCAGAAGTCTCTCATGAAGTACTTTCTCAAAAGTTTTCTGAAAATCTAGATACACTACATCAACTGGCTCACCTTTATCGACATGTTCATTCACACCTTCAAAGAAATGAAGCAAATTAGTGAGGCAAGACCTCCCTTGGCTGAATCCATGCTGTCTCATTAAACTATGTTTGTCTCAGGTCACGTGATGCTGTGAGGGGAAGCAGACGTGCTTTGCTTCGCCCGCTCAGGGAACCTCATCCTTCGACTCCTTTTGTTAACAGAAAGAAGTTAATTGGAACTGAAACCACCCCAAATACTGGAGAAGAACGCATGGACAAATTTCTAAGCAGAAATTCAACGCAAATGTCCTCAAAATCTTCAAAAAGAATACAAGATCGTGTGCGTCTGGGGGAAGACAAGATGGCGTCGACGCCACCATCTCCCTCGCAAATACAACAGCCATCCACCCTGATCCCTGAGATAACAGAAGCGGTAGTAAAAGCTCTGGATCCCCGGTTTCTACAACTATCGGAACAGATAGCAGGGATTGCTCAGTCTACCGCGGAACTTACTCGGCGAGCCGGGGAGTTGGAGTGTAGAGTATCAGACGTCGAAGACATTCTGGAATCACACTCCTCAGCGATAAAGCAGCTGGAATCTTTAACTAAATCTCAACAAGAGAAGATCGAAGATCTAGAAAATAGATCTCGAAGAGAAAATTTGCGATTTCTCGGCTTTCCTGAATCGCTGCCAGAAAAATCTTTACTAAACACTCTGCAAACTTGGCTAACAGCACAATTTCCATCGGCGGGGGAAATCTATCCTATCACCCTAGAACGTGCTCACCGAGTGGGGCCAGTCCATGCGACAGACAATAGGCCCAGGATCATAATCGCAAAGTTTCATCGATACTCACAAAAAGCACAGATTCTAAGTCAATATAAAAGCCATCCGGAGGATGTAAAATTTGATGGACAGAGAATACGACTCTTCCAGGATTACTCGGGGGCCCTCTCCACGAAGCGACGGACATTTTCTCCAGTTTGTGCGCTACTAGTAGCAAAGCACCTACGCTTTTCCTTACAATATCCAGCCATACTGAAAGTTTCACAAGGGAATCGCTGGCACTCATTCCACTCGCCTGAGGAGGCAAAAAGCTGGCTGGAGACATTAGAAATAGAATCCTGACGGGTTTGATTGACTTTTATTGAAACTTATAGCTGTAATAGAAATGCTAATGGTAACTTGTACAGTAGTAAGTTCCAAAGATATAGTGTAATAGAAAACGAAATGTTATATATTATAAATGAAGGATGGGGGATCCCTTAGGGCATCATCCTGACTCTTGTCCCGCGCTTGACGTAGAAGGTTCGGGACAAAATGGTGGGAGTTTGGGGTTTAAAAAGAGGGGGGGGGAGGGAGGGGGTTGGGAGTGTGGGTAAGGAAGAACTATATACTGCTAAGTGCATGCAAAAGATGATAAACGTGAATGAGAGCATATCGGGCTACTCTACGAGAAAATAGCAACTGCCCAAGATGTACAGAGGAGCAAGCCCATTTGGGTCATATGTTTTGGACCTGCAGGAGAATCAAGCCATTTTGGATAGCTCTCACAAGACATGTTTCTACCTTTTGGAAAGCTGTTTGGCGACCATCACCGGAGCAATTGTTTGACATCTTCCACATACAGAGCCCTATACCACGAGGCATGAAAATCTTCCTGAAAAAAGCTATGTTGATGGCAAGGAAGGTGATATTGCAGCTGTGGTTAGATCCGGCTGGGCCCACGATTGCGCACTGGCGCTCATCAATGATTCAATTTTGTACTTTGGAACGTTCAGGAATATCAGACCTAACCTCAAAAAAAGGAGATATATTTTGTACCACTTGGGCACCCTTTTGGGACACATTGACTTCATCAGCACGAAGCAAGATTTTGAATTTATAAACTGGACTGAACGCAAAGAGATAGATATGCAATAGCAGGAATAGGCAACTGTTCGGAGGGAGGGGGGGAACGGGAGGGGGGGAGGGTGGGAGAGGGAGAAAACATAGTAACATACTTATTTGTTTATTCTGAGACGAGACTAACTGTTAAACATGGTTTTCAAACTTGTAAAATTAATCTGACTATAAATAAAGAGATTTATAAAAAAAAAAACTATGTTTGTCTCTGTGTTCATAATTTTATTCTTTATAATAGTTTCCACTATTTTGCCCAGCACTAAAGTCAGGCTTACTGGTCTTTAATTTACCAGATCACTCATGGAACCCATTTTAAAAATTGGTGTCACATTGGCCACCCTCCCGTCTTCAGGTACTACAGACGATTTTAACAGGTTATACTATCTGGTCCAAGTGATTTATCACTCTTTAACTTGTCATTTTGGCTCAGTACATCTTCCAGGTTCACCGAGATTTATTTCAGTTCCTCCACATTGTCACCCCTGAAACCAGTTCTGGTATAGGTAGATCTCTCTAAATAGTATCAAATGGTGGTGGTAGGAGTAGCTTATATATAGTCCTCTCCATAAGTCCCACTACTATGCAGAAGGAAACAGCACAACCAAATTCATTGAAATTTTTATATGGAAATTTGGTGTAGAGTTATGGGGGGAAAAAAGCCTCAAGGTGCCACAAGAATCTAAAGATAACCTTGCTCGGCAACAGGTGATCCTAATGACCAATTACTGGTCTTAGAGGGATCAAAACCTCATCATGAGCAAAAAAAACACCCCAAAATACTCAATCAATCTTTAAACATGTTGGAGCACATATCTTACTTTCATAAATGCAGATAATAGCTTCATATTTTAATACCTGTCATACAATATATCGTTATAGGAAGAGCAAGAAAAGGTTAAAAAAAAACTAAATTTCTTGGTCCGCTTTGTAATCGATTGCCTCACCCTCCTCTTCCTTGGCCGACGTGGCCAGCATTTCGCTTAGTTAAAGCTGCGTCAGGGTCCATATAGGAGGACGGGTAATTATTTAATGGCTTATCTCAGTCTGGTCTGTCAGGAAGAGGAGGGTGAGGCCGGCATCGATTTTCACTGATAATGGAAACCGAGGCCGGCAATCTCAAACCTGGCCAAATCCAAGGCATTTGGTCGTGGGAGGGGCCAGCATTTGTAGTGCACTGGTCCCCCTCACATGCCAGGACACCAACCAGGCACCCTAGGGGGCACTGCAGTGGACTTCAAAAATTGCTCCCAGGTGCATACCTCCCTTACCTTGGGTGCTGAACCCCCCCAAAACCCACTCCCCACAATTGTACACCATTACCATAGCGCTTATGGGTGAAGAGGGGCACCTACATGTGGGTTCAGGGGGTTTTGGAGGGCTTAACATTTACCACCACAAGTGTAACAGGTGGGTGGGGGGGGTGGACCTGGGTCCACCTGCCTGAAGTGCACTGCACCCATTAAATACTGCTCCAGGGACCTGCATACTGCTGTCAGGGAGCTGGGTATGACATTTGAGGCTGCCATAGAGGCTGGCAAAAAATATATTTTTTTACTTTTGGGGGGTGGGAGGCGGTTGGTGACCACTGGGGGAGTAAGGGGAGGTCATCCCCGATTTCCTTCCGAGGTCATTTGGTCAGTTGGGGGCACCTTTTTGAAGCTTGGTCCTGAAAAAAAAGGGACCAAGTGAAGCCGGTGAAATGCTCATCAAGGCCAGCTTTCTTTTTTCCATTATCGGGCGAAGCCAGCCATCTCAAAGCACGCCGCCGTCCCACCCCTAACCTGCCTTCGTTACCCTACGGAAACACCCCCTTGAAGTTTGGCTGGCTCCACGATGGAAAGTAGTTGGTGCTGACCAAAATTGACTTTCCATTATGTCAATTTCACCAGCTTCAGAAGATGGCCGGCCATCTCCCAATTTGTGTCAGAAGATGGTCAGTGATCTCATTTGAAAATAAGCTGGATAACCACTTAAGTCAACAGTCATCACTTAAGAAGCCATGGGTTACCACTAAAAACAGAACAGACTTTTATGCAGTCTGTAAGCCCACAGGGGTGCTCTTAGCTGTGCAGTGCCTAGTTCATCCTGCCCTCCCCCAACCCTTTGCTTCAGAGAACAACCTTAACTTGTCTGTGACTCCTGTGACTCTGGCCTCTATTTTTGGGCCTCCTCTTTCCCTCAGGGTGACCTCTTCATTAACCTCTGGTCCTGGACCTACCTCCCCACTGTATTTCCTGGTAACCGACCCCCTTACCAGTTCTTCTGGTGGGGCCCCCTGGTCACCCTTCTCTGGAAGATAGCACGGATTCCTCTGCTTTCAGAAATATGCAAATTAGTTGAGTAAATGTAAATTCAATTTATTAGAACTATGCTTCAGTCTTGTGGGAACCTTTCTTTCCAGCCATTATTCATTTGCTACAAATTCACTCCCTGAGCCCCTTTACTGTAGGACACCTGGGTCTCAGGGTATAACAGCCACCACCCCTGGATAGGACCTTCTTTACTCTCATTAACCTTACGGTCCTATCCTCCACCCCACAGCTGTTTTTTCATTTTAAACATTTCACAGTTCCCACATCAATACTTTGGGGTCTTCCCTTACCCCAGGACTTTCAGCCTGCCTCAGCTTCTCACACACACAGTTCCCACATCAGTACTTTGGGGACTTCTTACCCCAGGATTTCCAGCCTACTTCTCTCCCTCTAGGACCCCCTCAGGCTTTCGGGTGTTGCAGATCCCCCTATCTTCTCTTTCGGGCAAAAACTCCCTCCTCTACTGAGAGGAAGCTATTTATGAGGTGTCCAATAAACCTCCCCACCTCTTGAGACCTCGCTCCTCTGGTTCCAGAAAGATCTGGGTCTAGAAGTCTCTTCTCACTCCCCCAGCTATCTCCCTGGAGCTCCCTCTACTGGCCCATGCAAGTCAACACTCAGCTAGATCCCTGGAGCTCCCCCTAGGGACCAGAATGGGCATTTTCCCGGTTTTCAGTGGGAGAGCGCCCTCTGGCGGCCTCCTCAAGTAAGGGCAGACACTGTGTTTATCACATACCCCCACCCTTAAAATATTGCTGCTCCCTCAAACATCTCTTAGCCTCACTTCCTTTGAGGAGCAGCAATCCCTGACTCCCCTAACTTATCTCGGGGTCAGGTTCCTTCTTTCCCCTATTCCATTTAGGAGGGATTCTCAGGAAGGCTTTATAGCCAGTGGTCCGCCTTAACACAAAGGCTCTGCTTTGCTCTAGGGGCCCTTCCTTTGTAACCCCTAGAAACTCAAGGATCCTCCGTCCTTTCTTTTTACGCTTCCCTAGGCCTCGGCGTCTAATCTCTTCACCCACTTTCCTAGCCCATGGGTACACCCCCTTCTTCACTGTGGGTTTCTGGCGTACTTTCCTAAGACCTAGTTTTCTTATCCCCTCAGGGCAACTTCTAAGCCTACCCTCCTGTTTTCTTCAACCCTGGGCTGCACTTCTACGCCCACTAGGCCCTGACTGATCTTTGTGGGTTGTGTGTAGGGTTCTAAGTTTCCTTTTCCCTGAGACTTTTAAGTGCTTCCTATTCCTCCCTTTTGGACTAGGATAACCACTTTTAGCACAAGACTCCCCAAAAGCCTCTGGGTGATCTAGCCTCTCCCTGGCACCCTTCCTGAACCGATGTCCCCTGCCTAGGAGCTCTTTTCTCCCTCGACTCTAATGTGCGGTCTCGGGGCCCTAGGATCAACCCTTTCTTCTGGGGCCTTTCCCTCCCCTGGGCAGCCTCTTCCCTTTTCTGCTTGCCCCTCCTGGGTTTCTCACCCACTTTAAACTTTACACCACCTCTCTCTGTGGTTTTACCTGGGTCCTCCTGACACTCCCTATCCTGACCCTTACTCATGGGTAGGAGTTGACTGACCCCTCCTGGTTGCTCCTTCCCCTTGAGCCTTCCCTGTAGGGCTACAATGCAGGAGTGGGCGTCCTGAAGCTCTCTTAACCTCCCTTGCCCCTCCTGGAAGAGTACATCAACTGCTAGGATCAGCACTCTGCACTTCTCTTCCATGGCCTCCCTGCATCTTTCTGCCCTTTCTGTGGTCTCTTTGGCTTGCTGTCTCTCTACAGCCCACTCAGCTTGGGTCTGCTGCAAGGCCACAGTTAACTCTACCACAGCTCTATCATACCCCTGCTGTACTTCCCTCAGCTGACTTTCTTGCTGGCCCTTTAATTCTCCTAACCACTCCTTCACCTGGGTCAAACTCCCCCTCAGCTCTCCTATAGCTGTTTGCTGTAGGTTACCCATCTCCTTAATAATATCCTTCCGGGCCTCCTGCTCTTTATGCCACTCCTGGCGAGCATTCTGGAACTCAGCTTTAATTAGGGATACCCTCTGCTCCTGGTCCAGTTGCAACTTGTCTGTGAGGTCCCTTATCTCCTGCTCATGTGTGGACTGCAGCTTTGCTAATTGGGTCTCCTTCAAGGCTTGGGTCTCTTTCCAGGTAGTTGTAAGCTGGGCTACTTCTGCTTCCCTTTCCTCCCTTAGCTTAACTTCTGTGCGCAGCTCAGCCCTAACCATGGCTAGCAGTGCCTCACAGCCTTCCTTCTGCCTAAGGGACTTGGCCAGTTTGGCCTCTAAGGCCTGCCTTGAAGCAGCCATCTCTTCCTTACAAGCTGACTCGAATAGGACCCATTTCTGTTCATTCTCCCTCAGACTATTCTCCATCACCTTCTGGGATGCCTCCTGCTGCTGCTGTATATGGCCCACTAAAGTTAACATCAGTCCTTTGTTTAGTTCCAGGATATCCCTCAGACATTGCTCCGGGTGCCTATAGGCTTCCCCTGGTTTACCTAGGGCCTGTAATTCCCCTTCTATCTGCCAGACACTCTCTGTAAGGGATTTTAACAGCGGGTTCTCATTCTTTTCCCCGGCCTCCCAGTATTTCTCCTTTGGGGCAACGCTCCCTGGTTCCCCACCCCATGGAAATACTGCCCGGTCCTCACCATAGCATGGGCAGCCTACTTTATCTTCAGATGTCTCACCCCCCTGCTCACAGTGTACATTGACTTCCCCTTCACAATCAGGACTACTCTTTATCCTGTCACCTGGGAAGTTCTCACCTGGGCCTACACCCCCTTTCCCTTTCCTAGAGGGTTCATCCTTCTTACCAGGACCTTCACTATCCTGCAACTGGGGCTTTCCTTCCTTGTCCAGGCACCCATCCTCCCTCTTGGCACTTTTCAGGTTTGTGGCCTCCTCTCTCCCTGGGACATTGGGTGCTTTCCCTGCAGCGGGTTCCTCCTGACCCTCTTCCCTGCAGACACCTCCTTCCCCTTGGGTTCCCAGCCTACCCATGCAGTCTGCCCCTGAGGAATGGGTCACCTCCAGACTCCCATGGCCTTTGGGCTTCCTCTTGCCTGCCATGTCCCTTAACCCCAACCGACTGTAGGAATCCCTATCTCCTCCCAGTCTCCCAGTTCATCCTCTGAACTGCATACTGCCAGACACCACTCTCCAACATGGCCCATTTCCCCACATTGGTAACATACTGGCTTACTCTCTTTTCTTCTCCTCGGGGTCCTGTCTTCCCCAGACACCCCTTCAGGCTTAAGCATAGTCCCAACAGACTCTACACAAAGTCCCCCTCCAAGTCCCAGAACCTGGATCATGGTGTCCATCTCGACCATGTCCCTTCCTTCTCCTGGTGACTTGGGCTCCGGCTCCTTGAGCCTCCGGACTTCTCTCTCCGGTCTGGACCGTCTCCGCCTTCCCATAGCTCCGCCGTCCTCCTCAACTGTCTGATGGGATGCAGCCTGTAATACCAGAGAAGAATCCAAGTGCTAACTGGCTGTTTCCCTGGTCCTACACTTGCTCTACTTCTTAAACTCGTACCAGAATTTCCACAAGAACAAGCCTTTCTATCATTGACATGAACTGCGCTTCTCTCAGCTTACTGGATCCTCCCTCGCCTCCCCCCTAGGTACCCTTTACCTGGGTAGGTGGGTAATGCGCCTTTGTCAGCGTTGGCCCCCTCTTCTTTACTCTCATTAACCTTACGGTCCTAGCCTCCACCCCACGGCTGTTTGTTCATTTTAAACATTTCACAGTTCCCACATCAATACTTTGGGGTTTTCCCTTACCCCAGGACTTTCAGCCTGCCTCAGCTTCTCACACACACAGTTCCCACATCAGTACTTTGGGGACTTCTTACCCCAGGATTTCTAGCCTGCTTCTCTCCCTCTAGGACCCCCTCAGGCTTCTGGGTGTTGCAGATCCCCCTATCTTCTCCTTCGGGCAAAAACTCCCTCCTCTACTGAGAGGAAGCTATTTATGAGGTGTCCAATAAACCTCCCCACCTCTTGAGACCTCGCCCCTCTGGTTCCAGAAAGATCTGGGTCTAGAAGTCTCTTCTCACTCCCCCAGCTATCTCCCTGGAGCTCCCTCTACTGGCCCATGCAAGTCAACACTCAGCTAGATCCCTGGAGCTCCCCCTAGGGACCAGAATGGGCATTTTCCCGGTTTTCAGTGGGAGAGCGCCCTCTGGCGGCCTCCTCAAGGAAGGGCAGACACTGTGTTTATCACAGGTCCTAGTTATGAAGTAATTAGCCCTTAAGTGTCCAAGTGGTGACTCTGCCCCCAGAGCATCCCCAATTTAAGCCAGCTTTGAGTTCGGTATTAACTGTGATATTCAGCAGCACTTAGCCGGTTAAGTGCTGTTAAATATTAGTGTCTAGACCTGACCAAGTGATTTAACCATTGTCCAGCTAAATCACTGTCATATTGCTGGAATCCTTCTATCTGTCATGCTGCTGCATTCTGAATTAGTTGGAATTGAGTTTAGCAGTATCCCAAGATGTTTAAGAGGAGTTCATTCTTTAGGTACTTGTCCACTTGTGTAAGCTCTTAAGCAGTCTGTTGGCTTACATTTACCTAATCCTACTAATCCTCTTTTATTATTCAACACTCTAATCACCCCAGTATCGAGCCTCCGCTATTTAGGAATATTTCTGGATTCTAGTCTTTCATTTGAGCCACAGGTTTCTGCTTTATGTAAATCACAGTTCTTTCTCTTGTATCAGTGCGGTCGTTCTTTGACCATGATACTTTCCATTCTTTAATTCTCTCTTTCTTCATGACTTATTTGTATTACTGTACTATTATCTATTTGGGTATTTCTAAATCATTGCTTACTAGACTTCAAACATTACAGAATACAATTTGTTTCCTCTGTCATTTACAAAAATTCGATCATGTTACATTTGCTTTACGAGATCATCATTGGCTGCTGCTTCCTTACTGTTTCAATTTAAAGCATTTTTATCGTGTTTCAAGACTTTTTGTCAAGGTATATCGTCTGTGCCTTTTTTCTTTTTCTTTAGTTTTTAAAGTTGCAGGAGCAGCTTAATTTATTTGCATTTGTTCACACTTTTTTTCAATAGTAGTTCGAGGTGAGTTACATTCAGGTACACTGGGTATTCAATAGTCTTATTCCCTTAAATAAGTGAATAAAGCTAGCGAGACCAAATCTTTATCAATGTTTTGCACCTGGGGGCTACAGGGGAACCTGAGGGAATTACACCCAAACAGGCAGGACAAAGGGTGGGGGATAGGTACTCACACCTCTCGGGCTGTGGGACCGAGCCAAAGCCTTACACTGGAAGCACAAAGAAGTGTGACCAGGGGCTGTGGAGCCAAGCTCTATGGTCAACTAAATAAGGTCTCAAGACCGTGACTTGAGATTGGCCGTTAGGCTTGACTTTGCTGTGCGGCTGCAGTCAGCACAGCGGGTAGCGATGCCAGGGACAGGAGCACCTATAGCATGATCTCTCACCAGCTGAAAGCAGAGAAAATACTGGATTGATCCGGGGAGCACCACAGCTTATACCTGTGATGTCACTGGTAAAATTAAGTTTTCTCTACCTCCGCGTGCTGGCAGGAAGGGATAACACACATTTATGCAGAATGGTAGAGCTGATGCTAAGAAATACAGGGGCCCTTTTACTAAGGCATGTAGGTGGCTACGTGTGTCCGCGTGCCCCAAGTGATAATTCCATTTTTGTCGCAAGCCTAAAACACACAGTACAAAATATTTTCTATTTTCTACAGTGGGGCCCTTACCCAGCGGTAATTGTCAGTTGGCGTATGGCCTTAAGGTCTCAGGCCGAAAATGGATATGTGCTGGTTTTCATTTTGCTGAAAGTCCATTTCTCAGCACATTAAAAAATCTCTTTTTTTCCAGTCATGCTCAGGAAATGGACCAGCGTGCGTTCAAAACATGCACCTACACCACCGCAGGCCACTTATGGGAATGCCTTTTTAAAAGGACCCCACACTTTTTACCCATCTTATCAATATTGCTCCAATTTCTGCGCCCTTATGTTCTGTCATAGCATTTATTTTTTATTGAGCAAATATCAATGGGGTTTACAATAATATATTAAACATATAAAAATAGTTTACATATCACTTAAAGAAAAAAAGAGAAAGATCAGAGTTGTTGAGATAGAAGAATGGAAACAAGGAAACAAGTCATAATTACTGCACACCAAGAAAACATCACTGTTCCGCTGGCATTAGAGATAAATTGTTACAAAGTTCCCTATCATTTTTACAACCCACCTTTTAGAGATGTATGTTGCATGTGAACCTAGTCATCATATATAACCTTCAAGTTCTTCTGCAGAATATACTAAACATTTGAGAATGTTGCAGCACTGATGTTTTATATAACTGCTGATAATGACAAATAAAACACATCAATCAGATTTGGAAAATTCTGCTAAGCAAAATTTTCCCCATCAATCATCAGAAACTGTTGATAAATTGAACTTCTTAGCTGCTCTACTCCTTTAGGGGCCCTTTTGCGCGGCAAATCAGAACTACCACAGGCCTAATGTGACCTCTGGCGGTAGATCCACACCAGCACGTGGCATTTCCAGATTTCCGTAAATCCCAGAAAAATATTACTGTAAGGGATTACCCGGCGGTAATCGGGCAGCACCACACACTGCCCAGTTACTGATGGGTTAGCGCAGGAGCCCTTACCGCCATCTCAATGGGTGGCAGTAAGTGCTCCCCCTGAAATGGCCACACCATAAGTGGAAACTTATTGATTGACCATTTCTTTTTTCGGGCTTTTTACCTGCTGCAGTAAAAAGGGCTTCAGCATATGGCAAAAACGGCCACCACAGCTTAGTAAAAGGGCCCCTTAGTGACTGGCTATACTAAAAATCAAACAAGCAGTAGTAATTGCCTTTTTTATACTATGCACAATGGCACAGCCACCACTACTGAGAAGAAAATTACAGAGCATAAAAATAAATACAATGAAAAAGCGTAGTCTTCCTGGTGAGGGATGCCAAGACATCTGAAGAAATGAAACAGCTGATATACTTCCAGCAACATTATTTGTAGTGAATAGCTGCGACAGTCAGCCTCAATCAAACAGGTAGATGATAGAGGATAGCTATGACAGTCAAATGTTCAGTAGTCAAATATACAAGAATCAGTATTAAAACCCTAACTCTGCTACTAATTAGCTGGTATTAAAATGTATTCATTATGATGTTAATTTCAATTTACCTCACACCTTTTAATTTGTAGCTCAAGACAAGTTACATTCAGGTACAGCAGATTTTTCCTTGTCCCCAGAAGGCTCACGATTTAAGTTTGTGCCTGTGGCAATGGAGAATGAAGTAACTTTCCAAGCTCAGGAGGAGTATTGGGAGGATTTAAGTCCTGGCTTTCCTGGTTTAGTCCACTGCTCTATTTGGCTATTTTTCCACATTTTCATATGATATATTTTATTTGTGTTACAGCTAATTGTTTGCTTTTATACACTGCCTTGGTACAACGTTTGATGAGAAAGTATGGTTTATAACTTATTATTACAAGACAGATCACTTCTTCTTTGAATAATATATAATTAGCATAATGTACACAGAACATTACAACTCGTTAAAACTGAGTCAGTTAAGTAGGTAAAGTGGTGGTAGCCATGTTAGTCCACTTTTAAAGGTAATACATAGAAATAAAACAAGATAAATAAAATAAAATGATACCTTTTTTATTGGACTAACAATACATGTTTTTTTATGAGCTTTCAAAGGTAACTATTCTTCTTCAGATCAGAAGAGTTACTTTTGAAAGCTCATTTTAAAAATGTATTAAGGGGCCCTTTTACTAAAGGGTTGCTGCGCTGCAACCCAGAATTACCGCCGGCCCAACACAGGTGCCCAAGGTAGTTCCACCCCTAGAGTACGCCATTTCTGATGCTAGCAGAAATATTGAAAAAATATTTCCACAGGGGGTTACCACCAGGTTAGCACAGGAGTCAAATGGCTGCATGGCAAATGCGAACTTACCACACGGCTATTTCATTTTTGGTTATTTTCACCCACTGCAATAAAAGGGGCCCTGCTGCATGACAAAAATGGCCACCGCCACTAGCATAGGGTCCCTTTTACTGCAGCTTAGTAAAAGGGCCCCTAAGTTAGTCCAATAAAAAATAGCATCATCTTATTTTCTTTTTTTTTTTTGCCTTGTTTTATTTCTATTTATTATAGTGAAGTAGGTAAAACCAAGACATCTAATAAACTTTCTATAAAGAAAATAAGTATCAAAAGCATAAACATCTGCATAAGTAAATGCATCTTTTGGTTGCAACTGTATTACAGAGACATCATTCTACATGAGTTCTCCTCTCACAGTGATTACAGTCTAGGTTTTCTGATAAGACAAGTATTGAAGTTGATCAAAGCAACATGTTTTATTTAAGAATTATATTCTTAAAGCAAAAGGTTCTTTAGAGACCTAAGGGCTATGGAGCACTTCATTAGTTCCACACAATGAAAGAATGGTGCAATTGAAGAGGTCTCTAAGGGAGAAAGGCGTGAAAATTAGAGACCCGTCTGCTTACTTGCAAAAAAGGGGGAAAAGTGTGGTTTGCTAAATAAAGCACACTATCTCCATTCAGTCTGCTGAGAAAGGGTCCCCACTCAATCCTCTTACCATTGACAATATAATAAAACCAGAAAGGTTTTTTGAAGTAGATCTGCACATTCCACATTTGGATTGAGGAGCAATGGACTGTTTAAATTGCTATTTACATTTCCAGCTGTTTTACCAGTGCTTTGCTGAACTTAATAGCTCTTTAAGCTTTTAAACAAGAAAATAGCCATTCTCAGGATTCAAAGGAGAAACCATGGTTATTTCAGACTGCTTCTATTGTGAGTGGCTTAGACCTCTCTGTCTTTATAGCTGCCCTTTTCTATTTACTACTTCATTTTTTCCATTTATTCCTTATTTTTAATTCTTTTTTATATATATATTTTTCATTTATAGAGCTCACATTGTACAAATAAAGAAACAGATGAAATCAGTACAAAAACAAAAATATTAGAAGTACAAAAAGAGAACACTCTTTCACACAGGAAACAAAATAGTGCCAATACCACCAATATTAGTCCACTAAGAAAAGAGGGGGAGGGGCGAGAGGAAAGAAAACTGAGAGAACATAAAGAAACTTAAGAAACTGCAAATAGCGTGAACCCCTAGTCTCTCATTATACTTATGTCTCTTAGCCAACTGGAACAGACAGCACAGATGATATTTTCCTAGAGTCTAGGAAAACCCTTAATTGTTCAGGAAGAAGAAAGATATATTTAGTTCCAGAGAACTGAATATAGCATTTACATGTATATCTCAACTGAAAGGAGGCGCCCAGATCTTTTGTTTCCTGTCTCATCGCCACAAAGGCCTTATGTCTCTCCTGTATGGTTTTAGCAACATCTGGATAAATCCACATTCTTTGACCTAAAATCATGCTTGAGAATTTCTAATATACAAATGCATAATTCCATTTAAACCTTGCTCAAATACAAAAGAAATGAAAAATGTTGTTCTTCCACTTTAGTACTCTACAGCATAGCAGTTAAATTCTCCACAACCAAATTCTTAGGGGATCCTGAAGGGTTTCCTTCATTAATTTTCATAGCAGGTAAAAAATAAATCTTATTCACTGGTGGAATTGCTACTGAGTTAAAATTAAGAATTTCTATTTCAGATATTTGTTGAACAAATCTCGAGGGATCATCCCAGATGGTCTAGGGAAATTTATGAAACAGAAATTCAAATGTCTATTGAAATTCTCTAATTGATCAATCTTACAGTGTATCAAAGTTTTATCTTGAATAAATTTCAAGTTCACCTTCTTAAGGTACTTAACATCTTCAGTACCAAGGATCCTAGATAAAAAAAAAAAACTGTGAGTCCTCCTGTCTCTTTACAATACTATCAAATTCAAGCTGAGAATTCTATAGATTTTGATACAGTTTTGCTAGCTTGTTCAACATAGTCCATATGGCTTCTAATATTACCATGGGGTGGGGTGGGGGGTTAAAAGTGACTTACAAACTCCTCTTTTTGTATAGAGGAACCAACATTGCCAGAATTTTCTAAAGTCACCAGCTCAGGGTCCTGGCACAGATTTCACCTCCAGTTTACATCTTCTCCAGCCACTTCTATATTCTGAGTTAATACCACACTTCCCTGGGAGACTTCTGTAAGCACCGATTTACCACCCTCCTCAGCACAGTTAACACTGGCAGCTTCCTCTCTGGGAGCAGATGCAACAGTGCCTTCCACAGCTACCTCCCCAAGCTGCACAAGTGAGACCACAACTTGAAATGGTGATGGATTGAGGGCCAGAGCGGTGACAAAGAACTGTCCAGGCCAAGCTGTGCTGATTTTCCCATGCTTGCTACAGACACAGACCCATCTCTGCCTGATTATCTTCCAGGGGCCTGCTGATGTGTCAGGTCAATCTATTATTGCACTGCAAGGCTGGTCAGGGTCAACAAGGGTAAACACCCGAACTCTGCCCTGATGTTTAAACAATATTTTAGGTAACTTTCACAAGGTAAAAAAAAACTACAGCAGTTAGCAGAACACTAGCAGGAATAATGTTACCATTTTGACTCCTCCCCTTAATTATTTAATTTTATATAATTTTAGTGTAACAGAAATATTGGTTGTTTGTTTATATTTATTGAGTTGTATACTATACAACACCTTTTAAACATAACAATACAGTTTATAGTCAGTATATAAGGATAAAGAGAAAGGAAAGAGAAGAAGAAATGGAGACAGAAAATTTAAGATAAGGTCTAGCAAGAAGCCAATGCTGTTACCAAAGCAGATTCTAGATATTTCTATATGCATAATTTATTACTTATTGCTCTTTAATCATTTACAGGGAACTATTTCCTACTTCCAGAAAGGCTTCACTTTAATGCAAGACTACCTGTATTTCAAGAAGGAGATGAAAACCTGGCTTTTCTCCCAAGCCTTTAACTGAAGAAGCAACTAGCCAGTCACAAACACAAGGACTAACACCAGCTGCACATATTATAGCAGAACTTGCTTATCCACTCTTATTCTAGCTGAGATCATTTTCATGCACCTTTTTTTACACCATCCAGCTGATTTTCGAAAGTGATCGCCGCCCATCTTCCGACAGAAATCGGGAGATGGGCGGCGATCTCCTGAATCCGCCCAAATCGGCATAATCGAAAGCCAATTTTGGGCGGCTTCAACTGCGTTCCGTCGCGTGGCTGGTGAAAGTTGAAAGGGGGCGTGTCAGCATGGTAGCGTGGGCGGGACAGGGGCGTGCGTTGAGATGGCTGGCTTCACCCGATAATGGAAAAAAGAAAGCCGGCCATCAGGAGAATTTGGTCCGTTTTATTTGGACCCTTTTTTCTTTAGGTCCAAGTTCCAAAAAAGTGCCCCAACTGACCAGATGACCACCGGAGGGAAGCGGGGGTCACCTCCCCTTACTCCCCCAGTGGTCACCACCCCCTCCCACACACACACACACACACACAAAAATCTGACATTTTTTGCCAGCCTCAAATGTCATACCCAGCTCCCTGACAGCAATATGCAGGTCCCTGGAGCAGTCTGTAGTGGGTGCAGTGCACTTGAAGCAGGTGGACCCAAGCCCAACCCCCCCTACCTGTTACACTTGTGCTGGTAAATGGGAGCCCCCCCAAAACCCCCAAAACCCACTGTACCCACATGTAGGTGCCCCCCTCACCCCTTAGGGATATGGTAATAGAGTTGTGGGCAGTGGGTTTTGGGGGGCATTTGGGGGGCTCAGCACACAAGGGAAGGGTGCTATGCACCTGGAAGCTAATTTTGTTTTTTTATTACTTTTTTAAAGTGCCCCCTAGGGTGCCCGGTTGATGTCCTGGCATGTCAGGGGGGCCAGTGCACTAGAAATGCTGGCTCCTCCCACGCCCAAATGCCTTACATTTTGCCGGAATAGAGATGGCTGGCTCCGTTTTCCATTATGGCTGAAAATCGGAGTTGGCTATCTCATCTAACCCCGGCGAGCAATTTGGCTGGCACCAAGCGTATTTCTAAAATACGCTTGGCTCCACCCCTTCGCGGAGCCGACCCCAAAGATGGCCGCCGCCGTTCAATTATGCCCCTCTTTGTCTCATTAATCCATGCTTTTGAATATGCTCTGTAATTTTGTTCTTTATAATAGTCTCTACCATTTTGCCTAGCACCGAAGTCAGACTCACCGGTCTAAAATTTCCCAGATCTCCTCTGGAACCTTTTTTAAAAATTGGCATTACATTGGCCACCCTCCAATCTTCCAGTACCATGCACGATTTTAAGGATAAATTACATATTACTAACAATAGCTTCGCAAGCTCATTTTTCAGTGCTATCAGTACTCTGGGATGAATACCATCCAGTCCAGGAGATTTGCTACTCTTCATTTTTTAGAACTGCCTCATTACATCCTCCAGGTTTACAGAGAATTCATTAAGTTTCTCCGACTCGTCAGCTTCGAATATCATTTCTGGCACCGGTATCTCACCCAAATCTTCCTCGATGAAGACCGAAGCAAAGAATTCATTTAATCTCTCCACTATGGCTTTGTCTTCCCTGATCGCCCCTTTTACTCCTTGATCTAGCAGTCCAACTGATTTTTTTGCCGGCTTCCTGCTTTTAATATACCTAAAAAAATTTTTTACTGTGTTTTTGCCTCCAACGCAATCTTTTTTTCGAAGTCCCTTTTAGCCTTCCTTATCAGCGCTTTGCATTTGACTAGACATTCCTTATGCTGTTTCTTATAATTTTCAGTCGGTTCCTTCTTCCATTTTCTGAAGGATTTTCTTTTAGCTCTAATAACTTCCTTCACCTCACTTTTTAACCATGCCGGCTGTCGTTTGGTCTTCCGTCCTCCTTTTTTAATAGGTGGAATATAATTAGCCTGGGCTTCCGGGATGGTGTTTTTGAACAACATCCACGCCCGATGTAAATTTTTGACCCTTACAGCTGCTCCTCTAAGTTTTTTTTTACCGTTCTTCTCATTTTATCATAGTCTCCTTTTTTAAAGTTAAACGCTTACGTATTTGATTTCCTATGTATACTTACTTCAAAGCTAATATCAAATCCGATCATATTATGATCACTGTTATCAAGCGGCCCCAGCAACATTACCTACCGCACCAGATCATGCGCTCCATTAAGGACTAGGTCTAGAATTTTTCCTTCTCTCATTGGCTCCTGTACCAGTTGCTCCATAAAGCAGTCCTTGGCTCAAAACCACAACATCTCTTTGCCACACTGAACTCTCTCCTCAGTGCCTTCAACTCCAATTCCCCCTTCACTTTCTCTCCAGACTCTGGCTGAGTACTTTCATGGTAAGGTTCACAAGATTAATCTTGAATTCTCAACCAAGTCACCTCCACCTCTCCTTCCCTTAGTCCATTCTGTCAACCCTCCAACCCCTGCCTCCTTTTCTTTCCTTTCTGAAATCACTGAAGAAACTACACATCTTCTTTCCTCCTCGAAACTAACTACCTGTTCCTCTGATCTTTTTCCCACCCATCTACTTAACACTACCCCTCCTACTGTCATCCCTTTTATCTGTCATATTCTCAATCTTTCACTTTCCACTGCGACTGTTCCTGATGCCTTCAAACATGCCGTAGTCACACCACTCCGTAAAAAACCTTCATTGGACCCTACTTGTCCTTCAAACTATCACCCCATCTCCCTCCTCCCTTTCCTATCCAAGATACTTGAACATGCTATTCACCATCATTGCCTTGACTTTCTTTCATCTCAAGCTATTCTTGATCCACTTCAATATGGCTTTCACCCCCTTCATTCAACTGAAACAGTGCTTGCTAATGTCTCAAATGACCTATTCCTGGCCAGATCCAAAGGTCTCTATTCTATCCTCATCCTTCTCGATCTATCTGCTGCTTTTGACACTGTTGATCACAGCCTACTCCTTGATACACTGTCCTCACTTAGATTTCAGGGCTCTGTTCTTTCCTGGTTTTCTTCTTATCTCTCCCATCATACTTTCAGTGTATACTCTGGTGGATCCTCCTCCACTTCTATCCCACTGTCAGTTGGTGTACCTCAGGGATCTGTCCTAGGACCTCTTCTTTTCTCCATCTATACTTCTTCACTTGGTACTCTGATCTCATCCCATGGTTTTCAGTATCATCTTTTTTTTTTTTTAATTTAAATTTTTATCATTTACAAGTTACACTTATAAAACTGAAAAGCGGCAAGTAATACATTTACATATTGGTTTTACAAAGAAAAAGAAAAAGCACTAAAGCTTTCTTAAGCCTTCTCAGACCACAATACATTACAGGGGGGCGAAGAACACTTAGTAGGAGTATATTAGAAAACATAAACCAAAACTTAGCAAATGGCCTGACCTTAAACTGACTATTTTAAACTCCGTCTTTAATATGCAGTCTATTTAATAATTTTCTTAGCTTCTATAAATGATTTCAAGTGGCTTGGGTCAAGGAAAACATATTTGTTACCCTGGTATTTCACACAACATTTACAGAAATGAGGCTCCCATCGCCCTAACCTCCTCTCTAAAAGCCAAAAAGGCTTTACGTCGTTCTTGAGTAGTCTTTACAACATCTGGGAATACCCAAATCTTTTGTCCGCAAAAAGTTTTTGAAGAATTTTTAAAGTATACTTTCATCAAAGAGTTTAAATCCTGATTGAAGACAAAAGAGATGAGCAAAGTCCGTCGATCCTTAACCTCCGATAATGAATCTTCTAGAAGCTCTGAAATATTCAAAGTATCAATTTCTTGAGAAACTCTATTATCAGTTATTTTTGAAACAGGAAGATAGTACAATTTATTGACCGGTGGGATTGCAGCTTGTGGATATTTAAGTATTTTAACCAGGTATTTTTTGAAAAGGTCAAGAGCCGATATCCCTCTGGCCAACGGGAAATTTAACATTCTTAAATTCAGTCTCCTATTGAAGTTTTCAAATTGTTCTATTTTGCGAGCAGTCATAATTTTGTCTTTAATCAACATCTCCGTAGTAGATTTTAAAGTTTGATGTTCAGCTTGAATTTGTGTTACTCGAGTCAACATGTCTTGCTTTACATCTTCAAGGGCTAAGGTTAGAGAGTCTACTTTATTTACCAGTGTAGTAGTTTCCTGTGATACTTTTGTGACTGTAGCCGTTAAATTTTGTAATATAGTCCAAATAGACTGCAAAGTTACCTCCCTGGGAGCTTCCACGTCTGCTTCCATGATTGTATCGCCTGTGTTCTGAGGTGAGGAGCTGCCGATCAAGGCTAAACCGCTACCGACTTCCGGTGCTGTTAGCCGTTGTATCTCATCTCGAGAAGACGCAGGGCAGGGAGGTATAGCGGATTCCGGCGGAGAGAGTGAAATCTCATTCCAAAGCAAGGCTGTCGCTCCTCCGGCAGCCTGAACAGCGGGACTCAATGCTCCGGTGTTAGTCCGGGGGTCAGAAGCATAGCGAAGAATCGTCTGTTGGATTGGCGACGAGGTTCTTGCCGGCGGCAGCACGGCCTTCACCACGGCCTTTCTTTTAGAATGCGGCATTAAGTTTCTTGAGGTAAAACAGTTAAATTGCAAAACGAAGGCTCCAGTCCTCACAAACGCTCTCGCCTGCACTCCGACTCAGGTCGCCATCTTAACTCCGCCCCCGAGTTCATGATGTTTCTTCAGTATCATCTTTAAGCTAATGACTCCAGATCTACCTCTCCACACCAGAAATCTCAGCAGGAATCCAGGCCAAAATATCAACCTGCCTGTCTGACATTGCTGCCTGGATGTCTCAGCGCCGTCTGAAACTAAACATGACCAAGACCGAGCTTCTTCTCTTTCCCCCTAAACCAACCTCTCCTCTTCCCCCATTCTCTATTTCTGTGGATAACACTCTCATCCTCCCTGTCTCATCAGCTCGTAACCTTGGGGTCATCTTCGACTCCTCTCTCTCCTTCTCTGCACTTACTCAGCAGACTACTAAAACCTGTCATTTCTTTCTCTATAATTCCACCAAAATTCGCCCTTTCCTTTCTGAGCATACTACCAGAACCCTTATCCACACTCTTATCACCTCTCGCTTAGACTATTGCAACTTGCTTCTCACAGGTCTCCCGCTTAACCATCTCTCTCCTCTTCAATCTGTTCAAAATTCTGATGCACAACTTATATTCTGCCAGTGTCACTATGCTCATATTAGCCCTCTCCTTAAGTCACTTCACTGGCTCCCTATCCGTTTCCACATACAGTTCAAACTCCTCTTATTGACTTATAAGTCAGGGGCATAGCCACGGGTGGGCCTGGATGGGCCCAGGCCCACTCACTTTCCCTCCAGGCCCGCCCGCTCACCCCACATCCCTCGCATGTTGGTCGCTGCCTTTTCTCCGGCTGCAACGGTCCCTGTTGCCTCGGTCCCTGCATACTGCAGAGTAGTGGTGACTTTTTCCGTTGGTCTCGCTGCTGTCTGTGGATGCCGGCCGTCGTTTGCGCCGTCGGGATGATGAACTCGATGCTGTTCGCCAAGCTGGCCGCCGCCTCCTCTCCCCCCTCTCCCGGCTCGGCCATTACCCTCGCGCTGTGCCACGACCTGGGCTCCGACATCCACCTGCTGAAGACGCTGAACGTGCGCTTCCGCTGCTTCCTGGCCAAGGTGCACGAGCTGGAGCGCCGCAACCGCCTCCTAGAGAAGCAGCTGCAGCAGCTGCACCAGCCCTCGCGCCGCAGCTGCTTCTGCACCTACTACCGGGAGCAGAGCTTGCAGACGGAGCCCAACCCCGGTGCCCCCTCCCCCTCCTCCAGCCTGCCCGGCACCATCTGGAGCTACGCCCACGTGCGGCGCACGGGAGATGGCCTGGAGACAATGCAAGGCCCCAGAGTCACCTGGACTCACCCGGACAGAGTGGGTATCCAGATCGACGCCATCATGCCCGAGATCCAGGCGCTTTACAACGTGCTGGCCAAAGTAAAGAGGGAGTGCGACGACTACAAGAGGAAGTGAGTGGCCTGGGTTTGAATTGATTAGATGACACCAGTTAGAAGTGGGGGGACTGTTTTTTCCTGTTTTGCTTCTTGTCTGGAAGATAGAAAAAAGCAGGTATTGGTGGCAAACGAGGGAGATAATGTGATAATGTGAGTGTGCAACAAGCTTTCCTGGGGGGTAGGGTAGGGCTCATACCTAGCAACGGGGAAGTATGGTGGGGAAGGGAAAGGCTGATGCTGGGAAACAGATAAATTTCATTGCTCTGATTATATTGCAAGATCCTATCATGTGTTGAGATATTTCCCATTATAGTGGCCTTATGTCCGGTCAAGTTTAAGATATGGCATAATGTAATTGTACATTAAAATATTGTTTTTTTCTATTAAGTATGTATGTGGTTTATGTTGATGCAGGTCAGCAGTTGGGCAAGCTTAGAAACCCATCAAGTGCATTCTAAGGCATTAGTTTGTAGTATTCTAAGAAACACTATTCAAACCTATATACATAGTGCCCACCCATATTACCTCTGGGCCTACCCAAAATGTCAGGTCTGGCTATGCCACTGTTATAAGTGCATTCACTCTGCAGCTCCTCAGTACCTCTCCATTCTAATCTCTCCCTACACTGCTCCCTGGGAACTCCATTCACTGAGCAAATCTCTCTTATCTACACCCTTCTCCTCCACCGCTAACTCCAGACTTCCTTTTATCTTTTTGCACCATATGCCTGGAATAGACTTCCTGAGCCAGTTCGTCAAGCTCCATCCCTGGTCATCTTCAAATCTAGGCTAAAAGCCCCCCTCTTTGATGCTGCTTTTAACTCCTAACCTTTACTCACTTGTACAGTACCCTTATCATCCCCACCTTAGTAATTCCCTTATCTCTTATTTGTCCTATTTGTCTGTCCTAATTAAATTGTAAGCTCTGTCGAACAGGGACTGTCTCTTCATGTTCAAGTGTACAGCACTGCATACGTCTAGTAGCGTTATAGAAATGATAAGTAGTAGTAATAGTATTTGTATTAGCTGTACTTAACAGTTAGAGAAGTGAGCTGACCACCAGAGAAGCCAGGGTTCAAATCTCATTGTCACTCCTTGAGATCTTGGATGTTAACACTCCATTGCCTCAATTACAAACAGATTGTAAGCCCTCTAGGGACAGAAAAATACTTACTATACTTGAATGTAACTGCCTTAAGATACTGCTAAGAAAGGTATGATCTAAATCCAAATTCAAAATCTAGTATCAGGCATATTGTGAAGTAACATTAAAAAAAAAAATTACAAATGTCACTCAGCATCTTTAGAGCAAGTCTACCACACCATAATAGTACTAACTTCCAGAAGTCACACAACAAAGGCAACACTGTAAACATTGTTATGGGCACCAAAACAGCATTACACCTACTAGAAAACTAAACAAGGCCAAAACATCCTTCCTCAGGTCAGGACAATATAGTGCTTTTATGGTATATTGTCCTGACCTGAGGAATAATGTTTTGGCCTTCAAAAGCTAGTCATTAATGGCCAGATTTAGTAAATGGTGCTGAAAATTAGGCACTGAGAAAAATTTGAACTCAGCACTGTTCTATTAAGGGCACTCTGGGCTGAGCATTCTTTACACCAACTTAATTCTGGCATTCAATTTGGGCACACTGCCCCCAAATGCTATAACATTGCACGTAATTTATTGAAATGCCCCTAACCTTCCCATGCCCCTCCCATAGCCTCATCCCCTTTTGGGTTGTGCGTGAGAGGATTTGGGCACGGATCCTTACAGAATCACATGTAGCCAGATCCGTGAGTAAATTCAAATTAGAGCCAATTAACATCAATAATTGTTAATGGCTCATTAACTAATTAATTTTCACACAGATCTCAAGATCATACTCAATTCTGAGTGCTCAAATTTGGGCGCCATTTATATAATCCAGGGGAAAATATCTTGTTAGTCCAATAAAAAGGCATCAATTTATTTTCCATTTTTTGTTTTATTTTTATTTTATTTATTTAAAATTTTTTATTCCACCTACAACTAGGCGGATCATAAGTCAACGTGCACAATAAAAGTTTATAACAAATGTATTATTAACCTTTATGGTAGACTAGACTAGCTACCACACTACTTTATCCTAAATTAAAAATAAAATTCTTTTTTCTACCTTCATTGTCTAGCCATTTAATTTTTCTAATTCTATTGTTCCAAGTCTTTGGTTTTTCCTGTCCTCTTAAATCTTGTACCAGAGTTTCTGGTTAGTTTCTCATTTTTCTCTCTCCTCCTGTCTTCTTCACTTCTTGCACTACATCCATCTCCAACATTGATTTTTCCTTTTCAGCTTTCTTATTTATTTTTCTGCTTCTCTGTCCAGATTTCATTCATTCTTACTCTTGTTTTTCTCTTTTTATTGCATATATCTACAGATTTTCATCTCTTTCCCTTAGGCGTAGCCAAGGGTGGGCCTGGGTGGGCCCAGGCCTACCCACTGTGGGCTAAGGCCCACCCAGTAGCAGTACACCTATGATGTGGCTGGCAGGGATTCCCAAGACCCACCAGCTGAAAACTCCCAACAACTGTCCCTCCTGCATACCTTGTAAATAGCAGATCTTCACCTGTGCAAGCAGCGACTAATACATATTACTTGCTCCGGGCCCCACAGTCTTCCCTCTGACCTATTCCCGCCTATGCAGAAACAGGAAGTTGCGTCAGTGGGAAGGCTGTGAGGCCAACATGAGTAATGTGTACTAGTTGCTGCTTGCTGCTGCTGAAAATCTGCTATTTAAAAGGTATGCGGGAGAGGGGGGATGATTGAGAGACCATATGGCATGCAGGTGAGAGAAGGGATGGGATGGGGCGGGCTTCTTCTACCCACCCATCTTGGGTCCAGGCCCACCCAAAATTGGGTGTCTGGCTACACCGCCCTCCCATTCCTCTTCCTCATATTCCCCAGTTTTTCACTCTTTATCCTCTCCCTGTTCCATCCAGCATCTCCCATCATTCTCTACCCCACTCCCATCTAGCATCTCCCTCCTTTTTCTATCTCTTTCCCCCTTCTTTCCATCCAGCATATTTTCTCTCCCCTTCCTTATCCAGCTCAGCATCTTCTGTATCCCTCCCACCAGCTGCCCCAGGAATCTCATCTTCCCTCTTCCATCCAGCATCTGTG
This sequence comes from Microcaecilia unicolor, assembly GCF_901765095.1. Taxonomy (NCBI): domain Eukaryota; kingdom Metazoa; phylum Chordata; class Amphibia; order Gymnophiona; family Siphonopidae; genus Microcaecilia; species Microcaecilia unicolor. Next base: position 81,177,316 of record NC_044039.1, on the reverse strand, counting down.
CCCTCTCTCCCCTTTCCATCATGTATCATCTCCTCTCTCTCTCTCTCTCTCTGTTTCTCTCTGTGTTTCTCTCTCTCCACGCTTTCCTGCCAGCATTTCCCCCTTTCTCCCCCAATCCCTTCCTGCCAACATCTCTTCTCTCTCCCCTATTCTCCCTGGTACTCTAATCACTGCTGCTTCTAGAGACCAGCAGTAGCAATTAAAACAAAAAGGAATGGGACCTCAGCCACTGTACACATAGCTGGCAGCTCTGCCAGTCCTGTCCCTCCAGAGCAGGAAGTTGATGTTGGAGGGGGTGAGACCAGAAGACCCAGCAGGCACACACATAGTCTGCTGCCCCATGCCTGTTGTTTTGTTTTGCTGCCACTGTTGCTGGTCTTGAGAAGCAGAAATCAATGTTGGAGGTGGCAGTGGCAGGTTGGTGGGAAAGAAGGACATGGTTGGGGCTATGGGAAACATAGCCTCCCCAACCAAGCACCTATATCTGTGGTGTCAGTGGACCCCCCCCCCCCCCCAAAAAAAAAAACCCTGCTTTTCTGTGCTGGTTTTAAAAGTCTGTTGGCAGCCAACCTGGCCATTGAAAAAACAACCAAACTGTCTGAAAATCATACCTATATCTGAAACAAGTTCAAATGCACACTGTGAGGGTAATCCTGTAAAGTATGTGCTAACATGTTAGGTGCCAATTATGCATGTAACTCATTAGAAAAATGGTGTATATATGTGCATACAGATGTATAAATGCCCAAATTCTACCTAAGCCAGGAGTATCCCAAACTAGAATCACAGCCTGGCAACACCCCCTGCCTCTTCTACTGCTCTACAGCTAGTATAGGGGACACAATGGATAGGATCTGATTTTTGCATCCTCATCAGTCACACTGTCCACACAGCCCTTGGGATGGCCCTGACCTAAGAACTATTCTGTAAGTATGTAGGTGTATACCTTAGGCAAAGTCTGGAAGAAGAATGGGAGGGGCTCACACTTATGTATGTACAGTACCTTATAGAATATTACTAGTTACCCACATAACTCCGGAACTTAGCCACTCGTGCTTACACCAGCCCTAACTTAAAGGCATATATTTTCATTTTTACACTAGTAAAAGTAAGTGCCTATTTTTCTTTATAAAATAGGCTCCTACTAGATACCAAGTTATCCTTATGTATATAATCCTATATGTACACGTGAATCTTATAAAATATGCACATATATCACAGCTCTGCCCCAGCATTGGTCCTAGAAATGCCTACATACAGTGCATGTATAAGGATACATTGTTGGCGTGCATACTTACATACACCCATACAATTTTAGAATGTCCCCTTTTTTACATGTAAAAAGAGCCTCTACATGCCATGTCTTTCTAAAATGATCTCATTGTCTCATTTTGTGGGAAAAATACATAAGAAATAGTGCAGTGAATAAGTACTGATATTATAGAAATGTTCTACAGCTACATTATTTTCCTGTATCTCCTAGTATACTTTTCCATATTTCTCGTTCTGTTTATAGTTCAGCAATATAACGGGGTCAATTAACATACATTATTTCCCAATGATGCAGCTTAGCACTCATTTTTCCCTATAACACATATTAAATAAGCTGCTAAATATTAAAATGCACGCAAAGCAGCTCATTGTTATGCAAAATGTATACTGCAGCTTGCAGTAAACATTGCATGGGCTGATGCTCCAAGAAGCAACCAAAAGGGGCCAGTAATATATGTACCATAAATTGCTCTCCCACTCCTAATCCCAGCTTTCAAAATGAGACCTAGCCACCCACAAAGTTTATAAAAAAATCAAAAGACCCAGCACCTCAATCCACCCCTGATCCCTTTAAAAAATATACAGAAACTCCCACATGTTGTCCCTTGCACCCCATCCCTTGATCTCTTTTAGAAGTTTGTTTATTTATTTCACAATGTATAAACTGCTTTATCCTTCGTATTGGGCAGTGTACAAGCATAACATACATAATACATAAACAGAAATAACTTTAAAACCAAGCTCATATCATCACAAACATAAATAAACAAAAAAGTAGCCAATCCGGTTCACAAATGTTCAAGTAAAAGCCTGAGTAAATAGGAAGGGCTTAAGTGATATTCTGGAAGTGCATACCGAAATACTGCCTCTGTCACAAAAACATTTAGGGGCTCATTGTCAAAGCAATTAGACACAAAAAGTACCAGTATGTCTAAGTGCTTTGAAAATAAGTCCCTTGATGTCTTTAAAAACCCAATCGAACATTTCTAGAAGATGGAATATCTAGCATAAATGTGTTTGCTGAATGCAAATCAGTGTTGGGGATAGTAAATTGATAATGCCAAGGAAACTTCATTGTTCAGGGACTTAAAAATGAAAATTAAGATCTTAAATTGTATGCACCATTTTATCGGAACCCAATGTAGATTTTTCAAAATCGGAGATATATGTTCAAACCTAGATGCGCTTCTCAAAATCTAGCCATCATGTTTTGTACCAATTGTAATGGCATCAGCACATGCCCTGACAAACCCAAAAGCAAAGAATTGCAATAGTCAAACAATGGAACCTCTGATGCATGAACTACAGTTTGGAAATTGATTAGACAACAAGTCCTTTGGTGTCTTAAAAACTTTAGTTTAAAAAAGATTATCAAGGAACTGATATGAGGCTTAAAGGTCAAAGCTGAATCTAAAATGGCTCCCAAATATTTAATTTCCCATAACATCCAGATTTGTGGAGGAGTGGCCTAGTGGTTAGAGTACTGGTCTTGCAATCCAGAGGTGGCCGGTTCAAATCCCACTGCTGCTCCTTGTGATCTTGGGCAAGTCACTTAACCCTCCATTGCCTCAGGTACAAAGTTAGATTGTGAGCCCTCCTGGGACAGAGAATTATCCATTCTACCTGAATGTAACTCACCTTGAACTACTACTGAAAAAGGTGTGAGCAAAATCTAAATAAAATCATCATAATTTCAATTGGAAAACTCCTCTCAGAATCGTGTGAGAGGTTTAAAATGTGGGTCTTGGCCATATTCAGTTTGAGTCTATATGCTGACATCCAACTTTGATTAAGTTTTAAAACTGAAGCCAACATACCCAGAGCTTTTTTCATAGATCTTTCAATAGGGAAAAGAAACTGAATATCATCTGCATAAATCCTAAAAGTAAGTCCCAAACCTCTAAGGAGATTACATAAAGACAACATATATATGTTAAACTGAACAGGGAAGAGGGCTGAGCCCTATGGAACCCCTGATGTGACCTTAATCCATTTTGAAACATCATTTGCAATCTCTACTCTAAAAAACCCTATTGTGTAAAAAAGACTTAAACCAGCTAAGTACTTTACCTCCTATACCTAAACCAACTAGGCAATCCAATAAAAGGCCATGTTGTACTGTATCAAAAGCTACAGTAATGTCTAATGTGACTATACTAGTCCTGACCTCAATCAAAACCATTATTAAGATGGACTTAGGAAAATCCACTGCATATTCTAGCATAAGATGCATAAAATCTGTTTTGCTGTTCTGGGATCTTACCAAGTACTTATGACCTGGATTGGCCACTGTTGGAAACAGGATACTGGCGTTGATGGACCTTTGATCTATCCCAATATGGCAATGCTTGTTCTTAAGAAAGGCTAAAGAGGCTAGGGATGTTCAGCTTGGAAAAGAGACAGCTGAGGAGAGATATGATTGATGTCTACAAAATTCTAAGTGGTGTAGAACAAGTAGAAGTGTAATGGTATCAGTTATATGTAGCATATTTGCTGGATTATATATACACCAATATATTTGTGTATCTTTTAAAAATATATATTTGACACTACAGCAGAGAGAATAGTTTCATTTCAAGCCCCTCTCTCTCCATTCCTTTTTCTGGGAACTTCTGAGAGCAGGGATAGTTAATTACAAACACTTAACAAACACAAAAGAGCTTCCTCTGCCCTCCCACCTAACAAAAGATGGACTAAGGTGGGCACCTGAATAAAACAAAGAACTCAGAGGAAGCATAAACAGGACATTTGCTTGTCAAAGGTATACCTGCCCCTCCCATCAGCTTCCAGACATGTGCAGAAAGGAAGGACTTGTAATGTGTATCTGCCCCAGAGACTGAACAGGACATCAAAAGACCATTTGCCAGACAGCAAGTCTCGTGATGTCATAAGACACGAGACCAGGACTCAGGGGTCATGTGCAGACATGAGACCAAGATACCACAATGCTTTGCAAATGCCCAAGGGTCGTGTGGAAACCAGGAAATCAGGACAAAGATCCACATGGCATATCCTCCTGCAGCTTGCAAGGTATAAAAGGACAAGCTGTTTCCCAAGAGGCAGATTCTCTTCACTGCAAACAACTCAGATTCTCTTCACTGCAAACAACTCAGATTCTCTTGGGACCTGCCTCCTCTTGGAACCTGCCTCCTCTTGGGACCTGCTGCTCTCTTTGGGGTCTGCTGATGCCTTGCTCCTGAAACATGTGCTCATCAATCAGCTGGACCACAGCATACTTGTAACAAGGACTTGTAAGTTAACCTACCTGCTACTTTGTTCTATTTTAAGCACAGATTACCTGTAAAGATTTCTTAAAACCTACCTCTCGTGTGCAATTGTATATTAAATCAACCTTTTTGAAGCTAAAAATACGGTCTCTTTGTGTTCTGAGTATATTGAAGCTATATACTGTATATATTTAATTTATTTAATTTATTGCAATTATCACCTTTGGTGATTGGTGGAGAAATTAATATCCTAAAACTTATAAATACAGCACCTGCTCTTAAATTATAAACAGTGGCGAGTTGCTCTAGAGCTATTTTCCCCAAAATAAATCATTTCTTGTAACAGAAGTGTATCAATTTTTTACTCTTTCAAAAAGTATAAAGACTAGAGGACATTCGATGAAGTTACATGGAAATACTTTAAAAACAAATAGGAAGAAATATTTTTCACTCAACGAATAGTTAAGCTCTAGAACTCTTTGCCAGAAGTAAAAGCAGTTAGTGTATCTGGGTTTAAAAAAAAGGTTTGGACAAGTTCCTGGAGGAAAATTCCATAGTCTGCTATTGGCACAGACATGGGGAAGCCACTGCTTGCGCTGGGATTGGTAACATGGAATGTTGCTACTATTTGGGTTTCTGCTAGGTACTTGTGATCTAGATTGGCCACCTTTGGAAACAGGATACTGGGATAGATAGACCATTGTTCTGACCCAATATGGCTATCCTTCTGTTCTTATGTTCTAACCTTTTGTGTGGAGACCGTCGAGGTGAGAACCCCAACCTATCATATGGAAGCATCCCCGGGTGAGATTGTTCGACACACTTTACCACTGTAGAGGGTGGCATAGCTGTGGAGTGACTCAAATATAAGCTGAGAGCAATCCCGTGACTTCAGGCCACTGAGAGGAGAGTGTCCACTGAGAAATGTGGAAGTGGAAATGAGCTGATAGTATTACATGAACTGCTGAAACCATGTGACCGAGTAGGCTGAGCATCTGATGAGCAGATGGGTGGATTTGAACACCTGAGTGCTGAGAGTCAGTATGTTGTTTTGTCTTTGTTGAGGAAGGAATGCCCAGCCCTGAGTAGTACTGCCCCTATGCACTCTAAGGTCTGAACTAGTTGAAGTTGTGATTTGGGGTAATTGATTACAAACCCGAGGAGTTACAGTATAGGAGCTTTATGGCGGATAGAGTAGAGGTGTGTGTTGACTTCATAGAGTCTGCCTTGATTAACCAGTTGTCCAGGTAGGGGAGACGTGGCTGCCCCACATGCAAAGTGTTACAGCTACCACTATCAGACACTTCGTGAAGCCTCGAGGAACTGAAACCAAGTCAAATGGTAAGACCTTGTATTGATAGTGAAGAGTTCCACAGCAGAAGTGGAAGAACTTTATGTGTGCAAGGAGAATAGTTATGTGTGCATGCCTCCTTGAGATCTAGAGAGCAAAAACAATCATTGAGTTGTATCATGGGACGTAGTGATCCCAGGGATACCATGCAAAAATTTTTCTTTGTGTAGAAACTTGTTTAAGTCTCAAAGATTGAGAATTGGATGTACCCCCCTGTCTTTTCTGGTATGAGAAAATATCTGGAATAGAACCCTCAAGCACTGTCCGGCAGTGGAACTGGTTCTATTGCATTCTGCTGAAGGAGGGCTGAGAGCTCCTCTTGAAGTAGTTTCATTTGGAGGGAGTTGAAATGAGACTCTTGATAGATGGCCAGGAGGTCTTCTTTACCAATGCAGAGCATAGCCATGCTGAATACTGTGTACCACCCAATGGTTGGAGGTTATTAGAGGTCACCTCTGTTGAAAGAGGATGAACCTCCCTCCGACGGGTAAGGCGCTTTGCACAGACAACAGTACAGTGGCAATGAATGCTGTCTAGGAAGAAGTAAAAAAATTGAGCTGTTGTCTAAGAAAGTGTCTGGGATTTTTGATCCCACTGCTGTCTTGGATGTGAGCGAGGGGCATAATCTTTTGAGGTGGAGGATATATAGTAATTGGAGCATCAGTATTCTCCTGCAATCTTCTAGAAGAAGTAGCAAAAGTTTGTGGCCTGGATAGAGTTTTTATAGCATCTGTATGTTTTTTAAATAGGTCGCACTAATAAGGCTAATCACTATTGACTCTTCATTGTCTGGATCATATATCATACAAACTTCAACAATATCCAGTGATCTATATATTTTTTAAAGAAATGGGGTATAATGGCCTCAGAGGTGTCACGTCGTGGTAAACACTTTTCCCACAGCGATTTACATACTATAATCATCACTGGTCAACACCACCTTCCAGCCTTATAATATTTTACAATGTAAATTATTTAAATATTGTTTTATAAGAATAACTTTTACTCATCTGAATGGTTGGCTTTTGCTGAAATGTCGGCCTATGGAAATTTATGATCTGACATGGCATATGTATCACTGATCGCTTTCTCAAGGTTTTCCCCTAAAGAAAAAATCACATTGGTGAATTCTTAATTATTAAAAGACTTCCAAAAAGTTCATATTTACCAAAGATATACCTCATACTAGCCCCAGCTCATCCTGCCAACATGCTCTAATGTGGCCAAGATGATGGATGCGTCTTTTTTATTTGTATTTATAGTCTCAGTTAACAACCCTCCCACCAATCACAGGGTCATAATTGTATGAAGTGGAGGAGTGAATCCAGAACCAGTGGCGTACCAAGGGCGGGCGGTGGGGGCGGTCCGCCCCAGGTGCACGCTCCCTCTGCCCCAGAACAGGTTACTTCCTGTTCCGGGGCAGAGGGAGCAGGGAGCCAGTGGAGCCGACAGCCGCATGGCTGCTCCCAGCAGCTAAGAATGCACCCGGGGGGGCTTGATGCACCGGGGGAGTCATTGCACTGGGAGGGGGGGTGTCATGCTGCACCCTGGGGGATGGACGCCACTGCACTCGTGGGGGAGGTGCGCAGCGACGATCTGCCCCGAGTGGCAGTCGACCTAGGATCGCCACTGTCCAGAACATCAAAAAGTTCTGAAAGAAGGTTCGTCCTCTGTTTCTAATTTATAAGGTATAGCTTGAGCCATCTCATGGACAAAGCCAGGAAAGGATATACTTTCTGAAGGAGACATATGTCTTTCAGGTGGCAGAGAAGGATCAAATGGAATGCCATAGGACTTCTCAGCTGGGAGGTCCTGTGGGTGCTGAATTATCTCCCAAGAGAGATTTGAATCTGACTCTTCAATGTACTGGTCATAGGAAACACATGGACAGTGTCGACTAGAGCATCGGTTCTGTATTGAGGTGTGTTGAGGCAGATGAGTCTCCGAAGTTGGAGAAAGTTCACGTCAACACATGCGGTGATCAGGTTTATGCCACCCTGGACTGTTGAAGCAAGCCAGTGTGCAGGATCTCTCCCATGATTGTCTCTCCAATATATCGATGGGCTTTTCTGAGGCTGGCACAAGCACCCTGTAAGCCTGTATAGACTGTGAATGCAGTAGCCCTGAAAGCTTCTTCTTGAGCATAGCCCAGAATTCTTCATGTAGAGTACACATCACTACCAGTTGGGAAAGCGGTGTGGATGAAGCTTGAGTAATAGCCTGTGCAGGCATAGGAGATCTCGAACGCTCTCGATGAGAAACAAGTTGAAGAGAAGGAGAGCAGTCACTGAGTCATGGACGCTTCCCATACATCAAAGATGTTGATGCAGGGGAGGTATTGGCAGAGTGCCTGGAGAGAGAACGATGGCGATGCTTCTTAGGATTTTTATGCTGCAGGCTCCTCGATGCACACAGCTCTGACAAAGAGGATGTAGGGTCCTTACACTGTCACGGTATCAAGTCCAACATCAGACCCTCTCGATGTTGCATCGGTGCATGCAGTGTCAATGCAGATGCCAATGCAAGTTCTGCGCCAAGTGCCAAATCCTCTGCCATGTACAATGCATATGCAGAATCATAAAGTTCTTCACTCTGGACTCTGTGGGCTTTAAGGGTCCTCACTGCATGTGCAGGCAGAATCTACACTGTATGTCCTGGTGCACTGGACCCAAGCACTGAACACACCAGTTATGGGGGTTCTGTACCTTAAATAGTCCTATTGTATCGAGTACACTTCTTAAAGCCACTCGGCACCCTTGTTGACATGGAGGAAAAAACAGATGACACAAGGTCAAAAGGCAGTATGGCCCGGGGAGCTCGAGTAGTTGCGTACCTGAGAATGGTCGATGTTTTCTGAGCAAAAATTGGGCTCAGAGACCCCAAAGGCTGTAAATTGAAAAAAAATGAAAAAATAATTGAAAAATGAGTAGACATAATAAATTAGTATTGAAAAAAGGAGAATATGAAAAAAAATATCCTAAAAAGGGAAAGCACCAAAAAGACAAAAGTTTGACGTGCTGAGAAGAGATTTAAAAAATCCAACCTCTCTTCTCCATGGAAAATGATAGATTGCTGGTCCCGTGCTTGAATGTTGGGTGGGAAGGCACCTGCCCATGTGTGGTGGGGCACTGCCTGAAAAATTTAAAGTGACAGTGCACTTGGCAGTGTCCGAGTATCCGCACCAAGCTCTGTAGATGATGTCACCCATATGTGAGAATATTATGTCTGCTTGTCCTCAGAAAGCTATTTTTCTCTATTATAAGAAGCCTTCCCCCTTGCTAATTCTACATTTAAAGAAGGCATAGTAAGATGGAAAACAAATCTGATTCACAATCACTACATCAGAATCTTGAAGCCAAGATTCCCAAATGCAACAAATGTCAGGTTTCTTTGTACAGACCCCTCTAAATTCCCGCCCATTTGGTCCATTTACAAAATCGGGATTCTCTATGTCTCTTGACCAATGTTCTTTCTAAGCTTTGAGGGAGTCCTCCAACTGCATTGCTGTAAGAAGAAGGTGGGGTGCTTCAATATTGTGTTTTCAATCACTAGGGATAGACAGGTCACTTCAAGTCTTGCCTGTCCCTCACTGTTGAAAATGTGATATTGAAACAGCACTACCACTGGCAGGAATGTAGGTGAAGGATACAGCTTAGAAGGAACATTGCCTCTGATCTACTCCCCCAATACCCCTCCCTCATTTCTATATATGACGCCTAAAAATCCGCATGGAAAACATTTTCGTCTAAGTATATTCTATAGGCAGCATCTAGATTTAGGCACAGTATATAGAATACGCTTAGTTGATATCCTTGTGCCTAAAACTACTTGTGTCCATTTACAGCAACAAAAACAAGGCTTAAATCCCAGCACGTATATTTAAGCACACTGGGCCATATTCTTTTTTTTTGTAATTCTTTATTTATACATTTTACATTTACATCCTTTGACATAAATATGGCAATATCAGAAAATGACAAAAAAGGAAATACATACTTGTAACCATTTCTGGCATAAAGGAAAAACCTTTTTAAATTTGTCCACAATTACTTGAATCAAGATACTAGGTAATATAATATTAAGGAAAAAGGAAAAAAAATTATTAAACGGTTGGGTCAAAGCAGATTTTACAGCCAACGTAACAGCGCTCTCTAATTAGGGAGGCAAATCAAGAGGTTTTACACCTTCCTTCAGTACTATAAATTCTAGCAATTTTGAGGGAGTAAAAAATATATAATTAACTAATTCAAAAGTAACATGACATTTGCAAGGAAACTTTAACAAAAAAGTAGCTCCTAGTTTAAGCACTCTAGATTTATATGATAAAAATTCCTTTCTCCTCTTTTGTGTACTCCTTGCCATGCTGGGGAAAATCTGGATCTTTTGTCCCAAGAAATTATCGTTTAAATGGCAAAAGTATAGTCTGAGAATGTTATTTCTATCCAGTTCAAGAGCAAAAGTCATAATTAAAGTTGTTCTCTCTGTGATCAATTCCAAAGAATTCTCAAGAAATTCTGTCAAATTTAAGTTTGGAGTAACCTAAGGTTGTTCTTCAGAAGATCTCACTACTCCAGATATATTGGACCCGTGTTACAGGGGGATAACCCTCTACCGGGATCCCCAATATATCACTAAAATACTTTTTAAGCATATCTATTGCTATAATTAAAGGGGATTTAGGAAAATTCAATAGCCTCAGGTTATTCTTCCGCCCATTATTTTCCAGGTATTCCATCTTTCTTTCCTGAGTTTCTTTTTCTTTAACCAAAGTCACTGTTAGATTTTGCAATTGTTTAACCTCATTTTCCATCTTCAACATTTTTTCATTTTGTTCCTGAACTTTTACAGACAAATTCTGACTAGTTTGCTTCAGTTACATAATTTCGCCTTTTATGGAAAGATTCATTTGAAGTAATGTGTTATTTACCTCCTGGATTGAGTCCCATAATGAATTCATTGTCACCTGAATAGGTCTTTTCAATCCTCCACCACTCTCAGAAGTAAATCCACAGGAAGCAGGGACCCTGACCAGCGTTTGTCCATGATTTGTTGTTTCCTTCCCCGGAGTTTAAGTGCTCGAGGGTCCTCCTTCCACAAACATAGCTTCTAGCTGCTGTGGTCCCGCCGGCACTACTACGCTTCCGGGTTGTGGAGGAGCAGTGAGAGAAGGGGGGCTCAGCGTCGCTCCCTCTACGCTGCGCTCTGCTCCATGAAAGGGCAAACCCATCAAAGTAGATACCTGCACGCCAACTCCGTAGCTCTCCAGTGTCACTTGATGAGAGGTTGGGGTCAACGCTGGTGCCGTGGAAGTAGGAGCCTGCATTTTCCCCTTTCTTTTCCCCATCTAGAAGTCGGGGATAGAAATTCTCTCTCTCGGTCACTGTTGAGTCTCAGGAGCTCCAAGATCTCACAACAGTTTCTGACACCACCTTGATTCGCACCTCCACACTGGGCCATATTCTAAAACTACATGCATAATTATTGAAACACCCATGAAATGCCCATTTCCCCGCCTATAACCCCGCCCCCTTTTTTGCTGTACATGTTAGAAGTTAGGCGCACTGCATTACAGAATACTGTTAGCGATTTGTGTACATAAATTCTAATTATTGCCAATTAGTGCTCATTACTGCTTGTTAATTGCTGTTATCAATGCTAATTGACTTGTTAAGCCAATTAAGTTACGTGCATTGTTACAAAATATGCTTGGATTTTGATGCAGATCTGTAGATGTACTATATAGAATCCAGGGAGCTCTGGAGACTGCCAGAATTGCAACCACAGGACCTAGTGGTAGTATTGTGGTACTACCGCGAGGGAGTCAGCCTGCCAGATATGGGAACACTTCCTTATTTGGGATAGTAACGTGGAGGATAATTCTACAAAAACATTTTCATGCATATGAGGCCTTTATAAAATACTGACTGGTGTAAAAATATGTGCCATGACATGATGGCATGTACTTTTCTGATAGTCATGTACAGGGGCAGGATCTGGGTGGAACACGGTATTGTTCACTTTTATACAAGTAGATTGTAAATATGCTGACCTGCATGCGTATGTGAACAATCTAGGCATGGACAGTCTTCATTCAAGGCATGATTTCTTTTTTTTTTCAAGAAATTTTATTGATTTTATCAGTAATTATATTGCATCAAATTGAATGCAATGATGACAAAAAATTAGAAGTAAACATTAAAAACAGTGAATCAGCAAATATAAATGCCCAGAGCCATATACGAATAAGATGTGATTAGACAAATTTAAATTTAGATCTAATTCCTCTACCTTGAAATTGGAGTTGTAGATACTACTCTAGAGCAGACCAAATTTAGCTTTTTGTTTTTTTAGGTGTTTATTGATAGAAGATGTAGATGCTAGCTCCATTTTTATGACAGTTTAAATCTGCCATCAAAAGTGGATATTAAGTTTTGCAGAATTCTTCCAGTTGTAGCAATTAAGATGTCTAGGAGAGATTTGTGATAGATGGATAGTCCACTTGAAACTACACAGTTTTGAATATAATGACCAGGAGATAAAGGGGAATAGTGAGGCCAATAATTTTGCATATAATAGTCCATAGTTCTTTCCAAAAGGGTTGAATTTTTGCACAATAGAGACTGCGCTATGCTATTTGACTATAAGCTGTTTTATCCTGCTGTTTTTTGTTTTATTATAGATTTGGTGTCATGTCCCCTACCTCAACGCAAGCAGCGTCCTCGGGCTGCGCAGGGTCCCATCAACATGCACACTTTAATATTATTATTATTGCATTATCCCACCTTTTTGCAGGCTCAATGTGGCTTACAGAGTGTTGTTATGATGCAGTCATTACATTATCTTAAATACATTCAATGGTCGGTTGAAGGTGTATGGTTTAGGTGTAAGGTGCTAGGTAAGGTATTGTGAAAAGTGTTTAGATGCACCTGAGTAATCTGAAAATGGTTTATTAGGATGTATTTAGTAGGCTTTGTTGAAGAGATGTGTTTTCAAAGCTTTGCGAAAGCTGGTTAGATTGTCCATAGTTTTCAGGGCCATGGGTAGTGCGTTCCAGATCTGTGTGCTTTTATACGCAAAAGTAGTAGCATATGCCTATTTGTATTTAATTCCTTTGCAGCTGGGGAAGTTCAGATTGAGGAATTTGCGGGCCGATTTTTTGGCGTTTCTAGGCGGTAGGTCCACTAGGTTTAACATATAGAGTGGGGCATCTGCGTGGATGATTTTGTGGATGGTTGTACAGATCTTGAACTCAGTTCGTTCCTTGAGTGGTAGCCAGTGTAGTTTCTCTCTTAGAGGTTTCGCCCTTTTGTATTTAGTTTTTCCAAAGATGAGTCTGGCAGCGGTGTTCTGGGCTGTTTGGAGTTTTTTAATGGTCTGTTCTTTACAGCCTGCGTATAAAGAGTTACAGTAGTCCAGGTGACTTATCACTAATGACTGTACTAGGGTGCGGAAGATGTTTCTTGGGAAAAAAGGTTTTATTCTCTTAAGTTTCCACATCGAGTAGAACATTTTTTTCGTTATATTCTTCACGTGGGTCTCGAGTGTGAGGTTTCGGTCAATAGTGACTCCAAGAATTTTCAGACTTTCTGAGATAGGAAGTGTGCCGTATAGTGTGGTTATGGTAGTGTAGTTGTTTGTGTTGTATTGGGAAGTGAGAACTAGACATTGAGTTTTTTCTGGGTTCTGTTTTAGCTGGAATGAATCCGCCCAAGAATGCATGATTTGGAGGCTCTGGTTGATCTCGTTGGTTATTTCGTTTAGGTTACTTTTGAACGGGATGTAGATCGTGACATGATCCGCATATATGTAGGGGTTGAGGTTGTGATTGGCTAGAAGTTTGGCTAGTGGTATCATCATAAGGTTGAAGATAGTTGGCAAAAGGGGGGATCCCTGGGGAACTCCACATTCCGGTATCCAAGGTGGTGATCTGTCATTGTTCGTTGTTACTTGGTAGGATCTGGTGGTGAGGAATCCTTTAAACCATTTGAGAACTGGGCCTCCGATTCCGAAGTATTCTAACAGGTGTAGTAATATTCCATGAACTACCATGTTGAAGCCACTAGACATGTCGAATTGTAGTACGAGTATGTTCTTGCCGGTTGCAATAGTTTTTTGGAATGAATTCATTGCTGACACTAGTAGAGTTTCAGTACTATGATTTGCGCGAAATCCTGATTGAGACTCATGTAGAATTGAGTGTTTGGTTAGGTATTCCGTGAGTTGTTTCGTCACTATGCCTTCCATCAATTTTGTTATGAGCGGGATAGAAGCAACTGGTCGGTAATTGGTTAGGTCCATTGTGCTTTTCTTAGCATCTTTTGGCAGTGGAGTGAGGAGGATATTTCCTTTGTCCATGGGGAAGAGACCATTTAGGAGTCTGTAATTTACTTGGTTCGTGAGGTCTTTTTTGAATTGTTTGGGGCGGCTTTTACTAGGCTAGTAGGGCAGGTGTCAAGTTTGCAATGAGTTTTGGCATATTTTCTGAGCCAGTGTGTGAATTCGTCAACTGAGATCAGATCAAAGTTGGTCCATGATCGATCGGCTGGGTATTCCCCGATGGGAATATGGCACTGCCTGAGCCATGTGTGTGCAGTCTTCTCTGGGTTTGTTCAGAGAGCGGTGGTTGCAGGCTCCTTAATTGCTTTGCTTCCATGCGCCTGTTTCTGCTCTCTCTCTCTCTGCCTGGCTTCCAGGCTCCTTGATTGCTTTGCTTCCACCCACCTGGGTCTGCTCTTCCTCTGCCTGGCTTCCCTTGCTTCTCTTCTATTGGTCTTCCAGTTCCTCCTTCCCCTGCTCTTGTCCTATGGCTGTGCCCCTTCTCCCTGCTGATGTCAGACGCCAGCACTTTATCAGCTGAGCTCTTCCTGGACTCCATGCTTTGGCTTCTATTTTGGTAGGTGTTTCTAACTCTGTAGTCTGCTTCTTATCTGCTGATCCCTCGTTGCTGACTATGCCTGTACCTGGATTACCCTTCTGCCTGCCGCCTGCCTACTGACTTTTGCCTGCATCTGGATTACTCTCTTGCCTGCTGCCTGCCTACTGACTTTTGCCGGCATCTGGATTACTCTCTTGCAGGGGCGTAGCCAGACATCCAATTTTGGGTGGGCCTGGGCCCAAGATGGGTGGGCAGAAGTACTCTACAAGTGATTTGGTCTCTCCCTCTCTCACCTGCATGCCATATGGTCTCACTGCATACCTTTTAAATAGCAGCTTTTCACTGACAGTGAGCAGCAACTAATACACACTACTCATGTTGGCCCCACAGCCTTCCCTCTGATGTAACTTCCTGTTTCCGCATAGGCGGGAATACATCAGAGGGAAGGCTGTGGGGCTAGTGCGAGCAGTATGTATCAGTCGCTGCTCACTGCAGGTGAAGATCTGGTATTTACAAGGTATGCAGGAGGGTCAGTTTTGGGGAGGTTTTGGCTGGTGGGGCTTGGGGAATCCCTGCCAGCCACATCATAGATGTACTGCTACTGGGTGGGCCTGAGCCCAAAATGGGTGGGCCTGGGCCCACCCGAGCCCACCCTTGGCTACGCCACTGCTCTCTTGCCTGCCGCCTGCCTACTGACTTTCACCTGTACCTGGATTACTCTCTTGCCTGCCGACTGCCTACTGACTTGCCTGTACCTGGATTACTCTCTTGCCTGCCTACTGACTGCCGCTTGTACCTGGATTACTCTCTTGACCTGCTGCCTGTCCTTGCCGATACATTTATCACCCCGCTTCCAGCTCCGTCCCGTAAGTCCTGCAGGCCGCCTGCACCTAGGGGCTCAACCTCTGGGGAACGGTGGTCAGCGCAGGTGAAACCCGGGGTTGTCCAGCCGCCAAGCAGAACCTAGTCCAAGTACCGGGCTCAGCAGCGCTCTATTTGGTACAAGAACTCACAAGTCTGACATTTGGTGAATGCAATTTTCTTTTCTTTTTTTTTTTATTTTATTTATTCAATTTAAAGAAATATACAAGAAACTTCTTGATTGGAAAAGCATCATAAAAATAAAAGTATATCAACAGAAATTAACAATCAAAGAGGTAAATATTGATACTCAAGTCCATAAATTGGAAATCCAAAGTTTAGGAATTCAAGGGGAGCAAGACAATAATAGGAAATTAATAAGGATAACACAATCTCTACTAGAAAGAGTTAATCTTTTCCTTAACGCTTATCCTTTTTCACCGAGGCTATAAGAGCTGATGCATGTGTTGGTTCTGTAAATACATATTTCTTCTCTTCAAGTCTGACTATGCACTTGCAGGGGTATCTTAAAAAGAAGGTACCCCCCAAGTGCAGTATTTCAGGCTTAAGGAGCAAGAATTGTTTCCTCCGCTTACGAGTCTCCTTAGAGACATCAGGAAATAATAATATTTTATATCCCAAAAAGGGTTTATCTTTATTACGGAAAAATAAGCGGAAGATCCAATCCTTGTCGGGCAATAATGCAACTGTCGCAACCAAAGTCGCAGCAGTTGCTAATTCGGAGTCAGAAGTTTCAAGCAAAAGAGAGATATCCAATGGAGTTTCAGGCATTTGATTCAATTCTTTTCCTGGTATGTAATATGCCAAGGTAAAAGGTGGCAAATTCTGCTCTGGTATATTCAAAATGTCCCGCAAGTAACGTTTTAACATATCAAGAGGAGAAACAGTTTTTGTTCTAGGAAAATTAACAAATCTTAAGTTATGATTTTTTGTATAATTATCAAACATTTCCATCTTTTTTCTGAGATTTGTCAAGTCATTAGTCATTAAAGGTTGAATCGTTTCCAATTTCATAATGCTTTGTTCCATTTTGTCAGTTTTTTCATCAATAACTTTAATCTTTTCCTCTGTTTTTTGTAAATCAATCTCTAGTAGTTTTATTTTAGGTGCAGTTTCATTAACTTGTTTCAGGAACATTTGACCCAGGGTAGAAACTAAGTCCCATAAAGTGTCTAGTGTAACCTCTTTCGGTTTAACTAATAATTCCTTCGGTATTTCAAACCTTTCAGAAGTTTTCACACGCTCACTCTGTCCTTCGGCTCCTCTCCCTTCTATTTGCGGCGGCGTCTCTTCTTTCTCTAATGGAAGCAAGACCTCGTCTCGACGTTCTTCCGGGTCCATAACACCTGAACAGGGAGACCCCGTCGAGTCAGCGAGGAAGGAGCTTGTGCCTACCGGCTGGGGAGGTGGAGGTGAATGCAATTTTCACATATATTGTTTTGTTGTAGATCGTGTTCAAGTGCACCCAGCTCAGTTGTTCCCCTGAAGAAGCCATTTGGTGAATGATTACAGCAAAAATAAAGCTAACAGGCTTATTTTCGAAAGAGAAGGGCGCCCATCATTTGACACAAATCGGGAGATAGGCGTCCTTCTCCCAGGGTCGCCCAAATCGGCATAATCGAAAGCTGATTTTGGGCTTCCTCAACTGCTTTCCATCATGGGGACGACCAAAGTTCACGGGGGCATGTCGGAAGCATAGAGAAGGCGGAACTGGGGCGTGCCTAACACATGGGCGTCCTTGACCGATAATGGAAAAAAGAAGGGCGTCCCTGACGAGCACTTGGGCAACTTTATTTGGTCCATTTTTTCTTACGACCAAGCCTCAAAAAGGTGCCCGAACTGACCAGATGACCACCGGAGGGAATCGGGGATGACCTCCCTTTACTCCTCCAGTGATCACTAACCCCCTCCTACCCTAAAAAAAATTTTTTAATAATTTTTACAGCCCCTATGCCAGCCTCAAATATCATACCCAGCTCCATGACAGCAGTATGCAGGTCACAGGAGCAGTTTTAGGGGGTACTGCAGTGCACTTCAGGCAAGCAGACCCAGGCCCATCCCCTCCCTACCTGTTACACTTGTGGTGGTAAATGTGACCCTTCAAAACCCACCAGAAACCCACTGTACCCACATGTAGGTGTCCCCCTTCACCCATGGTAGTGGTGTACAGTTGTGGGGAGTGGGTTTTGGGGGGGGCTCAGCACACAAGGTAAGGGAGCTATGTACCTGGGATCAATTTGTGAAGTCCACTGCAGTGCCCTCTAGGTTGCCCGGTTGGTGTCCTGGCATGTCAGGGGGACCAGTGCACTACGAATGCTGGCTCCTCCCATGACCAAATGGCTTGGATTTGGTCGTTTCTGAGATGGGCAGTGCTTTTTTGTGCCGGTACGCAACGGTACTGCGTACCGGCACCTTTTTTTGCCCCCCCCCCCCCATCCGCTCGCCTGCCCTTCCCCTCCAGGCATCCATTCCCACCCCGCGATTCCCTTCGCTCCCCTGCCCGGCATCCATCCCCACCCCGCGATTCCCTTCGTTCCCCTGCCTGGCATCCATCCCCACCCCGCGATTCCCTTCGCTCCCCTGCCCAGCATCCATCCCCACCCAGCGATTCCCTTCGCTCCCCTGCCTGGCATCCATCCCCACCCCGCGATTCTCCTCGCTCCCCTGCCCGGCATCCATGCCCACCCTGCGATTCTCCTCGCTCCCCTGCCCGGCATCCATCCCCACCCCGTGATTCCCTTCACTCCCCTGCCCGGCATCCATACCCACTCTGCGATTCTCCTTTGCTCCCCTGCCTCCGTCGCAGCTGCCGTAGTGAAAGGCCGTCAGCCTTCCCTTCGTTTCCTGTCATGTCCCGCCCTCACGCAATGATGTCAGAAGAAGGCAGGACACTGACAAGAAACAAAGGGAAGACTGACAGCCTTTCACTACGGCAGCTGTGACGGAGGCAGGGGAGCAAGGAGAATCGCGGAGTGGGTATGGATACCGGACAGGGGAGCAAAGGGAATTGCGGGGTGGGGATGGATGCCGGGCAGGGGAGCGAGGAGAATTGTGGGATGGGGATGGATGCCGGGCAGGGGAGCCAAGGGAATCGCTGGGTAGGGATGGATGGCTGGAGGGGGGGGGACAGGGGAGCCAAGGGAATTGCTGGGTGGGTATGGATGGCTGGAGGGGGAGCAGGGGAGCCGAGGGAATCGCGGGGTAGGTAGCAGGGGAGCCGAGGGAATCGCGGGGTGGGTATGGATGGCTGGAGGGGGGGCAGGGGAGCCATGGGAATCGCTGGGTGGGTATGGATGGCTGGAGGGGGAGCAGGGGAGCCATGGGAATCGCTGGGTGGGTATGGATGGCTGGATGGGGGGCAGGGGAGACAAGGGAATCGTTGGTGGGTATGAA
This sequence comes from Microcaecilia unicolor, assembly GCF_901765095.1. Classification (NCBI taxonomy): domain Eukaryota; kingdom Metazoa; phylum Chordata; class Amphibia; order Gymnophiona; family Siphonopidae; genus Microcaecilia; species Microcaecilia unicolor. Next base: position 81,158,316 of record NC_044039.1, on the reverse strand, counting down.
TGGCTGGAGGGTGGTAGGGGAGTGAAGGGAATCACTGGGTGGGTATGGATGGCTGGAGGGTGGCAGGGGAGCGAAGGGAATCGCTGGGTGGGTATGGATGGCTGGAGGGGGGCAGGGGAGTGAAGGGAATCGCTGGACATGGGTGGATGGAGGGGGGCAGGTAAGAGGAGGGTTGCAGGACATGGATGGAGGAGAGGGAAGGGAGAGAGAAGAAATGCTGGACATGGATGGAGGGAAGAAAAGAGTGAGAAAATGCTGGACATGGATGGAGGGAAGGAAAGAGTGAGAGATGAGATGAGGGGAAAGGAAGAGAGGAGAAAATCTGCACATGGATGAAGAAAATAGGCAGAAGCTGGATCCACTGGACGGTGAAGTCTGCGGAGGACCCAGCTTTTACTTACAGATGTAGGACAAGAAATGGAGAAGAAAGGCGGAAAGTAAAGAAATAAATGGAAAGGAAGCCCTGGAAACGGAGTTAAGGGAACAGATAGAGAGCAGCAGAATCAGAGACTGGGACCAATATGGAAAGAAAAACAGTCACCAGACAACAAAGGTAGAAAAAAATCTTTTTATTTTCATTTTAGTGTTTGAAATATGTCCAATTTGAGAACTTACATCTGCTATCTTATTTTGCACTGGGTACACTAGAGCTGTAACAGCTTACAGAAATTATTTCTAATGAAAAAAATCACGTTATTTTTTTCTCCTATACTAGTATAATATTTTCAATGATTTATGTTTATATGCGCCATAGCTTGTATAAGGCTAATGTGGGTGTGGCTATCATAGGGGTGGAACCATATGTGGTGACCCCGCCCATAATGAGTACCAGCACCTTTTTTTTCTACAAAAAAAGCACTGGAGATGGGTGTCCTTGGTTTCCATTATCGCACTGAAAATCGGGGACAACCATCTCTAAGGTTGACCTAAATGTTGAGATTTAGGCGTCCCCGATCGTATTATCGAAACAAAAGATGGGCGCCCATCTTGTTTCAATAATACGGGTTTCCCCGCCCCTTCGCGGGGACGTCCTGTGAGGACGTCCTCAGGAAAACTTGGGCACCCCGTTCGATTATGCCCCTCTATGTGTCCTCAGTTTGAATGCATATGAACTCTAATGTTTTTGTTAAGGCACTTTGCACAAACTGGAGGTTTTTTTGACCATTGATTATGTGCAGTCTGTTGAGACTTAGAGTATAGAAGCTCCTTGAGTCTGCAGACAGTCTGTTGTGGCATAAGTATTGGGACTTTGCTCTGTCCACAGGCACTTCTCAGGTCTTTTTCCTCCATTTGCACTTTATAAAGGAGTGCCTAAATATGTGCCTGCTTACCTTCCTAAACTAGGCACCCTGTTATAAAATCACTTTCCAGGAGTCTAAATGTTTGCCACAAAGTTCTGCCTACAATTTTGATAATTTTTATTATTGGCAATGAAGTATTAAGATGTATGTTGTAATTTAAACATGAACTCACAAACATATGCACTACGGTTTCAAAGTTAATCCTATCAGCACTAACCACTCCTGCAGTGTCCAGTTAGTGTTGGAGCAGCCCATGGGTAGAGCCGGTACTTAACCAGTTAGCAGTGACATTCAGACTGCTGTTTAAGTAAGCTGCTAAAGTTAAGTCAGCATAAAGGCTGCCCTAACTTTAGCTGTCGAGCTAAGGGTACTGGAGAGTGGTATGAGAGGATGGTTTGTAAGATTAAAAGTTCTAAATAAACTTGAAACTTGACAGAAGACAACTTTAGCAAAAAGGACATGAACGGCATGGGAGGCACAATGCTTATAAGGTTGTTCAAACTTTTTTCTTCTTACACGGGGGTGGGGTGGGTGGGTGGGGGATGGGAATAAGGGGGCAAGAGGATCAGTTTAATATTAAGGAAGGACTAAGCAGAAGGGGAAGAGCTCATGAGAGTGGTGCTACTGCTTATAAATTCAAAGAGCTTAAGAATAAACCGGGCCAACAGAAAGCATATTGCCATTGAGTATTAAAACCAACAATTGAAAAATACACATTTTCAGTATAAAACAAATATCATAAACTACAAGCTAAAAAAAAGTAAATTAAAAAAGAAACAGACTAGAACAGTTGAAAAAATGAGCAATGTATCCATAATGGTTGCTTTTAGTTTCAAGGTCTATTAGAGCTTCTTCCTGCATTTTCAGCCCATCAACCTCCTCAAGTGTGCACATTTTCACTTTTCTTTTAACAAATGTCATCTGTGATTAAAAGCCAATACAACATATATCATAATACAAATCAAACAAACACTTTTTACAGTATCTTCAGTATCTTTACAACATATTTCCTATGATAGGCACCCGGTATAAGAGGCTTGGAGAGGCTAAGCCTCCCCTGCTGTGCTCTGAGGGGTTTAAATTGTTGATTTACCTCCATCCTCACAGCAGGAGCTGCAGTGAAAGCCCTCTAGCCTTGTGAATCAGTTGTAGAAATTGGTTTATGGTTTGTTTACCTTACTGCTGGGAGAGGTGGGGGGGGGGGGGGGTTGGCTGGAGGTGTCCTGGGTTGCCAGGGAGATATTTAAGGAGGATGACTTCCTGACCTGCACTGAGGACAGATAGCAGCAGAATCGGATACTGGACCAGCAAGATCAGAAAAAGTCACCAGACAACAAAGGTAGAAAAGATCATTTTATTTTCATTATAGTGTTTGGAATATGTCCACTTTGAGAATCAGGTGCTCAACATTAAAAGTTCATATTTATTTACTTATTTATGGCATTTTATCCCACATTAATTAGGGTGTTTTGTGGCTCTACATGAGAATTGTGATGATATGATCCTTTGTTTCATATTGTTGACGGTCTGCATTTTCCGTATGGGTGGTATATTGGTGTATTAGGTTCTGCCCAGTGTAATATTTATGGTACAGTAAGGTTCTGAGTGTGTTTTTGCACAAAGTTGTGCATAGTGTTTTGCAGTTGAGCGATTGTGCTTAGAATATGCTTTGAGCAACCACTTTATTCTTTGACATATGATACATATCTAAATTTAATAAAGGGTATTAATTGTGACTTTTATTTTTATTTATTTATTTTTTCTGTGTGTTATCAGACAATTGTGGATTTAAGCTCCACCCCTGGCCCCACCCCTAACCACGCCCCCTTTAGCCTCCCCAAACAGTTGGGCCACCGACCGCCTATGTTTCCTATAGCTTTGTACCTATAACAGACATCTTTGGAACATAGCCAGAGAATTTAAACATAAGTATTATGCTTCTGTTTGTTATTTTTTTTATTTTAGAATCCATCCTGCTTTAAAAAATTCTTATGGCAGAGCTATGAAAAATGCCAAGGGCAATAATCAAGCTGCTTGAATTGGTGCAAATATTTCAGTGACATTTTACCCCAGGCTTTCCACCAATAAAGCAAAACAAGCTTAATTTTTCTTTGATTATTGCTATCCAGCTTATTTTCGAAAGAGAAAGACGCCCATATTTCAACCCAAATCGGGAGATGGGCGTCCGTTTCCCATGGGCGCCCAAATCGGTATAATCGAAACCCGATTTTTGGCGTCCTCAACTGCACTCCATCACGGAGACGAACAAAGATCACAGGGGCATGTCGGAGGCGTGGCGAAGGCAGGACTGGGGCGTGCTTATCGGCCGAGGAGAGATGGGCGTCTTTAGCTGATAATCAAAACCATTAGGGCTTTTTTGACGAGAATTTGATCCGCTTTATTTGGACCCTTTTTTTCAGGTCCAAGTCCCAAAAAAATGTCCCAACTGACCAGATGACCACTGGAGGGAATCGGGGATCACCTCCCCTGACTCCCCCAGTGGTCACTAACCCCCTCCCACCAAAAAAAACCCACTTTACAAACTTTTTTTCCCTGTATGCCAGCCTCAAATGCCGTACCCACCTCCATGACAACAGAATATGTTCTATCCTCTGACAGCCTTTCCCTGGTTCTGATGTGGGTCTCGGGTAGGGTTACCATATGGCTCTAGAAAAAGGAGGACGGATTGAGCCAGCCGGGTTTTACTTCCATTGCTTTGAAAGCAATGGAAGTAAAACCCGGCTGGCTCAATTACTTCCATTGAAAGCAATGGAAGTAAAACCCGGCTGGCTCAATCCGTCCTCCTTTTTCTGGAGCCATATGGTAACCCTAGTCTCGGGTGATTGTGACACCTTTTCTGTTAAGGGCATTGCAGAGTCACATCAGCAATGCATTGTGGTGGGTGTAGGGTAGTGGGCTCCTTGATTCCACTAGCTTGTGTTAAATGCTCACGATGTTGGTAGACTGTACTCCCATGGTGCTTTTCCCTCTTCTTACTGGGTCAGAGTGTGCCCTGTTTTGTTTCCGGTAGTCCATGAGTTAGTGGCCATTTGTGTAAGACACTTTTAGATCCCTTTCATGTGTTAGCCACGTTACAGCACTTAGTTCTTACCTTGAATGTTTCTGAAAGAGGGCATTGTACACCATTCTGCCAGCTCGGACCTACTGCTAATCTCAGTACCAACGAGACTCATTGCCAGTGGGGCACAACCTCTGATCTGCAGTTAACTGTGAGTAAAGGTGCTTATTCAAATAAAGGATGTTTTCAGTGAGATTAGTCTTCAGGTGTCAACTGTTGTGCCAAGGTTATACACCAGCAACAAGTCTTGTCCCTGGAGCACTTTTAGTGGGTACTGCAGTGCACTTCAGGCAGGCAGACCCAGGCCCATCCCCCCCCCCACCCGTAACACTTGTGGTGGTAAATGGGAGGCCTCTAAAACCCACTGTACCCACATGTAGTTTCCCCCTTCACCCCTAAGAGCTATGGTAGTGTTGTACATTTGTCCCTCCCACGACCAAATGGCTTGCATTGGGACGTTTCTGAGCTGGGAGTTTTTAGTTTCCATTATCGCAAAAAAAAAAAAAACGCCCATCTCAGAAGGGACCAAATCCATGGCATTTGGTCCGTCCAAACCGTATTTTCGAAATGAATGATGGACGCCCATCTTTTTCGATAATACGGTCTGTCCTGTCTCTTATCATACCCGTTTTCAGACATAGACGCCCATGGATATGGGCGTTCGCGTTCGATTATGCCCCTCCACGGCTACCTGGGTTATTTGTGCCTGCTTTTAGTATAAACTATGGGTCCAATATTCAGTGGGAGTTAGATGGGTAGGACCAAACTCCTACCTGGATAACTCCTGCTCACTGTGTCATGCCAAGATTTTCAATGGCATTTACCTGGATGGTGCTGCTGAAAATCTGGACAGAATGCATCAGCACCAGTGGCATAGCAAGGACTAAATGGGCCCCAGCAGAAAAATTGAGATGGGCCCCTATAATACCATCTCCCCAAAGTAGTGGAGACTGGGGGAGGGGCCAAAGATGCACATTTCCTAAACCTGACATATTACAATTAAGAAATTCAGGAAAAACAAACAAACTTTTTTTTTTAATTTAAAGAAGTCTTTATTAAACAGTTTGAGACAACAAAATAAATCAGATACAACAAGTCATTAAACAAACAGCACAAGAAATCCCAAAAGGGAACAAGTCACAACAGCAGTTATCCAAACACAACCTAGAGACTTCCATGTAGTATAATTTTTAAAGAACAGAAACACAACTCCCTCTCCCCCCAAAAATATATATATAAAATAAATAATAATCACCCCATCACAATACCCCTAAAGCTTACAGAAACAGCAATTAAAATGAACATTTTGAAGTAAAAGGTTTCCAAACCTGCTCCCACTTAGACAAAGTATTACCACTAAGAGCCCTCAGTCTCTCCATTTAACCACTTTATCAAAGAAGGAACCCGAGGGGACTTCCAAGAAGCAGCCAGTGTAACTCTAGCTGCCGACGTAGCATGACGAACCAACAATGACTGAGGCATGGTTAGACCCGGATGCTTACCCAGAAATAGGAAATATTCAGGTGACCATTTAATGGGTTTTGAAAGCCAACTCTGTAGTCTATATTGAATCGCTTTCTAAAAAGCACGCACCTTAACACAGGACCACCAGAGATGACCCATAGTACCCCTCTGTCCACAACCTCTCCAACACAAAGGCGATAATGTTGGAAATATATGATGTAAACGTACAGGAGTGAGATACCACCTATTTAAGATTTTAACAGCATTTTCAAGAAAAGGAGTTGAAACAGAAACCATCAATGAAGCAGTTTCCATATGTGCCCATGCATCATAACCCATTGTGAACCCCAGTTCCCGCTGCCAATGCAAACGATGATCCACAGGAGGCCGCAACTTAGAACGCTGATATGCATACAAACAAGAAATAAGACCCGGCGAAGAACCTGAACTTTTTTTTCTGTCTTTGTTGTCTGAGCATTGCTTTGGTCCTGGTGTCTCTTTTCTACTTTTCTGTGTGTCCCTATCTGTCCTGTTCGGCATCTGCCTTCTGTGTCCCAGTCCCTATCCTCCCCACATGTTAAGCATCTCTCCTTTGTGTCCCTTTCCCCCTGTGTCCAGTTTTACTCCTCTGTGTCCATGTCCCTTTTCCCTCCACAGCCACCATCTCTTCTGTGTTCCAGTCCCTCCCAAGGTCCAGCTTCTCTCTTTCCTTCCTCCTGTACACCACTCCTGACCCTTCCCTCCCTCTGTTGGTCCATCATTTGTCCCCCCCCCCCCCCCCTCTGGCTCAGTCTCTCATTTCTCTCTGCTTCCCTCAAATTCAGCATCTGCCCCCTCTTTTCCCCCTCTCTTTGCTCCAGGTCTGTCTCTTCCCTCTGCCCCCCTTCAGGTCTAGCCCCTCTCCCCCTGCTGCTTCAGGTAATGACCACTGAAGTACACAACTCTACATCAAATATGGTGTCCCTACATATATAGAAAGCCATCAGCTTAAATTATACAGTCTTCATGATAACATTAGGCTGACCTCAGTGAATTCCAGACCAATAAGAAAAAGAAATTCCACTCAGTCTTCTGATTCAAAACTTTAGGTATCACAGTTTCAAGGCAAAAAATCCAGCATTGCTCTCTGTGCCTCAGTTTCCTCCAGATGTCTCCACTTCGTAAGGTTCACTCATTTGATCTATCACATCACAGCGCAGTTCCTCAAACTTGTGTGTAAGCTCAACATGATGCCTCACTAAAGGCTCCTCTAATTTCTGATGATTAGTACTGAAATGATGTTCAGTTAAGCATGTTTTCCATTTTTCTTTTTAAAATGTCTGGCAAGGGCAGTAGATCAAATAAACCACATACATGGAATCACAAGAAGAATATTTACAGAGCTTAAGCAATCCATCCCTTCCTGGCACTTTGAAAACTGAGACGTCCAACATTATGATGCAGACGGAACGCTGACCACATTTAGCATGGCTGCCTCCTTCTATTAATTTGGGAGTGGTCCACATATGAGTCTCTCAGATTACAGTTCCAACTGTATAACAAGAAGCATTGCTTAGTTGAAAAACAGGTATGAATGATTAAAATTCTCCAATGTCTCTTTTTTATTTCTGTTATTTATTTCCAATGTCTCTTAATGATCCTGGTAATCTTTTCTGACATTGAGCTATATTTCAAAACATGTCAGCACATCCAAAGTCATTGGGTTTGCTCTATATGCCAATAATTGCTCTTTAGGATTAAATAAAAATCTCTTCTTGACACGCTTAATGTGAGCTGGGTATCCTCTCTATACAAATTTAGTTTCTAATTGAATGGCACTTCTTGATTTCAATTACCCAAATAATGACTGGATAAATGTCATGTCAGGAAATGTTAGGGATTTAAAGTTCCTAGATGAAATAAATGACTGCTTCACTGAGCAGCATGTTCAGAAAATGACAACAGGAGGAGCCATTTTAGGTCTATATTACTATGGTGGTTATTTTTGATGCTCTATTCTTGTTTTGACATTTGAAAACTGGCATTTAGATGTCCATATTGCATGGACACCCACATTCTTTTTTTTTTTAATTATTATTTATTTATTTATTTCAATTATTTCCAAGTATTTACACTTGTAAAGAAAAGGTACATTTCATCGAAATACTTTACATAGGCAAAACAAGCTAAACCCTATTTATATAAACGAAGTACTCTCTAGTCCTCTATTTTGATCCAAGAATAAAGTTAATGGAGAAATTAAAGGAAATTATTAAGAAAATTGAACCCGACTATAGCTATATTCCTTAATCCTTTAGAGCTCTTTTGTGTTAGGATAAACCTTCACCCCACTGATCTCTTAGCTGCTATAAATTCTGTGAGTTCTGATGACTCAAAAACACATATTTCACCGATTGATAACAGATTATACATTTACAGGGGTAACGTAAATAGAAGGTAGCTCCTATTTGGAGCACCCCTGGTCTTAACATCAAGAACTGTCTACGCTTTTTTGGGGTCTCCTTTGAGACGTCAGGAAATATACAAATGTTAAAGCCCAAAAATTTTTTGTCTCTATTCTTAAAGAATTTTTTCATAATGAGAATGTTGTCCATGGCGAAAGCCAAAGTCACTATTAGTGTAGCAGGTGTTACTAAATCCTCTGTTGGAACTTCTAAAATTGCAGAAACATCTATTGGTTGGTCAATTTGTTGAGCATTCTGACTTGGTAAGTAATAAACTTGAGTCAATGGGGGAACTGCGTCTTCTGTAAACCCAGGTATCTATTTGACACCCAAATTCCAATTTTACAAAGGCAGGATATGGACATCTAACACTGCAGTATGTACATATGGCAAAGGGGCATGGTCTGGGCATGTTTTGAGTGGAACTAGGGAGGGCCTAAAATATTGACATCCAACTCTAATCACAAAAGGAGAAGGAACATCTATGTCTGAAAAGACAGACATCCATATTTAGACCTGGTATTTGGCATGTCCAGGTTATACAAAGGTGCTCTGACTGAGCAGCTGCCCACTGGAGGGATTAAGGCACTATCCAGCTTATTTTCGAAAGAGAAAGACGCCCATATTTCGACCCAAATCGGGAGATGGGCGTCTTTCGGTATAATCGAAAGCCAATTTTGGTCGTCTTCAACTGCACTCCGTCACAGGAATGAACAAAGTGGACGGGGGCGTGTCAGAGGCGTGATGAAGGCGGAACTGGGGCGTGATTATCGTCCGAGGAGAGATGGGCGTCTTTAGCTGATAATCGAAACAAGAAGGGCGTTTTTTACGAGAATTTGGTCCGCTTTATTTGGACCCTTTTTTTTCAGGTCCAGGTCCCAAAAAAGTGCCCCAACTGACCAGATGACCACCGGAGGGAATTGGGGATCACCTCCCCTGACTCCCCTAGTGGTCACTAACCCCCTCCCACAAACAAAAACCCACTTTAAAAACTTTTTTTCCCAGCCTGTATGCCAGCCTCAAATGCCGTACCCAACTCCATGACAGCAGAATGTGTTTTATCCTCTGACAGCCTTTCCCTGGTTCTGATGTGGCTCTCGGGTGAGTGTGACACCTTTTCTGTTATGTGCACTGCAGAGTCACATCAGCAATGCATTGTAGTGGGTGTAGGATATTGGGCTCCGTGATTCCACTAGCTTGTGTTAAATGCTCACGATGTTGGTAGTTGGTAGGCTCTACTCCCATGGTGCTTTTCCCTCTGCTTACTGGGTCAGAGTGTGCCCTGTTTTGTTTCCGGTAGTCCATGAGGTAGTGGCCATTTTTGTAAGCCAGTTTTAGCACCCTTTCATGTGTTAGCCACGTTACTGAAAGTGGGCATTGTACAGCTACTTAGCCATCTATCCCCCCTTCAATCTGTTCAGAACTCTGCTGCACGTCTTATATTCCGCCAGAATCGATATACTCATATCACCCCTCTTCTCAGGTCACTTCACTGGCTTCCAATCCGATACCGCATTCAGTTCAAGCTCCTTCTTACCTACAAATGTACTCAATCTGCTGCCCCTCACTACCTCTCTAGCCTCATCTCCCCTTATGTTCCCACCCGAAACCTCAGTTCACAGGACAAATCCCTCCTCTCAGTACCCTTCTCCACCACTGCCAACTCCAGGCTCCGTCCATTCTGCCTCGCCTCACCCTATGCCTGGAACAACCTTCCTGAGCCCCTTTGTCAAGCCCCCTCCCTGCCCATCTTCAAGTCTCTGCTTAAAGCCCACCTCTTCAATGCTGCCTTCTGCACCTAACTCTTACCTTCAGGATATCCGGACTGCCCCAAATTGACTGCCCCATCGTATCGTCTACTCACTTGTCCTTTAGATTGTAAGCTCTTTGAGCAGGGCCTGTCCTTTTATGTTAAATTGTACAGCGCTGCGTAACCCTAGTAGCGCTTTAGAAATGTTAAGTAGTAGTACAGCATTCTGCCAGCTCTGACCTACTGCTAATCTCAGTACCATGGAGACTCTTTGCCAGTGGGGCACAACCTCTGATCTGCAGTTAACTGTGAGTAAACGTGCTTATTCCAATAAAGGACGTTTTCGGAGACATTAGTCTTCAGGTGTCAACTGGTGTGCCAAGGTTCTACAGCAGCAACAAGTCCTAGAGGCCTGCGTGTATGCAGGTCCCAGGAGCACTTTTAGTGGGTACCGCAGTGCACTTCAGCCAGGCGGACCCAGGCCCATCCCCCCTACCTGTAACACTTGTGCTGGTAAATGGGAGGCCTCCAAAACCCATTGTACCCACATGTAGGTGCCCCCTTTACCCCTAAGAGCTATGGTAGTGTTGTACATTTGTGGGTAGTGGGTTTTGGGGGAGGGGGTTGGGGGCTCAGCACCCGTGGTAAGGGAACTATGCATGTGGGAGCTGTTTCTGAAGTCCACTGCACTGACCTCTAGGGTGCCCAGTTGGTGTCCTGGCATATCAGGGGGGCCAGTGTACTACGAATCCTGGCCCCTCCCACGACCAAATGGCTTGGATTGGGACGTTTTTGAGCTGGCCGATTTTAGTTTCCATTATTGCTAAAAAAAAAAACGCCCAGCTCAGAAATGAACAAATCCATGGCATTTGGTCCGTACAAACCGTATTTTTGAAACAAAAAAAATACGTCCATTTTTTTCGAAAATGCGGTCTGTCCCTCCTCTTCACATACCCGTTTTCGGACATAGACGCCCATGGAGATAGGCGTTCGCATTCGATTATGCCCCTCCACACCTCCTTAATCTCCCAGGGGTTGTTATTCCCATCTTCTCCCCTGAATGTGAAACCTAAAGGGATGCCAGGCTCTATGACAGCTTCAGGTATTATGGACATTCTTAATAAAAGAGCATGTAGATTTTGGGAGTAGCCTAGTGGTTATGGTAGTGGACTGGGAGCTAGGGGGTCAAGGTTCAAATCCCACTTCGGGAACAGTAGGCAATTTTCTGTTCATGAAGGGATCACAATTAAAAAATATATCACAAAAATCTGAAGTAGGATTTGAACCTGGTTCTCAACCCATTATTTTAACCAATAGGGTACACCTCTGTTCTGCATGGACATCTATGTAAGATGAACGTTCCTATGATGCCACACAGACAGCCATATCCCTTGTTTTCCCCATTCTTAATTTAGATGTTTCACTTTATAAAGTGGATGTTCATACTGAACGTTTCCAGTATATCAGTGTCCTTCAATGCAAGGCCCAAGGGCCTATGGAGACCCCCAGAGACTTCTGGGGTGGCCCTCATTGTCTTTCTGGTTTTTTGTTTTGTTTTGTTTCTACTCTGCCTTTTTACTTAGGCTCAAGACAAAAAGTGGATTGGGGGGAGGGGGGAAGCCGCACGTTTGAAGGACAAGGCATTTCTCAATTGATAAATGAGAATGCATTTGGAAACGTTAACAACCTTGAGGATACCACACAATGAAGTTTGAAAGTGGGCCGGTGGAGATGGCTGTCATTGACATACACTGGTCAGGAGTGTTGTGGTCCCACATGAGAAGATATTCGGTGGCTCTCCTTCAGCTCATTAGAATCCAAAGTGGCCCAATTTAAAAATTAATGAAGACCACTGCAATAAATGGACGTCCATCTCACATGTATTTTAGAACAGGTTGCAGTGAAGACACTAAACAAATCTACTGTGTCAGCATTTAACTTTCGAAAATGGCAAATGATAAAAGGAAAATAGTTTAAAAAATCTAAAAGGAGCATCTGCACAGGTTAGGAGTTTAAATGAGACATGGACTGTGAAGAAACAATGGGGGTCTTTTAAGTAGGCGCAATGGCTAAAGATGCCCATAGGAATACATTGGTGCCTTTAGCGTTTGGCACATGCCTATTTTTAACATGCACTAAAAACGCCAGCACGCCTACATAAAAGACCCTCAGTGTGTAAACTGTATTGGATATTTTCCTGCATTGATTATGTTCTGAAGTGTATTTACTATTACTACTACTACTACTATTTAGCATTTTTATAGCGCTACAAGGTGTACGCAGCGCTGCACAAACATAGAAGAAAGACAGTCCCTGCTCAAAGAGCTTGCAAAAATAAAGTAAGCAAATCAAATCAATTAATGTGTACAGGAAGGAGGAGAGGAGGGTAGGTGGAGGCGAGTGGTTATAACTGGTTACGAGTCAAAAGCAATGTTAAAGAGGTGGGCATTCATTCTAGATTTAAAGGTGGCCAAGGATGGGGCAAGATGTAGGAGCTCAGGAAGTTTTTTCCAGGCGTAGGGTGCAGCGAGACAGAAAGCGCGAAGTCTGGAGTTGGCAGTAGTGGAGAAGGGAACAGATAAGAAGGATTTATCCATGGAGCGGAGTGCACGGGAAGGGGTGTAGGGAAAGACAAGTGTGGAGAGATACTGGGGAGCAGCAGAGTGAGTACATTTATAAGTTAGTAGAAGAAGTTTGAACAGGATGTGAAAACGGATAGGGAGCCAGTGAAGCGACTTGAGGAGAGGGGTAGTATGAGCAAAGCGACCCTGGCAGAAGACGAGACGGGCAGCAGAGTTTTGAACCGATTGGAGAGGGGAGAGGTGACTAAGTGGGAGGCCAGCAAGAAGCAGATTGCAGTAGTCTTAATGAGAGGTGACAGGGGTGTGGATGAGGGTTTTGGAAGAGTGCTTGGAAAGAAAGGGGCGGATTTTACGGATGTTGTAAAGAAAGAAACGACAGGTCTTGGCGATCTGCTGGATATGAGCAGAGGAGAGAGAAGAGTCAAAGATGACTCCAAGGTTTCGAGCTGAGGAGAGAGGGAGAATGAGAGAGCCATCAACAGAAATAGAAAACGGGGGGAGTGGGGAGGTGGGTTTGGGGGGAACAATGAGAAGCTCGGTTTTGGTCATGTTTAATTTCAGGTGGCATTGAGACATCCAGACAGCAATGTCAGACAAGCACGCTGAAACTTTGGTTTGGATGCAAGGTGAGATATCAGGGGTAGAAAGGTAGATTTGGGAGTCATCAGCATAGAGATGGTAGAAAAAGCCATGGGATGAGATTAATGAACCAAGGGAAGAAGTGTAGATAGAAAAGAGGAGGGGACCAAGAACAGAACCCTGAGGTACGCCGACAGGCAGAGGGATAGAAGTAGAAGAGGATCCACCAGAGTGAACACTGAAGGTGCGGCGGGAGAGGTAGGAAGAGAACCAAGAAAGGACGGAGCCCTGGAATCCAAGTGAGGACAGGATATCGAGGAATATGCTATGATCGACAGTGTCAAAAGCAGCGGAAAGATCAAGAAGAATGAGGATGGAATAGAGACCTCTGGATTTAGCCAGTAATAGGTCATTGGAGACTTTAGTAAGCACAGTTTCGGTTGAGTGGAGAGGGCGAAAACCAGATTGTAGTGGGTCAAGAATAGCATGTGAGGAGAGAAAATCAAGGCAGCGGTGGTGAACAGCATGCTCAAGTAATTTGGAGAGAAAAGGGAGGAGGGAGATGGGTCGGTAATTAGAGGGACAAGTAGGGTCAAGTGAAGGCTTCTTAAGGAGAGGTGTGACCACAGCATGTTTAAAGGCAGTAGGGACAGTTGCAGTGGAAAGTGAGAGGTTGAGAATGTGACAGATAAAAGGAATAAGAGCAGGTGAGATGGCATTAAGAAGGTGGGTGGGAATGGGATCAGAGGAACAGGTGGTACATTTTGAGGAAGAAAGGAGAAGTGTAGTTTCCTCTATAGTAACTTCAGGAAAGGAGGAAAAGGAATGTGGGGAAGGAGAGAGAGGGGACCGTACAGGTCTTTATCTGCCATCATTTACTATATTTACTATGTTACTATGTTAAATTTTTCTCATCCGATTTATCAGTTTTCAATCTCGATTTCTCATAAAATTCTCTCATTATTTAACTATTCTGGCTTATTTAAACAGTAACTGATTCCTAAATCAACAACTAACACTAGCTATGCTATAACACAAAAGAAAAGAAATGTCCCCGATGCAGTTTCTCATTTTATCCAATCACAGACTAGTACTTCCTTCCTATCCATCCAATCACAGTACAGTTTTTCATTTTATCCAATCACAATGCAGTTTCTCATTTTACAGAGGAACTAAAGCAAATCTCAGTGAATCTAGAAGGTGTAATAAGCCAAACTGACAAGTTGAAAAAGCAGTAATCACCTAGACTGGATATTAAGTAAGATTTATTTACCACCTTTTTAAAGAAATTCACTCAAGGCAGTGTACAGCAAAAATAAGTCAGACAATAGACAGTTATAGCAGTAAAAATATTAAAATAGTACAAGGTATGGCATAGTACGCTACCTTACAATGTCAACCCAATATGCAATAAAACATTTTGCTAGACAGTATACGGTATAAGCAAAAATAGAACATATAGATAGATAAGGTAGAGTAACGAGAGTTAATAAATAAGGGGACTAATTTAAAGAAATTTGCACAAGAATTCAGAAAGGAGCATGAATATAATCTCAGCGCCACTTGAACTGGATGCAGAGACTTGGCTTGAAGCACTGCTTGGACTGGAATCGGAGACTCGGTTGAAAGCATCCCTCGGACTGGACTCGGAAACTCGAATGGAAGCGCCACCTGAACTGGGATAGGAGTCTCAGTTTGAAGCGCCCTCTGAACTGGACTCGGAGGCTCGGTCAGCAGTGTCCCATGGACTGGACTCCGAAGCTTGAGTGGAAGCGCCACTTGAACTGGCATCGGAGGCTCGGTCAGAAGCGTCCCTTGGACTGGACTCTGAAGCTTGGCTGGACGCGCTGCTCGGACTGGATTCAGAGGCTTGTCTGGGCGCACTGCTTGAACGGGACTGGACCCCTGCTGGGCCCAGAGCATGGAATTTCCAAGACGTCTCCTCTCAGCGACAGCTTCAGGAGTATCCCACAAAGCTGGATTCAAGACCAGGCTGCGGCGATATTCAGCAAGCGTGATAAAAGGGTCCATATCTGAAACTGGGTTTTCAGCTATTCCAAGCACCGGACATGTTTTCACTCAGCTGCCGCTTCAGGGGTCTTCTTCAAAACAGGATGAGACAAACGTTTTCCACGATATTGATGAAGAGTCATAGAAGGATCAAGAACAACTATGGAGCTGGACCCCAGCTGGGTCAGCTGGGCGGGTGTTCTTGCCGGGCTCATGGCCTTTGCAATCTGTCTTCTCAGGTTCAGAGCCCGCGGGGCCAGGCTCTGGAACAAACGTGAGCCCTTGGGCTGCTGCCGAGGAGCGACAGCAGCAGGCAAAACCCACCAACCAACACTGGGCAAGCACACCGGCAGGGACTGCAGGCACTGCCCAGTGAACCGGAACACATGGACTGGAATCCCCCGGACTGGAGGACACAGGACTGGAACACTGGACTGCAATCCCCCGGACTGGAGGACACAGGACTGGAACACACACCAGACCGGAACACACTGGACTGGAGCGCACCAGACGAACACACACCGGACCGGAACACACTGGACTGGAGCACACTAGACTGGTCCATACAGCTTCACCTGCGCTTGGCCACTACCCCCCAAGGGTTGAGCCCTTGGGTTTGAGTGGCTGGCAGGACTTACCGAATACCGGATGACACAAGGACCAGGACTGGAAACAGAAGAGGCAGCAGTGCTCCAAGGAACTGGACTAACCAGGGCACTCCTAGGCCTACTCTAACAAAAGGACTTCCTAAGCCCTATACTAACAAGCTAAAACACAAAACTAACAAGCTTCCAAAGCACTACTCTAGCAAGCTAGATACAAAACTAACAAGGTGCTTCCTAAGCACTACCCTAGCAAGCTAGACACAAACTATCAAGGGGCTTCCTAAGCACTACTCTGGCAAGCTAGACACAAAACTAACAAGGTGCTTCCTAAGCCCTACTCTAGCAAGCTAGACACAAACTATCAAGGGGCTTCCTAAGCACTACTCTGGCAAGCTAGATACAAAACTAATAAGGTGCTTCCTAAGCACTACCCTAGCAAGCTAGACACAAAACTAACAAGATGCTTCCTAAGCCCTACTCTAGCAAGCTAGACACAAACTATCAAGGGGCTTCCTAAGCACTACTCTAGCAAGCTAGATACAAAACTAACAAGGTGCCTCCAAAACCAAGAGGGAAAAGCAGGGGAACTACAAGGGAAAAGCAGGAAAGCTAAACACACAGATACCAGTGCACACTGCACTAACACTAACCTGGACCTTAGCAAAAGCAAGCAGGGAAACTAGACACAAAGTCAGAAGTGCACACTGCACCACCCTACCTAAAGCAAACACCACCGTTGCAAAGGCTCTGAAGGAAACAACACCACTTCCTTATCAAGGCCCTCCCTGATGATGTCACACTCCCTAGACCCAGGCAACAGCACACCAACCCAGAGAGCACACTGAAACGCATAGAGGCCCAACCCACACCAATGCAGCACCGTGAAGCACTTGAAGCCAGTACACCCAAAGAGAGGTAGAGCAACTCAGGCAACACTCACAGCTGCAGTAAAGTGAGACAATTAGAGTCATGCTGCTGGAAGCTGCCAGCACAGAGAGAGAGAGCCAGCTCAGACAGGACAGACAAACGAAACAGAAGCCAGCTAAGCTGACCACCAGGAAAAAGGTAAGTTTGAGAGGGATTATGACCACAATCATAACAGCTGCTAAGCTAACTGTTTTTACTACATTCTCTAGCAATGAATTCCAGAGTTTAATTACACGTTGAGTGAAGAGGTGTGGTAGCCATGTTAGTCCACTTTTAAATGTAATCAATAGAAATAAAACAAAACAAAACATGGAAAAGAAAATAAGATGATACCTTTTTTATTGGACATAATTTAATACATTTCTTTTTTTTAATCCTTTATTTATAATTTTTCATTTTACAAGGGTCACTTGCAAACAGTAATACAGAGATGACTGCACATTAATACAATATCTCACTTTCCCTATTTTTCTTCACTTTGTGGTCTAAGAAAGAGAAAGATTGTATATAATCCATATATCTAGTTGGGATTGTTTTCTTCTTATCTTGTATTAATGTGCAGTCATCTCTAGTACATAAGTACATAAGTAGTGCCATACTGGGAAAGACCAAAGGTCCATCTAGCCCAGCATCCTGTCACCGACAGTGGCCAATCCAGGTCAAGGGCACCTGGCACGCTCCCCAAACGTAAAAACATTCCAGACAAGTTATACCTAAAAATGCGGAATTTTTCCAAGTCCATTTAATAGCGGTCTATGGACTTGTCCTTTAGGAATCTATCTAACCCCTTTTTAAACTCCGTCAAGCTAACCGCCCGTACCACGTTCTCCGGCAACGAATTCCAGAGTCTAATTACACGTTGGGTGAAGAAAAATTTTCTCCGATTCGTTTTAAATTTACCACACTGTAGCTTCAACTCATGCCCTCTAGTCCTAGTATTTTTGGATAGCGTGAACAGTCGCTTCACATCCACCCGATCCATTCCACTCATTATTTTATACACTTCTATCATATCTCCCCTCAGCCGTCTCTTCTCCAAGCTGAAAAGCCCTAGCCTTCTCAGCCTCTCTTCATAGGAAAGTCGTCCCATCCCCACTATCATTTTCGTCACCCTTCGCTGTACCTTTTCCAATTCTACTATATCTTTTTTGAGATACGGAGACCAGTACTGAACACAATACTCCAGGTGCGGTCGCACCATGGAGCGATACAACGGCATTATAACATCCGCACACCTGGACTCCATACCCTTCCTAATAACACCCAACATTCTATTCGCTTTCCTAGCCGCAGCAGCACACTGTATTACTGTTTGCAAGTGACATAATTTAATACATTTAATACATTTTTTGATTAGCTTTCGAAGGTTGCCCTTCTTCATCAGATCGGAAATAAGCAAATGTTGGTAGATGACAGTATATATAAGTGAAACATTAAAGCATTCCAGTGATGATCTAACAGGATGGGGGTAGATAGGTGAGAGACAGGAAGAGTCGGGTGGATGAGGGACAGGGATATGCATGGAGACAGGAGGGTGACAAAGCAGTACAATTTTATGGTATATAATGGGCTAGAAAACCCTGATCTTTGTTAAGTCCTGTCTGGTGGGTGTGAAAATATTTAATCATTCTGACTTCAAAGGTCTTACGTTCCTGTATTGTTTTAAAGTTCCCTTTCAGGATTCTCACCATGAAACCACTGGTACAGTGTTCTGGTTTTGTAAAGTGCTGCCCCACAGGCATGACATCTTTATTGGTACTAGCATTTTTCATATGGTGTCTATGTAAATTAAATCTCTTCTTTAGCATCTGACTTGTTTCTCCAATGTAGCAGCCTTCGTTGCATTTTTTACACTGAATGATATATACCACATTGGAAGATGAGCACGTGAAAGATTCCTTAATGTTGAATATTTTTCACGTTGAGTGAAGAAATATTTTCTCTGATTCATTTTAAATTTACTACTTTGTAGCTTCATTGTGTGCCCCCTAGTCCTAGTATTTTTGGAAAGAGTGAACAAGCAATTCACGTCTACCTGTTCCACTCCACTCATTCTTTTATAGACCTCTATCATATCTCCCCTCAGCCGCCTTTTCTCCAAGCTGAAGAGCCCTAGTCGCTTCAGCCTTTCCTCATAGGGAAGTCGTCCCATCCCATTTATCATTTTCATCACCCTTCTCTGTACCTTTTCTGATTCCACTATATCTGCACACTGAGCAGAGGGTTTCAACGTATCATCAACGATAATGCCTAGATCCTTTTTCTGGTTGGTGAATCCTATTGTGGAATCTTGCATTGTGTAACTATAATTCAGGTTCCTCTTTCCCACATGCATCACTTTGCACTTGTCACATTAAATGTCATATGCCACTTAGATGCCCAGTCTCCCAGTCTCATAAGGTCCTCTTGTAATTTTTCACAATCCTCTCACAATTTAACAACTTTGAATAACTTTGTGTAGTCAGCAAATTTAATTACCTCACTAGTTACTTCCATCTCTAGATCATTTATAAATATGTTAAAAGGCAGCGGTTCTAGCACAGACCCCTAGGGAACCCCACTATCTACCCTTCTCCATCGAGAATGCTGACAATTTAACCCTACTCTCTGTGTTCTATCTTTTAACCGGTTTTTAATCCACAATAGAACACTACCTCCTATCCCATGACTCTTCAATTTTCTCTGGAGTCTTTCATGAGGTACTTTGTCAAATGCCTTTTGAAAATCCAGATACACAATATCGACTGGCTCACCTTTATCCACATGTTCAGTCACCCCTTCAAAGAAATGTAATAGATTGGTTTGGAAAGATTTCCCTTCACTAAATCCATGTTGACTTTCTCTCATGAATCCATGCTTTTGAATATGCTCTGTAATTTTGTTCTTTATAATAGTCTCTACCATTTTGCCTGGCGCCGACATCAGGCTCACTGGTCCATAATTTCCCAGACCTCCTCTGAAGCCTTTTTAAAAATTGGCGTTACATCGGCCACCCTCCAATCTTCCGGTACCATGCTTGATTTTATAGATAAATGATATATTATTAACAATAGTTCCGCACATTCATTTTTCAATTCTATCAGTACTCGTGGATGAATACCATCCAGTCCAGGAGATTTGCTAGTCTTCAATTTGTCAAATTGTGCCAATACATCATCCAGGTTTATAGAGATTTCATTCAGTTTCTCTGACTTGTCAGCTTTGAATACCATTTCTGGCACCGGTATCTCTCCCAAATCTTCCTCGGTGAAGACCGAAGCAAAGAATTCATTTAATCTCTCCACTTTGGCTTTGTCTTCCCTGAGTGCTCCTTTTACTCCTCAGTCATCTAGCAGTCCAACCAATTATTTTGCCAGCTTCTTGCTTTTAATACGCCTAAAAAAGTTTTGCCTCCAATGCAATCTTTTTTCCAAAGTCCCTCTTTGTCTTCCTTTTCAGTGCTTTGCATGTGACTTGCCATTCTTTATGCCATTCTTATTATTTTCAGTCAGTTCCTTCTTCCATTTTCTGAAGGATTTTCTTTTAGCTCTAATAGCTTCCTTCACCTCACTTTTTAACTATGATGGGTGTCGTTTGGTCTTCCTTCCTCTTTTTTTAATACATGGAATATATTTGGCCTGGGCAAATATTGTAAAGCTTCAGTATGTCTCCATGTTACAACCTCACCTCAAGTGTGGTGTGCAATTCTGGTTGTTGCATTACAAAAAAGATATAGCAAAATTAGAAAAGGTACAAATAAGGGTAACCAAAATAATTAAGGGGATGGAACAGTTCACATGAGGAAAGGCTAAAGACATTAAGACTCTTCAGTTTGGAAGAGAGGGCTGAAGGAAGGATATGATAGAGGTCTATAGAATCCTGAGTGGAGTTGAATTAGTAAACACTAATCAATTGTTTACTCTTTCAGGAAGTTCAAAGACTAGTAGACATGCCATGAATTTACATAGTAATACTTTAACAACATATAGGAGAAAATATTTTTATTTCACTCAACATAAAGTTAAGCTCCACAATTGTTGTCAGAGGATGTGGTAAAAGCAGTTAGCATAGCTGGATTAAAAAAAAAAAGTTTGGATACATTCCTGGAAGTAAAATCCATAAACCATTATGACAGACCCAGGAAACCCCACTGCTTAACCCTAGGGATTAGTAGAATGGAATCTTGCTACTTGTTGGGGTTCTGCCAGGTATCTGTGACCTGGCTTGGCTAGATGGACCTTTGGTCTAACCCAATATGGCAATTCTTACATTCTTATGGTAGACTATACTGAGGGGAACTTCAACCCATAGTGTTCCCGGGTGGGCCCTGGACTGGTCTAGCAGGACTCAAGTAAACAAAATTAGCAGGCAAGAACAAACTTCATCTTCTTTATCCCAGTAGACCAGTCCAGATGAGTTGGATGTACAAAATCTCTAAGAGCCACAGCTATTGTGCTATTGAAACCTAATAAAGATCCCAGTTCTGTGCAAAACTATAGACCATTATCTTTAATAAACTTGGATGCCAAGATATTTGCCAAAATTGTTGCCGAGAGATTACAACTTTTCCTACCTAAAATCATACATCCGGATCAAACGGGTTTTATGAATGGGAGATCCTCCTCAGATAACACAAGAACCTTCTCTAACATACTAATGCATGGACAAGAAACATCAGATCCTTTGGTTGCAATAGGATTAGATGCTGAAAAAGCATTTGATCGTGTAGAATGGCCATATTTGTTCAAAGTACTACAATGGTATGGTTTATCTGCACAATCAATCAATATAATTAAAGTCCTGTATACCTCCCCAACTACATTTATTCAAATTAATGATGTAATTTCTAAGCCTTTTACACCAACAAGGAGCACTAGACAGGGTTGTCCCTTATCTCCATTATTATTGAATATAGCCCTTGAACCATTATTAACAGCGATTCGTCAACACCCCCTTATCAGTGGCGTTAAAATCGGTCAACAAAACATTAAATTAGCCGCGTATGCAGATGATGTCCTACTATTCACCTCTCCTACATCAATCCCCTCACATACTGTGTTTAATATCTAAATATGCCAAAATATCCGGTTATAAATTAAATACCACAAAAATGGAACTTTTGCCCATAAATTGTGTTCATCTGAAACATATTATTCAACAATATAATTTTCAATGGAATGATAATCAAATTAAGTATTTGGGAGTTTTATTTGGCCCCACTATTGAGGACACTATTAAATATAACTCTGAAAATATAATTAAAATTACTGAATTACTAACTCAAAAATGGTCACCATTAAGGCTTAATTGGTGGGGTAGAAACCATAAAAATGATGATAGTGCCAAAAATTAACTACATTCTTAGCATGCTACCTATGTTACTAAATCCAACAACATATAAGAAGGTTGAAGCTAAATTAGTACAATTTTTATGGAATAATAAAACACCTAGAATTTCAGTTAAAAAATTGAAGGCATGTCCACTAAAAGGTGGTGTCAATTTTCCTAGTTTCTATGATTATCACATATCTTTTCTCCTAAAGCAAAACTCAGCATTTATGTATGATAAAGAACAACTCAACACCTCATCATGGTTCCAGATTGAAATGCTAAAGCAACCAGACACACCCACACATTTCTTCCCTTGGTCTCAAAAGACTAATGTTTCTTCTAATGTTTTGTTTAAAACTCTTAGATCTGTTTTTAATGAACTTGATTCAGTTGTCACACATCCCATAACACATACTATGTACATCCCAATTTGGAACAATCCAAAATTCAAAATTAACAATTGTTACATAAATTGGAATACTTGGAAAAAAGCTGGTATATGGACTCTCAATGATGTTATAAAAGATAATTCTTGGCTACCTTTTGCCCAAATAAGTATAAAATATGGTCTTAAAAGTTCTCAATACTACAAATGGGTTCAACTCAAACACTGTGTAAATAACTCCGTAGATATAAAAAAAATTAACTACTGATTACCCTTCTTGTTGGCAACTTTGCAAGTCTTTTATGACTTCCAAAAAAGTCGCATCTAAATGGTACAAAATACTACAGTTAGCTAAATTCAAAGAACCTACTAATACCATGCAATCATGGGAATGCGATCTAAATGCCCAACTAGATGAAAAAACTTGGGAAAAATTTTGGTTTAAAATTATTCATACCACCAAATCAGCGTCCATTTCACAATCTATGTTCTACTTAGCACACAGAGCCCTATGGACTCATGCTAAACTCGCCAAATTGAACACAATAAAACCAAAAAACAGTGCGAATAAATGCTGGACCTGTGAAAAAGATGTTGGAAATCTTAAACATATCATCTATTCTTGCCCATACATTCAAGAATATTGGAATTCTGTATGGGACACAATGAGGCATATTTTCAAAGCACTTTGGGAGGCTAAGTTCCATAGGTTTCTATGGAACTTTGGGAGGCTAAGTGCTTTGAAAATGAGCCTCACTATCTTCCACCTTGAATATTCAAGATGTTTTATCATATAATATAGTTATATGTGGATCACTAATGTTACAATCATCAATAGACAAATATCAAGCACAATTACTGGATTTAATGTTACATCAAACCCTTAGAACACTTTTCTTTTGTTGGAAAGATCTTGACAAAGTAACTTATTTATCATGGTGGAATTCTGTGTGTATTTTAGCTAAATATGAATATGCTGCGGCTGAAAAACATAACTCACTTGTTAAGTACAACAAAATATGGTCTCCTTTACTAAACTCACTACGTAATAACCTTTGTCAGAATTGAAATTATGTATTACTCCTGTGACTTATGATTATGATCTGTTATCAAAATAATCCCGGACTTGCCCTAACTTGAACATGTATGCTGATGCTTGTTACTGTTAACTTGTTAAGCTGGCTAATTGCTTTATTTTAGCCATTTGTTATCATTTATAAAACACAATAAAAATATTGGAACTAAAAAAAAAAGAAATATGGAGGATATAGAACAAGGATGTCCAACCTCGTCCCTTATCATGTCAGATTTTCAGGATTCCCCCAATGAATATGGATGAGATTTCTTTGCATACAATGGAGGCAGTGAATGCAGATAGATCTCATGCATATTAATTGGGGAAATTCTGAAAACCCAACTGGATTGCAGCCCTCAAGGACTGAGGTTGGACAACCCTAATATAGAGGATTCATTCTAGGAACTCCTAGAAGCATGCATCTCCATCATGTTGGCCCCACCGGCTGCTAATTTTCTCAGGAGATATCAGATCCCATGAAGAGGTTCTGAAGACATCTATGATTCACATATTTTTCGCTGCAGTAAGAATGCCTCAGTCCCTTGAGGGGATGTTATACCAGATGAAAAAGGACTGGATCCATGAAGCCATAGCTTGTAGCTGCCTAGAACAACATGCTACAGAAATAGATTGTGTAAGCATAAATGCAAGTCTGTCTAAATATAGGGATATAAAGTAGGACCAATTCTCCCTGAGGACCCCGATCCCTTATTCACCTCACTATATACCTTCCTCCCCCCCCCCCCCCTGATTCCAACACTATAAGAACATAGTCTTGCTGTTCTTCCCTCCCCCTCTATGCTATGAGCCCTATTTTGGAGCCTCAGGGAAGTGCTCTCACAGCCCAGGAATTTAGGATCCCCTAATGGATGGTTGTGTCTTATAGCCCATCTAAGATATATTCAGAAATCAAGTCTTAAAAACTAAGAGTCACTAGCTTTTCTCCCACTGACTGCCATTCAAAGGTATGTTCCCTATGGCTTGTTTTTGTGCGTTTTAGCCTTGGATTTTTTTTTCCGAAAATGGTCCTAAAAGATAGATGCACTGAATGCAAAAACGTTTAGCAATGGTCATTTTTGAAATAATGCCCAAAAGCGTAATTTGGACATCATGTTGAAAATGTCCCTCTATTATATCTTTCACATGACTTTCTAATTGAAAACATTTTTTCTTAAAATTCTGTTCCAATGCTGTTAAAGTATGCTGGTGACAGTTCAGAAATATAAAAAGCAAATGTTGATTTTGGCACTCTCTCTTGGCAAAATAAGGAGCTATTTCTTGAATAAATATACTTTGATATCTTTTATATAAAGAAGCAATTTAAAATAAAATGACCATTTTAAGTATAGAAATCAGGGGCCCTTTTATGGACATTAGCACACTCTAAATGCATGTTCCCTATTTTATAACTATTGGCCCCATGCCACTTAGTACATGCTGATGTCTATTAGCATGCTCTAAGCTTTAGTATAAGAGCCCCTCATTTTCTTCCTCTTATTTTCATCTCATATGCACTCACTTTATAGCAAAATAAAGTTTGAGAATAGTCAAATGGAAATTTGGTGCAGTGATCAGTCTAACAGTCACAAAGAATCTACTTACAACAACAATTTTTCTGTTAAAATGGGAATGTGAAAAGGTCTCCCCAAGTCTCAGAGGAACAGCTGATTAGCCTACGCACATTTGGTCCTTTGGATAACTTTATTCAGAGCGGCTTGGCTCCAACCTGCTCCTCGTGAAGTTTTCTGCATGGAGTTGGATCCATGATTGGAAAGGTGACCTCTCCTTTAGCAGGAGATGTGACCTTAAGCAATGAAGATTGCAGACAACCTCTCTGCCTGAATGGAGTGGATTTGAAGGTTTGGTAGGGTTGGGTTCCCAGAAATCATACCAAGCAACCAAGCATGTGCTAAGGTCCCAGAAGAGGTTGCCCGCTGTGGTGCGTGAATGATTATATCTGCCCCCCCCCCCCCCCCCCCAGCTTGTGGCCTATTGAAGAATTGGCAGATTCCTCTTCTACAAAACTGGCAATATATTTCTATCTTATTATTTATTGAAAAATGACCTTATAAATGTTTATAGCTATTAATGCTTTGGGTGTGACTTTGCTCAGTTTAAATCAACAACTGCTCCACTGGATGCTTTAACAGGAACGGTCTCAGAACACGCTCTTACTTTGGAAGATCACAGTAAAAAAATTAGAAGATTATGGTAAAAATTTGGAAAGTTTGGATTTGAGAGTCTCTAAGCTTGAAGTTATGGACTCTTCCTTGGCTAAGAATAATATATTAATATATAGGAAAATTGAAGCACTTGAAAATATATCTAGAAATACAAATCTGAAATTTGTGAATTTTCCTAAAAAGTTTGGCGTTGCACCAAGAGATATGCTGGAAAAATATTTTGCAGATATTTAGGGTCTTGGTGATTTTATATCTTTTATTTTCCTTTTTTACTACTCTCCTTAACTAAGGTTTCCTTCTTCAATGAGTAGTCTTTAAAAAGAGCATTAAAATTTTTCTTTATATAGATTTGACCAAATTTCAAAATATTATGAAGAGCTTCACTGGTTGCCTATTGAGGCCAGGGAGTTCCTTAAATTTCCTGTGTATTATATAAGATTTTAAATGTCATTCGTAGTACCTGAAGATTGGAGGGTGGCCAGTGTAACTCCGATTTTTTAAAAGGGTTCCAGGGGTGATCCGTGAAATTACAGACTGTTAAGCCTGATGTCAGTGCCGGGGAAAATAGTGGAAACAATTATAAAGAATAAAATTTGGGAACACAGACGAATATGGTATAATGGGACAGAGTTAGCATGGGTTCAGCCATGGTAAATCTTGCCTCATCAATTTGCTTCATTTCTTTGAAGGCGTAAATAACCATGTGGATAAAGGTGAACCAGCTGATGCAGTGTATCTGGATTTTCAAAAAATGTTTGACACAATTCCTCATGAGAGACTCCTGAGAAAATTAAAAAGACATGGAATAGGAGGCAATGTCCTTCTGTGGATTAGGAATTGGTTATTGGACAGAAAACAGAGGTAGGGTTAAATTGCCATTTTTCTCAATGGAGGAGGGTGAACAGTGCTGCAGGAATCTGTACTGGGACTGGTGCTACTTAACATATTTATAAATGATCTGGAAAACAACAAATGAGGTGATTAAATTTGCAGATGACACAAAACTATTCAAAGTTGTCAAAACACATGCAGATTGTGAAAAATTATAGGAAGATGTTAGAAAACTGGAAGACTGTGCATCCAAATGGCGGATGAAATTTAATGGAGACAAATGCAAAGTGATGCATATTGGGAAGAATAATCCAAATCATAAGTACTTGATGCTAATATGCTCCTTAGGAGTCAGCGCTCATGAAAAAGATCTAGGTGTCATTATAGACAATATGCTGAAATCTTCTGCCCAGTGTGCAGCGGTGGCCAAAAAACAAACAGGATGCTAGGAATTATTAGGAAAGGGATGCAAAATAAGACCAAGAATATTATAATACTCCTGTATCACTCCATGGTGGGACCTCACCTCGAGTATTGCATTCAATACTGGTCAACATATCTCAAAAAAGATAGTGAAATTAGAAAAGGTTCAAAGAAGAGTTACCAAAATGATAAAGGGGATGGAATTCCTCCTGTATGAGGAAAGGCTAAAGAGTTAGGGCTCTTCAGCTTGGAAAAGGGGGGATATGATTGAGGTCTATAAAATTCTGAGTGGTGTAGAATGGGTAGAAGTGAATCTATTTTACACTCTTTCAAAAAGTACAAAGACCAGGGGACACTCAATGAAACTACATGGAAATACTTTTAAAAAAATAGGAGGAAATATTTTTCTCTCAAAAATAGTTAAGCTCTAGAATTTGCTGCAGGAGAATGTGGTAACAGCAGTTAGTGTATCTGGGTTTAAAAGGGGTTTGGACAAGTTCCTGGAGAAAAAGTCCACAGTCTGTTATTGAGATGGCTATGGGGGGAAGTCACTGCTTGGCCCAGGATTGGTAGCATGCAATATTGCTATTAATTGACTTTCTGCCAGGTACTTGTGACCTGGATTGGCCACTGCTGGGAGGATACTGGACTAGATGGACCATTGGACTGACCTAGTATGGCTATTCTCATGTTCTTAGTGTTTGGGATACCTTTTGATCCATTTGGTTTTTTTCTACTCCTGGAGATATAGAAGGTTGCATAACTATCAACCATTTTCATTACCATCCCCTAAGAGAGTGAAAAGATTTAATCTCTTTGAAAGACAGTTGGCTTTCCAAGTTCATAAATTTTGGAAAAATATACTGACAGGTTTGGATATGACGACCAATTATTTGCATTTTAGAAAATGTGTTTGATTTTATTGAGACTAATGATTCTTATGTCATTTTGTATGCCATGTAATTCCTAAGGACTCTACCTTGTTTTTTGGTTTGTAAACCACTTAGAACTTGTGGTTTTAGTGATATAGAAGCATGATGTAATAATAATAATAATAATTCTTGTATCTTTATGTTCATTGAAAATTTTTTTGGGAAAAGTTGCACAAGAGATGCAAAGCATACAAACATATTAGACTTCTCATTACCTTAACTTTATTTTTTAACTTAAGTTTGCTCTTATTTCCTGCCAAGTGTTTGCTTGTACATTTTTTTTAATTGCATAAATAAAACATTGTTGTTTTTTTTTTAAAGAATCTATCTACAAAATAGTTTTATAAATACCATATGTAAATTGCTTTGATTGTAACCACAGAAAGGTGGTACATCAAGTCCCGTCCCCTTTCCCCTTTAGCCCTATATTAGCACAACATTGTACTAAAAATGACTAGATTTTATTTCGGATTTAGGGACCCTTTTACTAAAGGGCAGTAGGGCTACTGCTGGCTTGGCGTGCGGTGAATTGGCCTTACCGCTGGACTCACTCAGGAGCCCGGCGGTAGTTCTGAGTCTCCTGTGCACCATTTCTGGCGCTAGAAAATATCTTTTTATTTTATAGTGCCAGGGGTATGCCCAATTACTGCCAGGTTACCACCGTAGCCCTCACCGCCTCCTAAATAGGAGGCATTAAGGACTCCAGTAGTAAATGGCCATGTGGCAATTTTTTAATTACCATACAGCCATTTACTAGCCCTTTAAAACAAGCCTTTTTACCAGCAGTGGTAACAGATGGCCACGGTATGCAGCAATCCAACATGCCAATGCCACCGTAGGCCACCTTTTACCACCATTTGGTAAAAGGGCCCCTTAGTGAGACTGATTTTCCATAGAATATTTTATTAAAATTGGCATTTTTTATACATTCATAAAACTGATACTTCTAATAAAATATTACCTGTATCTTTCTAATATTTTAACAATAAGATTTATATAATTGACTGTATAAATGTCCCTTTTAAGCTGAAAGCAGAACTGCCAAGACCTGGAAACAAATATTTCTTAAAAAACAAACAAAAAAAACCCCAGTATATCAATTTATTCAAAAACATTTTATAAATCATATATGCACTCATATAAGCAACCATACTTAGGGGTCCTTTTACTAAACTGTAGTAAGCACTAACATATACTTACCACAGGTTAAAAAGCACTACTGCGGGTCATGCTCAGGTGTCCTATGGTAGTTTTGGGACTGGCACGCACTTCCCATGCGCTAAAAAATAGAATTAATTTTTTTAGAGCTGGGGGTGTGTATGGGAGCGGAGAGAAGGCATGTTCTCTGCTAATCAGTTAGCGCAGCTACATCACCATGTGCTAACTGATTAGCATGTGGTTAGCATGTGAGCCCTTACCATCTACAAAATAGGTGTGGGTAAGGGCTCACACATTAATGGCAACATGCTAATAGGTAAATTAGTGAGTGGCCATTAATAGAAAAAAATGGAAAATGCGTCCATTTTACTGCAGTGCTAGAAGTGGCCATAACGCATGGGAAAGACAGTGCTGGCCACTTTTTAGCACTGCTTAGTAAAAGGGCCCATTAATCGTTTACAGCTACTGCTTGCTGTTACCCAAGTTAATCATTGCACCTATAGGGGTCGATATTCAAATTTCACCACAAAGGAGAGCCTCCTGTCCATTTAAATCATCTGTGCCTGCCTATGGTAGCTTAGATTAGAGGCTTGCTGCAAGACCTCACAAAATACAGCACACAAAGGTTGCAGGCAAAAGTCAAAGCACTTTGGGATCCTTTTACTGAGGTGCGCTAAAAAATGGCCTGCACTGGTGTAGACATGTGTATTGGATGCGCGCAGGTCCATTTTTCAGTGCACCTGCAAAAAAAGCCTTTATTTTTTGGCCGAAAATGGACATGCGGCAAAATAAAAATTGGCGTGCATCCATTTTGGGTCTGAGACCTTACCACCATGCATTGACTTAGCGGTAAGGTCTCACATGTCTCACTATGTGGTAATCATCTACGTGTGTAGAATGACGATTACTGCCTGGTTTCTGCCTTGTGCAGGAAAATAAAAATTATTTTCCGGCTTGCGTAAAAAATGAAATTACCACCCAGGCCACGCAAAAAGGCCCAATAAGTAAGCAGATAAAGTTAGGACAACAAAAAGATTGTCCTAAATTTATCCACCAAGCTCACCATGTGCTGGTTTGAATATCGAACAGCTGCTATAATTGGATATTCAATGCCAGAGCCCTGCTTGAAAACCACTGACTAGCGTGGGCTGATATAGCAAAGATACTTACCTGTAGCAGGTATTCTCCGAGGACAGCAGGCTGATTATTCTCACAAGTTGATCAGCGATCCACGCCGGCCCGGGAACCGGCATTTCACATCGCAAAATATTTTGTAGAACCTTCTGAGCATGCCGCGCATCGAACTGCGCATGCACCGAGTGTCTTCCCACCTGCCACGCGGAAGCACTCCTCAGTTCAATGAAGAGTAAAAAAAGAAATAGATAAAGGAGACAACTCTAAGGGGAGGTAGGTGGGATTGTGAGAATAATCAGCCTGCTGTCCTCAGAGAATACCTGCTACATGTAAGTATTTTCGCTTTCTCCGAGGACAAGCAGGCTATATTATACTCACAAGTGGGGTATCCCTAGCATCCAGGCTCACCCAAAACAACAAAGGTTGGTCAATTGGACCTTGCAACGGCGAGGACATAACATAGGTTAACCTGAAACTATATACAACTAGCTGAGAGTGCAGCTGGAACAGAACAAAACAGGCCTAGGGGGGTGGAGTTGGATTCTAAACCCCAAATAGATACTGCAGGACCGACTGCCCAAACCGACTGTTGCGTCAGGTGTCCCGCTCAAGGCAGTAGTGTGATGTGAATGTGTGGACTGAAGACCACGTTGCAGCTTTACAAATCTCTTCAATGGAAGCTGGCTTTAAATGAGCCACTAACTCAGCCATGGCTCTAACATTATGAGCCATGACATGGCCCTCCAGAGTCAGCCCAGCTTGGGCATCAGCAAAGGAAATGAAATCTGCTATCCAGTTGGAGATTGTGCATTTTCTGATGGCGACTCCCCTCCTGTTGGGATCAAAAGAAACAAACAACTGGGTGGACTGTTTGAAGGGCTTTGTCCGGTCAATGTAAAAGGCCAATTCTCTCTTGCAGTCCAAGGTGTGCAAGCTGCTTTCGCCAGGGTGGGCGTGAGGACGGGGAAAAATTGTTGGCAAGACAATTGTCTGGTTCAGATGGAACTCTGACACCACCTTCAGCAGGAACTTAGGGTGCGTGTGGAGGACTACTCTGTTGTGATGAAACTTAGTATAAGGTGCATCCACTACTAAGGCCTGAAGCTCACTGACCCTACAAGCTGAAATAACAGCCACCAAGAAAACGACCTTCCAGGTCAAGTACTTCAGACGGCATGAATTCAGTGACTCAAAAGGAGTTTTCATCAGCTGTGTGAGAACGACGTTGAGATCCCATAACACTGGTAGAGGTTTGACAGGGGGTTTTGACAAAATCAAACCTCTCATAAAGTGAACAACTAAAGGCTGTCCAGAGATAGGCTTACCTTCTACATGCTGATGATACGCACTAATTGAACTAAGGTGAACCCTTTCAGAGTTGGTCTTGAGACCAGACTCTGATAATGTAGAAGATATTCAAGCAGGGTCTGTGTAGAACACACCAGATGGCATACCTCCTCCATTTGAAAGAGTAACACCTCGTGGTGGAATCTTTCCTGGAAGCAAGCAAGACCTGGGAGACACCCTCCGATAGTCCCAAGGAAGTGAATTCTAGGCTCTCAACATCCAGGCCGTGAGAGCCAGAGACTGGAGATTGGGATGTAGAAGCGACCCCTCATTCTGGGTGATGAAGGTCAGAAAACACTCCAATCTCCACGGTTCTTCAGAGGACAATTCCAGAAGAAAAGGGAACCAAATCTGACATGACCAGTAGGGCACAATCAGGATCATGGTTTCGTGGTCTTCCTTGAGTTTCAGCAAAGTATTTCCCACCAGAGGTATGGGAGGATATGCATACAGAAGGCCTGTTCCTCAATGTAGGAGAAAGGCATCTTACGCTAGTCTGTCATGGGCCTGAAGCCTGGAACAGAATTGAGGGACCTTGTGATTGATTTGAGTGGCAAAAAAATCCACCGAGGGGGTGCCCCATGCTCAGAAGTTCTTGCGGGCTATGCCCATATTTAGCAACCACTTGTGAGGTTGCATTAGCCTGCTCAGTCTGTCGGACAGACTGTTGTTTACACCTGCCAGACAAGTGGCTTGGAGAAACATGCCATGTCGGCGCACCCAAAGCCACATCTGGACGGCCTCCTGACACAGAGGTCGAGATCCGGTGCCCCCCTGTTTGTGTAGTACATCGCAACCTGATTGTCTGTTTGAATTAAGATAATTTGGTTGGACAGCTGATCTTTGAAAGCCTTTAGAGTGTTCCAGATTGCTCAGAGCTCCAGGAGGTTGATCTGAAGACCTGTCTCCTGGGGGTACCAGGCTCCTTAAGTGAGCCCCTCCATCCCAGGAGAGATGCATCCATCATCAGCACTTTCTGTGGCTGTGGAATTTGGAATGGTCGTCCCAAGGTCAAATTGGACCGGATTGTTCACCACTGAAGAGAGTTCTGTATAAAAGAGCTCCTGGTGGGCAATTTGGAGGTTTGGATTCCAGATTGAGGGTTTATCCCAACCAGACTATTTGAAAAACCCACCGGTCAGAGATTACAAGAGGCCACCTTAGGTAAAAAAAAACCATTAACCTCCCCCCAACTGGCAAGTCGTCCGGTACGGACACTTTTAGTTTGGCTATGCTTTCCTGGAGCCAGTCAAAAGCCCGTCCCTTACTTTTGCTGGGGAGCAGTAGGGGCCTTGGGTGCACGCTGTTGATGGGAATGAGCACACTGGGGCTGAGCCTGAGTAGGTTGGCAAGACACCAGAGTATACCTATGTCTGGAATAGGAATAGGAGGCGCCCCGTAGTCCACCAAAAAAACCTTCCTAGCAGAAGGCACCCAGCAGGAGAGAGAAGCCATAGCATCTGTGTGCTTCTTGATCTGCTACCTTCTTTCCGAAAAGATTATTCCGGCGGCAGGGAACATCCGCTATTCTCTGCTGATCTGAGTGGTCCAGGTCAGAAACACGCAGCCATGAAAGTCTGCGCATTGCTATACCTTGGGCAAAGATTCTGGACACCACATCAAAAGTGTCGTATGTGCTCCTGGCCAGAAATTTACAACATGCCTTCTGATGCCTGACCAGCTGGTGAAAGGGTTTGGCCTGCTCCGGAGAGAAGACATTGACCAAACTAGACAGCTGCCGCACTGAGTTCCGTAAGTGGATGATCATGAAGAGCTGGTATGATTGGATACGGGCAGTGCGCATAGCGGCCTGATACATCTTCCTCCCAAAAGAGTCCAAATTCCTAGCTTCTCTGCTTGGGGGCGCCGAAGCATAGTCCCTAGAACTCTTGGCTCTTTTGAGGGTGGTCAACCACCATGGAGTTATGGGATAACTGAGACCTTATCAACCCAGGTTCACTGTGGATCCAATACTGGGATTCAGTCTTACGTAAGTACATAATTAATGCCACACTGGGAGAAGACCAAGGGTCCATCGAACCCAGCATCCTATCCACGACAGCGGCCAATCCAGGCCAAGGGCACCTGGCAAGCTTCCCAAACGTACAAACATTCTATACATGTTATTCCTGGGATTTTAGATTTTTCCAAGTCCGTTTAGTAGCGGTTTATGGACTTGTCCTTTAGGAAACCGTCCAACCCCTTTTTAAACTCTGCTAAGCTAACCGCCTTCACCACATTTTCCGGCAATGAATTCCAGAGTTTAATTACACGTTGGGTGAAGAAAAATTTTCTCCGATTTGTTTTAAATTTACTACACTGTAGTTTAATCGCATGCCCCCTAGTCCTAGTATTTTTGGAAAGCGTGAACAGACGCTTCACATCCACCTGTTCCACTCCACTCATTATTTTATATACCTCTATTATCTCCCCTCAGCCGTCTCTTCTCCAAGCTGAATAGCCCTAGCCTCCTTAGTCTTTCTTCATAGGGAAGTCGTCCCATCCCCGCTATCATTTTAGTCGCCCTTCGCTGCACCTTTTCCAATTCTACTATATCTTTCTTGAGATGCGGCGACCAGAATTGAACACAATACTCAAGGTGCGGTCGCACCATGGAACGATACAACGGCATTATAACATCCTCACACCTGTTTTCCATACCTTTCCTAATAATACCCAACATTCTATTCGCTTTCCTAGCCGCAGCAGCACACTGAGCAGAAGGTTTCAGTGTGTTATCGACGACGACACCCAGATCCCTTTCTTGGTCCGTAACTCCTAACGTGGAACCTTGCATGACGTAGCTATAATACGGGTTCTTTTTTCCCACATGCATCACGTCAGACTCACCGGTCTATAATTTCCCGGATCTCCCCTGGAGCCTTTTTTAAAAATGGGCGTTACATTGGCCACCCTCCAATCTTCCAGTACCACGCTCGATTTTAAGGATAAGTTGCATATCACTAGCAGTAGCTCCGCAAGCTCATTTTTCAGTTCTATCAGTACTCTAGGATGAATACCATCCGGTCCAGGAGATTTGCTACTCTTCAGTTTGCCGAACTGCCCCATTACGTCC
The DNA here is from genome assembly GCF_901765095.1 of Microcaecilia unicolor. Classification (NCBI taxonomy): domain Eukaryota; kingdom Metazoa; phylum Chordata; class Amphibia; order Gymnophiona; family Siphonopidae; genus Microcaecilia; species Microcaecilia unicolor. The sequence goes on along the minus strand of NC_044039.1, from coordinate 81,123,721 downwards.
TCCAGGTTTACCGTGAAGTCAGTAACTTTCTCCGACTCGTCCGCTTGAAATACCATTTCAGACACCGGTATCCCACCCAAATCTTCCTCGGTGAAGACCGAAGCAAAGAATTCATTCAGTCTCTCCGCTACGTCTTTGTCTTCCTTGATCGCCCCTTTTACCCCTCGGTCATCCAGCGGCCCAACCAATTCTTTTGCCGGCTTTCTGCTTTTAATATACCGAAAAAAAATTTTTACTATGTTTTTTTGCCTCTAATGCTATCTTTTTATCGTAATCCCTCTTGGCCTTCTTTATCTGCGCCTTGCATTTGCTTTGACACTCCTTATGCTGCTTCTTGTTATTTTCAGACGGTTCCTTCTTCCATTTTCTGAAGGCGTTTCTTTTAGCCCTAATAGCTTCCTTCACCTCACTTTTCAACCAGGCCGGCTGTCTTTTGGAGTTCCGTCTTTCTTTTCTAATTTGCGGAATATGTATGGCCTGGGCCTCCAGGATGGTATTTTTGAACAGCGTCCACGCCTGTTGTACAGTTTTTACTCTCTCAGTTGCCCCCCTAAGTTTTTTTTTTACCGTTCTTCTCATTTTATCATAGTCTCCTTTTTTAAAGTTAAACGCTAACGTATTTGACTTTCTGTGTACAGTTACTTCAAGGTCGCTATCATGGTCACTGTTATCAAGCGGCCCCAGTACCATAACGTCCCTCACCAGATCATGCGCTCCACTAAGGACCAAGTCTAGAATTTTTCCTTCTCTCGTCAGCTCCTGCACCAGTTGCTCCATAAAGCTGTCCTTGATTTCATCAAGGAATTGTATCTCTGTAGCGTGTCCCGATGTTACATTTACCCAGTCTATATTTGGATAATTGAAGTCACCCATTATTATCACATTGCCTATTTTGTTCGCGTCTCTGATTTCTTTTATCATTTCTGTGTCTACCTGCTCATCCTGGCGAGGCGGACGGTAGTACACTCCTATCACCGTTTTTTTCCCTTTTATACATGGAATTTCAACCCACAATGATTCAAAGGTGTGATTTGTGTCCTGCTGAATTTGTAATCTATCTGAGTCAAGGCTCTCGTTAATATACAATGCTTCCCCTCCACCAGTCCGGTCCACCCTATCACTACGATATACTTTGTACCCCGGTATGACAGTGTCCCACTGGTTATCCTCCTTCCACCAGGTCTCAGTAATGCCTATTATATCCAATTTTTCGTTTAGTGCAATATATTCCAACTCTCCCATCTTATTTCTTAGACTCCTAGCATTTGCATATAGACATTTCAGAGTATGTTTGTTGTTCTTATTTGCATGATGCTTAGTACCTGACACTATTGATTTGACATCTTTTGTCTGATCTTTAGTTGTATTTAAGGGCACCTGGTCTACCATGGTCTGTTGTGCAACCTCACTATCCAGAAACCCTATCTTCCCTGTTTGTGAGGTATCTTTGCAAGATACCTTTTCCCGAACCATGCGCTTTTGAGCGACTGTCGGCCTCCCCCCCATTTCTAGTTTAAAAGCTGCTCTATCTCCTTTTTAAATGCCGACACCAGCAGCCTGGTCCCACCCTGGTTAAGGTGGAGCCCATCCTTTCGGAATAGGCTCCCCCTTCCCCAGAATGTTGCCCAGTTCCTAACAAATCTAAAACCCTCCTCCCTGCACCATCGTCTCATCCACGCTGTGAGACTCTGGAGCTCTGCCTGTCTCTTGGGCCCTGCACGTGGAACGCGTTGGGTGAAGAAACAATTCTTCCTTTAAACTATCTATTGATTTGGAGAGTTGGTCTACAGTTACAATTCAGTTAGTTGTTTGTTGAGTAGATTTAGTAACAATATCTTTCAAGCCTTCCATAGCCTGCCAAAGAGCCTCAAGAGTAACCACCGTGGGAGGCATCGGGATTTCCACCCTACCTCCTGTCCCTCCTGCCTTTGATTCCGGGAGGAAACCTCCTCCGCTGGCACCAAGTTCCCTGCCTTCCGGGTCTTGAATAACAGCTTTACCTTCCCGTAGTAGGGCAGGGCACGGTGGATTGTCAGGCGCTGAAGGAGAGAGTGTTATATAGTTTTCCTGAGGTGTCGGGTTTCCTGCCCCGACATCTAGCAGAAACTCAACTCCAGTCTGCTTTGGTGGCTGCCTCAGAGCGAAGCTGTCGATTGTGAGTTGCTTCGGGGAAGATGTTAAGGTGGTGGAGGGTTTTTCCTTAACATTCCCCTTTCTTTTTGTATGCAGCATAGCTGGTAAAAAGGAAATTTTTCAACAAACGCTCGATCAGACTCAGCATCTTCAGCATACCAGCGCCATCTTGTCACGCCCCCCCTATTACCTGTTTTCTCCTATTTAGGAATCTTGGACTCCTGTTGTGGACTTTAAATGAAGCTATAATACTTAATTTGTGTTATGAATAATATCTTTAGATTTAATTGTAATAGTGGATTTTTCTTTACAAGTTTATACTTGTTTACTATGTATAAAAACGATAAAATAAAATAAAATAAAATAAAAAAAGATTAAAAAAAGCATTGGCACACCAGTTGACACCTGAAGACTAATCTCTCCGAAAACATCCTTTATTGGAATAAGCACGCTTACTCACAGTTAACTGCAGATCAGAGGTTGTGCCCCACTGGCAACGAGTCTCCCTGGTACTGAGATTAGCAGTAGGTCAGAGCTGGCAGAATGCTGTACAATGCCCTCTTTCAGCCATATTCAAGGTAATAACTAAGTTCTCTAACGTGGCTAACACATGAAAGGGATCTAAAACTGGCTTACAAAAATGGCCACTACCTCATAGACTACCAGAAACAAAACTGGACACACTCTGACCCAGTTAGCAGGGGGAAAAGCACCATGGGAGTACAGCCTACCAACTACCAACATCGTGAGCATTTAACACAAGCTAGTGGAATCTCGGAGCCCACTACTCTACACCCACCACAATGCATTGCTGATGTGACTCTGCAGTGCGCATAACAGAAAAGGTGTCACACTCACCCGAGAGCCACATCAGAACCAGGGAAAGGCTGTCAGAGGATAGAACACATTCTGCTGTCATGGAGGTGGGTACTAACAGAAAACGAATCCACAATATCAATATCTCTGGTAACATCCAATGACATATACACACAAACCAGGACTTTTAGCCACCAACTCAAAGAGAGTGCTTGAAACAGTTCACACCAGTATAATATAATAGAAATTTTTGTGTATGAAGAGTACCCTCAGATATTTACCACTATTACTGCAGTCAATAATGCTGCTACAAAGTGGCATAGCACTTCTTTCATCGGGTAACTCTAACAAATTTTTTGGGAGGAGCAACACATATGCTCATTTTTCATGCTTCCAAATCACCTCAGTGCTATAAAATCACTTATCACTTTTAAAAATATATATACTAGGTGAAAACTGTGCACTTATCTTGACAATTCTTGCCTCGCTGACAGAACTATCTTGCCTCGCTGAAACATTCATCAATTGCCTTCCCCTGAAACCGCCCGACTCCGCGGGGTTTCAATCACTTTCCTCAGGGACAAGGGTTAAGGCTGCATAATTAATTTCTTCCTCATTCTTTTTTTCTCAAGCAACCAACAAGACAAAGTTACCCGATGAAAGAAGTGCTATGCCACTTTGTAGCAGCATTATTGACTGCAGTAATAGTGGTAAATATCTGAGGGTACTCTACATACACAAAAATTTCTATTACATTATACTGGTGTGAACTGTTTCAAGCACTCTGTTTGAGTTGGTGGCTAAAAGTCCTGGTTTGTATGGAGGTGGGTATGGCATTTGAGGCTGGCATACAGGCTGGAAAAAAAGTTTTTAAAGTGGGGGTTTTTTTGGTGGGAGGGGGTTAGTGACCACTGGGGGAGTCCGGGGAGGTCATCCCTGATTCCCTCCAGTGGTCATCTGGCCAATTGGGGCACTTTTTTGGGACTTGTTCGTGAAAAAAAGGGTCCAAAAAAAAGTGACCCAAAATCGCGGTAAAAACACCTTTTTTTTCGATTATCACCTAAAGACGCCCATCTCTCCTTGGCCGATAACCACGCCCCAGTCCCGCCTTCACCACGCCTCCGACACGCCCCCATCAACTTTACCCATTTCCGCGACGGATTGCAGTTGGAAACGCCCAAAATTGGCTTTCGATTATACCGATTTGGGCGCCCATGAGAGAAAGACGCCCATCTCCCAATTTGGGTCGAAATATAGGCATTTTTCTCTTTCAAAAATAAGCAGGATTGTGCTTTAAACAAAATTCTGAGACATAGTACTACTATTTCATCATTTATGCTGACAAATGTGCAGTGATTCTGTTGGTTAACTGCAAGCAATAGTTGTAAACTATTAAGTGTGGTCATTGGAGTGACTCCTATGAGTTTGGTTGCTTATTTGAGTGCATATATGGGATGGTATATACTTATAATGCTCAGCGCTGATCAATCACTTCTCCCTCTCTCAATTCGTGGTAGAATATATTCACATGTCAACCTAGAGTAGACCTCAGCAGTAACTCGTTTCACATAGGAATCATATCCTTTGACTTACCAACTTGTCATCGGTCTTACTCAAATTTTAATTTTATTCAAATCTAACTTGTCCATAATTAATAGGAATATTTTTTCAATGTTATCAATTTTTCTTCTTAATCAAATTTAAAATAGTTCACTAAGCTTCACAGAGGGACCCACAACCAACATGAATCATGTTTTGTCAGTTCAGCTGCATCAGGGTATAATCCTCTGACTGTAAAACAAAAATATAGAGTTAGACTTCAATAAAACCTCCCATATAACACTAATTCTCTTCTGCACACCTGAATAAACCTTCTTCTGTATCTTTTCAAAATGATGTCGTATCTAAAGATACCAATTAATTAAATAATTAATTAAATAACTTCAAATTGTCACCTGACTCCCTAGCTGATATAATATTTAACCATCTCTCTGACCTCATGTTAAACTTTCTTTAAATTAGTTGCCTTACTTTTTAACTCTTCTTAGTCTCTTACTTATCTATATGTTCCATCTTTGCTTATACCCTTTACTGTTAATTAATGTTCTATTACATATTCTGTTGACATTGTAAGTAGTATGCTATGCCATACTTTGTATTATTATTTGACTATTTTTACTGCTGCAATTGCCTATTGCTCATGTTTGATTTATTCTTACCTTGAGTGCAGTCCTTCAAAAAGGCGGTAAATAAATCCTAATAAGTAAATAAATATCAATCAGAATAACAGATCTCAAACAAATCACATTAAGGATGATCAGTCTATTCCTAAATGTAGTCACAGAGGCCAAGGCACTACTGTATTATGGTAAAATTCCATTTTTGTTCTTTGTAATCAAGCAGGTTTTCTGAATTATCACCCTCCCAACCCAACCCAATCTTATTCAAAATTCTCCATCTTAAATCTGAGATCCGATGACATTTCTGTAACCAGTGAGAGTCCAAGAGGTGCATAATCGAAAGGGGTGCCCAAGTTTTCCTGAGGACGTCCTCGCAGGACGTCCCGGCGAAGGGGCAGAGAAACCCATATTATTGAAACAAGATGGCCATCCATCTTTCGTTTCGATAATATGGTCGGGGACGCCCAAATCTTGACATTTAGGTCATCCCTAGATATGGTCGTCCTTAGATTTGGTTGTTTCTGATTTTCGGCAATAATGGAAACTAAGGACGCCCATCTCAGACATTACCAAATGCAAGCCCTTTGGTCATGGGAGGAGCCAGCATTTGTAGTGCACTGGTCCCCCTGACATGCCAGGACACCAACCGGGCACCCTAGGGGGCATTGCAGTGGACTTCAGAAAAAGCTCCCAGGTACATAGCTCCCTTACCTTGTGTGCTGAGCCCCCCAAAACCCACAATGGTACACCACTACCATAGCCCTTACAGGTAAAGGGGGGCACCTACATGTGGGTACAGTGGGTTTCTGATGGGTTTTAGAGGGTTCACATTTACCAACACAAGTGTTTACAGGTGGGGGGGGGGGGGGAATGGGCCTGGGTCCACCTGCCTGAAGTGCACTGCATCCACTAAAACTGATCCAGGGACCTGCATACTGCTGCGATGACCCGAGTATGACATTTGAGGCTGGCACAAAATATTTTTAAACTGTTTTTTTGAGGGTGGGAGGGGGTTAGTGACCACTGGGGGAGTAAGGGGAGGTCATCCTCGATTCTCTCTCTCTCTCTTTTACTGAGCAGTAATGTCATGCTCATTTAATCTCTCTGTTTGCAAAGCTGCATGGCATTAGCACACCAGCAGCCACTAGCACAGCTTTGTAAACAGAGGGGTTAGTATGTTATATATCTTTGCATATTTTTGTGGTTATTATATTACTATTATTTTATTTATTTAGATTTTGCTCACACCTTTTTCAGTAGTAGCTCAAGGTGAGTTACATTCAGGTACGTGGAGTATTTCTCTGTCCCTGGAGGGCTCACAATCTAATTTTGTACCTGAGGTAATAGAGGATTAAGTGACTTGCCCAAGATCACAAGGAGCAGCAGAAGGATTTGAACTGGCCACCTCTGGAAATCAAGACCAGTGCTCTAATCACTAGACTTTTGCTCTACTTTCTTTGGAATAATCTTATTAATATACAATAAAACATACTGAACTCTAAAAATAAAAATAAAAAACAAGAAAAGAACTCCATTAAAAATAGAACAGAGACAATCATACCAAATTTAAAAGAAACACTCATCTCTAGGGCAATCACCCAAATCCCAGGTACTGATTACTGAATGTCAAAGTCTTGTTGAAAAAAATGTACTTTTAAACTAATTTCAAATTTAGTGACTGACTCTTCCACATGAAGGGTAAGGGTAGGTTGTTCCATAATTTAGGTGCTAAATAAAAAATGCAGAGCATTTAGTTGATTCAAAAGTAACACGACATAGGGCTGGGAGAACTAAATGATGGTCATTTAACCATTATAGTGTACAAGTGGGTACATATGGAATAACAACTGATGACAGATAAGATGGAGTACCTGTACAAAGAGCTTTTTATGCCAAACAAAGAATCTTAAATTGTATCCTAAATGATATGGGAAGCCAGTATAGCCTAATCAGTAATGGACTGATGTGATCAAATGTTTGTGCACAACAAATAAATCAGGCCGCTGTATTATGCAAGGACTGGAGATTTTTCAAAAGTGTTTGACTTAGTCCTGCATAAGTAATGTTAAAATAATCTATTTTGGAAAAAAAGCATGAAGGGTGTGTATGGAGGAAAAATCAAAATAACTATGAATAAACCGTGTAACCATAATGACAAAACCCCCTTTTGAACAACTGATGAAACCTGTCTCTGAAATGACAGTTGTGAATCCAATATGATTCCTAAATATTCAAAATGTCCACTAGTTGTAAAGGAAACAATGGATGGAGAAGTTTTATCTCATGTAATCCAGCATGCCACAGGTTTTTTTTTTTTACTTTTATAGAAGTAAGCCATTTTATAGAAGTAAGCCATTAGTGAACAGCAATTAGACAAGATTGTAAAGATGTCAGATCCAGGTTAGACTGAGATAGATCATAAATCAACAATATATCATCCTCGTAAATACACTGATGCCAAAACTTTAAATAACTAGAGCTAAAGGACTGAGGTAAATGTTGAATAACAGTGGATAAAGTATAGAATCCTGTGGAACCCAACAGGTCTTGCAGTCCAAGGGATGTAGTGCACTTTTGCCAGGATGGGCATGAGGTAAAATGTTGGAAGGCTGTTATATGTGGAATACAAGTGAATAAACTAAATTTAGCTAAACTAATAAGATGATGATTCAGCTTTAAATTCATCTTTTTCTAATCCTTTCCCTTTATCATGTAGAGTCCATCAGGGCTCTAAGCTCTCCCCTACTTTGTTTAATCTATTTCTGGCTCCTTTAACCAATCGTATTCAATCCTTGGGTTTTCGTGTTTATCTATATGTAGATGACATACAATGTTGGTGGTACATGATTGTTTTCTAATATTTCACATGGATTATTGATCATTAGTTATCACTTAATGTGGGGAAAATGGAAGCCCTGTAGTTTTCTCATACTTGTTCTTTCAATCCTCCATGAAAAGTCTTTAATCTCTTGGTGTTTTGATTGATAATTCTCTTTCATTTAAACACCATGGGCCCAATATTCAGACCTGGGAGTTAGTCAGGCTGACTTCAGCAGTCAGTGCTGATCCAGATATTCAATGCTGTGCCGTTTCCGGTAACCGGCATTGAATATCCAGTTGTTTGTTGACCAGTTTCAACTCAACCAGCCAAGTTGATATTCAGCGCTGTCCAGTTAAGTTGAAACCAACCTATGATAGACCTGCTATTTTGCCAACCCAATTTGGCCACCAAACTTAGCCGGTAATGTGTGAGTATTAGTAGATAACCAGTTATATTACACAAAATAACCTGTTATCCTCTAAGTGCTAACTTGCAGTACTCAGCAGGAGATAACTAGGATCCCCTGCTGAATATTGCTGGATAATCAGTTAAGTGCCATTTAACCGACCAGAAGCCATTCCTGGCCAGTTAAATAGTTTTAAATATCGGGGGTCATAAATCTAGGGTGATACAAAAATTGTTTGTCTCTTTACAGAAGCTGAGTTCCTTGAAACCATATTTAGAACCTACTGCATTAAAAATGTTGATTCATGTGTTGATTCTTGATCAGTTAGATTATTGCAATGCTTTATTTGTTAACGTGCCTCTTTATTTGCTTAGGTGTCTACAGCTAATTCAGAATACTGCTGTGAAAATGATTTACAATGCTAAAAAATATGACACCTCTTTCATTTGAACAATATTGGTTACATGTTCAGTATAGAATCCAATATAAAATACTGTTTCTTGTACATAAAGTACTTTTCTCTGATCTCCCTTTGTATCTTATTCTTTGCTAGTTCCTTATCAGCCACATAGAACACTAACACATACTAACCAACTTGTACCTTCTCTACGAAAGCTTGTTTTTGCTTCTTCCCAGGAATCAGCTTTTTGTTATGTTGCACCTACTCTGCACTGGTCCTTTAGGTTAAAGCAAAATAAACACATGCTCTGTTTCAATATCTGGAAAGTCGTGCTAAAATGTTAGCTTTCTCCAAGTGGTAAGAACAATTGAAAAGCACTTGCTAATATTCTTCTAGCTGTAAAACCCCATAATGTAAAAGCAAGACTACTCTTCCAGATATTGAAATGGAGCATATGTTTCTTTTGCTTTAACCTAAAGGACCAGTACATGCTGCACTATACACATCCACAGATAGTCCTGATGCAGGCCTAGAGGCCAAAACACGACTTTTGTTGGGTCTTGGATGTAAATAAAGAATGGACCTTTTAAAGCATTGTCTGGTTAATTTGTCAGTCACCTTCGCTGTGTTTGTGCATGTAATGCTCCTGCTGTCTTTTTTTGTCTCTTATCTAGTTATCTCTGTTTAGAATTGTGGCAGTTATCTGAAAAAAGTAAAATAGCAGCAGTCATACATTGCTGAATTCTCTTGTGAATATGTTTGTTCAATAGTTAAATAGGTCACTTTTTCTTGCATTTACACGTGTAAAAGTATATTTAGCATTATAAATATACTTTTATGTGGGGAACTGTCCTTGCTGGAGGGGTGGGAATTGTTTAGAAGGAAACTGACCTAGGTGGCAATTATCCAGAGGGGAATTGGTGGGTGGGAACTGGTGGGAAATATCCAGGTGGGAACTCACCTAGAACCCCATACAGATTGGAAATTTTTTACTTTTGAAGGAGGACAAAAAGCCTCAGAGAATGCAAGACCTCTGTTTATACTGTGCGGACCTAGGACATTATGCTAAGCAATATCCCAGGAAACCAGGAGAGCTTCAAGGCCTAAGATTAGTGGCAGAAACTTACCTAGGTCCTTCCTGAGTTGTTCTGTTCTCCCTCATTACTCTCCCTGTCACCCTTCAATGGGGAGATAAATCATAGTCCAAGCCCTCCTTGATTCTGGAGCCGCTGGGAACTTTGTGGACAAATGTCTGATATGCCAGTATAACATTTCTGTGAATTCCTTCAGAAAGCCTCTTTGTATCCCCTTGGTCTATGGGAACCCACTGACAGGGCATCTGTGAGCAATTACTTGACTCATTTCTCTTCAGCTGGGCCCCAAGCATTAAGAAGCAATACAGTTCTACATATTTCTCAGGTCTGTCCATCAGGTCATTTTGGAGTTTCCTTGGTTGCAAAAACATGAACTTCGTATTAACTAGCACTCCGGAAATATTGTATCCTGGGGTCCAACCTGTTCTCAGTCTTGCTTAACCTCTGCTCAACCTAGACTAATCCTACCTAAGATGGATTCACCTCTGCCTCTTGATCTGCCAGTTGCCTCGGCCTTCAACACAGATGATTCTGGCAAGAAACAAGCCATGAAACTACCGCCTTGCCCGGAGTGTGACTGACCTAGCGACCTCCAGTTGGGTAAGATACCACCCTAGGGCAAGGCTGCCTCGCTTTCCATCTCGGAATTCCAATACATCATGGACCCTGGAAACATTCTTGTTGTCTTCCAGATCACTGTAGCTCAGGGAAAAATTCTGGTCTCTAAGCAATCAAGAAAGGCTGGGACACACAACTTCAAACCTACAGGGTGCCTGGGAAAAATAAGACCCTTCAATTGGGGGTACTTCCATACTGGTGGCCCCAAATGTCTTATGGTATGCAAGATATTATAGACACCAGAAGGATAAGGGGGATACTAACTATCTTCTTGCTTGGAAGGGCTTTGAACCTGTGGTTAATACGTAGGAACCTGCTGTCAATGTTCATGTCCCTGCACTTATGATACATTTCCATCGTCTTTATCCCCTCAATCCTAAACCCATAGGTCCGGGGAGGGGACTTCAGAGAGGGGGTATTTTTATACCCCTCACCTGATTTTCATGGTCTCCAGCAGCATTCCATGCCAGAAGAGTCTGTTTTACTTCCTGGAAATTCTGCACTTCCTTTATAGCCCAGCTGACTGATTTCATCACGTCCTGTCTAGTGGTATATAATGAAATTCCTGACTCTCTACCAGTGCTTTGTAACAGGTTGCCTAGCCTGGTCTAGAGTGAATTGCAGCCTTGTCCCAGTTTGTGTCCTCCACCTTGTTCCAGTTCTGTTCCTATCAGAGTCTTCAGACTTGTTCCAGTCTTGTTCCAGCCCATGCCTTCAGTCTTGTCCCAGCCTTGCTCCAGTCTGTGTCTTCTGTCCTGTTCCAGCCCTTTTCCAGTTTGTGGCTTTAACCTGGTTCCAGCTACAACCTGGCCTCAACTCCGTCAGGCTAGCCCCAAGGACTCTTTTTAAGAGCTATTCCTAGCCTAGATTTTGTTAGGGTAGCCCCCAAAGGGATCTATTAAGAGCCACTCTCTGGCCTGGTCTTTGCTGGGGCATGACTCAACTGCCATCAGCTGGGGCCCAACTAGCCTTTGGGTTGGATTGGCAGCATAAACCCAACTGAGGCCCAAGGGCTCATCTACCTCAAGCCATGACAGTTACAGTAATAATTGGAAGTTTAAGGAATATCTATACTTTTTGACATATCATGTTTGTTGCAAGCTGCCTATTCTTTAGGAGAGACTAGATATGTATTTTAATACTGTTATTTTTGTAGTTGTTTCTGTTAATATCTCCCTAATAAGAATGTTTTAAATATAAAAACCTGGCTATTTCACCAGTCCTTTTCAGAATTTGTAGTTTGACATCTTTGCACTTCCTTTTTTCTTTTCTCCTCTACTTTGTGTTCTGCTATGTTTGTTTTACGATTAATTATTGTTGTGCTTTTTATATTTTGTTGATTTTGTTTTTATTGTTCACTGCCTTGATGCACTCTGAATGGTGTATACTAAATTTTTCAAATAACTAACTAACTAACTAAATAAATAAGGAAGTTGAAGTTGACACAAAAAATGATTAGATAGAAATGATTTAAACCAATCAAGTCCTGAGCCAGCAAAGACCATAACTGAAAGACGAGATAATAAAATAGAATGATCTACCAGATTGAAGGCCAGCAACTTATCTAAAGAAACTGCAAGGGAGGATGAAGTTCATTGAGAAGAGGGGTTATAATAGTTTCAGTGCCATAGCCTGGATGAAATTTGTCAGGCTTTCAAGGCAGAAACTAGGTTTGTGAGCCCTTGGGCCACTGCCATGGAGCAGCAGGGGCAGGCAAAACCACCCCACACCAGAGACAAGGCAGAACTCTGACAGAAACAGCTAGACTTCACCTGCGCTTGACCGCCCTTCCCCAGGAGTTGAGCCCCTGGGTGCAGGCGGCCGGCAGGACTTACTGGACAGGGCAGGCACTGGATACCAACTAGGCTGAACAGGGACTGAGGGTCAGAGGGGAAAGGAATATATATGGGCAGCAAGGCAGGAAACTGGGCAAGGACTCACAGACAGACAATACTACACAAAGCAGGAAATGGACAAACTAAAGAAAAGCAAGTCTGGCAGCCCGGAAGATCTGGACCGGACTGGACTGAAGTCTGGAACGGGTGACAGTCCATAGCAGCCACCGGTTCTGGCCACCAGAGGGCGAGGTGAGCACAAATAAGGAAACATTCACATATGTGACAAAATCTGAATTGCCTTGAGTGCTAGACTGATGTCTGCTAAACAAAGTAATACATTTGATTTAATACTACCTTCTCATAACAGAGATTGAAGATTGTCTATAATTTACAAGTTCAGTAGGGTCAAGAGAATAGCACTCTTCCAGGAATAAGGAAAAACTCCAGTAGAGAGGTTTTGGGTAATCACCAATAGGGACAATGACAAAAGGCCCAGGGTATGTAATTAAATCCAGCAAGAAGGAATAGAATCCAGTTTGCTAGTAGTCAGTTTCATGGAAGACATTTTTTTAATTCAAAATAGTTAAGAAAGGAAGTTAAAAAGAGGACCACTGAGATACAATCAAATTGATAGCATGAAAATTGTCTTCTGTAGAATGCCTAAGCTGTAAAGGAGCACGCAAGTTCTCAATTTTAGTATAAAAATAATGGGCTAAATTTTCATCTGAAGACAAATTAAGTAAATCAGAATAAGTATTAAAAACATAGAAATATAGTAACATAGCAAAATGTAAGCAGATAAAGGCCTATCCAGTCTGCCCAGCCATGCCATCTATTCTATCACTCCCTTAGAGATCCTATATACTTGTCCCATTTTCTCTTGACTTCAGATATTGTTTTCATCTCCACTACTTCCACCAGGAGGTCATTCCATGAATTCAACTCCCTTTCCATGAAGTAGTATTTCCTCAGTTTACTTCTGAGTCTATTCCTTTTCACCTTCATCCTAAGCCCCCTCGTTTCAGAGCTTCCTTTCAACTGAAAGAGACTCAACTGTGCATTTATTCCACGCAAGAATTTAAATGTCTATCATATCTCCCGCCTTTCTTCCAAAGTATACTTATTGGCCCCAGTATTGAGACAGCGAAGTTAGACCGGCTAACTCCCGCTGCCACCAGTGAACCTGGAAATTCAATGTTGGGGCCGTATCCATAGTAACATAGTAACATAGTAGATGACGGCAGAAAAAGACCTGCATGGTCCATCCAGTCTGCCCATGACAAACTCATATGTGTATACCTTACCTTGAATTTGTACCTGTCCTTTTCAGGGCACAGACCATATAAGTCTGCCCAGCAGTATTTCCCGCCTCCCAACCACCAGTCCCGCCTCCCATCACCGGCTCTGTTACAGACCGTATAAGTCTGCCCTCCCCTATCCTCGCCTCCCAACTACCACCACCTCTTCCCCCCAACTGCTCCGCCACCCAATTTCAGCTAAGCTTCTGAGGATCCATTCCTTCTGCACAGGATTCCTCTATGCATATCCCACGCATGTTTGAACTCCATTACCGTTTCATCTCCACCACCTCCCGCGGGAGGGCATTCCAAGCGTCCACCACCCTCTCCGTGAAGAAATACTTCCTGACATCTTTCCTGAGTCTGCCCCCCTTCAATCTCATTTCATGTCCTCTCGTTCTACCGCCTTCCCATCTCCGGAAAAGATTCGTTTGCGGATTAATACCTTTCAAATATTTGAACGTCTGTATCATATCACCCCGGTTCCTCCTTTCCTCCAGGGTGTACATGTTCAGGTCAGCAAGCCTCTCTTCATACGTCTTGGAACGTAAATCCCATACCATCTTCGTAGCTTTTCTTTGCACCGCTTCCATTTTTTTAACATCCTTCGCAAGATACGGCCTCCAAAACTGAACACAATACTCCAGGTGGGGCCTCACCAACGTCTTATACAGGGGCATTAAAACCTCCTTTCTTCTGCTGGTCACTCCTCTCTCTATACAGCCTAGCAATCTTCTCGCTACTGCCACCGCCTTGTCGCACTGTTTCGTCGCCTTCAGGTCCTCAGATACTATCACCCCAAGATCCCTCTCCCCGTCTGTGCCTATCAGACTCTCCCCGCCTAACACATACGTCTCCCTTGGATTTCTACTCCCTAAGTGCATCACTTTGCATTTCTTCGCATTGAATTTTAATTGCCAAACATTAGACCATTCTTCTAGCTTCTTCAGATCTTTTTTCATGTTTTCCACACCCTCCGGGGTGTCCACTCTGTTGGAAATCTTGGTGTCATCCGCAAAAAGGCAAACTTTACCTTGTAACCCTTCGGCAATGTCACTCACAAATATATTGAACAGAATCGGCCCCAGCACCGATCCCTGAGGCACTCCACTACTCACCTTTCCTTCCTCCGAGCGAACTCCATTCACCACCACCCTCTGGCATCTGTCCGTCAACCAGTTCCTAATCCAGTTCACCACTTCGGGTCCTATTTTCAGGCCGTCTAGTTTATTTAAGAGCCTCCTGTGGGGAACCGTGTCGAAAGCCTTGCTGAAATCTAAGTAGATGACGTCCATAGCACGTCCTTGATTTAATTCTCCGGTCACCCAGTCAAAGAATTCAATGAGATTCGTTTGGCACGATTTCCCTTTGGTGAAACCATGTTGTCTCGGATCTTGCAACTTATTGGCTTCCAGGAAATTCACTATCCTTTCCTTCAGCATGGCTTCCATTACTTTTCCAATAACCGAAGTGAGGCTTACCGGCCTGTAGTTTCCAGCTTCTTCCCTATCCCCACTTTTGTGAAGAGGGACCACCTCCGCCGTTCTCCAATCCCTCGGAACCTCTCCCGTCTCCAAGGATTTATTAAACAAGTCTTTAAGAGGACCCGCCAGAACCTCTCTGAGCTCCCTCAGTATTCTGGGGTGGATCCCGTCCGGCCCCATGGCTTTGTCCACCTTTAGCTTTCCAAGTTGTTGATACACACTCTCTTCCGTGAACGGCGCTCTATCCACCTCATTTTCAGGTGTACTTTTGCCAGTCTCTCTCGGTCCTTCCCCAGGGTTTTCTTCAGTGAAAACAGAACAAAAGTATCTATTTAGCAAATTGGCTTTTTCTTCATCATTTTCTACATAGCGTTTCGTTGTATCTTTTAGTCTCACAATTCCCTTTATAGGCTTTCTCCTTTTACTAATATACCTGAAGAAGGTTTTGTCTCCCCTCCTTACATTTCTAGCCATTTGTTCTTCCGCTTGCGCCTTTGCCAGACGTACCTCTCTCTTGGCTTCATTCAGTTTCATCCGGTATTCCTCCCCGTGTTCCTCCTCTTGAGATTTTCTATATTTCTGGAACGCTAACTCTTTAATCTTTATTTTCTCAGCCACTTGCTTTGAGAACCATATCGGTTTCCTTTTTCTCCTGCTTTTATTTACTCTCCTTACATAAAGGTCTGTGGCCCTGTTTATTACTTCTTTTAGCCTGGACCACTGTCCTTCCACTTCTCGTATGTCCTCCCAGCCCATCAGCTCCTTCCTCAGGTATTCTCCCATTTTGTTAAAGTCAGCTCGCTTGAAATCGAGGACTTTGAGTTTAGAGTGGCCGCCGTCCACATGAGCCGTTACATCAAAACAAACCGTTTGATGGTCACTGTTTCCAAGGTGCGCAGCTACTCGGACATTTGACACACTATCCCCATTCGTGAGCACCAGATCCAACGTGGCTGCCTCCCTCGTGGGTTCGTTCACCATTTGTCTGAGCAGAGCACTTTGGAAAGCATCCACAATCTCTCTACTTCTTTCCGATTTTGCAGACGGAACCTTCCAATCTACATCCGGCAGATTAAAATCTCCCAACAACAGCACCTCTCTTTTCTTCCCCAACTTTTGAATATCAGCGATCAGATCTTTATCTAGTTCTTCCAATTGTGTCGGGGGTCTATAGACAACACCCACGTGGACCAAGGTTCTATCCTCTCTTTTTAAGGTGATCCATATCGCTTCTTCCTTTCCCCAGTTCCCTGTCATTTCAGTCGCTGGGATATCATTTCTCACATACAGAGCTACTACTCCACCTGTACGTCCCTCTCTATCCTTCCTAAAAAGATTATAGCCTGGTATGTTTACATCCCATTCATGGGAACCATTGAGCCATGTCTCTGTGACTGCAACTATGTCCAAGTCAGACTCCAAAATCAGGGCTTGAAGGTCAGGAATTTTATTGCTTAGACTGCGAGCATTTGTGGTCATCGCTTTCCATGTACATTTCCTAGTATGTGTTTTGGTTTTAGTGATTTGTGAGGGTGTTTTTTCTTTAGGTACCTTCTCATATTTTTGTTCCCCCTTCCTTGCTTTTTCTTCTTTTTCTGCTTCAGTTTTATTTTCAGGAATATCAGAGTGCTGTAGTGGAGCAAAGGAATTTTGTAGTGGCAACAGCATTGAATTTCAGGGGGGGGGGGGGTTGGCTTCGCAAACATAGCTGGTTTAGTCAATATTCATCAGCTGACCAGCTAGGTTCTAGCAGCCAATAGACCTCCTATTTACGCGGGTCTATCTGGCCAATAAGCCATATTTATCTTGACATTTTTTCATCATTTTTTATTGGTATAGGTGTAACTTTGTGATGTATTTATACGATATGATATATTTTTTGATGCATTATTTATTTTACACACCTTTTATATATTTTTTTAATGTATATTTTCTTTTATCAATATTTGTGTTTTGGATATTCTTATTTAACGCTCAGATGTATCTTGACATTTTTCCATCATTATCCAATTATTCATTGGTATACTTACATTCTTTAGATACTCTTGACATGTATATAAATATTTGTGGTTGATATTTGTATATGATGATTATATATTCATGTTTTATTATTATTTTTTCTTTTGCTTCTGTTGTAGATCCTGAGGCAGGCACTTTACATGCCGAAACACGGTGCCATGTCGAGTCTTAACCACTGACATGAGTCCTGTGCACTGACATTACCCTCATTGTATACCACTGATGAGTCTCAAGCACTGATATGAGTCCTGTGCACTGAGATTACACTCATATACCATTGATTATTTTGAGCACATTTATTTTACTGTGTATTGTTTTTTATATATTGAATTGTTGAGAATTAATGTTATGTTATTTTAATAGTATTTTTTATATACACCATAGTAATAAACTTTTATTTCATTGTTCCTAAGGTTTGTTTAGCCTTCCTCTGTTCCCACTTCCCTGCATACCATGGATACTGAACCTCCTCTCCTCCACAGCTACCAGCAGGTCGGCAGACTTCTGCAGGGGCTTCCTCTTACTTGTCAGTGCAATTACATCACCTCAGGTGTATCATGCAAATGATGGCACCAGGGAAACAAAAACCTCCTTTCCTCTGCAGCTATGGGCAGGTCTGACAGACCTATTATCCTCTAGGAGTAAAGCTTTTGAGTTAACTCCTTCCATGACATTTGCAAAGTCCTGTATCATCCAAAGATCTCTAGAAAATCCTCTCCACATAAAGAAACATAAAAGGGAAATGAAAGCACCACCCAATGAGAGGCTAACCCTTTATACCCTGCTAGGTCACTGATAATATGAGTTAAAAGGCAAAACTTCTTTCACTCTGTTTAGTCAAATAGGTGTTACTAGTCATTTAAGGATCACAACCTTGCAGACCTGAGGTTTCACTTTATAATTAGGGCTTGTATTTCTAGCTTTAACAAATAAATACCAATAAAATAAACCTGGTGCAAAATAAAGTAGTTTGATAAACACTGAAAAGACATCACAACCATTGGTTATCACCCTCAGACCTGACACCTGTTATTCTGCCTTTGTACCTTTTCAGAGTTACTGGTTTATTCTGCTGCACAAGTCATTATCAGCTGACAAATCTATTATTCTACTGATTTCATTGCACTGGTGTTCCTGCCATCTGGGCTTCCCTGACTGCCACTGTCTAGCTCCTCTACACATATGCTTCACTGCACAGCTGCTGGATTTTCTATTTTTGGCTCCACACAGTTTGAACAGCTGAACATGATACTATGATACCAATACTCCTGCACTGTTCTCATGAAGAAACCTAGGAATATGGGTACTGTAAATTATACAGAACCAGAAGCACAGAAATAAGCATAAGCAGCAATAGCCAGGAGGAGAACAGAAGCAATTGGTAAAACTAGTAGAAACTACAGTGAACCCAATGTGAGGAGGAGAGTGAAAGCAAATCACTACTACTACTACTACTTATCATTTCTATAATGCTACTATGAATGCAGCACTATACATATTATGGTCTAAATTCAGTAAATGGTGCCCAGCTTTGGACACTGAAAAAAATTAGCGCTATTCAATAAATGGTGCTCTGAGTTTGCTACCGTTTATAGAATAATGCCTAGTGCCGGGATCCATGCCCAATTTTGGACGCAAGGATTTATACCAAATGAAACCTGGTGTAAGTCCTCATACCTAAATTACGCATGAATCTGCTGTATTCTATAACACTGCGTACAAATTCTAGGAATGCCTCTGACTGCCCATGCCCCTCCCATGGGAGGAGTAGCCTAGTGGTTAGTGGAGCAAACTTCAATCCTGGGGAACTGGGATCAATTCTCACTGCAACTCCTTATGACTCTGGGCAAGTCACTTAACCCTCCATTTCTCCAGGTGCAAATAAGTACCTGTATATACTATGTAAACCACTTTGAATGTAATTGTAAAAACTACAGAAAGGTGGTATATCAAGTCCCAATTCCCTTCTCTTGACCCTGCCCCTTTTTAGATTCATGCTTAAAAATTTATAGGCACATCTTTATGAAATACCAACTAGGCAGATGCACACAAATGCAAATTGTTGCCAAATAGCACCAATAATTGATTAGCAGCCAATTATTGATGCAAATTAAATCATTATTCAATTAAATTACACACATACAGGGCCGGTCTTAGCAAGTGTGGGGCCCTATGCAGACCAATTTGATGGGGCCCCACCCTAGCCCCGCCCCCACCCTAACTCCGCCCCACCCTAGCTCCGCCCCCACCCTAGCTCCAGGGCCGGTCACCCCTCCCTCCGAGCTCCAAGGCCCCCAGCTCCAGGGCTTGTCGATCCTGCACAGTCAATG
The DNA here is from genome assembly GCF_901765095.1 of Microcaecilia unicolor. Taxonomy (NCBI): domain Eukaryota; kingdom Metazoa; phylum Chordata; class Amphibia; order Gymnophiona; family Siphonopidae; genus Microcaecilia; species Microcaecilia unicolor. The sequence goes on along the minus strand of NC_044039.1, from coordinate 81,104,284 downwards.
CCAACTGAAAACCATGTCTTTTTCATAAACACAGATACACCCTAATCCACTATAGAATAAGTAGTAATATTTAAACTTTCTATTTAGACAAAAATTAAACTGAACCCCCAAGCTGCCAGACTCTGCACACAATTCAACACCACAGAAACAGAAAATGTCCCCTAGTACTGTGCAAAATATAAAGACAGCAGATGTAAATTTGAAAAAAACTAACAAATATCAATAACCACTTTAAAAATTAGCAAATAGAAATAAAATAAATATAGAAAATAAAATAATACCATTTTATTGGACTACTACATTTAGCTTTCAGAGGCCAAAACATCCTTCCTCAGGTCAATACAGTATAGTACTGTTACAGTATCCTATCCTGACCTAAGGAAGGGGGTTTTGTTCTCCAAAAGTTAGCCAAAATGTATTAAAATTAGTCCAATAAAAAGATTACCTTGTTTACATGTTCTATTATAAAAATTTATTAACACAGCTACAATACTACTTTATCCTAAACCAAAAAAATAAAAATATATATTTTATGTTTCAACGGTTTTTATTGATGATAATAAACAGCGTGAACATAAACAGGAAATTCAAACACTTTGTGAGCCTAGGCACAGGTCACAGTTTCATACATATATCGTAACTGCATCATCAATATTTTCTAACATCTTTTTCTCCCCCCCCCCCCTCCCCCCTGTTCAGTTTACAGCATTTCTATTGAGTATACCTCAAAATAATGCATCACTTAATCCAATTATACATCATCTCCTATCATGATGCTATCAACATTGGGCTATCATAGACTGGTTTATCAACGGTCCTCGTCCCCCCCCCTCCCTCCCTCCCCTCTCCCCCACTCCCCCCCCCATTCCCTTAATATACCTTCTGCTGGTTCAAAGATTTTCTCAGCAAACATACCTTAGTCACAATCTTATTAACCAAAACTTACGCTTCTCCCATTCCTCCCTCCCAACCCCCCCCCCCCCCCTTGTTGCATGGTTCCTCCTTATCTCGACCTATCTTCTCCATTTCCCCATGGAAGCCCATTAAGCACTTGACTTCTTGCCTTCGGTGAAATCAAATTTATGTACTGTCCCCACACTGTCAAAAACCGTGCCTGTCTTTTTGGTGTTACTCTCGCCCCTCTCGCTTCCCATAACATTAATTGATGCATTTTATTTCGCCAGTACCAGTAAGAAGGGGGGGTGTCTAGTATCCAGTGATTCATAATACACTTTTTCCCCACTATACAGGATTTGCTCAGAAACAGTCTTTCTCCCTGTGTCCCTACTCCCCATTGTTCAGGCACACTGAGCAGCATTCTTTCAAACGTAATTTGGACTGGGCATCCGGTAACCTCCCTTACAAATTGGCCTATTCTCCTCCAGAATGCCTTTATGGTCACACATTGCCATATACAGTGCGATAAATTTGCGCCGTCCTGTCCACATTTTAGGCATCCATCCGTTTCTGCCACCCGTGCATGAAATGCCCTTCTGGGAGAGAGGTATGCCCTATGTATCATTCTATAATGGCACTCTTGCAACTCTGCACTATATATTACCTTCTGCATGCCCCTCAATGATTGTTGTAAGTGGTGTTCAGAGATATTCCTATGAATTTCAGTTCCCCACTTCATCGCCACCTCAATTCCCCTCCTCCGTGGTAGCCCTTTCTCCAGCTCTCTAACAAACCAAGATACAGAGACCTGCCCCAACGCATCCCCTTCCAAAAACTCCCTCAGCTTAGTCTCAAAGCTATGAGTTAATCCTTCCTTTGGGATGCTAAGTATGTAATGGGCAAGCTGATGATAAGCCAATATCCCCAATGGTCCCCCTGAGCACTTACGTTGGAAGTCAACTATGGGAATCACAGTATTATCGTCTCTGAGGAAGCTTCCCAATAGTTCCACCCCTTGACCTTGAAGCGCCCGAAACACTGCATTATCACTGCCCGGTGTAAAATCCTTATTCCCAACAAGAGGTAATAGTCTGCTAACCGTTGGATCCTGACCCCACCTTTGTACCAGTTCCCGCCACACGTGCCATAGCGGTCCCAGCAACATACTATCTTTAACTTTTTCCGGCAGTTGCCCTTTCCTTCTAACATGAAGTAGGTAATTCAGGTGCCAAGGATAGAAGTATGCCCTCTCTAGATTCACATCCGTGTAGGTGTTTGTATCAAGGATCCAATCTCTCAGATGCCTCAACAAACATGCCTGATTATAAATCCTCATGTCTGGAATGCCTAACCCTCCCTGCCTCCAATTTCCTAGTAGATATTGCCACTTCATCCTAGGTTTTCTACCAGCCCAGCAATACTTCACTACTAGTTTTCGCAAAGCTACCAGCTCTCGCCTTCCCAGGCGTAACGGTAGCGCTTGTAGTACATAAAGCCATCGCGGGAAAAGTATCATACGAAATAATTGTATCCTGCCCATAAGGGACACAGGTAGCCCAGCCCAACGGGCTAATTGCTCCTGAGTATCCTTTAGTAATTTAGCGACATTCAAGTCATAAATTTGTCTGATGTCCATAGGGAGCTGTATTCCCAGATACCTAAAGGATCCCCTTGCCCACCTTATCGGGAATCTATCTCCCCACTCTCTCTCGAGTTCTGCATGACTAGCTAGTGCTTCAGACTTCAGGTAATTCAATCTGAATCCCGAATAGTCCCCGTACTCCTTTAAACTTTCCATAAGATGTGGCAAAGATCGGTTTGGATCAGTGATTAATACCAGTAGATCATCCGCGAAGGCTGCTGTTTTAAAACTATAATCACGTATCTGGACTCCCTTAATGTCAGCATTGGACTGGATTTCTTTGAGAAGAGGGTCCAATGCCAATATGAAAAGTAGAGGCGACAGTGGACATCCTTGTCTCGTGCCTCTCTTTATTGGGAACCAGTCAGACCGTAGCCCATTAGCAAATATCTGAGCCTGCGGATTTGTATACAAAGTTCTTACTGCCCTCGCAAATGAGCCCCTGATCCCATAGGCCTCCAACACTGCAAACAAATAAGTCCAATCAACTCGGTCGAACGCCTTTTCGGCGTCGAAACTAATTAGCAGGGCTTTGCTCCTATCATTTCTTATTTTTTCCAAGGCAACCCATATTCTACGCATATTCTTAGCTATGACCCTCCCACATGTGAACCCCACTTGTGAGTCTATAATTAGTGATGGTATACATCTGGCTAGCCGGTTTGCCAATATCTTTGCTAAAAGTTTTAATTCAGTGTTCAGCAACGATATTGGTCTATACGAGTCTGGTTTATCAGTTGGTTTACCTGGTTTTGGCAATACACTGATTTGCGCTCTATTTAGGTGCCTAGGCAACTGTCCTTGTTGTATGTTATCATTAAATACCTCGGTCAATACAGGACTGATCTCACTATTTAGAAGCTTGTAAAATTCATTCCTCAAGCCATCCGGCCCCGGTGCCTTCCCTAATTTGCTCCCTTTAATTACCAGAACTACCTCCTCTTCTGTAATAGGAGCATTTAGTACCTCTGCATCCTCTTCTGAAATCTGTGGCAGATCCACACTATGAAGATAAGTCTCGCTAGGTCTCACTAGGTCTTTTTGTTTTGCGTATAGTCTGCCGAAAAAGTCCCCTAGTATTTTAACTATACTTTCATCTGTATTTACCCGTATACCCGTTCTATCCTCCATTACAAGTATTTTTTTGGCACTAAAGCGCCTATGAGCGATTCGAGCTAGTAGTCTACCACTTTTATTAGCAAACCTATACAGCTTGTATTTATAATATATGTTTGTTTTTTGCGCTTGCTCATGCAAAAGTTCATTAAGGGCCTGTTGCGTCTCCAATAACTGTCTTTTAAATCTTAGTTCATGGTGTACCCCATATTTCTTCCGCAGCGCTACTACCTGTCTTTCCAGCCTCATCACCTCCCTATTCCTAGCCCGTTTTTTAAATGCTAGATAGGATATTATATCCCCCCTTAGGACCGCCTTCCCCGCTTCCCAATAGAGTACTGGATCGATCTTATGTTTTTCATTGTTGTTGCTATAATCTCTCCATTTCTCCACCAGGAAGGGCAAGAACTGGGGGTCACGGTAAAGATACGTTGGAAACCTCCAAGATCCTAGTTGATATCCTCCCTCTCCTACTTTAATCTGAACTCTCACCCATGCGTGGTCAGAAATCGTTATGGGACCTATCTGTGCCTCCTCCACTTTTGTTAGTAACTCTCTAGAAATCCATATATAGTCTATTCTAGATAACGTTTGGTGTGCCCTGGAAAGATGCGTAAAATCTTTGTCTACCGGGTGTAATATTCTCCATGCATCTACCAGTTCTAACATGTCACAGATTCTGGAATTACCTCTCTCCTTTCTGGCCAAATCCCTCCCAGTTGGTTGAGACCTATCCCAAGTCGGGTCCAATACATCATTCAAGTCTCCTCCTACCATTAAAGGTATATCACCCAGACTATGGATTGTGCGTGTGATTTGAGTGACAAACTTCTTATCATAGGTATTGGGTGCATATATGTTGCATAGCAGAAGTGGCTGTCTCTCCACCACCACCGAAGCCATAACATATCTCCCTCCTCTATCAGCCACCACCTTCTTAACCTCTACATTCAAGTTTTTCCTTATCAATATCACCACTCCCCCCTTTTTCCCGACTGCTGGTGCATCATACATCTCTCCCACCCACCAGGTTTTCAACTTCTTATGCTCATCCCTTGTAAGATGTGTTTCCTGCAAGAACGCTATGGACACTTTTTTATCATTCAGCATTTTCAGGATTTTTTGCCTCTTAATCGGCGAGTGAATGCCCCCCACATTCCATGTTATGCATTGCAATGTTGTCATGTCACACCTCTCTCAGTTTTGTGTCTTACTTGCAAAGCTTTACATACACTCTTCTTTCTTACACATAGAGAGAGCGTCCCAGCCTCCGCCCTCTCCTCCTTCCTGCTTCTTTGGGCCACCTCGAAATTCTCTTTCACACTTCTCTCCTTCCAATTCCATGCATACAAGGGTTTCCTCCCCCCTTCCCTTCCCCCTCCCTCCCATCCTCCCTCCCTCCCCCCCATATCCCCTTCACCCTCTATACCCACCATCTGTCGTCCCTTGCCTATTGGCAGAACTTCCTGATTTCCAAGGCTAGGGCGCCTCACGTATCTGTGATTATCCCCACCCACCCATTCCGTCACCAAGGCTTATTTCTCATCAAGTTTCTTATATTTAAAACTAGGTAAACGGAAAAGTCTCTTCTGCACATATCCTTCGCGAATACCTTCAGTTCTCTTCAGACTCATAGCTGTGCCAGCCCTGCACTGTGCCAGTTTTCATTTGGCCAGCTGTAGTCCTCAAAAGACCATGCCTGTTAGCCCAAACAATCACATTTTTCCGCTTTGCTTACACTTGGCGCACTATATCTCCCCAGTGGAGATTCAAACAATCACTGTCTGCATCCTTCATGACCGCTGTTCCTCCTTCTTCGCTCTGACAGTAATTATCTGCCATGCCAAGTGTCCTTGATGCTTCCAGCAACTGAGCCAACCATAAACTTTCAAAAAATTCAAACAACCAAAGTATACAACTGCTTTTCTCCCGATACAAGCCAGCCAGTCTTCCTCATAACTGGCTACCTGCTTCACTTGTATACCAACAGTCATAGAGTCCAAACATGACTTTACTGCGCGTTTGTATAAAACCAAACCATCTCCACTGAGGTTTTTTAACCTGTGACCAATGTTCATTGTTTTCTCTTCTTTCCTTCAGAAAGCTTCCTTTTTGCCTCATCCCTCGCGCTCTTTGGCTAGCATCCGGTCTACATATTTAGTTGCCTCCTCCACTTTCTCGAAGTAGACTGCTTGACCATTTTCCAGCAGTTTGAGCTTAGCTGGATATAGAAGGCTGAATCTGTATTTAAGCCCAACAAGTTTGGTGCATAGCGGTGCAAAGCCCTTTCTTGCTGTGGACACTGCAGTTGAATAATCTTGGAAACAGAGGATTTTTTTGCTTTTGTATTCCAGTTGCTTGCCTGCACGCAGCTCTTGTAAGATGAGCATTTTATGGGCATAATTTAAGATCCTCAGGATCACCACTCGAGGCCTGCCTGTATCCTCTCTCCTCTGGCCAAGTCTATGCGCTCTCTCCACCCTTAATGCTGTTGTCAACTCCTCATTGTTAAGTGCCGTCGGCAGCCATTTTTCTAAGAATATACAGAGATTCCGCTCAGGCAGGGTTTCAGGCAGCCCCACGAGGCGCAAATTGTTCCGTCTCGAACGATTTTCGAGATCGTCGAGCTTTGCCTCCACCTCTGCCAGGCGTGCCCGCATTCTCGGGTGCTCCTCTGAGACCTTTTGGATATCCTCCTCCGCTATCCCGACTCTGCGCTGCACTTCCTGAAGCTCGGTAAACAGTTGCGTGTGCCTCTCAGTCAGCCCTTCTAGTTTGTCTAATATTAATTGCAATTTATTGCCCACCGCTTGTTCCACCGCTGCCCTCACCTCTTCCGTGATTTCTGCAGCCCATGATGTGCCTGGCGACGGCGATGCTGGCGCGGCCCTGTCCGCCATTTTGTTCTCCGCGGCGCGGGCTTTTTCTTTAGGATCTTTTCGAGCCGCTTTCGCTGCCATCCGCGCCTCCTCAGCCGCCACTTCCAGCCAATTTATGTGTTGAGTGTCTGTGCTAGTATTTGCTTCAGTTTTTGGGTGGGAGTTCGTTTCTACGAGCGCCGATTTAAATATGCGCCCCGGAGCAGTTCTGTCTCACGTCTTCACCGCTCCATGCCTCCACCGGAAGTCCAAAAAAATATATATTTTATTTACAGTTTGTTGTCTCTGGTTTCTGCTTTCCTCATCTTCTTTTCACTGTCTTCCTTCCATCCAGCATCTGTCTTTGTTCTCTCTCTACCATCCAGTGTCTGCCCTCTCTGCTGTACCCTCCATCCAATGTCTGCCCTCTATCCCTGCCCCTTCCATCCACATCTGCCCTCTATCTCTGACCCTTCCATCCACCATCTGCCCCTGTCTGCCCTCTCCCCCTTCCATCCACCATTTGCCCTCCCTGTCCCATCCATCCGGGTCTGCCCTCCCTCTCGCCTATTACCTCAGAGGAGGGTGGGACTCAATGTGGGAAGGCCCGACAACGTGCAGGAGATTTTTACTAGCAGGGCAGATGCGAGGCGCTGCCTGCTACTCGGCGCTTCTCGAATTTTTTTTAAAGGTAGGAACAGAACAGCGATCGATCGGCGGGGGGTGGGAGCGGCGGGTGGGACAACCTCAGGCGCGCCGCGCGGGGCCCCCTTGAGCGCGGGGCCCTATGCGGTCGCCTCGGTCACCTCGCCCTAAGACCGGCCCTGCACACATAAATTGGTCACATGTCCAAATTTGCACATGCAATTTTGAGCACCATGTATAGAATTTGGAGGTATATGCAGGTACGTTCTCTGGAGCAATGGAGGGTTAAGTGACTTGCCCAGGATCACAAGGAGCCTCAGTGAGAATATATTTCACTGCACTAAGCATTAGGTTACTCCTCCTATAAGAGCAGGCGGTGTTGAAAAGATGTGAAGAAAGCAACAGGTTTCAGGCAGGTCAAATCAGCAGCAACAGCTGGCCAGTGAAAATGTGTGAAATTACTGCAATCATCAAAGCTGGGGTTAAAAAATAGGCAGGATATGACATCACTGACCTAGATGGCAGCTTGATTCCTTTGCTCCCTTTCACTCCAACTATCATCACCTTCTGGCACCACTCATCCATGCTTGTTAAAGCTTATTTTTGTACTCGCATACTTGCTGAACCCTTCCCTGATAAGTAAGTCCCAGAATTTGGCGGGTAAGAAGGGAGAGAGGGGCACATCTCAGCCTTCTGCTAAAAAGCCTCGTTCTCATGCTGGTTCAGCCCCGGTGTCAGAATTGGATTCTGACTTGGCCCTGTCAGTTGCGGGCTCACTGGGAGATGCGGGAGAAACATCGGGGTGCTCCCAACGACTATGGCATTACCTGGTTGAGATTAAAGAGGAAATCAAGGTGTCCTGGGAAGATATAGTAGCAAGAATTGATGTGTGGACTTACGGGACTTAGGTAACCATGTGGCGGAGTTGGAAGCTAAGGCGAAGGAACATGAGGAGCATATCGGATGAGCCAGCTTTTTGAGCAGCATGAAGAGCTACTTTATAAAGTGGATGACCTTGAGAACCAGGGCCGCTGGAAGAACCTGCGTTTCTGTGGGGTGCTGGAGGGAGGAGATACAGATGTCTCAGTTATAGTGCAAATATTGTGCTGTCAATTATTGGTGGAAGGAGCTGAGCAGGATCCAATCCCTTTTGAACGAGTTCATTGTGCCTTGGGGAAACCCAAGGATAATCTCCCTTGGAATATTGTGGTGCGTTTTCTGAACTATAAAGATAAAGAGCGAGTACTGCTGCAAGGTAGACAAACACCTCCTGTGCTTTACAACCATGTCCAGATCACAGTGTATCAAGATGTGTCTGCTTACACCTTGCAGCAGCGTTGGGCGATGAAGCCTGTTTGGACCTACTTGCATCACCTAACAGTAAATACTGTTGGCTGTTTCCTTTTGCTCTGAGTTTTCCTGCAGAGGGTAAACTGATTCGTGTATGTAAGCTGGCAGAGGTGTGGCAGATTCTCCATGAGGCTGGAGTGGCTTCTTCTGCTGTTCCCCCCACCATTGGTGGCTCCAGCAATGAGAGAAAAGCTGCAGAGGTGGAAAAGGGTTGAGAAGGGAAGAAAGAAGATGTGAGCAACCTAATTAGGGGACTCTGAGTTGATAACCCTGTGTGTGGACTAGAGTTTCAGGATGAGTATTTGTTTTCTTTGCTCATGGGTTATCTTATTTTAATTGGTGGGAGGGTTGTAGAGTGGGGGAGGCTGTATCTGGTTGGGGGTAATGCCCTCGGTTTACCATCCCCTGGCACTTCAGTGGGTACGGAGAGCTATGGGTTGGTGGAGGTGCCTTGTCTGGTTGGGGGGTGTCGGGAGGGGGTGGGGTGGGCTCTCTGTGGATGAAGATCCAGTGATTTTATGGTGCACATCTCTGTTCATTTTATTTTGTCCCTTCATGTTTTTTCTTATTTTTATTTTTGACAGTTTTACAACTTTTTCAAGGTTATACACTTGATTCAGAAAGTGTTATTACATTTTAGAATGTTCTAGGAAAAATAAAATAATATAGGTATTTTATAACACTCAAGTCCACTTTAATATGGATCCAAGATTTCAAATTTCAGGAAATTCAAGAGGAAAATTAGAAAGGTTAGTCAGCACCTAGATAGGGCAGAAAATATTAAATTTAATTAAACCCCTTCAGTTCTCTTAGAAGATATGAAAGATGATAAATGTGAAGGGTCCAAGAAAACGTATTTACATGAATTAAAGTGAATAATGCACTTACAAGGAAACCTTAAATAAAAAAACACCTGCCAATTGGAGAACAGCAGGTTTTAGTAACAAAAACTGTTTACGCCTTTTCTGAGTCTCTTTTGAGATATCAGGAAACATATTTATTCTTAGTCCCAGGAATAGTTTATCCCTATTCCTAAAGAATAGACAGAAAAGCCATTGCTTGTCTGGAATTAAAGCTACAGTTGCTATCAAAGTTGCTGCTTGTACTTGTTCTGTTTCAGAAGTTTCCAGAAATGCTGTCAAGTCTAGGGATTCTTTATTCTCTTGAGGCAAATTCTTCTGTGGAATATAGTATACAGTACGTACCTGATTAAAAGGTGGTAGCTTTGTCTCAGGAATCTCTAGTATTTCACGGAGATATCTTTTTAACATATCCATTGGTTTCACCAGTTTATTCTTTGGAAAATTTATGAGTCTCACATTATTATTCCTCAGATAGTTATCATATACCTCCATTTTCCTCCTTAAATTAGCAATATCTTTTAACATTACTAATTGTAAATTATCCATTTCTATAACTTTTTTCTCCATAGTTTCTCTTTTTTCATTTAAGGATTTTATATCCAATTCAGATTTTGACAACTTTTGTTCAAATTGAGAAACTTTCTCTGATATAAAGTTTGCTTTTTGAGTTGAAGATAACATAAACTGAGATATTAAATCCCACAAGAAATCAAGTGTTACCTCTGCCGGCTTCTCCAATATTTTGAGAGGTGTACTATCTACGTGTTCTGGACACTTCTCTAATTCCATAACTTGTTGCCCCGTAGTCATTTTGGCAGGACTGCTCACTTCAGAGGACCGCAATTGGCCCTCAGATCCTCCCTCGAGTTGTAATTGAGCTTCTATCATGGGATTCTCTTTCTCGCACTTTGGCGGAAGTCCCGACGATCCTTCGAAGGGGGAGCTAGACAACTGTGGCTGCGGGGGTGGAGTTCGTTGGTCGGGGCTCAGAGTGATATCGTGCCCCGAAGACGCCGAAGTTTCCTTTATTCCATCGATGCCTTCTAGAGGTCCGCTCCCGAGCTGATGATTCTGTCCCGGGGCACCCACAAAACAGTCCATAGGACCTAAAGGTAATCTGGAAGGTAGCCGCGAAGCTCGGGCCAGCGCCCTTCCTCATCTTTTTGGCATTTTTGATAAACAAAGTGTGAGCTAAGTGCTGGCGGCAATCTTGGATCCCCTCTCATGCTTATTTTGACTTCACTGTGCAAACAGCAGAACCTGTCCCTTCATGTTTTTTACCATTACCTGATTGATGGCTGAGTGGCCTAGTGGTTAGGGTGGTGGACTTTGGTCCTGAGGAACTGAGTTCAATTCCCAGCACAGGCAGCTCCTTGTGACTCTGGGCAAGTCACTTAACCCTCCATTGCCTGCCACATTGAGCCTGCCATGAGTGGGAAAAAGCGTGGGGTACAAATGTAACAAAAAAAAAATTGCTTAGTTATAATGTTAAGGGTCTTAACTCTTCTTATAAACGTTGTTCCCTTTTTTGGGAACCGCTCCAAACTCAACCTCATGTGGTTTGTTTGCAGAAGACCCATCTTCTGAAACAACATGAACAACTTCTGTCACACTCACACTTCTCGGCTATTTACTATGCTTCTGATGCACATGGGCAGAAGAAGCGCGGGGTTGCTATTTTATTTCATGAATCTTTATCTATTCAGTTTGTCAGTGCATGGCGAGATCCTGATGGTCACTTTCTTTTCTTACGTATGCTGTTAGACCAGACCCCAGTTCCTGCTGCATCAGTCTACACTCCTAATGAACACCCGGATCTTTTCTTTACTCAGCTTAAGTCTGCCCTTCAAGGTTTTGTCTAGGGTAGGCTTACATTGGTGGGTGACTTTAATGCAACAATGCAGCCACCTGCCCTGGACAGGACAGGTTCTCCTTCAGCGGTGGATTTGAAGTTGTCAAGGCGACTGCAAAGCATGGTCGACTCTTTGGGGTTGTACGATGTCTGGCGATAAGCACACCCAGGAGCCCGGGATTACACTTTCTTTTCTTCATCCCTCATTACCTATTCTTGTTTGGAATACATTTTTGTAGATAAGACTGTGCAGGATGTGGACTGTTCTCCTACAATTGGGAACATTACTATATCAGACCACGCTCTGGTGTGGGCTACCATACTTTTACTTTTACATGAAGTTTGTGATAGACGATGGACATTGAAAACTTGCTATTGCAGGATCCGGCTATTTGCCAATCCTTTCAAATGTCTCTGAGGGATTACTTTGATCTAAATATGGATTCAGGGTCTTCTATTGGAATAATATGGGATGCTTTTAAGGCAGTGGCATGGGGCTTTTTCCTTCAGAAAGCTAGTGTAAGAACGAGACAACAGAGGAATCAGCTGTCACAATGTTTGTACCACCTGGGGCTCTTGGAGGAAAGACATAAGGTCACAGGTGCTGTTGCTGACCTTCGGGAGCTCCAGGCGTTTAGACTAGAATTGGCTGCTATTAATGATAAACACTTGCAATTTCTCAATTCCCGTTTGAAGCAAACTCACTATGAATACAGTAATAAAACTGGTAGGTTACTGGCCGTGAAGCTGAGGAGGGCGAGGGCTGAGCGGCATATCCTGCAGGGGAAGGATGGCAGTGACCATTTTTTGACAAAATCCTCACAGATTAGGGAGCATTTTCAACACTTTTATGAAGCCCTGTACACAGCAGATCAAGGTATTGACACGCAGGGGATAGATGCTTTCTTGCACTCTAAACAACTCCCTACCCTTTCCGCTACCCGAATTGAGTTTCTGGATGCCCCTGTTACAGTTCAGGAGGTTTTGTCTGTGACTAAAAACCTACCTAAAGGCACATCTCCTGGACTGGACGGTTTCACTAACGAATTTTACATGGCTTTTGGGGCTGACTTGGTGCCTTGCTTGGCTTTGATCTTAAATTCGGAGGAGCGGGTGGCTGCTATACCAAAGCCTGACCAAGATAAGACTGAATGTGCGTCCTACCGCCCAATTTCTATTCTTAATTCTGATGTTAAGATTTTGGCAAAAATCTTGGCTAACCATCTGGCGGAGGTTCTCCCAGACCTGATGCATCCTGATCAAGTTGGTTTTGTAGCTAAATGTCAGGCTATGGACAATGTGCATCGTACTGTTGACTTGCTTTCTCTCTCTTGGTGTGAAGGACTATCTCTATGTCTCCTGGGCTTAGAAGCTCAGAAAGCTTTTGACAGAGTTCATTGGGAATTTCTTAATAAGGCTCTTTCTAGATATGGGCTTGGACAGGTGTTTCATCTCTGGATTCAGGCTTTCTATACTTCGCCAAGAGCATGTGTCCATATTAATGGGGGTAATTCAACACTGTTTTCTCATACCCAAGGGACACGTCAGGGATGCCCCCTTTCCCTGCTGTTATTTGCTGCTTTTTTATTGTGCCTTTGGTGGTGGCGATTAGGGCTAATCTAGATATTGCTAGGGTGAAGTGTGAAGGTGCTGAATTTAAAGTAGCACTTTTCACAGATGATGTTTTACTATCAATCACTCGTCCTCTGATATCTCTTCCAAACTTACTTCAGGAACTATGGGCATTCTCGGTGGTCTCGGGGTATAAACTCAATCCCTCTAAATCTGAGGGGTTGGTTATAGGCTTTCCATCAGCTCTTATGGAGACTTTACAGACCTCATTCCCCTTCAAATGGGTGGCCAAATCCATTCGCTACCTTGGTGTTAACTTGCCAAAAAGTGTTGACACTCGTTTTCAGGTCAACTATCCAGCTCTTCTTCATGAGGTCACTCAGGATTTGGAGAGGTGGGCCCCATTGGAGCTTTCTTGGTTTGGCCATATAGCCACCCTTAAGATGAATATTCTCCCTCATTTCTTGTATCTTTTCTGGTGTCGCCGTTACGTTTGCCTAGATCATTTTTGAATGGGATACAAGAACGATTGATTCGGTTCGTATAGAATAACAAAAGTCCAAGACTCCCTCGGGCCTTTCATTAAAAAGATAAGCAGGGCAGAGGTTTTGCAGTTCCAAACCTACTATGGTACTACAGAGTAGCTCAGGCCTAAGCAGCTATTGAATGATTTCATGCATCCCCTTTTAAGCGATGGATTTTTCTTGAGCAGCATATGTTAGGAGCATGTCTTTTGAAGCATCTTATTTGGTTGCCTAGCAAGTCGCTTTTTGCCACTGGACCTGTGTCCATCGATTCTCTCCACCCTTCACTATTGGGATTCCCTGTTTGTTAATGCTAAAGCTGTTTTATCACATCACACACTCATTGCCGGAAACCCTTTGTTCCCTCCAGGGGTTGGTGGGTGAGTTTTATCTCACTAGGCACATTTGGGACTGCACACCTGGGGTCAGATTTTTGAGGATGAAGACTGTATATCTTTTGAAGCTTTAGCAACCATGTATCAGCTCTCAACCCCTGACCAATATACTTATGTTCAGTTGAATACTTTTTGGCCAGCTCCACTATTTGATCTTGTATAGTGAGAGACGATTCCTACTTGGAAGATCTATGCGAAGATTCAAAAAGCACTAAAGGCCTCATTATTTGCCTATGAGGGGCATAATTGAACGGCACCGGCGAAATAGATCACCAGCTATCTATTTTGGCGGCGGTGCAACAGCTGGCCGGAACCGTATTATCGAAAAAGATGGCCGTCCATCTTTTCTTTCGATAATACGGTTTGGCCCAGCCAAATGCCAGAGTTCGCCGAGTTTGAGATCGCCGTTTTTTTTTATCAGTGATAATGGAAAACAATGCCGGCCATCTCAAACCCAGCGAAATCCAAGGCATTTGGTCATGGGAGGAGCCAGCATTTGTAGTGCACTGGTCCCCCTCACATGCCAGGACACCAACCGGGAACCCTAGGGGGCACTTCTAAAAATTTTTAAAAAATACACAAATAGCTCCCAAGTATATAGCTCCCTTACCTTGGGTGCTGAGCCCCCCAAATCCCCCCCCAAACCCACTCCCCACAACTCTACGCCATTACCATAGCCCTTATGGATGAAGGGGGGCACCTACATGTGGGTGCAGTGGGTTTTGGGGGGGTTTGGAGGGCTCAACACTTAACACTACAAGTGTAACAGGTAGAGGGGGATGGACCTGGGTCTGCCTGCCTGAAGTGCACTGCACCCATTAAAAACTGCTCCAGGGACTTGCATACTGCTGTCAGGGAGCTGAGCATTTGAGGCTGGCATACAGGCTGGCAAAAAAAGGTTTTTATTTTTATTTTTTTTAGTGTGGGAGGGGGTTGGTGACCACTGGGGGAGTATGGGGATGTAATCCCCCATTCCCTCCGGTAGTCATCTGCTGAGTTAGGGCACCTTTTTGAGGCTTGGTCGTGAAAATAAAAGGACCAAGTAAACCCGGCGAAATACTGATTAACGCCGCTTTTTTTCCCATTATCCGCGAAAGCCAGCCATCTGGTAGCCATGCTCATCCCCGCCCATGTCCCGCCTTCGCTATGCCCCTTGTACTTTCACCAGCTCGGCAACGGGAAAGCGGTGATAGTGTCAAAAAAGCAGCTTTCGATTATACCGATTTCGCCGCTTTTGAGAGATCGCTGGCCATCTCCCAATTTATATCGGAAGATTGCCGGCGATCACTTTCGAAAATAAGCCTGTATATCTACACTTGAGTAAATCAGTCATAAGTGCATAAGTATTGCCATACTGGGAAAGACCAAAGGTCCATCAAGACCAGCATCCTGTTTCCAACAGTGGCCAATCCAGGTCACAAATACCTGGCAAGATCCCAAAAAGTACAAAACATTTTACACTGCTTATCCCAAAAATAGTGGATTTTCCCCAAGTCCATTTAGTAACGGTCTATGGACTTTTCCTTCAGGAAGCCATCCAAACCTTTTTTAAACTCCGCTAAGCTAACCGTTTTTACCACATTCTCTGGCAAAGAATTCCAGAGTTTGATTACATGTTGAGTGAAGAAAAATTTTCTCCAATTCATTTTAAATTTACTACATTGTAGCTTCATCGCATGCCCCCTAGTCCTAGCATTTTTGGAAAGCGTAAACAGACGCTTCACATCTACCCATTCAACTCCACTCATTATTTTATAGACCTCTATCATATCTCCCCTCAGCCGCCTTTTCTCCAAGCTGAAGAGCCCTAGCCGCTTTAGCCTTTCCTCATAAGGAAGTCGTCCCATCTCCTTTATCATTTTCGTCGCCCTTCTCTGCACCTTTTCTAATTCCACTATATCTTTTTTGAGATGCGGTGACCAGAATTGAACACAATATTCGAGGTGCGGTCGCACCATGGAGCGATACAAAGGCATTATAACATCCTCATTTTTGTTTTCCATTCCTTTCCTAATAATGCCTAACATTCTATTTGCTTTCTTAGCCGCAGCAGCACACTGAGCAGAAGGTTTCAACGTATCATCAACGACGACACCTAGATCCCTTTCTTGGTCCGTGACTCCTAACATGGAACCTTGCATGACGTAGCTATAATTTGGGTTCCTCTTTCCCACATGCATCATTTTGCACTTGTTCATATTAAACGTCATCAGCCATTTAGACGCCCAGTCTCCCAGTCTTGTATGGTCCTCTTGTAATTTTTCACAATCCTCCCACGATTTAACAACTTTGAATACAAGAATACCATATCTATTTTGATACTCTCAGCCACATCCTGCAATGCATGTATGACATACTCAATCAACTCATTCATTCTTACTGTGCAGTGGGCTCACCAACACAGGTACAAACCAGTAACACCACTTTGCACACTGCCATCTACTGCAGGACCAAACACCAGTTCATGAGATCCTCATCCAACACCAGCTCCAGCATACACTCACCCAACACCAGCAGTCAGCACTTGGACATTGGACACTTGCATACTGTCAGCTGGTCTCTCTTCCACTCTCCAGCCAGGGTCAACCCTGCTTAGCCTGTAGGCTCCAACGTAGGCCCGGACCTTCAGTCTACGAGTTTGTCCTTATTCCAAACCCCCAGCTTCTGCAGCTCCTTTGGGTAACTGCTACTCAAGCTGTCCTTAAGGTGCATGTTCAACAAACATGCAGCAACTCCAATACTTTTATAGGTTAAGGGGTTTTATTTACACCGGTTTAGTCACACCGACTTATTCCAGCTCCAACTTCATCATTACAGGACAGTTTTTCACCTCAAGTTTCTTACATTAATTCCACCTCAACAATATAATTCAAGTTCCTGTCTCAAGACATTTTAACCCCAGTCCAGTTTCTCTTGGCACTACCTTCTGTTCTCAGGTAGTTTACTGGCTACTTTCACTTTTCACAAACAGTTCATTTCATCAACATAGCTTCAACCTCCTCCCCTATGGAGATTTTAGTCCAACCTTTCAAAGGCACTCCTTTCAGTGCACCATAAATCTGCTGAGTTACTCTCCTCCACAGATTCCTCCCCAACTGCACCAGTTTTGTTTCCCCAATTTTAAACAGTCAAGGTAATACTGCAGCAGGAAACCTCTCACCTTGCCATCTGGAGCCTGTGCTAATGTCGACACCTCCATACGCTCCTCTCCTATCTCCTCTCCTGCCTCCATTTTATCCCATTCCATATCCTCCTCCTCCCCACAGGGTTCTCCCAACTGCTCCCTATCTCCTTGATTAGAAACCATCTCAAAATCCTGTCCCCCCCCCCCCCCTCTATTTTCTGTGAATCCTGCATAGGGTCTGGTAGATTGTAGAAATGTTAGTCCCTATCCTTAGTTATTATTCTGGTTGGCCTTTTGGCCACTAGGGGGCGAATTCCATGTCTATAAGGAACCTGTGAATGAAATTTGCTCTTCCTCCCGAGCACACTTCCCTCCTGTCTCTGCCTTCACCCTCCTTGAAGCAGTTTTCTTTCAAACCCCTTACAATACTGACCAACAGGGACTGTACAAACATATGGGCACTGCACATAGGGAAAATGAGAAATACAGTATAAGCAGGACAGGCGTTACAATGGGATGCATGCTGGGTTGCGGACAATGAGGGGTTGGTGGGGGAAGGACACAGAAAAGAGGGATGGGGCCTATTATAACAGCAGAGGATGGGGGGTGGGACATATTATATAGCAGGGGATGAGTGTGGATAGGAGGGAGGCAGATGTGGGCAACAGGTTCAGGGAGAGACAAATGGTTCAAACTAGGGCACGCAGAGTCAGCAAGCAAACCACAATCCAACTCTCCACTCTCCTTTTCTCAGTAACAACATATATGGGTCAGAAAAGACAGGCTGCAGCTTCACTTGTTCATTTTTATATCAGATCGAAGGATGGATTTCTCATTTCTGGCCCTGGACATTGACCTGCTATATGTTTTTGCGTTCGGATATCCAGATCATGATGCTGTCCTTGACAGCCCCAGAACACCCATTCAGGAAATGTCCATTTTGGGACAACTAGCTCACTTGGATGTTCCCTGTGTGGGTGCTGCAGGTATGCTCTTGCATCTCTCATAAAGACTGAAGCAAAGAATTCATTAAACCTTGCCATTATAGCCTCCCTGAGTGCTTCTTTTGCTCCTTCATAATCTAACAGTCCCATGGATTCCCTCACAGGCTTTCTGCTTACTTCTCTCTCCCTCCTCCAGATTTCAACCCCTTCTTCCACCTCAATCTCACTGTTTTTCCTCCTTTGAAGTCCACTCTATCCGCCTTTTCTCTCCTCTGCCTCTTCGAATAGCGGTCATTTATCGTCCCCCTGATAAGTCCCTTTCATCCTTTCTCAGTGACTTTGACGCCTGGCTTGCCTTCTTCCATGATCCTTCCTCCCCCTCTCTCATCCTTGGTGACTTTAATATTCCTGCTAATGATCCTTCCAACTCTTATATTTCCAAGTTACTCGCTTTAACGTCGTCCTTTAATCTCCAACTATGCTCCACCTCCCCCACTCATCAAAGTGGTCACTGTCTTGATCTCATCTTCTCCTCCAACTGTTCACCTTCTAGTTTCCTTGCCTCTGATCATCCCTCCTCTGATCACCATCTTATAACTTTCACACTTAAATCTCCTCCCTCCCAGTCCCGTCCTATCCTATCTAATTTATCTAGGAATCTTCACGATATTGACCCTTCATCTCTATCCTCCCATGTTTCAAACCTCCTCTCTACTGTGGCACCATCCACGTCTGTCAACGAGGCTGTTTCTTCTTACAACAATACTCTATCCTCTGCCTTAGACACTCTTGCACCTTTGATGACCCGCCCTGTAAGGCGTACAAAACCCCAACCTTGGCTGACTTCTAATATCCGCTATCTACGTTCCTGTACCCGCTCCGCCGAACGCCTCTGGCGGAAATCTCGGGCCCTTGCTGATTTCTTACACTTTAAGTTCATGCTGACCTCCTTCCAATCTGCTCTTTTACGTGCCAAACAGGATTATTATATCCAACTGACCAACTCTCTTGGCTCTAATCCTCGACTTCTCTTCACCACATTGAACTCTCTCCTCAAGGTGCCCCCTCCCCCAACTCCCCCTTCATTACCTCCTCAGACCCTTGCTGAATTCTTTCACAACAAGGTTCAAAAGATAAACCTTGCTTTCTCTACCTCACCACCTCTCCCTCCACTAGTCCGTTCCCCTCTCTCTCCTTCCCCTCATTCCCTTTCCTCCTTTCCTGAAGTTACTATTGAGGAAACTACACTTCTCCTTTCTTCCTCAAAATGTACCACCTGTTCCTCTGATCCCATTCCCACCCACCTTCTTAATGCCATCTCTCCTGCTCTTATTCCTTTTATCTGTCACATTCTCAATCTCTCACTTTCCACTGCGACTGTTCCTGCTGCCTTTAAACATGCTGTGGTCACACCTCTCCTTAAGAAGCCTTCACTTGACCCTACTTGTCCCTCTAATTTCCGACCCATCTCCCTCCTTCCTTTTCTCTCCAAATTACTTGAGCGTGCTGTTCACCGCCGCTGCCTTGATTTTCTCTCCTCACATGCTATTCTTGACCCATTACAATCTGGTTTTCGCCCTCTCCACTCAACCGAAACTGCGCTTACTAAAGTCTCCAATTACCTATTACTGGCTAAATCCAGAGGTCAATATTCCATCCTCATTCTTCTTGATCTTTCCGCTGCTTTTGACACTGTCGATCACAGCATACTTCTCGATACCCTGTCCTCACTTGGATTCCAGGGCTCTGTCCTTTCCTGGTTCTCTTCCTACCTCTCCCTCCGCACCTTTAGTGTTCACTCTGGTGGATCCTCTTCTACTTCTATCCCTCTGCCTGTCGGCGTACCTCAGGGTTCTGTTCTTGGTCCCCTCCTCTTTTCTATCTACACTTCTTCCCTTGGTTCATTAATCTCATCCCATGGCTTTTCCTACCATCTCTATGCTGATGACTCCCAAATCTACCTTTCTACCCCTGATATCTCACCTTGCATCCAAACCAAAGTTTCAGCGTGCTTGTCTGACATTGCTGCCTGGATGTCTCAACGCCACCTGAAATTAAATATGACCAAAACCGAGCTTCTCATTTTCCCCCCCCAAACCCACCTCCCCGCTCCCCCCGTTTTCTATTTCTGTTGATGGCTCTCTCATTCTCCCTGTCTCCTCAGATCGAAACCTTGGGGTCATCTTTGACTCTTCTCTCTCCTTCTCTGCTCATATCCAGCAGACCGCCAAGACCTGTCGTTTCTTTCTTTACAACATCCGTAAACTCCGCCCCTTTCTTTCCGAGCACTCTACCAAAACCCTCATCCACACCCTTGTCACCTCTCGTTTAGACTACTGCAATCTGCTTCTTGCTGGCCTCCCACTTAGTCACCTCTCCCCTCTCCAGTCGGTTCAAAACTCTGCTGCCCGTCTCATCTTCCGCCAGGGTCGCTTTACTCATACTACCCCTCTCCTCAAGACCCTTCACTGGCTCCCTATCCGTTTTCGCATCCTGTTCAAACTTCTTCTACTAACCTATAAATGTATTCACTCTGCTGCTCCCCAGTATCTCTCCACACTCGTCCTTCCCTACACCCCTTCCCGTGCACTCTGCTCCATGGATAAATCCTTCTTATCTTTTCCCTTCTCCACTACTGCCAACTCCAGACTTCGCGCCTTCTGTCTCGCTGCACCCTACGCCTGGAATAAACTTCCTGAGCCCCTATGTCTTGCCCCATCCTTGGCCACCTTTAAATCTAGACTGAAAGCCCACCTCTTTAACATTGCTTTTGACTCGTAACCACTTGTAACCACTCGCCTCCACCTACCCTCCTCTCTTCCTTCCCGTTCACATTAATTGATTTGATTTGCTTACTTTATTTATTTTTTGTCTATTAGATTGTAAGCTCTTTGAGCAGGGACTGTCTTTCTTCTATGTTTGGGCAGCGCTGCGTATGACTTGTAGCGCTATAGAAATGCTAAATAGTAGTAGTAGTAGTAGTAGTAGTAGAAAAAGGTGTTACTATGAGTTTTTGTCTCTGTGGCATTTTTCTTCATATTTTCTTGTAACCTTCTTATCAGTGCTTTGCATCTAGCTTGATAGTGCTTATGTTGCTTCTTATTTTCTTCATTGGGATCTTTTTTCCATTCTTTGAAGGCAGTGGCATACCAAGGGGGGGGCGGTGGGGGCGGTCCGCCCCGGGTGCATGCCGCTGGGGGGTGCTGCGGTGCGTGCCTGCTCTGAGTTCGCTGACTTCGCGCGTTCGCTGCAGCTCCCTCTGCCCTGGAACAGGTTACTTCCTGTTCCGGGTCAGAGGGAGCTGCAGCGAACAAGCGAAGTCAGGGAACTCTGAGCAGGCGCGCGCTGCGGCACCCCCCCCAGCGGCTTGCACCCGGGGGGGGTCCGCGCTGCATCAGGGGGGGGTGCTGCACCTGGGGGTGTCCGTGCTGCATCAGGGGGGGGTGCTGCACCCGGGGGGGCGGGGCGCCGCCACGGGTGTCCGCCCCTCTAGGAACGCCACTGTTTGAAGGATATTCTTTTGGCTCTAATAGCCTCTTTCACTTCACCTTTTAACCATGCTGGCTGTTGTTTTCTCTTCTTTCCAGATCTAGGCTTCCACGATGGTATTTTTAAACAGTGTTCATGCCTGATTTAAAGACCTAACCTTTGAAGCTGATCCTTTTAGCTTCTTTTTAACCATTTTCCTCATGTTATCATAGTTGCCCTTTTGAAAATTAAATGCTGCTACAATAGAGTTCCTTAGTGACTTCACTCCAGATATCAGCTCAAATTTTATCATGTTATGATCAATGTTTCCCAGCGGACTGAACATCATTACCTCTCATATGCCCTGCCTTCCACTAAGGACTAGATCTAAAATAGCTCCCCCTCTTGGTTCAGGGATGGGGGATGGGGTGGAAGGAGAGGGATGGCAACACATTTGGCCAGGACTGGAAGTTAACTGTACACCGGCCGATTATTCAGTGCCCAGTTAACTCCTCAAATAAAGTTAGACCTGAAAATCACCACTTAAAATGGGCTAAGCTCCCGCTCTATCCTAACTCTGCCCCCAGACTGCCCACAAACTAGCCAGTTTTTGGAATGAGCAGTTAGAGGAGGTATTCAGTAGCACTATCCAGTTATGTGCCGCTGAATATATATAGACAGATAGATATTAATTCTTGTCTTATCCTGCTGCCACTTCTTCTCATCTTCTCATTTCCCTTGAAGCATAATAAGTTCACGTGAGAATCAAGGTGCCTCTAGATTCACTTTGCTAGTGCTACAGTGTCAACTTAAATCTCAGAAATCACCACATTCAACTGTTAACCAAATCACAAATATCATTACAATCCACCTCAGTCTTATTGTTATCCCATTCCCCCTTAAATTTCTCAATCATAAAAAAACTATCTACAGGACTATAATCTTTTGGGTTACAATTTCTCACCACCTGGGAATAGTAAACTATCGGGTAGTCCAAACAGGGGACAGGCATAGGCTAAGCATTTAAACTTAAAGATATGATGTATGGATTACTATGAAAATTGTTTTGAGGACTATGGCATATAAAGATTTGCTTGGTTTCAGTGATCAGACAACTTATGGTGTTGGAAGGTAGAATGTCATCAACTACGGGGGAGCTTGAGGGCTCCATAGTTCAACTGAATTGTAAAACTGAGAATGCTATGGGTTCATCTCTCTATGGATGCTTAAAGTTACATTAGTTATGCAGTGTGGAAAAAAAAAATAGTTGATAATTGATGTGAGTATGCTGCCATCTACTGGCATACTAAAGAAGTTGGAAAGGTTTTCAATGAAAGATGCTACATGGAAAAGTAAACTAGTGAATAAAATAGAAAACAAATATTACTAGAGATATTTAAAACTACAGCTCAGATTAATATACTTAAGGAAATTAATTGTCCTTAACAAATGGTACATGGTATAAACTCACAAGTGTAACAAAGTGTTTGTTTCCATTGCAATATCTTACAAAAAGTAGGTGTGCATTCTCAACTCAGGTCAAACAGATTAAAGAATGAAATTGTGGACACAGAAGGAAAGTGATTTTGAAATACATAATATCAAGAAACTGCCACTCCATTAATGTTTATATTCCTGATATAGGCACAGAAGCTAATTTTTAACTACATATTTCCAGAAATTGTATTTTGAGTTTAAAGTAGACTGATTGGTGAGGTACACAGTCCCACTGGGGAAAAAAAACCCAGTCCAAAACAATTCAAGCTAACTTCATTAATGCCTGAAATCCTGTCATTTACATTCTCCAGCACCTCTGATCCCATCCTCCTTTCCACACAAGCTGTAGCCTCTCATTCCCCCCTCCCCCTCTCTGCACACACACATTCACTTTGTCTCCTGCTAATTTCTTTTCACTCTTACTTCTTCCCACCCTCCATCTCCTTCTGTCTTTCCAACCTTCTCACTCTCTCCTCTCCAAAGTCCCTCATTCACTTTTGCCCTTTCTTCCCTTTTACACAGACAAGCATATTTCTGTGGATCATAAGATATACTAGAAACATATGAGAACAGTTAAGTTTGGGATGTGATATGTTGTGTGTCCTATATAACAAATGCTTGCCTCTGTCTGGCACATTCATAAAAAAAAGTGATATATAATTTTTTTTGGCTGACCAATCTGCTTTTGAACAAGTTACCAAGCAATAGGCTAGCCAATGGTTAATGGTGAACTAATGTGCCCAAGAGCCAATATTTGCATTTACACCCTCCATCCATCACTCTAACTCTCTTTTCTGCTCCTTGTGGCAGCCCAATCACAGCTGACAGCAGAAAAGAACAACTAATGTACTGAAGACCCAGCAACATTTCAACCTACTCTTCCTGTCACCAGAGCCTCCCTGCCTATTTGCTTCAGGTCGGCTGTTTGTCCCACATGGGGCTCCATAGATTTCTGTGCTCCATGTTGTTCAAAATATGATTCAAAACAGCTTTAAACAAGGTGGGAGATACACTGGCTGCAGGAAGTGTCTGACCTGTGCCTCTAATGTCACTCTCCTGCAATCAGGCCACAGGGTGCAAAGAGTGATTTAGGGAGTTGGAGGACAGAAAGGTGACCAATGGCACCTATGAGCAATGGACAGAGGGATTGCTAGATACTTAAAATAACCAGAGCTCAGACCCATAAAGCCCCACACAAGAGTTTGCTTGTAAAAGCACTAGAGTGAAGGGGTAGCCTAATGGCTAGTGCGGTGCCCTTGAGAACTAGGGGAACTGGGTTCAATTCCTACCGCAGCTCCATGTGAGTCACCTAACACTCCATTGCTCCAGGAACAAAATAAGTACTTGTACATAATATGTAAACTTTTTTGAAACCATGGAAAGGTGGTATATCAAATCACATCCCTTTTCCTTTGATCACAACCCCAGGGGTGTAGCCAGACAACAGATTTTGGGTGGGCCTAGGTAAGAACTGGGTGGGCACCAATTGTTCTCCCCCAACCACCACCCAAAAAATATCTCAACTGGTGGGAAAACGCTTCTTTCCACCTTGGCAGTCTGCAGCAGGCATGCGCTGAAAACTGAACATACGCAGGTGCCAGTATCATGGAGAGTAGCGTTTTTGTTACCATCAGTTTTCAGCTGGTGGAGCTTGGGATCCCCACCAGATACCACTAAACATGTGCTACTGTTGGGTGGGCCTGAGCCCTAAGTAGGTGGGCCCCGGCCCACCTGTGGCTACGCCACTGCACAACCCACTCCTTCTTCAACAATGATCATTGAACAATGTCTGAGCAGCAGAATCACAGATTCCCTCCACTGCCAGGCACATTATGAATTAATACAAAAACTTGAAAGAAGCACACTGAGTTTTCATAACAGCACTGTTGGGATTCATACAACAACCCTACCTATGAAAAAGCAGCTCTTTTTTTTTTCGGTACTCCATTGGTTTAATTTAGGAGATATTTTTGTTAACAGGATCAAGGTCCTATACTCAAATCCTATAGCTAGAGTAAGTAACTTTTTCAACATCTAGGGGCACAAGGCAAGGTCGCACACTGCCCCCTCGCCTTTTTATATTAACTTTGGAACCTCTACTGATTAATATCTATTCATCTGAAAATATAACAGGAATCACTATAGCCGACATCTCAGTGAAACTATCAGCTTATGCTGATGATGTACTTTTGTATGTTTCCTCACTGGAAGAGTCTGTCCCAGATATATCTAAACTATTGAATCATTTGGCGCTTTCTCTGGGTACACAGTTAATTGGTGGAAGACGAAATTACTACCCCTTAATATATACTGTCTGAAATGTAATTTTCCAGACATAGCAATTTGTGCAAAGACAGTATAAAATAATCTTGGTCTCATATTTAAACCCATTATTGAAGAACACTATAAACTAATATGGCTAAAATAATTTATAAAGTAAAAACTTAATGTTTAAAATGGTCCCTGCTATATCTCACTTGGTGGGGTAGATTAGAATGTATAAAGATGGCTCTTGTACCACAGATATTATATATGCTAAGCATGCTATCTTATAAATGTCCTTAAATAATTCCTTACATCTATAGACAATCAGTTTCTAATCCAGTTCACCATTTTGGGTCCTAACTTCAGCCCATTCAGTTTGTTCTTGAGCCTCCTATGAAGATCCGTGTCAAAGTCTTTGCTCAAATCAAAATAAACCACTTCTAGCACGTGCTCGCGATCTAATTGTCTGATCACCCAATCAAAGAAATCAATCAGATTCCTTTGACGTAATTTTCTTTTGGTAAAAACATGTTGTCTCGGATCTTATAAGCCTTTGGATTCCAGGAATTTTACTATCCTTTCTTTCAGAAGCGCTTCCATTATTTTTCCTACCACTGAAGTGAGGCTTACTGGCATGTAGTTTCCCACTTCTTGTCACCATTTTTCTGGAGAGGGATCACATCTGCTCTTCTCCATTCCTTTGCAACTTCCCCTGTCTCCAAGGATCTATTATACAAATCTTTATCAGGGCCCACCAGAACCTTGTTGAGCTCCTTCAATATCCTCATGTGTATCTCATCCAGCCTCATGGCTTTGTCCACTTTCAGTTTGTCTAGTTGCTCATAAACACTCTCTTCTATGAACGTGTGAATTCTATTCTACTTCCATATATATATGGTTTTGTAGGAGTATCCCTTGTATCTCACCTTTTGTAAACCTGAACAATATCATCATGGATTCTGCATGACTTCCTGGAAACACTGTGCTAGCTGACATCATCCAAGGACATGATGTCTACCTGCACTAGCCCTCCAGTCTATCTCGTGTGAAGTGGGGGAGGAAAGAGTTTCACAGAAACAGTGGAAAGGTAATCCTTGTTAGCTACTTCATTAGCAAGGCATCCTGTACCACTCTTGATAAGGTGGATCATCTGGAAGGTCAAGCATCCCTCATTACTTGTGACTGTATATCACCTGCTGGACAGATGAATATGGTTCCTGATTGATCCAGGATTGTCACCTTTGGACCACTGGAGCACAGCCGACACTGGGCTTGGCAGAGAGTTTGGACTACAGGACCAGAAGAGAAGACCTGGTAGCATGCAGATCTTTCTTAGGAGAGAGACTGACTTGTAAGTAATGCATATAAACTCTATTTTCTGTGCAAAATGCAGTACAAGGAAGAATTCAGAAGCTGATTATTTATGGCTTCTACCAGACTGAGAATCCAGCTACCTGTGAGAAGCAAGGACTTGTTGGAATATACCTGATACTAACTATGGAGTTTGTTGTTTACAGCTGGAGCCCTGAAGAGGAACCAATTTATTATCCATTTAATGACAAAGCTGCAGACCTCTAAGGGAAAGAGAACAGAATTTCTTCTATAGTTCAGGGTCACTAGTCAGTCACTTGTCGTTAGCTTGCTAAAGATTGGTTATTCTTAGGTATCTATTTTGTATAATCCTCAGTATATTTTTGCAACCTGCTTGCCATATTTTCTAATTATTATTATCCATAATAAATAATATATTTCCACATTGGCATTATTCCTTATTTGGGACAGCACTACCTGAACCTCAGGGCCACAGTAGGTGCAGTCATACTTCTTGTAGATAAGTCCAGAGTAATTACTTATCTACAAGATTTTCTGTCATTGTATTTGCGCCTGCAGTTTTGTCAGCAGATCAAGGTTCTTCTCCAGGATTTTCTTCCATGAACACAGAAGTATTTTTTAGTATGTGGGCCTTTTCCTCATCAATCTCCAAATATTGATTTTCAGCAGCTTTCAGTCTCACAATTCAGTCTCACCTTCCTCCTTTCCCCAATATACCTGAAAGTTTTATTACCTCTTTCCCTCCGATATTCAAAAGCATTTAACTGAGCAGGATCAGCACCTGACTAGGTAAATGCCCCATAACCCACTATCCGCAAATTTTCAGCAGGACACGGCTAGCCATAACCTGCTGAAAATTTGCAGTTAGCGGATAGCTGATAGACAGTTATATCACGTGATATAACCAGCTCCCCCAAAAATTTTCAGCACAGGATTGGTGGCCATATTTGGCTATGTGAATACCAGGCTTGGGTGGTTAAGTTTCAACCAGCGAAACATAAATCAGAAATTCAATGCTGGTGACTGGAAACAGTCCGGTATTGAATAACCGGACTCAGTGCTGACCACAGAAGTTAGCCAGGCTAACTCCAGCTGTCTGAATGTTGGGCCCTATGTCTCTACCCATTTTTTCTTCCACCTGCGCTTTCACCAGCTGTATTTCTCTCTTTATTTCTTTAAGTTTTATGTAACATTCTTTTCTATGTTCTTCTTTTTGTGTTCCTCTGTATTTCATAAATGCTATGTCATGTCTCCCGCTCCTACCTGTGCCCCCGCTGGGGCAGGCGATGGCCCTCGGGCGGCGCAGCGTCCAGGGGGGCGGAGACGGACCTCCGCTGCAGCCGATGCTGCCGCGGGTCAGACCGAGGCCGGAGGTCCGCTGGAGCGAACGCCGGCCTCGGAGGAGGAAGCACGCCGGCCAAGATGGCGGGTCCGGCGTCGACATCGCCCTGGCTAGGGGCGGATCAGCGCAGAAGCTCCGCCCCCTCGCGCCGGATTGGAGCACTGGCGCTAGGACTCCGCCTGCATGGCAGTTCGGCCAATCGAGCCTCCTGTCGTCTGCCAGGACCAGGTGATTGGCTCTCTCTCCGTGGGAGGGGCGGATTGGCGCTAAATTTAAACGGACAGACTGGAGGAGTCCAGTGCTTCCGGTTCTTTTGTCAGAAGCCGACGCCGCGGATCTGGGAAGCTTGACTCTTCAGAGACTGTGTTCCTTTGACTTGCAGGCCGTCCTTGCCAGCAGCCTTCAGAGACTGTGTTCCTTTGACTTGCTGGCCGTCCTTGCCAGCAGCCTTCAGAGACTGTGTTCCTTTGACTTGCTGGCCGTCCTTGCCAGCAGCCTTCAGAGACTGTGTTCCTTTGCCGTGCTGGCCGTCCTTGCCAGCAGCCCTCAGAGACTGTGTTCCTCTTCCGGCTAGCCGTCCTTGCTAGCCACCTCCAGAGATTGTGTTCCTCTTCAAGCTAGCCGTCCTTGCTAGCCACCTCCAGAGATTGTGTTCCTCTTCAAGCTAGCCGTCCTTGCTAGCCACCTCCAGAGACTGTGTTCCTCTTCAGGCTAGCCGTCCTTGCTAGCCACCTCCAGAGACTGTGTTCCTCTTCAGGCTAGCCGTCCTTGCTAGCCACCTCCAGAGATTGTGTTCCTCTTCAGGCTAGCCGTCCTTGCTAGCCACCTCCAAGAGATTGTGTTCCTCTTCAGGCTAGCCGTCCTTGCTAGCCACCTCCAGAGACTGTGTTCCTCTTCAAGCTAGCCGTCCTTGCTAGCCACCTTCAGAGACTGTGTTCCTCTTCAAGCTAGCCGTCCTTGCTAGCCACCTCCAGAGACTGTGTTCCGCTTCAAGCTAGCCATCCTTGCTAGCCACCTTCAGAGACTGTGTTCCCCTTCAGTGCTAGCCGTCCTTGCTAGCTGTCTGCAGAGACTGTGTTCCTCCTCAGTGCTAGCCGTCCTTGCTAGCTGCCCTTCAGAGACTGTGTTGCTGACTACCAGCCAGGCCGGCCGTCACCCCGCGGTTCCAGCAGTCCTGCTGGCCGCCTGCAGCTGGGGGCTCAACCCTTGGTGAACGGCGGTCGCCGCGGGTGAAGATTCGGGGTGCGCGGCTGTCCTCGGAGGTCTTGCGGGGCCTCAGGGAACCTAAGGGCTCACCAATAACCGAAACAGGACAGGAACCGGAAGCCATGAGCTCGCCCACGCAGCCTGATCTGCGGGACCTGGCCAAGGTACTTCAGCAACAGCAGGAGCAGCTGAACGCCCTATTAGGGGCGCTCCAGAACGTGTGCTCTCAACTTTCCACGCTTCAGGTACAGAACCAGGCCGCTGTGGCCCAGGGGGCCGCAGCGACTCCCCGTTCGGGAGGGTTCCGCACGGGACCTCGGTTCCCTAAGCCGGCACGATATGATGGGGCTCCCGGAGGGTGTCGGGGGTTCCTCAATCAGTGCAACCTGGCCTTCCGGATGCAACCGGAGGCATTTGCTTCAGACCAAAGTATGGTGGGGTTTATCATGGGCCTATGCGAAGGGAAGGCCCTGGCATGGGTGTCACCGCTAAACGAACAACAGGACCCCGTCTTGGATGATTATGGCGAATTCCAGCGGCGCTGCCGCATGGTGTTCGACCTCCCAGGCAGACCGTCTTCCGTGGCATCAGAGCTGCTGCGGATTCAACAAGGGGAGGGGACGGTGGCTGATTATGCCATTCGTTTTCGGACCCTGGCCACGGAACTGCATTGGAATCAGGAGTCCCTGGTGGCTATCTTTATGGAAGGACTACAAGAGCGAATTAAGGATGAACTGGCAGGATGCGAGGTGCCGGGGCAATTGGATGCCCTGATTTCGCTCTGTGTTCGGGTAGATACCCGGTTCCAGGAGCGAGCTAGCGCCCGGGCTGAACGGCAAAAATGGGCGCAGGGAGCCTCCCGGACCAGTAAAAGGCCGTCTCCTCGCCGGTGGAACCGGGACTCCAAGGGGAACGGGGAGGAGCCGATGGTAATTGGCCGTCAGCGGCTGGCTCCCGCTGATCGGAAAAAGCGCCTGTGGGACGGACTGTGCCTTTATTGCGGGGAGGCGGGGCACTTTGTCCGTACTTGTCCCGCTCGGGCGGGAAACGCTCCCCCCAAGGCACCTTGAGGGGAGGGGTCTTGGGGCACTCTGCTCCCCTACCAGATTCCCTGCTAACATTGCCAGTAACACTACGTTGGCACGAGACGGTGATCCAAACCCAGGCCCTGGTAGACTCCGGGTCAGGGGGCAACTTTATTGGCCACGAACTATTGATACAAATGGGCTGGCCTACACTTCCTCATCGACCGGCGTTGCAAGTAACCTCCATTCAGGGAACCACCCTACCGCAGCCAGTCACGGAGATCACCCCCTTTTTGGGACTTCAGGTAGGGGAGAATCACCGGGAGGAGGTTCAATTCCTGGTACTATCCCGGACCATTCACCCGGTGGTCCTAGGCTTGCCCTGGCTACGGTGTCATAGTCCCGTTATTGACTGGACTGGGGGGAAGATCCGGTCTTGGGGTGACACCTGTCGGGAGACCTGTTGTAGGGGCCGAACTGGCGGCTGCCCTGCATTAACTATGGCACGCGAGGGGGCACGGGCAGAACTGGACTCCCTGCCGGTGGCCTATCGGGACTTCGCAGATGTGTTCAGTCCCGTGGAAGCGGAGAGCCTACCGCCTCATTGGTCGTTTGATTGCGCCATTAGATTGATGGCAGACACGACGCCACCCCGGGGCCGATTATACACTTTGTCCCGGGAGGAATCCAAGGTGATGCAAGAGTACATCCGGGAGAATTTGCAGAAGGGGTTCATCAGACCCTCTACGTCCCCTGCCGGGGCTGGATTCTTTTTTGTTACCAAGAAGGATGGCTCCTTGAGACCCTGTATTGATTATCGAGGGTTAAATGCCATCACTGTAAAGGATCGGTTCCCCCTACCGCTCATTCCTGAACTTTTGGACAGGCTACAAGGAGCCCAGATATTTACTAAGTTGGATTTGCGGGGGGCTTACAATTTAGTTCGGATCCGGCGGGGGGACGAATGGAAGACCGCATTTAATACTCATGAGGGACATTTTGAGTATCGAGTGATGCCGTTCGGTCTATGCAACGCACCGGCAGTGTTCCAACGACTCATCAATTCTGTGCTTGAGGATTTGTTGAACTCCACGGTGATAGTGTATCTGGACGATATCTTAATTTTCTCCAAGACCCCTCCGAACATGTGAGGCATGTCCGGGCGGTGCTGCAACGCTTACGGCAATCCCGCCTGTTTGCTAAGCTCAGTAAGTGCGCTTTTCATCAGCGGTCTCTGCCGTTTTTGGGACACATTCTATTACCCGAGGGGTTGAGGATGGAACCTGACAAGCTCCGGGTTATTCGGGAATGGCCGCAGCCGCTGGGATTGAAGGCACTGCAACGGTTTTTGGGGTTCGCGAACTACTATCGCCAGTTTATCCCTCACTATTCGCAACTGACAGCGCCGTTGACGGCGCTCACAAAGAAACATGCGAATGTCCGGGATTGGCCGCCCGAGGCGCAAGATGCCTTCCGCCAGGTCAAAGAGGCGTTCAACTCAGCGTCCATCCTGTTGGCCCCGGATCCAGAGAAACCCTTTATCGTAGAAGTGGATGCGTCCGCTTTGGGGGCCGGGGCGGTTCTCTCCCAAGTTAACACCAGGGGCCGGCGCCAACCTTGCTCCTTCTTCTCTCGGAAATTCTCCTCGGCGGAACGTAATTATACGGTAGGGGACAGAGAACTATTAGCCTTAAAATTAGCCTTGCAAGAATGGAGGCATCTGTTGGACGGAGCCGAACACCGGTTCACGGTGATTACCGACCATAAGAATCTGCTGTATCTGCAAGAGGCCCAACGGCTAAATCCCCGACAGGCCCGTTGGTCATTGTTTTTTGCCAGATTTCACTTTCAACTGGTATTTCGGGCTGCTGCTCAGAATACCCCTGCGGACTCTCTCTCCCGAGCATTTGAGACTCCAGAGGAGACAAAGGAGATCCATCCCATGCTGGACCCGGCATGCATCAGCGCGGCCGTGGGAGGGGTCGCTCCTACGAAGGAATTAGTGGCAGCCGCCGATCGAGAGAAAGTAATGCAATGGGGGCATTCGTCCAGATGGGCCGGGCATTTTGGGTATCACAAGACCCTTCGTTTCATTGCAAGACAGTATCGGTGGCCTTAGATGAGGCAGGACATTCTTCAATTCATCCGGTGTGCGCCCGGACTAAGCCAGCAAGGGGGCCCCCTATGGGGGAGTTGCAACCACTGCCGGTGCCGACAGCTCCCTGGACAGAGTTATCCATGGATTTTATCACCGACCTCCCCAGCTCCCGGGGACACACGGTGATTTGGGTGGTAATTGACCGTTTTTCCAGGATGGCCCATTTCGTCCCCTTGCCCGGACTTCCCTCAGCGACCTTTTTAGTCCAACACTTCATTCAACACATCTTCCGGCTTCATGGGCTACCCCTTCGGATCATCAGTGACCGAGGACCCCAATTCACCTCCCGCTTCTGGAGGGCCTTGTGTACGGCATTGGGGGTGGAGACCCACTTCTCATCGGCCTACCATCCTCAAACCAATGGCATGGTCGAAAGGGTCAACCAAACCTTGAAAGGGTTCTTGAGGGCCTTTGTCAACCAGCGTCAGGATAACTGGGCCGCTCTGCTTCCTTGGGCTGAGGTTGCTTATAACCACAGCGCCCATTCGGCCTCAGGAGACTCTCCATTCTTCTTGGTATATGGACGACATCCTCGGCTTCCAGCACCTCTTCCATCAGGATCTCCGACCCCCATGGTAAAGTTAACTCTGGCAGATCTGCGGAGGGTCTTGGAGATGGCCCGAGAACAACTGCAGAAGACAGCTGCCAAAAACAAGGTCTTCGCAGATCGCCGTCGGCAAACCGCTCCAGTATTCCAACCAGGGCAAAAGGTATGGCTAAGTACGAGACACCTAAGACTCCGAGTGCCCTCGTGGAGATTGGGGCCTCGGTATATTGGACCGTTTGCTGTCCAATCACGAATTGGAGCGGTGACTTACCGATTGCGGTTACCGAGTACTCTACGGGTGCATAATGCCTTCCATATTTCCTTATTGAAGAGTTTTCAGGAGTCTCGATGGCACCCTCGACGGCAGGAGTCCGAGACGTTAGAAGCAGATCCCGATCCGGAGTATGAGGTGGAGGAGGTTCTGGATTCCAGGAGGCGGCGGGGAAGGCTATATTATTTGTTATCCTGGAGGAATTATGGTCCCGAAGACAACTCCTGGGAACCCGCGACGAATGTACACGCACCAGAATTGATCAAAGCCTTCCACGCCCGTTTTCCTTCCAAACCCAGCCCCGGGGAAGAGGGGGCATCCGTGGAGGATACTATCATGTCTCCCGCTCCTACCTGTGCCCCCGCTGGGGCAGGCGATGGCCCTCGGGTGGCGCAGCGTCCAGGGGGGCGGAGACGGACCTCCGCTGCAGCCGATGCTGCCGCGGGTCAGACCGAGGCCGGCGGTCCGCTGGAGCGAACGCCGGCCTCGGAGGAGGAAGCACGCCGGCCAAGATGGCGGCTCCGGCGTCGACATCGCCCTGGCTAGGGGCGGATCAGCGCAGAAGCTCCGCCCCCTCGCGCCGGATTGGAGCACTGGCGCTAGGACTCCGCCTGCATGGCATTTCGGCCAATCGAGCCTCCTGTCGTCTGCCAGGACCAGGTGATTGACTCTCTCTCCGTGGGAGGGGCGGATTGGCGCTAAATTTAAACGGACAGACTGGAGGAGTCCAGTGCTTCCGGTTCTTTTGTCAGAAGCCGACACCGCGGATCTGGGAAGCTTGACTCTTCAGAGACTGTGTTCCTTTGACTTGCTGGCCGTCCTTGCCAGCAGCCTTCAGAGACTGTGTTCCTTTGACTTGCTGGCCGTCCTTGCCAGCAGCCTTCAGAGACTGTGTTCCTTTGACTTGCTGGCCGTCCTTGCCAGCAGCCTTCAGAGACTGTGTTCCTTTGCCGTGCTGGCCGTCCTTGCCAGCAGCCCTCAGAGACTGTGTTCCTCTTCCGGCTAGCCGTCCTTGCTAGCCACCTCCAGAGATTGTGTTCCTCTTCAAGCTAGCCGTCCTTGCTAGCCACCTCCAGAGACTGTGTTCCTCTTCAGGCTAGCCGTCCTTGCTAGCCACCTCCAGAGACTGTGTTCCTCTTCAGGCTAGCCGTCCTTGCTAGCCACCTCCAGAGATTGTGTTC
Source organism: Microcaecilia unicolor (assembly GCF_901765095.1). Taxonomy (NCBI): domain Eukaryota; kingdom Metazoa; phylum Chordata; class Amphibia; order Gymnophiona; family Siphonopidae; genus Microcaecilia; species Microcaecilia unicolor. The sequence goes on along the minus strand of NC_044039.1, from coordinate 81,070,210 downwards.
CTCTTCAGGCTAGCCGTCCTTGCTAGCCACCTCCAAGAGATTGTGTTCCTCTTCAGGCTAGCCGTCCTTGCTAGCCACCTCCAGAGACTGTGTTCCTCTTCAAGCTAGCCGTCCTTGCTAGCCACCTCCAGAGACTGTGTTCCGCTTCAAGCTAGCCGTCCTTGCTAGCCACCTTCAGAGACTGTGTTCCCCTTCAGTGCTAGCCGTCCTTGCTAGCTGTCTGCAGAGACTGTGTTCCTCCTCAGTGCTAGCCGTCCTTGCTAGCTGCCCTTCAGAGACTGTGTTGCTGACTACCAGCCAGGCCGGCCGTCACCCCGCGGTTCCAGCAGTCCTGCTGGCCGCCTGCAGCTGGGGGCTCAACCCTTGGTGAACGGCGGTCGCCGCGGGTGAAGATTCGGGGTGCGCGGCTGTCCTCGGAGGTCTTGCGGGGCCTCAGGTAACCTAAGGGCTCACCAATAACCGAAACAGGACATGCTACTTCTTTTGTCTTTATTCCTCCAGACACTTGTTTGGTGAACTATATCAGTTTCCTTTTTCTCTTGCTTCTGTTTACTTTCCTTACATAAAGATCTGTTGCTATTTTTAAAGTTCCTTTCAACTTGGACCACTGACTTTCCACTTCTATTGTGGATTAAAAACTGGTTAAAAGATAGAAAACAGAGATCAGGGTTAAACGGTCAGTATTCTCAATAGAGAAGGGTAGATAGTGGGGTTCCCCAGGGGTCTGTGATGGGACCACTGCTTTTTAACATATTTATAAATGATATAGAGATGGGAGTAACTAATGAGGTAATTAAATTTGCTGATGACATAAAGTTGTTAAATCACAAGAGGATTGTGAAAAATTATAAGAGGACCTTAAGAGACTGGTAGACTGGGCATCTAAATGGCAATCAAAGTTTAATGTGAGAAAAGTCAAAGTGATGCATGTGGGAAAGAGGAACCCGAACTATAGTTACGTGATACAAGTATAGGCTAAGTCTGATTGTACCTCTTATTCTTCAGCTTACAAGGCTGAAGTATTTTCCCCTCCCTGGAGAGGGCAAGGTGATTGGGAAAACACACAGGGTTCCAAATTAGGAGTCACTGACTAGGAAAAGGATCTAGGTGTCATTACTGATGATACATTGAAACCCTCTGCTCAGTGTCAGCGACGGCTAAGAAAGTAAATAGAATGTTAGATATTATTAGGAAAGAAATGGAAAACAAAAATGAGGATGTTATAATGCCTTTGTATCACTCCATGGTGCAACCACACCTCGAATACTGTGCAATTCTGGTCACCACATTTAAAAAAAGATATAGCGGAATTAGAAAAGATACAGAAAAGGGCGACGAAAATGATAAAGAGGATAGGATGAGGTGTCAATGAGAGTGAGCAGGAGGCCCCAATACAGAGGCTTCAGCTTCAGGAGCTAGAAGGCCCCAGACATAGAGGCCCAGGGAAGATGGTAAGGAGGGAGAATCCCTCAAGAGAATTATAGCATGCCCAAGGTAGTATGATCACATTTTACAGTGTTTACTTAACCTGTGATGGTAGTATTTGGAGTAGAGTCCACGTGGAAGATATACAGAATACAAGTAGAATATTGAAGTAAGCCTGCTAGGAGCAGTCCCTACGAGTACTAGCAAGTGTGAGCTAATGGAATTGGACTTCAGGATATCTAAGACAATGAAGTTTCTTTTTATGTGAAATGAATGCCATCTGCAACTGTGACATTAACAGACTTTTGGTAATTTTTGTTCACAATAAAGACTTTTCTTTTGGTTTACCCTGTCTGCTGCCTGTGTCTGTGAAGGGTCCAAGCCTGGCCGCTAGTCCACACTGTCACACAGAGGAACAATTAGTCAGTTTGGAGGAGGAAAGAAAACGTGCAGTTTCATCTTCAGTGATTTCAGAAAAAGAAGAAAAGGAGGCAGGGATTGAAGAAGGGTTGACAGAATGGATTGGGGGAAGGAGAGGTAGAGGTGACTTGGTTGAGAACTCAAGGTTAATTCCTAATCCACAACAGAACACTGCCTTCTATCTCATGACTCTTTAATTTTTCAGGAGTCTCTCATGAGGAATTTTGTGAAATTATTCTGAAAATCTAGATACACATCATCAACTGCTCACCTTTATAGACATGTTTATTCCTGCCTTCGAAGAAATTATGCAAATTGTTGAGGCAAGACTTCCCTTGGCTAAATCCATGCTGAGTCTGTCCAATTAAACTACTACTACTTATCATTTCTATAGCGCTACAAGGCATATGCAGCGCTGTACACCATACACAAAAAGACAGTCCCTGCTCAAAGGGCTTACAATCTTGTTTATCCATGTGTTCCATAATTTTATTCTTTATAATAGTTTCCACTGTTTTACCCAGCACTGATGTCAGGCTTACCAGTCTGTAATTCTCCAGTCATCCCTGGAACCATTTTAAACAAATGGCATTATATTGGTCACCCTCCAATCTTTAGGCACTATGGGTGATTTTAATGACAGTTTACAGATTACTAACAGCAGATCAGTAATATCATGTTTGAGTTCCTTCAGTACCCTTGGATGCATGCCATCAGATCCAGGTGATTTACAACGCTTTAATTTTTTCAATTTGGCTCAGTACATCTTCCAGGTTCACCAATATTTCTTTCAGTTCCTCTGCATCATCACTGTTCAAAACCATTTCTGGAACAGGTAGATCTCTTACATTTTCATCTGTAAAGACAGAAGCAAAGAATTCATTCAATCTTTCTGCTATGGCCTTGTCTTCCCTGAATGCCCCTTTTGCTCCTTCATGATCTAACAGTCCCAAAGATTCCCTTATAGACTTTCTGCTTCTGATGTACCTGAAAAAGTTGTTACTGTGAGTTTTTGCCTATGCGGCAAGTTTCTCTTCATATTTTCTTTTAGCTTTCATTATCAATGCTTTGCATCTAACTCGACAGTGCTTATATTGCTTCTTATTTTCTTCATTTGGGTCATTTTACTATTCTTTTAAGGATGTCCTTTTGGCTCTAATAGCCTCTTTCACTTCACCTTTTAACTATGCTGGCTGTTGTTTTCTCTTCTTTCCATCTTTGTAAATACGTGTAATTCATCTGCTCTGGGCTTCCAAGATGGTAGTTTTAAACAACATCCATGCCTGATTTAAAGTCCTAACCTTTGCAGCTGATCCATTTAACTTCTTTTTAACCATTTTAATTATTTTATCATAGTCACCCTTATGAAAATTAAACGCTGGTACATGGATTTCCTTTGTGGCTTCACTCCAGATATTAGCTCAAACTTGATCATGTTATGATGACTGTTTCCTAGCACATCCAACACCATTACCTTTCCTACTTTGTTCTGCATTCCACTAAGGACTAGATCTAAAATGGTTTCCTCTCTTCTCGGTTCCTTGACCAGTTGCTCCATGAAGCAGTCATTTATTACATCTAGGAATTTTATCTCCATAGTGCTCCCTTATATAACATTTACCCAGTCAATATTGGGGTAACTGAAATCAGACCTTACTGGAATCAGTAGAATTCAATCAAAAACCTATATACAATGATCATCTGTATCGCAGGAACTATGTGAATGATTTAAAAAGTATAGAAAAAATTTAGAGAAAAAAAGACCTCAGTAGAAGAGACACACCCTTACAAAAGGCAAAACATTCAACTGAGGTGGCTCACATTAATCATTAGTCATAAAAAATGTCCACAATACTTAACATGAAAGTTATATATTGAAATCATTCAAAACCATATCCAAATGATGTAGAATATAAATTGCAAGAAAAAACAGGAAATGTAGCAAAACCAGTCTGTATCAATAACATCAACAGTCATAACAGTACTTACCTTTAGTGTTCAACCAAATTCCTGACAGGGGTTCTCTGTTTCGCTATATCAGCTGCATCAGGAGAAAAGGTCCACAACGGCAGAACAACCACTAAATTGGAACATCAGAAAATACCTATATTGAACTGGAATGCTAGAAACATTTCTTTTTTCAGGCACTTCCAAAATGGCTCCAGGAAAATAAAAGATGCCGAGAATTAAAAACTCAGCGTCATACATCACCATCTACATGATGATGTCACATTACATCTGATCTGGTTACAAAAATGCTTTCCATTCAATGGCTACATTTAACTCACGAAGCATGACTGACTGCAAGGAGAATATCCAGCGCTGCTCATGTTGACACAGCAAACGTCGGGTATCCCCCCGGGGCTCTGTAACAACCAATTGTTCCAGGACTACACAACAAAAAGTGGAAAATGCATACTGTTTCTCCACACAATGGGCCACTAGAAGTTCTGGTAATTTCTTGGATTATATGCAAGAATTACAAGTGGTATTAGGAAACAGAGAATGTCATCTATTAGTATGAATATCCATAAACTCAAAGCAGGGGCGTAGCCACGGGCGGGCCTGGATGGGCCCAGGCCCAGCCACTTTCTTTCTGCATCCTTCCATCCAGTGTCTCCTCTTTCTCCCTACCCTTCCATCTAGCATCTTCCCTCTTTCTCTCCCCATCCTTCCACCCATCTATCCTCTCTCCTGATCCTTCTATCTAATGTCTCTCTCCCCCTCCTTCTATCCAGTGTCTCTCTCTACCCTTTTCTGTTCAGTGTCCCTTCTTTCTCCACATCCTTCCAATCTCTCCCCGTTCTCTCTGCATCCATTCATCCATCTCCCCCTTTCTCTCCCCATCCTTCCATCGTGTCTTTCTCTCCACATCCTTTCATCTGTTTTCCCTCTTTCTCTCCCCATCCTTCCATCCATCTACCCCCCTCTCCTGATTCTTCCATCCAGTGTCTCTCTCTCTATCCCCTTCTTTCCATCCAGGCCCGCCCACCCAACACAGACCTGCCAAGTCTCCCACGAAACATGCGGCACCAGCTCCCATTTCTGGCCACTGCTGCTTCTCCTGTTGAGCAGCAGCGGTCGCTACAAAAACAAAAAGCTAATTTAAATAACCAAAAATGTTTTTAAAAAGCAAGCGCGGCACTGCAGGCAGCCATCAGGCATTGGCTGTCGGCTCTGCAGCCGCTCCTCTCGCCTCTCACGTCGCTGCGCTCCGCTGGGGTACTGCTCCAGGGGCAGTGACGTGAGAGGCGAGAGGAGCAGCTGCAGAGCCGACAGCCAATGCCTGATGGCTGCCTTCGGTACTGCGCTTGCTTTTTAAAAACATTTTTGGTTGTTTAATTAGCTCTTTTTGTTTTTGTAGCGGCCGCTGCTGCTGAATAGGAGAAGCAGCAGTGACCGGAAATGGGAGCTGGCGCTGCGTGTTTCATGGGAGACTTGTCAGGTCTGTATTGGGTGGGTGGGCCTGGATGGAAAGAAGGGGATAGAGAGAGAGACACTGGATGGAAGAATCAGGAGAGGGGGTAGATGGATGGAAGGACGGGGAGAGAAAGACACGATGGAAGGATGGGGAGAGAAAGGAGGAGATGGATGAATGGATGCAGAGAGAAAGGGGAGAGATTGGAAGGATGTGGAGAGAGAAGGGACACTGAACAGAAAAGGGTAGAGAGAGACACTGGATAGAAGGAGGGGGAGAGAGACATTAGATAGAAGGATCAGGAGAGAGGATAGATGGGTGGAAGGATGGGGAGAGAAAGAGGGAAGACGCTAGATGGAAGGGTAGGGAGAAAGAGGAGACACTGGATGGAAGGATGCAGAAAGAAAGAGGGGAGACATTGGAAGGATGGGGAGAGAAAGAGGGGAGACACTGGAAGGATGGGGAGAGAAAGAGGAGAGCTGCTGGATGGAAAAGGAGAGTAGAGAAAGACTGGAGAATAAGAGGAAGGGGAGAACAAGGGTGAGAAAAAGATGAAAAGCCATAGGTAGATGAAGGAAAAAGAAGGAAATTAAAGAATGGATAGTAAAAATGAATTAAATCTGGACAGAGAGGCTGAAAAATATTGAAGAAAGCAAAGAAAAAGGTGAGAAAATGACAAATGGTGCAGAAGAGTTAAGTGAAAATGAAGGAAAGCAGAATTTAGAGACTGGGAGCAACACAATGAGAAAAAGTAAATGGCCATACAACAAAGGTAAAGAAAATAATTTTATTTTTAAATTTAGGATCAAGTAATATGGTACCTGTGTTAATAATGTTTCAGAGACCAATACTTCCTTAGGTCAGGAGAGGATACCATAACAGCATTATACTGACCTGAGGCAGGAGGTTTTGGCCTTTGAAAGCTCATTGAAAAGGGTGTTAGGCTATTAAATGAATTTTCTACAACCTGATGCCCTGAAAAGCAGCACTTTACCCCTGTGTGACAAATGCATCTGATTAGTGTGACAAAAATTTGCTGGGGGAGGGGGGTAGAGAGAAAGTTTTGTGCCCACCCACTTTGGGTTCAGGCCCACCCAAAATTGGCAGTCTTGCTATGCCACTGACTCAAAGGTATTCAACATGATGGAACAAACAGAACAAGAACGACAACTACGATGATGCCCTGGTATATCCCTCCTATATACCTCCCAATTCCAAATTTCTGAACTACATAACATGTCATTCAAATTACTATTTTTGTATATAAGAAAACACCACCTTCAAGTCTTGAAAACAAGGATGAATCTTCAATGCATTTAAATGCTTTTTAACAGTTTTAACTAAGTCAAAAGTATGAGAATTAAACTTAAGTTACAAACGTCAATAACTCTTCAGATGAATCATTACTTTTCTCTGTCAACAAAATAATCCCTGTGGTTATACAAAGCATGCTTACCAGCTTTTTTATCCAAATATGCAGGATAACCACAGGATATTAATTTATCAGATAATGTGGGAATCTGATGTTTAAATTCTTGGGTTGAAAAACAAATGTTTTGGCATCTAAGAAATTGAGAAAAAGGAGTATTGGATTTGCAATGAATAGGGTGCATGCTAGAATAATGCAATAAAGAATTGTGATGGAAAAATTAATTCTTACCTGATAATTTTCTTTCCATTAGTCCCAACAGATCAATCCAGAGACTTGTGGGTTATGTCCCTCTGCCAGCAGGTGGAGATAGAGAGAACCTCCGAGGTAAACCTCAGTATGAACAATACCAATGATACCAAATGGAAACAATAGAAAACTCCCCTGACATTGTCAGACCAAATGCCCAACATACTTCCACCACTTCCAAATGTATTTGTTTTTATTATTTAAGGGAAAAAGAAAGGGAAATGGGACTTGATATACCACCTTTCTGTGATATTTTGCAACTACATTAAAAGCGGTTTACATATATACAGGTACATATTTTGTACCTGGGGCAATGGAGGGTTAAGTGACTTGCCCAGAGTCACAAGGAGCTGCAGTGGGAATCAAACCCAGTTCCCCAAGATTAAAGTCCGCTGCACTAACCACTAGGCTACTCCTCCTAATCAAATGAAGGAACATTCAGAACAATGAAACCCGAAAAAACTAACCAACCGAAACAAAACCACAGACAGTAAATCCAGGGGGGGGGGGGGGGGGGGGCTCTGGATTGATCTGTTGGGACTAATGGAAAGAAAATTATCAGGTAAGAATTAATTTTTCCTTCCATAGCGTCCCACAGATTAATCCAGAGACTTGTGGGGTGTACCCAAGCAGTCCTCAAGTAGGGCGGGATACCCCCAACCCCGAAGAGATCACGAACGAACTAAACACTGCATCCTGCCGAGCTGCCACATTCACCCAATAATGACAAGTGAACGTATGGACTGAAGCCCATGTAGCGGCTCTGCAGATATCTTCCAAGAAACCAAACTGGACTCTGCGTAGGAGGAAGCCTGAGCTCGCGTAGAATGAGCACGAATTTGCGCAGGGGCTTGCTTGCCCAATTCCACGTAGGCTGAAGTGATGGCCTCCTGCACCCAACGGGCTATGGTGGCCTTGGAAGCCATATGACCCTTCTTACTGCCTCCAAAAAGGACAAAGATATAGTCAGAAAGACGAAATTCATTTGTCACCTCCAAATACCTGAGAATAGCCTGTCTCACGTCGAGGCAGCGAAGAGCCCGGAATTGCTTGGGGTAATCTTCCCGTCGAAAAGTCGGCAAATGCAGAGACTGCCCCAAATGGAAATGAGAAACCACCTTGGGCAAAAACGAAGGAATTGTCCTAATCGATACCCCCGCCTCTGTAAAACGCAGGAAAAGGTCTCTGCAAGAAAGAGCCTGCAACTCTGAAATTCTCCGAGCCGAAGTAATGCCTACTAGGAAAATCGCCTTCAAGGTAAGATCCTTAACCGTAATCCCCGATAAGGGTTCGAAAGGAGGACACTGAAGCGCTTTGAGAACTAGATTAAGGTTCCAGGATTGCAGAACTGGCACATGCAGAGGACGCAACCGATTTATGCTCCTCAAAAAACGAACCACATCCGGTTGGGAGGCGATCGACGCCCCCTGAAGACGGCCTGTAAAGCATGCCAGAGCCACCACCTGCACCTTAAGAGAACTCAAGGAGAGTGATTTCTGTACACCCTCCTGAAGAAATGCGAGGATAACCAATACCAAAGCCGAAGCCACTGACAATCCCGAACTCGCACACCACGAATCAAAGGTACGCCACACCCTAGCATAAGCTATCGAGGTGGATCTTTTCTGAGCCTGAAGCATCGTAGCGTTAACCGCGTCTGGATACCCTTTCCTTCTCAACTTTGCCTTTTCAAGGGCCAGGCCATAAGACCAAAGGGGAAGGGATTCTCATTCATGACTGGTCCCTGCAGCAAGAGACTGTCTGCGCCTGGAGCCGGAGAGGACGATCGAACAGGAGCCTGACCATATTCGTGTATCAGGGACATCTGGGCCAATCCAGGGCCACCAGGATCACTCGAACGGGATGGCTGCCAATGCGAGTCAGTAACCTGCCCACCATAGACCATGGGGGAAAGGCATAGAGCAGGCCCCTGGGCCAAGGTTGTAGAAGAGCATCAATGCCTTCCAAACCCAGCTCTCTTCCCCTGCTGAAGAAATGGGGAACCTTCACATTGAATGCGGTGGCCATTCAGTCCAACCCCGGCATCCCCCAACGGGCAGGTATCTGATCGAAGGCTAGAGGGGAGAGTGTCCACTCCCCCGGCTCCAACTGGTGGTGACTGAGAAAGTCCGCTTGCACATTCTGTGACCCCGCTATATGAGCCGCCATCAAGAGAGAGAGATGAGTCTCTGCCCAACAGCAGATCAGGGCCGCCTCATGTGCTAGTGGTGCACTCCTGGTGCCCCCCTGATGGTTCACATAGGCGACCGCCATTGCATTGTCCGAGAGAACTCGAACTGGGCAACCAAGGAGAAGAGACAGAAACTCCCAAAGGACCAGACGAATCGCCTGCAACTCCAAGCGGTTGATGGACCAAGACGCCTCCGTCTCGGTCCAAATGCCCTGGGCCATCTTTTGGAGGCAATGAGCCCCCCCAACCAGACAGCAATGCATCTGTGGTCACGATCTTCCATTCCGGGGTTTGCAGAGGAATGCCCGACACCAGATTCTTTTGAATGAACCACCAGTGCATGATTGTATGCAGACGGGTCGAACATGGCACCCGAACCTCGTAATCCTCCGAGAGAGGAGACCAGCGGCTCAGAAGGTGCCACTGCAGGGGGCGCATGTGAGCTCTGGTCCACTTTACCACGTCCAAGGTGGAGGCCATGGAACCCAGAACTTGTACATAGTCCCAAGCCTGCGGGTTTGGAGTTTTGAACAGAGTTCGCAACTGACCCTGCAACTGCTGTGCTCGAGCTGAAAGAAGAGAAACTACCCCTGTTTGGGTATCAAAGCACACTCCCAAGTATTCCAGCGTCTGGGAGGGCGTTAGGCTGCACTTTGGGAAGTTGATCACCCAACCAAGCGATTGAGGCAACCCAACCACTCTGTCGGTTGCCCGTCGACTCTCCTTGAAAGAAAACACTCGCACAAGCCAGTCGTCTAGATAAGGATGGACTTGAATCCCTTCCTTTCTGAGATAGGCTGCCACTACGACAAGGATCTTGGAAAAAGTCTGATGTGCTGTGGCTAGGCCGAAGGGCATCGCTTTGAATTGAAAATGACGACCGAGCACTGCAAAGCAAAGAAAGTGCCTGTGGGGAGGCCAGATTGAATGTGTAAATAGGCCTCTTTGAGATCAAGAGACGTCAAAAACTCCCCTGGCTGTACCGCTGCGATCACTGAGCGGAGGGTTTCCATGTGGAAATGCCAAACCCGTAAGGACCTGTTGACACACTTGAGATCTAGGACAGGTCGCCACAAACCACCCTTTTTTGGCACCACAAAATAAATGGAGTATCGACCGCACCCTCTTTCTGCTGGGGGTACAGGCTGGACGGCTCCCAGTCATTGTAAGTTGAGGAGGGTGTGACGAACTGCCCGCACCTTGGCGGGAGATTTGCAAGGAGATTCCAGAAAACGAGTCTAGTATCGGATGAGCCAATTCCAACTTGTAGCCGTCTCTGATAATCTCCAAGACCCATCCGTCGAATGTTACCCTGGTCTGGTCCACTCCACCAGGAATAGGGACAGCCCACCCCCAATAACCGGCTTGAGATGGATCAGGGCCCCATCATCGGGAGGACCAGGCTGCGGGCTGGTTTCTGTTACCGGAAAGGAAGGCCCACCTGTCACCTCGAAAGGGCTGAGGTCTCTGAGAAGACCTTGCTCTCTGAAAAGAGGCCCTGTGACCTGGACGGTAATGATGTGTATCCCTAAACTTAGGTCTAGGTCCCACTGGTTGCACAAATTTGGACCTCTCCTCCGGGAAGTGCTGGCCCTTAGAATCACCGAGGCCCTTCACAATCTGTTCTAGGTCTGTCTCAAACAAAAGCTTTCCCCTAAAAGGAAGCCTTGCTAGCCGTAACTTAGAGGCCATGTCTGCAGCCAAATGTTGCAACCACAGCCAGCAGCGCGCGGTGACCGCTAGGGAAACTTCCTACGCCGAAGCCCTCAAAAGATCATAAAGAAGATCCGCAAGGAAGGCTAAACCGGACTCTAAGGCCGGCAAAACAGCCACGAGGTCCTCCAGAGAGGAGGCTTTCCAGCTTATTTTCGAAAGAGAAAGACGCCCATATTTCGACCCAAATCGTGAGATGGGCGCCTTTCTCCCGTGGGCGCCCAAATCGGTATAATCGAAAGCCGATTTTGGGCGTCTTCAACTGCAATCTGTCGCGGGAATGGACAAAGTTGACGGGGGCGTGTCGGAGGCGTGGTGAAGGCGGGACTGGGGCGTGGTTATCGTCCGAGTAGAGATGGGCGCGCTCGGCCGATAATCGAAAAAAGAAGGGCACCAGAAGCAAGAATTTGGGTCACTTTTTTTGGACCCTTTTTTCTAACGAACAAGTCCCCAAAAAGTGCCCCAACTGCCCAGATGACCACCGGAGGGAATCGGGGATGACCTCCCCTGACTTCCCCAGTGGTCACTAACCCCTTCCCACCCAAAAAAAACAACTTTAAAAACTTTTTTTTCCAGCCTGTATGCCAGCCTCAAATGTCATACCCAGCTCCATCACAGCAGTATGCAGGAGTTGTTAGTGGGTGCAGTGGACTTCAGGCAGGTGGACCCAGGCCCATCCCCCCCTACCTGTTACACTTGTGCTGGTAAATGGGAGCCCTCCAAACCGCCCCCAAAACCCACTGTACCCACATCTAGGTGCCCCCCTTCAGCCATAAGTGCTATGGTAATGGTGTAGAGTTGTGGGCAGTGGGTTTTGGGGGGGATTTGGGGGGCACAGCACCCAAGGTAAGGGAGCTATGGACTTGGAAGGTATTTTAATTTTTTATTTTACTTTTTACAAGTGCCTCCTAGGGTGCCCAGTTGGTGTCCTGGCATGTGAGGGGGACCAGTGCACTATGAATCCTGGCCCCTACCATGACCAAATGCCTTGGATTTGTTTGTTTTTGAGCTGGGCGCCTTCGGTTTTCAATATCGCTGAAAAATGATAACGCCCAGCTCAAATCCACCCAAATCCGATGCATTTGCCCGGCATAAACCGTATTATTGAGAAAAAAGATGGACGCCCATCTTTTTTGAAAAAACGGTCTGGCCCGCCCCTTCACGTACCCGTTCTCGGAGATACATGCCCAAGGAGATGGGCGTTCGCGTTCGATTATGTCCCTTGTTAATATATGGCCTAGCTTTAAGGCTACCACTGGAATAGTGATGGCCAATGCTATGCAGCCAAGAATAACTGGAAAAAATACTGACTAGGCCAAAGAACAAGCAAGTGAATTAATATTTGAGAATCTGCAAAAAGCAGGTCTGAACAATGAGTCCTGATACAAACTTGGTACAATTTTTAAATCAAATATAGCATCTGTAATGAAAGATCAGATGAATAAAATGGAGCTTATTAGTTTTGGTATACAATGATACAGAGGTAATACAGAGTTCATGAGAAAAGTATGAAAAGTATTGCAGCCGGAAGATGTGAAACTGTTATCTCAACGCTTCCCAAAACATGTTGATAATTAGCAGTAGCTGAGAACGGAAGGAGGTGGGCACATCCGACAGCAGATCGCGTGGGAAAGTATGATCTCAGAAAGTGAGAAAGATTAGGAGCAAGGTTTCTCACCATTCACTTCTATGGAGAGGATAGAGTATAAAAGATGGCAGATTTTGGCTTAGTTTGAGAGTCTTCTCCAAAGCTTCTGTCAGACGGCGAAGCTCTGTGCGGCTGAAACCAGAATCTGATGTCTGTATTTGTATCAACTTGAAGACCTGTGTTTGGGTAAGAAATAAAATGTACCTATCTATCTAAACCTATCTCTGTCTCTATTTTTATTGATTCTATCTTCTCTTTACCTAACATTTAGCCTAAGGTAGATCACATACAAGTGACACTCAGTTTTGGACAGAAAGCAGTAGTTATGGGAATTAGTTTTCAATTACGGCTCCTAATGCCACCCCAGAACAGACCCCCTTATGATTGGGTGACAATGGAGGTTAGAGAAACTATACAGAACCTGATATATGAACTAAGTACCTTTAGTCCCCCGTGTGACGGAGTCAGAAAGAGGTCTATAAGAAGCGGTAAATAAAAACAGTGGTGACCCCGACGTGATTTGAACACGCAGCGTTCAAATGTTCTCTGTTTCTCTCTGTCACTTTATTTTCCTTCTCTCTTGTTTCTCTCATACTCACCTGCCTCTCCCTACCGCTACTTTCTGTCCTTCTGCCTCACACGGACATTGCCCATTAGAGGGGTATTGGGCACCTATGTTCTGTCCGTTTTCCCCCCTACTTTAAATACTCTTCTATTCTTCTGTCTTTTTACTTTCTTCCCTGACTGTCTTACTGCCCTGCGCTGAACTAAATATTTGCGTTTCTATCTTTCAATATTTTGTTCGGTTTTTCTCACCCTCTTTTCTTTCTCCTATCCTGTCCATCTCTTTGATTTGCGTGATGTGCGCAAGACTGTGCTTGTTGTGTGAATGAAGCATAACAACGAATCCAGGCGACTGCGATTTGGGTTTTGCTGTAAGCTTATTTCAATGTTCAAAATCTTTGGATTGGTCTTTATGCTAGCAATTCTCGCTTAACAATCCTTAGAGATTGCGCATTTTTCTGTTTCACATCCCACCCTGTGTTCTGTCTTAATCCCTCCTTTTCAAATCCCTGTCCCCTTGTTCTCACTATGTATTCTGTTCTTTCTTCTTCTGTCGACCTTATTTTCCTCCCCAATACCTTTTCCTTTTCTCCTTCATCCTAACTTCTTCTACCTATCTCTCCTATTAGTCCCCTGGGTCTAATCCTGCTCTTTTCTCTTCTGTATGTTCCCGTATCGAGGGAATTTCCTTTACTCTAGGAGAACAGCACGCTTTCAGATTGCTCTCCTCTAAAATCCTTCTGGTTTCTCTGTTCTTATAACCACTCCTCAAAACTGACAGACAGCCCCCACCTTTTCACATCTGCTATTGCCTTCACTCTGTGTGTGCGACTCTATTCCTCCTCATTCTTTCTATTGGACTTCCTACAACTTTCTTTTTTTAGCTGAAAACAGTAATTACGGTGTTCAACTTTGTAGCTGATTGCCGTCGTCCAGTTGCTGTTTTTCCCCTTATCTCTCTAAATATTCTTTCAGTCTTCTGCACTATGCTTTCCCCCTAACAGCCCGCAGCCCCCCCCTTCCTGTCCACACTTTTCTCGGCTCTTTTTCATAGCGCAGCATGAATAACTGCGTAGTATCTCTTATTCCGTTCCTTTTCCTTTTGTATCTTTGTGTGTGTCTTTGCACTCTGTCTGAATTGTATTTTTGTGCGAACTATACTGTTCCGTCTCTGCTTTTCTTATTTCTCATTTCCACCTGTCAAAATCTTTATTATTTACTGCGTAGTTCAACTGATTGCTCTTTTTCACAGCTGTTCAGTCCTGTGCTCTCACCCCACCCCCATATCCATTTTTCTTTCCTTAAGTCCAATCTGAATCCCTTCCTCCACAACATTTTGTTCTTGTCCCCCTTTTTCTGCCACAATAATCCTCCCTGCCCTCCTCTCTGATGCTCTACCGACTCCTACACCATATGACTGTGGTCCGTGTAAAATTTATAAGGGTGTGGCCCGCACGGTACCAATTGGGGTAACTTAATACCTTACAGACACCTTTTTAGCTTCTTGTGCAAACCAGAAATCATTTTTATTTTTTTGATTTCCTAGAAAACTTTTCTTTTTCCTTCTCAGTCCCATGTGCTGTGAGGTTTGATTCTCTTTCCGGAACAAAGCTTATTACATTACTAGTAAATATATACTCCCTCTTGGGCTTCGAATCTGCCTTTGTAAATCTATTTAAACTTGCCCGAAGAGTTGTAAGTTCTAAACCCCTTTTTCTCACATTTTTTTAATATCCTTATCCAGGCTTCCGAAACTGCCATTTCTTTCTGTAGCTTTTAAAGGTTTTCCCTAACAAGTGCTGTAGTTCACTATCTCAAGGACATGAGAATCTGGGAAGCTTGCCCACTTTAGCTGCCTTATCAGTCCAGCACTGCTTTGGCAGAGGAGGCTCTACAGTTCACTTTTAAAAGCTAAGAAAGTGATTTTTTTTCTCTCCCCCTTTTCCGTTCGTTTTTTTCCCTGTTCTATGCTGAAGTGGTATAAGTTAAACAGTCATTTACACAGGTATTCTTTTTAACCCTCTGTCAACTGTATTGTTCCTAAAATCCGTCTAACTAACTCTCTCTCATGTCTTTCAACTCCGGTTTCCCCTCATAATTGTAAAATGACTTATCTTTTCATGCCTCATGCTGCCAAGTCCGTTATACGTGCACCTCTGAGCATTACATTACAGAATGTACGGATGTATTTCTGCTTTCACTTTTAAAATTATGGCACTGCATCTTAGTCTTACTCTGCATTCTCCTTTTATCAGGGCATACTTTTTTCCTCCTCTTTTATATTATGTTATTAGGACGTTGTCTCCCACTCCCCAAAATTCTCTGCTTATACTGCTTTGACTTTTGGGCGTTGCCCTCTATTTTATTTCATCTCCCTTAAACAATAGACCGTCTGAGACTCTAATGCTTTCTCATTCTGTCTCTGAGCCGTGATTTTAACCCCGAGACAGGTTTTTCTTTCTTTTTGTGCTGCAAGTGACAGTTTGATAGACCACACCATGTGGTTACAAAGTTTTAAAAGGGTATCTTTCCTTCAAACATACATTACTTGACTTTCCCCTTTAAAAACCAGCTTTCTCCTTCTTTGTCCTAGTGTGGTTTCCTGTGATCACATTACAATGCTTCTAGGAAGCCTTAGTCCGGAAACTAAAAATTAACCCTTACTTAACAGAATCAAGCGATATGCTGGTAGTAATGAAATTTAGATTGCCGTTATTTAAAAAAAAACACAGTAGAAGACATTAGAAATTTTTGCCTTAAAGGAGCTGTCGTATTAAGTGTAGAATTGACAGTTTCAGCTTTCATATGAACACATAATGATTACGGCTGTCTATCTGAGTAAGTAAAGTAATAACGCAGTTAGAATTGTCATACTTTCTCAAACATTAACTCCCTGGTTCCTTACACAATAGTTCCTAAGAACTGCAATACGTTTGATCTGATAAAATCCTATCCTGATTAATTATAACAGCAGAAAGTTTTAATATGAAAAATTAAACTTACAGTTTTTATGTGCTGTATAGTTCTATTTTCAGTAGCCGTAATGTCCAATGCTTGCAGTGAGCAGTAAACTCAAATTAAGCACAGGAAGCACACTTCCCTTCTGGTTTTTATTCTCCTTTTCCTATAACATCCACGTCAACATTAAATCCTTATAACAATTTTCTGTAAACCTCTTTGATGTTACTACTACTACTACTATTTAACATTTCTAGAGCGCTACAAAGTGTACGCAGCGCTGTACAAACACAGAAGAAAGACAGTCCCTGCTCAAAGAGCTTACAATCTAATAGACAAAAAGTAAAGCATTTAAATTTAAAATATTTAAGCAGTCAAGCACAAGAGAACAGTCACAGAAGGACAGAAGATGTTGAAGGGTGGTCAGTGTGATTAGGTGTAACTCTGGTTGGAGTAGTGGGAGAAGGTGATAGGAGATATACTATAGGATGTCATTCTGAGGCCAGGCTAAGTCTAAAGCAGGAGAAGGTATTCTCTGCAGCCTATCTGTGAGATGGAAAATGCTCTCTGAAGCTGCTGCTATAAGTTGTTAGTTTTCTCTCCCTGAAAGAGATCCAAGCCACACCCACGAAGTTCAAACTGTCAGTGG
The DNA here is from genome assembly GCF_901765095.1 of Microcaecilia unicolor. Taxonomy (NCBI): domain Eukaryota; kingdom Metazoa; phylum Chordata; class Amphibia; order Gymnophiona; family Siphonopidae; genus Microcaecilia; species Microcaecilia unicolor. The sequence goes on along the minus strand of NC_044039.1, from coordinate 81,053,546 downwards.
GGAGGGTGAGGGGAGGAAATGGCAGTGCTTGATGAAAAAGAGAGCTCAGTTTGATAGGAGATATACTATAGGATGTCATTCTGAGGCCAGGCTAAGTCTAAAGCAGGAGAAGGTATTCTCTGCAGCCTATCTGTGAGATGGAAAATGCTCTCTGAAGCTGCTGCTATAAGTTGTTCTGATAAGATGTTATAAGATGTTCTGGTTCTTCTTAAACTCTCTACAGGATTACTGCTAAATCATATTAAAAGTTTTACTTCCCAGAAGCAGTCTTTTAACCACAATGTTACCCTCTAGATAAGATTCTCGTATGCTTTGGATCTCCGATACTCTGGTTCTAGTTTCTTGTACTCTATTTTAATGGTGTACTCGTTTAAAAGAAATATAAGTTACAGCCCCAGCACCGTACTATCGTGTTAGTTTAATACAAGCCTGCTTATCTTCAGGAAACATTGATTTTTGAACAGTATTATAGATTGTCAGAATTATAAATTGTCCTCATATTTAAGTCCCATTTTAAGGACTATATTATAACGTTATCTACAAGAAATACTACACTTCCTCGCTTGCATTGTGATTTTCGTCCTGGCTTATTTTAAACACTTGTAATAATGAGCTAGGTTATAATATTTCTTGATGAATATTTCCACGTTCTAAGAATGACAATCACTTTTAAATAATATGGTTCTATAATGAATTAAATTGTGTAAGTCTTTATAAAAAATTTTCTGTTTTTACTCGACAGCATTGTAAACCGGGATCCAACACAGAAAGTCACATAAAATTACAGTGGTTTATTGTTACATTAAGAGCTAGATAATCCCTTGTATAACTTATATGATAGTAGAAGTATTATGTACTATATAGAAGCATTCCTTTACTTTTACCTTAATAGATATGCATATAAAATAAGTTTTACCTTTTTGGTTGAGAAGATGATGGCTGCGTGCCATGATAATACAGCGTTGCTTCACATCTCAAGTTATTTCCTGTTGGTTCTTTATAACCCAACCTTCTCTTTCCTTCTAATGCTGCAGCTGTCCTGTTTGTCATCATTTAGACACATAGTCACTGACTAGTATGTATGTTTTATGCCGAATCATTAGAAGTTCTTGGTGTAAGAATCACATGTTTTAATTTGTTTTTTTCCCCTTTCACCTGTTTAGCCACAAAAGCTTCCTGCCATTGCATTCGGGTTTATTTTATTTATTATGTTCCTTTTCTGAGTGTAATTTGTCATATTTATAGGTATTAACTTGTCATCTTTGCACCACGATTTTGGCGTCCTGTTTGACAATTTATTGAATTACATGCTTCTCTTATGTTTTCCCGTTTAGATGCTACTTCCGATCTATCTGGTACCCGCCCCAAAAGCATTTAATATGTATTTACCTTTATTTCATTTATTCTAGGGGTATAGGCCTGGACTACACATGTTACAATACCTTTCTTGCCTTTTGTTGAAATCGGTGTTTCAGTAACATATATGGTTATCCCCTGTTACTCTTATTATAGTATGTAGTAGTTTCATGTCTTGTTTAAAGTCTATATTTTGTTTCCATATACAGCTCCCAACCTACCCTTACAGCTTATTTTTTGCCTTACATTACAAATTAGGTAGGCCCAGTTTTTATCATATAATTTCATATACACTTATCTTTCCTAAATAGTTTTCTTCTTTTACTACAGGTATGAATGAATTTATTTGTACTGTTTGCCCTTGTATTACAGGCTTTCTTATTGTAACTGTTCCGCTCTAATGCTTTTGAGTTTCCTTCTCCTGGTTTGTTGAGTGGAAAATATATTGTCTAGTGAATGATGAACGTGGAATTTTTCACATTTTTTGTCTGACTAAGGTGTTCCAACTAAAGGCTCTTTTTATGACTGTGCCTTACCCGAAGAGCTTACATGTGTTGAGTCATAAATCTTTCTTTCAATTTTCTTTTAACCTGATTAATTTTATTTTCACTATCGTTGCAGTTTATTTCAGGGGCTCTTCCCTTTTATTCAACTCTTTATTTCTACCTTTCTTAAATACCTGTGTCACGCTATAATCATTGGGTTCGATACCGATGCCTGGGACTTACACCCATTGGAGGGCCGCAAACCCTTCAATGGATGACGGTATCACAATTACTAGGAGCAGACTTCCATTCCATTTTCGGAGTGGCCTGCGGATTCGGCTTTATTGCCCACATATGAGTTACCTAGTCCAGATGACCGTGGGAGCAATATAGAGACGTCTGACGCTTTTCATTGCGAGTTTGGACTAGTTGACTAGGGCATTCAATATTTTTGAAGGGTTAGTGGTAACAGAGAAAATTCCTAGTCTTTCAATGTTTTAGTTGGGTTTGTGGTAACAGAGAAAATTCCTCACCTTAAATTTCTCAGTGTTTTGTTGTAAACGAGAAACATTCCAAACCACTGTAGGTCCATTGGAGAGGTTAGTTGTAAAAGAGAAGATTCCTAATCTGCGGAAATCCAGTGGTCCGCTGCTCTTCGACTCAGAAGACCTTATTCGCGGGTTTTATGGGTTCTTTTTGGGAGTGGTTGCAACGTCCCTTCTTAGGGGCTCTATCATGGGTTATAGCCCGTGGCCGATCGTAACCGAGATAATTCTTGGCAGGCAGTAGAAACCGAGATTTATTCCTGTCTTTAGAAGCACACTCTGGAGAGTAGTTCTCATTAATTAGGGGTAGAGTAGTATAAATATATAATAGCTGACACTACGTATTTATTTACTTTTGTACTGTCTCTCTAGGCATATTTCTGTTTACAATTTTTGTCTTGCTTTCTCTTAATGTCACTTGTGGTCAAAGCGTGGAACTGTCCGCCAATTAGTAATTTTTATTTTGGGTCCCTATGTTGGAGTACATTAGCAGATGCATGAGTATGAATGTGTTATGTCTCTGCATGTTCTACTATCAGAATAATCATCGCATGTTTTTGTACACTGTTAGCACATTATCATTTCAAGATCTCCCTGTTATCTCTGAAGCTGCTCTTTGATCCGCTGACCTTGTACCAGGTTCTAGGTCTGGTCAATATATATATTATTACAATAGTTCATTTTTTTCCTATAGCATGTTACAGGTCTGAAGCTCATTTGTAGACCACTTACTCACTAGGTCCCGTGGTTATACATATTGGGTGATGTTGTTCACTACCCATTATGTCATATCTTCCTCTCCGCAACCAACACCAGATACTGGTGATCTGACATCTATTCAAATCTCTGGTAAGGACTTTCTGGAACAATCCTTTCTATTTTGCGGTTGACCTCCCTATGCCACCGAGAGTTCAAAAGGGCGTAGTGATCCCGCCAACTGTCCTCTTTCTCTATTAATTTTCTGCCCTGGAGATTACATTGCACGAATCGTGAGTATATTTTCATTTATTGCATGTGTTACTATGAAGCTTGCCATTGTATATTCAAATTTAGTAACAGATAGTAGTGATATAAGTGTTTTCTAAGACTAGATTTGCCAATATTATTTGATACAACCCAGATATCAGTGTTCTACCATACCAGAGTTCTGGTACCCAATTCATTATGCTGCCTCTTGAGAGAGTGATAAATCACTTCCCAGGAGACCACATAAATCTTATAAAGTTTTGCCAAATATGGCATTCCTGGAATAAGTTTCAGCCTGGACTCTCGTGGCCCCGTAAGGGCACTTTTAATACCAAAACTTTGCAAAGGTTATTAAACTTTATTTACATATACACACCCGATTCCACCCATCATTTCCACTATCAGATTCTCAGTAGATGGGTATCGACTATCACTGATTACGTGATCCCAGACACTGTCGATCTGACATCGTTATTGATACCTGGTGAGGTGAATCTTAATCCACGACCTAGTAGACGGCCCCCTGCAAGAGGCGATTCACCCATTCCACATAAATTCAATGCTCCTAGCGTTAACAATCAGTGCCGGGACTGTCGCTCTCAACCTACTCCCAGCCACCGATTGGGACATAACGCCATGGAATGTCCATGCCGGCACTGTCCTCATAGTCAATACCGTCAACCTCCTTCAGACTCCCCATCGCTGCATGTCTCCCGGATGCAGATACGACAGCCACAGAGAGACCGCAGGCGCCCGAGTGACCTCCCCTCACTAGATAACCCACATCGCCAAGACTGTAGGAATGATTACCCTGATAATCGTGGCCGCCGCGCCCAACCTCAGCGAGGTCCCCTACGGGGGCCCCCTGATTCCACTAGACAACCCAGAGACTACCGTTCCCGACCTAGTCCTGATCGCTTTCCAGATGTCCTGTGTTATCGCTGCCAGCAATATGGCCATTATGCCTTTCAGTGTTCTCAACCATTACGGAATCTGCCCCGAGCTCAAGTTCGGGCAATGCGGCTATTACGCAGCCGTCTGTCCACGACCACGACTACGCGTACCTAGAAAACACAGAGGGAAAAAAACAGATTCACCAAAACCTCAACTGTCGTGCCAACGTGGAATGTTTCCGTTGCTATCACATCGACCATTCTGCATCGCAGTGTCTACTACCCGTTCAACGCTAGCCCAGAAATCAAAATCGCCCACCCCACCCGTCCATAATGACTAGGCGTATTCCGAACCCGATCTGATTTTGTAGTTCACAGTTACTCATAGTACTCAGCTCCTCATTTAGTATCCAGAAACCATTTCTCTGTATATGTGTTGGTGTGATGTTTCTGTTTCTATTGCAGGTAACGTGTTTTTATTTTATATTTCTCCTGGTTTAATTTCAAGTGTATATTTATGGTACCATACAAATGACCTAACTGAGTCAGCAAGTTATTTAGTTGTTTCTATGCATACCTTCCCTGGGGAGTTCTTATCAACTGCAGGGATGAGTGATCCCCAGAGGATGTTCATTTTATGTTTTTTATATGTATACCTGAACTGACTTATTTATGCCATTTTACTTTATACGGGATCCCTTTTTAATAAAAGCTGTGTATTGCACATTTTTAAAATGTTTTCTGCTTTAACTATTAAGCTGTTTAAATTGATGTGACATTTACTTCTTTAGTTTTTTATGAATATAAAGCCTTCATTTTTGAAATCTCTCTATGATATGTGTGACATCTGAAAGCTTTTCATTATTTCCTGGTCTAAGAAAGAAGACATATTTACTAACCATTATCCGTTATATGGAAAAAACGCGAGAAATACTCCCTTGAACTGGCCATTTGGGGGAGCATTTTGCGCTGATCATACAATTTGTAGTATTCTTGAACAGAGAATTGGTGAAGCTTTCGGACATGAATAAGGAAAATTATGCACTCCACTTTTTAATTACTTTCTATTTACAACAGGTAATCACAATAACCCCAACTATTGGTTTTTTTATCTGTCTGTCTTTCACTGCGAGTGATTGTGAGACAAACTGGTGTAGATTATTTGGGTGCAACAGTCCTGGAATTCATGCTTTGTGTATTTAACTAACACCTTGCTTCAACTAACTCTTGCCGCGTGGTGGATTTGTCTTGAAGCGATATGCTTCTTCCTACTTCTTTGTCTGATTGAAAAAGGTTACTTAAACTCTATGTGAAGGTCAATCACTGGTGTCTGCACTTTTGAATGTTTTTTTCATTTGTCTTTTTCAAGGAACCTTTTTCTGGCATTGCCTTCTGAATATGCCTTGCTGCAATTCAGATGTATCATATTTTGTTTTTTATTATTAAGCCTATTTTTATCTTACACCCTTCAGGGTGCTTTTTTAATTTTTTTAATTTTTTCCATTCTCGATGCTTTGTTTCTTACCAAGCCTCTTTCCTGGCCCCCATTTATACCCACGACCCTCCTCCTAGCATTCTGACTTCTTTCAATAACTTAACCACATAAATTGCACTACTGGTCTGTTTAAGTTTTGCCTTTCCCCAGATGGAGGAGACGACTGCTAGCAAAGAAGAGCTACCCGATAATGTATCTGATCTGAAGGCTATGTTGCAGCAAAGAATCGCTAAATTAAAAGACAGATGCACAGACCCCAACATTACCTGGTGTGAGAAACGAGACATTATTCAGCGTGAGTTTCGACAGATGCATCAATTGGTCCATGAGCAAAAGAGATAGGCTCTCCACTTGCTGGAGTTACACAAAGCTTTGGCCTCTACCCTTCCTTCTGAATCATCTAGCTCGTAAGTCCTGCTGGCCTCCTGCAGCTGAGGGCTCAACCCTTGGTGAATGGTAGTCATCGTAGGTGAAGATTCCATATCTATTGGGGATAAATTGCGACGCATTGCCCTCCATACATCAATAAATGAACATTTACCATCATCTCTTTTGTTCCACATACTTAACCATTGTTATTTAATCATGTCTTCGTAAAGATTACCAATCTGTCTTGCACGTTATGCAAGCCAGAAGTGGGGATATATTATGCAAATCCCAATTCCTAGTATTAAGAGGGTTGCAGTTGAAGCTCTAATCCCTACCAATCAGGAGATATAATTTCATATATACTATTGCTATTTATGTAAATTGGCTTTTCATTATTGAACCCTTTTGCTTTTGCACTTAATTAGCACTGTTTTCTCCATGTTGACATTGTCTTTCATGTCTATTCAATTCACACCGCATTATGCCCACTAAGATATAGCAATGTATCATTCAAGCATACAGTTATTTTGCTTATTCCTTTGCCAGCCTCTGGCTCTTGATGGACTGATTATGATAGTGTATGCCTAGAATAAAGACATGAAAAGATCCCACTTTGTACACCACAAGTACGTCTTCAAAATTTATCCTGGCCCAAATGATGTTAGATCCCCCAAGGTTGTGGCAATGACCTTTACACCTTGCAAACTACTGGACCACAAGTCTTGGGTCCATGTGAAAGATATACGTGTTTACTCCGCCGCAGAACCAGATGTTACGAGCCTAACCATCTCAAGACCGGCAACTTCCTTCAGCAAGCCAGCCTGAAAACCCAGCCCTGTTGGATCTTCCAGAACTCCGTCCAGATTCTTCAACGCTTCCACCGCCTCGACCATGTTCGATGAAAGAAACTTTTGAACTGATACTTAATTTGAGAACTACTGTTGCTGTTTATGGACATTATAGATTCATATTATGTTTTATTTTCAGTTTAGCAGCAATCCTGTCTAGATATTGAAAAGGTTTTATTTTTATTTTCCTATTATTTCCTTTAATTGTTCTAATTGTTTTTCCACGAGTTTCCCCGTTATTTCTGTTTATGTAATTTAAATTGAAATTGATATTGTTCAGATACAAGGGTAACATCAAACCCTAATACTGGCTCTGATATCATAATGTAGGTGTAAACTCTGTTAGTATCAACCTGTTATGCAATTGTTTAACTTTGGTGTAGGCTTACTTGAGCTGCATGTCTTTCTGTAGGTTTGACTAAGCTCCAAGAGGGGTAACGGATATATACAATGCTTCCCATACTTCCAGGTCATTATGCATATGTCAAGATCCATGCATAACCTTGGTTAATATAAATTTTCCTAGGATTGACCATTTTTGCTGTATGAGGCAACCTCATACTTGCTATCCACTTATTAGTGCTCATGATTGGATGCCAATGATGAGTACTAGTAAAGTCCAGGAATCCCGACCTGTTTAAGGATTCTGAATACCTACAACCTTAAACAGCCTATTAGTATGATCCACCTGAAATTGCTATTACCCGCATACCTATATTTCATGGGATTTTGTAAATGAGCTCATGGATTAGTCCCATTCATAAAAACATTTCTCGCTACAGGTTTGAGTAAGTCTCAACCGAAAACTAAACAAATTGTACCAGTTGATCTTAAGACTCAGATAATTTGATGGCCTCATAGAATACCTTCTGGAATGGATGGTACCAAGGTACGTTAACCCTGGTGTCACCCTATGGGATAGGGTGAAGAGGGGAATGTTAATATATGGCCTAGCTTTAAGGCTACCACTGGAATAGTGATGGCCAATGCTATGCAGCCAAGAATAACTGGAAAAAATACTGACTAGGCCAAAGAACAAGCAAGTGAATTAATATTTGAGAATCTGCAAAAAGCAGGTCTGAACAATGAGTCCTGATACAAACTTGGTACAATTTTTAAATCAAATATAGCATCTGTAATGAAAGATCAGATGAATAAAATGGAGCTTATTAGTTTTGGTATACAATGATACAGAGGTAATACAGAGTTCATGAGAAAAGTATGAAAAGTATTGCAGCCGGAAGATGTGAAACTGTTATCTCAACGCTTCCCAAAACATGTTGATAATTAGCAGTAGCTGAGAACGGAAGGAGGTGGGCACATCCGACAGCAGATCGCGTGGGAAAGTATGATCTCAGAAAGTGAGAAAGATTAGGAGCAAGGTTTCTCACCATTCACTTCTATGGAGAGGATAGAGTATAAAAGATGGCAGATTTTGGCTTAGTTTGAGAGTCTTCTCCAAAGCTTCTGTCAGACGGCGAAGCTCTGTGCGGCTGAAACCAGAATCTGATGTCTGTATTTGTATCAACTTGAAGACCTGTGTTTGGGTAAGAAATAAAATGTACCTATCTATCTAAACCTATCTCTGTCTCTATTTTTATTGATTCTATCTTCTCTTTACCTAACATTTAGCCTAAGGTAGATCACATACAAGTGACACTCAGTTTTGGACAGAAAGCAGTAGTTATGGGAATTAGTTTTCAATTACGGCTCCTAATGCCACCCCAGAACAGACCCCCTTATGATTGGGTGACAATGGAGGTTAGAGAAACTATACAGAACCTGATATATGAACTAAGTACCTTTAGTCCCCCGTGTGACGGAGTCAGAAAGAGGTCTATAAGAAGCGGTAAATAAAAACACCCTCTATCTGTACCCACAATAAGCATGCCCACGCCGCATAGGAGCCACAAACTGAAGCTTGCAGGGAAAGGGCCACTACTTCAAAGGACAGCTTCAAGCAAGTCAACAACTTACGATCCTGACAGTCCTTGAGTGCCGGGCCACCTCCACAGGGAGAGTGGTTTTCTTAGTGACCGCTGTGATTAATGAATCCACCGTAGGAACCTTCAGCAAGTCTAAGTCAGCAGCAGGCAGCGCTTAAAGACGCGACATAGCTCTAGCAACCTTAAGCCCACTGTTCGGCGTATCCCACTGCGCCGAAATAAAGATTTTCATGGCCTCATGCACTAGCTACTGCTAGTGATATGCAACTTATCCTTAAAATTGAGCGTGGTACCGGAAGATTGGAGGGTGGCCAATGTAACGCCCATTTTTAAAAAAGGCTCCAGGGGAGATCCGGGAAATTATAGACCGGTGAGTCTGACGTCGGTGCCTGGGAAAATGGTAGAGGCTATTATTAAAAACAAAATTACAGAGCACATCCGAGGACATGGATTACTGAGACCAAGTCAGCATGGCTTTTGTGTGGGGAAATCTTGCCTGACCAATTTACTTCAATTCTTTGAAGGAGTGAACAAACATGTGGACAAAGGGGAGTCGGTTGATATTGTGTATCTGGATTTTCAAAAGGCGTTTGACAAGGTACCTCATGAAAGGCTACAGAGGAAATTGGAGGGTCATGGGATAGGAGGAAATGTCCTATTGTGGATTAAAAACTGGTTGAAGGATAGGAAACAGAGAGTGGGGTTAAATGGGCAGTATTCACAATGGAGAAGGGTAGTTAGTGGGGTTCCTCAGGGGTCCGTGCTAGGACCGCTGCTTTTTAATATATTTATAAATGATTTAGAGATGGGAGTAACTAGCGAGGTAATTAAATTTGCTGATGACACAAAGTTATTCAAAGTCGTTAAATCACGACAGGATTGTGAAAAATTACAAGAGGACCTTACGAGACTGGGAGACTGGGCGGCTAAATGGCAGATGATGTTTAATGTGAGCAAGTGCAAGGTGATGCATGTGGGAAAAAAGAACCCGAATTATAGCTACGTCATGCAAGGTTCCACGTTAGGAGTTACGGACCAAGAAAGGGATCTGGGTGTCGTCGTCGATAACACACTGAAACCTTCTGCTCAGTGTGCTGCTGCGGCTAAGAAAGCGAATAGAATGCTGGGTATTATTAGGAAAGGTATGGAAAACAGGTGTGAGGATGTTATAATGCCGTTGTATCGCTCCATGGTGCGACCGCACCTTGAGTATTGTGTTCAATTCTGGTCGCCGCATCTCAAGAAAGATATAGTAGAATTGGAAAAGGTGCAGCGAAGGGCGACTAAAATGATAGCGGGGATGGGACGACTTCCCTATGAAGAAAGACTAAGGAGGCTAGGGCTATACAGCTTGGAGAAGAGACGGCTGAGGGGAGACATGATAGAGGTATATAAAATAATGAGTGGAGTGGAACAGGTGGATGTGAAGCTTCTGTTCACGCTTTCCAAAAATACTAGGACTAGGGGGCATGCGATGAAACTACAGTGTAGTAAATTTAAAACAAATCGGAGAAAATTTTTCTTCACCCAACGTGTAATTAAACTCTGGAATTCGCTGCCGGAGAAAGTGGTGAAGGCGGTTAGCTTAGCAGAGTTTAAAAAGGGGTTGGACGGTTTCCTAAAGGACAAGTCCATAAACTGCTACTAAACGGACTTGGAAAAATCCAAAATTCCAGGAATAACATGTATAGAATGTTTGTACGTTGGGAAGCTTGCCAGGTGCCCTTGGCCTGGATTGGCCGCTGTCGTGGACAGGATGCTGGGCTCGATGGACCCTTGGTCTTTTCCCAGTATGGCATTACTTATGTACTTATGTACTTATGTAGGTGGGCATTTGGTGCCAGACATAATAGAGGGCACCAGACCTGTTCCCCCTTACGATTCAGGGGGTGAAATGGCCAAAACCTCAAAAGCCCTAATAATCAGGGAGGGAAGCTCTTCCCTGTGAAAAAGGCGGGCACCGTCGCCCCCTTCCTCAGAAGGCAGGGTGACCTCATCTGCCAAATCCAATGATTCTGAGGGAGAGCCCGGAGACAAAACCGGGCCATCTGTGTCAGATAGCTCCTCGTGATCCAAAATCTCCACCCGGGGACGTTTTGGCAGGAAAGACTGAGAGCCTGCAGCAACCGAAGTTTGCTGAGGAAGAGATGGGGCTGCCTGAAGAGAAGCTCCTGACTTCTTCAGAAGAAAGGCATCATGCGTTAACAAAACAAAACCCGGGGAAAAAGTAACTGAAAGGGACTCCCCTGCTCCCTGTAAATTGCTTTCCTCTATCGGAGCCTGTGCCACAGAAGTGCACTGTGCCTCCTGTATGTCAACCGCCACGTGCGGAGTTGGTCGCGCCTGAGAGGAAAAAATGGCACCTGCCAACGCAAGCTGCACTAACTGCCCTGAGGAAACCGTCAAAACTATCCCCTGCGCTTCCGACTCACCGGATGCCTGAAGGGAACCCCTGTCGCGCTGAACACCCGTTGTGGGCTAACGGCGGTATGACTCACACTCCCCCGACGCTGCTCTCTGGCCCCCACACCGGGAGCAGCACTTAGCCGCCTCAGAAGGCACTGACATGCTCCACAAACGCCTGCCCCTCATACAGACTTGGCAGCCCGACTAGCTCCTCCGTATGATTAAACAAAAACAAAGTCTCTTAAAGAGACTCTTACCTTTTTTTTTTTTTTACTCAGGAGAGAAAGGCAACACCCGATCAGGCCCACAGCCTCGGGCGACTGAGGAAAGATAGGGGGAGACCGGGAGGGACCTGGCACTACCAGGTGTACACTAGAAGCTACAAACAGCCACTCAACCCCTGACTGTGCTAAACTAGGCCCAAAGGACACCAGTAGACAGATCAAACCAGAGATGCACAGAGATGTCCCTCCACCTGCTAGATACAAAGAATACTACTTGGCTGCACAGGTCCACATATAGCAAACCTCGGTGGTTCTCTCTATCTCCACCTGCTGGTAGAGGGACACAACCCACAAGTCTCTGGATTGATCTGTGGGACGCTATGGAACAATAGGTTTGACAAACACAGAAGTGACAAACCTTCAGTGGCGTACCAAGGGGGGGGCGGTGGGGGTGGTCCGCTCCGGGTGCATGCCGCTGGGGGGGTGCCGCGCGCCTGTCAGCGCTTCATTTTCAAGCTTGCTTTGCCCCGGAACAGGTTACTTCCTGTTCCGGGGCAGAGGGAGCATGAAAACGAAGAGCCAGCAGGCGCGCAGCACCCCCCCCAGCGGCGTGCACTCGGGGGGGGTTCTTTCGCCGGGGGATCGGGGGTTCTTTCGCCGAGGGGGACGCTGCGCTGCTCCGGGGGGGGGGGCGGGGCGCATCGGCGATCCGCCCCGGGTGTCAGCCCCCCCAGGAACGCCACTGCAAACCTTCCCCTGTCCACAGTCACCCAAATATCCAAAAAAGAAATGCCAACAGAACTCCATTGAGCTTCAATTTGATAGCATCATGACAAGTATTTCAATATTGTAGAAACATTTGTAATTGAAGTTCAGAGCCTGTCATAACATAAAAATGTCATATGTGTACCGTCACCAGCAAATAGTATATTCAAACCAGGAAGATGTATACACCCACTTTTCTTCAAAAAGCTGCACCCATGGAAACCCCAGATTTTTGAATGTTTGCGGCTGTCTGTTTTTGACTTGTACAGGTGCAGACAGACTTTGGCCAAACAAATGTTTTCAATGCTTACACTTTTGTTTGGTCTGAAAGTGGCACAGTTGGGAAATCCTCTGCTCTGGTATTAGGTTTTTACTCAGCTTAAGAACTATGGAAATCGTTCTTTTCTGTTTGAAGGGTTCTCAATTATTTTCTAAATTTTTGACATTGATTAATAACTCTCCTTGTTGAGAGATCCCTTTTTCAGTAATTGTCCTGTCACCAGCTTCGACTGAACAAAAATCCATGAGCCCTCTACTGCCTGAACAAATTCTCTTAGAAATGTTGTTTAAAGCAAGGACAAGCTGACATGAATGTGGCTCAACCTGTGTTACTGGAACAGTTTTGTAGGAATCTGAATCCTCAGATATGACACTACTTACATTGATACCCAATATTAATTTTAGAGGCAGCCCTTGAGTTAACAGAAGCTTTTCAGAGAGTCTGGGTTTCAAAGAGAGACACTTGGGACTGAACTCAAGAACCATGAACATCCTTATAAATAAGGGGTTTCCAATGCTTGAAATGTGAGAAAGACTTTTTGTGAGATCTTCGCTACAATGCCAGAAGATGCTTCTCGCCCTAAACTTATTTAACATACAGAACTAATGTGGGTTTGCCAGGCTTCATAGTTCTTGTTACCCTTGGGCAGTTGGTATTTAACATACAAAACCAATGTGGGTTTGCCATGCTTCATAGTTACTATTACTCTGGGGCACTTGGGCTAACCAGACTCTTATAGACTTGGACTTACAAGGACTCTGAGAATGTTTTGTGAAGAATTGGTAGTTGGATTGCTAAAACATGCCATGTGCCTAAGGAGTTTGACAACAATATCATGTATTACATTCTCTTTTTTTCTACATTCCTATTGCAAATTTTCTCCTAAATCCTTTTTCCAGCCTCTCCTTTCCATTTTACTTTTGTTTCTCTCTACTGTTTCTTCCATTAACGATCACCACTCCTTTCCTTCATTTTCTTCCATTTCTCTTTCCCTAAACCTCTCCCTTATATCAGCACCACTTCACTGTGTATTTGGTCACATCTGTTCTCATCCCTTTTCTCTTTCACCATTTCTCATCCTTTAGTCATAGGTGCCAGCTCTGTGGGTGCTTGAGCACTCCCAATATTGAGCAAATGCCTTCACTTTGCACAAGGAGAGGTAATTTAAGGAGTTTAGCAGCCCAATCATTCTGAAAAGTCAGCTTCTATGCCTCCAGTTCTCCCTGTCCCAACTTTACCTCCTCAACTCTCCCTTCCATTGCTTTCCCCCCCCCCCCCCCATGCCATTTCTGTCTCTCAACACCTCTATTACTCCTGCATTAACTCTCAGACCCTCTGAACCATCTTATTTCACTATTTTTTTTTCCTCAGGGAATCCCATTATCGCCCCCTCTCATACTCCTTCTATTACCCATTCTCTAATTCACTGTAACCCCCAGCTATCTTACATAATATTCTCTTGCTATGCTGCCAAAGATCCTCTCTGGCTCTCTCATAACACCCGCCCCCAATTATCCCTTTTGTATTTGACACTCCCTAACCCTATCACTCCTCTGTCTCAAATCCTTCCTCTTTCCAATCATTGCCTTTGGCTCTTTTTCACCCCCCTCCCCCCCCCCCCCCCCCCATCATCACTTCTAATTGTCTTCTTCTCCTATTTTCAACCCTCCCTCTCCCCGCTTCACCGCCCCTAGCTATCTTGCACCCACTTGCCATCACCATCTTTCCCCCACCCTGACTTCAACACCATCTCTGGCTCTTGCTCATCCATGCCCCATCACAAACTGAGGTCTTCTTTCACAACTTTCTCTTGCCTTTCTCTTGCATAGAGGATGCTCAGGGATATCTTCCTCATCCTCTTCCACTTTATCCTTAGCAGGGGGGACCTAAGGCTGTTTCTGCTTCACCTTGTTCTCCCATCCTACCAACAGGTGCTGCTTGTGGATAGGAGAATATGGGTGAGTCTGGGGAAGTCACAGCCTAATAGAAAATAATTTCAATGCACTCTTAATCAGTCCCTCCCTTACACTGCCTGCACAGGAAGGAGAATAAAGCAGCACAGATTTTTTTTTTGTGTGCCTGAGACTTAACTTGGGGGGACAGGAGTGACCAGTACAGCTCATTCTTTTTCTCCTGTAAGAGAGTTGCAAAGTTCCCGACAGCCTAGTCAAGCTGTAGCCTAAAAGGAGTGGAATGTTTAGCAGCTTTTCCCCGAGAGCGCCCAGGTGTGTTTTCTCCCCCAAACCTGACAGCAAAGGCCCCTCATAGCAGTCGAAAGGGGGGGGGGGGGGGGGAGCGGAGGAGGGGCAGGCTGACGAGCACAAGCACACACTGGAAAGGGAAACAATAAAATAACTGTACATGCAATAACGTTACAATAATTTGGCTCCTTCCTTCCCGCACAGCCTTTCTTTTTTCATTCCTCTGTGAAGAAAAGTGGCGTCCGAGGAGACTCCCGCTCGATTCCACCTCAGTACAAGGGAAATGCGCCGCTGACGGACCCACACTGACCGTTCCTCCCCCCCCCCCCCCCAAAAAAAAAATCAGGACCCTTTGGAAAGAGTTTCGGATGCGAAAAAGGGTAGGTGGTGGTTTAATGTCACGCAGTTTTCTCAACTGTGACGTTCCAATGGATTAAATGGAAAAGAGAAATGTTCTTTGTTTATGGGTTCGCTTTTTGAAAATGCTGTTAGAAGCAAGCCTAGTGGTGGATGCAAACAATGCTGGCGAGGGCATGATGATAGAAAAGCCCCGCTACTGACCCTGTTAAAAGTGACGGGACCGTCCGTGGACCTGCTAGGGAGTTAATTAAAGTACCTGAATAGCGTTTTTATTCATGATTTTCTTCAGAAGAAAAATTGTGGTAACAGCACTACGCAAATGGCAAACATCACTCTAGGATTCATTTTCCCGAACCTTCCATACAGTGTTTGATATTTTTATTTCATTTACAGAATAATTTTTGTGCGAGAGGAGGCGGATTTTTTTTTTTTTTGGTGGGGGGATTACAATTGTTGCCTTTATGTGATAAGACGTAATGCTATTTTGGAGGAGTGGAATGATAAGGTCGGACTCCAGCTCCTTTCTTGAACAAGGTGGTGCTTTTCTTCCAATTCCGTAAAGTCAAATATTTTATGCTAATACTGGAAATGTGCATTTGATTTCATGACTTATCTGTTAGTGTTTTGTAACCTGTTGGAAGTACTTCTCCCCAGAAATTTCTAGTGCCGGGATATTGAAACTCCATACGGTAGGGCTTCTCTGTGTGCTTTGGGCGGTGATGGCAAAATGTCAAAGTACCACATGAAAACTTCGCTCTACAATGAGCGTGTTTTAGTCTTCTGAGTAGAGTGACTGCTCTGTCTCTGAATGGGCAGTCAGGTATTTTTTTTAAAAAGGTCATCTTGACCGCGATGTCCTACAAAAATATACGTAGCTTATTCTACTGGGTGTTTGTGATATCCTTTATGGCCATATCTCTTAAGAAAAAGCTGAACTGCCGATTTCTAGGTTCTTGCGATGGTTCATTAGATCAAAAAAAAAAAAATTGTCGCTTGCTTGAATAGGCATTGTTTTCTGCTAAATCAGTTACCAAATGCCCCTTCCAGTGCTTAGATGTAGTTGCCAAAAATTCAAGGTGATATTCTCAGGGATTTTTTTTCCTATGGAAAACAAACTAGAATATGAAAATGCTTAAGTGTGGATCTTATGGCATTAATTCTACAGAATGTATTTGAATGAGTTGAATATTTTTTTATTTAGTTAGATTTAGCTCACACCTTTTTCAGCTTTTATTGAGTTAACATTTAGATGCACTAGATATTTCTCTGTCCCTAGAGGGCTTACAATCTAAGGCAGTGATGGCGAACCTTTCAGAGAGCGAGTGCCCAAACAGCAACCCAAAATCTAATTATTTATCACAGTGCCAACAGGGCAATTTAACCTGAATAACAGGTGCCGGTACTCATTATGGGTGGGGTCACCACATATGACTCCACCCCTATGATAGCCACACCCCTTACACCAGCCATGGCGCATATAAACAGACATCATTGAAAATATTATACTAGTATATGAGAAAAAAATAACATGATTTTTTTTCATTATAAATCGTTTCTGTAAGCTGTTACAGCTCCAGTATACCCAGTGCAAAATAAGACAGCAGATGTAAATTCTCAAATTGGACATATTCCAAACACTAAAATAAAAATAAAATTATTTTTTCTACCTTTGTTGTCTGGTGATTTTGTTTTTCTATCCATATTGGTCCTAGTCGCTGATTCTGCTGCTCTCTATCTGTTCTCTTAACTCTGTTTCCAGGGCTTCCTTTCCATTTATTTCTTTACTTTCCTCCTTTCTTCTTTATTTCTTGTCCTCCATCCATGTCCAGCCACCCTCCTCTCCCCCCTGCCCTCCCAGCACCAGGCATCCCTCCCTCCCACCAAGCACCAGGCCTGCCTCCCTCCCTCCCACCACCCAGCATCAGGCCTCTCTCCCACCCACCCAGCACCCAGCATCAGGCCTTCCACCCAGCATCAGGCTGGCCTCCCTCCTACCCAGCATCAGGCCTCCCTGCCTCCCACCCAGCATCAGGCCTCCCTCCCAGCACCCAGCATCAGGCCTCCCTCGCTCCCACCCAGCACCAGACCTCCCTCCCTCCCACCAAGCACCAGGCCGCCCGTCCGCCCTCCGTCCCTCCCTCCAAGCACCAGGGCCCCCCCTCCTCCGAAATTTAAAAGGCATACCTGGCCGGGGTTAAGGTAGCGTCGGCAGCAGCAGCGAAAAGTGTGTTGTTTGCTCGGCGCGCCTTCAGCCTTCCCTTCTGTCCCGCAAGCTCTAGTCCCGCCCTCTCTCTCAAGCTCTGGTCCCGCCATTGCGGAAACAGGAAATGAGGGCGGGACCAGAGCTTGAGAGACAGAAGGGAAGGCCGAAGGCGCGCCGAGCAAACAACACACTTTTCGCTGCCGCTGCCGACACCACCTTAACCCCAACCAGGTATGTCTTTTAAATTTCGGAGGGGGTGGGCCCTGATGCTCGGAGGGACGGCGGGTGGGCGGCCTGGTGCTTGGTGAGAGGGAGGGCGGGCAGACCAGCGACGGCGCGTGGACGGACTAGCGACAGCACACGTGCCAACAGAGAGGGCTCTGCGTGCCCTCTCTGGCACGCGTGCCATAGGTTCGCCATCACTGATCTAAGGGCTCCTTTTACAAAGTGGCACTACCAATTAGCATGCTCTGAATGTGAAGAAGCTCATGGGAATTGAATGGGCTTCTTTGCATTCAGTGCGCTACTAATTGTAGCACTGCTTTGTAAAAAGAGCCTTAAATTTGCGCTTGAGGTGATGGAGCGTTAAGGGGTAGATTCAGTAAATGATACCCAAATTTGGGTGCCTAAAAAAATCAATATGGAGCACAATTCTATAAAGGTTGTGTTCACATAGCACTAAAGCGCAGATCTTATGCCTAACTTTGGGCCAGAGTTACACCTACTGAAACCTGGTATAAATGCTGGTGCCTAAGCTAGGCATGGATCCCAGGAATACTGTAATACTTCACACATCTTTAGGGAACACTGCTTACCCCTCCCACAGACATGCCCTCTTTTGAGTTGAGCGCTATAAGATTTGCTTGCAGATCTTTATAGAATAGCACATAGCAAGATGCACATGCAATCCAAAATGTTGCCAATTAATGCCAATAATAATTATTAGCACCCAATTATTGGCACTAATTGACTCATTAGCAAAGTTAGTTGCATGCGCAACTCAGGATCGCACACAACTTTGGCCGCCCTTTATACAATCCAGGGGTAAGTGACTTGCCCAAGATCACAAGGAGCAGCTGTAGGTTATGAACTGGGCTTCCTTGGTTGTTTGCTTATTGCTGTAACTCTTGACTGCTAGGCTATCCTCCACCCTAATCCCAAGCTCTAGCTGTTCTCTATTTTCTTCGATGCCTCACGTCAATCCAAGACCTGGTAAATGCTGTATCCCTTAGCACCCTCTTCTATGCTTATATAAACTCACGCTATGATTGTTGTAATTCTGTTTACACAGGCATGAACAAAGCCAACTTCAAATGACTTCAGGCACTTCAGAATACTGCAGTGCATAAAATCTGTAAGGCAAAACATTATGACCATGCATCCCCGCAACTTCAACATCTTCATTGGAGTATCGATTTAAATTTAAAATCTTAATACTGACACAAGGCTTTACGTACTGGCACTCCTTCCTATTTTGCATCTTTCACAATACCTTATACCCAACACAGACACTTTGATCATTGACCGACAGTAGACTTATCTTACACCCTCCATCTAAAGCACGGTGGGAGAGTCTACAAGAACTTTGGCATTTTTTCTTTCTTGCTCTAGCCCTCTGGAACTCCCTTCTGAAAAATTTAAGATGAGAAAATTCCTTACCAGCATTCTGTTCGGCATTAAAGACACATATTTTTTCAATTGGCCTTTGTTATTGAGGGCAGTGTCCTAAACTGAATTCAATTGTATAGAATTGTATTTTTTTTATTTATGTTATCTTGAATTTATTAATGTATATTAAATTTTATGTTTACTTTCCTATGGTATGATATAGATAGACTGTGTGATTGATATCTGAGTGTCTGAGTTCTTTTCTATCAATACATTGCCATTCCTTTCTTTTTATTTTAATTTGTATTTTCTTCTTGTAAACCATTTCAATCTGTCTTTCACGAGGAACAGTATATAAAATTTTAATAAGTGATAAATGATACTGCAAAGTAAGGTCTGTCATAGGCTGCTGAATGACTTTTATATACTCTGAAAGTTATTACTTTGATGTACTGGACTATTTTTAAAATTATCTGATTATTTTAATACGTATTATTTATCTGATTGCCTTAATACATTTGTCTGACTTTGACCCTTCGTACTGGTTGCTTTCCCTCTGCTGTTTGGTGACACTATTTATTAGGGGTATGCAGCCCAAGATTTTTCATTTGTTTAGTTTTCTGTCTCATTTATGAGTATTTTTGTTCAGGGTTTAAACTTTTTTATGTTTTGGAGGCAACTATCATTAATACTACGTGCTCTTTTAGAAAGAATTATGACACAGGAAAAAAGAACTTGTGCTCTGGTTTACTATGCAGCACTAGCGGCTGTCCATGGGCCGTGTTGGCACTAGCGCATGAACAGCCGCTAGCGCTGCTTCGTAAACAAACCCCTTGACGTTTTGTATTTTTTTCTGTCATTTTTGCAGAATTTTACATTAACAATGGCACAAAAGAGTGTACAGTATTTGCAAGATAGGATAACAAACAGAATTTCAGGTTTTTCCTGTCATTTTGGGCAAAAAGTGATATGAAATGATATGGGAAATGTAATTTCAAATGAATGCACATCCCTATGGTTTTTGCAGTAGGGTTTGCCTCTTTTGACAGTTTTACTGGGCTGTAGATTTGTAGGCGTATTTGGGTTAGATAATTACCCTAATTATTGGTTGTCTATCATTCTTGTCTAGAGGATGATTTGTGCCTTTATGTGGTCCCACAACACAAAATAAGGTTCTTATAAAAGTTTGCTGGCAATATAAGGTTTGTCATTTATTAATTTAATACACTCTCTCCCTTGTGGACAAACCAAAGTGGGTTACAATAAAAACCAAAGAAAAGAAAATGTGCTCCGTTTATAGATAGGAAAGAGTAAACATCCACACTTACCCACATAAAATCATTACCACATATTAAAAATGATAAATTCCTATCAGCTACATACTCACCCAGAAAGAAGGCAAATATCCAGCACATATACAACTATTTCAAAGGAGGTTATTTCATCCATTGCAGGAACAACCTGCAATCATGTGTTAAACACCAATTGAAAAGATAAGTATTCAAAGAAGCACAAAATGATGAGCAAGAGGTTTCTAACCAGAGATATTGTCGGAGAGAATTCCATAAAGCAGGTGAAAGAAAATAGAAGGCACTAGCCTTTGTAGATTCCCATCTTGTTTTAGAAGAGTGGGGGAGCACCAATTATTGCTCAAAGAGCAGAGGGTGTGGGAAAGAGTATATGGGATTATTAGAGAAGTAAGGTAAGCAGAGATACACCGCTTTGAAGAACTTTATGGGTCAGAATGAGAATTTTAAATTTAACTTTGAATTTGATCGGTAGTCAATGAAGACGTTGAAGAAGCAGTGAAGCATGGTCATAACGCTTTGCCTGTCAGTTGATACGTGCTGCAGTGTTTTGTAAGGTTTGGAGATGCTTGAAGTTGGACTTCGTGATGTCAGCATAAATAATATTGAAATAATCATATCTGGAATAATTATAGGCATAAAACAAAGAGCAAATCAAACTCCATCAAGTTTCAGATCAAACTTAGTCTACACAAGAAAAAGAAACCAGTTTTTATTACATGAGAGATTTGAGGAGAGAATGACAGTGCCAAGTTCTATCTATCTATCTACTTATCATTTCTATAGCGCTACTAGACGTACGTAGTGCTGTACACTTGAACATGAAGAGACAGTCCCTGCTCGACAAAGCTTATAATCTAATTAGGACAAACAGGACAAACAAGAGATAAGGGAATATTAAAGTGAGGATGTAATAATGATTCCAAGATACTTAAAAAAGTGGACAGGTGTGATATGTCTATCAAACAGAATGGGAATGACTGAGGGTAGAGAAAGAGAGCCTATAATCCAACACACCACTATCTTCTCAGGATATAGAACAAAGTGATGTTCCTTTAGCCATTACGCTACTGAGTGCAGACAATTTTGAAGAGGTTTGCAGATCAATGGAAGAAAACCATCATCATAATGAGTAAAATCATCAGCATATGAATAAGAACTGATGCCTAGAGACTGGATGAGTAAGGCCAATAGGCTGACAAAGAGTGAAAAGCAATGGGGAAAGCACTGATCCCTGTGGTACACCACATAATAAAGAAAAAGAAGCTGAGCACCAGTTACTTGAAAAGACTGTTGCCAAAAAAAAGGAAGAGAACCAATCAAAGGCTGTCCCAGAAATACGTAAGGATGCCAAACAATGCAATAGAAGATCATGATTGATAAGGTTGAAGGCAGCTGAGAGATCTAATGAAACTATCAGGGCAATTCTGCCATGTTCCAAATTGCAATGCAGGTCGCTCAAGAGAGCAGTAATTACTGTTTCAGTACTGGACCCAGTCGTAAATCCTGATGACGTGGTTGCAAAGCATTAATGGATTTGGTGTATGATTGAAGCTGGTTTAAAACAACTGTTCCACAATTTTTGAGAGAAATGGCAAATTGGAAACTGGCCAATAGTTCTTGGCCTGCATAGGTTCTAAGTTTGTCTTTTTCAAAATTTGTCTAATAAGGGAAGAATGCTATGTTTTTGAAATATATATTACAATTTATTGGTAATATAAAAATATGTGTGTGTTGGTTTGGCAAAGCAATCAGCAAAACTTAGCACAGTAATGAGGTAGCAATAGCAGTATAACTAATTGCTGATACAAACTTAGAATTCCCTAATGAACAAACACAATAGATATCTAAGAAACTACATGCCAAAGGTCCTGAATCACACTTGGAACTTAGCAGTGCTTTCTATTTAACTCTGACCTTATTAAGGATATCACTGGTAGAGGCTGACCAAAATTGCTACCGAAACTGTCTAAACATTTTCCACTGAAACAGAAAACTAAAGTTTGGTTATATGAATGTGAACGAATGAGGCTCACTGGGGATTGCCAGAGCTTGCAGTTGGCAGCCCTCCAGTTATTACTCTCCAGTCCCAGGAACTGCAAGTACAGGCTGACAACTGGGAGAGCCATTTTAACAAGGACTTCTCAACAAGTCTGACACATTTGGGTTCCCAAGTCAATGCAGATGTAATTAAATACATTGTGAGAATGTGTTAAAAAACATAATGATTACCAGTTTTTTATTCTTACCCAAACTGCACAAGTAACAAGAGAAAGTTGCATTGAGATGATATAGATTCTTAATAAAATAGGATAAAGGAGTCCAAACACTGGTCTACACCATGGACATTATACCAGCCTAATACACAATCCAGAATAAAATAGCACATTGATGTTACTGAATGCAAGGACTATATGCACTGAAAAATTACAATCAAGAGCAATACATTTCTCAAATTATTCTCTAATATATAAAGTTGAGTTCATTGTACTATCATTTCTCTACTAACACTATAAGCTGACCAGTACTTGTGAATGAAAACAATAACTGAAGGTTCCTTTCTCATAGATTCTAGCTTCTGCAAGCCACAAGTTTGACTAAAATGCTTCATCTTCATCATGCTGAACAGAGCCTGAAAATGCTTTAGAATCACCCAAATGGTATCCAAGCCAGAATATATATAATAATTTAAATAATGAAAGACCATGTTTTACCTTCAAGCAGTCACTCTTGCCCCCTCTTGCAGTAGTCTTGCAAATCACCACTAGAGGTCATGGAAGCCATTTTTAGAGCAGAGCCAACATTACCTGCTCTGTCTAGTTGAACAGTTGTGTGATATTGGCTCTGTATTTCTTGTTCCAGATTTGTTTCCTTCTGCCATCGCTGATGACCTACACATGGGACACATGACCTGCGTATCCCTGAATGAATTAGAAATTTACTTCCGAGACTTTCTGCCATCGCTGACGTCTTACACACAGGTCACATGACCCGCACATCCCTGATTCAATTAGAAAATTGTTTTCAAGACTTTCTGCCATCGCTGATATCCTACACACAGGTCATGTGACCTGCCCATCCCTAATTGAATTAAAAGCAAGTCTACTATTTAAACCTTCCCTTTAGTGGTGGTTCATTGCTTTCTTACCTGCTCTGTCTAGTTAGATGTTTGTGTGATATTTGGCTCTGTATTTCTCATTGCAGATTTGTTTCCAAGACTTTCTGTCATCGCTGACGTCCTACACAAGCAATCCCTGATTAAATTAGAAGCAAGTCTACTATTTAAACCTTGTCTTTAGTGGCATTTCTTTGCTTTATTAAATGCTCTGTCTAGTTAGACGGTTTTGTGATATTTGGCTCTGTATTTACATAAGTATTGCCATACTGGGACAGACCGAAGGTCCATCAAGTTCAGAATCCTGTTTCCAACAGTGGCCAATCCAGGTCACAGGTACCTGGCAACATCCCAAAACAGTACATTTTATGCTGCTTATCCTAGAAATAAGCAATGGATTTTCCCTAAGTCATTTTAACAATGGCTTATGGACTTTTCTTTTAGGAAGCCATCCAAATATTTTTAAACCCTACTAAGCTCACTGCTTTTACTACATTCTCTGGTAACAAATTCCAGAGTTTAATTACACGTTGAGTGAGGAAATATTTTCTCTGATTCATTTTAAATTTACTACTTTGTAGCTTAATTGGGTGCCCCCTAGTCCTACTATTTTTGGAAAGAGTAAACAATCGATTCACGTCTATCCATTCCATTCTACTCATTATTTTATAGACTTCTATCATATCTCCCCTCAATCATCTGTTCTCCAAGCTGAAGAGTCCTAGCCGCATTAGCCTTTCCTCATAAGGAAGTTGTCCCATCTCTGTTTTCATTTTCGTCACCTTTCTCTGTACCTTTTCTAAATCTACTATATATTATTTGAAATTCTGTGACCAGAATTGCACACAATATTCAAGGTACGGTTGCACCATGGAGCGATACAAAGGCATTATAACGTCTTCATATTTGTTTTCCATTCCTTTCCTAATAATACCTAACAATCTATTTGCTTTCTTAGGCACCACCGCATATTGAGCAGAGGGTTTCAACGTATCATCAGCAATGACACCTAGATCCCTTTCCTGGTCAGTGACTCCTAATGTGGAACCTTGCATTATGTAGCTATAGTTTGGGTTCCTCTTTCTCACCTGTATCACTTTGCACTAGTCTCCCAGTTTTGTAAGGTCCTCTTGTAATTTTTTACAATCCTCTTGCGATTTAACAACTTTGAATAACATTGTGTCATCAGCAAATTTAATTACCTCACTAGTTACTCCCATCGCTAGATCTTTTATAAATATGTTGAAAAGCAACGGTCCCAGCACAGACGCCTGGGGAATCCCACTATCTACTCTTCTCCATTGAGAATGCTGACCATTTAACCCTAATCTCTGTTTTCTATCTTTTAACCAGTTTTTAATCCACAATAGTACACTACCCCCTATCCCATGACGCTCCAATTTCCTCTGGAGTCTTTCATGAGGTATTTTGTCAAATGACTTTTGAAAATCCAGATTCACAATATCGACTGACTCACCTTTATCCACATGTTTGTTCACCCTTTCAAAGAAATGTAATAGATTGATGAGGCAAGATTTCCCTTCACTAAATCCATGTTGACTTTCAGGCTCATTTTCGAAAGAGAAGGACGCCCATCTTTCGACACAAATTGGAAGATGGGGGTCCTTCTCACAGGGTCGCCCAAATCAGTATAGTGGAAAGCCAATTTTGAGCGTTCCCAACTACTTTTCGTTGTGGGGATGACCAAAGTCCACTGGGGCATGTCAGGCGTAGCGAAGGTGGGATTTGGGCGTGCTTAATACATGGACGTTCTCGACCCATAATGAAAAAAAAGGGCGTCCCTGACGAGCATTGGATGACTTTACAAGGTCCTGTTTTTCTTATGACCAAGGCACGAAAAGTTGCCCGAACTTACCAGATGACCACCAGAGAGAATCGGGGATGACCTCCCCTTACTCCCCCAGTGGTCACTAACCCCCTCCCACCCTCAAAATAAATCTTCCAAAATATTTTGAGCCAGCCTCTATGCCAGCCTCAAATGTCATACACAGGTCCATCACAGCAGTATGCAAGTCCCTGGAGCAGTTTTAGTGGGTGCAGTGCACTTCAGGCAGGTGGACCAAGTCCCATCCCCCCCACCTGTTACACTTGTGGTGGTAAATGTGAGCCCTCCAAAACCCACCACAAACCCACTGTACCCACATCTAGGTGCCCCCTTCACCACTAAGGGCTATGGTAGTGGTGTACAGTTGTGGGTAGTGTTTTTTTTTTGGGGGGGGGGAGTTGGGGGGCTCAGCACACAAGGTAAGGGAGCTGTGCACCTGGGGGCAATTTATAAAGTCCTGCAGTGCCCCCTAGGGTGCCCGGTTGGTGTCCTGGCACGTCAGTGGGACCAGTGCACTACAAATGCTGGCTCCTCCCACGACCAAAGGGCTTGCATTTGGTCGTTTCTGAGATGGGCGTCCTTGGTTTCCATTATCACTGAAAATCAGAAACGACCAAGTCTAGGGACAACCATCTCTAAGGACGACCAAAATTTCAAGATCTGGGCATCCCCAACCATATTATCGAAACGAAAGATTGACGTCCATCTTGTTTCGATAATACAGGTTTCCCCGCCCCTCCATCGGGACGTTTTGTGAGGACGTCCTCAGCAAAACTTGGGCGTCCCTTTCGATTATGCCCCTCTATGTCTCATTAATCTATGCTTTTGAATGTGCTCTGTAATATTGTTTTTTTATAGTAGTTTCTCTTTGCCTTCCTTATCAGCACTTTACATTTAACTTGCTATTCCTTATGCCGTTTCTTATTATTTTCAGTCGGATCTTTCTTCCATTTTCTGAAGGATTTTCTATTAGCTCTAATAGCTTCCTTCACCTCATTTTTTAAGCATGCCAGCTGTCATTTGGTCTTCCTTCCTCCTTTTTTAATACATGGAATATATTTGGCTTGGTCATCCAGGATAGTATTTTTGAACAGCATCCATGCCTGATGTAAAATTTTGACCTTCGCAGCTGCTTCTCTAAGTTTTTTTTCACCATTCTTCTCATTTTATCATAGTCTCCTATTCGAAAGTTAAATGCTAATGTATTGGATTTCCTGTGTGTATTTACTCCAAAGCCAATATCAAATCCGATCATATTATGATCACTGTTATCAACCAGCCCCATCACCATTACCTCCTGTACTAGATCATGTGCTCTACTAAGGACTAAGTCTAGAACTTTTCCTCCTCTTGTTGGCTCCTGTACCAGCTTCTCCATAAAGCAGTACTTGATTTCGTCAAGGAAGTTTACCTCCCTAGCATGCCGTGATGTTATATTTAGACACAAAAGAGAGGGTAAAACAGCATACAAAATAATACAGAAACAAAAAAGCAACACTGGGCCTTCAGGATTGAGATGATCAAAGTCTCTTGTTTATTAATTGACGGATAGACCCGACACGGGCCGTGTTTCGGCGCACTGGCGCCTGCCTCAGGGGTCAGCTAATCCTGATCAAAAAACTGTAGGTGGTACTGTCATAGTGTAGCACCTTTGATATGGAATAGAGTCTCAATTGCTCCGAGAGCGTAATCAGCATAGGACAACGCTGTCTGTCTAAAAAAACCGCCAAATATTTTATAGTATTGCTGCATGCCGAATCTAACTTCTTGAGGTAACTTTCCAGTTCAGTATTTTGCCTTCATATTTTTTTATTTCTAGTTCCTTGTGTCATATCTGTTGTCATGTGTTTTTCATGTGTGATCAAGGTGCAGTATTCTGCTAGTGTGTATAGTGTTTTGCACTGGAGAGATTGTGTGTTGGCCTTACTGAGATGGCACCAAAACATCAGAAAGGGTATAGGGCCTAAATCATGACACACTACCTCTTGAAGGGTCTACATATAGAGCTTATTCATTTCTAAGGTCTATACTGGCATGGTATGGGAAAGGGGGTGGGGAAATACTACTAGAGAGGAAGAGGGAGTGCTGGGTAAGAAGGAAGGAAGGGAGAAAGAGCTGGATTTTTTGGGAATAACCATAATATATATGTATGAGATATCTCATACATATTCATTATGGTTATTCCCAAAAAAGCTAGTTCTCCCTTCCTTTCCTATATATATCTATATATCTATATATATATATCTATCTATATATATCTATATCTATATCTATATCTATATATATATATATATATATATATATATATATATATATATAATGCTAACATGCCCCACCCCATCCTTCCCCCCCCCCCCCCCCCCCCCCCCAGATGAAACTGTCAAACTATGCCCATAGAGTCTAGTTACTTGAGGCTTTTATTTCTAATGTGTGGTTCTTTGATGATAAGATTGCCAACTGGCTCCAGATTTTCAGATAATGCTGATCCATCCCTGGGTTTACCCCATCACATGAATGGACTTGTAATATTTCTTTTCTTATGGAATGCAATAGAAAAATCAGAACTACTATGGAGTACAATTGGGAAAAACTGAAGCCAGCTGGTAATCTAATTTATAAGATATTATTTGTGTTCTCTTGTATAAAAGGAGTGAGGTATTTCCCTACAACCTAGTTTTTGTGTAAGGATCTTTAGCAGTCTGACTTCTGTTTTCCCAGTGGGAGGTGTATTGGTATTTTTGGATCTGGTATGTAACAGGATTTTTCGTTTGAGTCCTGAGGATTAGTGCTATCTTGGTATGGCAGGTTTACTGTATACTGTAAGTTGAGTTCTGTATTCCCTCCAAAATACCTGTTCCATATCATCATGCTGATCAATCCATAGACTGGTGGGTTGTGTCCATCTACCAGCAGGTGGAGATAGAGAGCAATCCTTTTGCCTCCCTATATGTGGTCATGTGCTGCCGGAAACTCCTCAGTATGTTCTCTATCTCAGCAGGTGGTGGTCACACACAGCAGCAGCTCTGGCTAGGCCTCCAAGCCTAATTTTTAGGTTTTGTTGAGTGCCTGGGGTTGAGGGCTCTTCTTGAGCAAGTGCAAACCTGGTGGTGCCAGGTCCCTCCTTTTCTCCCCCCTCCCGCTGGCTCCGTTTAAAAAAAAAAAAAAAAATTTTGGACGTCCTTAAGGGCGTTTATTTCGACGTTTATTTAAACGTTTATTGCAGCTACTCACTGGGACACCAGGTCGTTACAGCTCGGAGCGGAAAGCAGGTAATTTTACCTTTTTGTAGCGGGCAGGGGGTTCCCCGATTGATCTCCACGTGGCTGATGGCGTCGGAGGGCGAGGGCGCAAAGAATTGCTCCCCGGACCGCGTGTGCGCGTCTAGCGGGGATGCGGGGGTTTTAAAGTCTGATTCGCCCTTGTTGGGTGTCAGTTTGGAGGCCGGTCAGTGTCCCGGTTCTTCCTCGGGTGCGGCGGTTTTTTCCCGCCATAAACGCCCATCCCCCGCTGCTCGCCTCCGCCATCTTGGCCGGCCACTCTGCTCGGTCGGCTTCTTCTTGGGCCGCCCTTGAGGTGGGAGACGTTAATGCCATGGCCGCCCTTCATTTGGGCGACGGCAGAAAAGCGGATAAAGTTAAGCGCCGTTCTTCCCGCGCGGCTCCTTCACGGAGTGTCGCGCCGGACGCCATCTTGGATGCGCAGCATGTTTCTCCCCCGCTCTTGCGAGCGCCGGTTGAGGGTGCATCTAGGGCTGTGGCCCAGGCTGCTGAAGTGCACAGTCTGGGGGGTTTCTCCCCCGAGTTTATTTTGCTGCTGCATCAGGCCTTTCTTATGCAAAACGCTGCCCCTTCTCCCTTGTCCGATAAAGGGGTTGAGGCCCCCGGAAGTAAACGCCCTCGGGTGGATTCCCAGGCCTTAGAGGACTCTGTTTCCTCTGATGTAGATGAGGGCAGCGTATCTGAGTTCTCCCAACGGTCCTTTGGGGATTCCTTGGAGGAGACGGATTCCCGCTCGGATGGAGCGGATGACCCCTCTGCAGCACGGATCTTTCGCTCAGAGGATTTGCCCAACCTTTTAGTGCAGGCCATGAGCATTTTGAAGATTTCCTCTCCAGAGGACATCTCTCCCTCAGCCCCTGTTGGCTCCGACATTATGCTGGGGACGAAGCGCCCACCTAGAACCTTCCACGTGCATGATGCCATGCACACCTTAATTTCGGCTCAATGGGATGTCCCGGAAGCGAGCCTTAAAGTGGCTAGGGCTATGTCCCGCCTCTATGCTTTGCCTGAAAGTGAACGGGAGACCTTTCTTTGGCCTACCGTGGATTCTTTAATCACTGCAGTGACTAAGAAAACGGCGTTGCCGGTGGAAGGTGGCACGGCCCTAAAGGATGCCCAAGACAGAAGATTGGAGGCGGCCTTAAGGTCTTCCTTTGAGGCGGCTACCTTAAGTTTGCAGGCCTCAGTTTGCGGCTCCTACGTGGCCAGGGCGTGCCTGACGATTGTGCAGTGGGCTTCCCCCTCGGATCCTTCCTTGAGGGCTGATTGGCCGGCCCTGGAATCGGGCCTGGCTTATTTGGCAGACTTACTGTATGATGTCTTGAGAGCCTCGGCTAAAGGTATGGCTCAGACAGTCTCTGCACGGCGGTGGCTTTGGCTGAAGCATTGGTCTGCTGACCACGCATCTAAGTCCCGCCTGGCTAAGTTGCCTTTTAAAGGCAAGCTGCTCTTTGGGGTCGAGCTGGACAAAATTGTGACCGATCTCGGCACGTATAAGGGCAAGAGGTCACCAGAGGTCAGGGCTCGGGCCAGTGGTGCTCGCCCTGGTAACTCCAGAGGACGGTTTCAGGAAGCCAGTCGGTACCGCCCGGGCAAGTCGGGCTCCTCTGCCCCCTCTTCCTTCAAAAGGAACTTCTCCCCCAAGCAGCATTCCTTTCGCAGAGACCGCCGTCCCGGAGGTGCGCCCTCCGGTCCTCCCCCAGGGTCTTGTACCCAATGATGGGGCCCTGGTCCATGGCCCAGTGCAGATTGGAGGACGCCGGTCCTCGTTTCTGGGCGAGTGGACCAGGGTAACTTCAGACGCTTGGGTTCTGGAAGTCATCAGAGACGGCTACAAGCTAGAGTTCTGCCGACCCTTAAGAGACGGGTTTGTACTCTCTCCCTGCAAGTCTCCGGTCAAGCTGTGGCAGTGCAGCAGACCTTGGACAACCTGATACGCCTGGGTGCGGTCGTTCCGGTGCCAGAAAATCAGATTGGCAAGGGACGTTACTCCATTTACTTTGTGGTACCAAAGAAAGGAGGTTCTGTCCGGCCTATCCTCGATCTCAAAGGGGTCAATCGGGCCTTGAAAGTGCGGCACTTTCGCATGGAGACTCTCCGCTCTGTTATAGCGGCAGTGAAGGCAGGGGAGTTCTTGGCTTCCTTGGACATCAAGGAAGCGTACCTGCATATTCCCATCTGGCCTCCTCATCAACGCTTTCTGCGTTTTGCAGTCCTGGGCCGACACTTCCAGTTCAGAGCCCTCCCTTTCGGGTTGGCTACTGCTCCGCGGACCTTCTCCAAAGTAATGGTGGTCATCGCGGCCTTCCTGCGAAAGGAAGGAGTACAAGTCCATCCTTATCTGGATGACTGGTTGATCCGAGCCCCCTCTTATGCAGAGTGCGGCAAAGCTGTGGACCGGGTGATTGCTCTTTTGAGCTCCCTGGGGTGGATCATCAACTGAGAGAAGAGCCAGCTGCGCCCGACTCAGTCCCTGGAGTATCTGGGAGTTCGATTCGACACCCAAGTGGGCAGAGTGTTCCTGCCGGACAATCGGATTGTCAAACTTCAGGCTCAGGTGGACCAGTTCCTAGTAGCCTCTCCTCTTCGGGCTTGGGACTATGTGCAGCTGTTGGGCTCTATGACGGCCACGATGGAAGTAGTGCCCTGGGCCAGGGCTCATATGAGACCACTACAACACTCTCTGCTGCAGCGCTGGACTCCGGTGTTGGAGGATTATGCTGTGCGCCTTCCCTTGGACCCAGCAGTGCGCAAGGCGCTGAGCTGGTGGCTGCAGACAGACAAGTTGTCTGCAGGGATGCCTCTGGTGACCCCGGAGTGGATTGTCATCACGACGGACGCCTCTTTGTCGGGCTGGGGAGCCCACTGCTTGGGAAGGACAGCGCAGGGGCTCTGGTCTCCTGCAGAGGCAAAGTGGTCTATCAACCTCCTGGAACTCAGAGCCATTCGGTTGGCGCTTTTTGAGTTCATCCCGGTACTGGCGTTGAAGCCAGTACGGGTCCTGTCGGACAATGCCACGGCTGTGGCCTATGTCAACCGCCAGGGAGGTATCAAGAGCACCCCTCTAGCCAAGGAGGCCATGAATCTATGCCAGTGGGCGGAAGCGAACCTGGAACAGCTGTCAGCGGCCCACATTGCTGGAGTCATGAATGTCAAGGCGGACTTTCTCAGTCGCCATACCTTGGATCCCGAAGAGTGGCAGCTATCTACTCAGGTGTTCTTGGACATCACGAAGCGCTGGGGCCAGCCGAGCCTAGATCTGATGGCGTCATCGGCCAATTGCCAAGTGCCGCGCTTTTTCAGCAGAGGACGGGACCCTCGATCCCTGGGAGTAGATGCTCTTCTCCAACAGTGGCCGACACAGGAGCTTCTCTATGTGTTCCCGCCCTGGCCCATGTTGGGCAGGGTGCTAGACCGGGTGGCAAAGCATCCGGGCCGGATAATCCTGGTGGGTCCGGACTGGCCCAGACGTCCCTGGTATGCGGACTTGATCAGGCTCTCAGTGGACGATCCTCTGCGGCTGCCAGTGGAGCAGGGCCTGTTGCATCAGGGTCCCGTGGTGATGGAGGATCCCTCCCCCTTTGGTCTTACGGCCTGGCTATTGAGCGGCAGCGTCTGAGAAAGAAGGGCTTCTCAGACAAGGTCATCGCCACTATGCTGAGAGCGAGGAAGCGCTCTCCTTCTACTGCTTACGCCAGGGTTTGGCGTACCTTTGCAGCGTGGTGTGAAGCAGGCTCACTTTCTCCCTTCACTGCTCCAATTTCTTCAGTGCTGGTGTTCCTGCAAGAAGGTCTGGAGAAAGGCCTGTCGCTCAGTTCCCTTAAAGTCCAGGTAGCGGCTCTGGCTTGCTTCAGGGGCCGCCTGAAGGGTGCTTCCCTGGCTTCGCAGCCAGATGTGGTGTGCTTTCTCAAGGGAGTTAATCACCTGCGCCCTCCTCTGCACTCAGTGGTGCCTGCGTGGAATCTCAACCTGGTGCTAAGAGCCTTGCAGAAGCCGCCTTTTGAACCCTTGTCAAGGGCATCTCTGAAAGACCTGATGTTGAAAGCAGTCTTTTTGGTGGCTATCACTTCAGCCAGAAGAGTTTCCGAGCTCCAGGCACTCTCATGTCGAGAGCCCTTTCTGCAGTTCACTGAGGCAGGAGTGTCTATTCGCACAGTGCCTTCCTTCCTGCCCAAGATTGTTTCTCGCTTCCATGTGAATCAGCAGCTCTGCCTCCCTTTCGTAGGGAGGACTACCCAGAGGAATACTCTGCTCTCAAATATCTGGATGTGAGACGAGTCATCATCAGATACTTGGAAGTGACCAATGATTTCCGGAAATCGGATCATCTGTTTGTCCTGTTTGCAGGTCCTCGTAAGGGTCTGCAGGCTGCTAAGCCTACAGTGGCAAGATGGGTCAAGGAAGCCATTGCAGCGGCTTATGTGGCCGCGGGGAAGGTGCCGCCTATCCAGCTGAAGGCTCACTCCACTAGAGCTCAGGCGGCCTCGATGGCAGAGGCCGGGTCCGTCTCCTTGGAAGAGATTTGCAAGGCGGCAACTTGGGCATCAGCCCATACCTTCTCCAGGCATTACCGCTTGACTGTGGCTGCTCGGGCGGAGGCCCGGTTTGGAGCTTCAGTGTTGCGGTCAGGGATTTCTATGTCCCGCCCTGGGTGAGTACTGCTTCGGTACATCCCACCAGTCTATGGATTGATCAGCATGATGATATGGAAGGTAAAATTATGTATCATACCTGATAATTTTCTTTCCATTAATCATAGCTGATCAAGCCATAGCCCCTCCCAGATATCTGTATTGTTTATATTCTGGTTGCATTTCAGGTTCAAGTTTAGTCTTCAGTTCCTGTTCAGGAGGACTTCGTGTTCAAGTTTTTCAATGGATTCTTCAAGAGTTGAGACGAATTTGTGTTACAGTGAGCTGCTGCATTCCTCTCCCCTCCGTTTTCGGGGTTGGATTGAGACTTAAATTCTGCCGGCGCTCCCTCCCGCTTCGTGCGGCAGTAGGGCAGCTTTGTACCCCTCCCGCTTCAGCGGTGTTAGGGTCAGTCAGCTCCTCCCGCGGTTGCGGTTGCAGGATAAGCCAGATCCCCCCGCATCGGCGGGTGTGGTGTCCCTCCCCCGCTCCGCGGGGATGAGCTGGACGGATTCCCCTCCCCCACTTGTGTGGGGATGAGCTGGGTTAATTCCCCTCCCCCGTTTCGGCGGTGGTGAGCTGGGCAGAGTGTCCCTTTGTGGGTGTAATTCTCTAAGTGCTGAGTCCTGCGGATGGAGCTTGGATATCGACATACTGAGGAGTTTCCGGCAGCACATGACCACATATAGGGAGGCAAAAGGATTGCTCTCTATCTCCACCTGCTGGTAGATGGACACAACCCACCAGTCTATGGATTGATCAGCTATGATTAATGGAAAGAAAATTATCAGGTATGATACATAATTTTACCTTAGTGAACAATCTGCATTGCTGTTACTGATGTAACACCAGATTCCTTGTCATCTATACCAGACCAGTCCAGACTAATGGGTTATGTCCATCTACCAGCGGAAGGAGATAGAGAAAATAGTTTCAAGTAAACTGCCCCTTAAGGGTATCGTGCAACCTGGAATGTTCAGTATTTTCTCTGTCTCCTAGCAGATGGTGGACGGATCGTGCAGCTGCTCTGGATTGGTAGCTCCTGTCCCAGATTCTTCTAGTGACAGTGGAGCCAGGGGTGTGCTGGTAGCCGTGTTGGGGCTAGTTTTATATAGTTTTAGTTATTATCTTTTTGCTAAAATCTACGGAAAGAACCAATACACATAAAGTCCACACCCACTGTTCAGAAATGCATCAATACATCCACTTCTGAATTCTTATCCCCCGAAATCTCAACACACTCATACCGTTACCCACAGAGGAATGTATACCATATGTTTTCTTGTTATTATATATTGCCCTTTAGTTTCCCGTTGTTTCCTTCCAATGTTTCATTGTTCTTTTCCATTGCTACATTCCTTAATTCATATACTTTCCACAATGTGATTTTCCGGATTTAATTTGTGATGTGCTATCTCTCACTGTTACCAATAACCTACCCTTCAATTATGGGCTGCTCATGTCTTTGTCAGTGGGCAAACTTACAAAATCAGCAAGGGATCAAATACTTATTTCCCCCACTGTAAAATAATGAGTGGAGTGGAACAGGTGGATGTGAAGCGTCTGTTCAGGCTTTCCAAAAATACTAGGACTAGGGGGAATGCGATGAAACTACAGTGTAGTAAATTTAAAACAAATAGGAGAAAATTTTTCTTCACCCAACTATCTATTTATTGTACTTTTCTGTTTGTTAACTAAATGTTGTAAGCCACATTGAGCCTGCCAGTGGTGGGAAATTGTGGGGTATAAATGATATAAATAAATAATTAAACTCTGGAATTTCTTGCCGGAGAACATAGTGAAGGTGGTTAGCTTGGCAGAGTTTAAAAAGGGGTTGGACAGTTTCCTAAAGGACAAGTCCATAGACCGCTACTAAATGGACTTGGGAAAAATCCACAATTTCGGGAATAACTTGTATAAAGTGTTTGTACGTTTGGGTAGCTTGCCAGGTGCCCTTGACCTGGATTGGCCGCTGTCGGGGACAGGATGCTAGGCTCAATGGACCTTTGGTCTTTTCCCAGTATGGCATTACTTATGTACTTATTTGTTGTTCCTTCCTTCTCTTGCCTGTTACCTGATTTATTTTCCTGCCTTTGGCAATGTATTCTAGGGGACCGCTTGCAAAGTTTCTTTGAATTTCGCTGGCAGGCGTCTGATTATGATCTTGGACCCTTCCAAGCTGGTACCAGTTGCTTTGATTTTTTTTTTTTTTTTTGTGGGGCACAGCTCATGTCTAGATCACGAAACTCAGTTGTTTTTCTCCTCTTCACGGTACTAGACGGCGGCTGGTTCAGAGGGCATCCCCGTTGCTGGAATTTGTACCTTTACAGTTCAGAGGTCTTAGTCTGCTATTTCCAAAGTGGGGGAAGTCTCTTGCTGGCTTTGGCTACAGGCTCAGTCTTTTTAGCCCAGGGCTATTTTTTCATTCCTGTCAGCTTATGCTGTTGGTCAGTTCTTTTTCAGACCATCCGATCTCTGCTGCTTCTGGTATCTTGCTTGAGACGCCCCTGCTATTTGATTCTTGTTTTGGCACCAGTTTTTCCTCCCTTCCTTAGGGAGGTTCTAGTTCTCTCGTCCCCATGGATCCCTCCTGTCTGCTCTGGTTTGTCTTCAGGGTACTTTCTTTCTTGCGGGGGTTCAAGTTGCCCTTGCTATGCAACTGCTAGCTCAAATCCCTCTTCTGAGTACCCTCGGGAGCGCCATTCTTGCCAGTCTTTTGCTTGGACTCAGTTCAGTGTCTCTTTATGGAAATGTGCCTTTTTAAGACTAGTTTTCCACAGCTCTTCCTTGCTTTCAGGCGGGAGTTTTAGTCTGGCACAGGTGGATTTTGCCTTTTCTAGTTTCAGGCGCCTCTCTCCTGGCACATTTGGCATTCCTTCCTTTTTCTGTAAGGGGCGCAGTTCTTTCCTGCTGAGCAGATCTATTGCTGTGCATCTGGATAATCACCTCTTAGCTCTGTGCTTTTCTCTACTTTTCTGCAGGGAAGTGGCTGTGTTCTAGGTCTGGAGTTTGACTCTCCCTTAGCTGGTTTTTCCTCAGTTTGGTGTTAGTGGCCAGTTTCCTCTTTGTTCCTGGTCTGGCGAGAGTTGTTTCTTCCTCACTGCCTTACAGCTGCATTTTGCTCCCTATGGTCTGAGGAGTCCAGATCTGTGGTGCTTACCTCCCTCTTGGCGGGAGGTCTTTCTCTACGTTGACTGCTGCTCCATATCGGTTGCCTAGGAGGGCGGTCATTGTGGCTCAGAGACCACTTGGGGGCCGAGAGTATCCATGGGGCACAGGGCTTTCTCTTCTTGTAGTTTTAGTCCCTCTGGGCCAGGGAAGTGCAGCACCAGCTCTGCATTTCCACAAGTTGTGCTCCTTTCCTGTTGGCCTGTTGGCCTCCTGGCAGCACCTTCTTCTCTGGCTGTTCCCCGGGGCTCCATCTATGCATTTTGCTTGTTGAGCACAGCTCCATCGCTGCATTTGAGCACAGTTCCATCGCTGCATTTGAGCACAGCTCCATCGCCTCATGTTGAGCACAGCTCCATCACTCTATGTTGAACACGGCTCCATCGCTGCATGTTGAGCACAGTTCCATCAGTGCATTTGACCACAGCTCCATCGCTTCATGTTGAGCATAGCTCCATCACTGCATTTGAGCACAGCTCCATTGCCTCATGTTGAGCACAGCTCCATCGCTGTATGTTGAGCACAGCTCCATCGTTCTATGTTGAACACAGCTCCATCGCTGCACGTGAAACGTGGCTCCATTGCTGCATGTTGAGCGCAGCTTCATTATTCCATGCAGTTCCGCCATTACATGGTGGGCATAGCTACACTTCATGTTGGGCACAGTTCTACAGTTCCAGGTTGGCTTTAGCTCCAGCGCTGTATGTTGAGGACAGTTCTATCATGGCATGTTTACTACTACTACTACTACTATAAATCATTTCAGTGAAGTTCCTTCACTGCTTATTCTGCAACCTTTCATCTCTGCCGGTTGAACACAGCTCCACTGTCACATGCTGAGTATAGTTCTTTCTCTGCAGGTCTCAGTGTGGGGCACAGTCCAGTGTCTGCTTGTAGAACACGGCTCTGTGTCTGCCTGTGGAACGCAGCTCTCTCTTTGCGTATGGAACGCAGCTCCCTGTCTGCGTGCAGAGCGCAGCTCCACTGCCTGTTGAGTGTAGCTCCATCTCTGTGTGTTTAGCACAATTCTTCTCTGCAAATTGGGCGAAGTTCCAGGGTGGTATGTGGAGCACAGCTCTGTGACTGCAGGTGCTACACAGCTCATGTCTGCGTAGAAGTATAGCTCCTTGTCAGCATGTGGAGCACTGCTCCTTGCTGGTGTGTGGAGCGCAGTTCCTTGCTGGTGTGTGGAGCACAGTTCCTTACCGGTGTCAGGAGCGCAGCTCCTTGCTGGCATCCGGAGCAGAGCTCCTTGTTTGCGTGTGGAAAGCAGCTCATTGTCTGCGTTTTATAAACAGTTCCATCGCTACCGCAGCTTCAGTTCTGCAGGTACCTCTACCATCTGGCTGTTTCAGTGGAGCACTGCTCATCCTCTGTCTGTTACTCTCAGCTTCTTCTCTGCTTGTTCAGTGCATTTCTATCTTTGCCAGAGGTGTACAACTCTTTCTGTGCCCGTGGTGCGTGGCTCAGTTTGTTTGCTTTGAGTGCAAATCTGTTTGTTCTCGTTGAGCACGGATCCTACTCTGCCTGATGAGCGCAGCTTCGTTTCTGTCCCTTGAGCACAGTTCAGTCTCTTGACTGTGAAGTGTATTTTCACCTTTGCCTGTTGGGCACTGTTTCCCCTTTTCGGTCAACCCCAGCTCTTTTCTGCTGGTTGGATACAGTAACTTCTCGGCAGCTGTGGCATACCGCAGTTTAGATTGCTAGACAAGGCTGTCTTGTCTCCTGTTTGCTACCATTCCTGTGGCACCTTTTCTTGCTGTAGCCTCTTGGTGGCTGGTGAGAAGTTTCTCCATTGCTGGAGTTTGAATTCATCTCTGGTCCTTTTGTGGCTACTTGGCACCTTGGGGGTCTTTTCTCCACAGTGTGGATCTCATCTCCCTTTCTTTTTGTCTCCTTTTATTCTCTTGGCTCTGTCATGCCTAAGTCCAGAGTGAACTGGTTGAGGAGTACTCTTTCTACGGTTGTACCCTGGTATGCTGCTGCCCTTTTCTTCATGGTTCTATTGAAGAGAGTAGCGCTCCAGTTAGTTGGTTCTCGCGACTCTGGAGTCTCTTCTTGTTCTGTGGAGTTTGATTCTCTCACTAGGCATGGGTCTGGGTGGTTCCTGGGCCTTGCTTCCTTTTTTCTATGAAGTATGGCGTACTGTTTGGGGTTGCGTACTAGTACTTGTTAGGGTTGCGTCATCCGACCATACTGGACTCAAGACAGGGGTACGTAATTTTTCTTTTGCTCAGGACGTTTGTTTTACGTCCTACGGCTTCAGTTCCTTTTCTAGTGTCTAACTCTGTTCCATTTGGTAGCCTGGTGGTTCGGATATTCGAATCCTTTTCTGCTGATCAGTTTTTTGCTGTGTGTATAGCTTTGTTGATTTTTCAATCTTCTGCATTCTTCTTTTCTCCCCCCCTCTTTGGGAAACTGCTTTGCTACATCCCATTAGTCTGGACTGCAGGGGGCGTAGCTACGGGTGGGCCTAGGTGGGCTCAGGCCCACCCTATCTCAACTCAGGCCCACCCAGTTTACAGCAGCTGAGCAGTCAGCCACAGTGTTGCCACAGACTTACTTTATTCTGTCGGTGCAGCCCGCTCAGCCATCTCCCACTTGCTTTTATCGGCAATCAGCACGAGAGCTCCTCCTCGTCAGCCAGCGCGGCCTCATGTTATCTTGTGCTGTGCTGTTCTGTGCAAGTGTGCAGCTAAACACAGTTTCGTGGAGTTGCAGATTTCTGGCTGCTGTTAGCAACCTCTGCTGCACACGTACACCACCACGCTGCACTGCTGTCTCCCTCCTCCCCGGGCCCGGCTGGAGCCCGCTCGGCACGATGGTGCTGCGTCTGCGTCGCACGCAGTGCCACATGGGAAATGCCAGGCGCGGCTCCAAGTCCACGTTGTGCCTGCTTGTTCCCTGCCGGCTAGGTCTGTGATTGTTTTCAGTTGGTTCGTCCGATCACAGTCACAGTAGCAGTCCTCTGTGGCCCCACTCAGCTACAGAAGTCAGGTAATAAATACATATATTTTTTAATTTTTTTAACATGTCATCATGTAGCAGTAATTTTACTATTTTGTACTCAAAATGCTGGCTGGTGGTGGTGGTCTTCTGGGTGGGGTAAGCACTTCACTGCCTAAGGCAAAAAAGGTATATTTAATGATTAAAATATACCTTTTTTTGCCCTAGGCAGTGAAGAGCCCACCCCCACCCAGAAGTCCACCACCAGCCAGTATTTTGATTACTCTTGTAATCAAAATGATGGCTCTGGTCTGGTGGTGGGCTTCTGGGTGGGGGGTGGACTCTTCATTGCCTAGGGCAAAAAAAATAAAAAATTTAATCATTAAATATATCTCTTTTGCCCTAGGCAATGAAGAGCCCATCCCCACCCAAAAATTCACCAACAGTAATAGTGCCCAGGCAGGTTCATTTTTAAAAAGCTGTCTGTTTCTCTCATTTTGGTGGGTTTTTGGGTGGGGATGGTCTCTGCAGTGCCTAGGTTAAAATTTGAAAAAAAAAAGTGTAGGCAGTTTTCTCCGAGGACAAGCAGGCTGCTTGTTCTCACGATTGGGTTGACGTCCACGGCAGCCCCCACCAACCGGAAGAAAACTTTGTGGGCGGTCCCGCACGCAGGGCACATCCACCGCGCATGCGCGGCCATCTTCCCGCCCGTGCGCGACCGTTCCCGCTCAATTTGTTTCTATTCCGCGCTGGAGAGAGACGTGTTATCGTCTCTCTCTCTGTCAGCCCCGGAAACCGGATCGCAGCCTAGCTGCGGTTTTTTCTCCTTAGTGTACGCGTTCACGTATTTCTTTTTTTATTGTTGTTAAAAAAGAAAAAGAAAAAGTGCCCTCGTCATTCTTAGCCGCGAGGGCGCTTCATTGCGGCCTTGTTGTCGCGCGGTCGTTTTCTTTTTCGGGTGTGCTTTTTCACCACCACCATCGACGACTTTGACTTCGCCGATGTGATTTTTCCGTCGATGTCCTCGAAGGTCCCGAGCGGATTCAAGAAGTGTGGTCGGTGCGGCCGGCAGATCTCGCAAACCAATACCCACGCTTGGTGCCTCCAGTGCCTCGGCCCAGAGCATAATACCAAGACGTGCACCTTGTGTCTCGGCTTAAGGAAGCGGACACAGGTGGCGACGCAAGTTCTTCGGGACCATCTTTTTGGAACTTGCGCCGGCCCTTCGATGTCGACCTCGACGGCATCGGTGTCGACGGCCGGATCTTCGGTACCGGTACCGATGTCAACGAAATCGGCGCCGACTCTGGCACCGACCCCAGGAGTACAGGTGACGGCGGGGGTGAGCGGCTGCGCGGGCAGTCGGCCCCGGCCACTCCCTCTACCCAGGGCCATCGGGACCGAACGCTGTCGGATCCGATTCCTCGAGGCTGGGGGGGGGGGGTTCTACCTCCTCTTCATCTCTGCCGCCGAGCGCCGATGACGGGCACCGAAAGAAAGCCAAGAAGCACCGTCATCGGTCGCCCACGGCGCACGGAACTGCCAGCTCCAGCACCTCGAGGGAGGACTCGACACCAAGGAAGCGGCAGTGCCGAGAGGAGCATTCTCCCTCGGTTGAAGAGGTGTCGCTGCACCAGTCCGCGGGTGCTTCGGTACTGTCTCCTGGACCCGAGCAGCTTCCGGCACCGACACCCACACCCCGGCCCCCCTGCCTTTCCCGACAGCGGCCCTGGACGAGTGCCTCTGAGCCATCCTTCCGGGGATTCTGGAAGGGCTGATGCGCCAGGCTCTGCCGGCACCGGGGGTGCTTGCGCCCCCGGCGCTGTTGATGGAGGCGCCGGTGTGCTCTAGCCCGATGCCGAGGCCTTCGACGCCAACGCCGCAGGTGGAGTCCCCGTCGACGTCGATAGAGGGAGCTTCATCCCCCCCGCCGCGGGAGTCCTCCGCTCAATGCCATCGCCGAGATCGTGGTTCCTCGCAGTCGAGACGGGCCCGGTTGAGGTCTGAGCTGCAAGAGCTCATGTCCGACACCGAGGAAGAGGCCTCGTGGGGGGAGGAGGAGGACCCCAGATATTTCTCCTCAGAGGAGTCTGAGGGCCTTCCCTCCGACCCCACTCCTTCACCGGAGAGGAAGCTCTCGCCCCTTGAGAGCCTCTCCTTTGCCTCCTTCGTCAGGGATATGTCTATCTGCATTCCCTTTCCCGTGGTCTCTGTGGATGAGCCGAGGGCTGAGATGCTCGAGGTCCTCGACTATCCATCACCACCTAGAGAGTCTTCCACGGTGCCGTTGCACAATGTCCTCAAAGAGACACTGCTTCGGAACTGGCTGAAGCCATTATCTAACCCCACCATCCCCAAGAAAGCGGAGTCCCAATACAGGATCCACTCTGACCCAGAGTTGATGCGGCCTCAATTGCCTCATGACTCGGCGGTCGTGGACTCTGCTCTCAAGAGGGCATGGAGTTCGAGGGATACCGCCTCGGCGCCCCCGGGGCGGGAGTCTCGCACTTTGGACTCGTTTGGGAGGAAGGCCTACCAATCTTCCATGCTCGTGACCCGCATCCAGTCATACCAGCTCTACACGAGCATTCACATGCGGAACAATGTGAGGTAACTGGCGGACCTGGTCGATATGCTCCCTCCGGAGCAGTCCAGGCCTTTTCAGGAGGTGGTTAGGCAGCTGAAGGCGTGCAGAAAGTTCCTTTCCAGGGGTATCTATGACACCTGTGATGTGGCATCTCGAGCTGCGGCCCAAGGTATAGTGATGTGCAGACTCTTCTGGCTGCGTGCCTCTGACCTGGACAACCGCACCCAGCAGCGACTGGTGGATGTCCCTTGCTGGGAGGATAACATTTTCGGAGAGAAGGTCGAGCAGTTAGTGGACCAACTGCACCAGCGGGAAACCGCTCTCGACAAGCTCTCCCACTGGGCGCCTTCAGCATCCACCTCTGCAGGTGGACGTTTTTCCCGGGCCCGGCAGGCTGCTCCCTACGCCTACAGCAAGCGTAGGTACACCCAGCCGGCCCGAAGGCCTCCTCAGGCACAGGGACAGTCCCAGTGCGCTCGTTCCCGTCAACAGCGTGTGCCTAAGCAGCCCCTTGCGCCTCCACAGCAAAAGCCGGGGACGGGGTTTTGACTGGATCCATGGGAACATAGCCGCCATCAAAGTGTCCGTACCGGACGACCTGACGGTCGGGGGGGAGGTTGAAAGTTTTTCACCAAAGGTGGCCTCTGATAACCTCCGACCAGTGGGTTCTCCAAATAGTGCGGTATGGATACACCCTGAATTTGGCCTCCACTCCACCAAATTGCCCACCGGGAGCCCAATCCTTCAGCTCCCATCACAGGCAGGTACTTGCAGAGGAACTCTCTGCCCTTCTCAGCACCAATGCGGTCGAGCCCGTGCCACCCGGGCAGGAAGGGCAGGGATTCTATTCCAGGTACTTCCTTGTGGAAAAGAAAACAGGGGGGATGCGCCCCATCCTAGACCTGAGAGGCCTGAACAAATACCTGGTCAAAGAGAAGTTCAGGATGCTTTCCTTGGGCACCCTTCTACCAATGATTCAGAAAGACGATTGGCTATGTTCCCTGGATTTAAAGGACTGTTACACTCACATCCCGATACTGCCAGCTCACAGACAGTATCTCCGATTCCGTCTGGGGACACGGCACTTTCAGTATTGTGTGCTGCCCTTTGGGCTCGCCTCTGCACCACGGGTGCTCACGAAGTGTCTCATGGTGGTTGCGGCGTATCTATGCAAGCTAGGAGTGCATGTGTTCCCGTATCTCGACGATTGGCTGGTCAAGAGCACCTCAGAGGCAGGAGCTCTTCGGTCCATGCAGTGTACTATCCACCTTCTGGAGCTGCTGGGGTTTGTGATAAATTACCCGAAGTCCCATCTCCAGCCGGTCCAATCTCTGGAATTCATAGGAGCGCTGCTGAATTCTCAGACGGCTCAGGCCTTCCTTCCCGAAGCAAGGGCGCAGAACCTTCTATCCCTTCCCTCTCAGACCAGAGCGTCTCAGCAGGTCACAGCTCGGCAGATGTTGAGACTCCTGGGTCATATGGCCTCCATGGTTCATGTGACTCCCATGGCTCGCCTTGACATGAGACCTGCTCAATGGACCCTAGCTTCCCAGTGGTGTCAAGCTACCGGGAATCTAGAGGATGTCATCCGTCTGTCCATCAGTTGCCGCAATTCGCTGCACTGGTGGACCATTCGAACCAATTTGACCCTGGGACGTCCATTCCAAATTCCTCAGCCCACGAAAGTGCTGACGACGGATGCATCTCGCCTGGGGTGGGGAGCTCATGTCGATGGACTCCACACCCAGGGTCTGTGGTCCCTTCAGGAACAAGATCTACAGATCAACCTCCTGGAGCTCCGAGCGGTCTGGAATGCGCTGAAGGCCTTCAGAGATCGGCTGTCCTACCAAATCATCCAAATTCGGACAGACAATCAGGTTACAATGTATTTCATCAACAAGCAGGGGGGCACCGGATCTTGCCCCCTGTGTCAGGAAGCCGTCGGGATGTGGTGTTGGGCTTGCCAGTTCGGCATGCTTCTCCAAGCCACATACCTGGCAGGCGTAAACAACAGTCTGGCCGACTGACTGAGCAGAGTCATGCAACCGCACGAGTGGTCGCTCCATTCCAGAGTGGTACGCAAGATCTTCCGAGAGTGGGGCACTCCCTTGGTGGACCTTTTCGCCTCTCAGACCAACCACAAGCTGCCTCTGTTCTGCTCCAGACTACAGGCACACGGCAGGCTGGCGTCGGATGCCTTTCTCCTCCATTGGGGGACCGGCCTCCTGTATGCTTATCCTCCCATACCTTTGGTGGGGAAGACCTTACTGAAGCTCAAGCAAGACCATGGCACCATGATTCTGATAGCGCCTTTTTGGCCCCGTCAGATCTGGTTCCCTCTTCTTCTGGAGTTGTCCTCCGAAGAACCGTGGAGATTGGAGTGTTTTCCGACTCTCATTTCGCAGAACGATGGAGCACTTCTGCACCCCAACCTTCAGTTTCTGGCTCTCACGGCCTGGATGTTGAGGGCGTAGACTTTGCTTCGTTGGGTCTGTCTGAGGGTGTCTCCCGCGTCTTGCTTGCCTCTAGAAAGGATTCCACTAAAAAGAGTTACTTTTTTAAGTGGAGGAGGTTTGTCGTGTGGTGTGAGAGCAAGGCCCTAGAACCTCGCTCTTGTCCTGCACAGAACCTGCTTGAATACCTTCTGCACTTATCAGAGTCTGGCCTCAAGACCAACTCAGTAAGGAATCACCTTAGTGCGATTAGTGCTTACCATCATCGTGTAGAAGGTAAAGCCATCTCTGGAGAGCCTTTAGTCGTTTGATTCATGAGAGTCTTGCTTTTGTCAAGGCCCCCTGTCAAGCCTCCAGCAGTGTCATGGGATCGCAACGTCGTCCTAACCCAGCTGATGAAACCTCCTTTTGAGCCACTGAATTCCTGCCATCTGAAGTACTTGACCTGGAAGGTCATTTTCTTGGTGGCAGTTACTTCAGCTCGTAGAGTCAGTGAGCTGCAAGCCCTGG
Source organism: Microcaecilia unicolor (assembly GCF_901765095.1). Classification (NCBI taxonomy): domain Eukaryota; kingdom Metazoa; phylum Chordata; class Amphibia; order Gymnophiona; family Siphonopidae; genus Microcaecilia; species Microcaecilia unicolor. Next base: position 81,008,755 of record NC_044039.1, on the reverse strand, counting down.
TAGCTCATGCTCCTTATACCAAATTTCATCATAACATAGTATTTTATTTTTTATTTTTATTTTTGTTACATTTGTACACCGCGCTTTCCCACTCATGGCAGGCTCAATGCGGCAGGCAAGGGAGGGTTAAGTGACTTGCCCAGAGTCACAAGGAGCTGCCTGTGCCGGGAATCGAACTCAGTTCCTCAGTTCCCCAGGACCAAAGCCCACCACCCTAACCATTCCGCACTCACCCTAAGTTCCAATCCTGCCAAAGGTGGTGTCGGAGTTCCATCTTAACCAGTCAATTGTCTTGCCAACATTCTTTCCCAGACCACATACCCGCCCTGCTGAACGTCAGTTGCACACATTGGACTGCAAGCGAGCGTTGGCCTTCCATCTGGAGTGGACACAGCCCCACAGACAGTCCGCCCAATTGTTTATTTCTTTCGACCCCAATAAGAAAGGGGTCGCTGTCGGGAAACGCACCATCTCCAATTGGCTAGCAGATTGCATTTCCTTCACTTACGCCCAGGCTGGACTGGCTCTTGAGGGTCATGTCACGGCTCATAGTGTTCGAGCCATGGCAGCGTCAGTGGCCCACTTGAAGTTGGCCACTATTGAAGAGATTTGCAAGGCTGCGACGTGGTCATCTGTCCACACATTCACATCACATTACTGCCTCCAGCAGGATACCCGACGTGACAGTCGGTTCAGGCAGTTGGTGCTGCAGAATCTGTTTGTGGTTTGAATCCAACTCCACCCTCCAGGACCCGATTTGTTCTGTTCAGGCTGCACTCTCAGTTAGTTGTTCTTCGTAGGTCAATTTCTGTTATGCCCTCGCCGTTGCGAGGTTCAATTGACCTGGGTTCTTGTTTTGAGTGAGCCTGAGAGCTAGGGATACCCCAGTCATGAGAACAAGCAGCCTGCTTGTCCTCGGAGAAAGCGAATGATACATACCTGTAGTAGGTGTTCTCCGAGGACAGCAGGCTGATTGTTCTCACCTACCCTCCCTTCTCCCCTTTAGAGTTGTGTTTTGCTCATTCCTTTGCTTGTCATTCAACTGAGCGGGAACGGTCGCGCACGGGCGGGAAGACAGCCGTGCATGCGCGGTGGACGTGCCCTGCGTGCGGGACCGCCCGCAAAGTTTTCTTCCGGTTGGTGGGGGCTGCCAAGGACGTCAACCCAGTCATGAGAACAATCAGCCTGCTGTCTTCGGAGAACACCTGCTACAGGTATGTATCATTCGCTTTCTCTGGGTGGACCGGTGTGGAGGTGGGCTCTGCATTGCCCAGGACATTTTTAAAAAGTTTTTTATATTTAATGCCATGGGGAGTAGGACAGGGCTGGGGTGCGGTGGCAAGATAGGGCTGATGCTTAGCTATGGGATCATAGGCGCCCGGTATAAGAGGCTTGGGGAGGCTAAGCCTCCCCAGCCACAGCAGGAAAGAGTTAGGCAGCGCCGTGAGTCTCCCTGTTCCCTCCCCTTGTTTACTAACTGCCCCGCGCCATCTTTAATTTACCTGCGTCCCAGCGTCGGCCCGCCGCGTCATTTCAAAGCCCGCCCTGCTGCCTGTCTCTATTCCCTCGCGACGTGTTCGTTCGGCAGAGTCCCGCCCTCGAGGAAATGATGTCAGAAGGCGGGACTCTGCCGAACGAATCACATCGCGAACGGAGGGAAGAATAGAGACAGGCAGCAGGGCGGGCTTTGAAATGACGCGGCGGGCCGACGCTGGGACGCAGGTAAATTAAAGATGGCGCGGGGCAGATAGTAAACGAGGGGAGGGGATGGGGAGAGGAGAATCGCGCTGGCGCTGGGTATGCATGGAGGGCAGGGGAGAGGAGGGTTGCTGGAATGGGTGGATAGAGGGGATGGCAGGGGAGAGAGGAGGGTTGCTGGAATGGGTGGATAGAGGGGATGGCAGGGGAGAGAGGAGGGTTGCTGGAATGGGTGGATAGAGGGGATGGCAGGGGAGAGAGGAGGGTTGCTGGAATGGGTGGATAGAGGGGATGGCAGGGGAGAGAGGAGGGTTGCTGGACATGGGTGGAGGGGAGGTCAGGGGAGAGGAGATTTGCTGGACATGGGTGGATGGCTAGAGGGGAGAGGAGGGTTGCTGGACATGGGTGGATGGAGGGGAGGGCAGGGAAGAGAGAGGAGGGTTGCTGGACATGGGTGGCTAGAGGGGAGAAGAGGGTTGCTGGACATGGATGGCGAGACGGGAAGACAGGAAGGAGATGCACATGAATGAAGGGGAGAAGTTCTGGACATGCATGGAGGGGAGGGAAGACAGTGGAAGGAGATGAGATGAGGGAAAAGGGGGAAAACCTGCACATCGATGGAGAAAATAGGCAGAAGCTGGATCCACTGGACAGTCAAGTCTGCAGAGGACCCAGCTTTTACTTATGGATGTAAGGCAAGAAATGAAGAAGAAAGGCAGAAAGTAAAGAAATAAATGGAAAGGAAGCCCTGGAACTGGAGTTAAGAGGACAGATAGCAGCAGAATCGGATACTTGGCCAGCATGATCAGAAAAACAAAGTCACCAGACAACAAAGGTAGAAAAGATTATTTTATTTTCATTATAGTGTTTGGAATATGTCCACTTTGAGAATCAGGTGCTCAACATTAAAAGTTTATATTTATTTACTTATTTATGGCAGTTTATCCCACATTAAACATGAATTAGGGTGTTTTGTGGCTCTAAATGAGAATTGTGATATTAAGATCCCTTGTTTCATATTGTTGATGGTCTGCATTTTCCGTATGGGTGGTATATTGGTGTATTAGGTTCTGCCCAGTGTAATATTGATGGTACAGTAAGGTTCTGAGTATGTTTTTGCACAAAGTTGTGCATAGTGTTTTGCAGTTGAGCGATTGTGGTTAGTATATGCTTTGAACAACCACTTTATTCTTTGACATATGATACATAGCTAATATCTAAATTTAATAAAAGGTATTAATTGTGACTTTTATTTTTATTTATTTATTTTTTCTGTGTGTTATCAGACAATTATGGATTTAAGCTCCACCCCTGGCCCCACCCCTAACCTCGCCCCCTTTAGCCTCCCCAAACAGTTGGGCCACCGACCGCCTATGTATGGGATAGATTGTGGGGAAGGGAAGGATTGATATTGGGCTTCAGGGATGGATGGGGGTTAGGGAAGGGAAAAGCTGATGCTGGGCTGCTTGGATGGATGGGCGGGAGTAGGGAAGGGAAGGTTTTTATGTTTTATGTTTTTGTAATACGTTTTAAAATTATGTGTGTTGAATTGTGATCTGCTTAGAATTGCAGCGATAGTGTGGCATAGAAATTTAGAAATTAAATCAATAAATTTCTAATTTTTGGTCCTTTATTCTATAATTGATGAGGGTTGGTCTGTGGTCTGCATGTGACCGAGCAGGTGTTTCTGCTGGCATGTGGTTTGTATGGGAATCTATGAGTCTGACTTGTTTGGCTTTTCCAATGGATATATATTGCTGTTGTGTATACTGCTGCCATTTTAAGGTATTGTTATTAGAATTAGTGTTAAGGTTTGCAACATAGGCTCTAAGAAGTCTCTTTGCAGGATTTAGTGTTACTTCACAAAGTACCTGGCAGAGACAGAATTTTGTTGCTATTATTGAGGTGCTACCAGAATTTGAATACATTGTTATATGTCATTGCTGTAATTATAATGCAGGATCATGTCATGTGTGTTGAGATGTTTGCCACTGTAGTAGACTTACGTGTGGTCAAGTTTGATATGGCATAATGTAACTATATTTACAAATATCATTTTTTTAAGTATGTATAAGGTTTATATTGATAAAGGGCAGCAGTTGGGCAGCATTCTAAGGCATTATTTTGTAGTATTCCAAGGAGCACTACTCATACCTATATACATAGTGCCCACCCATATTAGCTCTGGGCCCACCCAAAAAGTCAGGTCTGGCTACGCCACTGCTGGACTGGTCTGGTATAGATGACAGGGAAGGAAAAATTATGTACTTACCTGATAATTTTCTTTCCTTTAATCATACCAGACCAGCCCAGATGCCCTCCCTGGCTAAAGTCTGTCAGTGTTGTTTCCTTTAGGTATCCCTGCCTGTTCCACGATGCTTCAGTATGCTGGGATGTACTACAGCACTGCCTACTTCATCTTCTCTATTCAATCTCCTGCCACTTGTTGTTGTGCCAGCTCTGTATGACTCCTGTTACTTGGCATCACGGAGTTCTTTCCCCGGATTCAGGGGTAGATCTCTAGGTGCTTGGGCAAGCTCAGTATGGACCATTCCCTCCCGCTTACTTTACTGTGAGGGGAGGTTGCAGTTGCCTTTGGCCAAGCAGGAACAGTGAGGTTCTGCATATTGGCTCCAAGAGTTTGCCTGTTTGGTATTAACTGTGTTTTCTTCTAGACTTCAGAGCACCACTGCTTGGCTATTCGAAATACTGAACATTCCAGGCTGCACGATACCCTTAAGGGTCGGTTTACTTGGAACTATTTTCTCTGTCTCCTTCCGCTGGTAGATGGACACAACCCATTAGTCTGGACTGGTCTGGTATGATTAAAGGAAAGAAAATTATCAGGTAAGAACATAATTGTTTCTTTGAATTTGCGTCAGTTTAACTTTCCCAAATTTATTTGAATACAATTAATAGACACTTTAAAGAAATATCTGGTTGAAATATCACATGCTTCACATGATTTAATACTGCCAATTGTTTGTATTATTTGCCAAAAAATCTGAAGAAGTAAGGAAATCACCAGCACTAGATGCTTCAGCTATTCTTGAGTCTTCATTTAAACAAGTTTCCATATCATCATGCTGATCAATCCATAGACTGGTGGGTTGTGTCCATCTACCAGCAGGTGGAGATAGAGAGCAATCCTTTTGCCTCCCTATATGTGGTCATGTGCTGCCGGAAACTCCTCAGTATGTTCTCTATCTCAGGAGGTGGTGGTCACACACAGCAGCAGCTCTGGCTAGGCCTCCATGCCTAATTTTTAGGTTTTGTTGAGTGCCTGGGGTTGAGGGCTCTTCTTGAGCAAGTGCAAACCTGGTGGCGCCAGGTCCCTCCTTTTCTCCCCCCTCCCGCTGGCTCCGTTAAAAAAAAAAAATTTTGGACGCCCTTAAAGGCGTTTATTTCGACGTTTATTTAAACGTTTATTGCAGCTACTCACTGGGACACCAGGTCGTTACAGCTCGGAGCGAGAAGCAGGTAATTTTTACCTTTTTTATAGCGGGCAGGGGGTTCCCCGATTGATCTCCACGTGGCCTATGGCGTCGGAGGGCGAGGGCGCGAAGAATTGCTCCCCGGACCGCGTGTGCGCTCCTAGCGGGGATGCGGGGGTATTAAAGTCTGATTCGCCCTTGTTGGGTGTCAGTTCGGAGGCCGGTCAGTGTCCCGGGTCTTCCTCCGGTGCGGCGGTTTTTCCCGCCATAAACGCCCATCCCCCGCTGCTCGCCTCCGCCATCTTGGCCGGCCACTCTGCTCGGACGGCTTCTTCTTGGGCCGCCCTTGAGCTGGGAGACGTTCATGCCATGGCCGCCCTTCATTTGGGCGACGGCAAAAAAGCGGCTAAAGTTAAGCGCCGTTCTTCCCGCGCGGCTCCTTCGCGGAGTGTCGCGCCGGACGCCATCTTGGATGCGCAGCATGTTTCTCCCCCGCTCTTGCGAGCGCCGGTTGAGGGTGCGTCTAGGGCTGTGGCTCAGGCTGCTGAAGTGCACAGTCTGGGGGGTTTCTCCCCCGAGTTTATTTTGCTGCTGCATCAGGCCTTCATTATGCAAAATGCTGCCCCTTCTCCCTTGTCCGATAAAGGGGTTGAGGCCCCCGGAAGTAAATGCCCTCGGGTGGATTCCCAGGCCTTAGAGGATTTTGTTTCCTCTGATGTAGATGAGGGCAGCGTATCTGAGTTCTCCCAACGGTCCTTTGGGGATTCCTTGGAGGAGACGGATTCCCGCTCGGATGGAGCGGATGACCCCTCTGCAGCGCGGATCTTTCGCTCAGAGGATTTGCCCAACCTGTTAGTGCAGGCCATGAGCATTTTGAAGATTTCCTCTCCGGAGGACGTCTCTCCCTCAGCCCCTGTTGGCTCCGCCATTATGCTGGGGACGAAGCGCCCGCCTAGAACCTTCCACGTGCATAATGCCATGCACACCTTAATTTCGGCTCAATGGGATGTCCCGGAAGCGAGCCTCAAAGTGGCTAGGGCTATGTCCCGCCTCTATCCTTTGCCTGAAAGTGAACGGGAGGCCTTTCTTTGGCCTACCGTGGATTCTTTAATCACTGCGGTGACTAAGAAAACGGCGTTGCCGGTGGAAGGTGGCACGGCCCTAAAGGACGCCCAAGACAGAAGATTGGAAGCGGCCTTAAGGTCGTCCTTCGAGGCGGCTGCCTTAAGTTTGCAGGCCTCAGTTTGTGGCTCCTACGTGGCCAGGGCGTGCCTGACGATTGTGCAGCGGGCTTCTCCCTCGGATCCTTCCTTGAGGGCTGATTGGCCGGCCCTGGAATCGGGCTTGGCTTATTTGGCAGACTTGCTGTATGATGTCTTGAGAGCCTCGGCTAAAGGTATGGCTCAGACAGTCTCTGCGTGGCGGTGGCTTTGGCTGAAACATTGGTCTGCGGACCACACCTCTAAGTCCCGCCTGGCTAAGTTGCCTTTTAAAGGCAAGCTGCTCTTTGGGGTTGAGCTGGACAAAATTGTGACCGATCTCGGCACGTCTAAGGGCAAGAGGTTACCAGAGGTCAGGGCTCGGGCCAGTGCTCGCCCCGGTATCTCCAGAGGACGGTTTCAGGAAGCCCGACAGTACCGCCCGGGCAATTCAGGCTCCTCTGCCCCCTCTTCCTTCAAGAGGAACTTCTCCCCCAAGCAGCATTCCTTTCGCAGAGACCGCCGTCCCGGAGGTGCGCCCTCCGGTCCTCCCCTAGGGTCTCGTACCCAATGACGGGGTCCTGGTCCATGGCCCAATGCAAATTGGAGGACACCTGTCCTCGTTTCTGGGCGAGTGGACCAGGGTAACTTCAGACGCTTGGGTGCTGGAAGTCATCAGAGACGGCTACAAGCTAGAGTTCTGCCGACCCTTAAGAGACGGGTTTGTACTCTCTCCCTGCAAGTCTCCGGTCAAAGCTGTGGCAGTGCAGCAGACCTTGGACAATCTGATCCGCCTGGGTGCGGTCGTTCCGGTGCCAGAAAATCAGCTTGGCAAGGGACGTTACTCCATTTACTTTGTGGTACCAAAGAAAGGAGGTTCTGTACGGCCTATCCTCGACCTCAAAGGGGTCAATCGGGCCTTGAAAGTTCGGCACTTTCGCATGGAGACTCTCCACTCTGTTATAGCGGCAGTGAAGGCAGGGGAGTTCCTGGCATCCTTGGACATCAAGGAAGCGTACTTGCATATTCCCATCTGGCCTCCTCATCAACGCTTTCTGCGTTTTGCAGTCCTGGGCCGACACTTCCAGTTCAGAGCCCTCCCGTTCGGGTTGGCTACTGCTCCGCGGACCTTCTCCAAAGTAATGGTGGTCATTGCGGCCTTCCTGAGAAAGGAAGGAGTATAAGTCCATCCTTATCTGGACGACTGATTGATCCGAGCCCCCTCTTATGCAGAGTGCGGCAAAGCTGTGGACCGGGTGATTGCTCTTTTGAGCTCCCTGGGGTGGATCATCAACTGGGAGAAAAGCCAGCTGCGCCCGACTCAGTCCCTGGAGTATCTGGGAGTTCGATTCGACACCCAAGTAGGCAGAGTGTTCCTGCCGGACAATCGGATTGTCAAACTTCAGGCTCAGGTGGACCAGTTCCTAGTAGCCTCTCCGCTCTGGGCTTGGGACTATGTGCAGCTGTTGGGCTCTATGACGGCCACGATGGAAGTAGTGCCCTGGGCCAGGGCTCATATGAGACCACTACAACACTCTCTGCTGCAGCGCTGGACTCCGGTGTCGGAGAATTATGCTGTGCGCCTTCCCTTGGACCCAGCAGTGCGCAAGGCGCTGAGCTGGTGGCTGCAGACAGACAAGTTGTCTGCAGGGATGCCTCTTGGGACCCCGGAGTGGATTGTCGTCACGACGGACGCCTCTTTGACGGGCTGGGGAGCCCACTGCTTGGGAAGGACAGCGCAGGGGCTCTGGTCTCCTGCAGAGGCAAAGTGGTCTATCAACCTCCTGGAACTCAGAGCCATTCGGTTGGCGCTTTTGGAGTTCCTCCCGGTACTGGCGTTGAAGCCAGTACGGGTCCTGTCGGACAATGCCACGGCTGTGGCCTATGTCAACCGCCAGGGAGGTACCAAGAGCGCCCCTCTAGCCAAGGAGGCCATGAATCTATGCCAGTGGGCGGAAGCGAACCTGGAACAGCTGTCAGCGGCCCACATTGCTGGAGTCATGAATGTCAAGGCGGACTTTCTCAGTCGCTATACCTTGGATCCCGGAGAGTGGCAGCTATCTGCTCAGGCGTTCTTGGACATCACGAAGCGCTGGGGCCAGCCGAGCCTAGATCTGATGGCGTCATCGGCCAATTGCCAAGTGTCGCGCTTTTTCAGCAGAGGACGGGACCCTCGATCCCTGGGAGTAGATGCTCTTCTCCAACAGTGGCCGACACAGGAGCTTCTCTATGTGTTCCCGCCCTGGCCCATGTTGGGCAGGGTGCTAGAGCGGGTGGCAAAGCATCCAGGCTGGATAATCCTGGTGGGTCCGGACTGGCCCAGACGTCCCTGGTATGCGGACTTGATCAGGCTCTCAGTGGACGATCCTCTGCGGCTGCCACTGGAGCAGGGCCTGTTGCATCAGGGTCCCGTGGTGATGGAGGATCCCTCCCCCTTTGGTCTTACGGCCTGGCTATTGAGCGGCAGCGTCTGAGAAAGAAGGGCTTCTCAGACAAGGTCATCGCCACTATGCTAAGAGCGAGGAAGCGCTCTACTTCTACTGCTTACGCCAGGGTTTGGCGTACCTTTGCAGCATGGTGTGAAGCAGGCTCACTTTCTCCCCTCACTGCTCCAATTTCTTCAGTGTTGGCGTTCCTGCAAGAGGGTCTGGAGAAAGGCCTGTCGCTCAGTTCCCTTAAAGTCCAGGTAGCGGCTCTGGCTTGCTTCAGGGGCCGCCTGAAGGGTGCTTCCCTGGCTTCGCAGCCAGATGTGGTGCGCTTTCTCAAGGGAGTTAATCACCTGCGCCCTCCTCTGCACTCAGTGGTGCCTGCGTGGAATCTCAACCTGGTGCTAAGAGCCTTGCAGAAGCCGCCTTTTGAACCCTTGTCAAGGGCATCTCTGAAAGACCTGACGTTGAAAGCAGTCTTTTTGGTGGCTATCACTTCAGCCAGAAGAGTTTCCGAGCTCCAGGCACTCTCATGTCGAGAGCCCTTTCTGCAGTTCACTGAGGCAGGAGTGTCTATTCGCACAGTGCCTTCCTTCCTGCCCAAGGTTGTTTCTCGCTTCCATGTGAATCAGCAGCTCTGTCTCCCTTCCTTTCGTAGGGAGGACTACCCAGAGGAATACTCTGCTCTCAAATATCTGGATGTGAGACGAGTCATCATCAGATACTTGGAAGTGACCAATGATTTCCGGAAGTCGGATCATCTGTTTGTCCTGTTTGCAGGTCCTCGTAAAGGTCTGCAGGCTGCTAAGCCTACAGTGGCAAGATGGGTCAAGGAAGCCATTGCAGCGGCTTATGTGGCCGCGGGGAAGGTGCCGCCTATCCAGCTGAAGGCTCACTCCACTAGAGCTCAGGCGGCCTCGATGGCAGAGGCCGGGTCCGTCTCCTTGGAAGAGATTTGCAAGGCGGCAACTTGGGCATCGGCCCATACCTTCTCCAGGCATTACCGCTTGACTGTGGCTGCTCGGGTGGAGGCCCGGTTTGGAGCTTCAGTGTTGCGGTCAGGGATTTCTATGTCCCGCCCTGGGTGAGTACTGCTTCGGTACATCCCACCAGTCTATGGATTGATCAGCATGATGATATGGAAGGTAAAATTATGTATCATACCTGATAATTTTCTTTCCATTAATCATAGCTGATCAATCCATAGCCCCTCCCAGATATCTGTATTGTTTATATTCTGGTTGCATTTCAGGTTCAAGTTTAGTCTTGTTCCTGTTCAGGAGGACTTCGTGTTCAAGTTTTTCAATGGATTCTTCAAGAGTTGAGACGAATTTGTGTTACAGTGAGCTGCTGCATTCCTCTCCCCTCCGTTTTACGGGGCTGGATTGAGACTTAAATTCTGCCGGCGCTCCCTCCCGCTTCGTGCGGCAGTAGGGCAGCTTTGTACCCCTCCCGCTTCGGCGGTGTTAGGGTCAGTCAGCTCCTCCCGCGGTTGCGGTTGCAGGATAAGCCAGATCCCCCCGCATCGGCGGGTGTGGTGTCCCTCCCCTGCTGGACGGATTCCCCTCCCCCACTTGTGTGGGGATGAGCTGGGTTAATTCCCCTCCCCCGTTTCGGCGGTGGTGAGCTGGGCAGAGTGTCCCTTTGTGGGTGTAATTCTCTAAGTGCTGAGTCCTGCGGATGGAACTTGGATATCGACATACTGAGGAGTTTCCGGCAGCACATGACCACATATAGGGAGGCAAAAGGATTGCTCTCTATCTCCACCTGCTGGTAGATGGACACAACCCACCAGTCTATGGATTGATCAGCTATGATTAATGGAAAGAAAATTATCAGGTATGATACATAATTTTACCTTCAGACCATGCTGCTCTTTTGTCTTTGAACAGGATTTGAATATGATTATACTAGTAAAAAAGGCCCGTTTTTCACACAAATGAAATGGGCGCTAGCAAGGTTATCCTCCGAGTTCCAGCTTGGCCCCCTCCCTGCCCCCCTCTCATCCGAGTTCCAGGCCCCCTCCCTCTCCCCTGAGTTCCAGGCCCCCCTCCAAGTTCCAGGCTTCCCTCCCTCCCTCTCTCTCCTCCGAGTTCCAGGCCCCCCTCTGTATCCGGGTTCCAGGCCCCCGCCCTCCCTCCCTCTCCTCCGAGTTCCAGGCTCCCCTCCCTCCCCTCTCTCCTCCGTTCCAGGCCCCCCTCTCCTCCATTCCAGCCTGGCCCCCTTCCTCCCCCCTCTCATCTGAGTTCCAGGCCCCCCTCTCCTCCAAGTTCCAGGCCTCCCTCCCTCCCTGTCTGTCCTCCAAGTTCCAGGCCCCCTCTCCTCTGAGTTCCAGGCCCCCCTCCCCCTCCCTCCGAGTTCCTGGCTCCCTCTCCGAGTTCCAGCCTGGCCCCCTCCCTCCCCCTCATCCGAGTTCCAGGCCCCCCTCCCTCTCCTCCAAGTTCCAGACCCCCTCTCCTCCGAATTCCAGGACCCCCCTCCCTCTCCGAGTTCCAGGCCCCCCTCCCCCCTCCTCCTCCGATTGCTAGCCCGACCTACGCTGGCCTCTCTCTTCTCTCAGTCCTCCGCCTGCCTGTCACCTTCCTGTGTGCCGCCCAGAATTTAAAAGTTCTTACCTTGGGGTCCGGCAGCAGCAGTGAAAGGCGAGCAGGCTCGGCGCTTCAGCCTGCCTTCCCTTCTCTCTCAGCTCTGCCTCTGGTCCTGCCCTTGTGGAAACAGGAAATGAGGGCGGTGCTAGAGGCAGAGCTGAGAGAGAAGGGAAGGCAGGCTGAAGTGCCATGCCTGCTCGCCTTTCACTGCTGCCGCCGGACCCCGAGGTAAGAACTTTTAATTTCTGGGTGGCACGCAGGAAGGTGAGGAGCAGGCACAGGACTGGGAGAAGAGGGCGGGCAGTGCAGGTCGGGCTAGCACTCAGAGGGAGAGGGAGGGAGGGGGGGCCTGGAACTCAGAGGAGAGGGAGGGAGGGGGGCCTGGAACTCAGAGGAGAGGGGGGGAGGGAGAGGGGCGATTCTCTCCTCCCTTCGATTTGTACCTGAACGTTCTCTGGCTGGCTGGCGCTGGCTTCCCTTCCCTCTTATTGCCCCACCCTCATTATGTTTTGACGCGAGGGCGGGGCAATGAGTGGTTATGGATATTACGAACCAAGGCATCCAGACGTAGAACGTTGGAGGTGCAAATTATTATATAGGATGTTTTTTATTTCTGTAACTTACAACCTCAATTTTTTGGACAAAGAATTTGGATATTTCCTGATGTAGCTTGGGTTATTCAAGAGAGGCAAAAGATATTCCGGTTAATGAGACGGGAAACCTAAGCCTTAGGTGCTACCTTTTTGTTGAGATACCCCTGCAAAAATGTATTGTCAAGTATTTGGGTATTAGATATATGTTCTTTGTCCCAAACCAACTTTGTTCCTTTTTGGATCTGAAGAAACTCTTCAGCGATTACTTCTCTAAATTAGGAGGAATGTTTACGCTTGTTCTTCTGATCTCTACAGAGTTTCTTGCAATGTATATTGAGAACCCAGTATTTTTTAAATGTTATTTTTATTGCTTTACTTATATTACACAAGTAATAACTTGTTACATGCAACACAGGGAAATAATACAAATTCAATATGTCTTCATATACAAAAAAAAGGAAAACACTTTTTGACTTCATTTTTGTTTCGTATTTAACCCTTCCTTAGACCACAAGCTTGTGGAGTGACCAAAACATTTAAGGACATCAAAGTGAAATACAATAAACAAGGAAAGGCCCAGCCCACCCTACGTTAAATCATACTGCCTATTTAACAGTTGTTAATTCCCATGATACGCTCTTCAGGTCTATGAAAGCCCTAAGCTGATCTGGTACAGAAAAAACCCCATATTTGATTCCCAAATATTTAACTATGCATTTACAAGGGTAAGCTAAAAAGAAAGTAGCCCCCAACAATTTTGTTTCATCTCTCATATCTAAGAAACGTTTCTGTTTGTCTTGAGTAGATCTAGTGACATCTGGAAATATCCTTAATTTTTGACCACAAAATTTTGGTTAACATTCTTAAAGTATAACTTCAAAATGGCATTAAAGTCTTGTTCAAATATGAATGATACCAATAATGTGGCCCTTTTTGTTACTTCTGATAATGAGTCCTCCAAAATCAAGGAAATATTTCTTAAATCATCCAATTTCTCCTCTTCCTGGGCCTGTTCCATTTCTTCATAAGAACCTACTTGTCTCTTCTTTTCCGGAAGAAAGAATATCTTATTTATAGGAGGAATATTTTGAGCTGAAATTTTCAAATTTTCAATAAGGTGTTTTTTATATAGTTCAAAAGGAAGAATTCCAACAGGCCTTGGGAAGTTCAATATCTTCATATTTAGACGTCTGTTATAATTTTCAATTCTATTTTTTTGACATATAAGCGTACTATCTTTCACAACTGCTGAAACATTGTCCTTAATAGTGAACAACATCAGTTTGATGTTTTAGTACCTGATCATTGAAGTTCTGCTTTAATTTATCCATCGATTTGGATAGCTGCTCCACCGTTGAAACTCTAGTTTCTCAATTGCCTGCCAGAGGGTGTCAAGGATTACCACCATGAGAGGGTTCAATGCACCCTACTTATCCAAGGTCTCCGCTTCCACTGCCGGCCGCCCTGATGAGGAGCCGCTACCACAGGGCCCAACTCCAGCGCCTTCCGCGTTCTTGGGACCCATCATCTCCACCCACGACTCGGCAAGACATTGTGGTGTCTCGGCTTCTGGGGGGGGATAATGTTGTTTCATGATCCAGGGGTGTCGAGGTTCCTCCCTCGGCACACACAGCAGAACTTCCCCTGGTTACAGTCCGTGAGCACCAGTGTGTGAAGCTGTCGAGGCTTTGCTGCTTCGGGGAAGACGCAAGGGCTGGAAGCGGTAAGGACCTTACAATCCCCTTTTTTTAGTATGAGGCATAACGGCAGCGGTAATCAATTCACTTCAAAAATCTTCAGCAAGCCCTCCTAAACAGCCTCACTCCCTCTCAGCGTGTCGGCGCCATCTTGGTCACGCCCCCCTTGTACTGACCTGAACCCAGTATTTTTATTACCAGAGAGAAAACTCCAGTCCTTAATCAAAGTTACTCTTTTAATGCAGGTGCTCACAAAACAATGAAAACAAATTTACAATGAGATGTGCTGAATTAGGAATTCTGTCCATTATAAGTCTGTTCTGAGCTTAGCCACTCTCACAGGGAGGAGGGAGTGGCACTGGCTGGTAAAGTACACATCATGAAAAATACTATGAATTTGCTGAAGGCCTGAGAGGACAAGCAGCAAAAGCACTGCCTCAGCATAGAAAGCTTTCCAAGCCTCTTTGCACGCTGGCTCTAGCTGCTTTCTTTCTCTTTGACTTCATAAAATCAAACAACATCAGCCAGGCATTTAGTGAGAGGAGGGAACCTGCTCCCCCCCCCCCCCCCCCCCACCCAGCATGCATAGGGTACAAAGCTAACAAGAAAGATACCACAAGGCACTGGGAATAGAGCACATGTGCTAAGAAAGGGTCAATCACCTAAGGACTACCCATAATCGAAATTAGGATGTTCATTTGCAAGACGTGTGATGCCTTCCTAGGACGTCTTTGGGGTGGTATTTAAGTATTTTCAAATGTCCTTCTCTGTATTTTCGAATCTTCTGATAAAATTTTCTGAATGGCATCTAAGCAGGCACCTACTCGCAAGGGCAATTTCTCAGAGGCTGAGATTGAACTTCTGGTGCAAGAAATAGCCAGACGCCACACTAATCTGTTTGCCCCCAGGGACCAGAGGCTGGCTGCTTCTACTAAGAGGAGAGAATGGGAGGCAGTGAGGGACTGCCTCAAAGCAGTTTTCCACTGCAACCGTGATGTTGAAGACTGCAAGCAGAAGTGGCGGCAGCTCAAATGCAATGTCAGGCGGATTGTTCATGGGCTCCTGCCCCAGGAGGCGATCCATGGTATTGGAACACAGGACACCTCAGCACAACATGAGGGCTCAGGTAGGTTTTGGATTAGGAAGCTGTGGTATCTGCTGTGCTGCACTCTGTTTTGAACAAGTGGGGGGCAGTGTGTGTTCCTAAGTGGTGTAGGTAGGGAAGGGGGTGAGAAGGCACACCACATATAATACAAATAGACTATTCATTAGAGATCATGAGACATGGAGTGGCCAGGTGGAGGGAGGGAGGGTTTCCAGCTATGTGTGTGTAGGTTACCACTGTTTGAAAGCTTTGGGTGCCTTCCCCACTCCCTCATCTTTTACCATAACTAAACAATGCATGTCTGCTTTCCACACCTTGGTGCTGTAGCCACTGTGTCCTCTGCACCCCTTCCACAGTTCTATGTCTACCCACCTGCTTTTGTGGCTCTCTTTCACATCGTCTCTGAAGTACACAGTGCTCCTCGTCTCCAGCACTGTTGCATGTAGAATGACATCTGTGGGTTGTCTGCCAATGCCATTCCTCACCATTTGTTTGCTGGATGTTCACATGTAGGGGTATGTATATGAATGCTGCAAAACATTACATAAGTACATAAGTAATGCCATACTGGGAAAAGACCAAGGGTCCATCGAGCCCAACCCAACATTGGCAGGTTGGTTATTTTTACAAGCACACTTCCTCCCCTTTTGCTATGCAGGTGATGACATAGATTCAGAGGCCGAAGCTGGCCGTAGTGGCCACCATCCCCAGCACACTGAAGGGCAGGTTGAGGAGCAAACCAGTGGGTCTGGAGGTCTGACTGCCCAGGACACCATCCAGGGCCAGTCACATCTGGAGGAAACACAGGATGCAGCAGGAGAGAATCACCCTCAACCCCCCCCCCCCCCAGCCTTTGCTGATATTGGCACTGAGTATGAAGAGACAGAAGGGGAGGAACATCATCAACACAGGCTATCCAGCCAGAGGAGGCAGCTGCTGTGCCTTGCTACACAACTGCTTGGCCACAATGTGCAGATGGAAGAATACTAGCGGCAGTAATTGGAGCTGCTACGGGAAGGGGTACAGGCCCAAAAAGAAGCTGTCCAGCAGCTCAAACGGCTTGAGTATAGCATCGAGGGGCTACCTGAAGACATCCAAGCTCACACTAGAGCCCTAACGCACCAACAAGTGACGCAGCAGCCCCCAGCAACCACAGCTACTACTACTGTGGCCAACAGCACTCGTCTCCTTCCACCAGTGGTGGTAGTGCATAGAAACCGGCTGCAAAGCACAGGAGGATGAGAACCTCAGGCCCCCCCCCCCCCCCCAGCCACTGGTCCATCAGCTGACAGGACACCATCAGCCACCACACCAGCTCCCATTCTGGGTTGTGCGCCCAGGTTGCAGGACAACACCTAGCCAACAAGGTGGCCAGACTTCCAGAGGGCAGCCGAGGCAGCAGGCTGCCTTGTTGACACTGAGGAGAGTGGGAGCTCATCAGGGGATGACTCTGAAAAGAGTTCCCCAGTAGCAACAACAACTGGACTGCCACCAGCTGCTCAGGAACAGGGTGGGAGGGGTAGGAGGCAACGGGGCTGGGGTCAGGGGAGGGGGAAGGGAAAGTAGGCAGTAGGTTATCTGATGGGACATGCTGGGGGGGGTGGGGGAGTGTGGATGTGGTAGGGGTGGGGGTGTGTTGGGAGGTGGGATGTGGGAGGAAGTAGTGTGAGGGTTGGAGGGAGGGGAATATGCACAGAGCGAGTGATGGTGGTGGGAGGGTGTGGTAGTGGAGGTGTGTAACTGGTGTGTCATTGGAATAAATGTTCACTTATTGTCACTAAAAATTTGTCTCGAGTCTTTGCCTGGCTCGGACCCCCAGCTGCTGGGCACTCTGCTGTGCTCTGTGGCCGGGAGGTGGAGGGGGTTGCTGTGGATCCTCTGGGAGGGCCTGTCCTTTGCGCAGGGCCAGATTATGAAGCATGCAGCAGGCCATAAAGATCTTAGCAACCTTTGAGGGGCTGTACAGGTTTTCCCCTCCAGAATGATCTAGACATCAGACCCTGTTTTTCAGTTGTCCAAAGGTGTGCTCTATAATGCCATGTGCCGTCCGATGTCTGCTGTTGTAGTCCTCCGGCCCAGTTTGTGGGTGCACTATGGGGTTCATGAGCCAGGTCCACTGTGGGTAGCCTCTGTCACCTTTGAGGAGAAGCAGAATGGGAAACATGAGTGTGTATTGTTTGGAGTGGATTCCCTGTGGAGGTGGGGTGGGTATAGTGGGTTGTGGAGTGACCAGGAGGAAGACAGTGCTGAGGGTTGCCCGGTGAAGGAGGTATAGGTTTGGCTGATCCATGTTGCACTTACCTAGGAGCCATCTGCCGGTGACCTCCCCTCGGTCAAACCTGCGGAAGATTCCAGAGTGCTGTAATATGTAGGCATCATTGGTTGAATCTGGGTATCGGGCACACACGTCTACAGTCTTCCCCTGGGCATCACACACAATGCATATTCATGGAGTGGAATGCTTTCCTGTTCCTATAGGTGGCCTCTCATGCCCAGGGGGTTCTGAGTGCGATATGTGTGCAGTCAATGATGCCTGTGACCGAGGGGAAGTGAGCTATGGTGTAGAAGTGAGCCATGTTGTTCTGCAGGGCCTGGGGCTGGTGGGGAAGGTGATGTACTTTGAGATGTGGTAAGAAAGGCATCAAGGAACTGGGTGAGGCTGTTTGAAATGGCAGGCTGGGTGAGGTCCGTGTTGACAGCACACTGGAAGCTCCCAGTGGCCAAAAATGAGAGAGAGGCGGTGATCTTGAGGTGCACAGAAATGAGATTGTTCCTACAGGTCCTGGCCTGCAGGAGGGGTTGGAGCTAGTCACAAAGGTGCTGAATGGCAGCCCTGTCAAAGCGGTCCTTTTGAGACACTGCTGGTCAGTAAGGTCTAGGAAACTGGTATGGGGCCTGAAAACTCTGGGATGTGAGTATCTCTTGCAGCGCCTCCCCTCCAAACTCTCCTCTTCCTCTAACATGTGAGCCACCTGTGCATTCAATGCATTCATTTCCCGACACTACAGGTGCAACCCAGTGAACCCAGTGCTCACTTCTCCCTACCAACCTGATGAAACCCACCACCAACAAACACAAGCTGACATTCACTCTCCCACCATCGACAAGCAATGCAGTCACACACAGCACAGCCACACAGCAATCACTCTCTCAGCCACTGCAAACACTCCTCCCACACCCTCTAGCCACTCACTCTCCAAGCAGCAGCCAACAATCTTCACAAACTCACACAGCAGCAGCACACAGGACATAGAGAGAAACACTGACACCAAACAGGTAAGGGGATGTAATGAATAGAATGTGGGCTTGGGGACAGTGAATGGAGGGGAGAGGGAGGGGATGGGGGAGATACAGAGAAAGGAGTAGTAGTGGCTTGGGGGGGCTAGCAGGGGTGGAAAAGCTGAAAAGGTGAAACACAAAGAAGGCAAGTCAAGGTGAAAATGTTCAGACTAGGGCACACAAATGGTAACACGGCACTGAACATTTCTCAACTTTCTCTCAAACCAACTATTCCTCCACTCTCCAACTCCACAAAATTGCTATTAGGTCTAATGTCAACTTAGCTCTTACCCTAGACGATTTTATATCAGGTCTAACTCTGTATGTCTAAATTCCTGCCAGCGTAAAATCATTTTGCTATCTATTATGTGCTGGAGATGTTCATTTTGTAGGACCACCCAAGACATGCTTTTAACACGCCCCTTCTGGAGACGATTTGAACTTGACATACTAGTGGTTAGAACCTTTTTTTCCTTTCTTTTCGATTATTTGCTTTCGACGTTTATGTTTGTGAAAGACGTCTATACGCCTTTTAGGACACATTTAGACATTTTTCTGTTTTGAAAATGAGCCCAATTGTCACTGAAACATCAAGTGGCTGAAGATGGCTTGTCATACCACTCAGAATAACTACCAAATCACAATTATTTTCTTTCAGGCTGTTCTTTATTTTTTCAGACAAGTATCTTCTAAATGAGTCAACAACAAGCATGTTAGGTAGTATGTTAAGAGCCCCAGCCTCCTGTTCTAGACAACATTTACCCAATCTTTTAGCATATTGGCTGTCATCCAACCAATTTTTTTGTGCACATACAATTACATGTGTTGGGAAAGTTTCATTTTTTTGGAATGATTTTCCTGTTAAGAATCAAATAAGGTGGAAGCTTTCCACCATCAGCTGTTTGACTGAATTCATATCTTTCTTTAGTTTGTAACTAAATAATCAATAGAAATCAAACAAAAGAAAACATGGAAAAGAAAATAAGATGATACCTTTTTTATTGGACATAACTTAATACATTTCTTGATTAGCTTTCGAAGGTTGCCCTTCTTCCTCAGATCGGAAATAAGCAAATGTGCTAGCTGACAGTGTATATAAGTGAAAACATTCAAGCATTACTATGACAGTCTGACAGGGTGAGAGGAGGGGGGTGGGTAGGAAGTATGCATGGGGACATCAAAGCATATCATTGATATTCTAACAGGATGGGTGTGGATAGGTGAGGGGAGGGTGATCAACAGAGACATACAGCTTTATGGTTTATAATGGGCTAGGAACCCCAGATCCTTGTTAAGTCCTTTCTGTTGGGTGTTAAAATATTCAATCATTCTGACTTCAAAGGTCTTACATTCTTGTATGGTTTTAAAGTTACCTTTCAGGATTCTCACTGTGAAGTCACTGATACAGTGTCCTGGTCCTGTAAAATGTTGACCAACAGGCGTGGGAACCCTGCTGGCACCAGTATTGTTCATATGATGTCTATGTAAATTGAATCTTGTCTTAAGCATCTGGCCTGTTTCTCCAATATAGCATCCTTCGTTACATTTTTTACACTGAATGATATATACCACATTGGAAGATGAGCAAGTGAAAGATCCCTTTATGTTGAATATCTTTCCTTTGTGGATGACTTTGGGGTCCTGTGAAATATTTTGGCATAGTTTGCAACTGGATAAATTACAGGGAAGTGTGCCCTTCTGTTCCTTTTCAGTCTGTGATGGAAGTTTACTTCTGATTAGCTTGTGTTTTAAATTGGGTGGCTGTCGGAAGGCCAGTACTGGTGGGGAGAGACTTCTCGATACCCTGTCCTCATTTGGATTCCAGGGCTCTGTCCTTTCCTGGTTCTCTTCCTACCTTTCCCTCCGCACCTTTAGTGTTCACTCTGGTGGATCCTCTTCTACTTCTATCCCTCTGCCTGTCGGCGTACCTCAGGGTTCTGTTCTTGGTCCCCTCCTCTTTTCTATCTACACTTCTTCCCTTGGTTCATTAATCTCATCCCATGGCTTTTCCTACCATCTCTATGCTGATGACTCCCAAATCTACCTTTCTACCCCTGATATCTCACCTTGCATCCAAACCAAAGTTTCAGCGTGCTTGTCTGACATTGCTGTCTGGATGTCTCAACGCCACCTGAAATTAAATATGACCAAAACCGAGCTTCTCATTTTCCCCCCCAAACCCACCTCCCCGCTCCCCCCGTTTTCTATTTCTGTTGATGGCTCTCTCATTCTCCCTGTCTCCTCAGCTCGAAACCTTGGGGTCATCTTTGACTCTTCTCTCTCCTTCTCTGATCATATCCAGCAGAATGCCAAGACCTGTCGTTTCTTTCTTTACAACATCCGTAAAATCCGCCCCTTTCTTTCCGAGCACTCTACCAAAACCCTCATCCACACCCTTGTCACCTCTCGTTTAGACTACTGCAATCTGCTTCTTGCTGGCCTCCCACTTAGTCACCTCTCCCCTCTCCAATCGGTTCAAAACTCTGCTGCCCGTCTCGTCTTCCGCCAGGGTCGTTTTACTCATACAACCCCTCTCAAGTCGCTTCACTGGCTCCCTATCCATTTTCGCATCCTGTTCAAACTTCTTCTACTAACCTATAAATGTACTCACTCTGCTGCTCCCCAGTATCTCTCCACACTCGTCCTTCCCTACACCCCTTCCCGTGCACTCCGCTCCATGGATAAATCCTTCTTATCTGTTCCCTTCTCCACTACTGCCAACTCCAGACTTCGCGCCTTCTGTCTCGCTGCACCCTACGCCTGGAATAAACTTCCTGAGCCCCTACGTCTTGCCCCATCCTTGGCCACCTTTAAATCTAGACTGAAAGCCCACCTCTTTAACATTGCTTTTGACTCGTAACCACTTGTAACCACTCGCCTCCACCTATCCTCCTCTCTTCCTTCCCGTTCACATTAATTGATTTGATTTGCTTACTTTATTTTTTGTCTATTAGATTGTAAGCTCTTTGAGCAGGGACTGTCTTTCTTCTATGTTTGTGCAGCGCTGCGTAAGCCTTGTAGCGCTATAGAAATGCTAAATAGTAGAAGTAGTAGTAGTCCCGATGCGGTTCTGCCGCCAAATGGGCGGCTGTAGAGGAGACTTTGCTAAGTCTGTGCCGGATAGGGGCTGTGACCCCGGTGCCTCCCGCCGAACAAGGCCACTACTCCATTTACTTTGTGGTGCCACGAAAAGGCGGGTCTTTTCGCCCAATCCTGGACTTAAAAGAGCTAAACAAGTCCTTAAGAGTGCGGCATTTTCACATGGAAACCCTGCGCTCCGTCATTGCGGCGGTACAGCCAGGAGAGTTTCTCACGTCTCTGGACCTGAAAGAAGCTTACTTGCACATACCAATTTGGCCCCCGCACCAGAAGTTTCTGCGGTTTGCGGTGTTGGGAAAACATTTCCAGTTTCGGGCCTTGCCACAGCTCCCCGAACCTTCTCCGAGGTAATGGTGGTAGTAGCTGCTTTTCTCAGGCGAGAAGGTATCTGGGTTCACCCGTACCTAGACGACTGGCTCATCAGAGCAGACTCAGAAAAAGAGAGTCATCTAGCTACAGCCAAAGTGGTTTCAGTCCTTCAATCTCTGGGCTGGGTCGTCAATATGGCCAAAAGTTACCTGACCCCCTCACAATCTCTAGAATATTTGGGGGCCAGGTTCGACACAGCCTCGGGCTATGTGTTTCTTCCCGAGCAAAGGCGGTGCAAGCTTCAGAATCAGGTCTGTCTGCTCCTGTCCGTCCAGCTGTTGGGATCAATGACGGCCACCTTGGAAATGGTGCCATGGGCGAGAGCGCACCTGAGACCTCTACAGTATTCTCTACTTCAACGATGGTCTCCAGTATCTCAGGATTATCAGTGCAGACTTTCTTGGCTCCCTGCGGCCCGCCTCAGTATGGAGTGGTGGCTCTCGGACAGCATGTTGCGGCGGGGAATGCCGCTGGCGCTCCCCGATTGGTGCCTAGTGGTGACAGATGCCAGCCTGAAGGGCTGGGGTGCACATTGCCAGGGGAAGCATGCCCAGGGTCTGTGGATGCCCGACGAGTTGGAGTGGTCTATCAACCGCCTGGAGTTGAAAGCGGTGTTTCTGGCTCTTCTGGCCTTTCAAGTGACCCTGGAAGGATTGGCTGTCCGAGTGATGTCGGACAACACGACAGCAGTGGCCTACATAAATCGACAAGGCGGCACTCAGTGCAGACCTCTAGCCGCGCAGGCCGATCAAATTTGTCACTGGGCCGAGCTGCATGTCAGCAGCTCACATTGCAGGTCAGAGCAACGTGCAAGCCGACTATCAAAGCAGGCATCAGATCGATACAGCGGAGTGGGAACTAGCAGACGATGTATTCCTGCAGATATGTGCCAAATGGGGCAAGCCAGTGATGGATCTTATGGCGACCAGTTCCAATGCCAAAGTCCCGTGCTTCTTCAGCAGACGGAGGGATCCTCGCTCTGCCGGGTTGGATGCCTTTGGCTCAACCCTGGCCCCTGGGCTTGCTGTATGTCTTCCCTCCATGGCCCTTGATAGGGCGAGTGCTCCTGCGGATTCGGCTGCATCCAGGAGAAGTGGTGCTCATTGCCCCGGATTGGCCCAGGAGACCTTGGTATGCGGACCTCTGACAGATGCTGTTGGAGGCTGCCTTTCTGTTACCTCTGGTTCCGCACCTGTTGTCACAGGGTCTGGTGGCCATGTAGGACGCCTGCCGCTTTGGTCTTATGGCATGGCGATTGAGAGGGCGCAATTGAGAGATAAAGGCTACTCAAATAAGGTAATTTCCACTCTCCTGCAGGCCCGTAAGCGCTCCACTTCCGTGGCTTATGCCAGGATTTGGCGCCAGTTTGAAGTCTGGTGTGTTTCAAGAGTGCTTTCTCCGTTGCGGGCTCCTGTCTCGCCGATTCTGGACTTTTTGCAGGATGGTGTAAACAAAGGCTTGGCCTATAATTCCCTGTGGGTGCAAGTGGCAGCATTGGCCTCCCTGTGTGACAAGGTTGAAGGCGTGTCCTTAGCTGCTCATCCAGATGTGGCACGGTTTCTTAGAGGGGTGCTTCGGCTCCGTCCTCACGTGCGGGCACCTTGTTCAGCTTGGAACCTGGGGTTAGT
Source organism: Microcaecilia unicolor (assembly GCF_901765095.1). Lineage (NCBI taxonomy): Eukaryota > Metazoa > Chordata > Amphibia > Gymnophiona > Siphonopidae > Microcaecilia > Microcaecilia unicolor. The sequence continues at coordinate 80,985,640 of NC_044039.1, read as the reverse complement.
ATTGAAGGCCCTTGGCCATTACCTCGGCGAGACAGGTGTCAGAGCTCCAGGCGCTGTCCTGTAGAGACCGTTTTCTGCAATTCTCAGAGTCACAGAGGTCACAGTTCGGACCGTTCCTTCCTTCATGCCTAAGGTGGTTTCAGCGTTTCACCTAAACCAGCCTGTTTTTCTTCCCTCCTTTGTTGAGGAGGAGCTTCCAGATTCATTTGGGCAGTTGCACCTTTTGGATGTGCGCAGGACTCTGTTGCAGTATCTGCGAATTACAAATTCTTTCAGGACCTCTGATCATCTTTTTGTGCTGTTTGCAGGTCCTCGCAGAGGGTCTTTAGTGTCTAAAGCCACTATTGCCCGTTGGCTCAAAGAAGCTATCTTTTCAGCATATCTGCTGTCTGGCCGGGCTCTGCCTGAAGCCTTTAAGGCACATTTCACAAGAGCGATTTCCTCTTCCTGGGCGGAAACTGGAGCACTATCTCTTCATGAGATTTGCAGTGCTGCAACATGGGCTTCTAAGCTCTCTTTCGCCCGACATTACAGGCTGGATGTGGCTGCCAGGAAGGATGCACGTTTTGGAGCACAGGTGCTAGCGCGTGGTGTGGCTTGTTCCCACCCTATTTAGGGATTGCTTTGTTACATCCCATACGTAATGGCTTCATCTGCTTGATGACAAGGAAGGGAAAATTAGGTTCTTACCATGATAATTTTCTTTCCTTTAGTCATAGCAGATGAAGCCATGAGCCCTCCCTGTATGATTGTCTGTATTGCAGTGATTCTGATTTTAGGTGCTGTTCTTGTTTCCTGAAGTTATATTCCTTCCTTGGGGAGTCAGAAAACAGTCTTCAGGATTATTGTTACAGTTATAGGAGGATGAGTTTATTCTCTCCAGTTCATGTTTTGGGAGGATGAGCTTATTCCCTCCAGGAGGATGCAAGTATTCCCTCCGTTTATACAAAGTGGATGTCAGGCCTGTGTCACGAAAAGTGAGCCCTTGGGCCAAACAACGTCTGGCAGCCAGACAGTTCTGATCTTACCTGGAGAATCAGGGCTGAGACCTCCGAAGAAGGACCGGCTAGGATAGACAAAAGCAAAGTCCAGGTTCAATCAGAGGTTCAAAGGCAGGCGGCAGGCAATAGCAAAGTCCAGGTTCAATCAGAGGTTCAAAGGCAGGCGGTAGGCAATGGCAAAGTCCAGGTTCAATCAGAGAGTCAAAGGCAGGCGGCAGGCAAAAGCAAAGTCCAGGTTCAATCAGAGGTTCAAAGGCAGGCGGCAGGCAATAGCAAAGTCCAGGTTCAATCAGAGGTTCAAAGGCAGGCGGTAGGCAATGGCAGAGTCCAGGTTCAATCAGAGAGTCAAAGGCAGGCGGCAGGCAAAAGCAAAGTCCAGGTTCAATCAGAGGTTCAAAGGCAGGCGGTAGGCAATGGCAAAGTCCAGGTTCAATCAGAGGGTCAAAGGCAGGCGGCAGGCAAAAGCACAGTCCAGGTTCAATCAGAGAGTCAAAGGCAGGCGGCAGGCAAAAGCAAAGTCCAGGTTCAATCAGAGAGTCAAAGGCAGGCGGCAGGCAAAAGCAAAGTCCAGGTTCAATCAGAGAGTCAAAGGCAGGCGGCAGGCAAAAGCAAAGTCCAGGTTCAATCAGAGGTTCAAAGGCAGGCGGCAGGCAATAGCAAAGTTCAGGTTCAATCAGAGGTTCAAAGGCAAACGGAGGGCAATCCAAAACACAGAACTCAGGGATCCGCAAGTAGAAGCCGAAGCAACGAATACTGCCAGCGACTGCCCTTAAATAGCCCCCTCCGTCTGGAGAACACTCAACAGCTGTTAGAGAGGAGGGGCACACAACCAGCCCCAGGGCTCCGGATAGGCTGGTCCCAGAGAGAAGGCGGAGTCCAGCCGCGACCAGCCAATCCGGACCCTGAAGGGGCGTTTCCTCTGCTCCCAGGTCCCGCACCCGGAAGGGATCTGCTAGTAAGAGAGCGCCGGCCATTTTGGCAGCGCCGGCGCTCTCCGGCCGCCACCGCGCTGAAGCGGCGAACCGGCATACCCCAGGAGGCGAGTACAACTCTCTGCCCACGCCGCCCATAGCCAGCGATACCCCACTCTCCCCTGCTCGCGGAGCGGGGCATCCCAGCGGGCAAGGCGGCGCAGGTAAGGGGCGCGACAGTACCCCCCCCGTAAGCCCCCCCTCTCCGTCTAGGTCCAGGCTTAGTAGGATAACGAGAGTGGAACTCGTGTAACAAATCAGGGGCAAGGATATTAGCCACTGGCTCCCAGGAGTTATCTTCAGGCCCAAAGTTCTTCCACGAGATCAAGTAAAACAATCGACCCCGCTGGAGTTTAGAGTCAAGTATCTCTTTTACCTCGAACTCTGGATCAGGATCAGAATCAGGAACCAGTATCTTCTTTGGAGCAGGATGCCAGTGGGAAGTCCTAAAAGGTTTAAGCAGAGACACATGAAAAGCATTGTGAATGCGCAGATTACCAGGTAAGTGAAGGCGATAGGCCACCGTCCCCACTCTAGATGACACAGAAAATGGCCCGATGAAGCGAGGAGCAAACTTTAGGGAGGGAAGACGAAGTTTGAGGTACTTGGTGCTGAGCCATACTCTCTGTCCCGGCTGAAATACGGGAGCGGCACGGCGACGCTGATCAGCATAGTGCTTGTACCGAGCAGCCGCCCTCCCCAACTGCTGACGGACTGTCCTCCAAGTTGCATGAATGGTGGTGAGAGTGGACTGGAGTAGTGGAGGAGCTGTAGTCAAAGGAATCGGAGGTGGAAGACGTGGATGACGACCAAAAACAGTGAAGAAGGGTGACGTCCGTGAAGCAGAATGAAAACTATTGTTGTATGCAAATTCAGCCCAGGCCAGGAGATCAGTCCAATCATCTTGACGAGCATTGGTGAAGGCCCGAAGAAAGGCTTTAAGGGTCTGGTTCGTACGTTCTGCCATGCCGTTGGTCTGAGGATGATAAGCTGACGAGAAATGCGTGGTAACCCCAAAGGCAGAGCATAATGATCTCCAAAATTTAGAGGTGAATTGCGACCCTCTATCACTGATGATACGATGCGGCAGTCCATGTAGCCGAAAAATGTGCTGGATAAATTGGGAAGCCAGAGTCTTCGCGGATGGCAGGGACCGCATGGGAACGAAGTGAGCCATGCGAGAAAAACGATCCACCACCACCCAGATGATCGTGTTGCCCTTGGAACAGGGAAGATCAGTTATGAAGTCCATCGAGACCTCCTGCCAAGGTAGATGGGGTACAGGTAATGGTTGAAGAAGCCCCCACGGCTTGCCTGGCAAGGACTTGGTACGGGCACAGGTAGGACAGGTAGAGACAAACTGCCGAATCTCCTGGGCCATGCGGGGCCACCAAAAATAACGGGAAATAAGGTGATAGGTTTTACGGAACCCAAAATGTCCTGAAAATGCAGCAGAATGACCCCACTGAAGAACCTTGCGACGAGATCGAGCAGGAACAGTAGTCTTGAGACAGGCGGATGCCCCCACCATAGGAGAAAGGCAAGCAGGATCGAGCATGGGATAGAGCTCCTCAGGCTCCTCAGGAACGTCAAACGCTCGGGAGAGGGCATCTGCCTGAATATTCTTTTCTGCGGGACGAAACACCAAATGAAAAGAAAAACGAGCAAAAAATAGTGACCAACGGGCCTGCCGGGGATTCAAGCGTTTGGCATCTTGCAAATAAAGCAGGTTTTTGTGATCAGTGATGACTGTAATAGGATGCGCAGCACCCTCCAGTAGGTACCGCCACTCCTGAAAGGCGAGCTTTAGAGCCAGCAGCTCTCTGTCCCCGATGGTATAATTACGTTCTGCTGGCGAAAACTTCTTAGAAAAAAAAAAAACAAGGATGTTTCTTACCAGAAGAAGTTGTCTGGGACAGCACCGCTCCCACCCCCAGAGCAGAGGCATCGACCTCCACGATGAAAGGCTTTGTGACATCAGGACTCCGGAGCACAGATGCAGACAAGAAAGCCGTCTTTAAGGCAGAAAAAGCCTCCAGGGCAGCAGGAGACCAATGCCGAACATCCGCCCCCTTCCGAGTAAGGGCTGTCAAAGGAGCGGTGAGGAGCGAATAATGGGGAATGAACTGTCTGTAGTAATTAGCAAAGCCAAGAAAACGTTGCAAGGCACGGAGACCCTGGGGCAGCGGCCAGTCCCGGATAGCCTGCAGTTTAGCAGGGTCCATTTGTAATCCAACAGCAGAGATAATATGTCCCAAAAAAGGAATAGTGGATTGATGAAATGCACACTTTTCCAACTTGGCAAACAGTCGATGATCCCGGAGTCGTTGAAGCACAGTGCGAACATGCCCGGGATGGTCCAGAGGTGAAGCAGAGAAGATCAGAATATCGTCCAAGTAAACAATGACTGAAGAATACAGAAGATCCCGGAAAATGAAGTTGATGAAGTCTTGAAATACAGCCGGAGCATTACACAGTCCAAAAGGCATGACCCGATACTCAAAATGGCCTTCGTGAGTATTAAAGGCAGTTTTCCACTCGTCCCCCTGACGGATACGAATCAAGTTGTAGGCCCCTCGCAGATCCAACTTAGTAAAAATGACAGCCCCCTGGAGTCGATCAAAAAGCTCCGGGATAAGCGGAAGGGGATAACGGTTCTTGACTGTGATGTTGTTAAGTCCTCGATAGTCAATGCAGGGCCACAAGGACCCATCCTTTTTAGAGACAAAAAAAAACCCCGCCCCGGCAGGAGAAGAGGATGGACGGATAAATCCTTTACGAAGGTTGTCCCGAATGTAGTCCCGCATGGCAGCAGATTCCTCCCGGGACAAAGCATATAATCGCCCTCGAGGAGGCATAGTGCCGGGCAACAAATCAATGGGACAATCGAACGGGCGATGGGAAATCTGCCTCCCGGGCATCAAAAACATCAGAAAACTTCTCGTACTCCCTTGGAAGATGAGCATCACAGGGGTGGAGGACTCCAGGTAGCGCTGGCACATTAATAGGAAGAGGGTGCACTGGTGTCAGACAAGTTTCAAAACAATGACCACTCCATTGGCTGATCTCTCCCGAAGGCCAGTCTATGTAAGGCGCGTGCAGCCGCAGCCAGGGCATACCTAGAATTACAGGATGGATGGCCTGAGGTAAAATAAGAAATTGTATCTCCTCATGATGAAGAAGGCCCACCTGCATCTGAAGCGGGAGAGTGAGATGAGTAATAGGCTGAGGTAAAGCAGAGCCGTGTATGGAAGTGACTTGAAGAGCTGGTTTACAGGAAATAACCGGCCTTCCTAGGCCCTGAAGTAGCCTAGCATCAATAAAGTTGCCTCCTGCTCCTGAATCTAGCAAGGCTAGGGTGTTTATCCTGAATTCTTGCCAACGTAAGATAATAGGTACAGTCATTAAGTTATCCGGAAGGGTTCCTGAACGACCCAAAACCACCCCCTTCACAAGGCTAGGGTCTAAGCATTTCCCGGCTTGTTGGGACACCCTTTCACAAAATGGCCAGGTTTCCCGCAATACATACATAGTTTATTCTCCCTCCGGTGGATTCGTTCCACAGCTGTCAATCGGTGCCTGCCAATCACCATAGGCACCTCCGGTGCCTCCACAGTCGGAACCACCGCCTCCTGGGGAGAGACAGTTCGTGGTCTTTGAGGGGAAAACCTGCGAGGCGGACGAGAGGCCACTTGTTCTCGTGCCCGTTCCTGGAAGCGGACATCAATCCGAGTACTTAGAGAAATTAGAGCGTCCAAGGTACTAGGAACCTCCCGGCCGGCTAGCTCGTCCTTAATGCGCCCACTCAAGCCTTGCCAGAAAATGGCCGTAAGAGCCTCTTGATTCCATTTGAGTTCCGCTGCCAGAGTACGGAATCGAATAGCATAGGCTCCAACCGTACTGCTTCCTTGCTGGATCCGTAGTAGTTCTCCTGCCGCAGAGGAGGGACGCCCTGGAACATCGAAGACCATGCGAAACCGACGCAGGAATTCTCCAAGTTCCGAAAGGAGAGGATCCTGTTGCTCCCAGAGAGGTGAAGCCCATGCCAGGGCCGCACCGGAGAGTAATGAAATAATGTAGGTAATCTTTTGTTTGTCCGTAGGAAAAGAGGCAGGTTGCATGTCAAAGAGCATCTGACATTGGTTCAAGAATCCGCGACATGCGGAGGGTGTGCCGTCAAACCGGGGAGGTTCCGGCAAACGAAAGGCAGGCTGAGGTGGAGATGTCCTACTTGCCCCGGGAGCCGGTGCTCGCTGTGAAGACATCTGGGAACACACATCTTGCAGTACTCCAGACAATCTGTTAAGCTGGGCCTGCTGCTGTTGGAGAGCTTGGGCCAAGTCGGTTAGATCAGGCTTATCTGGCGAGCTCATGGCTTCGGCTTTCTGTCAGGCCTGTGTCACGAAAAGTGAGCCCTTGGGCCAAACAACGTCTGGCAGCCAGACAGTTCTGATCTTACCTGGAGAATCAGGGCTGAGACCTCCGAAGAAGGACCGGCTAGGATAGACAAAAGCAAAGTCCAGGTTCAATCAGAGGTTCAAAGGCAGGCGGCAGGCAATAGCAAAGTCCAGGTTCAATCAGAGGTTCAAAGGCAGGCGGTAGGCAATGGCAAAGTCCAGGTTCAATCAGAGAGTCAAAGGCAGGCGGCAGGCAAAAGCAAAGTCCAGGTTCAATCAGAGGTTCAAAGGCAGGCGGCAGGCAATAGCAAAGTCCAGGTTCAATCAGAGGTTCAAAGGCAGGCGGTAGGCAATGGCAGAGTCCAGGTTCAATCAGAGAGTCAAAGGCAGGCGGCAGGCAAAAGCAAAGTCCAGGTTCAATCAGAGGTTCAAAGGCAGGCGGTAGGCAATGGCAAAGTCCAGGTTCAATCAGAGGGTCAAAGGCAGGCGGCAGGCAAAAGCACAGTCCAGGTTCAATCAGAGAGTCAAAGGCAGGCGGCAGGCAAAAGCAAAGTCCAGGTTCAATCAGAGAGTCAAAGGCAGGCGGCAGGCAAAAGCAAAGTCCAGGTTCAATCAGAGAGTCAAAGGCAGGCGGCAGGCAAAAGCAAAGTCCAGGTTCAATCAGAGGTTCAAAGGCAGGCGGCAGGCAATAGCAAAGTTCAGGTTCAATCAGAGGTTCAAAGGCAAACGGAGGGCAATCCAAAACACAGAACTCAGGGATCCGCAAGTAGAAGCCGAAGCAACGAATACTGCCAGCGACTGCCCTTAAATAGCCCCCTCCGTCTGGAGAACACTCAACAGCTGTTAGAGAGGAGGGGCACACAACCAGCCCCAGGGCTCCGGATAGGCTGGTCCCAGAGAGAAGGCGGAGTCCAGCCGCGACCAGCCAATCCGGACCCTGAAGGGGCGTTTCCTCTGCTCCCAGGTCCCGCACCCGGAAGGGATCTGCTAGTAAGAGAGCGCCGGCCATTTTGGCAGCGCCGGCGCTCTCCGGCCGCCACCGCGCTGAAGCGGCGAACCGGCATACCCCAGGAGGCGAGTACAACTCTCTGCCCACGCCGCCCATAGCCAGCGATACCCCGCTCTCCCCTGCTCGCGGAGCGGGGCATCCCAGCGGGCAAGGCGGCGCAGGTAAGGGGCGCGACAGTGGAGGACGAGTTTATTCCCTCCAGGAGGATGAGTTCATTCCCTCCTTTTTTGGAGTTTATGCTCTTGTTAAGGGGCCATCGTTCGCTGTGAGGAAAGTTCATGTTATTCCCATTGCCATACTGCTTTGGAAGCTTCAAATACTGAAGAGGCAGTGGAGCTAGCTGGCCATGAGGCACTGTGAAAAATTGAGTGCTCTCTATCTCCCCCTGCTGGTTGATGGACACAACCCATACGTAATGGCTTCATCTGCTATGACTAAAGGAAAGAAAATTATCATGGGAAGAACCTAATTTTTCCTTGCGTAACTGGTAGACCTTTGGATAGTGCATCGGTTACAAACCGTAAAACTACTTCATCAATTTTTGGATGTTGTCCCTTTTGTGGACCTTTAAGGCACATTGTTGTAGCTTTACATGCAAAAATTTAATTTTGACATTTTTACCATTGGTGAATATTTGTATCACTAATATCAAATTTTCTCTCTGCAGCACTGTTCCCATTCTCTTCAACATATAAAATTACCTTTCATTTTATTGCTGCATCATAATGCACTCTTCTTGCAGGCAATTTTAGGGTCTTTGTGTGTTTTACATGGTAACCATAATACGGTAGCGAATGTTTGCCATTTAAAGTTCAAAGTAGTGATAGCACTGGAAAATCCAGAAAAACGACTCATAGCATGGTAGAGTAGCGGTAGAATCCTCATTGCCATGGGTGTAGCCAGGATTCATTTATTTTTGGGGGGGCAGGGGTGGACTAGGGGGGCAGTGCTTTTTCTCTCTAACCCTCCCCCGCCCAATCTGTTAATAAGTTTACCATTGCTGGTGGGGATGCCCAATCCCTGCCACCCGATGAGATCTACAGCCCCATGCTGACTCAGCAGCGAAGAAATCGGTGGCCTCCTTTCCAGCTGCACAAAAGGTCACCAAAAGGTGATGGAACAAAAAAACCCTTATGAACATAGAGAGATATCCAGATATCCAAGGGATATCTCGTTTCCAGCTGCCCATGCAGGCACTCCCCATGCACTGCACAAATTGAGCATGCACAAGGAGTACCAGTGTCAACAGCTGGAAAATCAATTTCACCATTTCAAAAAAAAACTTTTATCAATTTTTAAATTGCTTCCCAAAGCACAATATTAATGTTTTACAATAGACCTACAAGAAATATATTGCAGTATTAAGATAACTGAAACTATTTGGGCTGTTGCCTATGGAGGAAATGTGATATTCATTTCCAAAGATGTCTGTTAGATGTTCTTGTAAACATAACATAATGCAGTGTAGGTGAGATTGTCAGATTGATACTTGTATCTTGTGTTCATTGAAAGAACAATTGACTGCATTTACAAAGTCCTTTGGAAAATCCTCTGCAATTCTATTAAACAGAAGTTCTGAGACTAAGCTGATTATTTTGAGCAATCTAAAAAGCTTTTTTGTATGCTTGTCATGTATAGGCATATTATCTCTCTGCATTTTTTAGCTTGGGTATAAACGTTCATTAATATATAAAAGTAAAATAAAGTGTGTTTACTAAACTTTAACATTTGACATTCTTTTCTGAATCAGGATATACCATGGATTTAATTTTAAGTCTAAAGTATTGCTACATGTTACACCATGTGCTCTAAAGTATTTTTTTCATTATAGTATATTCATCAAGCCACTGAGTTGGAAATGCTTATAATGAGTTCTTTGAGCTGTTAGCCTTTTTTTCCCTAAATCTTTTCTTTAAGTTAAATAAAGCAAATCTCAAACAGATTAACTGTCAAACTGTTATGCTCTATCTCCTAAATCTGCTTTTATTTTTGAAAAGGGGAGTGTTCTGATGAGCTAAGGAGTTGCAATGGTCTTCAGTCGACATGGGAAGATAGCAGCAATGATTTTTAACACAGTGTAGCTATGGCTTTCACCCAATCACACATTATGGCAGCAAGAAGACATCACCATGGCAGAGTCATAATTGAAGTGGATGAGTACAGTTCAAACCCCACGCAAGCTTTCACATTCTACAACATTAACCAGGGACGCTTTCAGCCTCCACATGTACAAATGTAAGTATTTATAGTTTTGTTATTTTGTAGCACAGTTTTAAAGCTTGTCTCAATTGTGACTGTTCTGTCAATATGGAATAGACTGATAAAAAATAATTGACAGCATTTTATCAGTGCAAAATCCTAAAACCAAGGAGGATGAATATTAAACATAGTTGATGGTAAAACTCATGCTAGCATAATTTATCCTTAGTGAGTGCTTACATGTATAGTAGAATGTACTGTTAGTGGTAATGTATTAATAGAAAAACAATAGCCCCTTTCAGACCTTTAGTAATGTGTATAGTCATGTGTTGGGCTTCACAATTACATGGGTAAAGATATCAAAGCTATATAAACAAAGTAGGGTGCACGATATTTTTTTAATTTTATATGTAGATGTCACAAATTTATGAAAACACTTTTATTTTTCATTGTATTTTAATGTTTGATATAAAAATTAGAATTATATATAATGGCTAATCTTAATAACAATTATTAGAAAATTGATATATTGTGTGCTTTTTATTTTGCAGAACTTGGCTAATACTATATAGTAATTTTTCATATAGCATTAAAAACAACTATTTCCATAGCGTCCCACAGATCAATCCAGAGACGAGTGGGTTATGTCCCTATACCAGCAGGTGGAGATAGAGAGAACATCAGAGGTTTAGTATATGTGGACCTGTGCATCCATCGTACCCTCAGTATTCTCTCTATCTCAGCAGGTGGATAGACATATCCTTTGCAGCTCTCTGGATGGGCCTTGCTCCTAGCCTGTTCCCTCAGGTTTAGTTGACCGTGGGGTCCTGGCTAGGCTCGGCCATGTTGGGGGTACACCTGGTGGTGCCAGGTCCCCCCCCCCCCCCCCCCCACAGCCCTACATACTTCCCTTGCAGCAGGCCCTTTGTTCACTAGCTCTCCTACCTCTCAAAAAAAAACGCCTGCAGGATGGAAACACAGTTCTCATTCGCAAGGAAACCGCTAGTGTGGGCTCTCTGTTTTGTTCTCATCCCTTTAGGGTTTTTCTTCTGTGGCTAAAGACTTTGTGCTCTGTCAGTTTTTTATTTTTTCCTTCCCCGATTCCGCCGGCATGATAGCGTTTTCTGAAAGTGAGCAAATCTCTACCATCAGGCACTCCTCCAAGCTCAGGTCTCAAAAGACAGTATAGCTGGTTTTATGTAGGATTTTGAGCAGGTATATATTTTGGCAAATAAAAGTGCTGAAGTATACATGTATTATTATAAATATGGCTTGCATGTATACTTGGAAGGACTGAGGCACATTTAAATGATGAGTACTCTCCTTGTCTGTAATTCTAGAGCTGTTCCACGACCGCTACGGCTGGGTATGGGACTACATTGTTCTTACACACAGATTGTCTGGGAGGCTCAGCCATGCCGCTTGGGGACGGGAAGCTGTGCATTTTTGGCGGGCGCGCTAGTGCTGGCAGTCGCCATCTTGCTTACATGCTTCGGTGCGGTTTTCTCTCCTTTCTGTTCTCGCTTAGTACATTTCCCGCTCTGACTTCCGGGCTCCTTGTTGCTTCCCTCCTGCTTGCACAGTATATATTTTCAGGCTATGGTGATATTCCACTGCGGATTCAGTTTTCCCACGCTTCTTGCAGTGCTCGTTTCTTTCCCTTTGGGCATTATGGCTGTGGACTGTAACTTTTGTTAAAAACAAGAGTGCCATGAGGTCCTGCAGCTATTTGGGATGGGCTCTCTCACCTTTCGTTTTTGGTGGCTACGTTTCTTTTTGAGCAGGATCTCAGGTTCATTTATTGTGGGAGTAGTCCCTACCGTGATAGGGAGCTATTTCGGGAGCTTACATCCTGGGACCTGGGTTGTCTCACTGTTCCAGGTATTTTCTCTTTTCCCTTTCGACTAGTACTCTCTGGTGTTGTGGTAGGTTTTCGACTTGAGTTTGCCAGCAGCCACTGTTTTCTGTTATTCTGTGTTGGTGGTGGCATTGCTTGTCTGTGGTATGCGCCCATTGTGCGCCTCTGTTTCTCATTTTAGTGCTCGTTCCCAATTCTTGTCTGGCACAGAGGTGTGCTCTCCTTTGTGGGCGCTCTTTTGCTGATTGGTTTGTTTCTACCAACCTGGAATCCGGCCTGGTGTCTTCACACCTAGCTTACTACTGCTTAGTGCAGCTTCTTGGTACTCTAGATTGTGTCAGCACCTGCGGATCTGTGAGGGCCAGGTTCTGGCTGACTGTGGTCTGGCGGGTCTGGGTACGCCTTAAGTCTCTATCTTCTTCAGAGATGCACTCCTGCATTCCTGTACTGACAATTGCAGTTCCTTGGGGTCTTAAGAGGCTAGCGTCACCTTCTTTTTGGTGAGGGCCGGATTCTGGTGTGCCTTAGTCTCCTGGTGCAGTTTCTATATGGGGCTTCTTGTGGCCTGGGTTGCAGCAGTCTCCATAGCTCCGAAACGTCACTATCTATGGTGCACGGTGGTGTTCGCACCATTATTTCACTGCGCCATATAGCTCTCATTCTTAACCAAGCTTGTCAGCTTCTATGTGCAGCCGGTTCCATAAGAGTTTAAGGAACACGGGAGTAGCCGCATTGGGTCTACCACTGGCCCATCTGCACCACTATCCTATTTTCTACAGTGCCCAGAGCCCAGACCAGGTCTCAAGTTCCTAGCAGAACCCCAAAGCTTGCATTTTCTATTCTACAACCCAGGACAGTTTGGCTACTCAGCCACACCGTCTAATTCTGGCACCTTGTGTGAGAAGTTATTGGTACATCCTATTAGTCTGGACTGGTCTAAAACAAGGGTTTCTAAATCCAGTTCTCTGGATACACCTAGCCAGTCTGGATTTCAGGGTATCCACAATGAATATGCATGTGATAAATTTGCATATTTTGCTTCCATTGTATGCAAATCTAACTTATGCATGTTCATTGTGGATATCCTGGCTGGGCGTGTCCTAAGCACTAGGTTGAGAATCACTGGTTGAGCAGGATAATAAGAAAGGTGAAATTTACTTTTGACTGATAATTTTCCTTCTTTGACTCCTGTTAGACTAGTCCAGGCCCCCTGGAAGACTGAGGGTTTTGGGATATCGTTGGATTCTTTCCCTACCAGTGGTTTGTAAATAGTTTCCTGTTCTGCAGAGGTGTCCCATAAGGGTGTCAGTATTTTTCTTTCTATCTGTTTCTATTATTACTTATAACTTTGGCATTAGCACACTGAGAGAAATCTTGGCTGCACCACCTACTATTCTGGTGATATCATTAGAATCTCTAGACTTTGGGTCTGCCTTTTTCCACAGGTAAAGGGACATAAACCACTCAGCAGGATTCAGAGAAAGGAAGTTATCAGTAACAGAAAATGTCACCATTGCATTTATGAAAATACCCTGTGCTTTGCAGTAACAATATATGAACATAAGCGTTGCTGAAGGTCCATCAGGCCCAGTATGCTGTTTCCAACAGTGGTCAATCCAGGTGACAAGTGCCTGGCAAGATCCCAAAAGAGTAAAACATATTTTATGCTGGTTATCCTAGAAAATAGTGGATTTTCCCAGATCCATCTTAATAACGGCTTATGGACTTTTCTTTTAGGAAATTATCTAAAACTTTTTGAGACCCTGCTAAGCTAACTGGTTTTACCACATTCTCTGGCAATGAATTCCAGAATTTAATTACACATTGAGTAAAGAAATATTTTCTCTGATTTGTTTTAAATTTACTACTCAGTAGCTTCATTCTGTACCCTCTTGTTCTTGTATTTTTGGAAAGAGTAAACAAGCGACTCACATCAACCCGTTCCATTCCACTCAGTATTTTATAGACCTCTATCATATCTCCCACAGCCGTCTCTTCTCCAGGCTAAAGAGCCCTAGCCTCTTTAGTCATTCCTCACAAGGAAGTTGTCCCATCCTCTTTACCATTTTTGTTGTTCTTCTCTGTACCTTTTCTAGTTTTTGGAGGTGCACTGACCAGAATTGCACACAATATTTGAGATGTGGTGGCACCATGAAGTGATACAAAGGCATTATAATATTCTCATTTTTATTTTCAATTTCTTTCCTAGTAATTCCTAAGAATGTATTTGCTTTCTTAGCCGCTGCTGTACACTGTGGGCTTTGTTGTATATGTCACGCGGGAATCAACACCGCGGCTTTGTAAAAGGAGCCCTTCGTGTCGTCAGTAAATGTAATTACCTCACTTATTACTTCCATCGCTAGAGCATTTTTACATATGTTAAAAAGCAACAGACCCTTGGGGAACCCCACTATCTACTGCTCTCATGGGCGTAGACTGGGGGGGCAAGCCCCCCCCAAACGACGACGACTGGCGCCAGTAGTAAAAAAAAAAAAGCAGGCACGCTCGTCTCTCCGTCCTCTTCGCTTCCCTGCCCTCTCAGCATCCCGCCTGAAAGGAAATGACATCAGAGGAAGGTGGGACGCAGACAGAGAGGGCAGGGAAGCGAAGCGGACTGAGACGATCATGTCTGTCTACCCCCTCCCTCCCTCCCTCCGGCGCAGGCAGCAGCAGTCTTCTTCAGCCTTTCTGTGCTCCTGGCAGCGGTAGCGACGTATACACGCTGCCTTCAGCTCTGCCCCGAAGCCTTTTCTTCAAGTTCCTGTTCGCGCATAGGTGCGAACAGGAACTTGAAGAGAAGGCTTCCGGGGCAGACCGAAGGCAGCGTGTATACATCGCTACCGCTGCCAGGAGCACAGAAAGGCTGAAGAAGACTGCTGCCTGCACCGGAGGGAGGGAGGAAGAGAGGGGGTAAACGGAGTCATGATCCTGGACCTCACGGGGGGGCAGCAGAGGGAAGGAGCAGGAGATGGATGGGACTGGGAGGGTGGGGAGCAGAGGGAAGGAGCAGGAGATGGATGGGACTGGGAGGTGTGGGGAGCAGAGGGAAGGAGCAGGAGATGGATGGGACTGGGAGAGGAGGGGAGCAGAGGGAAGGAGCAGGAGATGGATGGGACTGGGAGGGGTGGGGAGCAGAGGGAAGGAGCAGGAGATGGATGGGACTGGGAGGGGTGGGGAGCAGAGGGAAGGAGCAGGAGATGGATGGGACTGGGAGGGGTGGGGAGCAGAGGGAAGGAGCAGGAAATGGATGGGACTGGGAGAGGAGGTGAGCAGAAGAAAGGAGCAGGAGATGGATGGGACTGGGAGGGGTGGGGAGCAGAGGGAAGGAGCAGGAGATGGATGGGACTGGGAGGGGGGGAGCAGAGGGAAGCCTACTGGAAAAAGACACTGCATAAAACAGAAGACACTGGGACCAAAGCAAATAGAAAAACTAAATGATCAGACAACAAAGGTAGAAAAAAGTATTTTATTCAGAATTTATTAATTGAAATATGTCAGCTTTTTGAAATGTGCATCTGTGATATTTTGCATGTAAATTTCAATTTTTCTGGTATTGCTGCATGCTGAGTCTGACTTCTTGAGTTAACTTTCCAGTTCAGTATTTTGCCTTCATACTTTTTTATTTCTAGTTCCTTTGTCATGTCTGTTGTGTCATGTGTTTTTCATGTGTGATTAAGGTGCAGTATTCTGCTAGCGTGTAATATTTGCAGCCCTTTTTGTTTTGCTTTTTTTCACGAGGTAGTGTATTGGTGTTTTAGAGCCTGGTGTAATTACAGTTCTGCCTTTTCACGTATAAGGTTGTAGCTCATCCTGTCCTTGGAATTAGTGTTGTTAAGGTTTAGTAAGGATATGAGTGTTTTTGCACAAGTTTGTGTATAGCGTTTTGCAGTGGAGATATTGTGTGTTGGCCTTACTGAGGTGGCACCAAAACATCAGAAAGGGTGTAGAGCCTAAATCATGACACACTACCTCTTGAAGGATCTACATATAGAGCCTATGCATTTCTAAGGTCAACACTGGTATGGTATGGGAAAGGGGGTGGGGAAATAGTACTGGAGATGAAGAGGAAGTGCTGGGTAAGGAGGAAAGAAGGAAGAAAGGGAGAAAGAGCTGGCTTGATATCTCATACGTATTCATTATGATTATTCCCCCAAAAAGCCAGCTCTTTTCCCCTTCCTTCCTCCATATTAGCATATTCATTTGCATATATATATGCAAATGAATATGCTATTCTCCGAGGACAAGCAGGCTGCTTGTTCTCACTGATGGGTGACGTCCACGGCAGCCCCTCCAATCGGAAACTTCACTAGCAAAGGCCTTTGCTAGTCCTCGCGCGCCCATGCGCACCGCACATGCGCGGCCGTCTTCCCGCCCGAATCGGCTCGTGTTCGTCAGTCTTCTTTTGTCCGCGCTCGGTACGGTCGTGTTTTCGCCGTGTCGGGCCCCGCAAAGTCGAACTCGCGCGTTCGTCGTGTTGTTCAAAAAAAAAAAAAAAACCCATTTTGTGTGGAAAAAGACTCTTTGGTCTTTTTTCCCCCCGCTATTTTCAGCTTTTTCGCCCCGGTAAGTTTTCTTTCGTCGTCGGGGTAGGCCGCTTTTAGGCCTCGGGTCGAAGTTTTCTTCCCCTTGTTTTTTCGGTGCCTTTTCCGCCATTTCGACTTTTGATCTCGCCGGCGTGATTTTTCCGCCCATGACATCGAAGTCTCCCAGCGGCTTCAAGAAGTGCACCCAGTGCGCCCGGGTCATCTCGCTCACTGACAGGCACGCGTCGTGTCTTCAGTGCTTGGGGGCTGGGCACCGCCCGCAGGCCTGTAGTCTGTGTTCCCTTTTGCAAAAGCGGACTCAGGTAGCGAGATTGGCCCAGTGGAACGTTTTGTTCTCGGGCTCTTCGTCGGCATCGGCACCGGGGGTATCGAGTGCATCGACGTCTTCAGCGTCCAGAGCTTCATCCTCGGCCGCCAGTGCATCGAGTGCATCGAGGCATCGGCCCTCTGCATCGGCGCTGAGACATCGGACAGCTGCATCGACGTCGGTGGTACCGGGACCTCGTCGGCTGATGTCGTCGGACGGTGGTGCTTCGTCTGGAGTGCAGGTGAGGGCTGTCCATTCCCCTGCTGGTGGCGGTGAGCCTTCGGGTGGGTCTCCCCCTACCCTGAGGGCTCCTGCGGTACAGCCCCCCCGAGACCGACCTCCTTCGGCCTCGGCCCCGAGGAAGCGACGGCTGGATTCTACGTCCTCCTCGTCGGTGCCGGGAAGCTCCGGTGACATGCTTCGTTCCAAGAAGTCGAAGAAGCATCGTCATCGGTCCCCTTCCCGTGTCGGCACCGAGAGCTCTGGGTCGCCGAGGGAGTCGGCACCCAGCAGGCATCGGCACCGAGAGGACCGCTCACCCTCTGTTCAGGAGGTGTCGATGCGCTCCACTCTGGACAGCCCGGAACAGCCTCCACGCCCGGAACAGGTTCTGACGTCGACGCCTGCATCGACCTCCATGCCTTTCTCAGCAGCCGCTCTGAACGAGAGCCTCCGGGCCGTTCTCCCAGAGATTCTGGGAGAGCTGTTGCGCCCTAACCCTCCGGTACCGGCGGTGCTTGCGCCACCGGTACTGTCGAGCGTGGCGCCGGCTGGCCCATCGCCCGAGGTGAGGTCTCCGGTGTCGGTGCCGCGTGCGGTACCGGCTGCCGCCGCCTCCCAGGAAGGCTCCCCGACTACGTCGGCGGAGGGAGCTTCGCCGATGCGGGCGAGGGAGTCTACCTCTCGACACCCCCATCGTGGACGTGGCTCCACAGAGTCGAGTCGGGCGAGGTTGCAGACACAGGTCCGTGAACTTGTGTCTGACACCGAGGGTGAGGCCTCGTGGGAAGAGGAAGAAGACCCCAGATATTTCTCTGACGAGGAGTCTGAAGGTCTTCCTTCCGATCCCACTCCCTCTCCTGAGAGACAGCTTTCTCCTCCCGAGAGTCTGTCTTTTGCTTCCTTTGTCCGGGAGATGTCTACGGCCATCCCCTTCCCGGTGGTTGTGGAGGACGAGCCCAGGGCTGAAATGTTTGAGCTCCTGGACTATCCTTCTCCACCTAAGGAAACGTCCACTGTACCCATGCACCATGTCCTAAAAAAGACATTGCTGGCGAACTGGACCAAGCCTCTAACTAATCCCCACATTCCCAAGAAGATCGAGTCCCAGTACCGGATCCATGGGGACCCAGAGCTGATGTGCACTCAGTTGCCTCATGACTCTGGAGTTGTGGATCTGGCCCTAAAGAAGGCTAAGAGTTCTAGAGAGCATGCTTCGGCGCCCCCGGGCAAAGACTCTAGAACCTTAGACTCCTTTGGGAGGAAGGCCTACCATTCCTCTATGCTCGTGGCCAAAATTCAGTCCTACCAGCTCTACACGAGCATACACATGCGGAACAATGTGCGGCAGTTGGCGGGCTTGGTTGATGCGCTTCCCCCTGAGCAAGCCAAGCCTTTTCAGGAGGTGGTCAGGCAGCTGAAGGCGTGCAGAAAATTCCTGGCCAGAGGGGTGTATGACACCTTTGATGTTGCGTCCAGGGCCGCTGCTCAAGGTGTGGTGATGCGCAGGCTCTCATGGCTGCGTGCCTCCGACCTGGAGAATAGAATCCAGCAGCGGATTGCAGACTCGCCTTGCCGTGCGGATAATATTTTTGGAGAGAAAGTCGAACAGGTGGTAGAGCAGCTCCACCAGCGGGACACCGCATTCGACAAGTTCTCCCGCCAGCAGCCTTCAGCCTCTACCTCTACAGGTAGAAGATTTTTTGGGGGAAGGAAGACTGTTCCCTACTCTTCTGGCAAGCGTAGGTACAATCCTCCTTCTCGACAGCCTGCGGCCCAGGCTAAGCCCCAGCGCGCTCGCTCTCGTCAGCAGCGTGCGCCTCAGCAAGGCCCCTCGGCTCCCCAGCAAAAGCAAGGGGCGAGCTTTTGACTGGCTCCAGCAGAGCATAGCCGACATCCAAGTGTCAGTGCCGGGCGACCTGCCAGTTGGAGGGAGGTTGAAAGCTTTTCACCAAAGGTGGCCTCTCATAACCTCCGATCAGTGGGTTCTCCAAATAGTCCGGCAAGGATACACCCTCAATTTGGCCTCAAAACCTCCAAATTGTCCACCGGGAGCTCAGTCTTACAGCTTCCAGCACAAGCAGGTACTTGCAGAGGAACTCTCCGCCCTTCTCAGCGCCAATGCGGTCGAGCCCGTGCCATCCGGGCAAGAAGGGCTGGAATTCTATTCCAGGTACTTCCTTGTGGAAAAGAAAACAGGGGGGATGCGTCCCATCCTAGACCTAAGGGCCCTGAACAAATATCTGGTCAAAGAAAAGTTCAGGATGCTTTCCCTGGGCACCCTTCTTCCCATGATTCAGGAAAACGATTGGCTATGCTCTCTGGACTTGAAGGATGCCTACACACACATCCCGATACTGCCAGCTCACAGGCAGTATCTGCGATTTCAGCTGGGCACACGTCACTTCCAGTACTGTGTGCTACCCTTTGGGCTCGCCTCTGCGCCCAGGGTGTTCACAAAGTGCTTGGCTGTAGTAGCAGCGGCACTTCGCAGGCTGGGGGTGCACGTGTTCCCATATCTCAACGATTGGCTGGTGAAGAACACATCCGAGGCAGGAGCCCTGCAGTCCATGCAGATGACTATTCGCCTCCTGGAGCTACTGAGGTTTGTGATAAATTATCCAAAGTCCCATCTTCTCCCAGTGCAGAGACTCGAATTCATAGGAGCTCTGCTGGATTCTCGGACGGCTCGCGCCTATCTCCCAGAGACGAGAGCCAACAACTTGTTGTCCCTCGTCTCGCGGGTGCGAGCGTCCCAGCAGATCACAGCTCGGCAGATGTTGAGATTGCTGGGCCACATGGCCTCCACAGTTCATGTGACTCCCATGGCCCGCCTTCACATGAGATCTGCTCAATGGACCCTAGCTTCCCAGTGGTTTCAGGCTGCTGGGGATCTAGAAGACGTGATCCACCTGTCCACGAGTTTTCTCGAATCCCTGTATTGGTGGACGATTTGGTCCAATCTGACTCTGGGACGTCCCTTCCAAATTCCTCAGCCTCAAAAAGTGCTGACCACGGATGCGTCTCTCCTGGGGTGGGGAGCTCATGTCGAGGGGCTTCACACCCAAGGAAGCTGGTCCCTCCAGGAACGCGATCTGCAGATCAATCTTCTGGAGTTACGAGCGATCTGGAACGCTCTGAAGGCTTTCAGAGATCGGCTGTCCCACCAAATTATCCAAATTCAGACAGACAACCAGGTTGTCATGTACTACGTCAACAAGCAGGGGGGCACCGGATCTCGCCTCCTGTGTCAGGAAGCCGTCAGCATGTGGCTCTGGGCTCGCCGTCACGGCATGGTGCTCCAAGCCACATATCTGGCAGGCGTAAACAACAGTCTGGCCGACAGGTTGAGCAGGATTATGCAACCTCACGAGTGGTCGCTCAATTCCCGTTTAGTGCGCCAGATCTTCCAGGTGTGGGGCACCCCCTTGGTAGATCTCTTCGCATCTTGAGCCAACCACAAAGTCCCTCAGTTCTGTTCCAGGCTTCAGGCCCACGGCAGACTGGCATCGGATGCCTTCCTCCTGGACTGGGGGGAGGGTCTGCTGTATGCTTATCTTCCCTTACCTCTGGTGGGGAAGACTTTGTTGAAACTCAAGCAAGACCGAGGCACCATGATTCTGATTGCTCCTTTTTGGCCGCGTCAGATCTGGTTCCCTCTTCTTCTGGAGTTGTCCTCCGAAGAACCGTGGAGATTGGAGTGTTTTCCGACCCTCATCACGCAGGACGAAGGGGCGCTTCTGCATCCCAACCTCCAGTCCCTGGCTCTCACGGCCTGGATGTTGAGAGCATAGACTTTGCCTCTTTGGGTCTGTCAGAGGGTGTCTCCCGTATCTTGCTTGCTGCCAGGAAAGATTCCACTAAGAGGAGTTACTTCTTTCTATGGAGGAGGTTTGCCGTCTGGTGTGACAGCAAGGCCCTAGATCCTCGCTCTTGTCCTACACAGACCCTGCTTGAATACCTTCTGCACTTGTCTGAGTCTGGTCTCAAGACCAACTCTGTAAGGGTTCACCTTAGTGCAATCAGTGCATACCATTACCGTGTGGAAGGTAAGCCGATCTCAGGACAGCCTTTAGTTGTTCGCTTCATGAGAGGTTTGCTTTTGTCAAAGCCCCCTGTCAAGCCTCCTACAGTGTCATGGGATCTCAATGTTGTTCTCACCCAGCTGATGAAACCTCCTTTTGAGCCACTGAATTCCTGCCATCTGAAGTACTTGACCTGGAAGGTCATTTTCTTGGTGGCAGTTACTTCAGCTCGTAGAGTCAGTGAGCTTCAGGCCCTGGTAGCCCAGCCCCCTTACACCAAATTTCATCATAACAGAGTAGTCCTCCGCACTCACCCTAAGTTCTTGCCGAAGGTTGTGTCGGAGTTCCATCTGAACCAGTCAATTGTCTTGCCAACATTCTTTCCCCGTCCTCATTCCTGCCCTGCTGAACGTCAGCTGCACACATTGGACTGCAAGAGAGCATTGGCCTTCTACCTGGAGCGGACACAGCCCAACAGACAGTCCGCCCAATTGTTTGTTTCTTTTGATCCCAATAGGAGGGGAGTGGCTGTGGGGAAACGCACCATATCCAATTGGCTAGCAGATTGCATTTCCTTCACTTACGCCCAGGCTGGGCTGGCTCTTGAGGGTCATGTCACGGCTCATAATGTTAGAGCCATGGCAGCGTCAGTAGCCCACTTGAAGTCAGCCTCTATTGAAGAAATTTGCAAAGCTGCGACGTGGTCATCTGTCCACACATTCACATCTCATTACTGCCTGCAGCAGGATACCCGACGCGACAGTCGGTTCGGGCAGTCAGTTCTTCAGAACCTGTTTGGGCTTTAGGATCCAACTCCACCCCCCGAGGGCCCTGTTTGTTCTGTTCCAGGCTGCACTCTCAGTTAGTTGGTAAATTTTTTAGGTCAATCTCAGTTATGTCCTCGCCGTTGCGAGGCCCAATTGACCATGGTTGTTGTTTTGAGTGAGCCTGGGGGCTAGGGATACCCCATCAGTGAGAACAAGCAGCCTGCCTGTCCTCGGAGAAAGCGAATGCTACATACCTGTAGATGGTATTCTCCGAGGACAGCAGGCTGATTGTTCTCACAAACCCGCCTGCCTCCCCTTTGGAGTTGTGTCTTCCCTTGTCTTTGTCTTGCTACATACGGGACTGACGAACACGAGCCGGTTCGGGCGGGAAGACGGCCGCGCATGCGCGGTGCGCATGGGCGCGCGAGGACTAGCAAAGGCCTTTGCTAGTGAAGTTTCCGATTGGAGGGGCTGCCGTGGACGTCACCCATCAGTGAGAACAATCAGCCTGCTGTCCTCGGAGAATACCTTCTACAGGTATGTAGCATTCGCTTTACGTGTCTAGGACCATGTATGTGACTGTTGTTTAAGACTATGTATGTGACTATTGTTACTCGCTTTGGATAAGGCGGGATATAAATATAGTAAATAAATAAATATTTGCTTGTGATTCTTAAACTGATACAAAACTATTGAATTCTATAATGTTTTAGGGTAGATCCAGTACCACATGATGCACCAAAGCCTCCAGGCTACACTCGGTTTGTTTGTGTTTCTGATACTCATTCAAGAACTGATCCAATACAGATGCCGTATGGAGATGTTCTTCTCCATGCTGGTGACTTTACTGAACTTGGTCTTCCTAGCGAGGTGAAAAAATTCAATGACTGGCTTGGTGAGTAATAAATATTAAGTATAATTTTGCAAGAATATGTTTTTTTTGAATAAAATATAACACAAGTATTGTATAGCTCATAAGCTGTTTATGAAATAAAATCAAATTTTATGTCATTGATTATAGATTAAGGAGCGCTAGTGCATGCTTACCACAGCTTAAAAGGGCTTACCATGCACTGAGGCATCCCGCAGTAAGTTCCTAATCTGCGCACACTACCCGTGTGCTAAAAAATATTTTTATTATTTTTGCAAAGGGAGTGTGTCTGGAGTGGAAAGTGGGCATTTCTCTATTAATCAGTTAGCGTACCTACATTACTGTGCACTAACTGATTTGCGCAAGAGTAGCACATGAGCCCTTACTGCCTACAAAATGGGTGGTGGTGAGCGCTCATGCACTAATTTTTATCACTAGCCGTATGAAAATGGCAACATTAGTGTGTTTCCATTAATTCAAATAATCAAAAATCAGCCATTTTACTGCCATGGTAAAAATGGCCTAGGTGCACTGGAAGACCTGCATAAAAATACACTAAGGCCAACTTTTACCACAACTTAGTAAAAAGATCCCTAAGACCTTTACTAAGGTGCGATAGTATTTTTAGCACGCGCTACAATTATTGTGCGCTAAACGCTAGAGACACCTGTATATTCCTATGGATGTCTCTAGGATTAGCGCATGCTAAGTGCTAAAACCACTAGCATGCATATAGCGTAGCAAGCAGGCTGAGTTGTTCTCACAACTGGGTCGACGATCCTTGTCGGCCCAGGAATCGGCATGAACATAGCAAAAATAAAAGTTTGCCCCCGCATGCGTGGACTGACTTCCTGCCCTTTGCGCGACCACTCTCTTCAGTTTCTTTCTTTCCAGGTGAGGAGCAGCAGATTAATTCTGTGGCTCCTTTTTTCTTACCCGGGAAAGAGCCTTCAAGTTTTTCATTCGACCTTGTCGTTGTTTCCTTTTTGACTTTTGGGCTCATTTTCGAAAGAGAAGGACGCCCAACTTTCGACATAAATCGGAAGATGGGCATCCTCACAGGGTCGTCCAAATTGGTATAATCGAAAGCCGATTTTGGACGTCCCCAACTGCTTTCTGTCGCAGGGACGGCCAAAGTTCAAGGGGGCATATCGGAGGCATAGCGAAGGCAGGACTTGGGCATGCCTAACACTAGGACGTCCTCGACCCATAATCAAAAAAAACAAGGATGCCCTGTCGAACACTTGGATGACTTTACCTGGTCGTGTTTTTGTTACGACCAAGGCACAAAAAGGTGCCCGAAATGACCAGATGACCACCAGAGAGAATTGGGGATGACCTCCCGTTATTCCCCAGGTGGGCACTAACCTCCTCCCACCCTCAAAAAACATCTTTCAAAATATTGATTACCAGCCTCAGATGTCATACTCAGCTCCAGCACAGCAGTATGCAGGTCCCTGGAGCAGTTTTAGTGGGTGCAGTGCACTTCAGGCAGGCGGACCAAGGCCCATCCCCCCTACCTGTTACATTTGTGGAGGAAACAGCGAGCCCTCAAAAACCCACCACAAACCCACTATACCCACATGTAGGTGCCCCCCTTCATATGTAAGGGCTATGGTAGTAGTGTGAGTAGTGGGTTTTGGAGGGGGTTGGGGGGGCTCAGCATCCAAGGTAAAGGAGCTATGTACCTGGGAGCAATTTATGAAGTCCACTGCAGTGCCCCCTAGGGTGCCCGGTTAGTGTCCGAGCATGTCAAGGGGACCAGTGCACTTCAAAAGCTGGCTCCTCCCATGACCAAATGGCTTGCATTTGGTCGTTTCTGAGATGGACGTCCTTGGTTTCGATTATCGCCGAAAATCAGAAACGACCAAGTCTAAGGACGACCAAATCTAGGGACGACCAAATTTCAGGATTTGGACGTCCCTGACCGTATTATTGAAATGAAAGATGGACACCCATCTTGTTTCAAAAATACAGGTTTCCCCGCCCCTGGATAGAGATGTTTTGCGAGGACGTCCAAATCGAAATGAGGACGTCCCTTTTGATTATGCCCCTCCACATTTTCTTCATTAAAAAAAAATTGTTAGTTATTTCCTTTATTTTTTTCCAAGTTTATTTTTTCCTTTTTAAATTTCCTTTCCTTTTTCGTCAGCGGATGTTTTTAGGCTGCACGGTCGGGTCTCTACCCTCTTTTGTGCCTTTTTTTCCTCGGCACAATCGAGTCGTTTGATTTAGCCAGTGCGGTTTTCCCTTCCATGTCATTAAAGACAACCAGTGGCTTCAAACGTTGTACTCGGTACAACCGGACCATCTCAGGTACAGATACCCATTCCTGGTGTATCCAGTGCCTTGGGCCCGATCATAGCCCGGCTTGTTGTGCCCTCTGTCTTCATATGAAAAAGAGGACACAACTTATTCGAGAAGCTTTTTGGAGCTCGGTCCGGTCCTTCAACGTCAGCATCGACATCGGAACCGAGGTTGGCGGTGTCGACATCAAGGGACGCATCGACATCACGAGCAGAGGTGTGCATGGCTGCTGAGAAGCCTCGGCACACTGGGAGCAGTGAGGCATCGAGTGGGTTTCCACCTATCTCAAGGCCTCCTGCTGTGCAGGCCCCCTGGGACCGTCCATTGGCAGACCCGACCCCGAGGCGACATGAGGATTCGACATCGTCCTCGTCGGCACCGAGGAGTCTCGGTGATGTGTATCGAGCGAAGGCGAAGAAGCATCATCACCTTTCCCCCTCAACACACAGTGCTGGGAGCTCCAGGGCATTGAAGGATTCAGCACCTGAGGAGCATCAGCGCCGGGAGGACTGCTCCCCCTCCATAAAGGAGGTGCCGACGTGTTGGCCTCCCAGCAGTCTGGTTCCTGCTCCTGCGCCTCAACCATTTGTGCCACCAAGCGCATCTGGGCCTTACTTCCAGAGCTTCTGGAAGGACTGCTGCCTCAGTCTGCTTCGGCATAGGGGGTGCTTTTGCCTGCCGTGCCATCTGCTGCAGCTCCGTCTGGCCCTTCACCTGCGGTGAGGTCCCCGATCTCAGTGCCGCTTGCGGCTCCTTTGTCGTCTGCCACCCAGGTTGACTCCCCATCGACGTTGGTGGAGGAAGCTTCACCGCGGTCCATGCAGGTGTCAGCCCCTCGACACCACCATCGAAGACGTTGGTCTTCGGCATTGAGGCAGGTACAGTCTCGGAGGTCACTGAGGGAAGTGCTTTCCGATACTGAAGAGGAGCGCTCATGGGAGTCAGAGGAGGATCCCAGGTATTTCTCCTCAGATGAGTCATTTGGGATATCCTCTGAGCCACCCCTCCACCTGAAAGGAGACTATCTACTACTACTACTACTACTACTACTACTACTACTACGACTACCATTTAGCATTTCTATAGCGCTACAAGTCATACGCAGCGCTGCACAAACATAGAAGAAAGACAGTCCCTGCTCAAAGAGCTTACAATCTAATAGACAAAAAAATAAATAAAGTAAGCAAATCAAATCAATTAATGTGGACGGGAAGGAAGAGAGGAGGGTAGGTGGAGGCGAGTGGTTACAAGTCAAAAGCAATGTTAAAGAGGTGGGCTTTCAGTCTAGATTTCAAGGTGGCCAAGGATGGGGCAAGACGTAGGGGCTCAGGAAGTTTATTCCAGGCGTAGGGTGCAGCGAGACAGAAGGCGCGAAGTCTGGAGTTGGCAGTAGTGGAGAAGGGAACAGATAAGAAGGATTTATCCATGGAGCGGAGTGCACGGGAAGGGGTGTAGGGAAGGACGAGTGTGGAGAGATACTGGGGAGCAGCAGAGTGAATACATTTATAGGTTAGTAGAAGAAGTTTGAACAGGATGCGAAAACGGATAGGGAGCCAGTGAAGGGTCTTGAGGAGAGGGGTAGTATGAGTAAAGCGACCCTGGCGGAAGATGAGACGGGCAGCAGAGTTTTGAACCGACTGGAGAGGGGAGAGGTGACTAAGTGGGAGGCCAGCAAGAAGCAGATTGCAGTAGTCTAAACGAGAGGTGACAAGGGTGTGGATGAGGGTTTTGGTAGAGTGCTCGGAAAGAAAGGGGCGGATTTTACAGATGTTGTAAAGAAAGAAACGACAGGTCTTGGCAATCTGCTGGATATGAGCAGAGAAGGAGAGAGAAGAGTCAAAGATGACCCCAAGGTTTCGAGCTGAGGAGACAGGGAGAATGAGAGAGCCATCAACAGAAATAGAAAAATGGGGGGGGGGGGGGGGGGGGGGGGAGGGGGGGGAATGAGAAGCTCGGTTTTGGTCATATTTAATTTCAGGTGGCGTTGAGACATCCAGACAGCGATGTCAGATAAGCACGCTGAAACTTTGGTTTGGATGCAAGGTGAGATATCAGGGGTAGAAAGGTAGATTTGGGAGTCATCAGCATAGAGATGGTAGGAAAAGCCATGGGATGAGATTAATGAGCCAAGGGAAGAAGTGTAGATAGAAAAGAGGAGGGGACCAAGAACAGAACCCTGAGGTACGCCGACAGGCAGAGGGATAGAAGTAGAAGAGGATCCACCAGAGTGAACACTAAAGGTGCGGAGGGAGAGGTAAGAAGAGAACCAGGAAAGGACAGAGCCCTGGAATCCAAGTGAGGACAGGATATCGAGAAGTATGCTGTGATCGACAGTGTCAAATGCAGCGGAAAGATCAAGAAGAATGAGGATGGAATATTGACCTCTGGATTTAGCCAGTAATAGGTCATTGGAGACTTTAGTAAGCGCAGTTTCGGTTGAGTGGAGAGGGCGAAAACCAGATTGTAGTGGGTCAAGAATAGCATGTGAGGAGAGAAAATCAAGGCAGCGGCAGTGAACAGCACGCTCAAGTAATTTGGAGAGAAAAGGAAGGAGGGAGATGGGTCGGTAATTAGAGGGACAAGTAGGGTCGAGTGAAGGCTTCTTAAGGAGAGGTGTGACCACAGCATGTTTAAAGGCAGCAGGGACAGTTGCAGTGGAAAGTGAGAGGTTGAGAATGTGACAGATAAAAGGAATAACAGTAGGAGAGATGGCATTAAGAAGGTGGGTGGGAATGGGATCAGAGGAACAGGTGGTACATTTTGAGGAAGAAAGGAGAAGTGTAGTTTCCTCAATAGTAACTTCAGGAAAGGAGGAAAGGGAATGAGGGGAAGGAGAGAGAGGGGAACGGACTAGTGGAGGGAGAGCTGGTGAGGTAGAGAAAGCAAGGTTTATCTTTTGAACCTTGTTGTGAAAGAATTCAGCAAGGGTCTGAGGAGATAATGAAGGGGGAGTTGGGGGAGGGGGCACCTTGAGGAGAGAGTTCAATGTGGTGAAGAGAAGTCGAGGATTAGAGCCAAGAGAGCCTCTCCTTTGCCTCTTTTGTGCAGAAAGTGGCTGAGGCCATTTCATTCCCCTTACGTGTGGAGGACGAGCCCAGGGCTGAGATCCTTGAGGTCCTGGACTACACCTCTCCACCTAAAGAGGCCTTAATGGCTCCTTTGCATAAATTACTCCGGGAAGTCCTTATGCAAAACTGGTCATTCCCTCTGGCCCTGTGATCCCTAAAAAGACTCAGTATCAGATTCACTGTCAACCTGGGTTGATGAGGTCTCAGTTACCCCATAACTCCATGGTGGTGGACTCCGCCCTCAAGAGAGCCAAGAGTTCTAGGGACTATGTTTCGGTGCACCCAGGCAGAGAAGCTAGGACCTTGGACTCTTTTGGGAGGAAGACATATCAGGCCGCTATGCTCGCTGCCTGTATTCAGTCTTACCAGCTCTTCATGAGCATCCACTTGCGGAACTCGGTGAGACAGCTGTCCAGTTTGGTCGATGTCCTCTCACCAAAGCAGGCCGAACCTTTTTGCCAGGTGGTCAGGCAGCAGAAGGTGTGTCGTAAATTCCTGGCCAGGGGCGCTTATGAAACACTTGATGTAGCATCCAGTATCTCTGCTCAAGGTATAGCAATACGCAGACTCTCATGGCTGCATGTCTCTGACCTGGACCACTCGATCCAGCAGAGAATTGCGGATGTTCCTTGCCAGGGGGATAACCTTTTCAGAGAGAAGGTAGAAGATTTGGTGGATCAGATGCTATGGATTCTCTCTCCTGCCGGGCACCTTCTGCCACAACTTCTTCGACCAGGAGGTATTTTGGTGGGTTGCGGAGTGTCCTCTATTCCTATTCTATGCATAGGTACACTCGCCTGCTCAGGCTTGGCCCCAGCATGCTCGTTCTCATCAACAGCTTGTGCCCAAGGCCCCTGCTACTCCAGTAAGGGACGGGCTTTTGATTGGCTCCAGCAAAGCATAGCCATAGTAAAAGTGTCCATGCCGGACGACTTGCCAGTTGGGGGGAAGTTAATGTTTTTTCACCAAAGGTGGCTTCTTGTAACCTCTGACCAGTGGGTTCTTAAAATAGTCCAGTTAGGATACACCCTCAATCTGGAATCCAAACCTCCAAATTGCCTACTGGGAGCTCATTTATACAGCTTCCAGCACAGGCAGGTACCTGCAGAGGAACTGTCCGCTCTTCTGAAGGCCCATGCAGTTGAACCCGTTCCACCAGGAGAAGAAGGGCTAGGATTCTATTCCAGGTACTTCCTTGTGCAAAAGAAAACAGGGGGGATGCGTCCCATCTTAGACCTAAGGGCCCCAAACAAATTCCTGGTATGAGAAGTTCAGGATGGTTTCCCTGGGCATCCTTCTTCCCATGACTCAGGAAAATGATTGGCTATGCTGTCTGGACTTAAAGGATGCTTACATGCACATTCTAATATTCCCAGCTCACAGGAAGTATCTTCGGTTTTGGCTGGGGACGCAGCATTTTTAGTACCGCGTACTGCCTTTTGGCCTGCCATCTGCGCCCAGAGTGTTTACAAAATACCTAGTAGTAATCGCATGTGTTCCCTTATCTCAACGATTGGCTGGTGAAGAGCACCTCAGAGGATGGTGCTCGGGAGCCAAGCGGATGACTATTCAGGTGCTGGAACTACTAGGGTTCGTAATAAATTACACCAAGTCCCACCTCGCCCCGTTCAGAAATTGGACTTCATAGGAGCACTGCTGGACATGAAGACAGCTCGGGCTTATCTTCCCGAGATACGGGCAGACAACCTTCTGTCCTTGGTGTCCACTGTTTGAGCATCTCAGCAAGTGACAGTTCGACAGATGTTGAGACTCTTGGGGCACATGGCCTCCACAGTTCATGTTATACCCATGGTACGTCTACATATCAGATCCGCTCAATGGACCCTAGCTTCCCAGTGGCATCAAGCTGTGTGTGTGTGTGGGGGGTGGGGGGGGGGAATCTAGAAGATGTCATCCAACTGGCCACCAGTTTTCAGAATTCTCTTCAGTGGTGGACGATTCAAACCAATTTGATCATGGGACGTTCCTTCCAAATTCCTCAGCCGCAGAAGTGAAAACAACGAATGCATCTCTCCTGGGGTGGGGAGCTCATATAGATGGGCTTCACACTCAGGGAGCTTGGTCTACCCAGGAAACAGGTCTTCAGATCAACCTCCTGGAGCTTCGAGTGATCTGGAACGCTCTAAAGGCCTTCAGATATCGGCTGTCCAACCAAATTATCGTAATTCAAACAGACAATCAGGTTGCAACGTACTATACCAACAAGCAGGAGGGCACTGGATCTCACCCTCTGTGTCAGGAAGCCGTCCAGATGGGGCTCTGGGCGCGCTGTCACAGCATGTTTCTCCAATCTGGCAGGCGTAAACAACAGTCTGGCCGACAGGCTGAGCAGGGTAATGCAACCAAGCATGGGGCACCCCCTCGGTGGATCTTTTTGCCACTCAAATCAATCACAAGGTCCCTCAGTTATGTTCCAGGCTTCAGGCCCATGACAGACTAGTGTCAGATGCCTTTCTCCTACATTGGGGAACAGGCCTTCTGTATGCGTATCCTCCCATACCTCTGGTGGGGAAGACTTTTCTGAAACTCAAGTAAGACCGTGGAACCAAGATTCCGATTGCACCGTACTGGCCATGTCAAATATGGTTCTCTCTTCTTCTAGAATTATCCTCCAAAGAATCGTGGAGATTGGAGTGTTTTCTGACCCTCATCACTCAGAACAAGGGGTCACTTCTACATGCCAACCTCCAGTCTGGCTCTCACAGCCTGGATGTTGAAAGCCTAGAATTCACTTCCCTGGGTCTTTTGGAGGATGTCTCCCGAGTCTTGCTTGCTTCCAGGAAAGATTCCACTAAGAGGTGTTATTCTTTTAAATGGAGGAGGTTTGCTGTCTGGTGTGACAGCAAGGCCGTTGATCCTCTTTCTTGTCCTATACAGACCCTGCTTGAATACCTTCTACACTTACCGGAGTCTGGTCTCAAGACCAACTCCGTAAGGGTTCACCTTAGTGCAATTAGTGCTTTTCATCAACGTGTAGAAGGTAAGCCTATCTCTGGACAGCCTTTAGTTGTTTGCTTCATGAGAGGTTTGCTTTTCTCAAAGCCCCCTGTCAAACCTCCGCCAGTTTCATGGGATCTCAACTTCGTTCTCACCCAGCTGATGAAAGCTCCTTTTGAGCCACTGAAATCCTGTCATCTGAAGTATTTGACCTGGAAGGTCATTTTCTTGGTGGCTGTTACTTCAGCTCATAGGGTTAGTGAGCTTCAGGCCCTAGTAGTGGATGCACCTTATACTAAATTTTATCACAACAGAGTAGTCCTCTACACACACCCTAAGTTCCTGCCGAAGGTGGTGTCGGAGTTCCATCTAAACCAGTCAATTGTCTTGCCAACATTTTTCCCCGTCCTCATGCTGATCCTGGCGAAAGCAGCTTGCACACCTTGGACTTCAAGAGAGCATTGGCCTTTTACATGGAGTGGATGAAGCCCTTCAGACAGTCCGCCCAGTTGTTTGTTCCTTTGGATCCCAACAGGAGGGGAGTCACCATTGGAAAATACACAATCTCCAATTGGCTAGCAGATTGCATTTCCATTGCTTATTCCCAAGCTGGGCTGACTCTAGAGGGCCATGTCACAGCTCATAATGTCAGAGCCATGGCTGCATTGGTGGGTCACTTAAGGTCAGCTTCCATTGAAGAGATTTGCAAAGCTGCAATGTGGTCTTGAATCCACACATTCACATCACACTACTGCCTTGAACAGGATACCCGACATGACAGTCAGTTTGGGCAGTCGATGCTGCAGAATCTGTTTGGGCTTTAGAATCCACCTCCACCCCCTAGGCCCTTTTTGTTCTGTTTCAGGCTCCACTCTCAGCTATTTGTATATAGTTTCAGGTTAATCTCTGTTATGTCCTCGCCATTGCGAGGTCCAGTTGATCAATGTTTGTTGTTTTGGGTGAGCCTGGATGCTAGGGATACCCCAACCGTGAGAATAATACAGCCTGCTTGTCCTCGGAGAAAGCAAAGATACTTACTTGTAGCAGGTATTCTCCGAGGACAGCAGGCTGATTATTTTCACAAACCTGCCCACCTCCCCTTGGAGTTGTCTTCTCTTTCTGTTTTTTTACTCATGACTAAACTGAGGAGCGCAGCGGACAGGAAAGTACTCGGCGCATGCGCAGTCAGACGCATGGCGCGTTAGAAGGCTCCAGCAAACTTTTTTGCTATTTAGAATGCCAGTTCCCGGGCCGGCACGGATCGCAGACTCAACTATGAGAATAATCAGCCTGCTGTCCTCGGAGAATACCTGCTACAGGTAATTATCTTTGCTTTCTACACTGTTCTATAGAATACATTAATAGATGGCCAAATTTCAGTGAGGATACCCTGCCTCTTGAGAGATTCATCTTAACTGTTGTTGTAATCTGCCTTGAGAAGCTTGGTGTTATAAATGTGGAATATATTGAAATTAAATGGAAGTGGCCTAGTGGTTAGGGTGGTGGACTTTGGTCCTGAGGAACTGAGTTTGATTCCCGGCACAGGCAGCTCCTTGTGACTCTGGGCAAGTCACTTAACCCTCCATTGCCCCATGTAAGCCGCATTGAGCCTGCCATGAGTGGGATAGCGCGGGGTACAAATGTAACTAAAAAATAAATAAACTCTCCTTTCATTTGGGGCCCATGGAATCACATCTCTTATGTAGAAGTTTAGATTTTATATACACAAATGGATTATTCTGTTTTGAGCATGTTTCAGAGATAAGTGGTTTTATAAGTCAAAATAACAAAAATAAATATTATGTTTCATGTACCTTTCTGACGTCATTTGCAACTTTTTTTAAATTAAACCCTTTATTTTCTTACTCCTGTTTCTGTCTTATCTGTCTATCCTGCTTATAATCGAACGAAAAAAACGCCCAAGAGCCGACCTAAATCGGGAGATGGACGTTAATCTCACAAAAACGAGTAAATCCATATAATCGAAAGCAATGTTTCAGTGCGTCCGTGTCGCTCATACGTGGACGTAAAAACGCCCAAATAAGAGGCGTGTCGGGGGCGTGTTAGGGGCGGTGATACGACGTGGACGGGTACAACGTATAACGAATAGCGAAATGGCTCTGGTTGAGCGGGAAGATGGGCGTAATATGATGGACCCGAAATAAAAGCGACCAGAGCAAGGGGGAAAGCGTCTTGAGACCCATTAGCGATTGTGTGTAGTTGGAGAGTGGCGATATTGTTGGTGGAAGAGCGGAAGTGGTGGTTGCAGAGAGAAAGCCGAGCGTGTTGAGTACCTGTGACCGTCGTCTGTGTGCCCTGCCTCTTTTTGTGTCATACCCTTTCACCGTTCCTTACTCCTACTCCTTTGCTCCATCGCCCCCTTCCCCTCCCCCTATCCCTCCCCATTCACTCTTCCCACGTGTATACTCTATTCCCTGACCTCCGTTTGTCTCTGTGTGCCTGTACTGTTTGGCGAGTGAGTGGCCAGAGGGCGTGGTGGCTGGAAGTGACAGATCTGTGTGTGTTGCTGTTTGTTTGACTACTAGTCCTAATACTTGCACTGGTGGTGGGGATATGGATGCACTTAATGCACTTGTGGCATGCATGCTACACGAAGAGGCCACCCACCGCAGGAGGTATTCACGGCCCCGAGTGTTTAGGCCCCGCACCACCTTCCTACAACTCACTGACCAGCAGTGTCTAACAAGGTTCAGGTTTGATAGGGCCACCATTCGTCAGCTGTGCGAGCAGCTGACACCCCTCCTTCAGCCCCAGACACGTAGGAATAACCCCATCCCTGCCCACCTCAAAATCACTTCCGCTCTCTCTGTCCTGGCCACTGGCAGTTTTCAATCCGTATTAGCTGCTAACACAGGCCTCACCCAGGCTTCTATTTCACACTGTCTCACCCAGTTCCTGGATGCCTTCATAACTCACACCTCACACTACATCACTTTCCCCACCACCCCCCAGGCCCTGCACAACAACATGGCCACCTTCTATGCTGTTGCTAGATTCCCCTCGGTCATCGGTGTGATAGACTGCACACACGTAGCCCTCAGACCCCCCCGGGCACACGAAGCCACCTACAGAAATAGGAAGGCATTTCATTCTATGAACATGCAAGTTGTATGTGATGCCCAGGGGGAGATATTAGACGTGTGTGCCAGGTACCCCGGCTCCAGCCACGATGCCTACATCCTACAGCACTCGGGCATCTTCCGCAGGTTCGAGCGAGGGGAGTTCATTGGTGGATGGCTACTAGGTAAGTGCAACATGCATGTACCACCCATACTAGACCTCCTCCACTGGGCAACCCTCCGCCCTGGCTTCCTCCACCACAACCCACTATCCAAATCCCCCCGCCCCCCCTGTACCTGCTCCAAGCGATACACACTCATCTATCTCATTCTGCTTTTCTGCAAAGGTGACCGAGGCTACCCGCAGAGGACATGGCTCATGACCCCCCTGATCCACCCACAACTAGGGGCAGAAGAAACCTACAACAGGAAACATCGCAGCACCCGGGGGATCATTGAGCGCACCTTTGGTTTATTGAAAAACCGCTTCCGCTGTCTGGACCGTTCTGGAGGAGAGCTGCTCTACAGTCCAGAAAAGGTGGCCAAGATCTTTGTGGCGTGCTGTATGTTACACAATTTGGCCCAGCGCAGAGGACAGCCTCTCCCAGAGGAGCCACAGCCACCACCAGAAGAGGCCCCAGATGAGCTGGAAGAGGAGCCCCCTCCACCCCCAGCCCACAGAGCAGAGCTCAATGCCTACCAGCTTGGCGTAAGAGCAAGACAAAGACTCATTGAAACAAGTTTTAGGTGAATGTAAGTGAACATTTATTTTGTACATACAGTGCATATGTGTTTGGTCAACCCCACCACCACCACCACCACCACCCCCCTCCCACACCCACCCCCCTCCCACCAACCCTCACCCTACAGCATGTCCCATCATTTTCCCCTTCCCTTCCCCCGTCCCCTCCTACCCCTCCCACGCCCTTCCTTTGCAGCTGGTGCTGCATGGGAAGTCTCTTCTGAGCTGCTGCTCCCAGTGTCCTCCTCCCTATCCCCACGGCAGCCTGCGGCTTCGGCTGCACCGTGGAAATCGGGCCACCTTCTTGCTTCTAGTGGTCTGGCCACAGGACCCAGAATGGGAGCAGAATTCGCGGGTGCTGCAGGAGTGGGTGCGGAGGCTGAGGAGCGCAATGCCCACCTCTTAGCTGGTGGTTGCTGGTGGTCAGTGGAGGAGGATGTTGATGGCAGGGGCTGCTCCAGCAGCACGGGGGCTGGAGTAGGCGCGGTGCCCTGAGGGCGCAGGTGTTGGATGCTCTGCTCCAGCCGTCTCAGTTGCTGGAGCACCTCCTGGTGGCCTTCACGGTGCGCCTGGAGGAGTTCCTGGTGTGCTCGCTGCTGTGCCTCCAGTGCTTGGCGCTGCAGCTCCAGTTTCTGCTGGCGGTACTCCTCCAAGCGCACGTTGTGGCGGAGTAGCTCCGTGGCCAGCCGCAGGAGTTGCCTCCTTCGGCCGGATGGCCTCTGGCGGGGAGCTGGGCCCTCCTCCTCCTCAACAGTCCTCCGGTGCTGGAGGTGCGGCCTCTGCTGGTGCAGGTGGTGGTGGTGGTGGCAGAGGCTGGACAGCTGGTGCAGGTGGTGGTGGTGGCGGCAGAGGCTGGACAGCTGGTGCAGGTGGTGGTGGTGGTGGTGGCAGAGGCTGGACAGCTGGTGGTGGTAGAGGCTGGAC
This sequence comes from Microcaecilia unicolor, assembly GCF_901765095.1. NCBI lineage: Eukaryota > Metazoa > Chordata > Amphibia > Gymnophiona > Siphonopidae > Microcaecilia > Microcaecilia unicolor. The sequence goes on along the minus strand of NC_044039.1, from coordinate 80,950,393 downwards.
AGCTGGTGCAGGTGGTGGTGGACGCGGAGGATGCACAGCTGGTGCAGGTGGTAGAGGCTGGACAGCTGGTGCAGGTGGTGGTGGATGCGGAGGATGCACAGCTGGTGCAGGTGGTGGAGGCTGGACTGCTGGTGCTGCAGGCTGTGGAGGTTCAGGCTGGACGGATGGTGTAGGGCGTTGGCCTTGCAGGCCACTAGGGCCAGCCTCCTCTGAGTCTTCACCTGTATAGCACAAGAGTGAGGAATAGTGTTGGTGCAAATAACCCACTTTTGTCTTTCAGCATTCATATACATTGGTATGTCCCCCAACCTGATGACCCAGCAAAGAGATGAGATGGTGAGGAGGAATGGAATTGACACGGGTACGAAAGAGAGAGGCCTGCAGGCAGCTGGGTAGAGGTGGTGGATGAGCAGCCAAGAGAAGGACACCACTCACAACGTTGTGCACAAGCTGTTAGTTGTATAATTGTTAAATTGAACAACATTGCAGCATGTGTTGTGTTACTACTGACTTGCTAAACTGCATAGAACTGCTTTATGACCCCCATTACAGGCTCCTTCAGTTGAATGCATGTGGCCCACACTCAGTAGAGCACAGAGGTCACAGGAGGAACTAGGCACAGTTTGGTAATGGGAAAATAGGAGGGAGTAGTAGGGAAGGACGGCCCCCAGAGTTCTGCCACAGTAGTAACCTACACACACCCATAGGAGCCAACTGGAAAGTAGTATTGGGGGTGCTAAGCCCAGTGACCAACACTCCTCCCTGCACAGCTACATGATCTTTCCTCAATATTGGGGGTGCTCACACACACACACAGCACCCACCCTGTCTGCTTGCTCCTATAACACACATGACCACTACCACTACTCAAATAGAGCTTACAATTAATTCTATAAATATGGGCACACAGGACAAGTAAGAGGAAACCCAATGACAATGGTAGGGATAGGGAGTAAGGGTAGAGAGCTAGTGAGTAGGGGTTACCAGGTCAAAACAGCATCATAAAGGTGGCCTGTTACTATACATAAAGACAGCCAGAGATACTCCCCCCCCCCCCACCTATCTCCCTCCCTCCTCCTGCCCCCCACTCCTCACCTCCCTCCCCCTGACCCCAACTTCTATAACACAAGTGTACTGCAGCACAACAGATACCCCAACTGCATAATGAAACACCTACCTGAGTCCTCAGCCTGGCCCGAGGTGTCCATGGAGCCAATCCCGTGGATGCCCTCCTGGGGTAGGAGGGAGTACACCATCAGCTCCATGGGTGTAAGGTTGGCAGTGTCATTGCCTGGGGGATTGGCCCCTGCCTTCCTCCGAACATCCCTCCTCAGCTTCCGCCACTTCCTCTTGCAGTCCTCCACGTCTCTCCCAGCATGGAAGACAGCATTCAGGCTGTCCCGTACTGCCTCCCATTCCCGCTGCTTTACTGTTGCTGCCAGCCTCTGCCCTGTGGGAGCAAACAGACTCCGGTGCCGCTGTACAATTTCTTGCACCAGGAGCTCCACCTCTGCCTCGAGAAAATTACCCTTCCGGGTCGGCGGCATGCGTGGTGGCATTGTACCAATGGGATTTTCGAAAATATGGAGTGGGCGTTTATATGGGCGCCAAGAACGCCCATTGAGACGGGGGAATAGGCGATTCTGATATGGGCGTTTCTTTTTCCATTATACACATAATTCCTAAGCGTGCCCAGCTCAGATAGCGATTAGGAACACATGGTTTCGATTATGAGTAGTAAAGTATGGGCGTCTCCACCTGCCTTCCCTTTCTTCATTGCCATTTTACCTGCCATTTCCTGCACTGAGACCTTGCCGGTTGTTCGTAATAATCATTTACAGGGTTTTACCCTCACTTAGCATGCTTGGGTACATCTGTGTATTTAGGAGGGGGGGGGGAATTATTGTTGGCCCTCAGCCACCACGCCTTCCGTTTCCTCTCTTCCACATCGCCTGATGCTCCCTTCCTTTCTCCCATTCTCTCTGCCTGGTTGTAGCAGGCAGTGTGTGGGGGCCACGAATTTGCTACACTCACCCCAAATCATGCACCCCTCGGTAACGGTTATTTCAATCAGGGAGATGTGCAGCTAATGTTCCAGAAGATAAAAGGCGCACTACACAGTCTTGAAACAGACGTTCATGGTAAGCTCTCATTTGTCTGCCACCTCTTCTCTTTGTGCTCATAGTCAAGGAGTGTGCATTCACTGTATGTATGTAGTCTGGAGTCAGATGTTAGGTAGCTCTGTTTTCACCAGGTTCCTGTGCACTGTACTGTGGGGTTGGCAGGTCCTCAGTGGTGTGGGCCAGCTGTTGGAGGTGCTGTATTGGTTCCCGGTAGGTTCCATCTTCCTTGTTTATGTGGTGTACCCCAGTCCCCATTTATGAAGTGGCCACCCATTCTCAAGGTCCATAGGCGGGGGAGGGGAGAATGATTAATGCAATGGATGTGTATAGCACATTATGGAACACCTTCCTAAATTGCTCCATAGGTAGTAGGGTAGGGAACATGCACATTACATTGTTTTTAATCGGTAGCCTGGACAAAATGATCGAGGTGGCTACAGGTAGTGCCACTGAGGCCTATGACGTGGTGGTGAGGGAGAGGGGTGTGTGTACAGGTACCAACCCAAAGTAACTGGTGGTGGCTAAAGCCTGGTGGCTGCTGTGGCCTAGTGGTTAGAGCACCAGCCTTATAATCATAAGGTTGCTGGTTCAAATCCCACCTAAGGCAAGTCACTTCAGGGACAAAGTTTGACACAAACCCAGAATACTTGAATGTAACACACCTTGATCAACTACTGGAGAAAGTGTGATCACACCTGCAAATAATGAGCACCATTTTTATTTGTGCCCTTCCCTAACACAAGTATTACATTGCAACTGTGATGAAGTAACCATCCATCTATTGGGTTTCCCATTGTTTCCCTTTTGCTCCTCAGCATTATATACCATAGCTGATGTATTCAATGTGAAAATATGAGCCAGCTGTTTGTAGGTCCTTCTTGGGCCCCCCCCCCCACCAATGTGGCTTGTGGGTAAGGATATGTGTCCATCAGACAGCAAACACTGTGTATGTGGTACCTGGAGTTATGTGGAAGTGTGTACCTGGCAGATCACACGTGGTACAATATTCATCTCTTATTGATGGCACTCTGTATTGTGGGTCAGTATGGTGGAGGGGAGGGAGGAAGGGAGAGAGAGATGCTGGCTGGCCATTTTTATTCATGAACACAAATATCCAGCCAGCCTCCCCGGCCCAACCCCCCTGCACATATATAGCCATGCAGGTTGGAATGAACAGGTGGCGTTCTGTCTGGCCAACATTCTCAGACATACATCACCTTCTCATTCACACAGCACATTTAATGCTATGCATATTGCTGCCTCCTTCCTCTCAACTTAACAGCACCATTTGGTGATATGTAATGCACAAGGGAGACAAACACACACACACACACCCTGATAGTTATATTATAACAAACATTTATTTCCCCCCCCCCACCCCCACCCCTACAAAATAACCCCAACAATGCCCTCCTCCCCCCCCACAACTCCCCACACACCCCAACAATTCCCTCCCCCACCCCCCACAGAACCCCCAACATTTCCCTCCCCCCACACACACAACCCCAACAATTCCCTCCCTCCCCCCACACACACAACCCCAACATTTCCCTCCCCCCACACACACAACCCCAACAGGCCCCCCCTATTTAAATTAAGGGCGGCCACGCCCTCTTAGTAAGGCCCTCTGTAGCAGGGCAATGAGCAGCCCCAGCAGTACCCTTAGTGGGCCCTGGAGCTGCTCATTGCCCTGCCGTAGGGCTGTCACCTCCTGCAGCAGCTGTTGCTGGCCAACTAGAAGTTGCTGCTGGCCAACTATAAGTTGGTGCTGGCCATCTACCAGCTGCTGCAGGAGGCGCACTACCGTAGCCGGGCCAAAGGCTGGAGGTGGGCCAGGGGACACGGAAGATGGCCCAGGGGATGGAGGTGGGCCAGGGGACACAGAAGCTGGCCCAGGGGATGGAGGTGGGCCAGGCGATGGCGCTGCAGGTGGGGAGGGAGAGCCCTCATAAGGAGCTGCAGGTGGGGAGGGGTCCTCAGGAATGTCTATGATGAGGACTCCCTCCTCCGAGTCCTCCTCCTCCTCTTCTCCCTGGTGGCCCGCCTCCTGGCCTGGCTGCTGCTCCTCCTCCTCCTCCATGTGCCCCTCCTCCTGCTCCTCCTCCTGCTCCTCCTCCTGCTCCTCCTCCTGGAGGTGGTGGCCCTCCTCATCCTGCCGCTCAACTTCCTGCTGGTGGAGCCCTGTGTATGTAAAAGGAGTGTGATTGAGATCAGTGCATACACCATGGCTTGCATAGTGCAGTAGCTGGGTGGCGTGAGGCAGGGGATGGGGCAGGGTGTGGTAAGGCGTAGCCTATGCCCACGGGGAATGAGCTGCATCAGATGACATGAAACAGAACCCTGGACCCTCCTCTGACACACACCACGCAGGACATGTGGGCATACCAAATTCATTGCTGACCAGCATGTTTGCATTGTGAGATGCAACGAGGGGTTGATGGGCAGTTGTTGTAGGAGTTATTGGGGGGGGGGGGCAGTGGGAAGGGTGTTGAGCACAATTCTTTTATGTGATTTAGGCCATAACATGCAGTAAAAGTAGGGCCTCAGGCACCTGTACCAGGACACAGTAATCAGCCACCACAATAAGGGGAATAGTAAAGTGTGGCATATCATCTCATTCATCTCGGGGGGATGGTCGGACGTTGCAAGCACGCTCATGGGAGAACCCCTGCAACCTGCATCCTTGATCTGGGACAGATATGGTATTACTAGGTGGCTATTAGGCACATGGGAAGTGATATTGTACAACACATTTGCTTTATTCATGAAATGTATGTAGTAATGTGTACAGGTGTCCTGTTTTTGAATACTTACGGCGAGCCCTGAGGTGCCTTCGCACCGCCCGGATGAGGTCGGGCCTCTCCCGCCTTACCCGGCGGAACCGCCTCCTTAGGGACTCGAGGTCCCGGTGGACTCCAAAGCGTCTGTAAGATATAAGTTTGTAGAGCAGGGGTCAGGGGTGTTGGTCCTTTTTGTCCTCTGCACACATTCATTTGCTATTCACATACCAGAGAGAGAGGGTCTACAGTGTTGGGGGGGGGGGGCACCTCCATTGGTAGTGAATCATAGGAGCCACCTTTTTACCATTTTGGGGGGTGGAACCCCCAGTGGAGATGACCCCTCCCTCCATACATATTTGATATTGGGGGTGGGGTGGTGAAGCACCCACAGCAGCCACCGAGTTGGTTCCTATGCAGATGATGCCAGAGAGGTGGGCATGAGGCCAGACAGTACCGTTTGTATACATTATAATGTATGCTTGTTAAACTACTTTATATGTGTTATCATGACCATGTTATAAAGTATGGTATAGGTTTCATTGGTCTCATGCTTCCACTATTCGGAGGCGTTGTAACCCACTGGCTGCAAAGAGGGGTTGGAAAATGTGGCCTTCACATAACTAACGAAATTTTCACATAACACTAATAGCATAGTCACGATACTAACCTAACGAAATACATTCTTGTAGGGATGTGGGAATGGTGGTCGTTTCAATAACATACAAATTATTAGTGATTGTGCATGTTCCTATATTACTCATGATCCTTGCATGGACACTCCAGTTACTGGTGGTAACATTGATGACGGAGCTGTTATATGTGTAGGTACAGGAGGGGATGGGGGTTGGGCCATAACCTTACCTTTCTAATCGTTCCCGGATGCGGGACCAGGCTCGCATGGCCTGCAGCCTGGGGGGCAGGTGGTGGTGCTGTATGAAGAGGGTGTGGCGGTGCCTTACGCACAGCCTGACGAGGAGCAAACTCTCCTCCTCGCCAAAATTGGGCTCTCGCCTTTGTGCCATTTTTCCACGTGTTGGAAAAGAAGTGCCTTATATAGACGACCTTGCGTGAGGGACGTCGTTTCATGCACAGCTCCATATATGGATGACCATTCCATATATGGCCCCTATCAGCACGTGGACGCCCTCGTAAGCATAGACGTCTTTGACGTGCACATGCCTGCAGGAGTGTGAAACGTGCCTTATATAGATGAGTATGACGCACCCCACCCGACCCTTTTCACATATACACAATATGCATTTACTGCATGTTCAGTAGGTGTACAGTGCATGCAGATCCGGACATTCAGATGGGCACATATGATGAAAGTATGGGTGGAGCAGCATGATATGTCTGTAGTTGACACATATATGCGTTCCTCATATATTTCCGTACCCGGATGGCCTGAACAACATGTACTGTACTTGCGATACACCTTTGTACATTATTTTACACACCACGTGATTTGGTCATTTGCACCTGCAATAATCGACCATCTTAGGGCGCCCAATTTAGTCACGCTTCTGCGCTCGTCATTTGATTGTTTTCTTACAGGGATAATCGATTATCGAAAAACGCCCACACTATTTTTCCATTATACAGGTCTATTTTTGGACGTTATCGTAAGAACGCCCTAATTCGTACTTGGACGATCTTTCCATTTTGCCCCTCTATATGTTCTATCTTTACTTATACCCTAGACTGTCTATAAAAATGTTTTATTACGTATTGTGCTGACATTCATTTTTGAAAGAAATGGACGTCCAAAAAGTGACATAAATCGGCATTTGGACGTCCATCTCACAGAAACGTCCAAATCGGTATAATCGAAAACGCATTTTGGACGTCGTTCCCAGAAGTCCGTCGGAAAGACGTCCAAATCTCAAGGGGGCTTATCAGGTGCGAGTTCAAGGCGGGACTTGGGTGTTCCTAAGACTTGGACATCTTTGAGCGATAATGGAACAAAGCATAAACGTCCAGCACTAGGACGTTTTGAGCTAGACCTGTTTTTCTTACGAATAAGGCACAAAAAGGTGCCCCAGATGACCTCCCCTTACTCCCCCAGTGGTCACTAACCCCCTCCCACCCCAAAATATTGTGTTGAAGAACATTACTTGCCAGCCTCTATGCCAGCCTCAGATGTCATGCTGAGGTCCATGACAGCAGCATGCAGGTATCTGGAGTAGTTTAGTGCACTTCAGACAGATGGACCCAGGCCCATACCCCCACTACCTGTTACACTTGTGCAGGAAACTTTGAGCCCTCCAAAGCCCACCAGAAATCCACTGTACCCACATAGAGATGTCCCTTTCATCCGTAAGGGCTATGGTAGTGGTGTACAGTTGGGGGTAGTGGGTTTTTGGGGGGGGTTGGGGGGCTCAGCACACAAGGTAATGGAGCTGTGTACCTGAGAGCATTTATTAAGTCCACTGCAGTGCCCCCTAGGGTGCCCGATTGCTGTCCTGGTATGTCAGGGGGACCAGTCTATTAAAAATGCTGGCTCCTCCCACGTCCCAATGGCTCGACTTTGGACGTTTTAGACTTGGACGTCTTTTTTTCGAAAATGGCCAAAACTCAAAGACGTCCAAATTGCAAAACATCCAAATCGTGGGACGTCCATGGTATTTTCGAACACAAAAGATGAACATCCATCTTTTTCGAAAATGACCTTCTCCCCGCTTCGGAATTTGGACGTCTTTGTAAAACGTCCGAATTCTGTCATAGACGTTTCTTTCGAAAATGCCCCTCATTGTAATGTAATATACTGTGCCATACTTTGTATTGTTGTTTGAATATTTTTACTGCTGTAATTGTCTATTGCTTATATTTGATGTACACTGCACTGAGTGAATTTCTTCAAAAAGGCAGTAAATAAATCCTAATAAATAAATTAAATAAATGGGCTATAAGCCCCTATTACACTACATTGGTTTTCTTATATTTTGTTTTTGCAAAGACTTATACTGTTCCAAAACTGAAAACTCTTATCTCTTCTATCTGGTCGACAGTAAAAGGAGCTAATTGTGAACACTATCTACCTTAAAAGTTTGTTTGTGGTGGTACTGGAGGAATTGTGATATTGCATAAATGTGTGATTTTGTTCCTAGTCATGTATCCAAAGGTTATATATACTTGAAAGCCAGTTCACTGTTCAACTTATTAGTGAAACATAACCACAAAGGCATGGTATGGTCGCATTTTCAATATGAATATAGCAAAGAGGTTATTGGAAAAAATTAATCACTTCAAAGTTTCCACAAAAATTGATCTATTTAATCATCATATAGGGAATTAGTAATTACAGTGGAAAAAGCCTCAGATGCTGCTGGATATATCGTATATCTTTGTAGGAGCTTTATCAAGCATCCAACGCAATCCGGCTGAACTCTATCATTTGCTTAAAAAACCTCTGTTTTTATCATTTTACTTTTGATTCATTTCACTTATTTTTACTTTTTTCTTTTATTTTCTTCCTTTTTCATTTCACTATCAAAACATTATGAAATTCCCCAAACTTGCTTGCATTAATGATTTGTGTGACTGCGGGAATAGGAGCACTTCTCTTTTATGCAGACTATGCTAACGGGGACCTGTTTCATCCTCGCTTCTTCAGGGAAAGTTAATGATTGCTCTCTCTAAGTTATACTGACTGCTCGCTCATTTCAGCTGGTCTTGTGGAGAAAAAGAGACTATGCAGCAAAGTATTTTAAGCTGATTTTTTGCTATTTCATTAAAACTAAATGTTTCTTTTGGGAGTTTTTTTGCCAGTGAAGAAGTCCTCCTCTACCAGCTGATAGCTGAGAGCTGCTCAAGGCTTTTTATTTTGAGTAGTTTCATTGCTTATTCAGTTTCATTGCTTATTTACTTTTATTGAAAGAATCTCTATTTGTTTTATTTGTACTGTTAGACACTGAAGATTCCTTTCCCAAATATAGTTTCTATAGTTTGCACAATATAAACTTATACAGAGAATACACCCCAAGAACCCTTCCCCTCCCACACTCCCCTCCCTCCCTATGTCCACCCGACTATTTCTACCCACCAAAATAACAACACAGATGGTACAGATCAGTACACCCCAAAGCAGTACAAAATAAGTAAAGTCATAACACAGTTTATACCAAATTGTTTAACCACCCTTAGGTTTTGCCTTTTGTTTAACAAGCAATAATACCATGTGCATGTATGGTCTGGATAAACGATTTAAAACAAAACAATTGAAGTTTAAAGCAAATGACCAAAATATGTAATACTTGGTAGCAATAATGAAACGGTGATGGAATATTCAGATAGCAGGCAGCCAACAGATTTATTTTCCACTGAACATACTGTAATTAATTTGGCGACTTGCAACTGTATTTTGTATTTTGGCAGTGCTTTATTTACCTGCATAATAGAATCACACTCATCTATATACAAACACACAACCGGGATACACAGATTTAAAAAAAAAAAAAAAGCTTTTTACAACCAGACTTCAAGAAGAAATAAATATATACAACATAACTGGGAAATGTTAGCACATTTAGACTGAGTCTGGACAGAAATTTCTGCATGAAGGAAGCTCTTCCCTCTTTATTCAATACCGGTCTTTGAAATAGTAGTAATAAAAAAAAAAATCAAATGCATTTTTATAATATACCATTGCATTCCAGAAAACAAAGGAGCAAGTTTCCACATGGGAAAATTAGGTTCTTACCTTGGTAATTTTCTTTCCTTTAGTCATAGCAGATGAAGCCATTACATATGGGTTGTGTCCATCAACCAGCAGGGGGAGATAGAGAGCACTCAAATTTCACAGTGTCACATGGTCAGCTAGCTCCACTGCCTCTTCAGTATTTGAAGCTTCCAAAGCAGTATAACAAACCGCAATGGGAATAACATGAACTTTCCTCACAGCAAACGATGACCCCATAACAAGGGCATGAACTCAAAAGGAGGGAATGAACACATCCTCCTGGAGGGAATAAACTCGTCCTCCTCTTTGTATTTATGGAGGGAATACACACATCCTACTGGAGGGAATGAACTCAACCTCCTACACATGAACTGGAGGGAATGAACTTATCCTCCTATAAGTGAACAAGAATCCTGAAGACTGTTTTCCAACTTTCTCCCAAGGAAGGATTAGAACTTCAGGAAACAAGAACAGAACCTGAAACAGATTCACATCATACAGACAATCATACAGGGAGGGCTCATGGCTTCATATGCTATGACTAAAGGAAAGAAAATTACCAAGGTAAGAACCTAATTTTCCCTTCCTTGTCATCAAGCAGATGAAGCCATTATGTATGGGATGTATCAAAGCAATCCCTATATAGGGTGGGAACAAGTCACACCACGCGCTAGCACTTGTGCTCCAAAACGCGCATCCCTCCTAGCAGCCACATCCAGCCTGTAATGTCGGGCAAATGAGAGCTTCGAAGCCCATGTTGCTGCACTGCAAATCTCATGAAGAGAGAGTGCTCCAGTTTCAGCCCAAGAGGAAGAAATTGCTCTTGTAGAATGTGCCTTAAAGGCTACAGGCGGAGGCCGGCCGGCAAGCAGATAAGCTGAAAAGATAGCTTCTTTGAGCCAGCGGGCAATAATGGCTTTAGACGCTGGAGACCCTCTGCGAGAACCTGATAGTAAAACAAACAAATGATCAGAGGTCCTGAAAGAATTAGTAACTCGCAGATACTGCAACAGAGTCCTGCGCACATCCAACAGGTGCAACTGCCCAAAGGATTCTGGAAACTCCTCCTTAACAAAAGAGGGTAGAAAAATAGGCTGGTTTAGGTGAAACGCTGAAACCACCTTAGGCATGAAGGAAGGCACGGTACGAACCGTGACCCCGGATTCTGAAAATTGCAGAAATGGGTCTCGACAGGACAGCGCCTGGAGTTCTGACACCCGTCTCACCGAAGTAATGGCCACCAGAAAAACGGCCTTTACTGTCAAATCTTTCTCTGAAGCTCGCCTTAGCGGCTCAAAAGGAGAACCCTGCAGAGCCTTCAAAACTAGCCCCAGGTTCCAAGCTGGACAAGGTGCCCGCACGGGAGGACGGAGCCGAAGCACCCCTCTAAGAAACCGTGCCACATCTGGATGAGCAGCTAAAGACACGCCTACAACCTTACCATGAAGGGAGGCCAATGCTGCCACTTGCACCCGCAGGGAATTATAGGCCAAGCCTTTTTGTACACCATCCTGCAAAAAGTCCAGAATCGGCGAGACAGGAGCCCGCATGGGTGTGATCGCTTTTGAAACACACCAAGCCTCAAACTGGCGCCAGATCCTGGCATAAGCCATGGAAGTGGACCGCTTGCGGGCCTGCAGGAGAGTGGAAATAACATTTTTGGAATAGCCTTTGCCTCTCAATTGCGCCCTCTCAATAGCCATGCCATAAGACCAAAACGGCAGGCGTCCTCCATGGCCACCGGTCCCTGCGACAACAGGTTCGGTACCAGAAGTAAAGGAAGGGGAGCCTCCACTAGCATCTGTCGGAGGTCCGCATACTAAGGCCCCCGGGCCAATCCGGGGCGATGAGAACCACTTCTCCTGGGTGAAGCCGAATCCGCAGGAGCACACGCCCTATCAAGGGCCACAGAAGGAACACATACCAGAGGCCCAGAGGCCAGGGTTGAGCCAAGGCATCCAACCCGGCTGAGCGAGGATCTCTCCGTCTGCTGAAAAGCACGAGACTTTGGTATTTGAGCTTGTCGCCATAAGATCCATTACGGGCTTGCCCCATTTGGCACATATCTGCAGGAATACTTCGTCTGCCAGTTCCCATTCCGCTGGATCGATTTGATGCCTACTTAGATAATCGGCTTGCACATTGCTCTGACCTGCAATGTGTGCTGCCGACAGAAACTGTAGATGCAGCTCGGCCCAGTGGCAAATCTGTTTGGCCTGCGCGACCAGTGCTCTGCACTGAGTGCCGCCTTGTCGGTTTATGTAGGCCACTGTTGTCGTGTTGTCCGACATCACTCTGATAGCAAATCCTTCCAGGGTCACTTGAAAGGCCAGAAGCGCCTGAAACACCGCTTTCAACTCTAGGCGATTGATGGACCACTCCAACTCGTCGGGTGTCCAAAGACCCTGGGCATGCTTCCTCTTGCAATGTGCGCCCCAGCCCTTCAGGCTGGCATCTGTCACCACTAGGCACCAATCGGGGAGCGCCAGCGGCATTCCTCGCCGCAGCATGCTGTCTGAGAGCCATCACTCCATGTTGAGTCGGGCCGCAGGGAGCCAAAAGAGTCTGCATTGATAATCCTGAGATACTGGAGACCATCGTTGAAGCAGGAAATACTGCAGAGGTCTCAGGTGCGCTCTCGCCCAGGGCACCAAATCCAAGGTGGCCGTCATCGATCCCAACAGCTGGACAATGTCCCAAGCTCGCGGGCGGGGCATCCTCAGGAGCAGACGGACCTGATTCTGAAGCTTGCACCGCCTTTGCTCGGGTAGGAATACATATCCTGAGTCTGTGTCGAACCGTGCCCCCAAATATTCTAGAGATTTCGAGGGGGTCAGGTGACTTTTGGCTACATTGACGACCCAGCCCAGAGATTGCAGTACTGAGACCACTCTGGCTGTAGCTTGATGGCTCTCTGTTGCGGAGTCCGCCCTGATGAGCCAGTCGTCTAGGTACGGGTGAACCCGGATACCTTCTCGCCTGAGAAAAGCAGCTACTAACACCATTACCTTGGAAAAGGTTCGGGGAGCTGTGGCAAGGCCCGAAACTGGAAATGTTTTCCCATCACCGCAAACCGCAGAAACTTCTGGTGCGGGGGCCAAATTGGAATGTGCAAGTAAGCTTCTTTCAGGTCCAGAGATGTGAGAAACTCTCCTGGCTGTACCGCCGCACTGATGGAGCGCAGGGTTTCCATGTGAAAATGCCGCACTCTTAGGGACTTGTTTAATTCTTTTAAGTCCAGAATAGGGCAAAAAAAGACCCACCTTTTCGTGGCACCACAAAGTAAATGGAGTAGCAGCCGCAGCTGAAATCGGCGGGAGGCACCGGGGGGAAACCGCCCCAATGTGAATCAAGCCTTGTAAGGTCTCCTCTACCGCCGCCCGTTTGGCGGCAGAACCGCATTGGGACTCCACAAACACGTCTCTTATCGGGGCATCGAATTCTATTCGGTATCCTTCTCTGATCAGGTCCAAGACCCACTGATATGAGGTAATCTTGGCCCACTCCTCGAGAAAGAGGGAAAGACGTCCTCCTATAACAGGAATCGAGGAGGGGGCCGGCGCACCCTCATTGAGAGGGTCGCCCTTGAACTCCAGGTCTTGAGCCTGCTGCTGCGGAACGTTTGTCTGAGCGAAAGGAGTTCCTCTGCTGAAAACCCGCCACGAGAAGTGGACCCAGCAGAATGCCCCGGGCAGTACCTTCTAGCTTCACGGAAGCGAGGTCTATAAGAGGAGTGAACCGCCTGATCCTTGGAGGGAGACCGCGGCCTATCCTCGGGTAAGCGCTTGGGTTTAGCATCTCCCAGGCCTTTCACAATTTTCTCCAACTCCTCACCCAACAGGAGAAGGCCTTGAAAGGGCAACTTCACCAACCTTTGCTTAGAGGCCATGTCCGCCGCCCAATATCAAGCAGATGAAGCCATTACGTATGGGTTGTGTCCATCAACCAGCAGGGGGAGATAGAGAGCACTCAAATTTCACAGTGCCACATGGTCAGCTAGCTCCACTGCCTCTTCAGTATTCTCTATCTCCCCAAGCAGGGTGGTTGCAGCTTGATCAAGCTCCTTAAAAAATCTGCCTGGGGGTGGCTCCTGGCTTGCCAGTTGTTAGTGGCTATAGCAGCTTCACTTTAAAGGCATATAGGTTAGCCCTTTCCCTGCCTTACCCATCCCCCCAGTGGAAGTGAGCACATTAGTTTCACTTTTCCCTGCTCTTTCCCACTCTATACTTGGTGGATGCAGGCACATTGGTTCGCCTTTCCCTGCCTTTCCCACTGTTCTGTACCTCCGGAGTTGATTTGCCTCTTTTGCTGTTTTCTCTGCTTTCCTCACAGTGCTTATTTCAGATTGTCTTACAGGTCCTCTCTATTGAAGATCCTGGGAGTGGCGTGGCCTCCTCTGGAAATCCGAGGATGGCAAGTACCAAAAAGCCTGCTTGAGCCTTTCCTTTGCATGACTCCATCCAAGAGCTTATTTCAGCTCAATGGGCTGACCCCGAAGGACCTTTGAAAGTTTTCAGGGCTGTGGGGCAATTATACCCTCTGAGTGAGGAGCATTTGGCTCACTTTGCAATGCCTAAGGTGGATGCCCTAGTCACAGCTGTGACAAAGAGAACTACCCTCCCGGTTGAAGGAGGTGTTGCCCTGAAGGACATGCAAGACCGTAGACTGGAATCAGCACTTAAACGGTCCTTTGAAATTGCTGGTCTTACTATTCGGGCGTCTGCATGCAGTTGTTATGCTGCTGGAGCCTGCCTGGCATGGTTGCAACAGGCAGTGGAACAGCCCGGTGATGGAGCGGAGCCCTTGTCTGAAGTGGCTCTGCGAATGGAGTCGGCCTTGTCCTTTTTGGCTGACGCCTTTAAGATATTGTCAGAGCTTCGGCTAAACAGATGGCTGTAGCAGTGGCGGCTCGCCGTCGAAGGCGGTAGAACGAGAGGACATGAAATGAGGTTGAAGGGGGGGCAGCCTCATAGTAACATAGTAGATGACGGCAGAAAAAGACCAGCACGGTCCATCTAGTCTGCCCACGATAAACTCATATGTGTATACCTTACCTTGATTTGTACCTGTCTTTTTCAGGGCACAGACCGTATAAGTCTGTCCAGCAGTATTTCCCGCCTCCCAACCACCAGTCCCGCCTCCCATCACCGGCTCCGGCACAGACCCCGTATAAGTCTGCCCTCCCCTATCCTAGCCTCTCAACCACCAACCCCTCTTCACCCCACCACCCAATTTCAGCTAAGCTTCTGTGGATCCATTCCTTCTGCACAGGATTCCTTTATGCCTATCCCACGCATGTTTGAATTCCGTTACCGTTTTCATCTCCACCACCTCCCGCGGGAGGGCATTCCAAGCGTTCACCACCCTCTCTGTGAAGAAATACTTCCTGACATCTTTCCTGAGTCTGCCCCCGTTCAATCTCATTTCATGTCCTCTCGTTCTACCGCCTTCCCATCTCCGGAAAAGATTCATTTGCGGATTAATACCTTTGAAATATTTGAACGTCTGTATCATATCACCCCTGTTCCTCCTTTCCTCCAGAGTATACATGTTCAGGTCAGCAAGTCTCTCTTCATACGTCTTGGAACGCAACTCCCATACCATCCTCGTAGCTTTTCTTTGCACCGCTTCCATTTTTTTAACATCCTTCGCAAGGTACGGCCTCCAAAACTGAACACAATACTCCAGGTGGGGCCTCACCAATGTCTTATACAGGGGCATTAAAACCTCCTTTCTTCTGCTGGTCACACCTCTCTCTATACAGCCTAGCAACCTTCTCGCTACGGCCACCGCCTTGCCGCACTGTTTCATCGCCTTCAGGTCCTCAGATACTATCACCCCAAGATCCCTCTCCCCGTCCATGTCTATCAGGGTCTCCCCACCTAACACATACGCCTCCCTTGGATTTCTACTCCCTAAGTGCATCACTTTGCATTTCTTCGCGTTGAATGTGCGGATCTGATGATCTAATTAAAGGGTCTTAATCTACCAGACTAATGAGATATGAAATTTAAGGGGTATATCTGAAGCTGAGCGTTATATGTTATCGATAATATACTTGGGCATAAAATATGCATTTTTTTCAGCCAGAACAATTAAAGAGTTTTCTTGGATTTAAATAAGATTGTCACTTGAAAGGTCCAATATGGATGGTATTGCATGATTTACATTAATAGGAGGGGGGTTTTGTTTTCATGTTAATGCCTTTTCTTTAGTTATTTTCTTTATCATGATCTCCTTGTCTTGTGTCTGCACCCCCTCTGATTTTTGAGGTCTAAGAAGGAATGACTGATTTTCCTGATGTTTTCTTATCCTATGTATATGGTTGTATGTTGTTTATTCAGGTATAACTTGCATGCTATTTTCTAAAATTGCAATTTAAAAAAAAAGGAAATCTGTGGTCAGGTCTTCTTACTATCAGTTACAGGTGATTCAGCAGTTAACGCCTCTCTTACGCAAATTTAACTCAGTAAAGGGTATACACGCTTTGATTACCAGTAGATTGGATTACTGTAATTCACTTTTTCAAGATTTAACTCAGGTTAGCCTGAGGAGACTACAGTTGGTTCAAAACACAGTGGCATGTTTAATATCTGATAAAAAACAACAAAGCAGTGGAATCAAATGCATTTATTGGAACAATACCCAACGTGGCCACGTTTCGCCCTCAGGCTGCGTCAGGGGTACAAACTATAAAAAAAAAACAAGTATAAAAACATGTATAAGTATAAAAACATGTATAACCATACATATTAACAATGTCATAAGCATGATTCAACTAATAAAAGGCAATTATTTAAAAAAAAGATTCAACATATATAAAACAATCCTTTAAGAGTTCTAAAAAAACATGTATAGACATACATGATATCATCTGTAAAACAAATATTTATAATTATCATTAAAATCATACATCACATAAAAGTTTTATCAGAACATCTACAATTACTCATATCACATTTATAACTCTCAATAAAAAATGTTAAGATCATACAATTAGAATCAAAACATTTCAATGAAGAGGGGAAGAAATGTCTTTATACATACCTATCAAAAGTGTATGTAAATATATCATACACACTAGTAGTTCCAAAAATCTAGTTCTACACAGATATAAAAACAAAAAATAAAAATATCATCAGACAAGAAGCATATATAATGTGCACAAAACTTTTAAAAAAGACTCTAGACATTCTAGTTTCTCCACTTATATTCTTAACACAGAACCAAAAAAACTCCTTAGAAATAAATAACCAGTCCACATTACTGCTAGAGGCAGGAAACAGTTCACTGAATAAAAGACTTCTCACAAAAATATGTTTCAATTTGTTTATTAAATTTTAACATTTTAACAAGAATATACTTGTTATTGAAATACAGCCATAATAACGTTTATGCGGAAATAATAACATTCATTAAAGAAAACATCTTACAGAAGTAAAACCTACTTCAAAAAATAGTCTGATTTCTTAATTAATTATGATAATTATTGCTTCCTTAGACCTCATTATTGGAGGAAACGAAAAGTTATGGGGAAAATATAGCAATAATTCACAAAAATAATAAGGTGGCGTAATATTCCCTTGTATTATTACAATTGTTTAGAATCTAGAAAAGATTTAAGGGATTCAGGTGAAAAAAATGTATATTTAACCTGACCCAGTCTCACAAGGCACTTGCATGGATAGGCCAGGAAAAACATCCCTCCTATCTCAACAGTTCTTGATTTCAATGCCAAGAAGGCTTTCCTCCTCTGCTGAGTTGATTTTGTAACGTCAGGAAAAATCTGTACTTTAATACCCCCAAAACAGGTTTTTAAATTCTTAAAGTACTGTTTCATTATGTTGTTCAAGTCCTGTTCAAATATTAAAGACACTATCAATGTAGACCTTTCTGTTGTCTCATCAAGTGTTTGTTCAAGTATAGCTGAAATATTTCCAAGATCTATGTTCATAAGTTGAGCTTCTTGATTTTTCCCAGTCTCTCCTTTAGGAGTAGGAATATAATATACCTTATTAACAGGCGACATAGCTTCCAGAGACATTTTCAACACCTCATTCAAATAACTCTTAAATAAATCTAGAGGAGTAATCCCTAGGAGTTTGGGAAAGTTCAATAAACGTAGATTTAATCTTCTATTAAAGTTTTCAACTTGTTCCACTCGTCTCCGAAGTTCAACATTGTCTTTCACCACATTTGTTTTAAATTCTTGTAAAGAATCTACATTCTTTTGTATAACAGTCATTTTTTCAGCTGTTTCTTCTTTTATCAGGTCTACCTTTGCATTTAACTCACCAAATCTCTTATTAAAGTTACTGACTTCACCCGATGTTTGTTGTAAAGTCATATCCATTCTGTTCAGCTTTACCCAAATCATTTCAAGATTTACCTCCTGCGTTCTCCTAGAGGTTCCTACGACCTCTGCTCCCAGCGTCTTCTGTGGAGCTTCCCGACCCTCACCGTGGATCTCACCCAATACACTTCCGGTAGGGCGTTGATCCACATCGGTACTCGCCATCGATGCTGGGCAGGGAGGTTTACTAATAGATGGTGGAGAGAGAGATACATCCTCTCCCAGCGGGACCTCCACTTCCCCAAGGAGCCCCGCTATGGGATCCACATCTCTGCTTGTTTGGGAAATCGGGCTGAAAAAACGCTCTAATCCAGTCCGAGTCGATGAAGGAGTCGAGGTAGGTGGGGGTACTATCTTCGTCAACCCCTTCCTTTTAGTATGGGGCATATTGTCCGCAAGAGTTTTTTTTTTTTTTTTTTCTCGGGCTGGTTCTCAGAGCGACTTTTCGGCGCTGCTGTTACGCCGCCATCTTGAATCGTCTCCTTCTCACAAAAATATAACAACAGAGGAAGCACTGCAAGCACTCAATCTTAAAAACAACATCTAGTACGTCTCCATCAGATCACAGCTAGACTCCCTACATATTCCAAAGATGTGCAAGATGAACAGAAATAAAGCAAACACTTACCCACTTATCTGCTACTTCCAACTAAACTGATATGCATTAGCATTACTAGCTTCTGAGACCCATGACTCATATAGCATCATCATAAGGTTAAAGGTCATCTCTAAGCACATTGCAAGTATCTTAAAGGGCCAGATAGCTATTTTACATTTGAGAGCCAGATTTTAAAATAAACAGTGCTTAATTGTGAAATGTTCATAAAGGTTACAAAACTGATGATCTAAATTAATAAAAGCTTACAAATGGGTATAAACACAATGCTTTCAAAACCGAAAACTCTAGGAATAAATAACCTGTCCACATTACTGCTAAGGTAGGTGACAGTTCACTGAATGAAAAACTTCTCACAAAAATGTAACAGCAGAGAGAGCACTGCAAGCACTCAATCTTAAAAACAACATCTAGTACGTTTCAATGAGATCACAACTAGACTCCCTACATATTCCAAAGGTGTGCAAGATCAACAGAAATAAAGCAAACACTTACCCATTTATCTGCTACTTCCAACTAAACTGATATGCATTAGCATTACTAGCTTCTGTGAGACCCATGACTCATATAGCATCATCATGAGGTTAAAGGTCATCTCTAAGCACATTGCAAGTATCTTAAAGGGCCAGATAGATATTTTACATTTGAGAGCCAGGTTTTAAAATAAACAGTGTTTAATTGTAAAATGTTCATAAAAATTACAAAACTGGTGATCTAAATTAATAAAAGCTTATCTAAACAAATGGCTTTATCATAGAAAAACCGAGTAGTCACTCTCTTGATTTAACCCATATGGTTTCACTGTATTAAATTTAAAAATAAGCCTCTGTTCTGCCTTTAACAACAATTTGTTGACATCTCCACCTCTCCAATGTGTTTTGATTCTCAATAATACAAGAAATCTCAATTCTTCAAAGGAGTGCATAAAATCATGCATATGTTCTACCAGTGGTTTTTCAAACATCTTGTTTTTTATGGCACTCTTATGTTCTGCAATACGTTTGTTGAATATACGTACTGTTTTACCAATATATACAAGTCCACAAGGGCAAATAATTCCATAGACAACCTGAGATGTTTTACAATTCGAATATTGATCTCCTTGTCTTGTGTCTGCACCCCCTCTGATTTTTGAGGTCTAAGAAGGAATGACTGATTTTCCTGATGTTTTCTTATCCTATGTATATGGTTGTATGTTGTTTATTCAGGTATAACTTGCATGCTATTTTCTAAAATTGCAATTTAAAAAAAAGGAAATCTGTGGTCAGGTCTTCTTACTATCAGTTACAGGTGATTCAGCAGTTAACGCCTCTCTTACGCAAATTTAACTCAGTAAAGGGTATACACGCTTTGATTACCAGTAGATTGGATTACTGTAATTCACTTTTTCAAGATTTAACTCAGGTTAGCCTGAGGAGACTACAGTTGGTTCAAAACACATTGGCATGCTTAATATCTGGACATATAAAGACTGACCACATTTCTCCTGTTTTAGCTGAATTAAACTGGTGCCTGTTACAGTGAGAATTACATTTAAAATATTGTGCCTCATGTACAAGGTTTTTCATATGGACTCTCCTAAATATCTTTCAGATGTCATGCTTCAAAACGTGTCCCAGCACTCACTATGTTCATCTCAACGTCCTTTTCAACTTCTTCCATTAACTTTGGCTAAACTGACTTCAACTAGAAGATGAGCTTTTTGTTATGCAGGACCTCTCTTGTGAAACTCTACCATCAGAAATCAGTGTTTATATTTATTATAAAAACTTAGTATACCGCCTAGCTAACAAAGATCAAGGCAGTTAACATAACAATAAAATCATAAATTTAAATAGATTAGCTGGTTTTCATAAAGCCTTAAAACAGCTCTTTGTGAATACCTTTGGAAGTTCTTAAAATTATAAAGATGAAAAAAAAACAATTTAATTTTAATAATCGCTATGTTTGTCAGGGCCGTGCCAACATGGTAAGCGAGGTAACCATGGCAGGAGGGCGCCGTCCTCTGGGGGGTGCCCCGCCGCGCCATGCTTACCTCACCCTCCCGCGTCCCAACTGCCCACCCTCCTCTCCCCCCCAACAAGATCCCCCTGAAACCTACCTACGTCCGGCAGCGAAGCCTCAGGAAAGATGTCAGGAAGTATTTTTTCACGGAGAGGGTGGTGGATGCTTGGAATGCCCTCCCGTGGGAGGTGGTGGAGATGAAAACGGTAACGGAATTCAAACATGCGTGGGATATGCATAAAGGAATCCTGTGCAGAAGGAATGGATCCTCAGAAGCTTAGCCGAAATTGGGTGGCGGAGCAGGTGGGGGGAAGAGGGGTTGGTGGTTGGGAGGCGAGGATGGTGGAGGGCAGACTTGTACAGTCTGTGCCCTGAACAAGGCAGGTACAAATCAAGGTAAGGTTTACACATATGTTTGTCTTGTTGGGCAGACTGGATGGACCGTGCAGTTCTTTTTCTGCCGTCATCTACTATGTTACTATGATGACAAGGAAACCATCTTTTTCTTTTTTATATATTTTATTTGTTTATTAAATTTTGAAATTACATATCTCAATATCAGAGATACTCAGAGAAAACATACAAATATAGTAGGAAATCTTCCAAACATTTAAAAGAAAATATATATCAATCTTTTACCCACCTTCTAGAAATCAGAAACCCAAGATTTAAGAAAATACATTAATCAGAAGAAAATAAATAATAAACAGGAAGATGCCCCCTTTAAATTCTGTCTCCAGCCTGCCATACTTTCAGGATTTAATCATGACATTCATTTCCTCTTTAGCATCTAGAAAATCAGTTAGCTGTTGTGAGTCAAAGAATTGAAACTGTTTACTTTAATGCAATACATAACACAAACAAGGAAAACGTAATACAAAATTAGCCCCTAAGGCTAACACTCTGGGCCGTAAGGCCAAAAAAGGATTACGCTTGTGTTACCCTAGAAAGGTCAGGAAATACACAGACTTTTGAACCCAAAAAAAGCCTCTCCAAATGTTTGAAGGAAAGTCTCAAAATTGCATTTCGATCAGGTTCCAAAACAAAAGTGACCAGCATAGTAGTTCTCTGTGTAATCACTTCTAAAGAGGTTTCCAAAAGGAGGTAAGATTCATTTTATCCACTTCTCGCTTATGAGAGAAATCTCCCATAGATCTTCCTGAGCTCCAGGTATATTGAGCTCGTGTAATAGGTGGAAGTGAGTCTCCAGCCATCCCCAGGACCTCTATTAAATATTTTTTTACCATGTCCAAAGGAGCAATCAATGGTGACCTAGGAAAGTTGAGGAATCTCAAATTAAGCCTTGATTTTCCAAATATTCTAAATGTTGATGCAGAAAATTCTTATCCTTAATTAAGACTGGCTCTATATTTTCTAGGATTTGCATTTTAGATTCCAAACTTTCAACCTTACGGGAGAAACTACACTGGCTCCCACTCAAGGAACGTATCACTTTTAAAGTATGCACCTTAGTCCACAAAATCATTCACGGTGAAGCCCCTGCATTCTTGTCCGATTTAATAGACCTGCCACCCAGAAACGCTAAAAGATCGTCCCGAATCTTCCTCAATCTCCATTTCCCTAAGTGCAAAGGCATAAAATACAAAGTACTGCACGGATCAACCTTCGCTTACATGAGCACGCAATTCTGGAATACATTACCATGCAACCTGAAAACGATCTACGAACTAACCGACTTCCGCAAACTACTGAAGACTCATCTCTTTGAGAAAATCTACTGCAAGAATCAAAACACATGAAGTCCATACACACTAATAGATACGCATCAATACACTCTCTTCTGAATTCTCTTCCCCCGTATCTTCACCACTCTTAAAACTCTACCCACAGATAAAATTGTTTAGACATTTATGTTCCCTTGATACTATTTTATCGCCCTCTGTATTCCCCACTGTTATATTCCATTGTTCTTTCCTAAATGATGTTCTATTCCCAAATGATATCCTGACTTTACTCTGTCTTCCCATAACTCTTCACAATGTAACCCATAATCGTACTGCAACAAATTGTATTTCCATCATTCACAATGTATTGTAAGCCACACTGAGCCCGCACATAGGTGGGAAAATGTGGGATACAAATGCAAATAAATAAAATAAAAATAAACCTTCGAGGACTGCTGAGCAGTCACCTGTGCTTGAATCAAGACCACTTCTGAAATAGCCTTTATATGTTTAGAATTTTCTCTTATCACAGTCAGCAAAGAAGAATGAGTGTCATGAATCTTGTCCCAAAGTGACTCTAAAGTCACTATGGCTGGTTTAACTTTGCCACAAGATGGTAAAGGGAGAGAGATTAGCTTTCTACCTGAGATAGAGTACTTACAATTTCTGGAGGTAATATCCTTATAGCTGATTGAACAATAGTCTCTTGCCGAGGAGCCATGATCTCTTTTGCTGGGGAAGCCTTCCTTCCTTGCAAACCAGGCTCCATGGCATTAGCCTCCCTGGCTCCAAAAGCCTCGACCCTTCCCGGCTGTGGTGGAGCCGTACGTTCTTCGGGGCTCAAAGAAGCCCCATTCGTGCTGCTCACTGACGCCAAGGTGTCAGTTCGTTCAGAAGGAGATGTCTTCAAAGGGACCGCAAAAGCTCCAAGAGAATCCAGCATCATCTGTCTCATCGATGGAACCATTTTGGGAGTCGAGGGATGCTCCCTAACTTTCCCTCTCCGCTTGCCCATCGAAAACCACGGGCTGGGAGGTACTCTGTGAGAGGTACGCTGGAGTTTCAAAGGAGCATTTGCTGGTCCATCTGCCTCAAATCGCCATCTTGGATTCTCACCATCTTTTTCTTTTGATTTACCCACAGGAAAAAAAAAGATTTTAAATGCTCCCTGGTTTCCAACCTAATTAAGGTTTTTGAAAAAACCTTTGTATTAAAAAAAAAAACTCTGAATGTTGAGCACCTGATTTTCATAACATGTCTGGCCCTTTACTAGGTGAAAAACTCTCTGCACAAATAGAACACCTGCTAGGGAGTCCCCATAATCAGCCCCTCCAAATGATGCACTGATTACAATTTAGAACATATTGGGGGGCGCTAGTGAGCTCTTGACAGGAATGGTTGTCTAGCCTGCTCTCTCCCTCCTATCATAGCTCAATAATCGTTCAGATTCTGGAATTTTATCATCAAAGCTATCCGAATTCGTCTCTTACTTTCTACCATCATGTCAGGAACAAGATCATCTAAACAAGACTTGTCTAACACCCTGATAACTGGATCTAAAAGATCAAAAACCGATCCTTCCACACCAGAAAAAATGATGCCTTGCAAAAGCTCTTCTCATGCCTCGGATCCTATGCTAGAAGAACTCCGTGCACTCCGTGAATTAACATCCAAGCATTTCGAAACCACCTGCAAATTCCAGAACGAAATTGCTTCAATTACCTCCTCTCTAAATGCTTTTCAAGTAAGAATCGAAGACTTAGAACGACGCTCTGAACAAACTGCTCTCCAGCTCACACAAATACAAAATGCATCTAATAATCGCTTTAAAAAACTAGAACCGGAATTAGAAGATCTCTCCAATCGCTCCAGGAGAAATAATATTCGTATTCTGGGTCTCAGAGAAGGACTAGAAGGTTCTAACATGACTGACTTTCTAACCAAATGGATTCCTGCCATCCTCAATCTCACCTTTGATCCACCCTTGGAATTCGAGTGGGCCCAACACACACCATCACAAATGCGGCTCAATCAACCACATCCGAGACCAGTAGTCGCAAAGCTTCTTCGATTCCAGCAAGCGCTGCAAATCCTTACGACAGCACGTACAAAATCTTCGCTCCAAAATGAAAGCAAGAAGATTCTAATTGTTCCGGAACTGGCTTAAGTTACAGCCAGAAAAAGAAAAGCTTTCCTTGAAATGCGACCACGACTGAAACTCTTAGGAGCTCGATTCGGTCTTCAATACCCAGCGCGTATGACAGTAACCATTAATAACAACACCAAAACCTTCGACTCTCCAGACTTGTTGCAAGACTTCATCAATCTACTTCAAAATCAAGGCATGGCATAATGAATTGATAAGCATGATCTCTACCTGCTTTCTCTTTCGTTGCTGCATGGATTCTAAGATAGCATGCCATACTATTTCAATTTATTTGTTATCAAGCATGCTAACTCTCCTTAATAAGCATGCTTAACAACCTATAAACACTGCACGCTTTGTTACCTTTCTCTCCTTCTCATCTTTATTATATTTCTGTATCTTGCAAAGCATGATTATCCAAATGGATAAAACTTATCAGCGGTTAAAATCTAGTTTAACTTACTTATTCTCAGTCATCTCCTGCTGATTGCATGTATGATTACACGTTTCTTATTTTTCTTAAATATGTATTCATTTCATGTTAAATAAGAACACATAGAGGGGCATAATTGAAAGGGATGCAAAGAATTCTTAAAACTCTGGGATTTTCACGCACCTAATACTCAACCAACACACGTAAAGGGACACACACTAGACATCATTACATACAAATTCGACTCAGACTCAACTCTCCTACTTACTGACACAAGATGGACACCCACACCATGGACAGACCACCATAAAGCATATGTCTCCCTCCACTGGCGAAAAATACACAGAAATGCAGTCAACAAACATGAACGAATAACATATACCACGAGAGGAAAAATAGACCCCACAACATTCTGGCAACAGGTCTACCAAAATGAATGGCCAACAAATACAGACACCATACAATTCCTCCAAGAATGGGACGACATATGCAAGACAACATTAGACACAATTGCCCCAATCCAAACCAGAAGATCATATAGGAAAAAATCAAATCCATGGTTCACCGAAGAGCTGAAAGAACTGAAAACACAAGTCAGAAAGCTAGAACGCGCATGGAACAAAAAGAAAGATGAACATACACTGAATGCCTGGAAATCACTTCAGAGGAAATACAAATACACCATAAAACAGACTAAAAGACTACACTACAAAACAATGATTGGACCAAACTACAAAGACACACACAAACTCTTCCACCTTGTAAATAAATTGCTAGACACCACACCAGTTACAAACAACAGCAAAGATACACCAGGGGTCGACGACCTTGCAAAATACTTCAAGGAGAAAATTATACAATTACGACTTAAAATACCCACCAGCCCTATTGAATACGCCACACTCCTAAATTGTCTAGACCCAGAAGACGAAATATACCCAGCAGACAGGATCTGGACCGAATTCGAATTACTGTCAGAAGACCTCATCTTTAAAACGCTCAAAAGATTCGCCAAATCCTAATGCAAACTAGACGTCTGCCCAAACAACCTCATGAAATCAGCTCCTCAACAATTCATAGTAGACCTAATGAACCACTTTTTCCATTATGGGTTGAGGACGTCCACATATTAGGCATGCCCAAGTCCCGCCATTGCTGCGCCTCCGATATGCCCCCTTGAACTTTGGCCGTCCCTGCAACGGAAGCAGTTAGGTACGTCCAAAATTGGCTTTCGATTATACCGATTTGGACGACCCTGGGAGAAGGACGCCCTTCTTCCGATTTGTGTCGAAAGATGGGCGTCCTTATCTTTCGAAAATGAGCCTGATACTGTTTATTTGAAAATGCCTATCTGATATCAGCATCATATAAGATCCAATTATTTGCATGTTAACTATTTCTCTTTATAGATTGTTTAAGGTTCAAAATATTCAACTACCTATATCTCATAGTTCATTGCTTTTAGTAAGCGTAATAGTCATAGCTGTTATATGAAATGTTTACCCCTAATTCTTACACACACTACTACGCTACATAATTGTAGATACTTAAGGTCAAATCTCTTCATTAATGGGTTACTCTCACTATACATTTCTAATTTGATCTACCCTTAAACACAAGATAATATCTTCTTTTATATCATCTCTCTCACTACATTGGCCATTCTCACCACTCCACAATTTCTATTAATCTTTTTTAGTCACTCTCTACTCTCTTTATTAATGTACATTTAGTATTATAGATGGCAGAATCTTTCTATTATCTTAATCTCATAGGAGGGAATAGATTCTTGCTGGACCCCCCCCCCCCCCCCCCCCCCCCCGTCTTAGTCACTGGTTCCAGTATATTTTTCTTTCTATGTTGACTGAGCATTTTTTTGCTCTTTATGTCGTTTACTGTTAATACATTTCTGAGGCATATATCTCCAAAACTATATTTATTACATTTATTACACTCACTTAACTTAAGCAATCTCCTCATTCATCACAGTACTCATCTCAGCTCTTCTCCCCATCACAATGGCTAATACCAACTCATTCAATACACTGACACTAGTTTCCTGGAATGCAAATGACTTAAGACATCCAATCAAACAGAAATAAGTATTCACACACCTTACAAATTTAAAACCCTCAATAATCTTCTTACAAGAAACACACATTCCCAACCTCACCAACTTTAAATCTGCCTTCCCTTGGATCTCTTACACTATCGATGCCTCATCAATTGGCCGCAAACATGGGATATCAATTCTATTTCACAAAGACCTAAATGTTAGCACAACAGAGCACATCAGTGATCCAGAAGAAAGATGGGTAATTGCTAAAGTAACATTATCTAATGAACAACTCATCTTAGTTAACCTTTATGCCCCTAATTTAGATTCCCCAGAATTTTTTACCTCCCTTTTTCAAACAATCGCCTCCTTTGCTCCCTTACCTATCTATATTACAGGGGACTTTAACTTTCCTCTAGACATCTGGATGGACAAACATACTTCATCTTCAAGAAACATCCCCAAAGCCAATATCACTTTACGCTCTTTAATCACTCAATTCAATATAGTCGACCCCTGGAGAATTAATCACCCGACTATCAAAGATTACACACACTTCTCTTCCTCCCATTCTAGTTTCTCCCACATAGATTACTTTTTAATCTATGCATCTTTACTTCCATCGGTCTCTGGAACCACAATCCAACCAATTGTAATTTCCGATCATGCTCCTATAACGCTTTCTCTCCCATCCAAAGTGCATCTAAGTCTCCCAACTGAAAACTTAAATTGAAATTATTAGCTGATGAAGATGTTCAAAATCGAATCAAAAAATTTATTAAAGAATTTTTTCACTTCAATCTCTCTGATGACATCTCATCTCTAACAATATGGGAAGCTTTTAAAGCCTCACTAAGAGGCAAATTTATTTCCATCTCTGCATATAAAGAAAAGAACATTTCAATAATCTTACAAACATAGAAAATAAATTTTAAGAACAAGAACAACTCTATTTTCACACTAATGATAAGTCAATACTCAATACTATATATCAACTAAAATACTCTCATAATAAGCTACTTAGTGAACATGCCAATAAATATTATTCCAAAGGTAACAAAAGTAGCAAATTACTAGCTAACCATTTAAAACAGAAAAATACTAAAATTCAAATACCCTCAATTAAGAATACAAATAATAATATTATTACTTCACCTTCTGATATACTAAAATCCTTCCACCAATTTTATTCTTCTCTCTATCAATCAGATACCAGTGGAGACCTATCAGATATAAACAATTTTCTCATCCCCAGTGGTCTGAATCTGACAATAAAAT
The DNA here is from genome assembly GCF_901765095.1 of Microcaecilia unicolor. Taxonomy (NCBI): domain Eukaryota; kingdom Metazoa; phylum Chordata; class Amphibia; order Gymnophiona; family Siphonopidae; genus Microcaecilia; species Microcaecilia unicolor. The sequence goes on along the minus strand of NC_044039.1, from coordinate 80,922,241 downwards.
CCTAACAAAAATTATTGATACTGATGATATTATACAAGCTCTTAAGGATCTTCCCTCCAATAAAGCTCCAGGTCCTGATGGTATTCCTATAGAATTTTACAAAGCCTATAAACCTCTCCTCAACCCTATCCTTAGCAATTTATTCAATTTCCTCTCTCCAACCACAGTTGCTAAAAGCCGTTTCTCTGAAGCAATAATTACAGTTATCCCCAAACCAAATAAAGACTCACAATTAATTCAGAACTATAGGCTCATTTCTCTCTTAAACACAGACTACATGATTTATGCAAAAATTCTTGCTAATAGAATTAAAAAAGTTATTAGTAAAATCATATGCCCAAATCAAGTAGGATTTATGCTGGGCAGACTCATCACGGATAATTCAAGATTATTCTTTCATCTTTTCAATATTGCCAACTGTCTCAATCACCCAGCTTTAGCCATTGCTGTAGACACTGAAAAGCCATCTGACAGAGTAGAATGGTCATACCTTTTTCACACTATGAAATGGTTCGGTGCCAGCTCAGAGTTTATAGAAAAAAACTAAAGTATTATATACTCACCGGATTGCACATATTATAGCTAACAATCACCTTTCTGATTATATAAACTTATATAGAGGCACTCGCTAAGGATGCCCTCTATCTCCCTATCTCTTCAACATCGCTCTCGAACCCCTTTTACTCTCAATCATCTCCCATGAAAAAATAACAGGCACACAATATAACTCCTCAATATATAAAACTTCAGCATACGCTTATGATATCTTATTATACATAACTAATCCCCATACCTCTCGTCCAGCTCTTTTCTCATTAATTGATTCCTATTCAAAGATCTCAGGTTATAAGTTAAATCAATCCAAAACAGAAGCACTTTCTCTCAGTCTTCACGCCACTTCAAACTCCATCTGACCATATGGATTAATCTGGTCCCCTTCCAAAATTAGATATCTAGGTATTGAAATTAGTCATACTCTGACACCTTACATATCAATAGTGAAAATATTTTAAAATTTCTAAAACATTTAATTTCATCTTGGAACCCTCTACTTATCTCTTGGTGGGGAAGACTTGAAACAATCAAAATGATGATTTCTCCTAAAATCAGCTTCATTCTTAGTATGATCCCCTTTCTTTTCCACAATACCTTCTACAAACGAATTGATAAACTCCTTTCTCTCTTTCTTTGGAAAACTAAACCCCCAGATATATCCGTGATGAAACTTAAAGCCCCAAAAGAGAAATTTGGAGTCTTTTTTCCTGATTTTCAATTATATCATAAAGCATTTATAATTCAACAAGGTTATCACTGGTTCTCCTCCCCAACTAATTACTCTCCTTTATGGCTCCAATTAGAATCATCTCTCCAATTCCCACACACCTTTTATTAACTATCACAATACCCCATCATCTAAAAGATAATCTGATACTTGCCAACACCAAATCCTGTCTTCAAGAACTCGATAGTACTTTAGATATACCTGTTCACAAAACTGCACACATTTCTCTCTGATATAATCCAGATATACAAATCAACAATAATATATGCCACTGGCCAGCACGGTCAAACAACAACATATGGTCTCTCATTGACATCCTGGACCCCACACATAATACTCCTCTGCCATTCCATAAATTACAATCAATTTTCTCATTAACTTCAACTCAATATTTTAAATGGCTCCAACTAACACACTGTCTAAATAATTCTAAAATATTAAATAATCTAAGTTTTACCTCTCCCTCAATTTACCAAATAGCTAAAACCTCTTTAGATAAGGGACATGTCGCCTTATCCACTTACAAATTACTGCTTTCACACCAGGGGCATAGCTACATGGGGCCACGGGGGCATGGGCCCCCGTAGATTTTGCCCTGGCCCCCCTGCCACCACCCCCTTCGACCCCCCCCCCCCCCCCCCCCGCCGCCAACCCTCCCCTGCCACCATCGGGTACCTTTACTGGCAGGGGTCCCCAACCCCTGCCAGCCGAAGTCCTCTTCTCCGGCATGGCCTTGTTGCTGATCTGCAAGGGCAGGCCTCTGTTTCTGTGAGTCTGACATCCTGCACGTGTACAGAAGCCTGCCCTTGCAGATCAGCAACGCAGCCGCGCCGGAGAAGAGAACGTCAGCTAGCAGGGGTTGGGGACCCCCGCCAGCAAAGGTACCCAACAGCAGGGGAGGGTTGGCAGCAGCGGGAAGAGGGGGTCGAAAAGGTTGCCACTGGGGGGGGGGGGTCAAAGGTGGTGGTGGCAGCGGGAGGGGTCAGTGGCGCCAGGGGGGGGCTAAAATGTGCCCCCTCACCTCAGGCTCTGGACCCCCCTCCCACCGAAGTCTGGCTACGCCCCTGTACAGATATATAAATAAGACCTCCATCATATCATTATGGGAAACTGAAACCAACACTATTATTCCTGATTCTTCTAAAGATCTCCTTTGGTCTTCCCTTGTCAAACCATTATCTTCAGCTAATTTTTCACAATCCATGCTCTTTCTTTACCACAGAGTTTCTTGGACCCCCAGGAAAATGCATATTGCTGGTTTAGCCCCTTCTAACATATGCTGGCATTGTCATTCTTATATAGGCACCTTAATCCATATGATCTATGAATGCCCCCAAGTCCTTCATTTCTGGACCTCTATATGGAACATTATAAGCAAAATTTTCAAACTCAGTTGCTCATTATCTACCTTTATAGTGGTTTTCAAGTCTCACTCTCCTTTTATCACTCTTACCATTAATCATAAACCACTCTTTGACATATTAATAACTGTTGCACAATATCTAATATTGATCAATTGGAAGAACTCCAAGCTTTTAAATGAGCACTTATGGTGGCAATCAGTACTACTGTATCACAAATTTGCAGCTGCCACCTTAAATGGTTCTCTTCATAAAAAGCTCCTAATCTGGTCCCCTTTAAACAAATATGTTGTTACTTGATTTACTACAATAACAAGGTTATTCTTCAACATTCAGAAATAGATAACTCTACATTTATTACTACTGATATTATTGTAGCTAATCTTTATTGCTATTCCTATATATTTTTATAACACAATCCTCTGATGTATATCCATATTTGTATTTATATTGTTTTTTCCAATATTGTTTATGTTTGTTTGTTTTCCTGTGTTATAAGTTTAAAACTTCAATAAATTCTCATGGAAAAAAAAAGAACATAATACTACTCTAACGGATAAAAGGTTATTAAGTTCTGACAGTTCCTCTGTGTATATCCATATGCTGCACAAGCCGGCATTTTTGAAAATACAGATGAGATCAAATGAAAATGTCACCAACAATAAAGAACGACAACATGGATGCAGCAGCAGATAGTTTTGTTTGCTTTATTTTGGGTGTACCAGGATGGAGGCTACGGGGGGGGGGGGGGGGGGGGGGGGATGGGGGAGACAGCTTCAGCTTTTTGACGTCATTCTGTATCGTTCTCAATCTAACCTCCTTGGTGACAGCAGGATTGTGACTGCAGTAAACTAAGCTGCTGTGAAATACTGCATTTTACCACAGCTTAGTACAGTGGTTCCTAAACCTGGTCCTGGAGGCACTCCAGCCAGTCAGGTTTTTAGGATATCCACAATGAATATTCATGAGAGAGATTTGCATGCAGTTGAGGCAGTGCGTGCAGATCTCTCTCTTGAATATTAATTGTGGATATCCTGAAAACCTGACTGGCTGGGTGCCTCCAGGACCAGGTTTGGGAATCACTGGCTTAATAGTATCTCCCACCCTTAGCGTTTGGTTGCAGGAGAAGAGGCCCTCTCCCTATATCCTTTCTCTGGAGGTCAAATCAGCTGATATATGCAACTAGATGATTTACAATCATAACTCAGTTGAAGGATATTCCTTTGCTGGCTCTTTGACAGAAATTGATTTTTTTACATTGCTATAATGTTTCAGAATGTATAGACAGATACAACTCATTTAAATGTCTGGATCTAGGTATTACTGAGCACATTTGTGCTCTGTTGACTTCTTAGATTCTTTATTTTAATATCCTTTGTTTTTTGTTTGTTTGTTTGTTTTAGGTAGCCTGCCATATGAATATAAAATTGTGATAGCTGGAAATCATGAACTCACATTTGACCAGGAGTTTATGGCTGACTTAATCAAACAAGACTTCTACTATTTTCCTTCTGTGTCTAAATTAAAACCTGAAAATTATGAAAATGTACAGACTCTTCTTACAAACTGCATCTATCTTCAGGACTCTGAAGTGACTTTGAGAGGATTTAGAATATATGGCTCCCCTTGGTAAGCAGGTCTTTTAAAAGCTAATTAAAAAGTTAGCATCTGTTATGTTATCAGATGTTTTATACCCACTAAAAGTGTCTTTTTGTAGAAATGATTGTGCCATTACTCAGATGTGGGGCTGCTCTTGGGGCGGGAGTGGGAAAATTGGAGTGACCACCCAGGGCTCTATAGCCCCTTGCTAGCACTTCCCTGTAACCCGACATAGAATTCAGACATGGTGTGATTCTCTAGTTTTTCACCTTCTCCCTCTCACCAGCAGGAAATATAAAGGAGCAACACTCTTACTTGCTGCTGTCTAATGCTATTCTGGCATGGGAAAAGCAATGTAGGAGTGTATCCTGGGTCACCTTTGTGAGCCTGAGGCCAGTAGCATAGCCATATTGAGGGCGCGGGAGGAGCAAAGAACAGACATCCAATGGCGCTGGCGTGCATTTCAAATGGGACAGATCACATTAAAAATAGGCACCGGTACCATTGGAAGTTCGTTTGGGGGAGCAGCTGCTCCCCTGGTGACCTATACACCTCTGCTAGAGACGTAGCTTATGCTCTAAACCGTGCTCTGAGCCATGCTGTCATGGTTTCTGTAAAACTCCCTGCTTTGCAGTTTTGTGGAAGATGTGCTGTGCCATCAAGGACAGCGCTTGCCATCTTTGTCTGTTATTCACTGTGTGGACCTGGGGCGAGTGAGGTTCCCAGCTATAGACAGGTTAAACAACCTTGGGAGGCAACATTGTATCTGCACCAGGTAGAACCAGTTCTACCCTGGAGAGAGGAGGAAGCAGCTGGACCACAAACTATACTGGATGGTTTTTTGTCCGGGCATCTGCTTGCCAATCTTCAAATCTCTGCTTAAAGCCCACCTCTTCAATGTCGCCTTCGGCACCTAACCTCTACCCAGGAAATCTAGACTGCCCCAACTTGACATTTCGTTCTTTAGATTGTAAGCTCCTTTGAGCAGGGACCGTCCTTCTTTGTTTATTTTGTACAGCGCTGCGTAACCCTAGTAGCGCTCTAGAAATGTTAAGTAGTAGTAGTAGTAGGTAATGAAGAATCAGAGTCACAGCTAGTCAGGGGCACTGTTACTGTCCTGTTTGTAGTCAGAAAGATACTCTGAGGAGTTGCTGGATGGAATTAATGGATTTACACCTGATTGACCCACTAGACTCTGTGCCACATAAGGATAGCTAGGTTCCCAAACTCTCTGATAAAGATTGTCAGTGCAGCCACAGAGAAAACACTGCAGGCACAAGAAGAGATTTATGGTGCTTGGACCCCATACGCAGGGCCGTGCCTAGGGTCTCTGGCGCCCCCCTGCAGACTATCAGTTGGCGCCCCCCCCCCCCCCCCCCGGTGAAAATGATCGCTCACCACTTGCCACACTGACAGGAATTGTCAGCAATATTCTTAGAAACAAATTGCTATACATTGCAAAATAAGATAGCAGATGTAAATTCTCAAAGTGGACATATTCCAAACGCTAAAATGAAAATAAAATTATTTTTTTCTACCTTTGTTGTCTGGTGACTTTCTTTTTCCGATCATGCTGGCCCAGTATCTGAGTCTGCTGCTATCTGTCCTCTTAACTCCATTTCCAGGGCTAATTTATTTCTTTACTTTCCTCCTTTCTTCTTCATTTCTTGCTCTATATCCATTTCCAGCAATTTCTTCTCTCTCCCTGGGTCCTGCCCTCCCATCCATGTCCATTCTTGTCCCTCTCTGCCCTTCCCTCCTCCATCCATAGCTAGCAATCCTCCTCTCTCCCCTCCCCTCCATTTCCAGCAAATTGTCCTCTCCCTGGGCCCCCATGTCCATCCTTGTCCCTCTCTGCCCTTCCCTGCTGCATCCATAGCTAGCAATCCTCCTCTCTCCCCTCCACTTCCAGCAATTTGTCCTCTCCCTGGGCCCTGCTGCTGCCCTCCCATCCATGCCTGGCATAGGCGGTCGGTGGCCCAACTGTTTGGGGAGGCTAAAGGGGGCGGGGTTAGGGGTGGGCCAGGGGCGGAGCTTACCTCCATAAGTGTTTGACAACACACAGAAAAAAAATAAGTAAAAATAAAAGTCACAGTTAATACCTTTTATTAAATTTAGATATTAGATATGTATCATATGTCAAAGAATAAAGTGGTTGCTCAAAGCATATACTAAACACAATCGCTCAACTGCAAAACACTATGCACAACTTTGTGCAAAAACACACTCAGAACCTTACTGTACCATAAATATTACACTGGGAAGACCCTAATACACCAATATACCACCATACGGAACATGCAGACCGTCAACAATATGAAACAAGGGATCATAATATCATGATACGTGTAGAGCCAAAAAAACACCCTTTTAGGGTGGCTAGTGTTCACAATGAGCTCCTTTTATTAACGACCATATGTAGATCCTTCAAGAGGTAGTGTGTCATGATTTACGCTGTATACCCTTTCTGGTGTTTTGGTGCCAACTTAGTAAGGCCAACACACAATCTCTCCACTGCAAAACACTATATACAAACTTGTGCAAAACACACTCATAGCCTTACCAAACCATAACAGCACTAATTCCAAGGACAGAACGAGCTACAACCTTTATGTGTGGAAAGGCAGCACTATAATTACACCGGGCTCTAAAACACCAGTACACAACCTAGTGAAACCAAAATAAACAAAAAGGGCTGCAAATACTTCACGCTAGCAGAATACTGCATCTTGATCACACATGAAAAACACATGGCTTAACAGATATGAAGGCAAAATACAAGAAGTCAGACTCAGCATGCAGCAATACTAGAAACATTGAAACTTACATGCAAAATATCACAGATGTACATTTCCAAAAGCTGACATATTCCAATTAATAAATTTTGAATAAAAAATGTTTTCTACCTTTGCTGTCAGAGCATTTAGTTTTTCTATTAGCTTTGGTCCCAGTGTCTTCTTTCCATTTAATATTTTTTTCTCTCATCATGTCCACCATCTTTCTGTGTCCTTATGCGTCCTGTCTACCACCCTATCCTTTCTCCAGTTTCAACATCTGCCCTCAAAGTGTTCCAATCCAGCCTTTAAATTCAGCAATTTCCCCTCCATCCATATAAAGCATTTCTCCTCACTCCCCTCCATCCATGTGCATCTACAACCTTTGTCTTCTCTTCCCTCCATCCATGTCCAGCATTTCTCCTCTCTCCCTTCCACTCCATCCGTGTGCATCTCCTTCCTTTATCTTTCCTTCCCTCCATCCTTGTCCAACATTTCTCCTCTCTTCCCTGCCCTCCACTCCATCCATGTCCAGCATTTCTCCTCTCTTCCCTCCCCTCCATCCATGTGCATCTCCTTCCTGACATCCCTCCCCTCCATCCATCCATGTCCAACAACTCTCCATTCTCCCCTTCCCTCTCCTCCATCCATCCACCCATATCCTGCAAATTTCCTCTCTCCCCTGTCCCCATTCATCCATCCATGTCCAGAATTCTCCTCTCTCCCTTGCCCTCCCCTCCATCCATCCATCCATGTCCAGGAACTCTGTTCTCCCCTGCCCTCTCCTCCATCCATCTCCAGAAAATTTCCTCTCTCCCCTGTCCCCATTCATCCATCCATAGTAACATAGTAGATGACGGCAGAAAAAGACCTGCATGGTCCATCTAGTCTGCCCAAGATATGAGTTTATCTTGAATTTGTACCTGTCTTTTTCAGGGCACAGACCGTATAAGTCTGCCCAGCAGTATTTCCCGCCTCCCAACCACCAGTCCCGTCTCCCATCACCGGCTCTGGTACAGACCGTATAAGTCTGCCCTCCCCTATCCTAGCCTCCCAACCACCAACCCCTCTTCCCCCCACCTGCTCCGCAACCCAATTTCAGCTAAGCTTCTGAGGATCCATTCCTGCTGCACAGGATTCCTTTATGCATATCCCACGCATGTTTGAATTCCGTTACCGTTTTCATCTCCACCACCTCCCACGGGAGGGCATTCCAAGCGTCCACCACCCTCTCCGTGAAAAAATACTTCCTGACATCTTTTTTTTTTTTTTTAATTATTTTATTTATAAGTTTTAACAAATTATTACAAGAACACTTGGTTCCTGACATCTTTTTTGAGTCTGCCCCCCTTCAATCTCATTTCATGTCCTCTTGTTCTACCGCCTTCCCATCTCAGGATCCCATCTTCCCATCTCCCATCATCCATGTCCAGAATTCTCCTCTCTCCCTTGCCCTCCCCTCCATCCATCCATGTCCAGGAACTCTCTGTTCTCCCCTGCCCTCTCCTCCATCTATCTCCAGATAATTTCCTCTCTCCCCTCGATCTATGCCCAGCAATTCTCCTCTCTTCCCTGCCCTCCCCTCCATCCATCCATGTCAGCAATTCTCTCCCCTGCTCTCCCCTCTCCCCTCCTGTCCAGTGATTTCTTCTCTCTCCCTGCCCTGCATCCATACATGGCCAACAATTCTCCTCTCCCCTGCCCTCCCCCCTACATGTGGCAGGCTGCAGCGTTTTTGCGAGGCAGCTCTGGCTCTCCCTCCTTCCTTCCTTGGTTCCCGCTCTGGCTCCCCGATCGGCAGCCCCCCCCCCCCCCCCCCGCGTGTTTTAACCTTTACTCGCCGACGTGGGAGCGATGTCAATCAATGAAGAACGTAGAACAGACTCGCTTCCAGCTTCTCTCTTCACACAGTGTCCCGCCCTCGCGGGAACAGGAAGTGCATCATCGCTGACGCTGAAGGCGGGCCACTGTGAAGAGAGAGAAGCTGGAAGCGAGTCTGTTCTACGTTCTTCATTGATTGACATCGCTCCCACGTCGGAGAGTAAAGGTTAAAACACGCGGGGGGGGGGGGGGGGCTGCCGATCGGGGAGCCAGAGCGGGAACCAAGTAAGGAAGGAGGGAGAGCCCGAGCTGCCTCACAAAAGCGCTACGCTTGTGAGGGCAGCAGGGAAGTCCACGATTGGGCTGGGGCGCCGGGGCGAGGGTAAGCACCGCGGCGGCGCCCTCCAGAGGTGGGCGCCCCCCTGCGGCGCTTACCTCGCTTACCGCATCGGCACGGCCCTGCCCATACGCTAATGAACTCTGACCTTCCTGGCTGAGAGAAGAAGCATTCCTTGCATTCTGGACCAACTTGTTTAGGCAAACTAAAGAGGGAAGAGTGAATTATATCTTACCTTGGACTCGGTGACCACAAGGTGTGCTTAGATCACTCCTATGGTTTGGATGAGGGTGGACTGACCATACGGGCAACCAGGCAGTGCCCGAGGGCCCAGGGCAGTGGGGGGTCCAGTTCTTCCCTCTTAAGTAGGGCTTTTTTGTGCCAGTACCTTTTTTACCTGCTCCCCATCTATGACAACTGAACTGGGGGAGCCACAGGTGCCGTGGCAGCTCCTTCCAGTTTACTTTTCAACTTACTTCTTTCACACTGCAGCAGCAGCATTTCAGAGAAAGATGCCTGTGCCAACCCCGGAGTCTCCTCTCTGCCACACCCTGCCCCCATGATGTAACAGTCAATGCCAATAAGGTTATTCTCCATATTGTTTACAAACATCCGTCAAGTTGTGACCCCCGAAGAAGGCACAACACCGAAACACGGACCGTGTAGGGTCTGAACGGTATATGTGACTGTCATTTTTTTTTTTAATTTGAAAAATATTTTTATTTAGTCACATTGTTCCTAAATACATACACATAATCAGCTAACAGCTGTACAACAGATACAAATAGAGTGAACTGCAATATAACCAATTGAGAACATAAAGAATTTTCTCCCCTCCCTCCCCCCTCCCTCACTTTAAGGCTGAATACTCTGTACATTAGTAGCAGCAGTCCATAAACGTTCTAAGTGTGTCCACTCCTCCGCACCAGGGTCAAATCTACCCCTCCGTCTGTCCGTCAGTTGCTCAAGTCCCATTATATTTCGGAGCCTCGTTTTCCAATCTACAATCGTAGGGCCCACTCTCTGTTTCCAGTGGGCTGCTATTTCCAGCTTCGCGGCTGACAAACATAGTCTTTTTAGCCGCTTCTGCCATTTCTTGCCCCTTTTATTTCCCCACCCCAGCAAACACCACTTCGGTTCTGCAGGAAACTGTGTATCCAAAATAGAAGTCAAGCATATAATTATTTCTTCCCAAAAAGAGCGTACAAGAGTACAAGACCACCACATGTGTAAAAAACTACCGAGGTCATTTTCACATCGCCAACACCGGTCTGAAGCAGTAGCATACATTCGTTTTAACCTATCTGGCATGTAGTACCATCTGCTTAAAACTTTGTAGGCATTTTCCTTTATTAATACACATACAGATGCCTTTTTTACCTCTAGGCATACCCTTTCCCATTCCTTCACACTCATTTCACAATTCAAATCGCGCTCCCATGCTTTCATATAAGGTAGTTTAATCAATGTGCTGCCTCTAATATAATTATATAGTCTGGAAATGCCTCTCCTCCCCACCTCCAGTGTAACCCAGATGTTTTCTAAGGGCTCCTGTTCCCTCGGGTCAGCTTGTAACCACCCCTGTTTGCTCATATAGTGTTTGACCTGCAAATATGCATAATTATCAGACTCCCGCAGGGCAAACTTCCTCCTTAGTGTCTCAAATGTTCTTAGTGTACCATCTGACAACAAGTCACGGAATCTCCGCAGGCCCTTTCTATACCATTCATGAAACGTACCCCCCACTTCTCCAGCTGGGAACTCGACCTCATGAATAATATGAGCCATTGTTGAGGTTTTAACTCCCTTCTTAAATTTGCGTTTCAGCACATCCCATGTATGTAACAAATGCCCTATAAAAGGATTTTCAGTTCCCCTACGGGAGGCGCACATCCTTCCAGATCCCCACAATCCCCGTTCAAAATTACACCTAGGCTCCAAATGTTGCTCTAATACAGCTACTGGTACCCTTTCCCCCTTACTCCATTCCGCCACCTGCTTTAATTGTGCTGCCTGGTAATACCATGTAATGTTGGGCATCCCCCTCCCTCCTTCCTCCACTCCACTCCACATAATTCACTTGGATAACCTCGCCCTTTTCTCTCCCCAAGCAAAGTTTGACATATCAGACTGTAATCTGTTCAGGGTACCTGAAGGAACTTCCAATGGCAGCGTCTGGAAGAGGAAGTTCATCTTGATAACCGCTATTCTGCCCCACCATGAAAGCAACCCATTTTTCCATCTACTTAAGTCTGCTCGAAGTTCTCTAAATAAGGGGACATAATTAATCCCATATAAAGATGCAAGGTCCCGAGGAAGACTTACACCAAGATATCGAAAGCTCTCTCTGGCATGCTTAAAAGAAAATCTGGTTAACAGATTCTCCAGATCTAAAGTGGGACCCGTAATGCCCAACACCTCAGACTTATCATAATTAACTTTAAAGCCAGATATAGCTCCAAACGCCCTAAGCTCCATACATATAGAATGTAGGGTCTCTTCCGGGTGACTTACATAAAAAAGAATATCATCTGCAAATAACGCCACTTTGTGCTCTCGATCGCCCACCAAAATCCCCTCAATGCTGACTGTCTCCCTAATCCTCTGCGCCAGCGGCTCAATCGCCAGAGCAAAGAGCAAGGGCGACAGGGGGGCAGCCCTGGCGCGTACCACGCTGTATCCGAAACTGATCGGAGTATCCCCCATTAATTTTTATACGAGCTATTGGTGTCGCCTATAGCCCCTTAAGCCATGTCAATACCCCTGGGCCAAACCCCATAGACTCCAACACCTCCCACAAGTAATGCCACTCCACCCGATCAAAGGCCTTTTCTGCATCCGTTGTTAAGAGTACAAAATCCCCACCTCGACGTTGGGCCTCCCATATTATGTTTAGAGATCTCCTAATATTATCCGCTACTTGCCTGTGCGGAACAAAGCCTGATTGATCCTCATGAATTAATTGGGGCAGAAATTTATTAATCTGCTCCGCCATAGCCTTGGCCAATATCTTAATATCTATATTTATAAGGGATATAGGCCTATAGGATGCACACAGTGTGGGATCTCTCCCCGGCTTGGGAATCACCGAGATTCCCGCTTCATACATACTCCTCGACAAAGTCCCTGATGTGAAGCACTCATTCCCTACCCGTACTAACAACGGCCCTACCTCCTTGCTCATTAACTTGTAGAATTTAGCCGTGTACCCATCGAGTCCCGGCGCTTTCCCTCCCTTTAAACCTCTAATAACTCTTTCTATCTCATCCAATGATATGGGCTTGTCCAGTGTATCTCTTTGCATCTCGGTTAATTTCTGCAATCCCAACCCGCTTAAATATTCTTTAATCTTTTCCCCGGATTCCCCATTTTCCTTAGTATACAAAGCTGCATAAAATTGGGCAAAACGGTCTCTAAGTTCTTTGTCTTGATATAGCAATACATCCCCCTCCCCCTTGATTTTCATTATAGTATTGCCCACCCGTCGCCGGCGAAGGCAACGTGCCAACATCCTCCCCGACTTATTACTATATTCAAAAAACTTTTGCTGAACTAACTTCCTTTGAAAATCCATCTGTTTTATTTGAATTTGATGCAAAACTGCCCTATACTCCCTCAGTTCTGTAAGTTCTTCAGGGCATTGTCCACCTTGATGTTGGGCCTCTAGGGTCGCTAATCTTTGTCTTACCTCTAATTCCCGCCTTTGACCCTCCCTCTTCCTTTGACTGCCTTTTTTGATCAGATGTCCTCTCGCCACAACTTTAAGAGCATCCCAAAGCGTCCCCTCTGCCACTTCACCCGTGTCATTGTAGGCTAAATACTCTTGTACCACCCTCCGAACTTCCTCACATTCCTCCACTGAGTCAAGTAGAGATTCGTTCAATCTCCAAAAAGTGTGACCCCTTTCTCTCCCCAAACCCCTCCAAGAAGCCCAGATAGGGGCGTGATCGGACACATGGATACTTCCTATACTAGAGTCTCCAACCTCCCCCCAGATATTACGGGAGCCCCAAATTGCATCAATCCTTGTATACGTTTGTTGTGCATGCGAATAGAAGGTGTATGTCCTCTGCCCAGGGTGTTGCAATCTCCAAACATCTATCAAATCCAGATCCCTGACCAGACTCAGTAATTTAGTCGTATTTGCCGAAACTCCACCCTTTTTTTTGCCTTTAGAGTGGTCTAGGTCTGCTAGAGCCCAATTGAAATCCCCTCCAAGAATCACTTCCCCTCTCACAAAATTTGTCAACTCTAATCTTAATTTTTCAAAGAATGCACCTTGTCCCTCACTGGGTGCATAGATATTAACTAATGTGATCTGTTGTTCATTGATCTTTCCCGTGACCGCAATACATCTTCCTTGGCTCTCCAGAAAAGTGTGCTCATGAACAAAAGGTACCCTGTCTTTAATATAAATTGCCAGACCTCCCTTTTTCCCCCCTCTGGGGTCTGTCAGTATATAGTTCTGACCCAGGTTTTTATATTGGATAAGCCGTACATCTTTCTTTTGGATATGTGTTTCCTGTAGTATGATAATGTCACACTGCATTTTATGAATCTCCCTGCATACAATGCTTCTTTTCTCAGGTGTATTCAAGCCATTTACATGCCATGAGCCCACTGTGATCCCACCCTCTCTCCCCCTCCCCTCCCCTCCTCCCCCCTCCCCCCAACCCTTCCCCTCAACTGGCCGCTACAACAAGCTGCCAGATTTTCCCTAAGAAAGTGTCGTCCCCAGGGGGTCCAGGCCCCACTTATATCCCCCACACCTTCAAACCTGCAACCACCTTCATTCATTCCAGATATATTCTATCCGAATCATACATATATGATCAATTAAACATTACCAACATGGTATCACTTACTACAAATGATCAAATGACCAAACTTTGCATCCGGGCACTAGCCCCTCTACATTTGTCCATTCAAGTGTCCCCTTGCTGCTCCAGACCACGCTCCTTCCTCACTCTGTTTGTGCTGTTGCCCCTTTTCCTCTGCTGAAGCCATCTGCCTGGACTAGGAATGTTCTCTCCATTGCCATCCTTAGGGGGAACTCGTAACTCCTCCGGTAGATCCGTGCACCCCATGTTCTCCAGGATTTTCCTTGCTGCAACTGGCTGTTGTATTTTCCTTGTCTGATTCCCCACCGTGACCATAAGACCACTGGGGAAAATCCATCTATAACGCAGTCCAGTCTTTTGTAGATATCTCGTCACTTCACGGAATTCCCGCCTCTTTTGTAAAGTAGATTTCGCCAGATCTTGAAAAATCTGTATTTTAATGCTCTGCCATTGTATGTCTCCCAAAGCACGAGCTTTCCTCCAAACAGTCTCCTTCACCTGAAAGTCATGGAAGCAGGCAATGATATCCCTGGGGTTCTACCCCTGCTGTGGTCCCAGACTCCGGTGTGCTCGATCAATTTTAATTTCAGTCCTATCTGTACTCTCCTGGGGGTCTCTCCCTTCACTTAGAATAAAGATGCAAATCTCTTGCACCACTTTCGCAGCATCCATATATTGGGCCTCCTCAGGCACTCCTTTAAAGCGCAGATTGCCCCTTCGAGAGCGATTCTCTAGATCTTCCATCCTAATCTCCATTTCTTCGCGCTGCTGTTTCTCCTCTTTAACTCTTTTCGCCAGGCCCTGCACCCCCGCCTCCATCTCCTCCAGGCGTTCCTCAGTCTCACCCATGCGGTTACCAATGTCTTTTACTTCTTCACGAAGTTCTTTGACAGCAGCGTGTATACTATTTCTAGTATTAATCATCTCCGATTTCAGCTCCTGGAACCATTTGATAATTTCGCTCCTCTCGAGTTCCACCTCTCTGCCGCTCCGTTCCTCAAGTTCGTTATCTGACTCGGGGTCCTCCGGCGCCATTTTGTTTTCGCGCGAAGGCAGCACCGCCGATATTCTGCTTCCCGCTTTCGCCGATTCAGCCGCAAACTTGAATTTTGAAAGTTTCTTTCTGGCTGCCATATAGTCTGGTAAGTTCAACCAATCGTCTACGGAAATGAATATCAATCTAATGTGGGGATTTAACAACTGATTTCTTCGCGTCCCCGCGGAGCTCCGAATTTGAGCTACCGATCACATCGGTGACGTCACTTCCTCCGTGACCGTCATTTTTATTAAATTTTATTTGGAGAATAAACTTTGTTTAAAGATTTTGGACTTCCAGTTGTACTTGGAACTATTTCTTCCACCCTTATTCTCTTCCCTTGACTTTTGTGGAAGTTCTTTCCAGCTTCTGTTTGATTTTTAGTAACTTCCTGTTTCTGCAGGGGTGCAGCAGAGAGGAGACTCACAGGCAACTTTCTCTGATACCCTGCTGTGCAAAAGTAACAAGTAGAAAGGGGGGGGAAGGGAGATGCCAGATCAGGGGGGGTGGGGGAGGTTTGAGAAACATGGAGATGGGTTTTAAAAGAGACAGATATCTTAGCTGGGCACTGGCAGCTTACAGACAGGGGGAGAGATAGGTAACAGGACCTGGGGAGGAAGGCCCAATGATCCTTATTGCCTAGGGATCCAGATCACTGTCAGTCCGCCCCTGGTTTGGGTTGGGTAGCTAGAAATCTATCTTGTAAAGGCGGAAAGGCTAGTTTGGCTTATGTGGTCTGTATCTTTTCACTTGTGCTGACATTTGTGAATAATTATCTCTTTGGAAAATCATTTATTATAACTTCCAGGAATTATTAGTACACTTTATCAAATGAGAGCTATTTTGTGATTTATGTGTTACCAGAGAAATATTTTTTGTATGCTAGTTTTATTTTTGTACTGATCCTTGTTATCTACAAAAAAACATTTATTATCTGTGTCAGAGCTTGCATAGTCCAAACATTTCATCCTGATTCTGAAGGGATACAACAGCACCTACACCTCGCCTATTTGGAGACTAGCCAGCTGAACAAGAAGGTACCCTTATCCAGATGGCCTATGGAAGGAGGAGGTAAAGAAAGAAAAACACCAGCTGGATGGAAGGAATGAGAGACAAAAAGAAACCAAAAGGGGGTAGAGGGAGAAAAGCACTGTGGACAGATTGCAGGAGAAAGGTTGAGAGAGAGAGAGAGAGAGAGAGAGAGAGAGAGAGTGAGGCATCACTCTTTTCATCATCTCCCCATCTAGCCCCAACTGTCAAACTTTGCTGCCTCCTCCTTGCCTGTCTTTTGCAGGCAGCTGAATCCTAAGTCACAAGACAGCAGAGAGCTATGAATCTGGATCTGCTGCTGTGTTTGCTCCAGGCAAAAGGAAATTTATTTATTGTGTATTTACTACCTTTTTGAAGGAATTCACTCAAGGCGGTGTACAGTAAGAATCGATCAAACATGAGCAATACGCAATTACAGCAGTCAAAATATTCAAATGCAATACAAAGTATGGCATGGTATACTACTTACAATGTCAACACAATACATATTAGAGCATTATAATTGATAGTGAAGGGTAAAGCAAAGAAGTAACATTTAAGTTGGTAAGAAAGTAGGAAGTGTTAGAAAGTAAGGTGATTGATTTAAAGTAAGTTGCACATGAGGTCAGAGGGATGGTTAAATATTAGCTAGGGTAGGAGTGGATAAACATGTTCTGCTGCAGTATTTGCAGCCTGAGTCACTCCTTGTGTGTGTGAGTGAGACTAACAAAGCTAGTTAACTTCTTCCATTAAAGGCCTGGTTGAAGAGCCAACAAACATACCTTGAAATGTCTATATGTAAATGCTAGGAGTCTAAGAAATAAGATGGGAGAGTTGGAATATATTGCACTAAATGAAAAATTGGATATAATAGGCATTACTGAGACCTGGTGGAAGGAGTATAACCAGTGGGACACTTTCATACCGGAGTACAAAGTATATCGTAGTGGTAGGGTGGACGGAGGGGTAGCATTGTATATTAACGAGAACCTTGACTCAGATAGATTACAAATTCAGCAGGACAAACAAATCACACCCTTGAATCATTGTGGACAGGGCCGTGCCGATGCGGTAAGCGAGGTAAGCGCCGCAGGGGGGCGCCCACCTCTGGAGGGCGCCGCCGCGGTGCTTACCCTTGCCCCGCGCCGCAAAGGCCTTTAAATATTTTACCTGGGTCGCAGCAGCGTCAGTGAAAGCGCTGCCGACCAGCAAGGGTGGGGCGGTGGGGGCGGTCCGCCCCGAGTGTCATAAAAAAGGGGGGTGCCGCCGCTCCCACTGCTCTTCTTCCTGGCAGCCCCTCCCCCGCACCAGCCCTTTAAAAATAAATTGCCGACGCGAATAGCGAGCGCAGCACCTCGTGTGCAAGTAAAAGAAGCGGATCCGATCATCTCATTGGGCCTTCCCTCACTGTCCCGCCCTCCTCTGACGCAACTTCCTATTTCCTCTAGGGCGGGACAGTGAAGGAAGGCCCAATGAGATGATCGGATCCGCTTCTTTTACTTGCACACGAGGTGCTGCGCTCCCTATCGCGTCGGCAATTTATTTTTAAAGACCGGGTGGCAGGGAGAAGACGAGGCAGGGTGAGGGTGGGGGACAGATGGGGTGAAGGTGGGGGGGACTCGGATAGCAGAAGGGACTGGGTGGGAGACAGATGGGGTGAGGGGGACTCGGATGGGCAGAAGGGACTGGGTGGGAGACAGATGGGGTGAGGGTGGGGGGCACTTGGATAGCAGAAGGGACTGGGTGGGAGCCAGATGGGGTGAGGGGGACTCGGATGGGCAGAAGGGACTGGGTGGGAGCCAGATGGGGTGAGGGGGACTCGGATGGGCAGAAGGGACTGGGTGGGAGACAGATGGGGTGAGGGTGGGGGGCACTTGGATAGCAGAAGGGACTGGGTGGGAGAAAGATGGGGTGAGGGGGACTCGGATGGGCAGAAGGGACTGGGTGGGAGACAGATGGGGTGAGAGTGAGGGGCACTTGGATAGCAGAAGGGACTGGGTGGGAGCCAGATGGGGTGAGGGGGACTCGGATGGGCAGAAGGGACTGGGTGGGAGACAGATGGGGTGAGGGTGGGGGGCACTTGGATAGCAGAAGGGACTAGGTGGGAGACAGATGGGGTGAGGGGGACTCGGATGGGCAGAAGGGACTGGGTGGGAGACATGATGGGGTGAGGGTGCGGGGCACTTGGATAGCAGAAGGGACTGGGTGGGAGACAGATGGGGTGAGGGGGACTCGGATGGGCAGAAGGGACTGGGTGGGAGACAGATGATAGGGTGAGGGTGGGGGCACTTGGATAGCAGAAGGGACTGGGTGGGACACAGATGGGGTGAGGGGGACTCGGATGGGCAGAAGGGACTGGGTGGGAGACAGATGGGGTGAGGGTGGGGGCACTTGGATAGCAGAAGGGACTGGGTGGGAGACAGATGGGAGAAGGGGCATGGATCTGGAACTGGGGTCTGAAAAGTGAGCAGGAGGGAGAATGGGGTCATGCCTGGGGCAGAGGTGGATGGGAGAATCAATGGATCTGGAACTAGGGGCAGCCGCAGGTGGGAACTGGGAGCCGAAAAGAGGGGGCATTGAGAGAGGGGGGATAGATCCTGGATGGAATGGGGAGTGAGAGGGAGGGCAGACCCTGAATGGATGGGAGGGGGAAAGAGAGAGGGCAAATGGTGAATCGAAGGAGCAGAGAGAAAGGGCAGACAGTGGATAGAAGGGAGTGAAAGAGCAGACAGTGGATGGAAGGGGCAGAGATAGAGGGCAAATGCTGGAGGGAAAGGAGAGAGAGAGGGCAGATGGTGGATGGAAGGGGGAGAGAGAGATGGCAGACTGGGGCAGATGGTGGATGGAAGGCACATTAGAGAGGGCAGACACTGGATGGCAGAGAGAGAGCGAAGACAGATGCTGGATGGAAGGAAGACGGTGAAAAGAAGATGAGGAAAGCAGAAACCAAAGACAACAAACTGTAAATATATATTTTTATTATTTTGCTTTAGGATATAGTATTGTAGCTGTGTTAATAAATGTTTATAAATAGAACATGTAAATAAGGTAATCTTTTTATTGGACTAATTTTAATACATTTTGACTTAACTTTCAGAGAACAAAACCCCCTTCCTCAGATCAGGATAGGATACTGTAACAGCACTATACTGTATTGACCTGAGGAAGGAGATTTTGGCCTCTGGAAGTTAAATGTATTAGTCCAATAAAATGGTATTATTTTATTTTCTGTATTTGTTTTATTTCTATTTGTTAATTTGTAAAGTGGTGATTGGTATTTGTTAGTTTTTTCAAATTTACATCTGCTGTCTTTATATTTTGCACAGTACTAGGAGACATTTTCTGTTTCAGTGGCGTTGCATTGTATGCAGAGTCTGGCATTGGGGGTTCAGTTTAATTTTTGTCTAAATAGAAAGTTTATGATTACTTATTCAATAGTGGATTAGGGTGTATCTGTGTTTGTGAAAAAGACATGGCTTTCAGTTGGCATTGACTGTGCAGGATCGACGATCTGTACTATTCTGTCTGGTTTCGTTTTACAATAGGTGAATTGATGTTCTAGTGCTCACTGTAGTGCTTAAGATGCTTTCCTTTTCCTTGTGTGACTCATAGAAACGACTGCTTATGGTATGGTAAAATTGCTCTATAGGTCGTGTTTTGTATTCTCGGTATGCCTAGTACTGGATTTGGGGGGGGGGGTGTTAAAAAAATGACCGGCCCCGGGTGTCAACTACCCTAGCTACGCCACTGCTGCCGACGTCTCCCTTCCCTTGCACTCGTTGGTTCCCTCAGTGTCCCGCCTTCTTCTGACGTCAGAAGAAGGCGGACACTGAGGGAACCAAGAGCGCAAAGGGAAGGGAGATGTCGGCAGCGCTCCGCTTTCACTGACGCTGCTGCGACCAGAAGTAAAAGATTTAAAGGCCCCAGGGCGCGGAGGGAAGGGCAGAGAGGCATGGATGGGAGGGCAGAGAGGCATCGATGGGAGGGCAGGGCCCAGGGAGAGGACAAATTGCTGGAAGGGGAGGGGAGAGAGGATTGCTGGCTATGGATGGAGGAGGGAAGGGCAGAGAGGGACAAGGATGGACATGGGGGCCCAGGGAGAGGACAAATTGCTGGAAATGGAGGGGAGGGGAGAGAGGAGGATTGCTGGCTATGGATGGAGGAGGGAAGGGCAGAGAGGGACAAGAATGGACATGGATGGGAGAGCAGGACCCAGGGAGAGAGGAGAAATTGCTGGAAATGGATATAGAGCAAGAAATGAAGAAGAAAGGAGAAAAGTAAAGAAATAAATGGAAAGGAAGCCCTGGAAATGGAGTTAAGAGGACAGATAGCAGCAGAATCAGATACTGGACCAGCATGATTGAAAAAAGAAAGTCACCAGACAACAAAGGTAGAAAAAAAATCATTTTATTTTCATTTTAGCATTTGGAATATGTCCACTTTGAGAATTTACATCTGCTATCTTATTTTGCAATGTATACCAATTTGTTTCTAAGAATATTGCTGACAATTCCTTTCAGTGTGGCAAGTGGTGAGCGATCATTTTCATGGGGGGGGGGCGTGATCATTTTCACGGGGGGGGGGGGGGGGGGGGGGCGCCAATTGATAGTCTGCAGGGGGGGCGCCAGAGACCCTAGGCACGGCCCTGATTGTGGATTGAAATTCCATGTATAAAAGGGAAAAGGATGGTGATAGGAGTGTACTACCGTCCGCTGCGCCAGGATGAGCAGGTAGATGCAGAAAGATAAAAGAAATCAGAGACACAAACAAAATGGGCAATGTGATAATAATGGGTGATTTCAATTATCCAAATATAGACTGGGTAAATGTAACATTGGGACACGCTAGAGAGGTACAATTCCTTGATGAAATTAAGGACAGCTTTATGGAGTAGCTGGTGCAGGAGCCGACGAGAGAAGGAACAATTCTAGACTTGGTCCTTAGTGGAGCGCATGATCTGGTGAGGGACGTTATGGTACTGGGGCCGCTTGATAACAGTGATCATAATATAATCAGTTTTGATATCAACCTTGAAGTAACTATACACAGGAAGTCAAATACGTTAGCGTTTAACTTTAAAAAAGGAGACTATGATAAAATGAGAAGAACGGTGGAAAAAAAACTTAGGGGGACAACTGAGAGGGTAAAAACTGTACAACAGGCATGGACACTGCTCAAAAATACCATCCTGGAGGCCCAGGCCAAACATATTCCACAAATTAGAAAAGAAAGACGGAACTCCAAAAGACAGCCGGCCTGGTTGAAAAGTGAGGTGAAGGAAGCTATTAGGGCTAAAAGAAATGCCTTCAGAAAATGGAAGAAGGAACCATCTGAAAATAACAAGAAGCAGCATAAGGAGTGTCAAAGCAAATGCAAGGCGCAGATAAAGAAGGCCAAGAGGGATTATGAAAAAAAGATAGCATTAGAGGCAAAAAAGCATAGTAAAAAAATTTTCGGTATATTAAAAGCAGGAAGCCGGCAAAAGAATCGGGTGGGCCGCTGGATGACCGAGGGGTAAAAGGGGCAATCAAGGAAGACAAAGACGTAGCGGAGAGATTGAATGAATTCTTTGCTTCGGTCTTCACCAAGGAAGATTTGGGTGGGATACCGGTGTCGGAAATGATATTTCAAGCGGACGAGTCAGAGAAACTTACTGACTTCACGGTAAACCTGGAGGACGTAATGGGGCAGTTCAGCAAACTGAAGAGTAGCAAATCTCCTGGACCGGATGGTATTCATCCTAGAGTACTGATAGAACTGAAAAATGAGCTTGTGGAGCTACTGCTAGTGATATGCAATTTATCCTTAAAATGGAGCGTGGCACCAGAAGATTGGAGGGTGGCCAATGTAATGCCCATTTTTATGTTTCAACTTTTTATTGATGAGTCAATCTAATATACATAACCAAATAACTTAAAATTCAACAGTGTAGTACATTTGTCATACATTAGTACAAAATGGTAAGGTGTGCCATCAACATATTTTTCATTTTTCTCCCTCCCCCCTTCCCCCTATCCCCTCCCCCCTATATTCTGGTCCTGAGTTGGACGGATTGGCCTTGTTTTGCAAGGGCCAGCACGTTTCTCATATTTTTTTATTAATTCTCTTGACCTTTGTCTTGGACGTGGCCCCCCTCTATACAGAGTCTCTAATGACTGGTGGGCAATTACTACCCGGGAAGGAGCCCTTGTTCTTGTGGCTCCCTCATCGCGGTTCAGTCATTGCTGTTAGTAATTGTCTGTATACCCACCAGGTCTGTAACTTTAAGCCCCAACCCACCCCTTTCCCTTTGTATTCCAACCTTCTTATTATGACCAATATCAAGTTGTCTACGTATCATCATGTATATGCAAAGCCCCACAAACAAAATCAACTTCATCCCTCTACCCTCCCCTCATAAACCCTGTCCCTGATGGCTCCTCGAGCCTGTATGCTGATAACCCGGGTAAGCCCCTACCCCCCCATTTCCCAACCCACTCCGGAATGAGTAATCAGCCCATATTCACTTGTCCCCCCTCCAAGCCTACAGTAAGTTTAAAACCAAGCTACGGCCTTGGGGGCTTAACCCCTGTAAGTATGGGTTCCAAATCAATAAGAATTGTTTTTTCCTTTTCGGGGCTCCTTTTGCCACCCTGGCTTCCCAGGTTGCTAACTCGTGTATTTGGTTTCGCCATTGCCAATAGACCGGTGGCTCTGTGGATATCCACTGTCGTAGAATATTTTTACGTGCCACCAAACAGACCTTACGGCACCATGCCCTAGTACCTTTAGCATTAGTCTTAAATGCAGATTGTGTATCCAACACAAAATGATCCCAGGTTCCGTTCACTGGGGCCCCTATAGTTTTAGTCATAAATCCCCGGATCTGGCTCCAAAAGGCCCGCACCCCCGGACATTCCCAGAAGGCATGATATAAGGTGTGGGGTGTATGGTTGCATTTAGCACACTTCGCCTCCCAAGTAGAGCTGATATGTCCCCATTGCTGTCCCGACATATAGGCCCGCATGACCACCCGATATCCACACTCTCTTAGTCTCTCATCTATGGTAAGGTGTGGTATCGATTTCAATGTGGCCTGTACGACCCATCTGTCTATGGTCCTTCCTGACTCCCTTTCCCACTTTTGTTTAATGCTGCTGAAATTTTTAGGTGAGCCTCGTATCACCAATGCTTTGTATAAGGAGGACACTGTCATGCCTGTTATCTCCAGATTTTGGAAAAAGGTCTCTATTTTATGTCCTAATTTCTGCTGCAAACCAGGTTGATCTAAGTGTAAAATATAATGTTTGACCTGTGCGTATGCGAAGCGATCTCCCCATGCCCTTCCTATTTTACCTTGTATCTCTTCATAACTTTGAAGGCCCCCATCCCGTCTGAGCAAGTGTTCCACCTTCGTAATGCCGCGCTTCTCCCAACTTAAAAATGCGGCATTGCTTTGCCCAGGTTCAAAATTCGGGTTGCCTCTAAGAGCTAAAAGCTCCTATACTGTATGCTGTCCCCCCATGTTTTTAACCAATCTCCGCCATGCCATACGCATCGGCTGTAGTAACGTACAGTGCTTGAATTGGATGGAAATCTGACCACTTTCTAGGTGGAGCATGGTGAGAGTGTCATAAGGGGCAAAATAAGCTCGCTCAGTTTCCAGAGGCGTAAATACACTAGTCTGGCCTACCCAATCTCCCACATGTCTCAATAAACATGCCTGGTTGTATAAGGCTATGTCCGGTAGTCCCAGTCCTCCCAACCTCCCAACATCATTTTAAGTTGAATTTTAGGTTTCTTATTTGCCCAGCAGAACTTACTAAAAGCCCCGTGGAGCCGTGTTAGATCCTTCTGCAGCAGACGAAGATGGAGTGTCTGCAGAAGGTACAGCCATCTGGGGAAAATTACCATTTTGATTAAGTTCACCCTACCTCTCAGGGATATGGGTAAACCCTCCCAGTGATCTAGCTGCGTTTTTGTCCTTACCTGCAGGGTGTGAACATTCAGGGCATATATTTTCTCTAAATCCATGGTTAACCGGATCCCTAGATATTTAAATGACCCCCCTGCCCAACTCAGTGGGAAATCCTGATCCCATATCCTCTTTACCTCCTCAGAGGAGGCCAAGGCCTCTGATTTGGTCAGATTTAAGCAAAACCCTGCATAATCTCCATACTCCTGCAAGGTATTCATTAGTACCCCCAGAGATGTCCGAGGTTCTGTTATCAGCAAAAGAAGATCGTCTGCGAAGGCTGCTATTTTGAATTCCAGATGACCTATTTGCATCCCTTTGATCGTCGGACTAGCTATTATATCCCGGATCAGGGGGTCCAGGGTGAGTACAAACAACAATGGTGACAACGGGCACCCCTGACGGGTTCCTCTCTGTATCATAAACTCTGCCGATTCCCTCCCATTAACCCGCGCCTTCGCTTTAGGATTGTGATAAAGGGCCCTGACAGCCGACACAAATCTTCCATCAAACCCATATTTCCTCAACACTGCAAACAGAAATGCCCACCGTACCCGATCAAATGCTTTTTCTGCATCGAAACTGATAAGTAGTGATGGTGTATTTCTGCGTCTCCTCACCTCCAGGGCTGCTATGATTTTCCTAAGATTCTTAGTTATTGCCCTACCCTCCACAAATCCAACTTGCGCTTCGTGGATTAACTGAGGCAGTACTTTCTTCATCCTATTGGCCATAACCTTTGCTAATAGTTTGATCTCCGCATTTAGCAATGATATGGGGCGATAGGATTCCGGCAGCAACGGGTCTGTCCCCGGCTTTGGCAGCACCACTGTCTGTGCTAAGGATAGACCATCCGGTAACTGCGCCGTGTCCACTATTTTGTTGAAGTACTTAGTTAGGGTTGGTACGATGTTATCGCCTAACATTTTATAAAATTCTATGCGAAAGCCATCCGGGCCCGGTGCCTTGAGCGTCTTCCCCTGCATTATTGCTAATCGCACTTCATCTACCTGGATTGGCTGATTCATCTTTTCTTTATCTCGAGGGCTGAGGGATGGTAGGTCTATATTGTCCAAGTATGAGGACTCTGGCAACCCCTCATCCCCTGCCTGTGCGTACAAGGTGCGGTAGAATCGTGCAAAGACCTCGCTGATCTTCTCCTCTCGGTGTTCTACCTCCCCCCGTTCCCCCTTGATTTATAATACCGGTTTTTTGGTACCTCTTGGAGTAGCTAATCTGGCCAGAAGGCGACCTGCTTTATTGCCAAATCTATGAAGCTGATATTTATAGTATACCTGGGACTTTGATGCTCGTTGGTGCAGCAACACATTTAAAGCGGCCTGCAGTTCTAGTAGTCTGCTGCGTTGGGCTGTTGTATGTGTTTGGCCATATGCCTTTCTGGCCTTGCACACTAGTGCACTCAATCTGAGGATCTCCCTGTTTCTAGCCTTCCGTACATGGTGGTAGTAGCTGATGATCTCCCCCCGGAGCACTGCCTTAGCGGCCTCCCAAAAGAGGAGGGGGTCACTCTCATGCTGTTTATTTATGGCCTTGTAATCTTCCCAATATTTATTAAGTTTTTCCCTAAAAATCCCATCTCCCGATAGTTCCAGTGGGAACTGCCATGAGTTGCCTCTGGGCTTCCCCGTGCCTATTTCCCATTCCAGTAATACCCATGCGTGGTCCGAGATCGTATATGGACCAATATTTACCGCCTGCACCATCCCAAATAAAGCTTCCGAGGTAAGTATATAATCTATTCGGGCCTGTGATGCGTGCGCCCTCGCATGGTGAGTATAATCTAGTTCCCCAGGATGTAACACTCTCCACACGTCCACTAAATCTAGTATCCAGCCCACCCTTTTTAGACCTTTGTTTGACGCTGCAGTATCGCTCCTCCTCCCCTGTGAACTGTCTATTGTAGGATCCCACACTGTGTTAAAGTCTTCTCCCATTATTATATGTGCCCCTGGGTAGTTAAGGAGATGGCCTATTACCCTGTTTTATAACTGTTTATCGTATTGATTGGGGACGTATACATTACAGATTAATACTTTTTGACCGGAGATCTCTAATTCCACAAAAACATATCTACCCCCAGTGTCAACCACATAAGGGCGAATCGTCACTGCCACTCCTTTACGGATGAGCACTGCCACCCCCCCTCTTTTCCCCTGAGCCCCTGCTGAGATACATTCCTCCACCCACCATCTGTTCAATTTGGCATGTTCCTCCTGGCTCAAATGTGTTTCTTGTAATAGGGCAATGTCTATTCTGTGCCGTTGTAGGTGTTGTAATATTTTCGTTCTTTTAATTGGCGAATTGATCCCCCCCACATTCCATGTGACTAACCTAACCATAGTCTCTAGGGAGGATATTACATAGATGCAACTCTACCGAGTGTGTTCTGTTCCCAAAGAGGGCACCCCAGCCTATGCCCCCCCAGGTGGGCTTACATCTTCTTTCTGAGCCTCGTCCATTAAACCTTGTCTCCCCCCGGAGTGTTTGTTGACTTCCCTCCCTCCCCCCTCCCCCCCCACTCCTGCCAATCCCTCCCCTGCCCCTCTTCCTCCCTCCCTCCCCTTACCCTTCCTGCCCAATATCCCCTTTCTCATCGTTCCCAAAGTAGGAAACGGTCACGTTTAGCACCTCCCAAACACTCCCCCCTCTTAACCGTACCGGAACAAATCTTGGACCCCCCTCCCTCCTTAGTCTGCTACTATACACTTTACTCCTATTATAGACCCTCTCGTATTCGTTCCGGTCTCCCGAATCCCCACATGTAAACAACAGTAACTAACTAAACACCCCCAATCTAAGCTTCCTAGAATCTGCACATTGCTTTACATTTCAATAACCCCTCATGCATTCAGTCTTTACTCTCGTTTCTTGTACCATCCGCTGGCCATTTATTCCAGTCCTAGTACTCCCGATAGAATTTGTCACAGCTGTGCATCTCAAAGTCTGCCAAATGTGACGTAAACCAGGAATAGCTGCAATCAAACTGTCCATCTGCGCATGCTGGTAGGGTGTTGCTCAATTTCGCCTCAAAGATTGAGTACTTACAGTCATCTCTATCTAACTGCAAAACTGTAAACTTTGAACATAACTCTTAACGCACCTTCAAACCATTATGTCTCACATGTCATCTTTGTCAACATGGGTACATCACATTTCAACTATTCATGGTGGTGTTCCCAGGGTCCCTTATGATTACTTACACCAGCAATGATGTTAGTGAAGGCTCCTTGCCCGCTCAGGTCGTCGGCGCGTGGCTTGGTCCCGGCGTGGCTTCTCCCTCCAGTTGCTGCAAAAAACTTTTCGCCTCCTCGGCCGATTCGAATTAATGTGCTGTGCCATTATGCGTAACTTTCAGTACAGCCGGGTAAATTAAGGCGAAGCGCATCTTCATATTAAACAACTGAGAGCAAATAGGCGTAAAGGCCCGCCGCCGCTCCGCAACTCCTGCGGAGTAATCCTGGAAGCATAAAATCCGTTTCTGCTCGTACATCAGGACATTCTCTTTCCTTGATGCCTGTAGTATCAACTGCTTATGTGCAAAATTCAGCACTCTCAAGATTACTACTCGCGGTTTGGTGGATCTGTCTTGTCATATTCCGAGGCGGTGGGCTCTCTCTATCCGCAGCGGTCCCATGCTTTCCGGAAAGTTCAATCGTGCCGCAAGCCAGCGCTCCAATACAACAGCCAGGTCTCTGCCTCCGGTAGCCTCAGGGAAACCTACTAACCTTAAGTTGTTGCGGCGGGAGCAGTTTTCTAAGTCCTCTATTTTTTGCTCCAAGGTTGTCACCTGTTTAACAAGCTGTGTCTGTCCGTCCTCTACCTCTAGCACCCGGTCTTCCACTGCGCTGGTACGAGATTGAAAGGCCACACATTCCCTAGTTAAGTCCTCCATGCGGGACTGCAGTTTTTCAAGCTTAGTATCAATTGGGGTGAGCCTTCTCTCTAGGAGTTCCTCCAGAACAGTGGTCATCTCCGCTGTTATTTCACCCACCCACGTGGAGGAGACTGAGGTCCCGATCACTCCTGGCGGGGACGCCATCTTGGAGTCCACCGGTTTCTGTCTTAAGCGGTCTTTGCCGACCGATTTCGCTGCCATAGCCGTCTCTCGGTCTTGCGATCTGCGGCCCAAGTGCCCGCTCCACTTCCGACTCTAATTGCCTCCTTTTTTCGGGGGTCTGACCAGCTGGAATCTCGAGGGGAAGAGAGTCGGGGCCTTAGAGCGCCTCACCTGCGACTGCTCTCCCGCATGGCATCACGTGACCTCCGTAACGCCCATTTTTAAAAAAGGTTCTAGAGGAGATCCGGGAAATTATAGACCGGTGAGTCTGACGTCGGTGCCGGGGAAAATGGTAGAGGCTATTATTAAAAACAAAATTACAGAGCACATCCGAGGACATGGATTACTGAGACCGAGTCAGCACGGCTTTTGTGTGGGGAAATCTTGCCTGACCAATTTACTTCAATTCTTTGAAGGAGTAAACAAACATGTGGACAAAGGGGAGCTGGTTGATATTGTGTATCTGGATTTTCAAAAGGTGTTTGACAAGGTACCTCATGAAAGGCTACAGAGGAAATTGGAGGGTCATGGGATAGGAGGAAAAGTCCTATTGTGGATTAAAAACTGGTTGAAGGATAGGAAACAGAGAGTGGGGTTAAATGGGCAGTATTCACAATGGAGAAGTGTAGTTAGTGGGGTTCCTCAGGGGTCTGTGCTAGGACCGCTGCTTTTTAATATATTTATGAATGATTTAGAGATGGGAGTAACTAGCGAGGTAATTAAATTTGCTGATGACACAAAGTTATTCAAAGTCGTTAACTCGCGACAGGATTGTGAAAAATTACAGAAGGACCTTACGAGACTGGGAGACTGGGCGGCTAAATGGCAGATGACGTTTAATGTGAGCAAGTGCAAGGTGATGCATGTGGGAAAAAAGAACCCGAATATAGCTATGTCATGCAAGGTTCTGCGTTAGGAGTTACGGACCAAGAAAGGGATCTGGGTGTCGTCGTCGATAATACACTGAAACCTTCTGCTCAGTGTGCTGCTGCGGCTAGGAAAGCGAATATAATGTTGGGTATTATTAGGAAAGGTATGGAAAACAGGTGTGAGGATGTTATAATGCTGTTATATCGCTCCGTGGTGCGACTGCACCTTGAGTATTGTGTTCAATTCTGGTCGCCGCATCTCAAGAAAGATATAATGAAATTGGAAAAGGTACAGCGAAGGGCGACTAAAATGATAGCGGGGATGGGACGACTTCCCTATGAAGAAAGACTAAGGAGGCTAGGGCTTTTCAGCTTGGAGAAGAGGCAGCTGAGGGGAGACATGATAGAGGTATACAAAATAATGAGTGGAGTGGAACAGGTGGATGTGAAGCGTCTATTCACGCTTTCCAAAAATACTAGGACTAGGGGCATGCGATGAAACTACAGTTTGGTAAATTTAAAACAAATCGGAGAAAATTTTTCTTCACCCAACGCGTAATTAAACTCTGGAATTTGTTGCCGGAGAATGTGGTGAAGGCGGTTAGCTTGGCAGAGTTTAAAAGGGGGTTAGACGGTTTCCTAAAGTACAAGTCCATAAACCGCTACTAAATGGACTTGGGAAAAATCCACAATTCCGGGAATAACATGTATAGAATGTTTGTACGTTTGGGAAGCTTGCCAGGTGCCCTTGGCCTGGATTGGCCGCTGTCGTGGACAGGATGCTGGGCTCGATGGACCCTTGGTCTTTTCCCAGTCTGGCGTTACTCATGTACTTATGTACCTGCTTCCTGAAGTAGAGATAGTCTTGTGTTAAGCGGAGCCTTTCAGGCAGTACATTTCAGAGTATGGGGGCTCGCTTGCAGGTATCACATTGTGTAATTTCTTTTGGAGAGGGTATGGTTAGTGAAAGTCCTCGGGAGGACCTTAGTGTCCTTGGCGGTGTGTGGAGGATCATCCTATTTTTCATATACTCAGGGCCATATCCTTTCAGGGCCTTGAAGATCAGACGTAGAGTTTTAAATTTAGCCCTGCATTGTACTGGTAGCCAGTGAAGGTTTTGCGAAAATGGTGTGATGTGGTCGCGTTACTTGCAACCTTCTGAGTCTTGCTGCTGCATTCTGAATCAACTGGAGCTGGTGCAGACCCTTTGTAGTCAGACCATTTAATAGTGCATTGCAGTAATCCAGTCTTGATGTTATCATGGCATGCACAATTGGGATAAAATGTACCTTCTTGATGTAAGAAGAGAGGCAGCATACCTGTCGCAAATAGTAGAAGCAGCTCTTGAAGGTTGCTTGGATTTGGAGAATCAGAGTAAGTGTTGAATCTAACTGTATTCCAAGGTTCCTGACTTGTGATTTGAGGAGGAGTTTGTACTTCCAAAAAGGGATTTTGATGTCAGGTATGTATCCACTTGTGTTAGGGACCCAGAGAAGCTCGGTTTTACTTGGGTTCAGGCAAAGTTTGTTGTGTTTAGCCCATTCTTGAATTGATGTTAGACAAGTAATCAGTTTATTCAAGGCTGTAGGTTAGTCAGGGTCAATGGGTATGAGTAGCTGCACATCATCCGCATAGATGTTGAACTGAGTGTCCATTGACCGAATCAGCTCAGCTAGTGGCTCGAGGTAGATATTGAACAGAATAGGTGACAGTATTGATCCTTGTGGTACCCCACAGGTCAGTGTCCATGGTGGTGATGAGTTGTTGCCAAACATTATGGATGGTTGCCTATCTGATAGATAAGATCTGAACTAGGCAAGTACTGTTCCATTGATACCTGTTTCTGTCAGTGTGCTAGCATGATATCATGATCCACAGTGTCAAAAGCTGCTGAGAAGTGAAGCAGTACTAACATCGAGGCAAATCCCTTGTCTCGGTTTCTGTGAAGATCGTCTAGTGGGGATACGAGGACCATTTCTGTTCCATAACCAGGTCTGAATCCAGATTGACACGGATATACTAGCCGGTTTCTCTTTTCTAGCCAATCATTAAGTTGAACACAAACTGTTTGTTTTATGAGTTTCCCTAGAAACGGGATGTTGGATACTGGCCTGTAACTTTCAGATTTGTCCTGGTCATGGTTGTTTTTCTTCAGCAGAGAGCAGACCACTGCCCTTTCTAATGCTGTTGGTAGCTGCCCATTAGAGAAAGAGGTGTTCACAATTTTTGTGGCGCTTTCTATAAGGCCCATTCTTGCCTGCTGCACTAGCTTTTATGGGTAGGGATCAAGGGAGCAGATAGTTGGTCGAAGGTCTCTTAGGATTTTGTCAAGGCTCTCCTCTGTCATTGGGTTAAAAGTGTCCCTTCTGTCTCTGTCAGGAGGGGGCGAGTTTGTACACCCCTGGTTGACTGTTTGGGGACTGGGTGGGATTGCCTGTAAATCCTGGCAGAGATGTTTAATTTTGTTGGCAAAGTATGCAGCAAAATCATTGTAGTTCAGTTTAGACTGGGCAGGCTGGTTCTGTTGTGGGGTCTGCAGTAGGCTGTTTACTATACTGAACAACTGCTTGGTTGAATTGGCAGCCTATGCAGTGCATTGAGAGAAATACTGTTTTTTAGTTGCTGTTAAGGCTGGGTAGTACTTTGCCATGTGCTTCCTACAGTTTAGTCTGTCTTTTTTCAGGCGAGATTTGCGCCATGTCCTTTCCAGTTTTCGTCCTTCGCATTTAAGGATTTGAAGTTCTGGAGAAAACCAAGGTGAGCGTTTGTGAGTGGGGCATAAGACCTTTTTTAATGGTGTTGTTTTCTCTAAGGTCTTGGCTAAGTGTGTAATCCAGATGTCAACTTGTTCTAATACTGTTGTTGACTTTTCATCCACATGTGGATAGTCCAAGGCCTCTAAGAAATTCTCAGTGGTTAGCATTTTTTTGTCTCTGATCTCCTTCCAAACTCTGGGAGGTGCCATTTATTTCAGGTGGTCACTTAGGGAGAATTTAATTAGAAAGTGGTTTGACCATGAGAGGGGTGTTATCCACCCCTTTGTAGAATATGAGGTCTAGTATGTGACCCTTTTCGTGGGTTAGAGAATTTGATCACCTGTGTAAATCCTAGTGCTGTCATCGTGTCCAAGAATGCAGTTGTGATGGTATCTGGGGTTTTGATGTGTAGATTGAAGTCTCACATGATCACTAGCCTAGGGTAATTCAGGGTCACTTGAGTAATCAGGTCTAGGAGTTCTTGCACAGATAATGTGTTGTTACGAGGTGCTCTGCATACCATGAACAGCCAGATTGGTTTAGTCTCTTCAAGTTGGATTAAAAGAGATTCTGATTTGTGTAGCTGGGGGTTGGATATTCTGAGCAGTTTTATTGTATCCCGAATCAAGACTGCTACCCCTCCATCCCATCTTTCTGGTCTTGGTTGATGTTGGATGTTGAAACCTGTTGGGCATAGTTCAGCCAGTGGTAAACCCCCACATTCATCTAGCCAGGTTTCACTTATTCCTAGGATGTCAAGATGCTGTTCATTTATAGCATCATGGATCACTGATGATTTCTTTGAAGCTGATCTGGCATTCACCAGTCCTATAGTAACCAATGTTGGACTGGGGGTGCTGGGGGTAGCTTTGGTGTGGCAGTGAGGTGATCTTTTAGGTACTGTTATGTAGGTGTTTGACCTCTTGCACTTTTGCCTTCTCTTTGGTTGGTGGGGATTATGGTTTCCTCTCCCACACACGACTGGGATACTTGCATGATCTTTGGGCCCCGTGCACATTTTTTGTGTCAGAAACAGTCAGGCAAAGTTCCACTGGATGGCACTCTGTGGAGTTCACCCTTTAGATCAGCAGTCTTACTAGTTAGCAAATGCAGGGTTAAGGCTTTACATATTCTGAAAGAAACAGACCTTTATAAAGTTGTAAATTCAGTCCAGGCCTGTGAGATCAAAGACTTCCAGCAACATAGCTGTGTGAATTGCTTTGCAGAGGGGATTGATGATATTTGCCTTTAGTTTTAAGGAATCTAACAGATTCAGAATTTTAGAAATAGATTATACAGTTGATATAAAATTTTAACTCATGGATTGCAGGTATGAATTTTAGAGTTTCTGGTTCTGATATCCTTGGATAGTACAATCGATGCAGATTGCTGTAGGCTTTTTCTTTGTTGTCCAGGAGGGTTAGATGTAAATAAGGATCCAGCTCTGATCACAGGGCATGAGGAGAGTTATTTGTAATGTGAAGGGAAGGTAACATTTCCTTTCTCCATCCAAAATAAATGGAAGAAGTTCAAAGTAAAATTGAGGACTGGTGCCTCAAGACTGAGTCAATAAAAATTTGGGTTGTAAATAGGCAGAAAATGTAATTATTTCATCTAAGTTGCAGAGCCTGATGTGAACCCAGCCAGCCCAGCCCAGCCCAGCCTTGCATGTTATGGGGGTTGAAGAAAAATCAAAGAGATGGAGCTGGGTTAAGAAACAGAGGACTGTTCTCTACTAAGTGAGATTTAGGGCACTGGCTAATATAGTGGGGGTCCTAGACCGGTGTGATTGGATTTTGGCTTTTGGGCTTTTCAGAATGTGTCCTATAATAACATAAACATGAAGAACAGAGAATTACCCTACTGGGTCAGACCATAGATCCATGTAGCCCAGCATCCTTTTTCCAACAGCAGCCAATCCAGGTCGCAAGAACCTGGCAGAATTCCAAAAAGTAGCAAGATTCCATGCTACTTACCCCCAGGGATAAGCAACGGATTTCACCAGGAGAGGCATTTTCAATATGATGTGTAAGTCCAGCTTTGGACATTTTCCTGAAAACGTCCAGAATCTAGGTGGTGAATATATAGCAATTTTTAAAACAGCAAAGCATCCCCCCCCCCCCCCCAAATGGCCATTTCCTAGATGTTTTTTTGCTCTGTGCTTTTATCTTTTAGTCTATTTAAAAAAAAAAAAGTCCAACTGAAAAAAGCACAAAATCAAGCCATTGGGATGTAGGAGGAGTCAGCATTCTTAGTAGACTGGCCTCACAGACATCCCAGCAGAGCAGTGGGGCAACCTAGGGGGCATAAAAGCTCCAAGTACACATCTCACCCTTTATGCTGAGCCCTCCAAAACCCACCAAAAACTTACTGTACCCAGCTATACACCACTACAGTAGCCCTTATGTCTGCAAGTGTCACCTATGTTGGTACAGTAGGTTTTGGTGGGTTTGGGGGAGCTGACTCATTCCATCACAAATAACAGTTAGAGTGGACTATGGGCCTGGGTCATGGGCATAGCTACTGGGGGCCTTGGGACCCAAGCCCCACCCTCCAGTCTTGGCTGAAGCCCCCACCAGTTAGATGCACAGGCTTTGTGTTTCTGGCATGATATCTCACTCCGTTCCCCCGCTAGTCCGGTATCTCTTTATCTCTTCCTTTCTCTACCCCTTCATGGTCCAGCTGCCTTGGAGTGTGACCGCCTAGCATCTGTCTTCCATTCTCCCCCACCCCTTGACCAGCATGGCATAACCCTTCCATACCCCTGTCCTGGCATCTCCCTTTCATCCCCCTCCCTCCCTCCCGGCATCTCTTCTCCCCTTCCCCCTCCCCCCCCACCTCCACGTGCTGTCCTGTCTAGAGATTGCCAGTGGTGGCAGCGATTCACATATGCAGCCTGCTGCCAGCCCCAGAAGACTTCTCTGTACTGTAGCCCACCCTCTTTGATAGAATTTCCAGTTTGCTCTGGAGCGGGCCCAACTGACCTATCCGGCTTCTCTTCTTTTCCTTCCCCCTCAACCCCCACCTCCACATGCTGTCCTCTCTAGAGATTGCCGGTGGCAGCAGTGATTCATATGTACAGCCTACTGCCAGCCCCAGAAGTCTTCTGTGTACTGTTGCCACCACCCTCTTTGACGGAATTTCCGGTTTTCTCAGGGGCGGGCCGCAGTAGAGAGAAAACTTCCAGGTTGGCAGCAGACTGCGCATGTGAATTGCTGCTACTACCAGCAATCTGTAGACAGGGCAGCACATGAAAGTAGAGCAAGTGGGGGGGGGGGGGGGGGGGAGAGATGCCAAACCACAGGGAGGGGGAGGGAGGAGGGGAGGGGAGGAGTGAAGCGAGAAAGAAAGTGATCCTGGTCAACAGAAGGGAGACATATGTTGGATGAGGCAGAGAGGAAGTGATATTTTGCTTGTGGAGGGAAGAGATGTTGATGGATTGGGAGGTGGAAGGAAGGGAAAAATGTTGGAGAGGGGGAAAAGGGAAGGGGAGAAATGTTGAGTGGAATAGAAAGGAGAAAGGGAGAGATTTCAAATTTGGGGGGAGTATGAAAGGGAGGGAGAGATTTCAGACTCTGGGGAGCAAAATGGAGGGAGAAATGTCGGTCTCAATGGGGTGGGAGCAGGGGCGTAGCTACGGGTGGGCCTGGGTGGGCCCAGGCCTGCCCACCCAAGCGCACACACTGCAGCAGCAGCAGCGCATACCACGGCAGAGACGGCACGACACCGGGCACCCACTCGCGCTCTGGCTCTGCTCTCCTCTCTCCAGGTTCCTTCCAGCCCGATTTCTCAGGCCCGCCCACCACCACCACCCAAGCGCACACACTCACTGACTGCAGCAGCCTAGCGTACTACATGTCACGCCGTCGCGGACACCCGCTAACTGCCACTCAGCTGATCTATCATCTCTCCAGTTGCAGCCTGCAGGTCGCATCATCAGCGCGTCATTGTTTTCCATCCTACGCGGACGGACGTGGCTGTGCGCGGCGGCGGCCGTGCTCACCCTTGCTCTCACTCCGCTCGGCCTCAGCTCTGTCTGCTCGCTCGTGGTAACTCAACTGGCGTCTGACGGGTGGGCATAGCTGCACGGCACGCAGGCTTAGTGCGAGCCTTTGCCTGCCCTGGCCCTGGCCTGAAATGTGGGAATTTGGGAAAATCGAAATTCGAATCGAGAATTCGAGATCCTCAGGGTTTTGCGTTAGTTGGGGGAGGGGCAATGATGAACGGTTTGGCCCACCCACTTTGTTCTCAGGCCCGCCCTAAATTGCCTGTCTGGCTATGCCACTGGGTGGGAGGGAGGTCTCTGAAGGGGTTGAATGAGGAGAGTTAGCAAAAAAAATGAGAAATAATGGGAGGGCTGGGGTGAGGAAGATGAAAAGCTGTAGGTTGATGTAGTAAAAAAAAAAAAGGAAGATTGAAGACTGAATAGTAAGAATGGATGAAGTCTGAGCAGATAGGGAGGCAGAAAAATAAATGAAGGAAAGGTGAGAGGAAAAGATCAAAGTCAAAGATGGATATAGGAGAGGAAGAGAAGACAGGAAGAGAGAGAAAAAGTGGCTGACGGACTGGAAATGTTATAAAGAAAGTTAAGAAAAGACAGAGGAAAGTAGAAACTGGAGACTGGAACAAACATGATTGGGAAAAATAAAACAACCAGACAACAAAGGTAGAAAGAATTTTATTCATAAGTCAGTGAATAGAAAATGTCAATTTACAGTAAATTTATATGGCTTTCTTTACATTTTGCAGTATGTAGGGTGCTGCTTCTATTTCTGTAGTGTTGCACTGGCTTCTTGGTGTTTAAATTTAATTTTTGTCAACGTATTCATATTTTAACTTTGTGCTCACTAAGAAGGGAATAATCGAACGGCGCCGGCAAAATAGATTGCCGGCAATCTATTTTGGCGGCGCCACAAACAGCTGGCCCAACCGTATTATCGAAAAAGATGGCCGGCCATCTTTTCTTTCGATAATACGGTTTGGCCCGGCCAAATACCAGAGTTCGCCGGGTTTGAGATGGCCGGTTTTGTTTTTCAGCGATAATAGAAACTAAAAGCGGCCATCTCAACCCCGGCTAAATCCAAGGCATTTGCTTATGGGAGGAGCCAGCATTTGTAGTGCACTGGTCCCCATGACATGCCAGGACACCAACCGGGCACCCTAAGGGGCACTTCTAAAAATTCTAAAAAAAAACACAAATAGCTCCCAGGTGCATAGCTCCCTTACCTTGGGTGCTGAGCCCCCCAAATCCCCCCCAAACCCACTCCCCACAGCTCTACACCATTACCATAGCCCTTATGGATGAAGGGGGGCACCTATATGTGGGTACAGTGGGTTTTGGAGGGGGGGTTGGAGGGCTCAACACTTAGCACCACAAGTGTAACAGGTGGGGGGGGGGGGGGGGGGATGGACCTGGGTCTGCCTGCCTGAAGTGCACTGCACCCATTAAAAACTGCTCCAGGGACTTGCATACTGCTGTCTGGGAGCTGGGTATGACATTTGAGGCTGGCAAAAAAAAGGTTTTTATTTTTATTTATTTAGTGTGGGAGGGGGTTGGTGACCACTGGGGGAGTATGGGGAGGTCATCCCCCATTCCCTCAGGTGGTCATCTGGTGAGTTGGGGCACCTTTTTGAGGCTTGGTCGTGAAAATAAAAGGACCAAGTAAACCCGGCGAAATACTGATTAACGCCGCTTCTTTTTTTCCATTATCCGCGAAAGCCGGCCATCTGGTAGCCACACCCATGCCCGCCCATGTCCCGCCTTCGCTACACCGCCGACACGCCGCCTTGAACTTTCGCCGGCTCGATGACGGGAAAGCGGTGATGGTGTCAAAAAATCAGCTTTCGATTATACCGATTTCGCCGCTTTTGTGAGATCGCTGGCCATCTCCCGATTTATGTCGGAAGATGCCCGGCGATCACTTTTGAAAATAAGCCTGTAAGCCGCACCAGCGGCTGTCAGTGCGGTAATGCAGACACAGCCCGTTCACTTTGAATGGGCTGTGTCGACATTACCATGTGGCTTAGTAAACAGGGAGGGTTATTCTGTACTGGGCAAGGTACAGAATGTGTTCAGTGTCTATGACTGAGGCCAGGTAGTCCGTTTGTATGAAGTTTCTGTTATTACAGAGGCTTAAACAAAAACTTCATACAGCTTGTTCAGTTTCCCAATAGGCATATTGATGTTCTAGGTCCCACTGCAATATTTAATGTGTTACATTTTCCTAGGTATGGTCCTTGTTGTATTACTTCTGTAAGTTAGTGGAGTTGGTAAAGTAGATTAACTTTATATGTCCTTGGTGATTTTTGTAGGCTTTGTATTATAGGTACTTCACAACATGCTTGGAACTGGAGAGATTACACAAAAATCAACTTTTTTTGTAAAGTGAGTTCCTGAGGAAATGCCCTTTTTCTGCTCTGCATCTATTCTTTGAAAAGGAGCTATGGGGGGTTTCTGTGGATGCACAAAATATGTTTAAATTAACAGCTTGATAGTCCAGTGCGCAATGTTAGGGGTTGGTATTTTTTATATTAAATTTCTTAGGCTATATATTTAAACTGCTACTTCTAAGATATTTACCTGTTTTATTAATATAGTTTAAAAAGGTGTTTATATTTGTTATAAAGCAAGTTGAAGGGTATGTGCCATTGCATTAATTATTTTGCAGGATACTGTGATGTGTGTTGAGTCTCTAAGGTATTATTTAAGAGTATATCAAGTACTACTCGCAAATGAACTTTTTTCAGAGATGGGAAGGTGGTAGAACTAGAGGAAATGAATTGAGGTTGAAGGGAGGCAGACTCAGGACTAATGTCAGGAAGTATTTTTTCACAGAGAGGGTGGTGGATATGTGGAATGCCCTCCCGCGGGAGGAGGTGGAGATGAAAACAGTAATGGATTTCAAACATGCATGGGATAAACACAAAGGAATCCTGTTTAGAAGGAATGGTTCCCTGGAAACTTAGCAGAGATTGGGTGGCGACGCCGGTAATTGGGAAACAAAACGGGAGCTGGGAGACTTCTACGGTCTATGCCCTGTTTGTGACTGAATAGATAGGGATGGGCTGGAGTGTAAATTTTAAGGGGCTTCGACGTTAGCTTCAGAACTTAGTACAAGAACAGTGCTGGGCAGACTTCTACGATCTGTACCCAGAGAAAGGCAAGGACAAATCAAACTCGGGTATACATATAAAGTATCACATACCATGTAAATGAGTTTATGTTGTTGGGCAGACTGGAAAACTCTTTTTATTGGAAAAAACTAAAAACAAATAACATACAAATCAAAAACAAGCCCCTAGCTATACACGGTCCTCCTATCTATGTACACCCCCTCCCCCTCCTCAATAGTACAGTGGAAACTGTTTATTAGAAAGACCAAAGAAAAAAAACCGGACATGCAAATCAAACCCCAGGCTCCTAGCTAGACATGGTCTGCCTATCTATGTACACCCCCTCCTCAATAATACAATGGATCAACCCCCCCCCCCCCGACCCCCCACAACCCCTTCAGACAACTGGCACACAATCCCCTGGGAAGCATGTCCCCTCATGGCGGCTTAAGCCTCACGTGTCTCCACCACCTCGAAGCCACCCCCACCCCTTTTTCCACCCTTTCCCACTTCGCCGCTTCCTGCACCGCCCTTACCACATCCCAGCTGACTACCTCCGCCGGCCGGACCTCCTGGTACAGGGACACCCTGCAGCGCGCCATCCAGAGGCAGTACCGCAATATCACCGAAATCAGAAAGCGTGTTACCGGATCCCCGCGTCCCTCTCCACCCTCTGGGCCATACACCCAGTCCGCATAGCTGTAGTTGCGGAAACTGGGGATCTGCAGCAACGAGGAAACCCGGTCAGAGACCTGGACTGTAAATGGGCACCTCACCAGGAAATGCTCCATCGTCTCTTCAGTTCCAGCACATTCCTCCCGTGGGCACCCTCTATCCCGCACATTGCGATATTTCATATTTCCTCGGACGTACAGTCTACCGTGAAAGGACAGCCACGCCAGGTCTTTATACTTCACCGGGATGCGGTTCGAAGCAATCAACCGTAACCCCTGCTGCATCCGTGGGGCCGGCGCGTCCCTCAGCGCCAGAGGAGCTGAGAACACCTGCGCCCGTACTCTGTCCATCCAGACCCCCCGTTGTCCTGCCTTCACCTCCCCCACCGTCAGCCCCCACACCCTCACCAATTTCACTAGGGTCTTGCAATAACTCACCCCCCCCCCGGAGCCCCCCTTCGCAGTGCCACTACCCTCCCCCCCTCCCGCCATAGGTCCCAATATCTCGGCCACCACTGCAGGACACTCCTAGCCCACCCCGGTGGCTCCCGCCCTACCGCCCTCCCCAGATTGAACTGCAGGAACAAAGCGCTGAAAACAGGACTGGGTTTATCATGCCCACCCCCCCCCCCCCTCCCTCCTAGGCAGATAGGTAACATTCCGTTTTACCGGATTCGTCCTGTTGCCCTAGAGCAGCCGGAAGAACACCCCATACAAGGCCGTGTACCGGCTCTCCGGCAGCAGGCAGATGTAACTGACGAACAGAAACAAAGGAACTAAGTGTGCCTTGATGAGCTGTACCCGCTCCCCCATGGTCATTTTCCACCCCTTCCATCTATCCACCCTCCCCTTCACTTCTTGGAGACACCTATCCCAGTTGTAGAGCCTATAATCCCCCTTCTCGAAGTATATTCCCAAGACCCGTATACGTTCCACAGCTGTAGGAAACCTACCTCCCAACTCGATTGCAGCCCCTGATCCCCAACCCACAGGCTATTGGACTTTTGAAAATTGACCTGCGACGCTGTTGCCTGCGAGTATTCCTGGATCAGGTTCTGCAATCTACCTCCCTCCCTCTGGTCCGCTACCCACACTGTAACGTCATCTGCATACGCCACGACCCTTAACTGGTTATTGTCCCCCACCTCCACCCCTTCCAGCCCCTCCGCCCCCCCCTTCTCCAGCCGTCTTATAAAAGGGTCGATGGCGTATGCATACAACAGCGGGCTGAGTGGGCACCCCTGTCGGACCCCTGCCCCTACCTCAAACCCCTGCCCTCTCCACCCGTTAACCAGGGGAAAACACCCCGCATGCTGATAGAGTAGCTGTAATTGCTCTATCCAACCCTTCGGAAACCCATAGCGCTCCAGAATGCTC